>NC_141767.1:59319787-60569787 GCF_051362555.1 Lingula anatina
TGTCAATTGCTGGGAGACCATAATATAATTGAAGGCGAAATCACTGTATCTTTCCTGCAACACACGTATGCTTTTTGTAAACTGCCAATAAGAGAAAAAAAAGATTAAAGTCGTACGTCAGAAGTTAGGTTAATTTCAGGAAATAACAAATGACAAAATAACATTGTTTGACAAGCAATATCACGAGATGATTCGATTTGTGTCTTTTTTGTTCGGAACGTTTTATAGTTTGACAGGTTACAAAATGGCGCATTTCAAATGTCATTACTACTTTTTTACTAATATTGACTACGCGTAAAGTGCGGATCATCAAGCAAATTTATCTTCAAGACGTGATTGCCTCCTGTGGCATGTTTCACATTGATTGGTGTTCATAGCTCTGTAAAAGTACACTTACTGAAAACTTTACCCACACATTTCAAGACAAGATGCATATAATGTTATAATCCATTACTATCTTTGAAAATGACATCCTTATCGACAATTGTTTACAACTTACAAAGACAAATAAATAAATAAATAAATAAATAAACCTCGTAACTGATGCAACTAAAAGGAGACGTATTGAGGTTATTTATATTCGGCTTAACTTTTATACAATGGATCTAGCAATATGACAGGAAAACCGATTCAGCAACAAGTGAATATAGAGTGAAGGAACGTTTTTAACGCTTTAGGATCCAAGGTGGGGTGCAATAGTCAAATGACCCAATAATAACTGTAATATTGTAAACTTTTCACGGACTCTCACATCATTAACAAAGACGTGTCCTGATCGTTTTTAAAGTGCACTTTGACTGAATCATTATATGGTAATTTCCAAGAATGACGCAAGGAAAATACTGGCGACAAAAAAGTACTCGTCATTGTTGGAGTAATTTTCTGTCTTTTTGTTAAAAAACACTCAGCTATTGAGTTGGAGTGGTATTTTTTATTAATATAAATGTACTTCGGCGGTAGATTGATGAGAAAAGAAATAAATGAACACGATAAATGGTCATGCAGGAGTGGTTACTGAATCAAAGCAAAGTCCTGACGTTATCGCGGCATGAATGAGTTGAAAAGCGGTTGCAGGGGATATTTTGATCTGAATACGTGGCACATGAAAGGACAAAGAATATAATTTAGGAGACTTGAAATGAATAACTGCATTTATATTATTACAAACCATTGGTTTTTGTCACTTCTTTCATTATTCAAGTAGAAACAACCTACTCTGAATCTCAACTAATTTATAAATGTCAACTTGAAAATAGTAGTACACAAAGAACAAGTAGGCAAGTTACGTTAAATTTGAAAATCTGCGTCACTTTAAAACATTGGTAGAAAGTCTTGGAAAGGCACTAATGATATTCAGTTAAATAAGCAATGGGACACACTGCATTAATCTTCAAAGATTACATCCTTTTCTCAATCAAGTGTACCTGGCTGATGTGTTGAGTGGCCTTCATGTAAGGCATTTAAAAAACTTATTTTCAAGAGTGCTTAATGTGAAAGCCCATAGTGGAAACTAAATGGTTATTTTCTCAGGGTTGTACGTCAGAAACAACTATACACCATAGTCAACCTCAGTCAAAAGTGAACACAAATTCCGAACACATCCTAAATTGATTTCGCCTACGCATCAATCTTGGAGGTCTACCAGGCGGAAGGAAGCTGGTTAAAATGTAGCTGATTGTCAGTTGGTCTCGAGGGAGCGGGGCAACGTTAGATAAGAAATTAATTACACAAAAGAGCACTTCAATCTCTTCTGGTTAAGAAAGGCGTTATAAGTTCAACAGTCCTCTGCACTGGGTATCAGTTACATAAGGCTTGCCACTAAGGATAAAATAACACAGAATCCAAGGCAACTTTTTTCTATGTAAATATTTTTGGTTGAACCAGGATTTGAATGTCCAAAGTCAGTCAGAAAACACTTCATTCCAAGTGGCGTTTTATTCCATGCCAACACTACACCTTGACAGTCGGTCCCAAAGAGTTACTAAAACCTTTAAGTCTCTTCGCCATAGTGGCACAGTACAGCTGTAGACCATAAAATAGAATATTGATACTGATCAGCAAGCACGAAACTGTATTCTATGTCCATCATAATCACGTACTAGAATTTTTTTAATGGCGTCAATTGAAATCTAAGCAAAAAAGAAGAACGAAGTGTTGTACAAATGAACTTTAATTACGATATAAGAAAATTTTGTAACTGATATACATATTAGGCCAAATTGCTTTACGACATCACAAAGCATTACATATACCAGTTTGACTGTCTTCAAAGAGACCAAGTTTATTAACTCCACCAAGGAGGTTGTTTTAATTACCATTTGTCTGTTTGTTCGGCACCAGTCTAACTCAAAAAGCTTAGGATGGATTTTGATGAAATATACATGATAGGTCACAAATGGGCTCACTAAAAAGTGAAAAGGTTTTGGTCATGATTCATTCATTAATTGATGGTTAATCATTAATTAATTATTTGTCTTGGTTGAGATTTGCCCTCTCTGAGAGATTTTCTTTTTTGAAATTTCATTTGCTGTACTATTCCTATGAGGTTGATGCGGAAGACAGCAAATTGGGATGTTTGACTGAAAGTAATTACGTAACCCATAGGACTAACATGATTGCTTTGTTTGTTCCTATCGCTTACATCGGAATACAAAAAATATAATGTGTTCGTTTAAGAAAAAAGCATTTACAGACAGCAATTAAGATTACGAGTTCCCAGAATGGTGTATATCATTTTGAAAAAAACACTGTCTCATTACTGTTCGTAAATAAGGCTAGCTCGTTACATTGGCGTCTTCAAACAGGCATTCCTGCTGGGAAATTGTTAAAAAAAAAGGTGCTCGGCTGTTAGTAGAGTCAAACGGCTTGAGCCTAATTAGATGTTTAAACTTAAGAGTATTAAGAGTACTAATCAAGACAGTGTTAAATAAGCTCTTGCCTGCAAAATCATTTCAGTTAAAGGGATAATAACTCTTTGTTTGGGCCAAAAAATGAATTTTCCTGGAGTAAACAAGAATTTTCCCATACTTACCAATGGTTAATGCATCCATTTTTACATTCAAAGTTAGTCCCTGGTTTTTTTCTAAAAAGTTTGGTTTTTTGTTAAAATCTCTTAAGAGATTTTAACAGAGTATAGCCATCAGTGGAGGTCACGTGGTCTAAAGACAAGCTCAGATATCAGAATAATAGCTATAACTGCCGTTTTTGTGGTAAAACAGGATATATTATATTTCTATGAGTTATTCACAATATTTTTATTGTGAAATATAGATCTCATACGAAGAGTTATTATCCCTTTAACGACAAAGCAGATAATTTTCTCTTAACGTGCCCACAGCAATAGCCCTGCTCACTATATGTCCTCCGATCCATGCTTTCTAGACTGTCGTTTCCGATTCCGTTTAGACGTACTTTTCATAGTTAGCAATTGAGGAATGTGAGCGTCTTTACTACGAAAATGGTGTAACGAACCAGCAGCCATGTGAAGCTACCTATTTGTTGAACGTTAGTAACCGATATGGTTAATTTTGATTAAATGAAGCTGCCGGATCATAACTTACTATGAATTAAAATCAGTGAAATCTGACACGTGCACACCTATTGGCTGTCTAGTTGTTAAGCGGTCATTCATGAGTTTTGAAACGATACATTAATAACGTTGCTTGCGACAGCTTTGAAAGCCATTTCTGGCGTAAACTCGCCATCTCTTGCAGGGAATCGCCATAGTTCAGGTAGTATCGCGGTGTCTAAGGGATCTCAATAGTCTTCCAAGCCGTCTCTCTTCGTCATCATCACTCTTCGCCGGTCACCTAGGGCGCTATGAGTTATGTAACTGAACAAACCATTCGCTAAAATGTTGCAACCACAGACCATTGCAGAGGGTGCAGATTTACTATGGCGTAACAAGGTCTCACAAGTCTAAAGTCATTCCCCTTTGGGTCTGACAGGTCGAAATAGAGCCCCAGAACGTTTCCGGTTTCGTGACTTGAGGGTAATGTTTCACTTAAGAGAGAGGCAGAGGTCGGCTATTTTGTGATTGAAACCAAAGTGGGATCATTGGTCTCAAGCTGAACTTCATGCCTACTGGCGTCTCAAATATGGAGTGTCTAACGACTTTGTTGAAACTCTGTTCCAACCACAAGAGATCGACTTGCGCTGTGGCACAGAGGTTTCTTTAGGTCCCAACGCGACCATTAGCGAGCTACTTGCTACCCTGTTGCAACTAAATGTATTAGGAGCATTTTTGAGCGGTCATAGCGACATCTGAGACACATCGATGGCTGACTTGAGACTTGTGAGGCCTTGTTAAGGCACAATAAGACGTCTTGTGGTCAATGGTGGCAATTTTTGCGAGTATTAATTATAAACAGTTCTAAATTGGCTTTCACTCGCAAACCCCAAGAATGAAGAGTATCTAGAGACCAAGACGACTTTAGAAACTGCAGAGATCACTTGACACCATATTTCACTAGGTGCTTTTTCTATATCCAAAAACGCTAGATAGCAGCATTTTAAACAGTCTGGCCAAGTATCTTAGGCCTACTTTTATTTTAAAAATGGGCATTTGACCATTTTTGGTACATAAAAACAGGACTAAACATTAATTGTCAGGTAGTGATGGTTTGGTGAAACCGATATACCTGCATGGTTGACACAATAAATATGGTTGTTTGTGGATGTGTTTAGGTGGGGTTTACATGTCCTGCTATCAGTGATTTAATAGGTCTCATAGTGCCGTTAAGACACATACGTGTACGCAAGACCTTTAACATTGTCCTCGCGTACCCGAGGAAATCTGACAATTTTCCAATAACAGGCGATATCAGCAACCGCATTAGGTATAGTCATCGCTTTATGAAGTCCTTTAGTCATATGAAGCATGTAGTCTTTCAGCAAGACCACACAGACAGATCGATATTCTTTTGAAAAAATTCTGAGAAAGACGATATTTGCAACAACAAATGACCGGCCCATTGAACACCAACCGCGGTCTTACTAATGGCATATGGTTTAGTTTAGAAGGTTTTTCAATAATCATTCTCGAATGATTTCTTTTCAACTGCCTTAATTGTTTCATCAAACAGCGACCATTTTCGTTTTTATCCTCATCATTGCTATCTTATTCTCTTTATATTATAACATATTTAAGTTATAAAAACCACTCTTGCACAAAATAAGGAAATACTTTTTTTCCTCAAAAAGGACTTATTTCAATAACAGCATGAGATTCGTTAGCGTGTATTGTGGTCAATTGGCATCAGCGTCAACACTACCGTAGTTTACATTGACAATTGCATAGGCTTACAGATGAAACTAATTATTCCTACAAACAAATCACATATCTTTCGAATTAATCATTCTAGTACTGTGCCACTGTTCACACTCATAGTATTTTTGCGTTTTTGTTTTCAAAACAAAACACGCAATGTAATACTTAAAAATGTTCGCAATAGGCCTAACCTCTTTTAATACACATTTTAAATCAAATATAAGGGCTATACCAAGATGCATATTAATCTGATGATTTCGGAGTAAATTAGAAAAATGACAATAACCCACCACTACATGACTGAAAGTAGTGCAGTACACGCTTTTTCTTTCATTATGGTTAACTTTATTCACATTAATACTCCAATTATGCGCAATTAGGATTGTTCTGAGAATGCACAAAGAGAATGTCCACGTGTTTTAAACACATACTATATTGGAAAAGTAATCGACTCTTAAACGACTGATGGGCAATAGTCCAAGTAGGAATTGCAAACCCCTAATTTTTTCTTTAAATATCTTTGCAATAAATTGGGAAATTGGTGTTTTTTCAATTAACTTTGACATTGGAACGACATCAAGTATGGTATTGAAACGTCATTCATTTTCCGGAACATATGTGTGGTGTCGTTAAAGCAATCGTGTAACACTTAGATTGGGTTTGGACAGTGCAGACGGGGAGCGGTTGTAATATTGTCTACAGTAATGAAGTTTTCCTCTCCGGCCGAGGGAATGTCCCTGCTGAGAACTTATTTCAAGGAATTCCAATAAAACGAAATGGAAACGTGCAACTTTACACGCGAAGAGCAACTGATCATGAAGATTCGGCTTATTAACCTTCACCGAAGTTAGAGTTAATTTAGGATAGGGGACTCACTAACTATTGCTTAGAAATTGAACAGGTTTTCAAAAATCAGTTATCAATGTTTTGCAATTAACCCCCCCCCCCCCAAAAAAAGGAAAAAAAATATAACTCTTTTTAAAAAATTATCAAAAATGTGATTGACACCTGTGTGGTTGCTTTTTAAATGCATATAAATAGCACCAGCTGTTCTTATAATGTAAATTGCACGCTCCAGTCATACCTGAAGATGTAATAACATTTCGACATCGCAATGTACCATGATAACTTATCCACGAATATAGAAGCGCCGTGAATCAGAGAGTCGCTTTCTATTAGATATCTTAGCTCTTATGTTGAAGGATATAAACTCGATGTGTTAAAAAAAGAAGATGAATTATTCGTTTTAATGTAACAGACAATATCAACTCCTCTAACAGTCCCAGTACATTTGGAAATTTTATGTCCCGGTTCAATAGAGCGTATGCAATGTACTGCTGTTCGTTCCTAAATTCATTTCCTTCTCTGCCCAATCAATTTCATCCATTGTACTTTATGAATATATCTTCTAATAGAAATTTCCCCCTCTGTGCAATGTTCTTTGTGGATATTTGATTGGATGAAGATAACAGCAGTCATTTATATAACTTTTATCTTTAATCAGTTCTTTGTGAGTTTTCTTGCTATTCATGTAGCTACATGTCGTATATAAAGTTGCGGACTTACTAATACTTGCTCTTAGCCAGAAATAAACATTCATAATAGAATGTACCAACTGTCTTCGCCGCCTGAGTATGTGCAATAGCTCAGAGCATTGCTCAATGATGTGACGGGCAATGTTCATTCATGCATTGTTCATGCATTGGAATAATGGCATTAACTGATTTAACGAAATACTCGGAATAAGATTTATCATTCAGAACAGCGGACTAACAGACCCGCGGATCAAATACGGCGACATACTTAATAGCTTGCCCCTGATTCCCGATTAGGCACTAAATAGATTCCCCACAGGGATTACGCAACAAGCATTCAAGTGGGTCGGCCATATTTGATGCGCGGATCTGTTAGTTCGCTGTTCTGAATCCGCTTTAAGGCACTATAGTTATTTCAATACAGGGTCACTACGGGAATTTTTGGAATCATTTTCTAACCAAAAACGCACCCCACCCAAGACTCCTCCAATCGGACTGGGGGGGGCCAAAAACTAATACTCCCCAACCAACCCCAAAAACCAAAAAACAACCATAAACAAAAAGAAACCCATAAAGCAACCAACCCAGAAGACCAACAAGGCACAACGACCCGGAGCCGGGGGGAAAAAGAACACTCTTCACATAAACCTTTGATATGAACGCAACGGTTCTATTTTATCTTCAGTGATTCGACGGCACTTAAGTCAGCTGTGTCCCTTTGGAATTACATTCACAACTCCTTCTATTACCAAAGATGGTCATTTGTCAACATTAGCCAACGCACTCATTTCTTACTCGAGGACAATCATGATTAAATAGATTCTTTTAAACGGGTGTTTTGTCGAACTGTGAATAAAAACATTTAGCAATGTCCTACTGACTTCTCCCAGCCATGGTGCCTTGGTTTAAGGATGACGATTATGTACAAACGTTTTAGCAGGGGGCGTTCCCATATTAAATTTGCTACATGTACAACCACACCTTGTGATGGCATTGCCCAAATCCAATGCCATACACTGTGGGACAGCAAAAGAAAAATCTTAACTGAACTCTGTACTCCTGTTCCGGCAAAAATGCTTAGCAAAGACAATGCGCAGCATGTCATGAACTATGGTGTACTCAACCAGAGATCAAATCCTGTTCTTTCGTAGGCAAGCACTGTATCGTTATGGCCGGTAGCTTACACTTAAGTTGTGTATGTCTACAGAGTGATTTATATGTCTATTGGTTATTTTTGTGTTTCCGTTTTTTACAATTTCAAATGATACACGGATACATTAATGGTTCGCATCAAAAGATAGCAAATGGATCGTTTGTAGTACACTATTTAATGTGCTGTGCAGCAGAATTCTAAAGCAATACTGCTACACTTCGCTAAAAGAACGCGCATCTTCAACGAGGCGCCCGATCATATATTTTGTTATCTTACTACTAATTAATAGATTACTTGAATACTGTATGATACATTATTATTTAAGTTTTCGTTAAAGTCACTTTTGTTTCAGAAGGATATATCCCAGACACATCTTTCTCTTTAACTTCTCCAATTCTATCCGTGGATTTCAAAGCTAACAAAACAGTAGCTCCTGTTACGGTTTATTATAAGGAGCGGTGTATGACGAAGGCACTTAATCTTTAACTAAATGGAACATAAGTACATTCGTGTTCTTATATAGCGTCTAAAGCCTAAACCCAGTAAACCATTACAGCGACCGCACTATCAAATCGATCGTGATTCACTTCGTTTGAGATAATCGAGAACGTTGTAGTAGGAGCACTTCAATCTATTGATATTAGTACTGCTTGCCAAGAATAAGGTTTGCTGATATTTAAACTTTGCTTCCTTGTGGTAAGAAGATAGAGAACAGAATATCACATAATTGGAATGACGTATTAATAACATGGCAAACGACTATAATATCCTGTAACACAACCACTCAGCTTTAATAATACGTGACATTAACTGTATCAAGCCTAATGAACGCCTTCGGGGTTGTGTTGATGGATAAATGCTGCGATATTCTTTAGACTTAACCCCTAAGATTTGCTTCGAGCCCTGAAATACAGGAGTTGCCCAAAAAAATTGCATGGAATGCGATTTTGTAAAACCGAGAATGTCAAATGAAAACTTGTAGATCAGATATAAAGAACATCACGCCTATTAGATAACAGTTTGCATACCAAAATATAAAGGAATTATCAATATATCTTGTACACTGTTCAATATAATTTTTTTCGATAAGAAACACGAAATGGTATCATAATTTAGTTGTGGTCAAACAGACGTAGATGGGTTTTGTTTACCACTAAAGCGCACCACTAAAGTCATAATCATGTAAAGACAGCAGGGGTGATTTTTGTTAAAATAAATCAAATTCGAGATCACGCACGGAGGTTAACAGCTGGCATTGAAATTTGGTAGGACAACCAAAGATGAGTAAATGGTCTGGAAATGGCTTTCTTGATGCCGTTTTTGAACTAATGAATCAATAACATGAAGTTGGCAATGAAAAATATCGATAGCGCGATCAAGAGCCTTTTCGTGGATAATTTCGCAATATGAATTTGCCCCATTGCCTTAAGATATTATAAATATCATCATATACATATCATTGAAATAACTCACATAAAGCTAATCTGTCTTACCTAATGGTAACACAAAGAAGAATGGAAACCAGCAGAGAATGAAAACCCCTACGACAATTCCAAGCGTCTTGGCCGCCTTTTTCTCTCGCCTAAACTTCGCTATCTTCCCCAGTAGGGTGTGTCTGCTGTGTTGTCGCCTACCGAATTCGAAAGGCTGGTTTCGACTACTAACACTGGAAGTTCTACTCCTACTGTCAGTGTCCTTTGTTTCCCGCCAGGCATGACTGTGGTGGTTACTGTTAGGATGGGTTATCATGGAACCATTTTTGTGCGGGGAGTCACATACTTTTGTCTCGGCACCTTGCTTGCTCCGTACATGTACGCGCAAAATAACATCTTTACTTTCGTCTCCGTTGTCGTCTGTTGACGAGCCTTTATATCGTTTGTACCCTGTTGATAGAAATGTTGACTGTCTGATCGCTGCCTTATAAATCTTATAGTAAACACCGACTATAATCACCATGGGGATGTAAAAAGAGCCTGAGACGGAGAAAATGACGTATCCAGTTTGAGTAGTAACTGTACAAACACGTTCGTCCGGATCCGCCGGTTCTTTCCATCCTATTAAAGGTCCGAGAGATATCACCAACGACAGCAACCAAACAAGAACCACTATCAATGCCGCCCGTCGTTCTGTTATTATATAACAGTGTTGTAAAGGTTTTGACACTCCAATGTATCTGTCCACGCTTATGACACACAATGTCATTATGGAAGCAGTACAACACAACACGTCAACAGCCGCCCATATATCACAGATTGCCCGTCCAAATGCCCAGTAATTAAGTATTTCCAAGCTGGCCGAAAAAGGCAGGACAGCGATGCCTAAGAGAAGATCCGCCAAAGCAAGATTCATTATGAAATAATTGGTGGCACTTCGTAAATGTGAATTCAACGCGACGGCCAGTAACACTAAGACGTTCCCAGATATCGTCATTGTGACGATAAGGCACAGGCACAGGCCAACCAAGGTAGCATACTCAATGTCCACTGTTACTGTCTCGTTATAGACATCTGAAACATTTCCAACTGAGCCGGTAAAAATCTCCATTGCATCCTTGGAATAGTCAAGAAACAGGAATATAATATCAATTAAATGTTACAACACAGTCCGTAGGAACTTCACCTCTGCCATGTAAAAGGAACGATTCCTTAAGGTGTTTCTGTGTCTTTTGTAAATGATGAAGTAGGACCTATGCTGCGAGTTACGTCTTGAACATAGATTCCCTTCCACGCGATTGGATTGCGCAGTATACGGCGAAGTGTAAAACACATTCAGCCGCTCGTTTTATTGGCCTCACCTGGAAAACAGGAAATTTAAAAAGGTCAAATTAAAGCCTGACCACACATGACTAGAAATACACATTGGCTGACTTTGTAAGTTTTCCTCTTATTTTGCTCAAGTGGCGACATAAACGTCATTGAGGCAAAGAACCCATATGTCTAGTAGAAAATCAGGAACACAACAATATCTTCAGACGGAATGAAATTGTAGAGGACTGTTATCAAAGTGATGCGCTGCTGTTTATTTATTCATTTATTACAGGGCATAAGATCAATTCAAGAGCAGCATATGTTTCGGAATATTCCATTCCTTTTTTGAATATCAAAATAGGTTTCGAAATAGCAGGCTGTATTGGTAAAATAGTAAACAAATATAATCTCACGTTCTTCGGGTATTTTAGAAGAGATATTTACTTAAAAGTCATTACATTGTATCTTAGTCTTAACTGGTGAAAAACGTGGGTTTTCTAATGGGTTATTTTATGACCATTTCGTCATAAAAAACCAACCCTACGTCTCGACATACGGTTGGTATGTTGCATACATCATGAACGCTGTCAAAACGAGTATATGACTGAATTTTAATAAAAGCTGGTGAAAACACAGTTTAAATACATTGAAAATAAAATACCCATTCAAAATTATCTCGTTTTCACTGCAAAGTAAACTATTTGTGGTAACAGTCTCTCGACAGATAGATATCTTTGACGGATTGAATGATTGGTTTATCGCTTCCAACATATTAAAAACAAGTCTTTGTAGAAGAGACAGTTGTCCATTGGAAGTGATATACATGCCCTGAAAGAAAGCAAACATATTACACAAGTCAAAACACTAACGACATATTCGACAACTCAAAACGACCGATAAAGATGTCACAAAAGTACACACTGGACACACATTTATGAACAAATGACAGCATAGTTGAACCAGGAAACTCTGTTTCACCCGGTGGACACTTGGAAAAGGTGGGTACGAGTATTTGATTTGTTCAATGCTAAGTCAAATTTATATCTTCGATTCAATGTGTAATATCATTATAATGGGTTTCGAGTGAATTCCTATGAACCTTTGCAATAACAATGTCAAATATGCATCATAAGGTTATGGATATGTGTTATTTTTATGTTACAAGCCAATAGAAACATTAGACGAACTGCGACAAGCTAGTTATATTACGTGTACGCGCGCCCCTGCATGTACATACAAACACACATGGATGAATACACATATGCCTTTATGTTGGATCACACTATCAAAGTGCCCACCCACCTTGAACTCGTGTCTATTATAACATGTTTTCTCAACTCAAGTTCAGTTTATAATACAGTGTTATCTCTAAATATTAGATCAAGATGTAGAATCAAGGGTTGTTCATTTACTAAATGTTCAGTCAACTTACTTGGGTAATCCATCACGCGACTCAGATCAGCTAATAACGATGCCTGGTAGATACTCGCAAAAAAACGAAGGATGATACAGCCGTAAAGTACGAGAAGCACTGTGCATCAGAACCCAACGTCCCAGCCCCCTCCCCCCAACCCCACTTAACTGCGACCGCCTCCATTTTCCAATGATTTACGAAAGCGTCCTGTTTCCTAGGTGAAGTATTTAGGTGCTAAGTCGCCATTCACGTGACCAAGGTTCATAAATGGTGGATTGAAACGTCTGTAAGAGAAGTACTGTTTTATCAGTAGTCTGAGTGTAT
Organism: Lingula anatina; assembly: GCF_051362555.1. Classification (NCBI taxonomy): domain Eukaryota; kingdom Metazoa; phylum Brachiopoda; class Lingulata; order Lingulida; family Lingulidae; genus Lingula; species Lingula anatina. The sequence goes on from NC_141767.1 coordinate 59,332,230, forward strand.
ATATGCAAGAAATTGCAGAAGATTGTGTTACTATTGTTTTTTTTTTCTAAAATTATAATAATAATTCATCAACTTCAATTTGAGAACAATCTTAATAGTCTTATCCTCACAACGAATCAATGGCCATTTTGTCATGACTGCAAATGGATATTTCCGATTACCATACCTAAGGGAAAAGTAGCAAACTGAATTTTGCCAAATAAGGGAAATGAACTTTTTCCGTCATACGTAAAAGAGATGTTGGTCCTCTCTTAATTGGATTTATAAGAGGTTATGCAGAGATTTCTACAAAATAAGTATCAAATACAGCCAAAGTTTTCTTAATTTGACCCGGTCAAACACAGCTTTATTTATGACATTGTTTGAATTATTGCTACGATGTCTGTCATGTCTGAAAATACTGCAAAATAGCACATACTACATATAATCATCTATACCATAAATACGAAATTCACCTTTCGACAATCACCTGTCTTTGGTAGTCGATGAATAATGCAATTTGTAATGTTGAAATTTGTTGAAATTCAGTAGGCCTACCACGCACTCAGCGGGATTGCAAAGGGAAGAAACGGCCATATAGATGCACAGGTTTCCAAAACTAGCCAGTGAAGTGTACTTGAAGAAGCAGAACGCAGAATCGATTGCGTAATTAGGCGAAAACCCCTAAATTCTGTGTTGCTCATCACCCATGATATTTTTTTAGAAACGTGTTCATGTGAACTGACATCAACAGATATAAGTTTTAACTTGTATGCCGCAGGCTTCTCGATTAGAGACAGACAACTGTAAAATAATAAGAGCACGCGCCTAAGGGGTTTCTGCCCAGCCAAAACACGGACATCAGATGTACAGTAGCCACATTCATACTGACTGTTTACTCGTTAACTGCCCCACCAGATTGACGTTGACGCCGATTGCTTACTTGTGTTTGATGAACAGTGCTAAAGGGAGGTCGCCTTGATTCCAGTTCTTACGTTTCTGTGCATGTCCTTATAAAGTATCACAAAACAACAATTGTGATAGCTTGTAAGACGTTTTTAAGTATTGTTCAAAGTTCTTTTTTTATCGAAAGATAAAATTGCACACCGGTATCAGCCTTTACACTTGTTCATTGCATAGCATGCACGGTCCTGTAAACATATATCCGCTTATAACTAACAGCTTGAAAAAGATTCCTCCCGAAAAGTACATAAATAAACCATGTTATAAATTAATGAATAAATAAGATCAATAAATTAGAAAATAAGATACAAGTAAAAGAAATAAAACCAAAAAAAGAGACAATTCAAAGGTATAATATTCGCGTTTGAAAATGTTCAAGTCATATTTTCCATGCCTATACATATCCTTCTGAAATGTACTGGAAGACAAGGGTAGTCATTTAGAACCGAATTATTTGATAAGAAATGGTTTAAGACAGCAAACCCAAGTGCAGGGACTGGTCAAGCATAGATTTGTGAATAGGATGGGTTGGAAAGAATTGTTAAATTTCTAGGAAAACTCGATTTGGCGTGAAAATCCAAAATAGAATACTTGTAAGGTCTCCTACAGAACTTTTTAAAGCAGAAGTACGAACAAATTGGAAATGAAATAAAACTTGTGTCCTTTTCATGCAATGGTCATTGAAAACGATTTTTACGTCTAACAGTCTACAACTGTGAGAACTTAAACGTTTTATTATTGACACATAACCGCATAGCGCAAAGAGAGCCAATAACAATGTTTCAAGGTCTTTGCTGGTGCCAGAAAGTGCTTATTCAAAGAGAACGCCAATGTGTATGCATATACGAAAAAGCCTTTTTAGACTTCGCACCCTATATTCAGATTGATCTTTCTGTAATGATTCTGAGAATTGTTTTCACTAATGAAGAAATGTTTCCTTATCTACTTGTGCTGTGAACTGTAAAAGGCATAGTTCTATCTGGCAACGGCCAACTAGAAAAGTTCAAACTAGTCATGAAGTTCATTACTTAAGATTAAGCCCTTGTTACACCGGGGGTGAGGACCGCTTGAAGATCTAATTATTACCCACTCTCATAAACACAGGTTGCGTTCAACAGAACGGACCACATTCTATAAAGGACCTATAAAATCTTTGCCAGTAGGGCTGATGCCATGTTGTTTGTAGCAACAGGTTTCCTAATTTCTGTAGTTTTCAGAAATATATGGGTTGTATACATGTATAGTTTCCAAACAGGTAATAAATGGCGTTTACATTCTGGGGTTACATTTTTCTCTGGGACAGCCCTTATGAGAGAAAAAGGCTGCACCATTTTAAGTTTATTAACACTGGTTATGGCTTTCATGTATCAAAAATGTCAAAAACCAAACATCGCAGGGGTGACAGTGGGCAAAAATGTGTGCCCTAAGAGGGCAAGCTCATAGTAACAGGGGCTTTACCCCTTAAATATTTTTCACAATAATCGCTGAGACTACTAACTGGATTCCAAGTTGAATGTCTCATTTCCAGGAACAATTAACAGATCTCATTAGCCTATTGGACGTAAAAGAACTGATCGGATTGAAACATCAGTAGTTGTTTTTAAGTGTCGTTACTTCGCTTTCGTCACACCTGGCGTTGATACATTCCAGACTGTGGGTTTTATTTATACCAAGGGTACCTAGGGCATCGCAACTTAACACCACTGTTTGGTAAAACTTGACTTAAAAAAGGGAAACATTGGAACATGTTATTTAACGCCAGTCGATTGAAAATGATCAACATGCACTGACTCATGGATAACAATTGGGTCTTCAACTTTGGTTGAATAAGACAGCTATATATTTGCTCCTGGTAAACAGAAACCCTTCGAGTAGGTGACTTGGTCTTCTATTTATCATTACTGTGTTCTGCCCATCAAAAGCGTTGTGCGCAGAAGTAATGATTGAAAAGTGTGAATGATTCATTCAAAACCAGGACTTTACGTTAAGGAGATTGGGGGGGGGGGGGGGGGGGAGGTAGGCGAAATACAGTTAAAATATCAGGTACAGCATTAACATGAAATCTTTTCGTAAATCGAAATGCACTTTATAATTGGTTTATAATATCGTGTAATGCCTCTTGAGCATCAGGGGATTTAGTTTCAAATGTTACTTACCACAAAATCATTTCGCTTCTCTTTAGCTTCATGCATTTGTAACCCCAATTCCCTCATTTAGAAAATCGCATAGCGCATTTGGTACTCGGTATTAAACCTGAGGCATTAACCTATGTGATCCCGTGCATTTTTCTTTGAACCACCCAAGTTCTGTACCGCGTAAACAAATGCCACGCCAGCTTCTAAGAGACCTAATAATCCAATCATCTTATTTCAGAAAAAAATTCCAAGATTTTATCGGGTGACAGGTTACAAAGAGTTGCGCTAGATCACAAGTTCGCTTGACGGACACAAGTCCAAAATGACTCAGTAGTACAGCCCAGACGATTCAAAACATCTGCATCTCAAATCTAATTAAAGCTTGCAAAATGTTTTTTTTAATTTGCTATTTTCAGCAGCAGATCATGGAAATTACGAAGCTTATCTCTGATTACCGGTGCATTGGTCGTTTAATTTAGGCGCATCACCGTGCCAAAATACGAGCTGCACATTGTAATTCCTTCTTTTGAAACCGTTCTCAATGGACTGAATTAACATCAAACTCATCTTCTGCCATTGATTCAAAGACATATCAAAAAGATATCGAGAAAAATATTGGGCGATTGCCGTTTGACTTTCTTGCGTCTTTATAGGAGAGAAAATGACAGCTATTTGAATTTAGAATGATGAGTGATAGTACCCAGCTGCAAAAATGAAAACAAGTTGCAAAACCTACTATTACGGCATGCTCCTTATTTGTTATTGATTAAACGATATCTTAAAATGAGTGACATGATTATTGCAACTGTTGGGTGTCATTTCTTGAATTCATTATCTAAACAGCTTCATCGACAAAAAAAATGGATACGTTAACGTTTGAATGCGTCAGAATAATTTTTTGGTCTATACAATTGTTTCAAGAAGGAAAATTAATATAAAATATCGATATCAAATTAAAACTCCGTTTAAAGTAGGCACGGGAAGTTTAAATACATTCACATTCGAGGGATAATCCTCGATTTAGTCTGTCTAAAGGATACATTTGGTATGTCACTTTGAAACAAAGTAGGTATTAAATTAATTTTGAATATTCAAGACTAATGAAATGTAAAAAGTAAAAGGGAGATCACCTTAGGAAACCATAGTTACCATTAATGTGTTCAACGTAGGTGTAATCCTCCTCCATAGGTCTCCAGATAAATGGTTCAATAGATAAATGCTTTATTTCTAAATAGCTTCTAATAATCTCTTTATGTTATATATGCACTGGTTAAATTCTGAAATCAGTTAGACCAAAGTGATTTATATGCCATTGTGCCACAAAACAGAATTAAAGTCTAATGTTGAAGAGTGTCAGGGATTTCATATACCCTAACTCGATTTCTTGGCAAAGAGATGAGACACTCGTTTATTTTAGAAACCAACATCAAATGTGATTTCATAAACAAAAGGGGCATTCTTATGCTTTCTTTTTAGGATATTTGCAGGGGGGGGGGGGGTCAAAGTTTACTTTGTGGTTACAAAACTCGATGCTATTCCGCAAATTCTGTGATTTTTCAATTTACGTTTACAACAGTCAGTATGTGATACTACTGTTACATTAACCTTAAAAAGGCAATTAACAGTCAAATGTAGATTTTATGACGAGCTGTAAAATGGCAAAAAGTTCCGTTTTTGGGGACATTATCAAAATGATTTTCTGTTCATTCTAATAGATGCAATTATATGGGATCAACCAAGTCTGCTGTACCTATTGACTTATAGTTCGCATAAAATGTCCTTTTAACAATGTTACAGTTGTAGATACATGTGTACAATGTAAAGACAAATTATTCTTACCTCGTACTGTAGGGTGCTTCTTTTTCAATGCATCTTTCTACATTGTTTATACCTGCCAACATGATACAGAAACACATTTTTATCATTCATGAAAATGAATAAAGCACGCAAAAGAGGTTAAAGAGGTGACACGAGGCATATGAATCAAAGTGAATAATTGAAAAACACTTGTTGGCACTAGCCTAGAAGGGGCATTGGTCCAGTCCTGCTCTTTCTCAGTGGTAACCACTGTAAACGTACTTAACATTGGCCATGGAATAACATAATGTTACATTAAGGTCATTTAGGTGGCATTTACGTGCCTCTCTAGACCTTGGAGTTGCCCAAGAAACACGAAGGACTTTGGTAATAATCTGACAATATTGGCTACCATATGGCTAAGTCGCGGTCAAACCTTCAGTCCGTGAAGTGTTATGGATGATTCTTGACTCAAGTCCTATAGCACAGTATGGCAATTAAATCAGATACTTTTAGCTATTTGAATGAGCATAAATGCATATTCACTGGCGGCCATATCAAATTTCTCTGAACCGAAATCCTCGAGGCAGCTTTGCACGTGTCCGAAACACTACTAAAGTACAATGCAATCCCGACTGAATACTTCTGCTGGGTTAGAGTCGGTTCTAAAAAAAGTGTGCACAGTAAAAGAGGTACTTTACTTCTCAAACCATTTTATATTTTACACATACAGTGTTTGTATCTTAAAGGTATGTTATATTCTTTTCAAATGTTCATAATTAAAATTTAACTCGATGTAAAAATGTACTTACAACCCTACTCTCGACTTAGAACATCTGTTAAAAAAATTACAAAAATAAAGCTGCTGGGCATTTTTGGCATGGAAATTCGCCAACAAAATTAAGACACCAAGAAATTTGTCTACGGCCACACTGAAATCCGCAGCACATTATCTACATGTATGCAACTTATCAAAAGTTGGTAACGCAGCGAAACCTTAATTGAGATTCTATGACATTTCGGTTGCCCCCAATAAGTAAAACCTTTGCAGACATTCCAACAATGACTAATAGAGAAAAGTGGAGTTTCCTTTATGTAAAAAAGTTGTCCACTTTTTTTTTTGGTCGAATGTGTTTTATTCATAGCTTGCCTAATGTACAGCGTTGGTGAACTTGTAGTGACTGTCGCATTTAATTTTAGATATTCCAAAATTTCTACTGCACATCTGATGCAGATGAGTCATAGATTTAGAAAAACCAAATAAGAAAAAACTGTATGCATCTATAAATGTAAGATATCAAATACCCTTTTTACAAATTTACATACATTCTGCCTTGCCTCCAAAGAAATCAGTTATTTCTACTTGTAGTCTGCGTCTACACATGAATTGTAATTCTAATTTAATTTTAATTAAAAATGAGCTTTTTGGACAATCCTTTCTTTGAACTGTTTCAACTGTCCACATTTTGAATAAATTACTTAAAAACATCAAACATAAACGAGAAATTCATTCTACAGTACGAAGTGAAAAGGCTCCGATTTCTAAATGAGATAAATTCCTAGTCTATCAAAGGGTCCTTTAAGGCCACAGACTAATAACAGGCATCCAAACAGCTATCCCCAGAGATGTTCACACTTAGGGGCACGAATGTTCAGTACAGTTTAAGGACTCATGCAATATCATGATATAGCAGATTGCAGACGTCCTCAGCCAGAGTGACGGGAAAAGGTCCCTTTGGAACTGTAGACCCTTCCTCATCACTCTGTATTGGTGACATTCGTCCCATATACATTTTGTTACCCCAATTCTTCGGTTGGCCTTTACCTTATTGAATATATGGGGCCTCCAGCCCGCATTCTATTCCTAGGGCTAGCATTCCTGTTTTACCGATCTTACTTTTTTAAAAACATTTTATGTTCACATAGCAAAGGGACTGACTACATGTAGAAACTTACGCAGTAGCTGTTTGAGTTTCAGAGCTCCTGTCCTTGCACTTGTTCATTCAATTTCCTATATGCACAGTGTATAACTCTGGCAGCTTAACCCAACACCAATCTTACCTATGCTCTCACAGATGAAAAGAGGAATACCACGTACACTTCCGCCTGGAATAAGTCCCTCAATGTCCCATAAGCAGTTCCAAACAACGACGCTTGTAGTTTGACAATATTCTACGGCCACGACCCGCTAAACCATTTTTTTTCACACAAACCACAACCTGCACCAACAACTTTCTGTTTTGCAGCGATATCGTGTTTCCACGCCATTAATTATGTATTGATTTCCACAGCTGTTATGTTGTTGACTTAATTATGGAATAATGAAAAGATACAATGTATGAATGAATGACTTGTTTTAGCTGGTTGCATTACTATAGATAGTTAGGAGGCATAACTTTGTATGTGAATGATAATGTGACCTGAATTATTGCTACAAGTGCATGTACGAATCAGAGAGGCTTGATAACAGCGACTTGTTCTTTTAAATTGATAATTGACAGTCAAACAAGTTGAAATATCATGCACAAATTTCAACTTTTTGGCTAATGGTTTTGGCATGATTCCGCCCACACTACCGGTGTGCCACAGACGCAAGAAAAGATGAGAATGACACAAAATTTGAAATTGACATCCTTTTCATAAATGTCACCACGGTAATAAATGCACGCATAAGTGGCAATCGTTCCCATACTACTTAACTAAACTGTGTTTGTGCAGACTGTCAACTTCGTAACGTTCAATTACTGATAGGCTCAGAGGAAAAGCTCTTTAAATGCATGCTATCAGCCCTTATATACGATTTGTTAGTTCACAGTTTATTTTGGTAGAAATACATTCAAAGTGACGCACACCCTCTGAAATTCCTGAAAAATGATTGAAGATGTAGAAAGATATCCCTGTGATTTCGCGAATGCCCTGAATGTATTGACATTTTCAACTTCAAGAATGGCTATGGCGAATAAAGATGAAGCATTAAGATTTTCCTCGATGTGATAAGGCGCCCCATGTTAACACCTTCTAACAGTGACTCCGGCTGCTTTCACGCCTCTCATCATGGGGTCTCACTTTTAAAGACCCCATGATAAATAGCAAACTTCAGAGGTTTCCAGAATCTATTTATACATTCGTGTCTGTTACTTTTCAAAAGCACTTAAAAACGGGACATATCACCTTGTTTACTACGGATAACAACCGAAACCGGACTTTGTATCTCATGGCTTTTTGAGTTTACATAACAAGTTCAGCAGTTGCTCTATTCATTGTGGAATGAAATGAAGGAGAATTGTAACAAGTGCTTGTGGTTAACGTCCTTATCAGGTCTATCTTCGCTCTTTTGGTACATGTAGAAAAAGCCTGGTATAATAGCATCTTTTACAGTATGTTAAAGCTACGCACTAAAAGCGCCGTGCGTACATGGTCATGATTAAACTAAGGCGAGGGAATCTTCATGGCACTTTGGTCAAAAAATATAAATTTTACCTCGATATTTTGGAAACAATCCATTATGGAACACAAACATTTTAATCACGGTGAGCATTTTGACTCTGCAAGTGACCGTTTGGTTTACGTGCATCTCTGCAATGTCATACTTCTTCGCTTTTATTTTCTATATATCATGCACAACTAAAATAGAATTATATCTAATTGTCAATTACACTGTATTTCTCCAAAAAGCTTCTACCAGTAGTTTATAGGACTGGCATTTAATCTGAGACGAATATTATGATATTAGTAGAGAAAGCTCTCGGCAAGCATAACACCGCATTTCGTCACTTTTCTTTTATTTTTGGCATTGGTTTAATGCGTTCCGATGCTAGGGAATTATCAAAAGCCAAGTCTACAGAAGTCGATGACAGCGTATATGTACATGTACGTGTACGTGTGTATGACTGCACGCATCATTTACGAACCCTGTTTTCTTGGTTTTCCAGGCGTGCTCGATCAGACTGATTACAGACGCACGAATCAAACATCCTTTAGTCCCCGATGTCCCTTTTCTTATTAAACCAATTATTTGTGCTCCTGAAATATCAATATATGTCTTTATGCCCTGGGTATTTTATAGCGGCGGGAGTAAGACATGTCGATATTAATTAGGTAAACCCTCAGCCTTTTCCGAGTTTTGAACTTAGTTACTCTACTTTGTCTGCCGTATGACTAAATAGTGCTGCTAATACTCACCAAATTCTCCAAGGGTGCCACTGCCTAAAGCTAGAGACAACCATCTCATTTCCCCACAGTTTAAGTATGCCAGCCCTTTTAAAATGATTGCTGTTTCGTTGCTTTTGGTTTCTTCAAACTGTACGTCACCTATCACATGACCTAGTTTGTAATGAAACTAGTTATAGTTTTCTTTATCACATGCAGCTGAGTTGATCGTGCTCTGTCAAGGGCGCACTGATAAAGAACAGTGAGGGTTAGGTTACTGACGTGCGTTTATGTTTGCTAATGTGCGTGCACACGTGCGAGTGCTAATGTTAACAATTTTCTGTGGCTTTTATTTCGTGTTTGTACAATGTGTCCAGGAATGAGTGGGTAAGCCGGCTTGCTTGTTGCTTGTGAGTTCAAGCGGTGGTTTGCAAGTTTACAGAATATGTTAAATAACAAACAATATATTTTATATATCAAGCCCTATGATTGCGGTTGGTCGAGGCATTCTACCATTTCTAGAATCTTTTTATACCTGCTGGATACAACACTTTCTTCTAAGACCCCATAGGGATTTTGCATCAGAAAAATATTTCTTGGGGTGCGTTCAGGATAGTGATAATCAATACCACTTTAACACTATAGGAAGACGTTTGATTGCAACACCCACTATGGAACCTTGGGTTTAACAGTAAGAATAATGAAATGAGGAAATTTACATGTTAATTGCACGATGACATAAGTTTCCCGGTATAACAGATTTATTTATCTTCTGACGTTAGCATAAAAGCGCTTTTTAAAATGGCCTATGGCGGTTTTAAAGGTACTTTAGTGTCCATGTATCTTATATGGCCAAGAAAAGTAAAGTGCGTATATCTCACTTTTGCTGAAACTTACTGCTGTCATATTTCACATCACTCAATGGCCTAGTCTGTGTTTGCAGTAGGTCATTGCTTAGATGGACAACCTCCCCACAAATGCCATTTCTTAACTCTGTAATAGATTTTTTAAAAAAACCTTTGTATATAGAAACCTCAGGAGAGAAATGTAAGAAGTTAAATCATTTGTCTGAGAACATCAGATAAATTTTACTCCTAGGGCAGAAATGTTCGATATACATTGCCAGTATTCGGAGGACGTGCAGAAATTGCCTGAAAGATTAACCTTTAAGCAAAAGATTCAATCATTGAGCGGATCAACCAATCAGGGAACCAGTCATGCAAAAAGTACGTCACGTTCATTTAAGATTTACCAAATACGACCGCATTGTGTAATTGTTCTTATTTGTTCAACTTTATTTCATATCCGTTTTCGATTACTGTTCACCGAAGGATTCCTAATCTTCTCGGTGAAGGCTCTGAATTATTAGGTGCTGCATGGAAAAAGCAATTGTTTGATTCCGCACTATTTTTTTTTTTTGTGTGTGTGTGTGTGTGTGTGTGTGTGTGTGTGTGTGTGACGGACAATTTTTCAATAAGATAGAGGGGACTTTTTCTGACCTTGACCACATTTTACATAAAGCCAGAAATTTGAACGCCTTCTAAGAGCATGAATGGCTTCTTGTTGGATATTCTTGGCTACCCCTTGAAACTGCTGTCATAAGTTAGGTATTAATATTTACATTTTCTTCCTTTACTGTCTCATTATCCAAATAGCTCTTTCATTTACCTACACACTGAACTAATTTTTTTCCGGCGGCAAAGCTATTGATCAGGGACTTTGATTCAGGCTTTTTACACAACGTAATAAGATGCATGTTACATACACATCTATAAGAAATATTTCCTGTGGTAACGAAAGGAACTGAAAAGATTTGTCACTACATTTTTTCAGTAGCCTTGATTCGACAAGACTTTTTTGTTCAGAGTAAGCTAAAAATGGTGAATGTTGCTCTCAACATTTTATTTGAGTTTTGTGCTTTTTAAAACATCTCTGCTCTTGTCGCACCCGTTGACCTAATATCACATCTAGACGCCTTTTACGTCAAGGGAAGTTGGAAGGACATTTCAAAGTATTAGAGGTAACCCTAGGCAAACCGATTATCAAGAGGTTATATTTACCATAGAAAGTTTCTTGTTAGTGTCCTAAATAAATTTCTGAGTAACATGTAGCATGGCATTGAAAAATTCAGTACATGAACACTGCCACGCTTTCTTAGGCACTTAGAATTAATTTTAGGCATTCCACGGACAAAACCAATTTCATGCAGACAAAAAAATAAAAAAAAAAAAGATATCGTAATACGTGTGTTCCTCAAAATGCCAACAATACGTCATTTGTAAGATAAAAGGTTCCACATTAGCAGGTAAAAATATTCATCAGTGAAATTTAGTTTTCAAATAAGGCCTATTTTATTGACAAATACAGATACACCAGCTACAAGGTGTATAGTCGGGGTTTTTGCTACGTGTGACTGCACCAAAAGAACAGCCACGCTGTGGCATATCCATATGCAAGGTGTAAAGGTTTCACGTTTCCATCTAGCACAACATAGTCGTATACTAATAGTGCATGAAAAATACATGTACACTGGAGCCTACAAGTTCACACTGCAGTTTCAAAATCATTTTCTCAACAAAACATTGAATTGATTATCTTACCTTTCTTGGTTCCTGACGCGCAACTTACATGTCAGAGGAATCTTTCTCGTGTTATTGGAAGTCGATAAACCATAAGTTAAAAAAAAGAAGTCTGCTAACCAAGGAGGGTCAACAAATCAGGGATGTGTATGCCAGCGCTAATACTATGGTTATTTTTATCCTAGGCAGCTAAACTGAGGAGTAAATGATATGCATTTTACAATTCAGTGATTATTTTCACATAAACGAGTGGATTTATGTTGGACTGAAATAACTGACGTTAAGGTGCGCTGTGTCTGCAAGTTTCAATTGTTTGTCGTCAGTTTGATTATTTGCTTTCTTAAATCAAGTCCGGACCAAGTAAAATCTATCCACGTTCTTCCACTAACATTAAAAAAAGCCTGAATGCTAGATTCAAACTTTATGTTATCGAGATTATTTTAAAATCTAGTCTAAGTCGCGTGAACTTTTAAGTCTTACTGTGACCGATATCCGGAACGCGTAGCAGCCTCGATTGGCCTTTAAAATACTGCGTAGTTAGCCCCAAATATTAAGTACACGTTCAAGTCACCTGCTGCTTTTAAAGGAACTTTCAGCCATTAACTATCGATTAAAATGTTCTTCTTAAGGTTAGGATGTAATCAAGTGGATTCGTGAAATATGTAAAAGCTGCACAAAACAGGCAATGATGAAAATAATACATTTTCCAAAGCTTTCTTCTAGGTATTTGATCCTAAAATACCTGTTGTTACTGTTAACGGCGCATTCAAAGAATTTGATTCAAAAGTTTTTAACATTTGGTTACTTTTTTTTGGCATTGACCCTTGTCATACAATATCTGGACTTTAGCTGATGACAACATTTCAAGCTTACTATTACAATCACTTAGGGTACGTTTATATTCACCTTAAGTAAAGGCCCTGTCGTTTATCAATTAACCATATATACTAAATATTAATAATACCAACAGATACAGATATTTTTGTGCTACTTATGGCCTTTAGTTGCTTTAATATAGTTATAAAACCACGCCAGTCAGTTTGTTTGAAAAATATTTGTTTTATAAAATTGCGTTCAAGTAAAGAATCACTAAGAAGAGGAGACTCTGGACCATTTTGAGATATATAATTTCACATTCATTTACTTGTGATTGCCTATTCTTCCCTCTGTTAAGCTGTAGCATAAGGATACCTTAAACCTTGGATCCATTATACATGTATGTTGGGTCCAAGCATAATCAACGGCCACGTGTGACTACTTGGACACTGAAATGTCAGTAAGCTTGTACTGAGTTAATGTTTATTTTCCTCTGATAATTGTATCGCGTGAGGCTTCGCAAATATTTTCTTGGAAATCGCTTGATTTATGTTATTTTTCACGACTCTGAGGTTTCATCAACATCTTTTAAATGCCAGGGTAGAGGCTGGTGTTTGACTGATACTGCATTTTAAGCCCCAAGCTCTAAATTCACCAAGCATTAAATATCAGTGGACACAAATTGAAATTTATCATACTCTTTGCAACCCCACAAATTGAAATGTGTGCACTATTTGTTTGGAAATTGGGACCTTCAATAAATGCGGCCGTCATCGGCCAAATTTCGAACATCATGCTTGAGTTTGTTCTATTCTTTTAACTGGCACGTCTTATTACTTAAATCAGCTAAGATCAAGGAGACAAATACTGCAACCTGGAATCAAAACTACATGCAGCACGGAGTTAAAATATTTGAGCTCAATTACATGTTGTACCTGCAAACATAATTTATCATTTGGTAAATGCCTTTTTTATCTGAGAAAGGAGCAAATGCAGTATAGCCATTGGTTGACACGCTATTTACTACTTAACGTACGAGTTAGAAACATGCAAAGTTGCGAATGATGTTCTGAGCTTTTTATGAAGTTGAAATCGACAGGTAAGGTCCATGTTCCGAATCTGCCACATAAAGCTTATGAGCAGCCAAAAAAGATTATGCATATTGCATATTGTATAACAGTGCTGGAATTAAGGAAGAAATCGACTCGGGCACAACTTCTGCTTTAACTCGGGTTCATTTTATATTTCATTTCATCTCATTCCAGTCGAGATAAAAGAACATTTAAAAGTGCTGTAAGTATTGGTCTGCATAGATGTATGTATATTTTATCAGTTATCAATTTCTTAGGCGATTTACTCTGACACTTCTGCTTCCTCCACACCCACACTCCAAGCTAGACCCCAACCCGTCCGTGTCAATAAACGGCACAACTTTGCACCGGGCCAACTGTTTTTTATGTCCTCTATCCTATGCATTACATAGTGTATGTAGGCAGTTAAACGTTTTGGGTGGTGCACTTTATATATTTGTTTTACAACCGAGCGGCAAATTCTTAATTCGAGGTTTACGTGCTTCTGTTTTACGCCTGACTTTATTTAGGAAACCAGTATTTTGTTTGATGTGCACGTGCGAGTGAATTGTTTGCAATTGAAGCGTTATACACATGTAAGAACTTTGTCACAGATGTCATAACCATGTCATGAATCATGCATGTTTACACGTTATGGACTGTTGAAGAACACAACATACTTGTGCCTAGTTATTGAAAAACAGCGATCAGTCAGTGATGCTTTAAAGACTCATTTACTCAAACATACTAAAGTGGCAACATAGGTCAAATGGGCGCCTTAATGTGTTTCTGTCTCAAAAATGATTTATAAATTAGACACCCGGATTCGTGGAATGTTGCAACATTGACCATTTACGAACATGAACATGCTGTTTTTAAAGCTGCCAGCTATAATTTATAAATGAATGGATGTGAACGGATTGTGCTGACATGTGCAAATCAATTGTCCTGTATGCTTCAGACTTTAAAATAATGCAACAGAACATTACAAGAACTGTAAGGTACGCTTAGCCATGACAGAACCTACAGTTAACGTTCAGACATAGTATGTTATTTAACAATATGCTATACTAAAACAGATTTCAACTTAAAATGTTCGACATTGATAAAGCAAACTGACGGCAGATGGTATAATGGAAGCGCATTTGTCAAAATGTGTATTCCACCAAGTACAACAAACACATCATGAATTACAACCTGGCACACACTGGCACTCTCTGTGTTCAATCACGCCAATGGTGTGAAAACAAACACGTCTGTTTAGAAACTTTACGTGTCCAGGGAACCAATGGGTTTATGATGTTCGACTATAGTTCGACCTATATTAAGATAAAATTAACTCCATAATGAATATTTGATTTGCGCCTCTATTGGTGTTTTGGAATACACTGTCAAAGCAGATCATATCATGTGAAGGCAAAAAACATATGACACATCGAACTTATTGGCATAGGTTATCTTATGTGCACGCACTTTATATCCACAAAATATTTAACCGCCTTATTTATACAAGACCAGCAAAAAGGTAAAAAATAAACATCACTTGGGTTTAAACATGGGTTTAAGTTCGTATACAGTTGCTTACATTGAAAAGCACCTTTTCCAGCAGCTATAAGGTAAGAAAAGGACAAGCCCATGTGACGAACAGGAAGTTTAACCCGGCGTTCCATTAATCGTAAAATAGGAAAGCACATACGTATTGTTAGTAGGGGTCTGATTTATGTGTTTAACATTAAGGCATCATTAATGATAGTTAAAAGCCGATGAAAAGGTGTTGAATTAAAAGCCTTTTCACTGTGATTGATTATACTCGTATGGGATAGGTATTTTCAAATGCGATTCTTCAAATAAATGATCACGGGAAAAAGAGAGATAACACGCATGAGTTGGACCACGGTGTGCAATTTATTAGCTGGCACAACTGACATCCACTGAGTGCTTCACAACCTGGCCGATCTGATCTTCTTGTCAATTTGACTATAATTTACCTGTAATTTTGCTGGTAATTTGGTACCTGCCACTTCAAACATCACTCAGTTTGGTACTTAACACGAGTTTTAGTACATTCCATTTTATTAAGGAGTGTTTGAAAGCACATTAGTTGGTAAGAGGTGATATACACTCCGGTATATACACTCGCTACATGTCTAATCAAGGATTAGTGGTGCTTTTACAATGTTCCAGAGCCTAAAACTTAAAACGCAACAGCTTAAATAAAAAGCCAACGTCACCCAGCCGTATAGGAAAAGACATGTTACCAATCGACAAAAATATTTACGAACAAGCAATGTCAAATACCCAGAAAACAACAAGCTTGATTTGACGTTTTTATAAAATTCACGTTCATCGTTTCACAGTAGTATTCTGGAACATATGGTAAATCACTGAATATTTATAGGTAGGTTTTCAAGTCGCAAGTCTAAATTAAATTCTGACATTACGTATTGGGAACCCCATCAACGTATCTTCATTTCTTGACAAGCTTTCCTTGTTAGAACAGGAATAGCATTTTAATTGGTATGTCTGGATCAGGTAAACTTCGGTAAACTAGATGTAACCATCCTTATATTACCTCTTCATCACTGGGAAAGCAAGAACGTTTGTGACAGTACGACTGGCACACCATGTGTAACAAGACAGCAGGTAATATGCGTAATGATACCCCAGAAACAAGTCGGGGCTGTTCGGTGTTCATAATTCTACTCCATGGATAAATTCCCGTACGACCTCACGCCAAATGACCAAACAAACATTTACACTTGCGAAAACACGCGTTGGTGAATGTAATTTTGGTTAATCCCATTTTTTTACAGGGATTGTATTATCAAAACGGTGCTTCTCAAGAGATCGCATGCAAATGCAAACGCATGCAAATAATTCAGTGCTTTTAAACAGTGGAAGGTAGTCCGAGGCCCACTTCGATTTTTTAAAATCCAAGCAAAATTTATAAATTACTTTTATCACCCAAAAAAGTCAGTTGTCACCTAGTTCTGTGAACAGATTCAATACCCCTTTCGCACAAAGTTTGCAAACTTTTGGAGAAGGGTTTTGGTCTACTCTTCTAATCGATCGCAGCGTATTTCCTTGGGGATGCATGGTTGTGTCCAAAGGATCTTCAAAGTCTCCAAGGTCGTCTCTCTTGTTCTGTGCCACTAGGTCAACTATGGGTTTCGAGTGTTAAAAACACTCACAACCAGTGACAACCGCAAGAGGTTTTCACGTCACTACATGCAACTCTTTATGATCTGACAGGACAAAATCAGTGTGCTTTTTCTTCGTTGCGACATACTATAATGGTCGCAGGTATTGTTGTAGAGCAAGTAGATTGTGAACTAATGGAACTGGAACACGCCTTGAAATTATGTGCAATAACGTCACATCACTGTACCATGCTGTCTATGAACCAACCAATTTATTCCTTTGGTTTGTATAACACTGTTTTTTATTTTTACTCAAAAGCTGGATCTTACATCTGTGATTTACATGCTACTTCTTGTTCAATCACTTCGCAATGCTTAGTGAAGTTTTTTTTTCAGCAAAACAGAACGCGGAGTTTAGTCCCTCTCATAGACCCCATTTCCATAGATTTTAGATCGATCTATCCCTGTGGGGAGTCTCACTAGATTACTGTCTGCTTAGCCGGCTTAAGCGTCCTGTCCCGCCTACTGAAAGCTGTAAGGGGGTAATTAGCTATGGTGCGCGCTCGGCTGACTGCAATTTGGCGTGAACCCCCAGGGAGTAAGGTCGATCTAAATCTTAATCTATGGATCGATCTAAATCTCTGGGAATACACCCATACAGTGCACTTACAGGTTCTTAACGAATATTGGGTGTGAGAAGTAATTTGGTATTTGAGATGTATCTGACCTTAGGATTTCCGGGTTAAAACAGTCGGTAACTAAAACACAAGGATTCGTCAGGATTTAGGATTCATCAATATAGCAAAATCAAGGTCTCATCATGGAAAAGAGATGTGAAAAATATGTTTTTGAACTTTACTTATTTATTTAAATATATAATACATGCTAATTGACTTCAATGTCTAGATCATGGCGAACGTTTGGGGACTTTTAAGCTGATTATAAATTAATTTAGCATTAATTTACCATGACAGTGGTATATAACCAAGGTAGTATTGCTGAAATAAAATGAAATAGGTATACATGTACCATTTGTACACTTGGCCCAGTTCACATTTGTGTACTTTCTGCTCATTCATCCTGTCAGTTTGTTTTAGCTGAGTTATTCAGTGCTGTAGTCTAATTGGTTATGGCCAACGTATCAGGACTGGGTGTGTAAATAACACGCTCCAGCTCTTGGTTATACTGTATCTAGTGTGATGTGTTATTCAGACTATAAGATGCACACCCCTTGTTGGTTTGTCCAATTTATAGATACTCGGAAGTACACATCCTAAATAACATTTGGCGATGGGGAGATGGCATTTGATGAAGTAATGGTAAGTGGTTACTCTTAACCTCTCCTCTACATGGGTCAAAACTCATGAATTTAATACGGCTGCATCAAACATAGACTTACCTGAATACAACCAAACGAGAATTGATCATTGCAGCTATTGAATGATAGCAGGATATCATATCAAGAAAGAAACATTTATTTCCCTGAGTTTAAAGATATCTTATTAAGTGTATCTTGTTTTGCAATACATACTTTATAATTTCTACAAATGATGTATCTCCCCCTAGCGAAATATCAGGCCTGTCGCAAACTTTTTTAAATTTGCGGCAAATTAGCAAGAACATGCTTTCTTGCAAACTTACTGCAAACCTTTATACAAAGAAGGGGTTTCTTGCAAATTTGCAAGAATATAAAGACTTTTTGCAAACTTGCCGCAAACTTAAGATGTTCTTGCAAATTTGCTGAGCATAAGCGGCAATACACTTTTTTCTTGCAAACTCCCAGAAGCAAACTTTTAGTTTGCAGCGAAATTAACGGTAAATGCAAATTTGCTGCAAACTTTTCTTTTTGTTAAGGGTGGAGAAAAACATGAATGTCTTTACGGGACGTTTTTGCAATTGATTTTACCAAACGAAAACTCAAATACGTGGTATTACTTACTTTCGCGGTGACCAAGTACAATAAGCAGTGCAAAATGTTTGTATTCCTTGCAGGACAATAAAACAATTTCTTAATGCCAAATAATGGGTTGAAAAAAGCACAAAAAAGTTAAGACCGCGCGTTTTTCCATCATGAAACTCATCCATAAAGCTTCGGACCCAGATGGAATATCCTCCAGATTGTTCAAGGGTTGTGTAGCGCAGTTAACGCAAGTGTTGGCCGATATTTTAACTCTCGACTGAACCGTGCAAAGCAACCGTGTCTTTGCCTAAGACTAAAATTGGACACTTAAAATGATCTCTGTCCAGTCTCCCCGACACCAGTGTCTGGGAAGACAGTAGAAAAACGTGTTATCTTTTTCCAAAACTTTGGTTTCAAAGAATCTTGAGCCTCTCCGGTTTGCTTCTCGCATTAATAGAAAAGTAGACAATGCACTCAGAATATATCTACTTGATTAAAAAAAAATTGTTAGAATTGTATTTGTGTCCCACAATGCATACTAGCTCACCGCAGCTGTTTTTTCATAATGATGAAGCTAAAGAATACCAAAAGCTGTTTTGTTCAAGTTTTGTTCACTATAGCTGAACGCCAATGAATTCAAGTAAACTGCGTTTTTCACCTTTAATGGCTTTTACTTCCAACTAGCTCTACGTGATTGGGTTTAAGATTTTTTCTTTTAAGCAGAAAATAGTCTGTGAAAGTTGATCTTAACTTTTCAGACACAATCGATGTTAACTGTGGCAACTCTCGGGGTTGCGTAAAATCACCTAGCTTACACGCATATATTTACATAAGAATGCGTTGCGAGTGAAGAGAATATATTTTGGTGAAGTTTGTCTATGGTACAACATTAGTCAGTATAATTCATGATAATTATGATCAGTCTAAGAACAGGCGATCGTTATCATCTTTAGTGAACTGGCGTACAAGAAATGGTTTGATCTGGAATGTAAGCGAAACAAAAGAGCTAAATAATGGATCAAAACTCCAAAGCTACCATTAGAATAAAGGGAACGGGAGGAGACAGGATTGTGCAGGAAGTGGCGTCTAGTGGTGTAAGACGTGAAGTTGAGTGCCCATTTATAGATGGAGGTGAACGTAAGTGAAGACGTGAGCTCAGAGAAAAAGCGGTTTTTACAACAACACGGTAAGATTTTTTTTTTCTTTTGGCATTTTGGGCAGAGAATACATGTAGCAGTAATAAGTACATTATATAAAAGCGTGTTACGAAACTTATAGGTGGAAAATCGTGCTTAATTTGAAATCAATTTGTTTCGAAATATATGCTGCATCAACCGACAGTGCGACAAAGAGCGTCAAGGGAAAAGAATTTCCGTGAGGCTGTATTTTTCATTTTCATTTTCATTTATTTATTACTATGGTCTCTTGAGGACCATCAGTCTAGTACTGGTACAAATGTTACAACGACTATAGTTACAACAACTATAGGGTTATTACAAAGAATAATTATAATAGTAATAGTCGCAATCATATTCATCATAACAATAATAATAGTACATGTAGTAAATTAAATACATGAGTACTTAAATAAATAAACTACTTAAATAAATCAAATTAAATCAAATTGAATCAAATGAGATCAAATTGGATCAAATTAGATCAAATTAGATTAGATCTCATGCCGAAGCCTTCCTGCTTGGCTAAGATATCGTGCCAGGTTACATAATACTTTCTTACTGGAAGAATTCAGCAGGAGAACCAATTTGAACACCGAGGGTCTATTACAGTAGAAAGGTTTGATGAACCTTTTTCTTAAATCTAAATATCTAGAGCAACCCAGTATAAAGTGGAATTCGTCCTCCACATCATTGCAATAGGAACATTTTCTTTGTGAAATAGGGATTTTACTGTATCAGCCCGTTTCAATTGCAAGTTTATGGGATGATAATCTTATTTTACTAATCATTTTCTTAAACTGTAAATCGTTGTCATGTGCAATTTTTGCATGAATGTAATCTGATATGCCCATATCTTATTATTTTTGGGTGTCTTATGGTGTGTGCTGCACTTATAACGATGTTTTAGAGTCCTTAAAGGACCTTTTAAATACCAGGAAATAGTTCGTAACTCACAACTGGATCGCACCGAATCACGATCGCTGTGCAGTGATCTTTTTATAAATCTTGTGACGAGTTTTTAGATGGTTATACAGTACGTCCAGGTGACGAAAAATTCCACATACCTGTATTATCACAGTAATACACATATTACACCGGGGTACGCAGTAATCAGTGACAAATGCCGTGACAAAGATGACATTCTGACAGCCTCTTATCTGAGCTAAAAGTCACATGCAATCACTTGCCCCAGGTTGTCAATCAATAGCCTTAAGAAACTGGTCGGGTTGGATCTTATCTACCTGTCAGAAGCGATTTACAAATGAGTATTGCATGTACCTACCTGTATTATTTCTACAAGTGTTCTCTGCCCAAAATGCCAAAAGAAAAAATGTTATCTTACCGATTTGTTGGAAAACCGCCTTTTTTCTCTGATCCCATATCTTCACTCCCGTTCACCTCCAGCTAAAAATGACCACTCAGCTTCACGTCTTACACCACTACATGTCACTTACGGCGCAATCCTGTCTCCTCTGGTTTCCTTTATTGTCTGTTTTATAACTATAAGCTAATTTAATGGGTATTCAGATCAACAATAGTCTGACCTGGAATGATTAGGCAATACAGCAATTGTTCTTTTTACCGAAAATGAATCCATTTTAAATTAACGAACCTTTCTATCGTAGGATAGGATAAGTAAATTACTTAACTAAGCGTTAACTGCATGGTATGGTCGTGCAGTTGTAGATGACAAAACAGATTGGAAAATAGTAAAGACAAGTGAGGTAATTCGGACAGATCTTGCAAACTATTTATCGCAAAAGGGTAGCAGATAAAACAGTGCCAGTTATGAGCAACAGTTCCCACCCAGCTCACAACATTTAAAGACCTTTACAAGATACTCTAGGATGTTAGGCTTTGAAAGTAGATCTTATCAAGTTTTTTTATCAATCATCTAAAACATTTTTATTTATTACTTATCCTATAACACAAGGCCAGTTTGAAACCCTCACTCGTAGTCTCACCAACGCGTTTAGGCAGAGTTGAAACAACTGGGAGAAAGCTGAGGAACCATCCAACATCTAGCCTGTGACGGAGAGCAGTGGAATATCTTTGTTGTGTCTCATAGACGCCAGTCGGCGTAATAAGAAGTTGGTGATGATAGCACAGGGCCGCTTTTATAGAAAGTAAGCATTCCCTCGGATAGTATCTACAGACTTGACATTTAATATGGAATATTTCAGTTTTAAAGGTATATCTAGGTAAAATGCGTTCTTTATCCCAAAAAATTCAGATCTCATATAAGATATCTGACTGGAGAAGTGTGAAGTCAGGTGTGTCGCTACCAATTAACTGCTTATCACGTCTGTTGCACTGCTGCATTATGTAATATTCAATGATTTAATTGGGTAGTGCTCCTTTGGGCTGGTCAAAGCTTGGCTTTGGCGAAGCATGGTTCTGTCAAAAAAGTATCCATATGTCAGCAACTACTGCATAGAAGAATTTGAAATTTTGCTTGCAAGCCGTTGGTTTTGCAGTGCGTAAGATGAGTTTAGCGGTGTTTTACAAAATTGTTAAGGTGTGCCAGAATGGCGCGAAAAAGACAGACATTGCCAGACAGATTATTGCGCCAAATGGAACGGTCCGCACAGTTTCATAGAGTAATGCCCAGACTTACGTATCCACACAGAGACCACGCCCAATGTATCGTTATCTTACCACCTGGGTATAGGATTCAATGTCCTTCAGGATATGCTGCTGCAATTAAACCCAAACCACCCAGTCCGTTTTGAATGAGAGGCAAATTGTCACCAAAACGCGTTTTTCAAGGCTCTTAGCGAACACCAAACTGGTTTTAGCAGGTTAGAATACCAGGCCACCTCTGAGGAAGTCACTGTAAACAGCAAAACAGCGTAGTCTGTTTCTCTAATGATTTGGGGACCATGACATTTTCTGGGTAGAACATTGAAACCGCGTGGTTTTCTTTATTGAGGTCAGATTTCACCTGTACCGCTAAATTGGTCAAAACAGAGTTTACAGAAATCCCGAGAGGGATTCTGAAGTGACTAGGGTCATTGGCAGTGTCAGTATTTGGAGTGGATACCTCATTGGTGCCAAAACACCAATGGAAGTCATCGATGAAAACCTGAACCAGATCAAATAAAGGAATAATCTGGGAACCACTTGACTATCATTTGATAGGGGGCACCTTAGGAACAGATTTAGGTTGCACGATCAGATTGCCGGTTCACACAGAGCACTTTTAATAGCAGATAACTTACAGAACCAAGGGAATGAGCAGCTACTTTGGTCATCAAAATCGCCATATTTGAACCACATAGACAATATGTGGGTAGGTAATTAGTCGCCGAATCAACGGCCTACATGTCCTAAAACAAAACGGAACCAAATTGGACAAGTTTTATTCCAGATTGAATTCCAAAAACCTATCCTAATGTATGCCTTGCCGCTTGAAAGCTCTGGTAGCAGGGAGATGAGGTCGGGCATAACAGCAACAGTGACTAGACACTGACATGAGGGGCCTTTGTGGGGCATGTAACTCTTTTAAAGACGATAATTTGGGAAATATGGAGATCCAAAATATCGTTTTCAATGGTTGTCGTATGACTTAAAATAGGCGATGTATTTTTGTTTGCTTCACGGGCGAATTCAATTAATGAACTGATGTCACAATGACATCGAATAGATTATCAAAAGTTATTAAAACACGATTTTCATTTATCAGTCTGCAAAATAGAAAAAAACTGATGAATTATGATATGGACAAAATATTCCATATTAAATGTCAAGTCTGTACATACACTGTATGCATCTCTCTCGCGTGACAGTGTACTATCTCACACGTATCATGTTAGTAAATGTACACGTAGGATGTTAACATACCACAATGTGTTTGCAAAGGTCAATATTGACTTTCACAAAGCTGAAAATCTTTTCCAGCAATCTCTTTTTTTAATATGCAGTAGAAACCTCAGGGCTTACGTATTAATCTCTGAAGTAGCCTCAATGCATTCACTGATAGCCACTGATACCAAAAGAAGTTTCATTATTAACTGCAGGACAGTTGAGTACAACTTGCGAGCGGAAACGATTTGAATGTATTCTATTGATCATTTTAACCACCCATGCTGCAATATACAGACCATCGAGCAATGGCTTTTTATAGAAATTGAAAATAAGGACTTTGCATGACCGTGTTCTAACCTTTCAAATAAATTGATGCACTGCTAACGAACTGTTCACTGCATCAGCACGCCTGAGAACCCTTATACCATATGGTAAATAACCCTTTTTACTGTTCTGCAGAAAACTGCTTATCTGTGACATACCTGCAGTTCCCAATGACTCTCTCCAACCCTGCATCAATAAAATGTTTCGTTCCCGAAAAAGTTCACTATCATTCTAACCAAAAATAGCCGAGATGGTGCGCCTTCTGGGTATCCCCACCTTGTCTCATGTGAAGTTTGATTTATATGTCCAACTGTGTCGAAATAAATGCCGGTCACTGTACGTTCCACAACAAAGTGCCTCATTCGTTCAGGCTCGAGGCTGTTCTTTACGCAGACATTTACCTGTACCTCCTAACGCAGAAATAGCGCACCTGTGGTATAACTTCAACTTTAATGCAGCATGATGACTTGTTTGTTATTTAAAACAGCCATACAAATTGTGTTCTTCCTCTTTTGCTACCCTGATAAATTTATAAAACCAAGTACAATATTGAATGAAAACGTTATAAAGTAAACATATATGCACAAACGTGCATTCACATTTGTATGTCATTTGTTAAATTTTTATGTATATGAGGTTAACTGTTGGTGAAATACACTGATTGCCAATTCCAACTTTATTATTCATTTAACGCTTTCCTTAAATCCTGCATTCGGTCTGAATGGGAATATTCCAAGATAGCGTAAAATGAGACTGTCAGCACAGCGTGACGTCATACGAGACCAGAAAACTTCAGTGGATAAATTCTGTTTGCTTTAATTCGTTCCCGTAAAGCAACGACTGCCATTGTTTCTGACCCCACTCTCTTCCAAATCGTGTCAAACCTCACTTGACTTAACGCTTAACCATGAGACTTGGGTCATTTTGGAAGATTTCCATTAAAATATAAAACTCTGTAAACGACCTTGTGCTTGATGTCGTTTTCACAGCATGGCACATATAGAACTGCCCAAACCCATTGCAAAATCAAGGGAAATCTTGATATGCAAACATTTACTTCCATTCATTATAACTGTGATACATATAGTACAGCTGTGTTCTCATTTCCTGTTCTAAGGAGATATAATGAGTGGTAAAATACCTAAAATTTTCATAGTTGTTTGCTGATTATCCTTTTTTGTTCCTGATTAATTGATTAAAACGAGATGCGCCCAACATTTTATGATGAATAAAATGCATATGACATTTGACGATGAATAGAAAATGCAGTTTTTAGCAACTACATGTGCATACAGTATATATATACCTTTACACGTCGGCTTAAATATCCAGGGGGCAAATTCTTGGCATTAAGTACCGATACTGCACCGTAATTCAATGTTGGTTTAAGGACACTTATATTTGCAAGAGGTAAGATTGAACGTTATTCCACAAGTTAATGAAGTTGTAGTCCATATTCGCTAGTTTCAGTTCTATACTCGTCTTAATTTTTTATACTTAAACCTTGACAGCACAGGTTTAAGTACGGTATGGGAAATCTTTCTTCAATCTGCAAAATGTATTTTCCCACAGGCTTTTTTTTTTTTTTTTTTTTTTTTTTTTTTTTTTTTTTTTTTGCAGTAAATCTTTTTGCGCCTTTGTGACACTTTATTTGCAGGCCTCAGTCTCTTTCTAAAACTTAGTGTTCAAACTTGTTTCATACGGCACGCTGACCTTCATTGTCCCTTTAGTCAAATTTGCCGGACGAATTACAAGCGCTCTTTCTTGCAATTTATCAATATCGTTTGGGAGGATCTAACTTGAAATGTAAATGTAGTAATAACATAACAGCATTTACATGACTTCACTTTTAGTGCACAGTGTCGATGCATACTTTGGTGCATTATGTACATTATTTTTTTAACTGATGGGTACATATATTTGATTAAGAAACCATATCTTATACGCGTCCTTTACCCTATTTATACTAGAACATGTATTTGACCAAAAACAAATCAATATCTGAATTCAGGCAGGTTAACTTTTTAGCAATATCAATACAAATCAGGTTTGGGGTATTTTTAGATATATATGCATCTATACATGGTTGTTAGGAAATATTATCAACAGCTGGGTATCGGTAGTGGCCAGTATTGGAAACATTACTATTACGGTATTATAATAATATCTGCTTGGTTTTTAGGTTAAAACAGCGGTAAACTGGAGTTAGCAATAATCGACTAAATTAGAATATTTATGCCAATGCCGAATGCCAAATTTAATTATTATAAATGCGTCCATTATAACGGATTCTGTAGAGAGAAAACATTGCTCTTCGACTGAACACATTTTCTAGATTGACATTTGAACTTCTGTCCCCCAGATAGAAATGTAACTCGACCTGCCTTCATAATAAACTTCAGAATATTTTTTGTAAACTTTTTCAGTTTATGACTTCAAACATAATTCAGTTCAGTTCATTAGCATTTAGCAACACAACTTAAGCCTCTGTTGTGTTTTATCTTTTTTCATTCACTACTTTTTGAAAAGAAGGGTGGTATGAAACTTGTTTAATGTCAAACAATTTGCGCACACTCGTATTAGTTTCGCCTTTACCATCCATTGGTTGCTCATCAGTAGCATAGCCAAGAAAGAACATTTACTCCAGAAGTTTACATTCTTCATAACTAATACATTATTGATACCACTGTAGACCAAAATGATGTAGCATTCAAAAGCAAGCATGAAAAGTTTTTTCCGAAGAAAAAATCTATAAATATATATCAAATTACACTAATCCCAAGGGTTTTTTGTATTTACACTACTTATTGGACTCTGTCAACAGATAGCTGTAAAAGCATCCAGAACCACTGTGGTCCAGCTTTTATGAAGTGTTTTCCGCTGTCACTGAAGACCGCAAGATGTGATTAAAGAGTTGCGAAGATTGACAGGATTGACCATAAGGTACTGCATGTATATTTGTCACAAGGAACTCCTACAGGTATATCTGTCAAAGAACCAGAGAGAGAGAGAGAGAGAGAGAGAGAGAGAGAGGGGGGGGGAAGGGAGGGAGAGATGCTGTACTGTATGTTAGCTCCATGCTGTGCAAATAATCTGTTATTGAGGTTTTAAATTTATTTAGGATATCATCGAATACAAATTAATTTTAATGATTTTCCATAAGCTGTCATATAAATCAGAACGGCCTTGAGAAAATAATGACCCAAATCGCACGTCAGAGTGACTTGCTGTCCTCCGCCAATGTAATTGGTTATCATCACATGGACTAAAAACGTAATTTATAAAATCGGGATAAGTTGTTGACGCAGTTCTTGCTAGCGTGAGACTTGAAGGGTTTTCCTGAACTCCATTATGCGAAGTGTTTTGAATGCTTAGCAGACACGAAGAGGATATTTGACATACAAGTTAGAATATCCTGTGTTTTGTATAAAGATTTCACCTTACGCATTTAAATACAAAACCATTTAGATCATTATGAAAGGATCAATACAATACAACTGTCATTTTGGACTATTAAAAATAATACGCATAAATGCTTAGCATTTTAAAAGAAAAATATTATTATAGGCGGGTCCTTAGTTAAAACAACACCACAGTTTAGGCCTAAAGGCGCATCAATAATCGGAATATTAAAAATCCATTTCTATCAGAATTTAACTATTCAATATGATAACGTGAAGGTCCAGCCGATGGAATTAGTATGTTTGAACAAATACTCAAATATTCAAGAAATAAACTGTTTACTTTAAACATCATTCAGATGCTGACTGCTGGATGAAAGCCAAAGCATGGGTTCATATGGATCACCTTTTATCAACGATATTACCCGTAACGAGAGAAGCGGATGACGCATTCCATGTAGGCCTACATGTTATGTGGAAGTCATGTAAAGTTCTTGTAAAGGGAATGTAGTTATGAGAAACAACTTTTATTATTTTAGAAGAAAAGTGTGCGAACACACCTATGAGACTTCAAAGAAACATTAGCGTTGACTTATATGTTCTTGCCAAGACGTGACTTGGACTGATAAGATGCATCTCAAACAAAATATATTGTAGAATCATCAAACAGACTAACTGGCTAACAGGTAACTGGACCTAGTTCAAGAATATTATCAGAATAATACACACCAAATACTATATAGATACTATTTCCAAGAGATGGATCTGTTGCAAGACTGAAGTGGACAGCACACTGGAGAGTATCAGGAGGAAAAAGGTGAATAAGTTAACAGTAGGAGGAATTAGTACTAGTGTATTATGAAAGCTTAGTTTGGGACTTACACAGAAGCAATAGAGAATGTTTTTAAAATCCTAAAATCTTTCCTTTATAAGTATTTGCCCATACCGAAATATGAAACGGAACTGTATAAATTCAAAGGGTTTCAGGAGGGCAATGTCAAAGTGTCGATCATAGATACAGGTAGGAGGAATTAGTACTAGTGTACTATGAAAGCTCAGCTTACACAGTAACAATAGATAATATGTTTTAAGTCCTAATTTTCTTCCTTTATAAGAAATAGTCCATATATGAAACGGAAATGTAAAGCCAATTCTTGTCAGACGACAATGTGTACGGCCGCCAAAACCGTCTTCATAACGTATATCTTAACTAAGTTAGAGAGCGTCTAATAGCATCTCCCCTCTTTGCATGTCCCATAGAATAATACGCATTTTCCCTTTTGAATCACGCATTAGCGAACAAAAGTGAGATGTTCACGTCATTTTGTGTTAGGTGTAACAAGCGAAATCCATTCCTCCAAACTACATATTGCAATTATATTTGCCCTTGCATTAATAACATTTCTTGTGTCTCCACCGCCCTCTGCAAAATCCTGGGTCCGCCAGTGGTCATATCATATTGCTTTCGCCTGTCGGAAGATAATCGTTTGTAGGTTCGAGGTAGCTCCAGACAAAAGCGACATAACCGAGACTATTTGGAACCCAGGTACATGCAAGCGCGATATTGTCTTTTTTTTTTTACATTGCCCATCAGGAGAAATGCCATTTTGAAGTCCATGGAAAGTGGCAATGCCGCTTCCGTCTGTCTAGGAAATTGACTTCGACCGAAACGTGTGTTCATATAATTCTGAAAACCAGAATCAGTGACAAGCATGAGCAACAGCACTGAAAATGAAATAAGGATAAAAATTGAGAATCGCGTGTGAAGTAAACGAAAGGCACCCGTAGACTTCATATTCGTTTTATTTGAAAGTGAAAAATGCCTGCATGTCGTGATTGTTCAAGATGATGAGATTTGTTTAACCCAATCTGACAAACCACAGAGAAACCTAAAAACACGTACAAATGTAGGCCTATATCCAAGACAAAGCTACAAGGTTCCAGTGAATACCATGTGCCATAAGATAATGAAACATCTTAATATTTTGAAGAGGTCACAGTATTGTTTTAATTCTTATTGCTAAATAGATGGTAGGCCTATAAAAATAAATGATTATGAACCCTTCTCTTTCTTTTAAGAATAGGCCTCCGTCAATGTATGAAACGAGAACTATGTATGGATCATTTGGCAGTCATGTGTGACATGCTTGTCCTTGGAGTGGAAGTATGGGATAGACCTATCATAATACAGGTTAGAGTTAGTCGGAAGTAGGCCTATTGAGAGGCAGTATAGGCCTACAGGGCGAATGGCACATGCAGCAAGTAGCCTAATTGGAAATGGACTAAATTCAAATATTAGCCAACTACCTAACAGTAATTTATAAGTTCGAGTAGACAAATCTGTGACTTATTTTGATGACAAAACAAAATCTTATATCTGGGTCTACTATCAAGCAAGATGCAAGATGTCCCGGGTTTCAGCCTCCATCTGCATTGGGATTGGGGTGGGGTGGTGGTGGTGGTGGTGGTGGTGGTGGGGGGGGGGGGGGCAGTGCTATGGTTTAAAGACTATAGGCCTAGCCAGTGTAAGGCTAGTGTCATAATTACCACTGCATGGATATCTATGCGTCGAACAAAAGATACAATTATTCCTAAAATCGCTAGCAAATCTAAGCATGTTAATTATAGGCCTACCAAAACCCCACGAAAAAAAAAACTAAATTACGTAACCAGAATCTTACCCACAACACTCGCACAAACGGTCCCTGAGGTGTGTTTCCAAAGGCAAAGGATCTGCAACTTTATCTTTATAATGCTTGATAGTACCACACTTTTACAATAATATCACGCCGTGGGCTTTACTGTTCCCTTTTTCACAGCAGACGATTCATCACATGCGTTTTCAAATCTCCTCTTCTTAAAGACTCGTACAAGAAAAGTCTATCAATTTAGCTGTATACATTGTTCAGTAACAGCATATGTTTTTATGTAGATGTATTCTGATGGACACTTAAAAAAACAACAGCAGCCTCTAAAAACTCAATGCAAGATATTTGGGTTTAGCAAAGGTTGAGGTTGAACACAAGGTGTCTGATTTCCTATTTGACTTCTGTTTCTTGATGCATTTTTTTATTTGTATTATTTTTGTCTGTTGTGGTCAGATTTTCTTCCTTGTATTCTAACCTGGTCTCTCACTGTTTTGCAGAAGCCCCTCTCGCATTTTGAAACCATCGGTTTAACTTTTTCAATATTGTTAATCATGGAAATGTGATAAACAGATTAATAAAGCAACAAAAACCCAATTAAGCATTAGAAATCTGTAGGGTAAATGACCTCAAAACCCATAGACGTATTGGCTGTTTCATTTAATTTTGGAACAGTGAAACTAATCTTTGGAACGGTGAAACTTGAAACTCATGAGAATTTTTACTAGTAAACACTTGTAGGCCTTAACATCACTGTCAACAAGACATTCAATTTGTAGCCAGCATTCTTCTGGTATGAGATGCAGTATATGAAGGGCAACTTATCCACAGCATTATCAATTTTTGCAACAAAGTTATAGGACCTACTAAAAGTGAATGTCCATGGCCCCAATAGCAGGCAATCCCTCCTCCTCATGCACGCTGGCATGTGATTATGCAACCGCCGTAAATTATTAGTGCACTAGTCTTCATTCACAGGCACTGTGACATGTTGACTGCCAACGTACTGCTGAATTTTAGTAATGTATAGCTACATGTATTTGGAAGTAATGCTCCACCACGGTGGTTGATGAAACCACTGAATTTTGTTAACGTTCTTCTGGTGAGACAGAGTTATCGATGTTACCACCCGAATCCTCCTTATTGATGAGTTCCCGAGATGGCAACTCAACATATGTGGAGAAGATTATAAATACAAATTTATCGACAGAGCCTACATGTATATATTCATATGAGGAAGTCATCCAGCGCGGCAGTCTCTGGCCCCCAGACTGAAGGCGTTGCAGGGTTCAGAACAAGTCTTGCACTGACCAATCATTACCGGGGGGTTCTAATTAACAAGTCACGCGGTCTACGCCAAAGGGGAGGACAAATGAAGCCACATACCACAACAGATATGGCTAGAACAAAGGGCACACAATGAAGAAACGTGCGAGGTGAGAACAGAGAGAAAGACGTATTCCACGGTATTTCACTCTACCGGTGCAGCTGTGCAGAATGCCAGCATATATTTCAGTTATATTATATATCAGGTGATGCCAGATTAAAAAAATGAAGCATGTGTCAAAAGTTAAACTTTTTAAAGAAAAGAATTCTAGCCCAACCTGGGAACTAGTGCAGTTGCTTTAAATGGTAGTAATGCGAAAATCTCTAGTGTGCAACATACTAGTTAGTAAAAAGGCGTGCTCAAATATTCTGAATACGTAATATTTATATCTTATCACCTTGGCATCCATATAGTATAGGGTTGCAGAAATCCAGCCTAGAAGTGACTGATGCCTGTAGCTAACAGCGGCAGCAGATGATTGATTCAGATAATTTCTTGTCGAGTCAATATTCCGAATGTTGAAGAAACAAGACTTTTTTTCACAGACAGACAGAGTTAACTTTGAATTCATAATTGTTCTTGAGGGTTACATGTATGTAAAAGTCCATCAAGATAAGCAAAACATACATGTATTGTGCACCTTCGTGGACGTTTTGATATCTCTGCCTCTATCATTTTGCATTCATATATTTGTCCATCTGACAGCTTTGCTATCTTGCTAAGAAATTTTGGTAATTTTAAAGGGATTGTATCAATTTTCATTTCCATGATCCTGAATGTGAAATGCAATTGTTTTCTTTCATGTACATTCCTTGGTCTTTATAAAGAATAATGTATTTTTCATATGATAAGCATTTACATTATTTTTATCAAGGTTGTGTATCTGGTATGTTAAAAAAAATTCATGTCTAATTAGCAGACATATAGCAGTTTGTTTTTTATTTAAAGATTTAGGGGGTTATATAGCAAAATACAGACTTGATTGACATTTAATATGGAATATTCTTTCTAAATTATTTTTCTTTGATTTTTTAAAACTTTTACGACTTATAAATGAAAACAAGGGTTTAAATCTTCTTTTAATTACTTTTCAGCTCTTTAATTAAATTCACCCGATAAAGCAATACATAATACATGACTGATATTAAGTCACAAAACAATCATTAAAAGTGTTATTGCAACTTCCATATTTTCAAAACAATCATCTATGAAAGAGTTACACGCTTCTCAAACGACGCTCACAGAAGTGTCTGGTCACAGCAACGGTCAGTGCTGCGTCTGGCCTCATCTGGCTGCTACCAGGGCTCTAAACTCACAAGGTATTGCTTCTAACAGGTTTGCTGAAGTTTTAACTGGAATAATATTCCAAGCATTGATCGGATTTTGTCCAATTTGGTCATCAGATTTGTTGTAAGACCAGTAGGGAGTTGATACGGTGAGGACTAGCTACCCACAGATTGCCTTAAGGCTTCAAATCTGGCGATCTTGATGGTCGCAGTAGCTGCTTAGACCCTTGGTTCCGCAAATATTGTGCAATAACAGGTGCTCTACGTGGACGGATATTTTCATTTTGTGAAGTGAAATTGCTCCTGAGCATATGGGAGTCAGTTGGTTTCCGGAATATTCCTGTATTTGTTCTGGTTCAGGTTTCTATCAAACCGTGCTCTGCCAAGACCAGCCCAAAGAGTACTACCCAAAGAAATCAGCACGCATTACGTAATGCAGCAGTGCTTCAGACACGGCAGTCAGTTAAGTGTTACTGACACACCTGATCACAAACTTATCATTTCTCATAATTCACATGAGACACGTTTTAGAAATAAATAACACGTTTACCTACTAGTAGACACACTTTTCAAACTTTAATATTCCATATCAAATGTCAAGTCTGTAAGATCTAGTATCAACAGCAGATAACAAAAGATTGATAACACTCGTTAATATTTGTTATAAATCAAAAGAGATTATATAGGGTGGCTCATACTCTGTCAGATATTCAATACGCTTTACTTTTCAAAAGCATATTAATCACGGAAACACATGCCACAGTATAAAATCAAGAAAAAGCTCAAATTAATGAATAAGTTTTAAGTGCCACCTTTGTACCTGTGTGTACTGTTTCGGACAGGTTGCAATCTAACCGATTTCCATCAATTGTTGTATTTCTGTACTGTTTTTCCGCCTCATTTGTCGAGTTAGTAAGTTGTCATTTTTTATACAGGTGCTCTGTTTTTATTTTCTTTAGGATTTCATTCTGTTATTTGGGCAACGGTTATTTTTCATCATCAGCGAACAAAAATTTACCGGTATTAGGGAATAGTAAAATGAGGAAGGCAGACGACGATCTTGCTAATTCTGTTCTAAGACTAACAATACAACCTGAACTTGTCGAAATAATTATCATTGCATGGCTTCAAAACGTGCAAACATCTATTGTTAAAGATTGAGGCGAATTGTAACTATTGTGTCACAGCAGAAGAAATATAATGGATACACTAGGAAGGGATTTTTTACAGGGCCTCATGTGTTTCTATACATTCCATATGATTCATGTGTACATTTTTTCTGATTTTTTTCTGATTTGCGTTATTCTTGTTCATACGAAGATGTCTTATTGTACTTCTATGACTTTTCATCCGCTTTTTTCGTTTTTAGGGTAAGAATCCATGTTCTTGTAACTAATAACCACAGTGGCCTAGCAATAAAACCTTGGAAGCGAGATTTAATCCGTTTAATTGCTAAATCCCCTTAGGCCTGGTGCGTGTGGTAGGCGGGAAGACCATTAGGGGATTAGCGGCATCGCTTTCAAGTGGGGTTGACCATATTTGGTCTGCGGACCAGTTATGAATGCAACCTCTGGCTTTTTTTTTTTTAAACACTTTTAAACAACCAGAAATCCACAGTGTTTTATGTGATTAAATTACAGCCTTTTCTGCTACTCAGTAAGCTTAATAGTAATTTGATATAACACGATTATTATGAAACCGGCAAAATTTTTATGAAAGCGGAAATATCTCACCGGGAATAAAAGAGCGCATTCAGAACAGATGATCCGCGGAGTAACTCATCCGCCGACTAAATATGGCCGACCCCTCTTAAAAAAATGATGCCGCTAATTCCCTGATTCGCCGTCGCTGACGGGGCTTATCGATTAAACCTCGGAGCCGAGATTTAATCCGTTTAAAGGCGCATGTGGAGGCGGGGAGACGATCAGCGAATACAATTGTATTTTCCCCTTATGGATTACTATATTGTAACACTGACTACATGAACGGTTAATCTATTTTAACGCTCATCAATATCTGAAACAAAGAGTGAAGTGCAACTCTTGATGTGAAAATTGCAGCAGTAATGCGTGTACAAGCAAAACTGAATGAATTTTACCACAATTTTCTTCTTAAAATGGACTGTTATGATTACAGATTAAAAAATACTAGGGACGTGTCAAGAGGAATAACCTGGAGTCAGTATTCGGCACATACCCCTGTATAAGTCGAGCACAGCCTTACCGCCTGCAGATATGAGATGGAAACAATTTAATAGAACCAGAAACCAGTCAAGTTCCCGTTGCACCTCTTTTATCTTTTAAGCGTGAAAAGCAAACGCTATTGTGGTAGTTGTGAAAATTGGTGCCATGTGCGTTGCGACCCGTGCTCCAAATACAGTAAGATAAAGCTTAAAAAGATTAACTCTGCAGCATCGTGCAATGCCACACTCAGTCCAGTACATTGAGAGCATCCGTGCAATGAAACTAGACCAAAATATAAACGCACGAAGAAAAATGGATTTAATTTTATCTAATGAATGGCCGGTTTCCCTGAAGCAAATCATCAGGCGGCCAATGGTGGAATAATGCACAACCCAGCATTGAGCATGTAAATGTCACGCATCCTTCTGATTTGTGTTGTCTGTGTTATGTTGTTAGGGGACAAAGTCCATATTTTGGTGTGGCCTTTTATTGACTGCACACTAGCGAATATCTGTGAAGTGCTGTCACATTTGACTAACGCATATCATACCCTACTAGTCCCCTCGGCGGAAACACTCAACCCGGGGACATGGGCCAAAATAAAACTGATCTTGTTGGTTTGAGCAAATTAAACAATTCAATACACAAATGACACATAAATCTGAGCACATTTCACATTTCTTATAAGTATATTTTAACTCACCAGTTTGTGATTGTACGTTTATATTTTGGTTCAGTAAACATTAGGACCAGTCAAACTGGTGCGGTGTAGTGAAGTATTTGCCACATATAAAGAAACGCAAGTTAATATACTATTTCGAACTGTCCTGTACATGTCCTACATAAAATTATACATGATATCATACTCAATAAGTATATAAAGCAGGTGGACGTGATGTCGCTCAGGAGTCCTTGTGTAATATCGGTATCCTTGAGCAACACTTGTGTAAAGCAATTGACTCTGCAATTTGAAGTAGTTAAGATATGTACATAACTAGGGAGCATTGGAGAGTCAAGAGGCTGGGAGTGAGTTCCGAGAGAAGGAGGGGTTGGAGAGTTCATGTACAGGTGCAACATGTAGTTACCGAGCGTTAGCGAATGAATCGTACTATATATATATATATATATATATATATATATATATATATATATATATATATATATATATATATATATATATCACCGACCATTATGTGCACTTCGGTTTTCTTTGTGCCACCTTGCAAAAGTCTGACAATGATTTGATTGCATTTCGTGCGTTATATCTAAGTCACGAAGACAACGTCTACTTACGGGTTTTAAGTCAACATAACAAGCATGAACCAAACTCTTTCATGATATATATACACCATGTTAAACACCTGATAGTCTTGCGGTCAGAGTGTCCGCCTCCGGAGACCATACCAGTCCTTCAGAAACGGCACCTGCTGTTTCTCCACTTGGCACTCAGCAGGGTTTGAAACAGGGGTAAAATTGTAGTTCGATCATAATTCTAGTTAACTATAATTATAAAATATAAAACCGCCAGACTTGACATTTCTTGTTTTCTTTCGGCAATATATAAGAATTAACGGGACTACCCATTGTTTCGCCTTCACACGACGGGTTAAAATAAAAGCATGGGCAATGTTTCCAGTGTCACGTTCTATATAGCTTTGCGGTGCGGTGTCACCCTGTAACACAATGTTGTTCCATAATTCACTTCTTGCCAATGGAAGTATTATTTGCATTTCAGAATGCCTCTGTATGTGTCCTGTTTAATATTACCATATAAGAACACTAATTGACTTGATATACCTTCGTCACACGCCGGCGTCCTTGCATTTAACCATCAAACAGTAGGTCTGCTGGCCTCGCCGTTTTGGATGGCTCCATAACAGTGTTTTTGCCAAAATTGCAAGAAGAAAACTTGTAATTGGCGTCGGATGGCAAATGAAAGGAAGCAATCAGGTTGTGTTGTGTATGAGACAGATTACCAGGAATGCAGAACAGCAGCAAGTCAAGCATCCAGGCAGGTAGAAGAAATTACTGATAGCTAAAGCCCCCTTTACACTGGACGTCGTCCTTTCTGCGCCCCGTTGTACGGCCCTTTTTGGGAGTAAAAAAAAAACAAACAATAAAACTTAACGTGCCGACAACTGGCCGACCACTCAGTTTTCATTTTGCAACAACAGCGATGCTTGTGCCTCCTTTTTACGACCACAACGATGCCAGTTTCATGGTCGCACAAAGGACGCAGAAAGGACGCCGTCCAGTGTAAAGGGGATTTAAATGATTGGGACAGAGATCATTTTGATCGACATCTATTGATAAATAGAAGAGCGACAAAAATGAGGTCAAACTATATAATCAGGATCACATCAAGCGGAGAAGACAACTTGGAAAGATTCATTCAAAGGATACAACCACATATGAGTGCCATTGCTGGACAAAACATCATCTTAGTTCTATGCAGCCATCCAGAGATCACGTGTTGTGCAATGTGTGCTACAACAGAATGCTACATGTATATGTTATATGATAGAGATATTCAAGTAGGCAACCAAAAAAAAAAACTCTTTGTTATATGCATTTCCTTAATATGGTTACCCAACTTTAATAAAACTATTTATGAAATAAAAAAAAAAATCACATCCCCACTTACATGCCAACTATTGATATACTGTAAGTTCACGGTGCTTGCAACGTGTCTGTATGTACTTCCGTGAGTGTGTTTCGGGTGGGAAGGGTAGGGGTGGGTCTGTGACGTAGATGTCTAAAAGTGGGAATGCAAGTGACTGAAATTGATTTCAGTAAATGTCACGTCGTGTACTAGTACTATTAAACTTGGCTCTCTTCCAACCAGGGAAGATAATGATCTTTTTCAAGAAAAGGGATATGAACTATAATTATATGGACAATCGTTTTGTGTCGTGCCGGTTTTGTTATTCTTTTGAAAAGTCATATTGGAAGTTTAGTGTAGCTTTCATATCCAGGCTTGTTTTACCAGTTAGAGTCATGCTTTACATGTGTCACATTGTTGAACTGCGCATTACAGGTATTCCGACCAACCTTTGATTCATACGTCTCGGCAATGAACCGTAGTCATTTTCCAAAGGTTGTTTGAGATTAGGATAACATAATAAAACAATGCAGTCTGTTCAATTATTCAGTGAATTTTTGTTTCCTACACCCATAATTTCTCTATCTTAGTTCACTGCAACAAATCTATTTTAGATTTTTTTTTTTTTTTTTTTTTTTTTTTTTTTTTTTTTTTTTTTGTGAAAGCTAACTTTATAACATGTAGAACCCAATAGTAACCAACAAAAGGACTGGAAGGGACTAAAACGTGGACTAAAAAATAAAACATACCCGTATGTTTTCTTCAGCAAGTTCTTCGGTTTGGTGCTTGATCGTCCGTGATGTAAACGTGGTAGGCCTATATAATGTACTGTTTATGGAATGGGAACTTTGAAGGTAAGACGAAAGAAAGAAGCGTGTTCTGCAGTTTTAAAGCCATAGAAGTACTAGGAGGATATATATATATATATATATATATATATATATATATATATATATATATATATATATTGAAAAGGCAAAAATAAAACCATTCTTACCAAATACAAAGTATTTATTAAATATGATCATACCTTTTCCCTATATTTTATTAACCCTCCCTCTCCCCTCAATATCCAAGAAAGCTTAGTAGCAGGGGATCCTTACGTAATTGAATCTATTTTAAGTACAATATTCTCGTATAAAGAAGATTGCTTAGATTATATTAGGTTTCTGCCGATGGAAGAAACGCATTTAATTTATACAAATGGAACCAGTGCCAGCATGCAAAGATTCAGTAACGCAGCCATAAAACACCTCATGCATGGTTAGCATTTGCTACATGTATATGGTTTTTGTCCATGCATGCGTGCTGATTATTTGTTTTATAACTCAAAACACGCAAAGGGAACTAATATATTACACCTGTACATGTATATTAAAAAGCATTGTCTTTAGTTTTTTAATGTCACCAGTACGGATCTACAAATAGGCAGGTATCTACATCAGGTAATGTCTTGTCATGTTGTACTTTGTTTAAAGGTTTATAAAGGTTGATGGTATTTGCATGCAGTTGTAGGTTTGACACGATGCGGTTTAAAAGTTGAATCCTTCTTCTTTACTTGCACACTAGCCTGAACTGGTGAAAATGTACAGAGATAAATAATGATGATGCCTAGATTATAAGCCAGATACAAATGTAAATATATACAAATTATCCAGTTTTTTGTATTTAAAGTAGACATTAACAGTGAAAGTAAATGTCTATGCACGGTATTGGGTGAAGGATGCAGCACAGACTCCCATCTCAAAAGATGCATGTAGCCAAAGCTAATTGCTCTGCTTTTCTTAAGCTGTTCATTAAAAATTTGAATCGGTCACTGTTCTACAGATAAATACATAAATTTGTATTTAAAACAAGAGTTTCTATTTGTGTCATTTGAAAGAGTTTCTTTTTGTATGTCGTGTATAATGGGCAACTAATTAGTGCTTCATCCTCATCCACGCGGTGTGGCCATTTTCACATTTTGTTTATATGCTCATGGAAACTAATTTAGGTACGAAATATTTATACCACAAACAAAATATGAAAATCAATGTTATAAATATTGCCAAAACCAATTCAGGGTGGACTTGTTTCTTTGAAAAAAAAAAAAAAAAAAACTCCGGGAGGCGTGTGAGGCGTGTGAGAGGCGGAGAGACCATTACAGGATTAAGAGGGCTTCCTTTCATGATGTGCGCCATATTTAAGCCGTGGACCAGATACCGGAAGCACTCAGATCATCTCTCTGAATGGGACCATATAGTAATTAACCTTCTTCGAAGTCACCCAAGGTGAAAAAATAGACGATGCGGTATTCGGACTAACCTTCTAGAATATAATGTTTCAAGGTGCTGTAAACTTGAGGGTGGTTGGGATAACGATTTATGTATTTTCCTTAATATTGAGAAAAGTTCTAAAGATTTTAAAATTAGTTAGTTAGAGTACTAAAAGATACAAAATAATTAGGCGGTCGGTGTTAATTACAGGGAATAAATTGGATAATTATGTCGCCCATAACACCCATCAGTCCCGAAATAAAATGAAATATAAAATAAACCATGAAACTCTCACCTGGCACAATCAATTGTTGATGTCGTTCATTCAAAAGTTTATTTTTTAATTTCTTTTAACATTTACCTGAATGTGTTATTTGCAACATGACTGAGAAAATTGAAGTTTTGATTAAATGAAATCCTAGCCCCAGGAAATGATCTGTATCTGAAAGGCTATTTTTACACTCAAATACTAGATTGCCTCTCTACAGATTTAGTCTGTTTCAGCGATTGCTACATTTTGGAATGTACAAAACAGGTACAATGTAGATACAGATGTACACGTACTAAGACAATGGTTCAGTAATACTAGATTATACCTATCGTAGTTAATCTCAAAGCCTGAACTTGAATAAAATGTTTTAAAATGCTCTTTTCTATGTGGTATTTGATAAAGTTTAAAGCAAAAGCATGTCGTAAATAGAAAATCGTTCAGACTGCATGCGCTGCATGTGGTAGTTTGATTGTTTTAGCACCGGGGGAATTGTAGCAGTTGTTGTTTACTCGCGTTTTTACTAAATGTGAATTTTATTTTTTATAATCATCATATGTTAAACCTGCCAACTTGATCACAACAGAGTCTAAATTCAATTGTAGATGCGCTTTATTGTACACTTGTAGTGCCTCTCTCTCACCTCAGCTTTAAGATTTGGAATAACAATCCATCAACTCAAAATTTCATAAAACGCTCTTCTATAACATGTGATTTGATTTTTTTGCAAAGAAATCGATTGATCAGACTGTTTAGAACGGAATGTATAGAACGAACACGGGACCAATTGTTCTATACATTCCGTAGTGTAAAAAGCTTGCTTGTTCCCTATCCGGGCATCATGTTTCCTCTTTGAAAGAGACATAGAGAGGAGTGTAGATTGTATTCAGTTTTCATTCCCTACAGAATATAATTTGGATCTAAAAACCACGATATGTAGACAACTTTGATGCGGGAAAGAATAGTCGAAGTTGTGGTCTGGTATCTGGCTCCTCATTGGCATCTTCGGAAAATTATGACTTGCTAGTGCCACGTCTTACCGTGACAAAAAGTCATTTTTTATAATTGTGACGGGATAATAAGTAGTACGGACCGCAGAGACCGGGTTAAACAGAGGGATCTGAGGACGGTAATCAAGCAGACGGTCGATCGCTAGCAAATAGAGGGTTTGGGGACTTTAAACTTTCATGCAAGGTATATCTATATTGTGATCTGTTTTGTTGTGCTTGAAAGTAAGGTCGTGACAAACTGACGCCCAAATAGGAAATTAAGCAACAAAGGAAACCCAAGTAGTGATTTCCAGGAATCATGGAAATATGCTCAAAGTTAAGGTTTTTGTTATTTAACGAGGTGAAATAATTTATCTGTACGGTATCCTGAAAGTAATATACAAATACTGTGTATCTCATCAATGATTTTGGCTGACACGTCACATTTTTGTTGAAAAAATAGCTGCACTGTCTGTTGTTTGACATGCATGTTATGCTCCTCCTCCAGCTAAATTTGAAAAAAGAACAAATAGTTAACGAAAGACCGCCGGTGTAGGCCTACCTTGATCTCTGTCAGATGGCCTAAACTTCCTATACTAGCCTATTTATCCATCCATTCATAATTGCCACTTATGCATTGCCCATTCTCTTCTTGCATGTATTATTGGTTCAAAAGAGCAGGTGCGTTTTTATATAACGGGTATTCAACGTAATACCTGTGCCTATTTTGTATATTATAGATTATGAACAATTATAATTGTTAATGGTATGATTATGTGACTTTTCCATTGTCTCTTCTCATCTTACAGTTATCAAAAAATGTCTGGATATCCCGCCAAGCTACTTAGCTTCCCAATCAGGTTTTTTTTTAAAAACTCCTCACATAAAAGTACCTGTAGATGCTGTTGTTACTTTTGATATGTCAGGAAGACTATGTCGGCATCAATGTTTTGTCAGACAGAACTTACATATTTGGGAGAAGCTGGTCGAACATAATTCGTGAGTAGGAGGTAATAGCTTTGACATAAACATCGGTAACTTTGAATCTCACTGTAAATCAACTTCCTCAAGGAGCTTTTTCTTGATGAAAGAAAATAATTGGGTTTTGATGACATCTATTCCACACGCGAACAAATTGCATATCAGCTCCATACATATTAAAATCGTTTTACCTATACATCACGAATATGCTATTGCCAATTTAAAATTATTATTCGATAGACTCGTAGCTAAAAAAATCGATAAAATTTCTCTACTAAAGTGTGCTTTTCAAAATATTTCCGTGCATTGGTGTGATAGTTGTACAGGAAATCTGAGCCAATTTTTGGGCCAATCTGGAAACAAATTGCAACATTTTTTTTTATCACAGTGCTTTTCTGTGAAGCCCCTAAAATAACATACTAATAAAAGTCCTAAGGAATCCTAGCATGGGGAATTTGAACAAATCAAGATGACCGCCAAAGCCATAGGAATATAGCCCTAACGGTGTGGACATCAACACCTACCAGGAAGATATATGAGCATTTTCAAGTTAAATCTAGTTTGTTTCTCAGTGTTTACCATATCTTCAATACCCCTTCAATATGTATATGATGAATAAAAATTGTGTATCCTTCGACTTTTGAGCAAATCCAAGATGGATGATATTTTGCACAGAAATGTACGGCTTTCAACTACGTAAATGTCTTGTATATATATTATTGTTCATTGTCAAATCATCAAATCATTTATACATATAAAGAGTGTAATTCAGCTAATTCCCCTGTTACTCAGGATATATCGAAGAATATATTAGAAAACGGTAATTTGGACAATGGGGTAGCCCTTCATTATGTTTAAAATCTTAATTATTTGGAAGCTAGATAATTAGAAGAGCCTATCACAGAGGCATTACAAGCACTTTCTAATATAATCAAATTAACCTAAGGTAACTGACGGCTTTTCAGTCGAATTTAATAATTTTTTGTAGACAATTAGATTCTTTTGTTGTCAGGTCAATAAATTTTGCTATATTGCTTACGAATCTGGACATTTATCAGTTGCGCAAAAAAGGTATAATTGCTTCCCTTCCGATAGGGAATAAACCACGCCACTTTCTTAAAAACTCCTTATATAGCTGCTAGAATACATTTTGTATTAGATACATTAATATACATTAATATATCCGGACCAAACCGGATTCATGTCGGGTTACACTGGAGGAGACGCTCGATTTATTTACAACGAAAATGCAGTATTATGAAGAAGAAAATTTTCGTGGGTAACTGTCACTAACCGACTTTGATAAAGCATTCGATTCCTTGTCTTGATAGTTTATTCAAAAGGTTTCAAAATTTTAACTAGGATGATTTAGTTAGAAGATGGCTATCATAATTCTACAATAATATTTCTGCTTCAGTAAATCAAGGGGATATGTCAAAATTCTTTAAAATTCACAGGGGATGACCCCAGGGGGCCCTCTTCCTCGATCCTTATCTCTTTATTCTATGCACCGAAATACTTGTGGCACTCACACGAAATGATGATAGTATAAAGGGTATTTACACAGGTGCAAAATAACTTAAAATGTCCCATTATGCACATGATACTATAGAAGTGAGCAGTCTCTAGATGAATGCATGGGTACATGTATGTATGTTTGTCTTATATAAAAACTCGAAATTCTCCGGCCTGCATATTGATCTTTCTAATACTGAAGTATATACGGATTTGGTCAAAACGTTACTCTAAATATATGTTCTTTTCACAATATCAATTAAAATGAGGGGGGGGAGGGGGAAGGTAAGATGACAAAACCAAATATGGAGGCAAAATTAACCTCCATGATCAGGATATCAGTGGAAAGTAAGAAATGTCACACTTCTTGGCAAAATAACAGTGATATAAACATTTTCTTGCCGATATTAAATCATGTAAGTTAAAAAAAAACAGAGGAAAAAGAGATCAATATAATTTGAAAATGTTTTTTTTCGGAATGATAAGCCTGGCAATATTAAAAGAAGCTTTGGTGTCATATATTTTCAATAACGCTCACGACCAAGTGGGTTCGATTCCCACTCAGTTCCCTTTTTTCTGTATTTTTTAAAATTACTATTATCATATCGTTCCAGAACATTTTTGTTAAAGTCTCAAAATCTTAGACTCAGGGCAAGTGTGGA
This sequence comes from Lingula anatina, assembly GCF_051362555.1. Taxonomy (NCBI): domain Eukaryota; kingdom Metazoa; phylum Brachiopoda; class Lingulata; order Lingulida; family Lingulidae; genus Lingula; species Lingula anatina. The sequence goes on from NC_141767.1 coordinate 59,376,181, forward strand.
AATAAGACTTTCACACAGAATATAGTATATAAAGAGATTCTATAAATCGTATATACTAATATCTTATCATTGTTAAATGGTTGATGTGATGGGTATCAGCTAGGAAGAGAGTTTAAAGCTGGGGCATAAAATGGTAAGTGTGAGGCAATTATAAAACCGTCGAAAATTCCATGGGTGAAGAGACATGTTTAAAATAAAGAAGTGGGAAAATATATTATAACTAAATGTGTACATACTAAGAAACTAGTCATATGGTACAGAATATATTAAAAAAAAACTTAATAACGTAAAAATATATTCTTGGTAGAAGCTTTAAGAGCGTGGCGAAAAATACTTGGTAAATAGATAAGTCACTTTTTTCAACCTGGATATTTAGCGTACGAATAATTAACATTAACTGAAAGGGCATTAACATGCCACATTTGCTCTTAGGTGAGAGAGTGTGACTGAGTGTTATTTTTGCAGTTTTTTGTTTTATCCTGCATTTGTGATGTATTGTGTCAATCAAAAAGTATTTAATGACCAACTTCAGCAGCTTTGCGTGAACGTAAGTGAGGCATAGTGACGTCCGTCTTTATTGGCAAAGAACTTGTGAAATCTAAACACCTTATGACAGAAGAAAAGACTGCTGCATATACAAAGGCGGGTGAAGGGGACCTGGAATGTCTGAGAAGATAATGTTTAGTAAAGGTGCGTGAGTGCTATAAAGAATTCCACACATGGTTTGCGCCATATTTATGCGATTTTTGCAATACAACACGATGTTTTCAGTCACATGTAATGTTATTGTCAGTGAATTCTATTCAACGAACATAATAAAGTTAATTTTGCATACAGCGGTCATGGACGTTTGTCATGTAGTCAACGTATCAACAATATTATATGCAAAAGAAAGAAATTCACTCTTATTCTCCTTAAACGGAATCTCACGCAAGGTACATGTAGCATCAAAAGATGTAAAGTATCCACTGGGAAGTGACACTGCGCTATGAAAATCACATACGTAGATCTATATGATCAAGCTAATGGTAGTTTACGTGCCTTTCTTTGAGTATGGGTTTTTCTGAGAATCAATCAAAGCCAGTTATCTCTGCTTTTCATTTGACTGTGGGTACTACCGCTAAGTAACCAAACCAATTCGATGACCATCCTTCGGTCTGAAAGGCCTGTAGATGTGAAGACACGAAGAATGAAGCGTATCAGATATTCAGGTATCAGATGCCAGTACATGATTTCCTTTAAAGTAATAGATGTGACGGCTTTCTGATAATTTTTCAGTTAATTTCAAACAAAAAGAAAGCTCGCTTTTGATAATGCGCTTTATTACGCAGTAGAAGTGAGTTTGTGATGTTTCAGGTAACATTGTAAATATCTTCAATGTAGTACATTTAATTATGGTAAGGGTATGACAGCCTTCTGATAAATTTTCAGTTAATGTCAAACAAAAAGATATTTTAAAAAGCTAGCTTCTGATAATGCGCTTTATGATGCAGTAGAAGTGTGTTTGTGATGTTTCAGGTAAAATTGTAAATATCTCCAATGTAGTACATTTAATTATGGAAAAGCATGCCCCTTAGATCTATTATCAGAAATCGAAAATGATCGAAGGCAACACAATGAGCAACAGGATGTTCTCGTTAAAGGTCACGTATCTAATAACGCAAGTTTCTACCTCGGACTGCAATTATCTCTTGTAAGGGGCGCGGCATTCCTCCAACAAAGCTTGAAACTTTTTAAATTCACCTTTCACTTTTCTTATTTATTTATGAATGAAATAATCAATATGCCAGTGTCCGTTCCCAACAAAACAACAAAGTAAAACAAGAAAAAATAGAGAAATTAGGAAGTACAAGTAAGAGGAAGTGCCCAAAGCGCCCAAATTTGATTCTAGCTGACTCTGGATATTTGGGACAGCGAAACCATCTTGTTCTCGTCGTTGAAAATACCGTCTTCGTGATACACCCTGATTGTGACGAGAATCTGTAAAATATCACTGGAAAAATGTTATAGTTGAAATTTTAACGCGAAAATGCCATGTTTATAATAACATTATTCATGTACATTGTACATATCTTCAGTAATGCGGTTAGTTAGATATATCGAAGTGGGGCAAGGTACACACACACTGGACAAGTGTCACCCCTACTGAACCAACACTTTGGGGGAGATAAATGACTGTGGAATGATATGCTCCCGGTATCATTTTATTACATCAAATTTCACAAAAAGCCCAACAATACAATTCCACTGTACAGCGGTTTTATACTCATTAGTCACATTATAAGTAGACCAGGCATTATAACTACTCAAGATCTACCTACTTTGATTACTCTGATTCAGGGGGTGACTCTTCTATTGTCCATTGTGTGTATATTTATCAGAATTGATAAATAAGAAAATTGAAAATTGTACAAATTAGTTATTTTCTTCTCAAGATATCCACAGCCACTTGCTTTCTGTATGTATTTTCTGCAACTTCTTGCATTCCCAGTAGGTCCAATATTTAGTTGAAATAAATCAATAAAATGAGCTGATAGTTGCACGGAATCAATAAAAGAGTCCACGTTTGTCTTTATTTTTCCTCTAAAATAAAAAAGAAGAAAAAGACTTAAAGAACACGTATACTTTCGATAAGGTCACGAAGAATCCTCTTTCTATTCTGAAATGCCAATTCTTTTACATACTGGGTTGAAGCAATTTGAAACTGAAAAGGTTCTTTGTGTGACTAAGGGAAACTTAACCAGGTGCGGTACGATACATGCGAGATTTTTTCCCTCATCCACCTATAAAGCCCCATTTTCACTGAGTTGCAACCATTGTGCTACCTTTCTACCACCCAAAATACATGTATGGCCAAGACAATCAATGGTCGCCAAAGCAAGAAAACCGAGAAGGTTGCACTTTCCACACAAGTTCCTTATTATATGGTGATTTATTTTCAGCTTGTTATTGATAAGCCAGGCGCGTATGTGAGCTATACAATTGGTAATTTTATCCATAAACAGTTTAAGGTTATATATATAACACAGCAAGTTTGTGATGGTGTAAAAGGGCACAAAGTGACAAGGTATAAATGCAAAACAGTTGTTGCCCTAGAACACTGCCTTGAGGCGTTCCGAAAACAACGGTGTCAAAGACCGCTCAGAGAACCAGTGGTGACAAAGCAGAGTTGCTATCAGTGCTCATTCTTAATCCTCAGAAGAGCTGACTCTTATCTGCGTTTTGCCTTAGGACCAGATTGCATCTCCTCAACAAGGTTGTTGGTGTTGGTGATTGAACAGTCTAACAGCCACTACTTTTTCATTCAACTTTGAAAGAAATGGAAGGTTTGATTTAAGTCGGCAATTCAGCAAAATATCAGGACCAAAATTATTTTTTTAAGTAAAGGGCGAACAATTCCAGATTTGGGACTAGCGATACAGGTACCTGCTGTAAGTAAAGTCACGTTTACACTGGACGGCGAACTTTGTGCGTCTCTTCTAGGACCAAATTGTGGGCAGGACGCTCAATGGTCGTCAAAGCAAGAAAATCGTGTCTCAGTGTAAAAATGCATCTGCGATCCTTGTGCGTCCTTGAAACGACCAAATCTGAATTTTACCCTGAAATACCCTTAAGGATATTGTCATGCACTCTTAGCCCCAAACTCCTTAATTACTGCCTTACATACATTCTTTTCAGTGTTCAGTGACTAAATTAATTAACATTTACATCTTATGGATGACGTGATAATTGCGATTTTGGGCTAAAACTGAAAAATCGGTTTCTCAAATTTCTTTTTTACTTGAGAACCGACGATCACCGTTTTAACACCGATTTAATGACACCATTTAGTACTCCAAAACCCTGCCGGCGAATTTTCTTTAAAGTCTTAGTTCAGATTTTGTCTTTAATGAAGCAAAATAATGGCTTTGTTTAATGAAAATCTGTAATTACGGGCTCATATCTCCATAACAACATTTAAACATAACGGCATTTAAACCAAAACGACGGCATGGGATCGTAGCCTATAATTCGTGGTCAACTCTGTCAATTTTCGTGATAAAATCTTGTTCAGGGATAAAGTTACGCTCCATACCTATTGCTATCTCACCTCGAAATAGAAAGGTGTTAAATTGACGATTAAAGCTTTGAGTTGCCTATTCTTATACATTGTGCACAGCGAGAAATATAAATGCCGATATTTTAGGTTTTCGAGGGTTTTTTATTATTGTAAATCAACACAATGATAGATGCATTATTGAATAATTAGTTTCTTGAAAAACCTCATTTTCGGTATCTGGATGATAATAAAGGGTTTCAATATCCTTAAAACTGCGAGAAACTTGTGCGTCCACTGAGCGACCTGTCTGCCTCTGCTGGAAGTCCCCTGTGAAACCTACTGCGTCTCATGCTATGTGATAGCGATCATTAAGCATCATCACTGAGTTCTCTGTACCTTTATAGGCGATCAATGGCGATCAGTGGCGGCCATTCTAATATCTTTCGGACTCCTTTTTGCACATGCAATGGGCGCGTTAATCGCTGAAAGGAGGCACAAAAGAGGCATAGGCATCTTCTTAATTTTTTTTCATGGTTGCATTTTCTTCGTGAAATCATATATTATTCAAAAGTCCTTCCCGTTGAATTAATAAGAGGGATGAGGGGTGTAATAAAGGCCTTCGACAATTTTGCTATGGTAATGTATGCTGTGTATGATAAACAGAGTGCCATTAAAAAGAAAGTTACTGCTTAGCGAATAACATAATCGTGATTCTTGAAACGAGTTGTCTAGTGTATACGTAAGCTTCATATTGTTTTAGAGGGAAGCAACTAGAGTTTTTATTTTATATTCACTTACGTGTCTCACAGCATAGTCTCTCTCTCTCTCTCTCTCATATATTTTATATTGTCACTCATATGTATTCATTACACTAGTACCATGTATTTCGATAATCTTCTAAGAATTTTTTTCAGGATGAACAATTGTACCTCGAATAGCAGTTCATCTGCAGTTGACTATGCGTCCCGTTTACTCCCTTGGCAAGATGTCGTATTGGGAGTGTCTTTGACAATAGTTGGTAATTGTGTTTGTATTGATTTGTAAAAATTAATTTTGAATTGGTCTTAAAGTAATTCAGCATAACATGTACAATGTACATTAATTTATACATGATGGATATCTGGTGATAATAACAGTGTAAAATTGGCATATTTGGATACTGCAGTGTTATGTAGTGTGCATTGTCATAGTCCGTGCATGTAGCTTATAGACTTTTTAAAAGAAAATATATTAAAAAACGGCCACTTTGATTTAAATTGCAGTGTAAATGTTCATTCTAATAGTCAGTTCGTGTAGCTGATATCAACTACTTTCGAAGAACATATATTAAAAAAGTCCACTTTGGTTTGAGTAGTTTTCACACTTTTTCTTATCTCGTTTCAGATGTCTTTGCTCTTATATTAAACGGAATAGTATTCACAATATTCTGTACATTGCGGACCAAGTTACATAGGCACGACTTACTTATTCTCAATTTGGCCATATCTGACATAAGCTTGCCTGTTTTTGCTTATCCACTTGCTATTTATTCATTGTTTAAGCACCAGTGGAGCTTTGGTAATGCAGGTAATGTATGGATCACATTTTTCAAACGTAGAAAGTATGTTAAGCATTATGCGTGGAACAATATGACAGGAACAGAACAAAATGTTAAGCATCCTGCAATGTTGAGATATGCCAAAGCAACGCCTGTTCTAGGTAGTTCTCCTTTTTACAATACCGTTCATTACGTGTGTGACAAGCGTGCGGCAAGCTCTACACTTTTTTCCTTTTTTAGGCTGCATATACTACGGCTTCATCAGCTTTTTTGCAGGGGTTTACAGCATTGGCCTACTAACAGCTATCAGTATTTCAAGATACATGAAATTGTGCAAGACAAGCAATGCTGGTAAAAACATGTATAGTAGAGATGATTAGAAGAGTTCCATTTATTTAAGCCTTCCTTGTTATGGATTCTTTTCACTTTTTTTAAAACTTACCTCTCAAGTTATTGTGGCTAAAATGGATCTTTGCAATGTAATGACTTTAGGATTGTCATCAAAAAAAATAACATAAAATGTTCGTTTCAAACAGTTTCTCAAAATGTCTACACAACTCTCCATTACAGAGCTGTCTGTGTGTAAAATCAACTGTGGAGTTTTGGGATCAGTGTTGTACTCATTGGGTTGCAGTTTACCACCTCTATTTGGCTGGGGCGAATATGGGCCAGACCCTCACGGAACGTCCTGTTCTTTAAAGTGGGACAGTCGATCAGGAGGCCAGGTTTCCTACGTAGCTACCCTGGTTGTCGTTGGATATGTTGCTCCACTGGCTATCATGAGCGCATGTTATGGCTGTATTCTACGAAAAGTGTTCGCCCAAAAAAGAATTGTAAATAAAAAATCGAGAAGATTGAAGAAAATGGATGTGATGGAAATCCGTTTGTGTAAGGTATGGGTCATTTGTGTACTCTCCTTGCAAAAAAGTGCTTATCTTGGATTCTATCCGTGTGACTATGCGTGAGTAAGCTTTTGAATTCCTAGAATGCAATTTTGGTCCTTGTTCGACAAAACCTTGATCCTTAAAAAGATAAAGCCTAAGTTTTAAAGCACTACTTTAAAGTGCACGTTTATAATCCGCCTTTTGCTAAACTTTTCTTAGGACAAGTAATACGTTTTGGTCATTTTAGCAGATAAATGCTATGAATTAATGTCGCCGAAAATTAAGTAATGAATCACCTCCTGACAAATTTCAGCCGTCAAACACCTTGACATAGATCCCGGAAGCCGGTACTCAAAGTGATGGCGGGATTTGAAAAAACCACACTTAATTATATTTAAATTTCCCCAGATTGTTACAGAGTTATAGCGATTGTCAGGAATGGATTGTCAAATGTTGGTTACTCATTAAACAATACCGTTCACCCCTGCCTCATGCTAAGAGAGCATACCTGCGTAAATTAACCATTCGAATACCATTTTTTGTTATCGCTAAATAGTGAGTCATATCATGTGATGCTGTTTCAGATGTCTGCAGCTATGGGGCTAGGATTCATGCTGGCGTGGACGCCATACGCTATAGTCAGCTTTTGGATAACCTTTGAGAATGCTCCGTCAGTTCCTCCACTGTTGACTGTAATTTCAGCAATTCTTGCCAAAGCTTCACACGCTTACAATCCAGTTATATATTTCCTTATGAATAGGACAGTTAGAGACAAAATTAGAACTCTGTTTGAAATGTCTGCCCCCCAAAGACAGCGGATTGAACTCAGGTTGTCTTCAAATGAGACCCTTGCATACACCAGGGAAAATACTGCCACATGCAGATTACACGGCTTACTAACATGTAGACATACCTCCTGTAGAATGGCGTTAAGAACATTTTAAATTTATGAACATGTACTGCGTTGATTTCATTAAAAATTGGTAATGAATCTTATTACATTTAGACATTATACCAGAATACCGAAAGTGCTTAGCTTTGCAAGATACAAAATGTTTTGTCGAAAATCCTCAGTGATTCACCAGAAAATAACATTTGTATTTTTAAAGTTTCTGTTTGTTAATCATGATTGTTTAAAATAAGTTATATAATTTAAGATAATTATATATATATATTTTTTTTATTTTTAAATATTAATTGACATCTAATTTACGCTGAAGCATTGTTTTATCTGTCTGACGTCATGGTGGAGTTACATGTATGTTACGAGTATTTCCACTGAAATGGGATTGTGCTGGATTCCATGTTTCTCACCTAACGCATTTATCAGCACCTCAGCTGAGGTTATCTTACGGTCAAGGCAAAGCTGTTTTGAGGCAGGATTTTGTTGATTTGAAATTTCAATCCTTCAGAGAGAAAACAACAATAAGAGAGGCCAAAACATTGTTTGCCTTTGCCCAGTGAACAATGCATCATACCGTTGATATATTTAGCTTTTTTCAATATATATATATATATATATATATATATATATATATATATATATATATATATATATATATATATATATATATAATTAACTAAGAATATTGGAAATATATGCACTATTGAAAGATTGGAAATATATACACTTCAAACATGAATAATGGAAATATTATCTGTATCACGAGTAAATATTTGGAACGTATAATTCATCATTTTTAAATGAATTAAAATTCACTTTTTTCAAGGCCATTGATTTACCGCCCGAACTGGTAACTCTATATAAGGGAAAATACATGCGTCATCACATTATGAGTGAGACATATTCTCATTATTAATACATTGCGATTTCTTCTAAACACCTTTTATTAAACCAAATAATGGTCTCTTGTCATGTTATAAGTCCACTTCAAATACATGTATGAGTCGATGCTATAAATTGCATTGTAGTTTTTTAAGGACTTATCGTTTCATAAAAGATTTTTCACAATATTTCGAATACTGGTATATGGTTATTTTTTCTATTAAATAATTTTTTCCTTCGCTTTTTTGCTGGAATGCCATCGGAATACATCTACGGCACGTAAATGTTATAAAGATCTATCTAACTAATTATATATCTATCTATTTGATCAATAAAACAACAATGCGGGAATTTTACTATCTGAACTTAAATTCAAACAGTCGCTAGAAGCAAAATAACATAAAGCAACATTTAATCAGAGATAGTGTTTTCACTTAACATTATGAAATTGATTCAATAGTATTTTTTCCAATGTAATATAAACTGTTCGTTATGAAATCACAAAGTGCGTGACTGTCTCTTGCACGTATATTTCAGTCACTTCATAACATTCATGTACCCACGCTTCATGTGTATCTTCTTTGAGATTAACGAGTTCTTTTACCCATTACTCGAGGTAAGCTAATGGATATCGTATGTGATTAGACTGATAGCTACTGTCCTATTAATCTAATTTATCAGATTAATTAATAGGTACAATTTTCATTACACTCCAAAAGCTTATTTTTCATGTTTTTCTCCACGCCACTTGTTTCAGTGCTACTGAAACGACCAGTTTTGTCCTGATAGATTTGGTGAACATACTGAAGTCAAAAAGATATGCACAATTTTATATCTGTAATGATTACAAAACGTCCAACATGTATGCACATTGTTTAATGCTATATGTCTTCCAGCACCGGTGTGGTAGAGATATCATATTTTAATAAATATTAAAATAATATTAATTTTAATAATATTAAAATAACCCACTTTGCTTTGAAGAGAGGGTAGACCACACGCTGCTACCCTGTACGTAAAATAGGAACGGCTGATCAAGTTTAACTATCATTACTATATAATGCCACAGTCCCACAGTAGTTGTTATCAGTCTTTTAATCATCAAGTAAGGATCATTCCACAATAAGAGAACAATTGAGTCTCGTCAGTGATGCTCCCATTTTGTGTAAGATTTGCAAAATTCTTCTCCCATTATTTTGGCTTTTATAGACCATAGTGCCCTCCAGTATGGAAAGAAATAACAGTAACAGAAAAGTTCACACTATACGCGTCTCCGTTTTTTTTTTTTTCACTTTGAGATTTTGTTTCCTGCAAAGTCACACGTTCCTTGCGGTGGTGTGATTTTTTTTTCAATATTTACATTTGCTGCTCTTAAAGTTAATCCAATTCCATCGTAATTTATTGCTCTAGGAATGTAGGTTTTACAGTTTTGAATCTTTAAACAGATAAGTGGGAAATGGTTGGATTTCCGTGAAGCAGCTAGCGTGATCTTTTTAGTTTCTGAATAAACATTTTCATTCAATTTAGCAGTTGCAGTTAATGGACACAGCACATATAGGTAATGACTTTTTGCGGCACTATTGATAAAAGTCTATCAGAATTTCAAATTTTCTTAAATGAAACAATGTGGCAGTTTCATTTATAAATTATATCTTCACTCTTCGCTTAAGAATAACATTTAGCTTGATTTTAGATTATCCTTTTTCTGTGATTTGGTTATAAATGATATTTCAGTGTTGATCAACAGAAGCGAGTTCAGGGCGCTGGGATTCTTAGAACATTTTACCAACATGTTAATGGTCTATTTTTAGACATTGTGCCACAAGTTTTAAATAATTACATCAAAGACATAAAATAGTTCACGAGATATTTTGCGGACCCGTGTGTGTTTAAGTACGACGCTAACCGATGTGCTAGAGGTCAAAATTGATCGAGATCTGTCGGGTTAGAGGACAAACTCATCTTGTTTGTCAAGGTAACAAAAATAGGCTTATCGATCTTCAGTAACGTGCATCTTTATTCAGCAGAATTTCCAAGTCTAAAATAGCAATATCAATTGATCTGGACTTGTTCTTAAAACAGAAATCATTCGTTTGGTCTATAAACGTAATATTTTTATCCAGAATCAAAACTTTAAAAAGTTTAAATCATAGTTAGGCAACTTAATATAAAAATTAAATATCCGTTGTAAATCATCTTTAGCATAACTGTCTCTACTTAATTGAATCGTTTGTATTCACTCTACGTCAAATATTTTGCTTTGTTTCATTACACACGGTGCTAACGTATACATGTATTTTAACTAAAAGTGACTCCGTGGAGATCGAATTAATTGAATCGCTGTTCAACACGCCAAGTGCTCATGAGAGCGTCGTATCTAAAAACCCTTTACAATGTCTTGCGTCCTTTGTGTCGACCATAAAGCTGGCATGGCTGGGCCGTATAGAAAGGATCGGCACATGCATGGCTTTGGTTGCAGAAAGAATGCTCAATGATCGGCCATATGTCGGCACGTAAAGTTTTTTTTTTACTCTCAAACGGGACCGTACTACGGGACGCAGAAAGGATGCCGTCCAGTGTAAAGGGGGCTTAAATGAATGGTGTGAGCCAATTTTATTCGCCATGTCTCGAAACTGAAACAAAAAGTGTACCCTCAGTATAATTATACTATCGGAGTTTGATAAAATTTTGCATATGGTTGTTATGATGTATTTATTGACCAAAAGCTGAGATAATATTATTTTGGTATTTATTATTACATGATCTAGCACCTACCCTATCGATAATAACTCTACTAAAATGTAGATACGAGTGACTCTATCGCATGCTTTCGAGTAAAAATAAACTTACCATAAATTAAACAAAAATTAAAGAATATAAAATATCAGCTTTTACTGATAAATGACAAAGCGGTCGAGACAGTGAATTTAATATAAGCAGTGGCATGGAGGAAGCACATTTCACATGCACATACTAGAGAAAGCAAGTCAGCAGCTGCATCACAGTAGATTATCAAAATGAGCTGGTGTGCCTATAAATGAACTCCTTTTTATTCACACAGCAACTTCAATAATGAATCAACAGTATCCTAGCCTGGTATCCCAGTTTGATAAAAAAAGTGTAAAAATTCAATTAGGCAAAAAATAACATTCAAAAGGTACCCAGAACTGATTTACAATGAAGCAATACAACCCTCTGACACCATGATGCTTTACTGATAAATCCTCAAAGAGACTGTACTTTTATATAATCATTGACTTTGGCTGAGGTCATCTCTTGAGGTGACAGAAACAAAAAACCTTTAACTGATATATTATATGATCACGAAGGTTTAATATAATAGAAACGCATCTAGGTAACACAGTGGCCATGGAGTTCCAAGATGGTTAGAAGGGGGATCAGCTCTCTTAAATAATTGACCGCTGACTGTCCAATCAGAAAGCGTAAAAACTCGTGATCATGTAACAAGAGGATAAATATGAAACAACATAAGAGTTTTAAAAGAATGTGAATTCAATTCGCACATGTCATTTCTGGGTACGATTTCTAAAAATAACCCTAAATATGAATGATTTTTTATGAAAAACAATGTCATGGTGAGTGTTCTGTCTTCGTGCTTCGTGATATGGGAACCTTCCCTATAGTTGTAACCTTGTCATCATTGGAAATCAAACGCAGCTGTGATTGATGACAGTTTCCGCACAGTAATAAAACCAAGCGCCTATCGCAGCTAATTAAAACTAGTAATTGACTTACTTTGCCATTTAACAATGTCCCCTGGGGTTAATTACACACACACACATACAGACACACACACAATATATTGGAGACACGTATTGGTCTTGTTTAATAATGGCAGCGGTAGGTCATACCTTGCTCTAACATTGAATATATGGATCGGATAATGTAATGAGCATTATGGGCCACTTGGTTTTTACGACATTAAGTGTGAATATCCTGGTGCAGTACATGTATCCTTCACCTACTGTAAATGTACCCAAAGTCCGTGGGTTTCATGACAGAGGCTGGCCTTCTTTGCCTTTTTGGAAGTAACTGTTTATGATATAAAGATACCTGCAAACACCGTTTGAAAGACATGCATTATAAATATTTGCAAAGATGATTGTGTCTGCTCTTGCTATAACTTATAATCTTAATTTCATTTTTTGATAAATGTACAAAGTTCGATGACTTGTAGGCCCATGAAGCTGGGTAATTTGCATTTTTTCACATGTCACGTTTAAACAAATACTACCTGCGTGCCATAGCACTTTTGTTTCGTTTCTTCATCTTCGTCCTGTAATTTTTTTCTCATTTATGTGTGCAAAGATATGTGCAGATACTGTTACAAAGAAAGACAACGAAAACAAGCCATATTTCATTTTTCGTTTTCAATTTTCCATCTAAACGCTATATCAGCATTTCTTTAAAAGTCCATTGCCCTCTAACAAGTGATGGATGATGACGCTTACATGTTAATCCACATGTTGCATGGACTTCAAATTCAGTTACAACAAGCAAACGTTGGATAAGGTTAGGTAAAGTTAACGATGCAGGGCAATAGAAGATGAGGTACAAAATAGGAAGTAAATGAGTGTTAATAGTTGCAGTATTCATGCATTGTGGATAAGAAAGATGTTGTTATGCACAGCGTTCTCCCACGCCAATCGCCCCACTTGCTGGGGTCAATGACGACGCAAGCGTGCCTTAACCGCAGCGTTGGCGTTATCACGATTCTAATGATTATAGCTTTAAAATATGAAAAACTTTAGGTTGAAAACAAAAACCCGGTACTAAGGTTATTTTCAAACATTTTTTACTGATTTACAAATGACATGAAGTGTCATTTGCGATCTCTCCATTTAAAAAGAACAAATACTAAAGGTACATGATTCAATGTGTCGCAATTATTAACAAATCTAAGAAATCAGCGCTGACGACACTGGAGTACAGTTACTATGAAATCGAGCTCAAACATATATCAATTCCCACAATTAATGATCCAAGTTAACCAGAAAACCTTGTCAACCCCGTGTTGTTACTAGTTAAGACCTAACCTAACCTAAGAAGCACGGGAGTCGACTACGACCACTGGGCGTTTATTTTGGATATATTCACTTACGGACATTCAACCTTCACTAACATTAGGCAAGGAAAAAGTGCCTATGACAAGGTGTCGGATTCGCCCTGGTCTGTATAGAAAATCTGCCTGACACTCGTATATTCACTTATAGCATTTTTGGAAAGTGAAAATGTCAATACTGCAATGACTGCAGTATATACATAACCAATGTGTTACGTTCTGGGACTTGACGAACAACTTAACCTGGGTCCAATACATTTACGAATAAATTGATATAAGAAACATGAGAAACACCTTCTAATTACGACCATTTTGTTCGAGTAAGTCGATTTTTAATACGGCCGTGGAACTATTTCGAAAATATTACCAGCCATCAATTTGATTTTCTGCAGCTAATCAGAAAGGGTTTCTCAGGTCTGTGTAATTGTCGCTTTGATATTTTCTCGTAACATTTTTTTTGCAGATATTCAAAATGGGGACTAATCATTGCTAAGTGTTAGTAAGTAGAAAGGAAAGATATGCCCATTTTCCTCTTTTCTTACAAAACAGTGTAGGTAATGATGTGATTTCCCTTTCAAACCTCCAGCATTCAATGGCAACGCATTGTTTACTCACCTCGGTTATACTTTGGAAGGAAATTGACTTCTACCTTCTCCTGATTTGATTACATTTCAGACATATTTATAGAACTACTAGTACCAGTAAAAAGTAAACACCACAGTTGAAATTCGAAGCAATCGTACAAGGCCAGCCGATAACCTGTTATACAGGGGCGGATCCAGGATTACAAAGTAGGGTCCGGAACGACCATCGTCCCCTTGGTTCGGGGTTCGAGGCCTGCTCAAGAACCTCGAACATTTTTGGTGTTTTTGGAGAGCAAACAGTGCCCTTTGATACGGTTTAGAACTAGGATTTAGCTAGCCAAGATTCTAATTTCAAGAGGGGTATATTGGTGTGATATATTTTTCAGAAACCGAAGGGGGGGGGGGGTGTCAGGACCACCCTGACCCCCCTCTAAATCCGCCCCTAGTTATAGGGTAGACGCACTTCTAAAAAACTGACAAAGCTAGAGTGCCGCAGTCGCTCCAAATTAAGTTTAGTAAAGCTGAGGATTCAGTCTCAATTTTCTATGGTACCAGATATACTCAGGTAATTTAGTTGAACAACACCATTCAGTTAGATAATTAAAATTTAAAGTAGAAACATTGATACTGACGGGAGGACATGATAAATGGTTTATTGTTCATATGTAAGTTACATGTTTCACAGTTGTGTGCAATATATCATTTATTTTATAATACTGTATCAATTACTCTTGAATTCCTGAACATGCATGTATCAATCTTGCCCATTGATTACATTTCTAGTTACTTGAAAATATGCATGTACACCTTTGTTATTGAAGATTTCTAGCAATTTTTGGTACGCTAACCATTTGAACCATTTTTAAAAAGGGACAAACTGGATTGCAAGTGTTGGACCACTTATTTCACATCTTTACTTAAAGTGCATCATTCCTTTTCTCGTCTAGGAAGAACTAAACGATGATATATAACACTTCTCCGCTAACATGTAATGGCATTTATCGTCGAGTTAAATTGACTGTTTGGAAGTAAGTACAGAATTGAGTACTTAAGATATTTGATTAGTTTCTCGGGACAGCACCTTTGGGCACAAGACGTGCAGATGCCATATCATTTGACGTTTATGATCGTATCACAATAATGTGATATATTCCACATTTGAATTTACGGCTCCAGTGGACAATAGATTTAATTTACCGATCTGTTACAACAGAGAGCAAAAAACTGCGTATCAGATGCAGTTTAATGTTGTCAAGCAGTGGTCAATACACAACCCAATTCTACACAAGTAATATGAATTTAATCTTTAGTGGCCACAGTGATTTCTAGTGTAGTTTTATTAAGCATGATCGGAAACCATACCTTGACACATTACCATGCCTGTTAATGTAGTTGAATGGCTCTGTTATTAACTAAGTATTGATCAAAATGGGCTTTTAACAACAATTTATATAATGGAAATAACACCCAAAGTGCATTTTTATAATGCTGTTTTTTTCGAAACACTTATATGTGTGTGTGTGGCATAACCAATGACAAAATGCGATTCCACATATTAGACAAAATGAAAGAAAAACAGAACGACTTTCGAGGTATGTGTTAGATATGTGATGGCTTGTCTAATTCTACCAATCTTCTTCACAAAGGACAATGCTCAGGGTGCAAGGTGCACACTGTATTGTTGTGGTGTATTTTTAAGCCGTCTTCAGGTGTTCGGGCGTCAGCTGATGTCCGACCTGATGAGTCCCGAGACGGCTGAATAAAATGAGCAAGGTGTGCCTCGTCCTCTGGAACTCTAAATCGAGAACAAGAATCGCAGTTTAGAAGATGCGTGATAGCCTTTCGGAATCCCCTATTAAAAAAGAAATACAGGAACGGGTTCAGCGTTGAGTTTACATAGCCAAGCCATATTGCTGTTGTCCACAACTTGTATGGAATTGAGTAGTGAATAAAAGGATCTATCACATTTAGAACGAAGAAAGGCCCCCAACACACTCCAAATCCGCCCATAACGACAGCTAAAGTTTTAGCGGCTTTTGCTTCTTTGCATTTGAATTTTTTCGCGGGTCCTGGAATTGACAGTTGAATGGTCCGTATCTGTCGCACTTGACGTCTCGCTACCGAATATATTTTGACATTTACAACAATCATGAAACATACCGGAATGTAGAATGCTAGAATAGAACCGACCACCGAATAAGGAATATTGACCAGGAACATGCAAATTGGTGTTCCCGGTGGGGTTTTGGCTTTTATCGCATCTTCAATTCCGATCGTGTTCCATCGGTTCATAATAGGTATGAATGATATGATTATTGGCAAGGTCCAACACATGACCAAAAGGATTATTACTTTACGTCTGGTCATCCTTCCGTGGTAATAGAAAGGACAGCATATTGCAAAGTATCTGTCAGCTGCGAGACAGCTCAAATGTAAGATGGAGGATGTCGTGAACATGACGTCAAAGCTGGAGGCCACACGACACATCGCGTCTCCGAGTTCCCAGACTTCATTCATGACTTGATGATACATTCCAAAAGGCATCACCAACACTGCTACTAAAATGTCTGCTACAGCAAGTGACACTACAAAGCAATTTGTGTAAGTTCGGAGGCTCTTGAAAAACACAACAGCCATTGATATTACGACATTACCAAGGATCGTCAATACGATCACTAAAACAAGAAATATCCCAAGTAATGTCCTCTCGGCTACGGAATAATGGATCGGAGATCCCGCCAATTCATCATCGTAACACCCATTATTAAATCCAAACGCAACATTTGCATTGGTTAAGAGCTTCATTTGCGTGAAGCCGTCTTCTTCCATCATTAATGTTTCTAGTTTTTAACTTCCGTAGAATATTTTCAATATCCTCTGCTGTAAAACATTAAAGCACAACAACTTACCATGTATCGCATAGTAGCATATCGCATATGTAGCTCGCATAGTAAGATACCAGCACCCGGCCTGAGATACTGATAGTTCCTTTTATAAAATACTTTTCTTTTAGATCCATTTTTTCGTATCTGAATTATAAGTTACGTGACACAACGTTTGTCGAGGTTGAAATGAAGCTCGAACCGATAGAAAAGCGAAAAGACAATCTCCACTCAATTTTAGTAGATGGCCCATTCTTTACTCATCTTTAAGAACTATTAACGACGGTAACCTAAAAATACTTCCACAGAAACGTCATTTGGGGGTTGTCTGGTGCTGTTTTTGCGATTGTCTACATCTTTGTTCCCCAGACGACAAATGGTGTTTGGCAGTGGCTATATATATGTAATCCCATTCCATTAGTTGCTGCTAAAACTCCAGAGGTTCTCACCCAGGAGCCTCGATAGTGGTTGTATCAGAATGGCTCTCATCCCAAAATAAAGGCACACAGTTTGGGCATCGATTTTCCTTGTGCTATTGACTTTTAAATAACCCAAAGAACAAAGCATCCAGTCTGGCAGGGAAGAGTGGATAAAATCTCATATATATATATAACTCCTCCACGTGATGCCCTGTGCATTCGCAGTCTCTATCTCATTAACGTTTTCAACAATATATTGTAATTTTTATCCTCAGCAGATCACTAAGGTAGTAGGGCTATCTAGTTGATCCAGCCCTTCATTTTTGGAAGTTATCTTCTTGATAGGTTCCTTTCCTTTAATCACATGGGGCAACTGTTGTGTTGTCAATCCTATATGGATTCCAAGTAATATCTGAAACAGAAGTAAAATCAGATAAAGTGTCTTGGGAATAAGCGACAAGCTATAAGGATCGAGATAATGAATTAATAGCGAGACTGAAATGCCAAATAATTAAATTCAATGCTTGCGTGCATAAAATTCATGGGGAAGACTGTATTCACCCTAAGATAGCCTATGTGCCATTTGCCTCTCCGGTAAGTCCAACTTGTAAAAAGCACTCGTGTATATTGATTACCTCGGCTGAGACTTCACCAAACAATGTGAAATCTTAAGAATTAACTCAGTTGAAGTCCCCAGTGCTGCTTTAATATGCAAATTGACATGAAGTGCGGAGACGTGGTTTATTACTCTGAGTGCTCATTTTCATCAACATGCAGTCCTATATTCCCTAAATACTCGGAAGCGTCAATGCTTTGTGGTCAGACAGGGCCGTTCAGAGAAAAGCACTGCTATGTTCTGGTTCGAGTGGGTGGCGCATGTTGCCAAACGGAATCACCATGACTCATTAACAATTAACATTAACAGTGCCCACGCATCAGGTATTAATGTACGCCAAAAATATACCTGAAACACTTCGGAATTTGGACAGATGTTGATTTCTTAATTGCATCATCAACTGTTTTTTTCTGTGGAATTACCTCTCTCTCTCTCTCTTCATGTCCCAGTAAAGGGTACATATAAACGTAATTCAAAACAGAAGATAACATTTAGTATTGTATTTTATATTTTACCCAATATATTTACCAACTAAATGCATCATTAAGGGACTAACTGGTATGATTAAAACGTCCCACCATTCGACAAATTAAATGCACGCACAAATTTATTGTAGAACATAGATTAAACCTTGATTAATTGCTTTGTTTCAACGACTGATTAATTCTCAGAGAAAATAACGGCTATATCATACACCAAACTATTTGCTGGAAGTGTTCATAGGCCTTCATGTTTTTGGTACAACGTAAACCAATGACAGAATATGACCTTATATCAGCTGTGCTTGAAATTGATGCGAGCATATTTCGTGGTGGTGTTACTCAGCGGGAAGGCATATTATCAAAATCATAAAAGCGTTGCTTATATTTTTACAGATTTTACAAGAAGCAACATATTTTCAACCTGTAGATCTGCTGTTTTGTACAATGCATGCAATACGCATTCATATCTGATTGTGTGCTGGGAACCGCATTTACATTTTTTTCTAATAATCTGGAATCCCTAAGAACAGTTTCTGAGTTCTATTTTTATCCGCATGGCTTATCGATATCAATAATCTTGTTTCAAACCCTTAAGAAAATTGAATCAATACCCATTTCACCTTAATATAAAATAACAGATACAGTTTCTTGCCTACTTTTAAGTACACTGTCGCTCAAAATGGCTGTCACACCTAATTAATAGATAAAAAATGTTTAATCACTAGACATGCAAAAGACACATAACACAGTTGTATTCTACACTTCCTGTGGATTAAATGGGGTTTTTAACATTGCCCCTGAAAATAAGTTCTTTTGAATACAGATTCCTTTAAAAAAAAACAAACAGGCTTATGATTCTCCGTGGAAAAATTACAACCAGTTCAAAACTTTTCTTACATTTCTTTAAGACTAGTATACAGTCATTCACATTATTAGGTTGTGACCCCATGTGCACTATTAAGGTCCGATAAGTGAAGGGGCATGCTATTTACTAGTGCCTCCAATCTTTGGTTGGTTCCACCCTTGGATCAAATCTCAACAGTCACAAATTTGCTGGGTATGTGTGGTTAAAGACGTGGACCCCATCACACGGGTAGAGACCACATGGTTCCAGTGCACGACTGTTAGGTTTCTGTTCTGCGTAGCCCCGCGTTTCCTGTTGACGCAAGGGTTACGTGTTAAATTATTAACCATCCTTCTTGCGCTAAAGTCATGTTGGACGAGTTCACAGTTAGGCGAGATAGACGAGGCAAATGATGAATCCGTGATTCTCTAACAATGGCAAAGGCAGATTTAGTGGGGGTTCTTCTGCCGATATTAAAGGGATAACAACTGTTCATTTTGGCCAAAAAGAATTTTCCTGGGGTAAACAGCAATTTTCCCATACTTACCAATGGTTAATGAATGCATTTCTACATTCAAAGTTAGTCCCTGTGTTTTTTCTCAAAAGTTAGTTTTTTGTAATAATCTCTTAAGAGATTATTACAGAGTATAGCCATCTATGGAGGTCACGTGGTCGAATGGCAAGCACAGATTTCAGATCTATTGCTATAACTGTGGTAAAAGAGAATTGCTATGAGTTGTTTACAGTGTATTTATTGTGAAATGTATATATATGTATATATATCATACGAAGAGTTTTTATCCCTTTAATGTAGATACGTTCAGCACGGGCGGCATCAATGGGATGGGGTCGATCTGTGGATTCGTCAGAAGCTACACTGTCGGTCGCAGCTCTCCTCTGGATTAATTTACTGTAATAACAGTTCGCCTTAAAACGCCGCGCCCTCTGGCAATGTCGGGTTTCCTGAGGCCCATTTTTTTGAATGCATGTATCTGGCCTCTTAGACTAAAGTCAGCTATAGTTTTGTGGCGGTCAGATCTCATCTACCCAAACAACCCAATTTATATCAAGGCAAAAACATCCCCTTCTTAGCCAAGCTACAGTAGCAACATGTATTCGCATATCCCTCACACAATTAACTTTGGAGCTGCCATCCGTTGACATGCGCTCCTAATTGACCCAGGTAATGTCAAATGGTCATTGATTTCTGTGAGGAAAAAAGATTCCAAAATATAAACATTAACATAGCTTAAAAATCTAAAACATTATTAAAAACCCAAATTCTAGAGAGTGTGACAACCATTTTGAGCAACAATGTACAAAAAGAATAAAGCATTTTAAAAGATAGAAAGTGATCATCAATGAATATGGATGAGATTTCTTTTTCCAAAACTACTGTTGACTTCTGACAATATATGTACCGGTTGTGCCCCAGCACACAGCAAAGGGTAATATCCTTTCAGTTACTCGATAATTAATTTTGATAATACTTCAGTTAAAACTACAATGATTTGTGTGCAATTAAAGAGGTGGGTTTGAATTTCAAGATCATTTTGTACTTCTCAAACTAATAGAAGATATCAAAAATATGAAAAAATATATCTCGATTAGGTCTTATGATTTAATCCGGTTGGATAGGTGGTTACACTATACCTACGTCTTTTAAACACGCAAGTTGAATGGCATATCTTAATTATAATAGCCAGCTGCGCCCATCTTCAACATTTTTAAATAGCCAATTATAAAAGCTTGGTATCAGGACAACTCCCCCTTGGACAATTTCCCCCGGACAACCCCCCCCCCCCCCAGGACAATCCCCCCCACGATCACCCCTTCCCCCCCGCAAAATATATACAGACTTGACATTTAATATGGAATATTTCAGTTTCGAAGGTATGTCTAGGTAAAAATGCGTTCTTTTTTCAAAAAACTCCGATCTCATATAAGATTTGTGAATGGAGAAGTGTGTAGTCAGGTGTGTCGCTACCAATTAACTGACTTTCATGTCTGTTGCGCTGCTATATTATGTAATATGTAGTGATTTAGTTGGGTAGTGTTCCTTTAGGCTGGTCAAAGCTTGGCTTAGGCAAAGCTTGGTTCTGTCAAAAAAGTACCCATATGTCGGCAACCACTGCATAGAAGAATTTGAAATTTTGCATGCAAGCGGTCAGTTTTGCAGTGCGTAAGATGAGTCAAGTAGTGCATTACAAATTTGTTAATCTATGGCAGAATGGCGCGAAAAAGACAGACATTACCAGACAGATCATAGCGCCAAACGGAACGGTCCCCACAGTTTTATAGAGTAATGCCCAGACTGATGCACCTACACAGAGGTCACCCCCAATGTATCAAAATCTTACCTACAGGGTACAGGACCCACTGTCTTTCGGGATACGCTGCTGCAACTAAACAAAAAACACTTAGTCCGTTCAGAACGAGGGGTAAATTGCCACCAAAATGCGTTTTTCAAAGCCCTTAGCGAACACCAAACTGGTTTTAGCAGGTAAGAACACCAAACGACCTCCGAGGCACCCACTGTAAACAGCAAAACATCGTCGTCTGTTTCTCTAATGAATTGGGGGCCATGGCCGTCTCTGGGTAGAACACTGAAACTGCGTGGCTTTCTTTATTGAGGTCAGATTTCACCTGTACCGCCCAATTAGTCAAAACAGAGTTTACAGTTATCCAGAAGAGACCTACGACGAAGCAATACCGGGTCTAAAGTGACAAGGGTGATTGACAGCGTCAGTATTTGGAGTGGATACCACATTGGTGCCAAAACACCAATGGTAGTCATCGACGAAAACCTGAACCAGATCAAATTAAGGAATAATCTCGGAACCACTTGACTATCATTTGATAGGGGGCACCTTAGGAACGATTTTAGGTTGCACGGTGAGGTTGCCGGTTCACACAGAGCACTTTTAATAGCAGATAACTTACAGAACCAAGGGAATGAGCAGCTACCCTGGTCATCAAAATCGCCACATTTGAACCACATAGGCAATATTTCGGTAGGCCATTACTCGCCGAATCAACTGCCTACATGTTCTACAACAAAACTGGACCAAATTGGACAATTTTAGACCGATGCCTAGAATATTATTCCCGATTGAACTCTAAAAACCTACCCCAAGGAATGCCTTGCCGCTTGAGAGAGCTGGCAACAGCCAGGCGTAACAGCGGCCATTCTTGTGACTAGCAATTGACATGAGGGTCTTTTATGGAGCGTATAACTCTTTTACAGAAGATAATTTGGAAAATATGGAGATCCAAAATATCTCTTTTAATGGAAGTCGTATGGCATAGAATAGGCAATGTGTTTTTGTTTGCTTCTCTGGCGAATTCCATTAATGAATTGATGTCCCAATGACATCAAAGTGATAATTTAAAGTTATTAAAACACGATTTTAATCCTTATTTTCATTTATCAGTCAGCAAAATAGGAAAAAACCGATAAAAAATTACTTGGAAAAAAATATTCCATATTAAATGTCAAGTACGTATATATGAATATTTTTATTGTGATAATGCAACTCCAGGGTAGCTAGAGTATTAATATCATCAAACAAATTATTTTATCCTAATTTCATTTTCATGGAGCACAAGCATAGAAAGTTTTAGAAATAGAAGTACAGAAAAATTTGTTAAAAATCTGATAAAATAATTTATTTAAAGTCATAATAACTCTTCGTTTTGGCCAAAAATTGGATTTTCCTGGAAAAAACGGCAATTTTCCCGTACTTACCAATGGTCAACGACCCCATTCCTGCATTCAAAGTTAATCAAGGGTTTTTTTCCTAAACGTACGGTTTTTTCGTTAAAATCACTTAAGAGATTTTAACTGACGGAGCCCTCTCTCACATTGCAATAGTCACTGGTGACCTGCTTAAAACCGCGGGAAAAGCAGACAACAACAACACTATTTATGTCTCCTCCATCCCAGTGCATCACAAACTTGCATATTCCCGTTCATAGCAAAAGAGAATGCAACAAAGACTATCGGGTGTTCGTGATTTGGCCAAACAAGGCCGCTTTTATTAAATAAACTCACTATCCTAATAATTTTAACAACACAACGTATCGTGCGCGACAACAGAATGAGCGCAAAATGGGTCAGGCAGTGACGTCCCCTGGTATAAGTAGCAACATGTGCCTCAATTGGGACCACCCCTCTAGGTAGAATTGAGCATGTGCAGAATGCGCATGTGCGTAAATAAGCTCTGGAGATTGTTGTCGCCATAAAATATCGTTTGACTACGCCAAACTTTCCTATAACAATAATATAAGATCCATGAGATATATTCGTCTTTTTGTTAAAAATGCATTTATATCCACAATGTGTGCCATTCTGTTATGCGTTATCCGACGCACTGTACAAAAACTCGCAACTTACGTCTGCGTCTGTAATCAACGCGTTTGGCGCCATGTAATTTTGGTCTCGAATGAACACGAGAATCCGCGTGACACCATTACGTCATTAGCAACGGATGCCTTGATGACCGGGAAGAAAAGCATCGAAAGCCCTATTGACAAGCACAGATTTTAGTTTTACTACAATAACGGCCGTTTGAGTGGTAAAATACAATGGAATATATTTCCATGCGTTGTTTACAATGTATTTCTTGCGGAATTTTGAATCTCAAAGGAAGAGTTATTATTGCTTTAATCATGTTTATATTCTCTATCCTGGAGTTGCATTATCACACTAAATCTTTTTTTTTAAATAATGAAAAGATTTGAACGTTTTACTCTTTACTTTATAAGTGTGTGTGTGTGCGTGTGTGTGTGTGTGTGAGTGTGTATATATATATATTTAAAAAAAAAAATATATATATATATATATATATATATATATATATATATATATATATTGGGGAGGTCGCCGGGGGTAAATCGTCCTGGAGGGAATTGTCCGAGGGGAGGAATTGTCCTAGAATCTATACCCCCAAAAAAGTCACAATGGAGAGCTATAAAAACACGCTTGGCTAATATGCCTATCTAAGTATTTGGTGAAGGATGTTTTTCTCATAAACGGAGTCGCTTTAGTGACAATAAATACGTCCTACTTACTTCGATAAAGGCAAAAAGCCTCTTCCCTTGGAAGTAACTGGAGCGCACAAAAATCTGAAATATTCAATTACAGGAAAATGGACCAAGCCTATGCGACAGAACAACGCAGTTAAGGCACAGGGGTTGCTGTTATCCCTCGTGACACTTCAAATGCTTATTCCAAATACCGCTGATCATTGTCAATACCAGACGTCATTCCACCACAGCAGTGAATCATTCTCTGATTAATTTATGTAATGAAACACGACACACATTTGAGAAAACCTACAAGGTAGCTTCAAAAGCGTTGAAGTATTCCTTCGATAGCGTGATGGAAGACGAACTTTTCAAGATCAAGGAGTGACAGTAAATTAACAACCAGTATCGACAGCATGGGTACGTTGAGGAAGATAAATCGCTTTTCTTTGATACGGGTTACATGTTCCACCACAAAAGTCTGTTATTAAGCTTAGCAATATTTAACAAACCCGCAAAGACAGACTACAGAGAATAAATGGCATTTGTAAGGAATGTGCATTTTCACGTGTATTGAATAAATTGAAAAGGGAAAGAACTTGAAAAACGAAAAGATTAAGTTGGCTTAAATCATGTTTTGATGCATGCTACCACATTCTGCTGCTCTAGCGAACACCTTGGCTGTGGCTTATCTAAACTCATTTTTCCTTTGCGTCAAATTCAGAGTCAACCGCAATTGATATTTAGCTTTATATATCATCAGACAACTCGTCGGATAGAAGAACTTGAAAAATGAAAAAAAAAACACCAATGCTTAACAACAAAAATGATAATCCAAATGGAATCTTTAACTAGAAGCAATTTCTTCTGTTGTTCCAAATCTCACATATAGTGCTTTACATCTAAACTACTAAAGAAAACCATAATTTTTAATTATAACTTAATTCTGGGTTATCGAGTTTTAAAACCCAAAGTTACATTATGTTGAAAATAAAGAGTTAGACCTAATTGAAACCCACAATATCTTACGGTTTATATCAAGCAAAATGAAAAGTCAAAAGATCAAATTTACTAATCTCCAGACTTTGGCTGAAATCTCGACCTTAACAGTCAAAACTGTCAAACCTGACTTGACCTCAAAATAGCAAATATTTGAGCGCGTGTATTACTTTATTTCATGAATTATTCACTGAAACTCTGAAACCAATTTCCGAATTCCACAGAGATTGCTCGTCATCGTGTAAACTGGAACCTACCTATACTCTACTCTTTCAGAATGACAGGAAAAACAGAAACTAAACATTAGAACTACAATGATATAAAATGACCGAAAAGTGACCAAACCAACCAGATTTTTTTCGTCAAAAGTAATTTTTACGTTGACATAATATTTTTAAAGACGATTTAAGGAATGAATTCGAGCACATGATAGCTGCTGGCTCTTACGGTGAAAATTACGTTCTTAGATCTCTCTTAAATAAACTATGGGCAAGACAAGGAAAGAAAATTGCAAAATTAAGCTCACATAATTGTATTATGATATATCAGAGTACTTTAACCAGGGAGACGGTTTACCGGCCCAGAGCGTAAAATATACTTCGAGGCAGATGTATGAATGCAATAT
This sequence comes from Lingula anatina, assembly GCF_051362555.1. Lineage (NCBI taxonomy): Eukaryota > Metazoa > Brachiopoda > Lingulata > Lingulida > Lingulidae > Lingula > Lingula anatina. The sequence goes on from NC_141767.1 coordinate 59,401,989, forward strand.
ATTCATTAACGTTTAATGAACATGGTGTTCTTATTGAGAATGATACTCGAGGCATACAAGTAATAATCCTACTATCATGACTTATTGGAAATAAATGGAGCTAGACGAGAGTTGCTTATAAACTCAGCGAATGATATCACTATGTCTGTATTATATGGGTGCAATGTCTGAAGGCCACCGGAGAATGAAGATCAGTCCATCTGTTGGTTTATCACACTGGTTACCTACAGCGCCTACTGCTGTAGAAGGGAATGATTTCCCCAGATATGTACACTAACTTTTATAAGATTAAATTCTTAATAATTGCAGTATAGTCGATAAACACTATACATGTGCATGTATATACGTAGGTAAAAAGGCGTCAACAACCTTTACGAACGGAATAGAACATACATGTATCTTCCCACTGCAATGAAAACACACTGACGCAAACACGCACAGTGAACGCAAATAAGTGAAATACAAATCTTCGTTTACCATTACCTACACGTTTAACAAAAATATGTTTGCATAGTCGCTTACATGAAATGCTAGGAGTTCATGTTTAACACTGTATACAGAAAGATGAGAGTATTAACGGAAATATAAAACACATTATGAAGCCAACACTTGTTCCTTCATGATAAATTGTGATGTAGGCCCTACCATATGCCAGGAAATCTCATTTATTGAAAACGTAGCAAACGCTGCTATCATGTCTTCTTATAAGATTTTAAGATTGTAAGTGTTAGCTCCGTCATATTTGACTGTATGAAGGCATTGGAACACAATCAACCTAATTTTGCGCCCTCAGAACGCATCTTGTTGACATGTACAGGTTTTCTCTAAGCAATCAGCGGAACTCCCATGCGATGGTCTTATTCAATCAAATTTCGTAACCCTTATAGATTATATATTTGCTGACATCCATTATTCTTTATCTATTATTCTTTGCTTACAACTTATTTTGCGTGCACTGTAGATTCAATCGCAAAGTCGATAGAATGCAGATTAAGTCTAAACTTTTCAATCGAAACCAAAAGCTATCTGAGGTTGATTCAAATTCTAATTTTGTTTTGATGCAAGGGCAAGTGTGAGCAGTTATGGTAATCACTTGCTTTAATACGCCCTGGCTTTAGATTGCTTTCGAGCGGCTCTCCATACTAAGCATTCTTCTATTTCCCCAAAGAGAACGCTTCAAAGATTACGGTCAATTAAATCTGAAAGCTAGTCCCAGACTAGGTTTGACGGGATCACATGCGAATAAAGTAAGTGTTCATGACTCTACCCGTCATACATTTATGCTTTGGTCGTTAAATACGTTGATAAGAATACACAAAACCGATGCCAGCCAAATGACCTCATGTATCTCATAATTGTCTATCGTTTCCAAGGTTTCATCTTCACATCTATGGTAAACTAAATACAGTATGTACAGTATGTAAAATCATTGTTATTTGATGTTGCCTGACGCTTTTTATTTATTTCGATTTTAGATAAAGCACTGACACCCACCAGTCATAATTAAATGCTAGGCCCCTATTTGTTATGCACTTAGAGACTTGGTAAAAGTTCACTGTTACTTTAAGGGTCAAGGTACATAGGGGTCGTTGTGCGAATAACATAACTGAGACGGTATTGCGTATTCTTATCATTCTGTCGTGTCTACTTGTCCTTTCATACGTGTAGGCCTATCGGAATGCCTATTTATTCGTCAAGCTGAAAAAGGTCTGCTTCAGAATCAGACTGACGACCTGAAAATTCTGACACTTGGGCCACGGCCAATACATTGTCTTTTTGGTTTTTCTGGCTCTTTTGCTGAATATATTCAGTTTCTGATAGTCCGTTTTCCCAATTACCTGTAAACGATATATCTTACGTGCCAAAATAGTTTCAATATTGTGTCCGAATGAAAGTGAAAGGGGGGAAAATGTTTGCATTGAAAAAAATAGTTCCTGGTATATCACTAACTGATATTAATAGAAATAATCTGTTAAAGCTACCAAACGTTAGAATATTGTTAGGTATAGATGGGATCCCGGATGGTCCTGGCGAGAAATTAGCATTCGATTAAAACCCACACCATGGATTGATTTTCCTTTTACCACACAAGGGGAATCTTATCAGTGAGAGAAACTGACTTTGTTTTCATTACCATTCTTATAGGAAAAATAACCTGCTCATTTTCTTATGAACAATCACGTTACGTTATGAATTCAAGCAAAGTATACGTCAATAATAAGACATCAAAGCCCAACAAAGCTGAGATGTTCCTGCAGTGTCAAACGCCAGAACGCAGTAGTTATGATTTATTGGCTCCAAGGCAAATGATTTTTTTATCATTGAATCAAGCGGAGTATCTTGGTTTCTAGATAATGGGCGCGAGAGGAATCTCGCAAAAGGCGCTTTACGTTATGGAATTGAGATAATGTGTAATCAATCTTAGTTAAATTACCTGTGCCTCTGTTATTGGATGATGCTAATTGCTACAATCTCTGACAAACGCTCGCAAATGAGTCTTCGAGTTGATATTATATTAAACAATTATATTTTATTTCGGTTTAAAGCGTTGGGTTGACTGTTCAGTAACACGTCTGTATAACACGAACTTGTGATCGCAGTACCAATACACTTCTTTCCCTTGAATGAAGTGCCCTCAAATAGTGAATCAGTCTTTGTCCTATCTGTCCTATTCTGTGCTTGACGGCTAATACCTACCTATTTATATAAAAAAGGGAAAATACCATTTTCAAAGTAACAATTTACGAATTCATTCAATAGAATGTGTTATGTTAAAATTCAGAATTAAGGATATGAGAAATAAAAGTTTACGTTGTCCTGTGTGTTGATATCAACGTTGAAGCGCGATTTTGATTAACAATAATATTCTCTGATCTATAAGATGTTTAATTTTTATCATCCCCGTTTAATCCACAATGTAAATACAAAGCATAATTGACTTGGCAAAGGGGACGAACAATAATAATTGATAATTGTTAAGGGACATAATTTACCCCACACATTTTAAAACTTCAGCTTTATGGCAAATTCAATCTAATAAATACCACGTTTCTCTTACTTTTTTGAAATCAAAGCCCTGACATAATGTACATAATTTCATGCCATTCTTCCCATTTTATGTAAAAGAACAGGGACCTTCGACACGTTTAAGAACGCATAAGAAAAACGCCATTTTTTCACACTGTGGAAACGTCAGATGATAGGCCTACTTGTATACCTTCATGTACACGACATCAAGTATTTTTGCGCGGTACCGGAAGAATTGAATATGTCTTTAATTAAGAAAGCTAAATTATTCGCGCCATCGAGTACATATTATTCATTAACAAAACACATTAATCGCTAAACAGTGACAGCACATAGGAAGATAACGTACAAATGGATTTGTTAGACTGTTACATACTGATGGGTCTTTTACATAAGGTGAATAATTCTTTATTACTACTACTACTACTAATAATAATAAAACAAAAACATATAATACATTAAAATAACGTAAAGATAGAACCGGTTTTGCTTTATCTATATATCAATAATATCAAAACTAATACTTAAATTTATTTACCGTATGTGGTCAAATTCGTTATTAAATTTGCTGTTTTATGTTAACATCTGAGACTTTGAACGATCCACTCACTTGCCATTCTCTTGCATCGTCTCCAAAAATGGCTTTTGTCAGCATGAAAATACTCTAGACCCTCTTGACGTATAAACTGTAACTCAGTGTTACCTCTTGGTTGTAGTGCCACCGTGTTCTTCGATGTTGTAACTTGTCAGCAATACTTGACAGAATCTTCTTTTACCGGAAGCCGCCTCACTCCGAGTATCAGTTTCGCATATCCCATTGCCTGCGAGTTATTGACGGAATGGCTTCTTTGAAGTCGATATCAAAGCACAAGTCTAATGGCAACACAGTGAGTCCCCAGCAAAAAAAAGGTAACAACAAAATGTAATACGTATTGATCGGGTCTCAATTCCTAACTCTCTTGCCCTCAGCTGTCCCATTATTCGTAATATGTACAGAGTATAGAGATCACCTTTCTTTTAGAGTGGCCTTATATTATTAATGGTGTCGTTTGACGGCGGGGTTTCTCTGCGTATTGGCAACTGGTCTGATTTGTATCTATCTAATTTAGTTTTCCATGACAAAGGAGAAACTTTCATGACCTTTTTTGATATGCCATGCTGTTTTCATTATTCAAACGTGTGGCCAAAAAAAGTTATCCCCAGAAATTCAATCGAGATACATCCGTGTTAACCGGTAATAGGAAATTGACTATACTAGTAGTTAATGTACGTTATTTCTAAAACATTGAAAATAGGTTTACGCCAACTTGAGAGTTTGTTTACGATCACACATCGTCATAGTTTAATAAAAGCCCTAATTTGTTATCCACTCAGAGACTTGGTAAAAGTTCACTCGCTACTTATGGGGTTTAGACACATGGGGATCGTTGTGTGAATAACATATTTGAGATGGTATAAGATGGGTTGTGTATTCTGACCAATGTGCCCTGAAAACAAGTATATAGTCTCGAAAACTAATGTAAATGAGATCAGTCATCAGTATCTTATTATGAAAATTGCGATGATTTGTCAGATTACTCACAAGTAGCAATGGATAAGTTAATCTGTAGAGAAACCCGTAGGTTTAAATACCAACCATATTTTCTTTCTATCCTGAAAGTTTAAGCCTGTATGCTTTATCAATGATTTTCAAATGATGAAGCCACGTTCTCAGCTAAAAGCCTTGCACTTACCCAAATAGAGAAAAAGTAACAATAAATTGTTATTTAACTGTTTTATTGTTATTATTATTATTAATTTGGTTCTTATTACGTCCACTGCTACATGCACAAGTGAAAATGTACATGTAAATACCAAAAGTTAAACGGTGTTTGTCTACAAGTTTCCGTAACTATTCCTAATTCACAGAAGATGTAGGCGGAGTATATTTAATTCTATTCAGCTTTTTAACCAAAACAGAAATATGTAACTGTGAGTACAGGATCGTAAGTCTTTGTGAATTTCCACGAAATGACATGACCTTTTTTCCTCTTATAACCCTATCATACCATCTACATGCATTTGGGCCCTACAGTCTCCGATAAGTGGGGCAATATCCATGTGATTGAGGTGGTCTGACTCATTCAGTCTCCAGGGTAGGGTTTTCGATCAGACGCGATTACTTCAAATTCGTGTATCGCACGTAATCTAATTGACTAGGGCAAACAGAAGTGACTCCCCTCTTTTACCATATATGGGTAATTTATATAAGCGGAGTATTAGATTCTCCTCTTGGTTGCGATAATGGAAGCGGTCAGCGCTAAGATTTAAAAGAAAAAGCACCTCTGTAATTTAGGACGTTTAGGAGTCTAGGAAGTGTCAGAATTGGCTTTTTCTTATTTAGTAAAGGGTAAATTGTATCTGTTTTATCAAAGTGTTCAATTTGATTTTTTTTCAAAATAAACCGAACCACCTACAAATGCATACTTTTGCTTGCGTGAAACACTAACTTCTATGTGACATCAATTCTATTAAGCAATCGTTGAATCCCCACCCACTTCTTCGTTCACTTTATATTTGATATACTGTCTACTACATGTACTTTCATTATTTGTCTGTACATTTTACATTCAAATACAATAAAAACGACCATTATAATAAATGAATGAATAAATTTATTTTGCTCTTCACAAACTGAAACGCAACCTTGTCACGTTGTGGTAGAAATGACAAAGACATTTACAATTAGCTTTATACATCAAGGGCTGTACATTTGAGAAAGATAATATATAACAAGAAATGCCACTTTCTTCAGATACTAAGCTACAAAAAGAAATAAACTTAAAACGTCCATAATTCAAGTATTCTGAAGACGACTTCCAACACAGTAAGAAATCTTAGACGTAGAATTTTAGACATTTATAGCGCTTTGACTTCTGACAATATTTGAGACAGATTTCTCTAATTCGGAAGGTTGAAAGAATCTACCTAAAATTTTAACTTTAGAATTGGAAATGGGATTGATACCATGGAAGGACAAAATGGATGTACCAAGAATCACTTTATCGAGAATTCCTTTCTTGTACATGTACCATCTCACTTTATCATACACAGTATATAAGTGATAACGTTGATGATAACATCGGTATACAATGTAGGTGCACATGTATGTCGTCGATCCTTTTGTTTTAAAAACAATGGGTTTTCATGCCAAAACCGCTGTTGGGTAGCCGCAAAGGACTTTAAACAACTGTTAAACTATAAAACTAATCCAGGCACATCTTGGCTTGGGAGAACCTGATCGACCGATTATACTGCGCGATACTAACGACTTAAACGAATTCCCCGTGAGATGTGAGATGAATGTCTTTCAGGCGAGACTAAAACAATTAAGATAATCTGTACATTATACAATACAGACATCATTCAATTATTTATTTGCAAAGCTAGTCAAACAGAAGCATTTGCAGCTTGATAAATCGGGAGTTCAATAGAACAATCGGGGATAACAAAGACCATCAGATTCCGTTTTTCAAAATAATTCAGTTGGAGAATACTGATGGAATCGTAAATCATGTCACAAATTAAATAATGTACACTTCAGTAAACGCAAAATGACTGGATCCCACTTTTTTCTCCAGGAAGAAAGAAAAATAATTAGTTAATAAAAAAGCACCTCCCAGTCAACTTTGAATCTCTGAAATAATAGCATGCATATATCTTTGTGGTCGATATACGGGTCTTGATAATAGAAAATCTTAGCACGCTTTAAATGTTTTATAATAAACCTTCATAATCTGTATGTTAACATATTTTTATGCACGTTATGAATGAAATCAATATAACGATGCACAAAGTAAGATTTTTCTATATCCGACGAATATTCCTGTTGTATACAGTATTTTTTCTCCGACAAGCCTTCTTTCTTTCCCTCTTTCCTGACACTCACCATAACTTAAGCGATGACTTTTAGATTGTACCAGTTCTTTCAAATTCTACATGCATGTAACTTCCCTTCGAGCTCAAATCTCACACTCAATACCGAAATCCGTGATAAAAAAAACTGTCAAGATGGCTGACGGGCAGCACGTTTCATCTGGCGGTGGTAAATTTGCGACATCAATCCATGGCCTTGGTTGTATCTTTTAAAACATGATAAAAAAGAATTATTTGTCCTCAGATGAATTCAACAAAAAGTGCTTGATTCATGTGTGTTAAAAAGCCGTGCATTTAGTCACTTTAATTCAATTTCGACTTTAATATAAAAAGATGTACATTTAGGCTTAATAGTACAAGTATCTTACGGTTGTGTGACTATACACATTCCAGTCAAAAATTTATTAAAATTAAATAAAATAAAATAGGTAAAAAAGGTAAAGAATGAAAAAATAGACTATATCTGCAGCTTTTAATTTTGTTGGATATGCCGTCCTGCATTCTTAAACACTACCTACAGCCGTTTTCCAGAATTTTTGTTTATAAAGGCAATAGGTCATGAAAAGGTCTCATAACAGTAGGGCCTACATGCATTTTAGTGTGCATTGGACGGCTCACCAAATGTCACTTAAATCAGGACATCCAGTAGGGCATTTTCCCATGCAAATTTGAGAAGAAAGTCAAGATATATTTCTCCGTATTCATGCAAATAACATTTCAAGTGAACTTCTTGTCTTTATACATCGGTACTAAAAAAAAAAGATGAAGTGCTAAGATTCACCTACCACTCAGGGGAATTTAATTCAACCCCTCAAGTATAGGTATTGTAATTACAGTGACCAGGATTTGTTCATTTGACTGTATGACTGCCACTCCAAATATCCCCTACCTGGTACGTCACGTTACGTACGCCCATTACCTTGCACGGCAGCTTTAGGTCATTGTTTAGAAAAAAGTCGATTCATTCCATGCTCACTTTGATTGAAATGTCTGAACCATTCAGTCAGTTTGGATTTCTTGTCTAGATACTGAAATGGAACAATAACAACAATTATGCAAAGATAAAAGCCCTCAATAACTTGTAGGATAAAGACAGGTCTGGTATTCATGTACTTGCTATCATAATGTCGGTGTATTATGCATCATAATCTCCAGGCTAGACTTAACAACACACGAATAATATCCAGTTTAACAAGTGTTTTCGGAAAGGAACGCAGCCGTAAGATGACAGAACCCCTGAATGTTGCGATTGAGGTGATACACCTGCTGCATTAACTGAGTCTGTATGCGAACGACATGGAACACAATTCAAAGGCGTCGCTTCGAAATATGCTACATTGTTCCAGTGCAGTGAAAAAAAACACTCAGTACGGTATATTTATTTTAGCGGGCCCTACTGGGTAACTTCCAGCACGCTTTTTTATATTTATCGAGGAAATAATGTTATGGCTTTTGCACTTCTAGTTTGAAACTGGTGTACATTTGTTGATCTGCCTGGTTTCTTTTTCGATTGTACCTGTGATCTCTCTTTATATTTATCAGTGCGGTCCGCAAATTATCGTAACTTTAGGTAAAGGGTAATAAAGTGAGATACAATTAAAGTTGACTGGGACCAATTAAAGTCATAGGGACAATTACATTACTAATTCGAGCCGCGTGCCCGTGCCCGCGACTCGATACAAAAATAATTACACGTATCAGAAATTTTCTGCGGCCTGCACACGCCTTCCATCAGGGTGGCAGATTATATAGGGAAAAATTGAAAAAATCAGAGACTGAGACAGAAAGCCAAAATGATTATTTATCTAGAGACATATCTGTGAAAATCTGAATATCAATCTGTCTCCCTGGTAGAGGGTACGATAATGTCATTATGACCCAATGTGCAGCAAACAGCAAGTTTCTCCACGCTAAGTGGACTATACAGATGCTCATGAGGCAGAGCCTGAGTCAAAAAGCTCATAATTTATTCTGTTTATTACGTCACGGCAATGGCGTCAAAGATATCGGGATGGTCTTCAACTTGCTGACTGATAGTTTGCCTAAAGGCATGTCTCTCAGCCTTGTTCGATCCGCATGAAAATAACATGATGAGTCCTTTCTTAAGATCATAGAAACAAAATAAAGAACATGTAAATAGATGCCAAACCATAATGAGATACCCCTGTAATGAGAAGTAACATAATTATAAAGGCCGTGAACATTTTACTCTTATTTTACTTTTAAAAAATGCCATACATTCGTGATTTTCCAAGTCATTATTTTTTGATTTTTGGGAAAAAAAGTTGCTCGTCTATATATCTCTTCACTCACTATTTCACAACATGCTTTTACAAGTTACATACCAATTTAGACTTTATTAACAGTAAAAAAAAGAGAAATCATGGTGTGCGCTGCTAGTGCTCTTGTCATTGCGTTCTAGGCCAGCTGTAAGTGCGGTTGGTGCGACACAGTTCACAACCGAACGCATTGTTTAAGGGAATGTTCTTGGAGCAAAGTAGATGGAGATCAATAGAAAACGAGAGACATTGTAGCCACTTCTAAATGATCTAGTATGGAGAATATTCAACAGAAGAAAAAACTATCTAGCCTTAATTGGCTCGTTACTGTATGACTGAAAGGCGAAATGTATTGGTTTAGTTCATTGCGATGGTATTTTTGAAAATCTCAGATTGATTTATTCATAACCTTGGTTTGAAGACAAATTTTCTGTGTTCTTTCTGTCAACATTAGGTATAATGAAAAACTGCAAATAGCTTACAATTGTAGGAAGTAAGTCTAAGCATAGCCTTCAGTAACAAAGCAATAACGCATTTTCAGCATGAATATAATCCCTTGACGCTCTAGCATTATTTGTTAGAAAATTCCACAAGCTCTCGAAAGTGTTTGCTTTTGTACTTAACAGACTTCGTAATTTTTTTCCAGTATTTCTCTGAGGTTAAGGTTTCTTCTTTTGCAGTGAAGCGTGCGGTAATTCAGCCACGGTAGAAGTGCTACATGTACAGTGCTACAGCGACCGACTATAGCAACTTGTCATTTGTGAAAAACATTGATACACATATCCCGGTAATGTTAGAGATATTGTTTGATAAAGAAGCCATTGCAGTGTGCTGAATATCCAACAAACTGTTTGGTGGCTAGATCTTTATTTCAATAAATGTTGTGGATTTTGATTAACAGTTTAATATTTATGTAAACTGCAAAAAAAATAGTGCCCGAAATATTTTTGTGATTTTCATTAAAAGATAACGAAACCCATAAATGAAATGCCACTGTGACTTAATGTTGACATTTCATACTTGCACTTTGGTTCAAGACGAGATGTTTTCCTCTTTATAACATCAGAATTGAATTGTGCTGTATCATATTCAAATGGATGACCTTAAAACTGCGCACCAGGTGCATTCAGGATATTAATTGCTGGATCCCATGACTTTGATGTGTGTTCACAGGAAGCATGCAGCACTGTTATATGAATTAGATACGAATCTGATACCATTGCGATCGGACAAGTTTCACTCAGTGATTAGTTTACTTCTTACTCAATTTTGGCGTCTCTGTAGATTCCTGGAAAGAGACAAGATTGAAATCATATTTGCGTTCCATTATGTTAGTTTAAATAATGTGATATAAATAACTCATTTTAGGAGATGGTGGCTTAACAATCTTGCAGGAAGGATTCCCAAATGCATGTATGAATTCAAAGAATTGGCCAAGATGACAATTAAGATGAGGGGACTCTCAGTTCTGGAGAGAGATTGAGTTTTCATGCATCATCAGCATTAAATATTGTCATTTCCGCCTGTCACCTCAAAATCATTTCCTCCGATGAAAAGTATTTTCGTGTTTCATTTAAACGCAGTTAAGATATTAAATCCATGTAATGTGCAGAAGGAAAGTTTACATCTATTTAAGTTCAAGGGAACCTTTTTTTATTTAAACCCATGCAGTATCGCCACGGAGACTGGACATCAAGCAGTTTTCTACTAGGATCTACTAGTGCTTATACTTTAGTACACCTATACATTTATCTCGTCGGTGACCCTTGGATGACCTGGGAGACATAACTTGATAATAAATTTAGTCCGTAATTTCCAAATTTATCCCTGCCAATGTCAGTACTCAAATATTGACACACAGACACAATGTCTCCCGGTCGGTCGCTGGGGGAACAATAGGCAGGCAAGGCATCCAAATACCTTTTACCTTCATAGCCAGAAACATGAATGCGAAACATGATCTATAGTTAGCATTTGTCTGTTCCTTTTCGAATGATTGCATTTACTCAGTTATTTGCTGATATATTTTAGTTGCTTTCTTATGTTAATATAACACTAGATGTGCGTTTTCTTGATCTTCGCTGTGCGATCAGGGGTCAAACTCGAATTGGACTGTTTCGTTCGCAAATCTAACAAATTGCGGAGCGTGTGATTATGCCAATTTTTAACAGCATTTGCTACAATTCTGACACCCTGGTAACCCTTTCAACCCTGCTGCTTACCCCTGTAACACACCCATTCAATTTTCGACAACTATTTCTGTTCAAAGTGACAGCTGTTTACTTTTAATGAACTGCTCATTTCCATCTTGTCCATGCCAAATGCCCCAGGCGCCAATTAGTTGTACGCAGGTAACATGGAAATACAGGTGGGTTCTTGATGTACCTTTCTCTTATCTAGACAGAGCCGAGGGGACACATGATGTCTTTATCTTAGTTCGGTTTGTTTTAAGGTATGAACCAATCAGAGAAACTAATTAATGGTGTTGAAAAAAACACGTTAGGTTAAATATTGATGAACAAATAAAAATTAATAAATAAAATATGATAATAATGATAACAACAACAATAATAACAATAATAATGGTACAAATAATACATCATAAATTCAGCAACAATAACACCTTAATCATAAGATTACTTTTACTGCTAGATTTTGCTACTAACAAAACCCCAAAAAAGGACAGAATGACCTTGGGTTATTTTGTCCATGCCTTGTCCATTTTGTCCATGCCCATGCCATGCCATTACTCTCTCAGTCTGCTTTGAAAACCGCCCCCACAATTTGAAAGAGTCAGTTTTGGAAATTTGGTGATGGTTTCTGGATCTGGACAATATTTAATGGATAAATTTAGGACGAAGAAAGTCACGTTATGTAGTCCATCGGTGCATGTTTTGTATTTGGATTGTACTTCTTGTTTTTTACGCACGAAAACAGAGGTCATGTCAGGACCCGCCTACACAAGTATCTATTTAACGTATACTGTACTACCAGTTCGGTAGTTTACACTCATTAAACACCACAAGGATAGCCTTGAATGTGCCGTAGGTAATAATAATAATAATAATAATAATAATAATAATAATAATAATAATAATCAGCCAGAAAACTTATAAAACATCCAGAGAAGAATACAATAAACCCACCTACAAACCATATAACCATATAACCCCCCCCTCCCCATGTACAAAGTTTGTGAATCCAGCTTTTATCCCAGATTAAGACAATGATTGATAAAATGGAAATATGCACAGGGCGCTGCAGTGACTTCTGATGCTGTGTTAATTTGTTTATTTCGTTGTGAATACATGCTCTGTCACATGCTTCGCGGTAGGCTATCAATCTTTATAAATCTGGAACTTAAATTGCTATCATTATAGGCCTTACAATATTTGAATACACTAAGTTAGCTTGGGAATTTAAATTCTTGTTAATCCTTGGTATGTGTTGTGACTGAGTAATTCTTTATTGCAATGCACTTTTGGATTGGGATATTTAGATATCGAAATCGACTTGAAAGCATCTACACGTATTTCAAATTTGCTCCGTATAAGTTTTGATAATGAGAACCCACAAGAGAGTGAAAAGAACAAATTAAGTAGACGTTGACTTTCATTCATATCGGCTTCGGCTTTATCAATACCAACCGGGCGTTATTTCCTCTTGTTCCTGTTGCCCCAGCAAGATCGATGATTAAGCATAAAACATCTCACCAACCCTGTTTGAACTGACGATTGTCAGCTTTAATTCGCTTAGTTGTACAGCTTGATTTAGACTGCGCTGACACTGTGCAGGGAGTCAAATCAACAGAAGTAAATTCCAATATAGAAAATCAAGTTAACTTTTCAGAATTTTATCACATGCGATTGAATAAAGCCGCTGTTATAAAAAGCCATGTTTATTGATCGAGTACATGGCTGTCATCGTAATGTTGTGTGTGGGAATAAACTGATTCTTGCTCTAAGCTTGAGAAAATGAGAGGGAGCTACAGGGGGTTGCTTAACATGCATTAAGTTGTCGTCTGACACGCTTGGAAGCATGCACCTTGTAAATTTCTGAAAAGACATTACTTGTATGGAGCTATGGTTCATTCCGTCACATACCAAAACAATGCATGTACCAGTAGTACTGTATTACGCAATCAAAGCCGCTGATTTAGCTCCTCAGGATAAGAATAGAGGAATGGCAACATGGAGAACTAAACATGTAAAACAGCTACTCCGGTATCAAAACTTGTGTTCCGTTCCATGGAGCGTGTGTAATAGAATAAGAAAATCAGCATTTTTATTTAAAAATAAACCACGGACCGGTAATCTAGCTATCTCACAATTCATATGCACATGTGCATTTTTCGTGCATTTCAAACCTTGACACCGAATGCAGGAATGATGTCCATGTAAAAGTTACTTTTACCTTGAAAAAATTCTGAGTAATAATTTATTACTCGATCTTTGGTTTCTAACAAATCAAATATTGCTTCAAAGCTACATTTTTTGTATTTTCAACCGCCATTTTAGCTCCCCATCAAATACCACATACGAGGAAAAATGACTTACGAAATAATAATGCAACGAACCGACGTTCGGATCAGTATTACACACAAGGGAGATGAGTGTCAGTGACACAAAGGGCTGGTCACGTGACAGGTCAGACCACAAATTATCAGCTAGAGGGCTAGTTCCCAGATGCGATGGATATAAAATCTCAGCCCTTTTTTACTGTTTAGTGACGGTTTAGTAGTTTAGTTCTCTACTCTATGCTATAACTTCTCTTCTATGCCACTGGTGTTCGCTATCCGCTCATTTTTCTGTCGAAGATCGGCAGGACCATCAACAAAATTACGAACCGATTGTAACATCGGATTGCTGCATTTTTAGCCTACATGTACATGTACTTCGTAAGTCCAATATTAGTTTTTTTTTTCTTATGTGATATGGTTCTCTTGGGTGTATCAGAAGATTCACTCTCTTCCTATCAAATACGCAACCTGTAGGTACTAGTACATACCTGTATGTTGCCTGCTTAGATTTCAAAAGAAAATACAGGTAGGTCAAAATAGAGGTCCAAGTCGCCATGTTTCCAAACGAATAATACATGTACAGCTATATTTACCTGTATGCCTTCCAATTCTTTTTAGAAGTTTTTTTTTTAGCGACGGGTAGATTTGAAATAAACTTTCGTAACTGCAGATAATTAGTTAGGCAATGATCACACACACGCAAATACTTGCAGCTGGTTTTAAGAGGGAGCCTGTATTAAAATGAATGCCATTTCTGCTTTATTTTTCTGTGTTGGCTTTTTAATTCTTACTTTTATCGATCTTTGAAAACGTAAGGTAAAATTAAGTGCCGTGAACAAGTTCCTTAGAAGGAGAGGTAAACAGAGTTGTCTCGACTGAAAGTCGACGAGCGAATGCAAAAGTGACGTATTTGCAGGGATGCAACATAGGGGAGACCGGGGCTAGTTGGACCCCGGGGTAAGTTGGCCCCCCATCAAGTCTCTTTAATAAAGTTACTTTAAGATGCTAAATTATTTCATTTGGACTCACTGCCGGTGCTTTCTTTGCACTATTGGATACGGTCACTTTACAAAATGATGTGATCAATTCTTTTACCCCATAGTTACTTTGTCATAAATTGATGGGGGTCCAACTAGCCCCGGTCTCCCCTACCGGTAGTGCTACACCCACAGTAACCGACCTATGAGGAGGTCTTGTAAATCTGCGCATGATTGTGGGTTAGAGAAAATATCGACTCTCCGACCATTACAATTAATCATCACGCAGCAAAAGTATGTTGTATGCTGTGTTATAATTAACACCGAGAACCTTATTTTAATTCGAAAAAAAAAAAAAAAATAATAATAACAGGTGAAGAATGCAATTATTTTCAGTCCCCAGCATGCGTCATTGCGCCGTCATCATAACTCACAATGACGACGTGCGCTGCTGTGTTATATTTATATTAGTGGTCGAGGAATGTCTGAGTAATTCAAATCATTGACAGAACTTTGGAATATTTTGTACACATCTTAAACTGCCGCTGTTCGCATACGTTCATATGCATTTATATTCGAATTAAAAAGACATTCTTTAGATTAATTTTCATTGCTGTTTTAATTTCTCTGCGGCTGTCGACGGGAGTATCACGTATCAGAAACCGATGAGGGAAATTATCATAGTAATTTTACATCGACCATGGTTCCATTTCCCTTTAGCTAAAGGCATCAACTGCCGCACTTTTTCCATAAGATCGATCTTGTTTCATTACACACCAATTTTCGTCTCTGAGGATTTTGATAAAAATGTCATACATTTTTTGCTTTATTTTTCTGTAAAAACGACATATTTTCATATTGCTCACGTCATGGAGTCGGTCTAACAAAATGAAAATTACATTCGAAGCTGTGGCAGTCTCTTACTTATACGTCACATGAAAAAGTGTGTCAATTTTGTTTAAGAGACAAATGTAATTTGGCAACACGACCCGTTAAGTTTTAGGACTATCAACAGGGTGTCTACTGATTTCAAACGGAAGAATTCTGTAAAATTTCTCAATATGCTGCCGTCGCCTCCTGACAATAGTTTCAAGCGTTACCCACATGCTTGAAATGCGTCAATTATCCTTCTTGGCTTCTTAACGTTGTTGTGAGTCCAGTGAAGGAAAAATTTAATGCTTATTTCTACAGTAGTAGTTTTACATTTGGTGACTCGTGTGCTCATTTAGAAATTGTATAGCGCTCTCATCTCTTTGTCTACCAAGGCATTCCCCATTAACCAAACGAATAGTTTATTAATGTCAATTAATTACCTGTATCACATTGGTTTGCTGGTCAAATAACTCATATTTCAATTTCAAAAGCATTTAGCCAAATTAATCACTTACAATTGATTGCACTCAACAACTTATGACCCGGCTACATGTAAGCCTCCAGACAGCTTCTGGCGTTTTAGCGCATTAAACTAATATAACGAACATTAGCTATTTCAGTAATAATACTGGAAAACAAATGAGATAAGGGAGCAAGCGCCACTGAGTGATATGTAAATGTATATGACATTCAGGTGTACCAAATTGAAATGACTACCTTTACAGTGACGTATTTTAGCCAGAAATGTTTGATTTTTTTTTAATGTTTAATATCAGACCGCACAAAACGAAGACGACAATGCACCGCAAAATCCTGAAGTGCTTCATCAGTCATAGCTTATCAAACCTTATTAATCAGAATGAATACATCGCCTGGAGTAACCCGATCGACTGATTCCCACTAGACTTCCTGGTAGTATGTTTTCCTGATTTCAATACTCCGAACAAGACACCAGAACGGTCCTAAATTGGCTCAATATCGAACCCAACTAGACTTGTTATGCCATCTGTAAGTATAATATTACCCCTGACGCCGCTTTCGGTCTTTATCAGTCAAAATCAAACCAGGGTACATTTCTACTATATTTGATTTATTTGAAATATTATTCGAAGCGGTTGTCCTCGTCCTTGACTAAAACATCAGATTATTTTTATCTTTTGGCGATTTGTGGGGAAATTGAGGAATGCCACAAAAGTAAAATGTATTTTGAGTAATCGTAGAAAAAAGAACATATCACGTCTTATCCTCAGCTTAATCAAAAATGACATCTTGGTTTGCGACTAATGGATAAATTGAGAAATATTGATTAATAAAATTCATATTCATAAAAACAAATAATGAAGTATATGCTAATTCTTTTAAATAACCCAAAGTAAGTAAGCCCACAATATGCATTACGCCAACAGGGAGGGTTTCGACATTGGCCCCATCCAGAATAGAGGACTACATAGTCCAAGGGTCAAATATGGCGACCCAATACAAAGCTTGTCGTCTAATTCACTTATAAATAGACACTGAAGCATTCAAGTGGGTGGGCCATATTTGACCCTCGGACTACTTAGTCCCCTATTCTGAATGGGGCCATTGGCGCCTTGTGATGACCATACAGTCCACAAAAATTCGTGTCTCGCAATTGACACAGTACTTTTGTCTACCCTTTCTCTTGTCTCGCTTAGAATTAAGACATACATTTGTTTTAATATAAAAACATGATACATGTACTTCGTTTAACTTTGGTCCACCGGTACACCTCAACGAAACGACCGGGACTAACCCACAGATAGAATACAGTGGCAAAAAGTTCTGACCGAAAGTAGCTTCATTTCAGTGAACAACTGAAGGTTTACCCTGGATACATATAAAGCACTTATATACATCCTGAGTCAAAAGAGTTTTTTTAACTATACAAGAACACTACTGTTTTCTCAAAGATGAGACCAGTGTTTGTCTCAAGTTATTTTGTGAAGCCGGATCTCATCATTTGTGAATTGAAATCAGCTGATAGTCGTCGGCCAAGTAACAACAGACATTAATTCAAAGGTTATTTCTAAATAGGTTAGATGTAAATTATACGAGTGCAAAAGTATTACATATATGGAACATTTGCCTTTGTAATGCATTAGATCGTTAACATATTTGTAAAGCTATCATGAAAAGGAAACTTTACTGTTACTGTCTTTGCCTTCATGTCGATAGCCCTTTACCTGCTCCACCATTAAAATTTCGAGTTCCCTAAAGCGGGAATCATTGCTATGAACAATAAATGCAGTGTTTTTATACGATAATCATTTGATTTTCTAATAAACTGCCTACCATACTCTAATTACACTACATTAAATGCGTCTGAATGGAATACCCTCTGTCGCAAAAAGTGCTGGCGTAATACCTAAAAATCCAATTGCCAGGCCAAGATGAAGCGTTTCGTAGTCACATCTGAGCTCTACAACCATGTAGTTGCTAAAATCACCGCAAACTTTGTCGTTTTTCTTATCCCTGAACCACAACACGTCCTCGTAATTGACAGACACGTTTCAAACATTTTGGATTGACCCTCAACTCGCGTTCAACGTCAAGGAGTCTGAACTTGATATAATACGTGTGCCAGGTAACTACATGTACATATACATATCTTGATTTTCTTCGTCCCAAATGTACCAATATAATACAGTGCAGGTGACGAGCTTAATTATGTCCCGATTTGGTGAGCCTTTCGATGCTCACTAAATCAGGGCATAAAGCTAACTCAGGATGAAGAAAGGCAAGATTATGGAGTTACTCGTTTCACATATTTTTGTAAGTACTCTGTGTGTAAAAGACACAAAGTGTCAAGGTAATCAATGTACTCAGCGTGCTTCTGTCCAACTCCCTTGAATAAATAATAATAATAATAATAATAATAATAATAATAATAATACTGTTACCTAATGTAGGCCTACATATAATATTTTTCGGAATAAAAAACTCTCTGTTGAAAAATGAAGTAAACACACGCAGCCAAGAATCAAGAACTATGTGACGCAAAAATGTATTGGTCACAGATTGTGAATCACCCAGATATTGCTTCTATTTCGTCAGAATGGAAGTGGATTAAAGACATAGATGTGAACTTTCACAGCCAAAGTTATCAAGATTTTTAAAAAATGGTAATGGGATGAAATTGCATGGGAAATTTCCTCCGAATTTTATCCTCTTTGTAAAATAATATGATTTTATATGCTAAATCATATAATGAAAACTAGCTCTAACGGTCTACAAGTAAAACTATTTGTGCATGTATTTTCGCGTCAAAAGCAACCATTAGCTTTAATGATTTAATTGATTCATAATATGCATGGCGTTCATGGAATTATGTAAATGTTTGTGTTAATTCAAATCTAGTGAAAAAGCAACTAATAGATATTAGAAATGTTCTGATCAATACTAGTAGCGTGTTGGCATCTATGTAATATGTGGCCTTATTAAGCTGCCAAATTACTGTACTTGTTTGAGACATAAGCCATTGGTCGTTTCCTTTGCTAAAAGTTCGTTTGTAAAATTTAGTAGGAATGCTAGTATTTGGCACGCCGATGGCTTTTGCAGAGCAGCACGTTTTAATGCCAAGACGACACATTTGATTTGACTTGAGTGCACTTTAATTAGTGAAATGTTCCAGTAGATGTCTATCACTTGCAATGTTCATTTTGGAAACATATTTTTATTCTTGTCAAATTTTATATGTGCTAGCTCATGTGTAGAATACGCAAACGGAGACATGGATCTTCCAGTAGTTATCCGTTTGTCTGAGGCGCACATGTTAGCAGGGCATATAACTAAAATTGTGCCCAAAGCTTCAAACCAAATACGTTCACGTTGCCCTATTACTTTTGAAGATGGGCATATTCGTTTGGTTTATAACGGTTAGGCATATATCAATATAAAATCAGCGTAAACTGAATAGAATCTATTAACATCTTGCTACTGTCTCTTTGTATTGATCACGCTTGCTTCTTGTATACATGCACGCGTTGTTGACACTGTCTCAAATGGGTGATCTGTTGACTTAAGCTGGGCAAACATTAATGTTGACCAACCCACAATTATGTTTGTTCAGAGATTAGAAACGCCGCTAATCGGTGAATTTAACTTACTGCATAATGATGCCAAATTTAGCATATTGCTGACTTTAATGTTGGTTTAGTGATTTAACGCTTCCCCGCATATAGCCGTGCGTGACACTAACGCAGTGTCAACACACGAACTACAGAATGCTTTGCTGTCAGATTTGTTGTTAAGTGCTAGGTTTGCAAAATTAACTTCGTATAACCAACTTTGAGACAAAAAAGAATTGAACTTAAAGTATATTTCTAACATTCAACGTAGAATACACTCCCGTTTGAATGAGGCAGCTCACAGCACATATGAAATGCGCGTTGTTATTTGCAATACACACATCCCAGCGATCGCATATTCAACTGAATATTTCATGATATGGGGTATCTGGTTGGTTGGTGAAAAGAACAAAGTCATTTCTCCGAACGTCCCACGACACAAGTGCCTAGAAATACAAGGGACATTTGGTTTTATTTTAGCACACACCTTCATCAAGTGTTCAGAACTATCGCTCGCCTTTATATCCTCTTTGGGAACATTCTGAACCGCTTTGGCATTGAATAATAAACCTTTCAAAATGTCACTGAAACCCAGTGGGAATAAAGCAAAAATGATGAAAAAATATTGTATACCAGCACCAAACATTTTTTTTATATAAATAATAAAGAAATGTCGTTTTCAAATTTGGGTCTTGTTGTCTGTTCATTTTGATAATTGCGCATCTCACCACTATAACTACCAGTACAATATTGTTTTCGTATAGTATCGTAAAGAAAAGTAACATAGTTTTATAAGAAATTAAAGATTTTTTGGGAGTTGCCTTGTGCACTTTGAAAACAGCTGAAACATCCATTTGGGAAATTATCCTAAAGTCAGTAGCGTCAAATTATTGGTTTGGGATATTAAGCGAAGTATAAGGGCAACGTATTTCAAGAAGTCATGGGTCTTAGAATATGCTGGAAGCAGATGATTACTGGACTTAATTTGGGTAGAAAAAAATAACTGCATCTATGACGGTCATGACTTTCTGTCAGTGTCGGTATTCAAATACGTAGAAAATTCGGTGGAATATGGATTAAAGCCAAAGCTAATTTATCCGCAGGAAATAAACACCCTTAAGCAGAGATGCTGTTTTTGTTCAGAGCGGAATCGTCAATATGACCTTGTCAACATGGATCCTGAACCCAATTTTTTGATCATACAATTATTGACATTACTTTCTGGTACGCATCGACCATGATGGCAGGATGGATGTACAGTCGCATAAAAGCATGGTGATTAGGTTTTTTTTTGCTGCAGAATCATGGTTTCAAATGATTCAAGTGTAAAACGGTACTTTCGAAGCTATGTCACGTGGCTAACCGTACCAGGAAAAAAACACAAGCAAATCAATATACAGTACGGTGAGGTTCTTCTTCATTGAGAAGCCCTTCTTGGTTACCCAGATGAGTCCGCATCACTGAATCACTGAGCTTAAAGAACACGCTCTCTGGCTGTTTGGACGAAATTGTAAGCCGAACTAAGCTTTCATTTATCGAGTGACAGTTTTATTCAAATCCATATTTTAACTCCGCAACCACGTTGAAATATTGTCTTTCTGAGCTATATTATTGATTGTCCATGATAATTCTTCATGACATTTAAACCTTCGATAATTAAATGGATTGTACGTGAAAGCACTGGGATTATCGACCTGGTGTAAACAATCCGCTACCTGAAATATTTGCACGCGTCACATGTGTCAGCGATTTGAACCAAAATGGCCTTGTGCACCTGCAAAAAGTCGAACTTCTGGTTTGAGTTGGATTTCTAATAACTGTATTACTGCTGACATTTCAACGATTTACGGACAGACCCTCCATTTTCATTTTTCCCTGTTGCTCTATAAGCCTAGCTCTCGATTCACTTAGCAAAAACGTTGCCGGTTTGATAAGAGGGTAATCGACTAGAAGTAAAAAAAGTGTTGGAATGGAAAAGTGAATGCGTTTACTAATCGAAATAATTATTTTGCACAGCTGTTCAACTTGTGTTTTTCTTAACTCTTCATGTCTCAGGTCATCCCTGTGTGTTATTCCTCATTCATTCATTACGAGGTGCTACGCAATTTCCTAATTCAGACCAACTTGCATATGATGGCTGAGAAGATCAAAGGTCATCCCTTGGGTCATTTAACGGCATTTTATTTGTTGGGCTAATGCTTCTATCATTTGAACCAAATGTTTCATGACAAAATTCCACAGAGGCGGTGCATCAATGATATGTTGACACAATTTGTATATATAAGTATGGCAATTGAGGAAAAAATAGGTATTGTAGAACATTATTTTTAACGGCTGTCATTCGAGGTCAGCGATCACCTTGCACAGGACTGATGGTCATTAATAAACATATATTCTTCTGGTCACGTTATTGGCACAATAAGAATAAGTCCCACGTAAATCTAAAGTTTAATCTGACAGAATCTGATCACTATTGCGTCAATATTGCCAATTCACAATGAAAAGGAGAGTATCGGGTTTATTTACTTGAAAGGTGCGCATTCCCTTTGGGATCAAATTTCCCTCTGTGCGTTAGCAAATATGATATACAGACGCTCGAATGAAATAGTGGATGGATGATATGTCCACGGCGTCACGAATCGTTTAGAGATATGTTCAAACATCTCCAGTGCGAATTGGTTTCCATTTAAAGGCATTCTTTATGGAGCTGGGCTTTACATTAAAAAAAGAAAACAAACAACTTGTTAAATATGTAAACATGTCAGTGTGGACATCTACATGACCAAGGATTAAATCACGTATAAATAATTTGATTCGATTAACAATTTACACGCAACCTAACGAAGAGTATGTTGGCTTACGCAGATATATGGTTAAGTTCTTTTCCCGTCTGCGTATAACTTAATTTGCGTGTTAACCCCCCCCCCCCCTTTGCCCTCTTCCTCTTACTCTAAACGCCATATTTTGCTAACCGGCGCTGTTTTTGAAAAGGAAATATGACAGCTATTTAATCATTTCTGATAATACCGAATTCATGAAGTACAATGTTCATCAAATCCCGTAATGACAAGCATGCCTGGATATACATAATGTATGTAAGTAAGTGCTAGTATATGTAATATGACAGTTATTTCTTCTTTTCTGATAGTACCGAATTCATATAGTGCACTGTACATACATGTATAAAACCCTAAATGACAAGCATGCCTGGATGTACATTTTTTTTATATGTATTTGCGACAGAATATTCATGTATTGTACTAAATACTCCAATATAAGATATCAGATTTGGTTCACCTTTGTTTTTTTTCAATGTATTTTAGCTGTTTAATGTGGCACCGTTACATATTTAGCCCAAATTACAACATTAAATCTGGGTTTACAGTGGTACACAGGAACGATGTACCAATATAAAAACGACCAACAACATTTATTACATGCGTCATAATACAGTCGATGTATCGGTGTGTGGCCCAAAAACTAGTATGCTAGTACATTGTTGCGTTACAGAAGTTACCCGCAAGGCGGCGCTGGATATCATGAAACATTTGCGTGTCAGTTTAAAAGTGTTCTTTCCATAAGGTCGCAAACGGACATTCCATGACTAAATTTAATCTAATGTGGCTTCTCTCTGTTTTAATACACTCTACGTTTTAATACAATCCTATACGTACATTACACTGAGGAATACGTAATTGTAAAATACAGTAGTCCGTATTTGTGACTTTTTGTATCTTCACATTGCATCAGCAATAGTTCGTTAGTTACAGGTATTCCATACGTATTATAATTTGCGGTTATCTTGTCAGATCAACTATATACATGTATTTTAACAAACGGCCCCAGGTTGGGGCCCCTCGTGGTGATATATTGAGTCTGTATTGCTACTGCCAAAACATGTGAGACGTAATCAAATTGATAATGTATCTGTTCGATTTAAATTTAGTTGCCTATTGCAATAACAGGTCCGTTATTTTACACATGTGTAATTCGCATGGTTTTTCGGTGATGTTTCTTAACCTTAAAAAGTGTTAACGACACAATAAGCAATAGTACTGTTGAAAAAGGTGCTGTACTAGTTTTTTTCACGTTACTGTGTTTACATGCCGTTGAATACATGTAAGTACCTGGTCATTTATGCTCGCAGGCATATTGCAAATTTACCCATTTTACGGTGAAATCTCATCCTCTGGGCCACATTCACCAAGAATCTAATTTTGAGAATCAGTCTGATCTGAGCCTTATTTGATTCACAGCCGACAAACTTTTTAACAGCTCGGCAGTACCAGTATATGCATAATTCACTCGTGTCCTTTTCGGAAATGATGTAATTTTGATTGCAATAACATTTATGTGTAACAACATGCAATTATTACTCTTGTTGTGAAGGGCTTTGAGATACAGGTAACCTTCGAATCAGCCGTTGTGCCATTTTGTGTCTGTGCGATTTTTGGTGCACTGCGTCTTGATTTACAACCGCGTAATTCGGGCGTTTCATGACTAAACTCTTGCTGTGGTAAATCAGCAGAAAACACCTTTGATTGAAGCCCATTTTAAAAAGCTCATCTTTACATAGCGTGATATCAATCTGCTGGAAATTAAAGCTTTTCAACATGAATAAACATACACCACCTACTAGTACAAACAAAATACACACATAATACTGATGTGTGCTTTTTATAACAATAGGTTAAATTTATCCTCTTTCGCCTTACGAGGTCGAATGTTTTATATACTATAATGTTTGTGATTATAACCTTTCTGTGGTCTATTTCTCTACACATAAATTTCACGGATTGATTTCCTTTTCATCAGTTGGGGTCGTATTTGGTGGGTCAAAGAAGCTTCTATGCCGTTAAAACATTTAAAACGTGTTAACGGTTTTTCCATCTTTTATCGTTTATTTACTATACCTACAAGGGTGGTAACGACGGTGAATTGTATGTCACCATTCCCCCAAACACCCCACTGGCAACCAAAATAAACATTACACGAAGTCAATTATCCATTAATGCTTTCTTACTATTATATCCCAAACCTCATTCCAAGTTCATTTAGTAAAAGATATCATCGATTCAAAGGGAAAAGGAAATAATTATAAGACGTTTTCAAAAGCAATAATTCAGTGAAGTGTTAATGTACACGCTGCTTTCAAAAGTTTCACATGCGGTAGATATTTTTGAAATGTCCTAAATAATGTAAGCGCTGTAGGTTAGGAGGTTTCTTTGAGACTCGTCCTCACCGGGGAAATTAAGCGGGTATATAAGGAAATAAGTAATGGTCTTATTTAGTCACTGTAAACATCCTGTATTTAAAAAATATCGGAATTAGGACTCCCCCATTTTTTATTGTCATTTGTTAGTTTTAGGTTTGTGATCAGTTGATTAGTGCGACAAGCATTATAAGTTTTTTTACACAATGAATTAGAACGTACCCTGCTGGGTGACGAGAAGAAACGAATTAAAAAATACAGGTCCCATGCTGGGAGCACGTTATCAACAGATTTCTGTAGTGAATCGATACTTGTGGTCTCATTTGAAAACTGGAAACTGTGAACGTGTTGAGTTTAGGTTTCAAATTGACAGTGTGATGGACAGTGAGAACCAACAAAACATTAGCACCAGTCACCTTCTTGAAATTATATATCTAAAAAATATTTATTCTGGGATGAAAGCAATTTTACCCGGCTACAGTAAAGTGAAATGCTCGGCGAAACACATGCTTTGATTTCATGCCTGAAGGAAACATAAGGTTTGCAAATCACTCAAAACGTTATACAAACAAATACGGTACACTTTGTCTAAACAGAGTCTGTAAGGCTAAGAAATGTCAATAATTTGGGGCTGCTTAAGCACCTGTGAACTCGGTCAAAGAGGTAAAAAAATTACATTAGGGTAACTGTGAACACACATTTTCATTTAACCGTATGTCTGCATATTAATTCTCGAAAAAATGCGCATCTACAAAAATGTATCACTATCTTAGAAGAACGGTGTATCACGACTTTCCTCTATAATCTAGGTACTTTTTATGAGAATTAATAGCCATCTATTGAGACACTATCTGATAACAAACTTACAACAACTCTGTATTTTTATGGAAAACCAATCACAGGCACATTTTTCCAGCCGCGATTGCTTTTAACTGTTAACCACCTTCCGTTCTGTGAAGCATTTCAATACCCTCAAGAAAGTATTTCAAAAAAAGCTGAGATTGGAAGCTTTACAGCCGGACATTACTAAACGATTGGTAACGGTTTACAGGAAGCACGTGTTGGCAACTGTCAATGGATTTTATTTCAGTCGATTGGGTGATTAAGTGACTATAGGCGACGCATTAATGAAACACTAATCGTATTATGTAATGCAATTATTTCTAATCTCACTTAAAGAGATGTTACGTATTCTCAATTGTTTTCAGTTAAATACATAGGTTATCGCACTCTGTTCTTTAGGAATTGCTATCAGTTTCATTAGAAAGGTGTTCTGGGTTATATTAGATATAGCCATAAATATTAACTGGTGAACGGTAAACCAATCGTACAATGTAGCAGGGTAACACTCCAATGTGAGGCGCTTGCATTAGAAAAAAGTATTAGCGACGTTTATTTAATCCTTTAAGTCACAGTTATAGCAGGAAACTCGCCAATTTACTCAATAATATTGATAACCTTACATAATATAACGATGCGCTGCAGTCGATTAATAATACATCTGAGACCGATTATCGGTGGCTTAGGATTCCCAAGAGTTGACATTGTCGTGATTGCGCACGCAGATAACTGATGGTTTAAAGGTTTACTTCGTATTTGCATAATGTCCATCTGAACGCATGTTAACCGATGTTGAAACAACACTCTCGTCACTTATAACTTAATCGATCCACCGAAAACAGTTTTTTTTCAGAGAATGTTAAACTGAAGTGCTCTCAGGGGACAGTACTGCAAGTTAATGTTTCAATGTGATGCAATGAAATGGACATACAAATCGATTCTTGCTCTTCCCTTTCACTTTTCAAGACATTAGGTTGTAATAAAAGTAATACTTATAGATGACTCGTCATACTTTTCATTGGGACATATACTAAAAAATATAATAATATTTATATATTGAGCGTACATTTGTACAGCGCATACATGTGAATTATAAATGTAACACAAAAGTCTTTCGTACATGTCACGCTTACCTATTGATTGTGAGGTATTCAATGCTTGACGGCATTGCAATGTATGAGGCCTGGACATGCATATCATCACTTAAATAGTCTATATACAGCATGTACCATGTTACGACACCAGATGCCATCTTGAACTGCAATTTATGGATTTCTAAATGACATTTTGGCATTATACCGCTTTACCTGATCTGATTCATTTTATGGATAATGTATTGGGCTAGCATTCACTAAAATTACAATGGATAGGAAGAAATAGAAATGAATTACACTAAACACTATTAGTTTATGATTCAGGTTCAGAGAACTCGTACCAAGATGCTTATTTGACGTTTTTATTTTTTTCTGGGGCGAAGGCATTAATCCCAAAAGACCCATAGCGACGTGCAATCAATTTCACATCTCCCACAGAATGAGTAGTTGATACTTTTTGATAACCAACACATTTCTAGGAACAGATACATTTACTGAAACAACATTTTAACTTGTATTTTACGAGTGTGCTTATTCGACATCCAGGAATGTGGCACTCTACGACTGCTTCATTCCTTCTAATGTTGTTTCACCTGTTGTACATTAAGTTGGCTTTTGCTGTGATGGTGCGGGCATTCAGTAGAAACATGAAGCAAAAATATCCCTCTGAATAAAAACAAGCGATAGTAATTATGAAAAATTCGTAGCTATTGTGTTTCTCTCAACCACCTAAATGAAAGCTATATAAATAAAGACAGATAAAAAGATGAACTGAGGTCTAGGGATAAATGTTCCCAGGCACATGGTACGTATTGTCAGATTTAACAAGTACTTATGTAGGCTTATGTATTGACCATGGATTAAACTGTGGTGTTGCATGCAGCATTGCTGCATATTTAGTGGCGTGTCAGTTTGCTGTTTTCGTGGAAATAAGCGGGAATGGTTTTAGAAAAACAATCTACCACAGATATTGTCGGTTGAAAGCATGAAAGATTAAATCAGGTTTACATCTTGATTAACTGAGCGCGTTCCATTAAACTTGATTTTGTGAACCACATGGTAATATATTGTATGAATACTCTGGAAACCTAAAATGATGTCGTGAATGACAATGTGTTTCAAGGCAACTCCTTTCATGTATGTACTTAAAAATCTTTGTTCAAACTAATAAATGTGATTATTCCGCTTGTAATTCTGCAGACAATAATGCTGCTGGCTACCTCTATTACAAAGCATCGCATAGCGCGCCAATTTCTCTCGCAAATGCCAGTATTTGGAGAGATATCGTGAATTGCATTTACATCTTCTAGATTTTGCAGCTAGTAAAAATATCTCAAGAATCCAAAGATAAAATTCGCATAGAAATGAAAGTGTCAAGTAAATTTGATATGCAGGGGGTATTTAGATTAGATGCAATAATAAGAAAAGTGTCCTACATGTAGGTCAAAACGGAACACGCACAATAATCAAATTCTGTCGAGAGCTATAGCAATATTGATATAAAAGAAACATATGATTTAAGATTTATATCAGCCATACATTTTCTGTAGGAAACAGCAACTAAGAGATAATTATCATTTACTTTGGAACAAAATATTTATGCAATTGCTACATTGCGCTATGCCACGACTGAAACAGCAGGCTGAATCCCCACAGATCGCGGTGGGTGTTGGTTTACCTGTGAACGATTCTCACTCGGGATATATACATTATTAGTTGCAATTATTAACATCATATTGGCTTGCGTCGACGCTTTGTCGTTTTGACATCCTGAACATGGTTCTGAAAAGAATATTGCGTATCGTATGTGAAATTTTTCTGATATTCTAAACTTAGATTTTATTCATTCACTTTCGTGTGCATCGGTGCGTTAAATGACGGAAATCCGGAGTGTTGGTATTATTTACAAAATGTTAAATAATAAAAAATACATCATAGATTCGTTGACGGCCAAACTTTAGTTATTATCTTAGACGAGCTTGATGCCGTTCGATATTAGGATATATACGTATGTTGGAACTCGCTCTACAAGCTGATTAGTTAGACTAATACAAGATATCACATGAGAAATAATATAATATATATAAATAATATAATTGGCAGAATATTTGAAAAATGTTTTACCACCCCTAACAACGATTCGATGGGTTACAATCAATATTTTATTTAATTCTTAGAGTTGTTATAACATTCCTGAAAAACATTATATAATGTTTTGAAAACTCTTTTACAAATAACCAAAAATCTTCTTACCCTGTTTGGACTTGGGGTTAGTCGGCGACTAGAGCGGTGCGAATTGTAGAATCTTCGGACTATCGCTACCGAAATAACCAGCATGATATGAAACAATATAAAAGACACGTTTTTCAAAGTAAGGCATATATACTTTAGCTTTTTGGTCTATCGTCACAAATACTTCATATGTGGCATATACACTATGTATATGTATGTATTGGGTTCGGCCCACACCCGAAAAATTTTTCCATGTGGGAAAGATTTTGACATTTGTTTCATACAACATTATAATAATTAAATATGAGTAAACAGCATTATAATAATTAAATTTAAATATGACTGATTATATTTTGTCATTTTGATCAAATGTAAGCTTCTTTACTTACCCAAGTATCTTCACATTGGTGCACGTGGAACCATTTCTCTTTCTTCAATAAAAATAGCTAGATGGTCTTTAGTGTCTTTAGAGACCCGTCACGCCATAAACTTAATAATCAATTTTCACGTACTCCCATGTACATGTTCACATTGTTTATTCTTAATGCCTTGTTTTCGAGAAATCAAAACAAACATTGAAAATACAAAAAATGAATATAATAATAATAATAATAATAATAATAATAATAATCAAAACTAAAAAGTTATATCGGCTACTTGTTGCCCAAGCAAAATAGTTTTGGAAGTTTTTCACAGCAATTTACAACATTACCACCGATTTTTATATCGTCCCCGTTGGGAGACGTGACAGAACAGACCAAATTGTAAATATCATATGCAATAAGAAATCGTCATTCGTATTATATTCATGTTATGCATGGTGTTACTTACACAGATACAGGTATGGACATAAACGTAAGTTAAAAGGTGTACTACTCAAACCCTTAACTATCCGCAAACCTTACAATTTCGTTCTTGAGTACATGCATTAATAATAGTGAATTGAGTTAATTTGCAGTTCTTACAAGGTGTTCATATAGAAGGACAGTATAGGCATCCACTTTACAGTAGAAAAAAGTAATTACAAGGCATTAGGACAATATAGACTACAAAAAACTGCCGCAAATTAAAAATAAGATAAGTCAGCATTGATTTACTGACTTTGTGTCGTTCAGAAGTTACCGAACTACTTGACACCTCAAACTTAATCAAGTATGTAATTAACTTTAAGCACGCACTTATTCTACTGTTTATAGCTTATACATCAATTAAGTTCGGTCAGGGTGAAGACCCCATTATTACGCTCACTTAGATAAAACTACCTGAGCGCGCAAGAGACGTGCACATTTATACTTTGATAGATGATAAAACTACAAGATTGTTATTTAGACTTAGTTATACTTTATGTGTAAACGTTACGCAGCACCTACAAGTACCGCCAGTATTTGGGGATATGACAATACAAGTATAATGTTATAGACAGCATCAGCTGCAAATCTTTAACTGAAACATATCAGCCTTTTGAAAAGGAGGCAGCTTAAATCTCCACGGAATCGATTCACCTTATGGGTATGCCAATAGATCTGTCTTATTCGGTTAGGAAAATCGACAAAGGACATGATCTCAGAGAGTAAACTTGGTGGATTGATTTGGTATAGAATATCTCGACTTAACAAATGACTCCAATTTCTACCTTTTCACAGCTCACCCGTGACGACTAAACCCAAGGCATGCAAGTTTCAAATGAAACAGGTATTCATCCTTTTTTTCTTCCCAGTTTATATAAAAGACGTTAGCGTAGGTGAAAATGGGAAAGGAGGCAACATGTTGTAAAAGCATGTTGGCAATAGGTATCTGTGCTTTTGTCTTTTATAGACAAAGGACATTAGTTCCAGGTGGTAAACTACCTGGGTTTGATATCGATACGTGGAAGTGACTTGCCGCATAATTCTTCAGAGTGATACCAGGACGACGGGATGTAAAGGTTGCTAGCTGGCGTGATGAATAATGCGATCAATTATCAAGAAAGATCAAGTCATTATCTTCCGGTAATTTCTTCATTTATGGAGTTTTGGCTTGAATGCTTGAGGAGACGCCTGTTAAGAAGTTAATTAGCGAATTTGAATTTTTCAGAATTCGAAAGCCATTTTGCACCAGGTACAAGTTAGGTTTAGAAAAGAATAATCGATGACTCCTCTTCCCGTATTATGAGCATATTTGTTTTATAAGCCTCACAGAAATTTACCCTAATGTCTTCAAGTGCTGTTTTAGGTCCGTTTTAGATCATGCACGAAGGGTTGTTTGTGAAGGGGGACAGAGAGCGATGTCACTCGTCACTATTGATGCGAATTATTTTGAATTCCATAGAGCTAATCCGCACATAAGTTAAAATATTATAATGAACTGGTACCTATGATGAGAAATAAAGTAGCTGTTACTGTGAGCAGAGTGCCATACAGACCAGAGAAGGAGCACAAGCACTATATGAATTGTTACGGAATTGCCCTGAGAAGAGCCTTTATTATGCACGCGACTATGAGTAAATTGCCGCTGGTTAACACCAAGTCTATACTTCCCTGGACATTTAGTTGCATCAATATATAGAATTAAGTGATAATTGTGTTCTGAAAGTTATTTCTGTTAAAATGATGTTAGTCATTTAGCTGTCTTGCTCATTTGCCTCAAGAAAGCCGCCTCTTGATGTCAATATATTGGTTAAACTGACCGTCGGGTTACGCACATTTTTGCCACCTCAAACATTATCTGAAATGGTGTGTTTTTATGCACTAGGTATAATGGTTTATCGTCTTGTAAACCATTTGAATCTTGGCTTTGGTTTTTCGTAGAGAATGTAAAGCGTATAAAAAGCAAACAGTACACTAATAGGCGGATCTATAATCTGTAGGACTTATATATATGTATAAGGAATCTGCCTATCTTTGCTCTAACCAACGTATAAAACCAAACGGTTGATTGTGGTTTTCTTGGAAGCTGGGTGACTACACGATGCAGACGAGACAGCGTATTTTCTTATTATGCAATCAATTCAGTAAACCAGTTCAACCTTCTGCCTGACTTCTACCACCCTAGGCATTGCACTTTTATGCCGTTTATCTACGCGTGTAAACTTATTTTGTACATAGGAAACAACAGAAAAGGAAAAAAATAACCGTTTCACCTATCCTCGAAGCTTGCGTGTAAATTTATAAGCACTCCTGCAATTAAAGCTCTCAAGTGAGTCTGCGCCTGTAATTTTTTCGCAATTATAGGTGAAATTTCCGCTAGGGTTCTACGTGATAAAGTGCACATGTGTTCAAATGTCTGAGGAAATTGCAATCAATTATCCCACTTGGGAGGTCAAATGGTCTCAATCTTTTTTGTCATTTTCAAAAAAAATGAATGCGATCCGTACTGACAACTCTTACAGATCCCTGGAGACAGGACAGATAACACAAAACTATCGGTCAAAAATTTTACATCTGTACCGGTCAGAATGTCCACAATTGGAATTGAGGGTTTGGTCACGCGAGCCAAAGGACTAAAAATATAATATAATCGTTTATGTATGTCCACCGGGAAATTACTTTAGAAGTTCAAAAGTTCGGCCAAGGTACTCTCCACATCTTTTGATGAGTATGGGATATGCCGCAAAATCGGATTACATTTGTGAATGGTATAGTAGTTTTGTATCTGATACACCTTTTCTCTCAACTATTATCATACGAATCAATAGGGAAAATTGTGTCAATTTGACAAAAAAAAGTAAAAGTGGATTACATATAATTGGCTTCTCCAGAACTCGCCCGTCTATGATACACGCAATATCACTGGTTACAAAACTTGCAAGCATAATTCGTCAGCGCATCTGGAACATAGCTTAATATATTTCTTAGACGAAACATCAGGCACGTGAACCTGTTTTCATGAAAAACTCAATACCTTAGCAACATTCATGATTTTATTGGAAGCATATATAAATGCTAAGTCACATTCTGTTTGTCTGCACCGTGATATGCCTCATATAATCAAATACTGACTCACGACACCTGACTATTCACAGTAAAAGTTGATACCTATTGACATATAATAAACTCAGACTCTGTCACATAATTACAGTCATAACACTGGAATGTTAGAAGCAAATGTTTCAGTTTGTGGCATTATTTAGCAATAAAGAGACATATAAAACCCCCAAGCTAGACTGTCGTGTGCCATATCTTACGTAATATCATCAATTTAAGGCAATTACATCAGGCTCAACACACACCATACTATAAATTAACACTAAACTGACGATTAAAAGCGGACCAAAGCAGTATAGTAATTTTAGTCTACCTTTAATACCCAAGTAACTATAAAATTCTGTTTCTTATATATATATATACGAAAAGGAGGGTTTTTGTCTTTACCAATTACAATCGAGGTATTGTACTGGGTTATCCAACTTTGAAAAACGAATTAGAAAGTATTGCGGATATGGACTAGTCATATTGCTGCAGCGGCCTTTCCAATTTCTTCTTTTTGATTGGAGGCAAGCTTGCCACTCCCAGAAGAGTTCTCACAACTGCTCTGTCTTGATGAGTCTCGCCGATGGCAATAAATCACAAAGATAGTCTTGGGTTCATTTACGCCACTCAATTGAAGCTGATTATGAAGAAAATTCAATATTTGGTCACTCCTGCGTCCTGATTTACCAGCTAATCAAGATACATCTACAGCAGTTCTTGGTTAAATCGGATGAAGCCAGAGCTTAAGCTGAAGTTTAAATTTCATGTAATATTTACATTCAATTAAGTCATGGGACCGACCTGCGCATTGACATAATTGCTTAGTAACTTAAAAACCACGACTTGGCTACAGGCATGACCTTAATCTGACTGATGAAAATAGCAAGTGGTGCAGAAAAAAAGTTGATACCTGACAACATAAAATATATGGTATGTTGAACACCTTTCAGATTTCGGAATTATGAATTACCATGTACTTTCAGCATTTGATTTGCTGTAAAAGGTTCATTGCACGGGGGAGACACGGGGCACAGTAAGCTTATTTATGTTAAACTAATCCTCTAACTTAACGCCAATACAACAACCTTGCCGTTTATTCTTAGTGTATACTAAGGTCACAATACTTGGGTAAACATACACCATCATAAAGCGCTTATTCTGTGTGACTATTTTGAAGAGATGTTTTCCTATCTCTGTATTTTTCTCATCAGGAGGTCAGACACAGACGTTGACACTCATCGATTTTTGCTTAATAATCTTAATTACGAGATGCTAATAAAATTATTGTCTCTTGAATAAATTTTATAGCGCTGTCAAAACATCGCTGAATTCCGATTTTGCAGTGTCGTCAAGTAAGGTAGCTGTGACAGTCGCCTGTCTTGTCTCAATGCTGTATGAGCTCACGTTGTGTAGGATACTACCGTTGTGATTGGGTTCCTTTTTGTGAAAAAGCCGAAGTTTGATTTTCTTAATGGCACTTGATTTGGTGTGTGAGTTCGATGTTTTTGAATTATCTCCGTTTTCATGGGCACAAGGACATTTCAATTTGTCGAGATAAAGTAACTTTTTGAAAGCATTCCTAAAATCCTTGTTGAATATACTGTATATAATAGGATTGAGCAAAGAATTGACATAACCAACCCAGGTGAGAAAGCTAAATATTACGGGAGAGATACACCGGCAGTAGGCCTGGACGATATTTATTGTAAAAAACGGCATCCAGCACAGTAAAAACACCCCCATAATGACACCCAACGTTATGGCAGCCTTGTGATCGGACACTTTGTACCCTGAGCCACTTTTGCCGCTTCCACCTCGCCCACCCCCACCATTTGTGGAATCACCATTAAATTGATCGAATGTGGTTGTCCGTTTGATATTGGAAACATGATGGCGTGCAAAGGTGTATAGTCGTAGGTAGATTGTCACCATGATGATGCATGGTAGGTAAAAACTCACGCAGGAGGAGATCACGGCGTAGACTGGACTAATCACAAGCGCACAGAACGGCCTCTCAGTGGGCAACTCCTCCTCCGCCTCCTCAATTCCTATCAACCCAATCTGGTGCCAGCCAAGGTTGACAGGTAGGAAGGAGATGAGAGCAGAGAGAATCCATACAGCTACGATCATTGAGATTATCTTGTTCGCTGTCATTGTCCGAGCGTATTTAAGGGGGTCCCGTATATGTAAGTAACGATCAAAACTTATGGCACAAAGATTTAGAATAGACGCCGTGCAACACATCACATCCATTGACACCCAGATATTGCAGTAGTGAATGTCAAAAATCCAGTATCCCATGAGATCGTTTCCTACGGCACAAATCATAACAAAGACAGCTACAAAAAGGTCCGCCACGGCTAGCGATACTAAGAGCAAATTGCTCCGTTTCCTAAGGTTTCTATCGGTATAAATAGCCACACACACCAGTACGTTTCCCGCTATAGACATGAAGATCAAAATACACAGAATAAACCCTATGAAAATACTCAACCCAAGTCCATAAACTGTAGACGGTAAGTCTGCGATCTGTCCGGCGGATCCATTCTGTGTTATGTTTTCCGTGAAATTCCACGTTATTCCTTCGGAATAATTACCTAAATGAAGCAGCAAAGATTGTTGCGTGCAGTTCCCCCCGTCTGGTAGATACTTTGTGAGATTTACACGGCTGTTCGAACAGTTATATAGCATCTTAGTTACATGTTAGCTGACGTATGCTGCCGCTGTTTGCAATTTATTCGATGCGCGGTCCTTCTTATTTCTTATATACTCCCAATAACAGAATCAGATTACTTTACCATGCTTTACTTTCGCAAGTCACCATCGAGTGTGCTGAGTCCGTAGTGTCTGACAGCCTTCGCTCTTGACCTTGGTCAGAAGCGAATTCTACAACTGGAGAGTCACTTACCCAGTGCAATCGACAGTCACTGACCACGCTCGATGGGACCTCAGCATAGATCTGATTGCCGCGCGTACATACTTCATGATGTTGTCTATGGCTAATAAATGCTATGCACAGTGCGGCTTCAAAGTTTGCTCAAGAGTTGAGAGATTAAATCCGGCCTACCTCCATACATTGCTAATTGCGACTCCGCTTTTGCCTTGCCGTCAACACTATATAGTTATTTTATATGAGTTACAAGTATGATACAAGTCCTTTCCATGAAGCATAACGCATGTTGCTGCAGAAGGATGATTCGGGTATCTTTTAAATCCAACTCTTGTGATTATCTTGTACATAAAGCCTTGTGTATGTAACCTTTCAGACGTACGTCCCAATTTGACGGACAACGAGATACCTGCTTGTCATTTACACCCCTTTAATGAGAGAATCTCATGAAAACATCCAAATACCTGCTATGCGGGCCCAACCACAGCTGAAATTACTACAGTGCATTCTATTTCCCTTCACAGGTCGATATCTGTGTGGTTATAGAAGTAGTTAAAACACTTCTATTGACGGCTATTATCCGCCACCCATTGAAAACAGCAAGTCTGTTTACTTTCCCTCAGACGCCTAAGATCACGAATCCACTCTCCTCTCCACTCTCTCAATGCACAGGTGTTAACAGGCGTGTTTAAAACGTTGGCTGTTTAGTGATGTAAGGAGTCGATACCTCTGCTAATATTTTCATCCCATATGCCAGTTGGCTTGATGAGATCCACTGATCTGTAATTGATTGTAAGAAAGAAAAATTGAGTTGCAGCAAATTACTTATGTACGCGGCAAGCCTACGGAATCGGGAGGTGGGGAACACTTTAGGGTGAACAATCACTCGCTCTTTGACCGATCTTGCGGTTCAGTACCAGTGGGTGGGACCCGGAGTAAATCACGGGGGATTAAATTTGTTCAAACAGTTTACGGAAGAAGAAGTAACAGCAAGCCGCACTATGAAAGCTTACCACACGTTGGTCAGGGGCGTGTGATTTTTAAATCTGAAAATCCTGGATGTCGTAATCTTAACCAGCACGCGACTTTGTAACTTTGAACTGCCTCATTAAATCGATTAAAACTATAAAGCGTTAGTATTGTTCAGCATGCCTGCTGTTCACACGGCTCTGTAGGTAATGAAAGTATAGACGTTAAATGATGCCAGTCGTTTTACCCTCCGTGCTAAATCGAACGAATAATTGTAGTACTTCAATGAACATTGGCGTATGTTAGATTTACAAAATATTGAATAAAACTGAGCACGATAAACACAATACTAATAAGCACCGGTCTTGACTAACACTTTAGCCCTTGGCAGGGACTACCGAGCTTACCATGAGATTTGTTGGGGATACATACATACATACATGTAGAAACCTTCACATGTATTTTTCACCCTGCCACCATTCTTCCACTAATATTCCCAGTCTGTAGTAATTCCATGTTCCAACAGAGCATAATGAATTAATATACTTGTTAGATAATTTGTATGTGTTTATATATTTGTAATTGTCCCTTACTCACCTAAGGTTTTGAAAAAAAGTTAGATATTATCCACAATCAAGGATGGGCTAGTCAAATCATCTCAACTACCACAATGTAGTTATACGTGGATAAGCATCTCACAGAACATCTTTAAGCTAGGTTTATAACCGTGATATTTCAAATGCAATTAAATGACTTATCACAAGCAACAACAGTCATGACGGCAGATTTTTTCTCTGCCGGAAGAACGTGGGGCGGGGAGGTCTTTGTAAGGTCGGGTACACATCACCGAAAATTACTCTCTATCAGAGGTCTTTTAAAATTGTTATACATGAAAGCCGACCGCAACCCCCTCTCCTCAATAAGAAGGCACTTCCTTTCCTACAGGACCTATCTATAACGCCAAGATGAACACGAAGAATGCATTCGGATTCACACTGGGTTGGTCCAACTCTGTGGGGGATTCTTGTTAAAGTGCATTCAGTGGAATCAGCTTAATTGTCTGACACGCCTCCTCGACTATCTTGTGCTGATTATGCTGATTCCACTGATGATACTTTAGCGAGTTGGACCGACCCAGCTTGTACGATGGGTTAATTTAAATGCACCCTAAGATAGATTACATACTTTATACCAGTATATCACACTTGGATTGATCATCACACGTTTCTTTTGTTATTTGACATGCCTACATGTACACGTACATTTCATTCTTTCTAAAGATCGTTAAATTGATTATTGCATGGTTGTTACTTTTACTTTAAAAGCATTTATGTATATTTTCACCTTATCTTTAATCACCTACGGTGTTTTGCCTATAAATGTGATATTTTGGCCCACCAATAAGCGATGAGTCCAATTTGGTGTTATTAGCATACAAAACGCATTTTTATTCCTCAATATTGGTGGTATGCGCTCACCTCTGCTTCACCCCTTTCGTTAGCCTAGTTTATAGATCTATGTTTATTTACTGGCACTCTGCTACCTTTGTGCTAGAACGTTACATCGAACAGCAGTGCCTCAATCTATATAAACCCTTTACCATTTATAGCATGGTCGATGCGGTTATTATCCATTTAACGTGGCTCTTTATGTCAGAACAGTGTAAATAATAAAAACTCTTTTGTTCAAGTTGTATTTAAATTCTGTGTTCCGCATCTTTCACGCGATGAGAGGGTCTGAATCAATCTCCACTAAGGTGTCAAGCTATAGGGGCCGCGGAGGTCTCAAGGTGCAAGTACCCGCTAACGCACGTACGGTAACTTTGTTAGTGCTTTTCTTTCATGGTTATTTTAATAAAGGAAAGAGTATAATTAGAATTTACTTTCTCTTTCTCTGACGGTTTCTAAAGGAATGGGTAGAAATCAAAGGCATATGGGAGTGAGAACTTTTGCTGACCTTACCTAAGGGCATATTTCATGAAAAAACAGCAGGCCTTGAAGTTTTACTTGAAAGGTTTTTGAAAGGTGGTTGCTGTGGATGTTTGATGTGGTATGTGTGTTGGGGGGGGGGGGGGGGGGAGGTTTCGACAAAATTTATTTAGAATGAGGCCACAACGTAAGGATAAAGTGCCCAGGACGGGATATGGCTCCAGTCTACATGTACTTCACTTCAAAAGGGAACCGATCATTTAACATTTCCAAAAGTTACTGAAATTACGAATATTTCCGAACTGATACCCGGTATATATATAATTTAAAACCGTTATAAGCATCAAACAATTCCATTCCATTTATCTTGCTGATGAGACAAAACCTTTCCGCATTCGTATGTGATTTATCAGTATAACCTTGTCCTAGTCGGCACATCTTAATCACAAGGTTACACAAAACGGACAACTACCTGTACATATAGTATTGATTTATTCGCCCAATCTGCATTCTCTCATATTCACTTACATTCTCTATAACAACTTTATTTATTTCATCTTGTAAACGGACACGTTAATGGTCCGCGATTTTACTCTGTTGTTACTCCAGCAATAAACACTAGGTTTAAACTTGGAAATAATGCCTCAGTAGGTACTTGAGATTATTGTGTTAGTTGAGCATATAGCCTTGGTTTCAGCTACTACATTCGCCTTTTCCAGCAAACTGCTGTATACATTACATGTGCAGTAAGTGGGTTCAAGTAATTTACCTGGACGAAGGATGTTGTTTGTTTAAGTGTTTTTGATTTGTCTAATTCACTGGTATATGCATTCCCACTTTAATTCACCCTAGAAAACATCGCTCAGGCATGTAGCTAGTGAACAGTCTGTTGAGTAAGTTAATCGTTACGTGATGGGATTTAAATGTAATCGCTCAGACACGTAATATAAACAGCCCGATTACTTTTTCCATAAGGGCGTTCATATTCATTTTATCAGGTAAATACGTTTAGTAACCCAGCAGACTATGTTAAATTGTGCTATTGTGTCAGAAATGTATATTTGTGTAGCAGTGAACGCCTTCCAAAAAGAAAAACAATGAAAATAGAAATATCCTTATCTCTCCGTTTGACCAATGTTCCAAAATTGGTCTGAAATCGTTAAGTATGTACTCACCTTTCAAAACAATTCAATTATTAGGAGATCTCATCCCAGGGAGTTTGTGTGCGAATTCAACGCCGACATCTAATCAATATGGACGTCGAAAGTAATATCATAAAAATTAGCCAAATTCGATTTTATATGAGACTACATAGGTTGCATTTCAACCCTGTGTCCATGTAATGTAACTATAATGTGTGTGTCAGTAATATTTGATCCTACTTGTAACTGATAATGACGCAGTGGAAGAGGGTATTCAATTTCTGACCCACTAATGACGAAGAAGCAGACTTACATGTACGTACTGAGGTCAAATATTAAGTTTTACAAGTTCAAGATGTGCATGTATCACACAATAAGATAAAATGTTCTTGCAGCTGATCCTGTTTATTTTTATAATTAGTTGTTGCAGGGAGATATGGCGACGAAGACAATCCCTATTTCCATTCACGCTAATACATGGCACCACAACGGTCGTACATGCAGTAGGCTGAGATAAATGCTCGGGATACATGCAGCAGTTGAAGACCTACATTACATTCAATGGGTCTGTATGAACTTATCTAGACATTGACTGAAGGAAAAACAAGAGACTTATAGACTTGGAAATAGGAAAAGTTACCAGATCACAAAAAACTTTTCCCCTTCCCCACAGCCTACAATCACCGTTATTTCAATATTATATGTGTCTAAGCGCCCCACCACCTCTGTATTCTAAAAGCAATGCGAAAAAAAGAAAAATGACTGACCGAACTGAAAATCCTTTTTAATCTGCCGCTACTGGCCAAACTTAAAAATGGCCTTATTTATGGAGTTAGCTGCATTACGGCAAATGTTTTATGGCTGACTTTTAAAGTTAGGATTTTTTTCATTTCAATTTTAGTTGGTTTCATGTATTTCCAGTAAAACTTTAACATGACTCCAGTACATATATTCTTTTGTACGATGGGACCATTGGATTATCCCATCTATGCCATTTATACAATTCATCAATTATCATGATCTTGTGATCGTGTTTTCCGCTTCTTATCAAAACAGTAGAGATGATGTATTGTCTTAAAGGATATCGCTGCCATTTCCGCTAGGTGTACATTGTAAGCTTTTGTTTAAGTGTACTGAATTCGTGCTTGTTGCATGCTTCAGTGTAATACTCCTGTACATGAAATATCAGTTCCGTTGCATACATCTATAGATTAACCCTGACACACAAATTACAAATTATGTGAAATACACACGTAATGTATCAGTAGGTATAATGACGCACTCATTATTAAAAAGAATAAATAGTAATAACTACTACAAAAATAAAATTAAGCATGTACATGCGACTATGTCATGCCAAAGACGTAAAAAGTGTTTTCACTTCAATCACTAGTTTTGTCAGGTCGGCGTATTCCTTGAGCTTTTTTCAATTAATTAAACATTCGTAAGGCCTTAACAACTAACGTTGACAGGCGAGAATGCAGAGGTTAAAGAGCGATGAGTCAAAACCTAGGCGCAGGTACGAATGCTGTTACATGCAAATGTACAGACCAAAATTTTCCTTTTCACTCCCTATTTGTGCGTAGTGCATCACAAACAATCTAGTTTGGCTCAGGTTCACAAAAATCGTAAGACCGAAAGTTGACCGCAACTGCCAAACCGAAATTTACGTCAACATCAATTCGGGCTAAATCTACATGCAGAAGTACACTAAGAATAACCTAAGGTCGAAAAACACAACCATTTTTTGTAACTGTACAAGCGGTCTGCTCCCAATTTACCCTGGGTTATATTAGATTAAGGGTATTTTATCAGCTATCTGTGGAGAAATTGGCACAAAGAGCCATTATCTCCCAATTGCAGATAAGATTGGGGTTCTATATGCACTAAAATATAGGACATAACAAAAAAAAAAGAAAGACA
The DNA here is from genome assembly GCF_051362555.1 of Lingula anatina. NCBI lineage: Eukaryota > Metazoa > Brachiopoda > Lingulata > Lingulida > Lingulidae > Lingula > Lingula anatina. The sequence goes on from NC_141767.1 coordinate 59,443,844, forward strand.
TAACACTTTTAGACTGAAACCCTGAACCATCAACGCAGGCAGATACACCAGAAGCAACAGAAAATTAAAATTTACACTTAAACAGCCCTAAAAAGACTGAAATAATGGAGGCAATATTGTCAGTGAAGAACAGAAAGGCATCGGGCAGTGACAACTTGAATGCTGAGCTATACAAAGCATCACCACAGATAGCAACACCCTTTTTGGAACCCTGTACTCTGCAATATGGAAGGAAGATGTATATTTCTCTATTGTACTTGACAGTCACCTTGTATATGTAAAATATTTAATAGGCTGCTGCATTCAACTTCAGTATTGATATCTACACCAACTAAACATCTAAAATTTGTTGTTTGCTTTAATTTTGATGTCTGAATAATGTGTGTGAAAGTTAATGGTGATCGGCGGCCATTTTAGATATATCAAATTGCAACGTAACAAAATAACTCAATAAAGTAAAGGAATAAATATAAACAAGTTTCTGGTGCACATTTGGGCTAAAACCGTCATATGGACCAAAATAAACGACCTTTCATATGCGGATGTACCGGGGTATACCCCGGTATATTTTTATGTGACACTGACGGCCATATTGGATGCAACAAGCTGCCAATGTAGCATTCAATATGTATTTGTTCTGAGACCAGGTGGAAAAATGAACTAAATCACGATTTTACAAAAACATTTCCACCGCTGGAGACAATATCATATACACGCAGGAGCAGGATAATATGGAACTCGATGGTTGAAGCCTTCTATTTAAGATCTTGTAAAATATTCAAATATTTATAAATGTAAGTGCGTTTTTTCACCTTTTTGATGCGGGGCAATACAATTCAGTATCATTAATAAAATAGATTTCGTTAAAATGTGATGTGTGTAGAAAATTCAATTTTAAAGTTAGGGGTGTTTGTTTACTCGCCTGTTGTGTATGTGTTCGTGTTTGTGTGTATTCCGATTTGATCAACAAAAATCACAAAACGTTTAAATTTAAAAGAATTAACTATGAGAATAAGCAATAAGCATTGTGAAATGAATCAGGTACACATGAACGTAAGCTCCAGGTGTGTGTGTGTGTGTGTGTGTGTGTGTGTGTGTGTGTGTGTGTGAGAGAGAGAGAGAGAGAGAGAGAGAGAGAGAGAGAGAGCAGAACAATATGTACGTACCTTCATTCAGCAAGCTCTGAAGTGGTGCCACATTTCATTATTTTGGCTCAAATATTGTCTTAATCAGCACCTAGAAACTATACCTTATACTGTTGCAATGAATCTTTAGCCTTTGGAAGTATCCAGGAAATCGTTACCTCTGAAGGATATTTCCTGTTGAAAATTGATTAAACCTAAAGTGATGTACGGTATCACAAAGTAGCTAGTTTATTGTGAAGGCATAAAGGTATCTTTTCTCTTATAGGGACACGCAGAGTAGAGAAAAGATAACATCATAGAGCGAACATCATTCATATGCCAAATTAGACTCAGATTCAAGAGATAGGTCCACTTCACTTAAAATGGGATAATACGAAATGCACCATTGGGGTTTGTAGAGACCTAGAGATGGGCATTTTCTTCCAAGTTTAATTCCAAATAGTCTTCATGTACGTTTCCTTGGCATTTTACATGAGAACTGACTTAACATGCGAAACATGGCATATTCATTGAACATAATCTACTATATTAATGGCAACAGTCATTTATACAGGATGGAGGAACCCCCTCACCCCTACTCGGCTAAGATTTCATGGCACATGGAACGTTATATGAAGCCTTATCGCAATGCGCTGAATGAATGTTCACTGTGTGGGCGAAAAACACATTTTGGAAAATGTGTAGGAAGGAAGAATTTCCTTTGGTTCTCTGACATTTAAAACTGCGCGTCCATAAATAGATTTTGCAAATCAATTTTCAACTTTCGCTACATATGTTGTTCAATATAAAGGAACACTCTCATTTTTGTTTTGTTTTTAAATTTTCATCACAGATATATTTTGCCATTAAGTTTTCGTGAACGAACCACAATAAGAAAGCATGAATCTCCCTTGAATGGCAGTTACAACTTCTGAAAATAGAAGGAAACGGCATATGTGTCATCTTGGGCTTTATTCAGCAGTTCGTGCATGCTTTTTCTTAAACTGGTCACGAAAGACCTTAAACTGGTTATATAAATTGAGAACCTTATCTAAGTTAATTGATTAATTGTATTAATACTTCATTAAGCGGCGTTAATTTTATTTTATTTTCCTTTCAAATTTTCTGAATTAAATTTGTGTAACATCTTTAGAGAAATCCACCTTTCCTGGCCCAAAGTTCCTACATAAATGTAAATGATAATTTACAGAACCCGTGCAACCACTTTGATCACTTTAAGATATACTGTCAAGTGTGACATTGTCAGTAACAAACAAACGAACAAAAAACTGTTGGAGGCTTAAAATTGTGTCCAAGTGCTTTTTTGTCTTTTATCCCTTCAGCCGTCTTTTTATTTTGACAAATGCAATCAATTACATTAAAGTCAAACACCCGTCGTAAAATCTCAGAAACGTCACAACCTTTAGATCTGAAATGATAATTTTTGACCGTAATCATCTCAACCGACGTTTTTTATCTAGGATCACGGCAGGTGTTCAATGAATGCGACAGACGATCGATAGAACGATTGTAAACCGTATTTATAACTGGCCGAGTTTTACTAAAACACCTCCCTTTTACAGCACACCTTGTGTCCAGATCATAAACATTTAAAGGTGGTCAATTTTATCTGAAGCTTTTTGTAGGATACTGTAGGATAATGTATTGTTACTTGGCGGATATTCCAGATGTGACAACATGGTTTGAAGTAACCACTTATGAATTCCCGTTCTTTTTCCAGTTTCCTGCTGACGCTGTTGATGAATCTGACAAAAATCATCTTTCAGTGATTCACACAAACAATGACAAATAAGTTCGTATCCATCTAAAGATAAAATGTTCTACGGGAATGTTTTATTAATGATTGAACTTTTATTCCTCCTTTGGGAAAAGTTATGATAAATCTCCTGAAGTAAATTGAATAAGTTTTCACGTTTTCACGTCGTTATAAAGTATATCAAAATGGTGAGAACTTACATGAACTTATGGTAACTGGCACGTCTGTTAAGTAGTAAGCCAGAGACGTCGTTTGCATTTGTACATGTGGGTTAATTATCTTTGAACTTTTCAAAAATCGACCTTGACCTTAACGAGTTGTAATAATGAAAATGGGTTTTTTCAATTAATTACCCAGCCTAAATCACTTCGAAGTAGCTTCGTCAATTTCTATCAGAGAATTAAAACTTGAATCCAGACGTGTATAATGATCTTTGAACAGCATGCAAAAGCAATAAAGATATTAGCCTCAGGAAATTAAGAAATGGATCAAATAGATCCTACAGTTGTTGGAAATGTCTAGCACAGCAGAACAGCCAATAACAAAAACCTTCATATTTCCCCACTAAACATTCCCAAAGCATAGATCAAAGCATCCACATACACAATTTCCGTTACGCCAAAAATGTGTAGAACTTTGGTGATTGCAGTTTGCACAGCGCCAGTGCAAACAATTACGTAGGTTAGGTGCTCCCTTTACATGTTAACCATAAAAGAATGTTTGATACCTGTCATTGTTTATTGCTTAAATATATTGGAGTTTATGTGCCAAATAACATTCTTACAGTGCGAGTCAAGGTTAAGGTATTTTACAATAGAATTTAAATTACTTGTCCAGTAAGTTTCCTACAATAAGCATTTGGCTACAGGCAATAAAATGCATGAACCTAGCACGTAACATGCTAGCTCATAGTGTCATTTTAAGCAGATTTCATTCAGATATTTTACAATAGACTTTACATTAATTACTTGTCCAGTTAGTTTTCTACAATAAGCATTTGGCTATAGGCAATAGAATTCTTGTTAGCTCATAGTGTCATTTTATACGGTTTCCGCCACACCATTTGTGCAGGTCTTCAATACATGTGTAGACACTCGACAATGCTAGGTAAAAACTTTTTCCTGGAGATTTTTCACCGTATAGTATAGTTATAACACGTCTTCAGTATATTACCTCATATTACCGTAAAATACAACCAGGCATTATCTGTCAAAGTCAATCACAAATCATCATTATGGAAATGGTGCTCTCGTTTCCATCCAATATGCCAACATCATTGATGGAATAATTTTCGTAATGCGTAGCAATGTCTAGCAAGTACAGATACTCTCTTTTCTCGCAATCCACAGGAACTTTCCACGTTGAAAATAAGTTAGTGTTCGACGCGCTCTCATTATGAGTACATAATGTTTAAGGTCGGTTGGCCTTCTGTTGTCTTTAGGTTGGTGACAGACTTGAGCAGTGATTAATAGAAGCCGCTTGTCAATTTGACCGCTGGTTGTGTTTTGAAAAATCCAAAGTGTTCTTCTTGAAGGTTCAACCTATAAAAAAAGTCAAAGAATTAGGTCCATTCCGAAATGTAAAACGAAAATCTAATTAACGACTGTACAAGAAAAATATGTTAAATTGATGGCTCTCGAAACCTCGTTCAATATCTTATCATATAGGCCGCCAATAACAAAATGCTTTAAACAGTACGAATACATACATTTAGAGACACGGGCAAAGGTAAACAATAACAAAAACAATACGTTTGAAATATGAAGCAAAAACAATACATTTGAAATATGAAGCCCACTGTCTTGGATAATCACTAAAGGTGAAAGCACCCACTACACGGAGAGAAGGACACAAGTTTCTATTGAATATTACAGTGACATCAAGTGACATACTAGGTAGAATGTAATGTGCATGCTGAAGGGTGGTTGCTTTTGTCTCAACAGCATGCTTTATTGTGTCTCATATGGCCCATTCTTTGAAAGATTATAAAGTCGACTTGAGCGCAATACAACAGTTACCATAATCATGCCCAGTTTTCTATACATTTTTACATGAATACAATCTACAATCGAACAAGTACCCGTTGCATTAATTTTTCCTCTTTCTCTTTCTAGTTTTTTCTTTCTCTTTTGTCTTACCTTTTTTTCAATTTAATACTGAATCATACTAGAGCCAATTTTTTAAAATAAATAAATAAAAATAGTTAGATTTTATAAAATCTGATATTTTGACAGTTTTGTACGTCGTGTAAATAAAGCAGAGCACTATTACCTAGGTAACCAAGCAACATTAATAAACATTTCACTGTATTCAACACCAAAACTCGCACTGACTAATTAGCTGAGGTTGCAGATGGAGGCAATACATCAACCTGCTACGGAAATAACGTTTGCATTACACCAAAAAAACAGGTATACCATCGGCATTATGAGGTAAAACATCGATAGATGGCACTGTCGGTAGGGCTCCGCCACTCTCCATTGTCGTTGGTTTTCTTCTGGTGCCTAGATAATTGCAAACCAGAATGAAATACCATGCAGAATTATTAGAACAAGCTTAAACTTGTCTTATATTAAAGGCAGAGTAATTACTGCACCTATGAAGATGATTACCGGTTCTATCCACGTTGTTTCCAATGTCCCAATCGTCAATCTTTATGATCAATGTTTACCAATCCTAGGTGGAAATCGTACATACACGTGCACATCATTTCAGTGAATGTATCTATAGGTCTTATTGTACGGCATTCACCTCGGTAATATGCTTATTTCTCAGGATAAAGCGCCAAAACAAGCTGCAGCTGGTGAGAGCATGGCAAAGGTCTTTTTAGTATTACTAGTATATGTAAAAGTACGTGCGCATTCCAACTAAATGGACGACGGCTTTATCAAAATGTCCTCCCCTGAAAATCAAATATATGCCAAGAAAGCAATTTCTGTTTACCACCTTCCCAAAAAGCAAATTGTAGTAATTATTAATCAGGTGTAAGCATTCTTTTGATTTCAAAAATTGATTCACATTCAACTCTGACTTGTCAGAGAAAGAGTTTTTAGAAACAGACCATGTAACCATAGTGAGAGGGGTCAAACCATAAAGTCTGGGTGACTGAATCTGCGGGTTTGTAAAAAGAAAAACGCTTGCCAACGCGATCAACTAACAAATGCACAATGTCGTTAGGCTTCCGTGAGAGATGGTTTTGATTTAGGTGGATAAAGGTTGTATCTTCAATTACATAATTATAGTTCTACACGGTTTACATAGTGACACGTCAATTGCTAGCATAATAAAAATAAACATTAATTTGCGCTTTAATGACGCCATCGAGGAGAGCATAACAAAATGTCATTTACACGTGTCCATGCGATGAAAATAATAATTATTTCGCGCCATTTTATCAAAGGACATTTTAGTAATAGAGAGAGTGAGCACGTATGATTTTCTGCACAGTTTCATGTATCAAAGAATGGACAACAGTTCTTTTGCCATTGGTTTCATACAGTATAAAAGGCAACCAGCTGTGACACCTCAATAGAAAAATGCTTGCATAGATATGTGAAGAAGGATTTTAAACGGTGTCCATGTTAGATTTCTTTGACAGGCATTCTCGTCAAATACGCTACTGTTTAATATGCCTTTCGTTTAACTGCATCTGTCGCACAGAAAACTTCACAAATTATTTGTTTGACCACTTTAACGGCCCTAATGGCCGGGAGGTCTACAAATCCCAACACAAACAAAAGTGTCCAGGGCCAATATGTGTTTCGAGATTTTCAATAGTAATCTACTTTTCACAAGTCAGTGAGCTAGATTTTTTCTATTGAACACAAAACGTTCGTAAATACATGTACAAGCACATGGCTTTTTGCCATCTCTATTAGAAGTCCATCAGTGGAATATTATTAACAGCGACAGAATGAAACTACCGTGAACCCATGTCTGTTGTAAGTTCAGGTCTAAAAATCAAGAATTCGGCATTAGATTATTGAATGAACATATAATTATAGCATATCATTTTTTCCATAAAACTAGAAAAACACTCGAGAGCACGTACTTCCGCCAAAGCAACTGAATTCTCATCATCAATTAATTAATTAATTAATGGACCATCACCTTAATATAATCTACTGTAAGTTAGCCCATTTTCTGAAATTTTGTAAAGATTATTTTTATAATATTTGAGTTAGGCTTTTAACTTACAGATCAACAAGGCTAAAAAAACAACCCCTTGGCGGAGGCCAAAAATAATCGTTGTTTGTACCAAATCTGTTGTTGAATATGGAAAATCATCTTTTTGTTTGTTGCTGTGACTACGAATAATTTAACAATCACAATGTCTACCAATAAATGAATTGACCGTTCGATGGCGAGATAAGTTTGAGGTATGACTATGCACCAATCCTGAAATGACGAATGGCTTCAATGGTCAATTTAAGCTCGTTTTCCATCATTATTGGATAACAGTGGGTTCACTGTACATACACTGTATAAAGAGACATGTTGATATAGCCCGTCTTTGCAGGACCACAATGCTGTTAAGGGAACAAAACAAAAGTTGAGCAATCTGTTCTTCTCCTCTCCCCGAGCTTAACAACCAAGTGGGTTAATCTGACTGGTGTCATAAGCTCGCTTATTTCTTTGAAGTTGTCATATTAATAATTCTGGACTCCTATTTGATTGCATCAACGCCTTATGCAATAGCACGCGACAACCGTTTGACAAGAATAACGCTACCATATTACAGACTCGTAGGGTTTTTGCAAATCTATCTTCTTTTAAGAGCACAGAATTACTAAAATATGTTATTTCCAATTGCTCTTTGATTAGAAAGAAGATAAAGAGAAAAAACAACCTCAGCTTATGGGCTGCATGTAATTAAATAGATGACTAAAATTTTACAGTCTAACAATTTCCCTTTGTTCGAGAAAAAATTATATTTGGCAAGAGCTAGGAGTTGCTGCTTGAAGGGTTCATCGAAAAGTTCATAACAACGGGAAACCAATGAGACGTTAGATTATATTGCGATTCATTGTAGTTCACAGGTACTAGTATACAGCTTGGAACGTTCTGTTACAAATGTTGGACTTTATGTAGCTGGATAACTAAAAATAACTGCGAAGAATAGTCATATCAAAAGCTAAATCAACAACTTTGGAATCTATCGCCTTTAACCACAAATACGAATAATAATGGCTTACCTGTATATCGATTTAAATTAAGTTGCAATAAAATGTGTTTTGGTAGTTAAACACCAAGTGTACTCCCAAGAAAATCATCTAAAGACTATTTGCTGGGATTTCATGTTTTATGTTTCTTGTTTCTTTTCAAAAACCTGTGCTATGTTACAAACACAGACTATAGTCATCATTTATTAATAACGTAAGTTATTTGTTTAAGTTAATAAAGAACAACCCCTGAGCTGCAAACGACTTTGTCAAAGTTTAATAAACGTGACTTGTCATTTATTGCCGTCTTTGTCATCTTTGTCCTTTATATTTAACCAAGAACTCTAGCTTGAAAGTATCATTCACTTAAAGTCATGCTTTGTCATTGTACCTTCGGGAATTTAGCAAAATAAATATTGACAAGACAAAAAGGCCTGTCTTGCAGCACGAAACCCTAATGGTGACGTTTGGAAACAAAATAAATAAATAAATAAATAAATAAATAAATAAATAAATAAATAATCTTCCAACAAGATAAATAAATTAAAGCACTGAACGCGCTGAACACTCTGTCATAACTATCACTGAGACTTTTTCAACGTGTTCAAGTGAATTTCCTGATTACAAAGTCTAGGTAGGCAAAGTGCAGAAAAAAACATTGGCATGGTATAATTGTCTTCTCCGGTCTTGGACAGGAATCATCCTCTCCATCAATCAACGCTCCCAAGAGGGAGAGTAGAACGCCATTTTAATTTGCTTTATTGTATGAAGCATAAAACGGCTTATTGAATAGAGGAAGATACTTGCATTGAGTTTTTTTTTCTAAAATGAGTTTGAGTTTTCGAGATCATATAAAGATGAAATATGTAGGGGGCAGTTATTTTCCGACCGTATTTAATTCAATAAAATTGCTTCCTTGACAAATGATTGTAACTATTCCACATGCAACTATAAGGTATCTACTAGAACGATTACCCATGACTTTCATTTGGAAACTGTTCAGGTTAGCCGAGATAATGAATAAATTCATTTTAGGAGCGCTTTTCTTCAAATCTCATCAGTAACACGGCCGCTGTAGTTTGGAATGCAATAACCAGTTACATTGATCCAGACATAGTATCGTCTTTATCTATCGAAGAACGGACTCTGATTTTTAACAACAAATTTCCCCAGTGTCCGTGTACCAGTCTTACGCCTTTATCTCTACTTTGCCAAGCCGTGTGCAGTATGTATAACGTTACACAATGTATTTACTCACAATTAACAGCAATATCAGTGAATGAAGAGCATATCTATTAATTTGACTTTTCTGTCTAAAAAAATCAATGAACCTATTGTACCGGTAAGATGTACAAAGTTCCTGCACTTTCAATCAAACAAATGAGACGGCAATAATGTAAACGTTTATGTCCATTTGCCTTTGATCTTTAGAAAATGATGGTGGAGGCAACAGTTCTCGAAAACTTTCATAAATGTTTTAATGATTATCAATGACATGTGACGAAACTATATTTTAATACATCTCGGGTACACGTAAGGATGTATATGATAAGCGTTACATGTTGAAATGCCTAACTGGCCGGTTTCCCATGCTTCTGGTTGAAGGTTTAACTGACATAGCCCTTTGGTTTAGACTATACTTAACCCAATGCAGGGAAATTCAACCACGTAGAATATTCGCTTGTGATCTGCATATAGATTTTGCTAGTAAAGATTTAGTTTCGTCCTTTGGTTTTTGATGATATAGTAGAAATGGTGTGGAGGCCAGTGAAATATTTGCTATGTTTAAGGCCCCTTATTTCACACAGACCACGAATCCCACGAATCGCCAGGAATTGAGAAATTTCAGGATTCGTGAGGATTCGTGAGATTTTGCCAATTTTCTGGTCTAATTCGACACGCTCTACGATTCAGTTACGATACAGGTGCGATAGTGTTACGAATATTCGTGGGATTCGGCTGGAATCGCACGAAATATATATATATATTGTCCAGAAATTCACTACGATTTTTTGGAATCGGGAGTTCGTGGCCAAAACATTGAACAGCTTAAAATGTTTGCCACGAATTCCCGATTGATCAAGAATTGCAAAAACTAACTACGATTATATACGAATCTGTTAAGAACTTCACGAACTGATTACGATTCAACCACGAATCGTGAAATTTTCAATTCCTGGCGATTCGTGGGATTCGTGGTCTGTGTGAAATAGGGGCATCAAAGTTTTTGCCACCAATTCCTGTTGGTCACGAAGTGCAAGAACTTACTACGAGTATATACGAATCTGTTAAGAACTTCACGATCTGATTACGATTCAACCACGAATCGTGAAATTTGTCAATTCCTGGCCATTCGTGGGATTCGTGGTCTGTGTGAAATAGGGGCATAAGAAGTCTAGCCGGATAATTTCAATAATCGGGAACACCAAAAGCTGGCCATCTATACCCAAATTATCTGCTTCAATAATTCTCCAAAATTTTCCTAAAACATGTGGCAGATAAACATTATTTTACTTCATTGCTGTATAATCGCTTTACCTAGATCTTTTTTTCACATCACTGCAAGGATTTCCTATTGCTAAATGGGTGATATAGCAAATAATCAACTCCTATACATATCGCCTCTGCTGCCATGATGCATTTTAAGAAATGTTCCATATGTACATATACCGTATATATTTGAATTTTTATCCCCAGTTCATTTGAATATTGTTGCAGTGGGTGGATGCGCTTATGAAACGAGACAAAGCATTAGGAATTTATAGTGCATATTCATCAATAAAACCACAAAACGTCTACAGACATTAACTTTATAGTTGTGATGGTGTAGTCTATAGATCTAATACAGGGTGTACCTGTGAAAAAGTTGCCAATTTATCCATTACCTACTCATCGCGGAATGCACCATTGCAAACAAAAAGGTTGGTAATAAATATAGCGCAACTGATGTGGAATCTCAATGCACAAAACTGAAAATTTCGATCTGAGGAAGATTAATGACACTAATTGAATTGGGAAAAGAAGGCATGTCAGAAAACCCATCAGTCTTATGCAGGCCTTAAATAATCTAATTACAATGCTACATAACCTTAATCTGTAAATTCAGTTTTATCGTTGAAATGTGTAAACATCCTGAAAATTAAACGGGTTTAAACATAGTTAATACAGGTGAGGACTGTGTGTGTGTGTGTGTGTGTGTGTGTGTGTGTGTGTGAGAGAGAGAGAGAGAGAGAGAGAGAGAGAGAGAAAGAGAGAAGAAGAAGAAGAAAAGGAGGTGATACATACCGACAGTGCTGACTGTATAGTCTTCGTAGTAACCTCTGGCTCTCGATTGTCCCTTGCCACAGCAGCGACACAATATTTTCCTATATGCCGCTCGGAAACTTGGGTTCAGTGAATAAATAAACGGGTTGAACACCGAGTTTATCCAGCCCAGCCAGACGAAGAAAGAAAATATGTCCATAAAGTTGGGATTTAGTTTACACAGTAGCATTTCAGGGTCCCAGCCTAATAGACAGTTCAAGATGAAGAACGGCAACCAGCACAAAATGAATACCCCCATGACAGTTGCCATGGTTTTGGTGGCTTTATTTTCTGAACGTTTAGTTCCCTTTCCATCTTTGCGGACATTAGCCATCGCTTTGTCCATGTCTGCAATTTGCTTGGCTTGTCTGCGAGCGATGGCAAAGACTCTGCCGTACAGGAATGTCATCATTATAAGAGGGACGTAGAAACTGATACTCGACGAGATAATAGCATAATATGGGTTGAACGCCAATTTACATAGAGGTCCAAGAGCTTGATCCGTGGCCCACTGGTGCCACCTGTAGTCCCCTTCGAAGTAAAACCATTCTAGTTGTAAAGGGATGAAGGAAACCATGCCAGAGGCAATCCAAGCAACACCCAGCATGATTCCGGCAGTCTTGTTGGTCACGATTTCGTGATAATGGAATGGGCGAGTCACAGCTATGTATCTTTCGACGGCGATCATCAAAAGATTAAGAATGGATGCAGTTGACATCATGACATCAAAACTCACCCAAGTAAGGCAATAATGACCGAATGGCCAGTTGCCGAGCAAGTCCTGGATGGCAGCAAAAGGGAGAACAAATACCCCTACACACATATCTGATATAGCAAGAGAAACGATAAAATAGTTTGTGATCTTGCTTCTTAATTGTTCGAACTTCAAAATTGCGATAACGACCAGCAAGTTGCCCAATATTACAGCCAAGTCTATGATACTGAGTAAGACTCCCAGGAATATTCTCACTCCAGTAGGAATTGGAGAAGGAGCTGGATCATGCCCTGCCGCACATAACGCCTGGTAGGGGGCCTCTGTGGCATTTAATGTCGCATTAATAGCAGACATCGTCGTTGCCATCTTCTTTGATACTGGTTATGAAGCGACGGCGCAATAAAGTATAATGTACGCAACGCTCTGTTTAGCAATAAAGAGAAGACATTTAAGCCCCCCCTTTCTTGAAAGCAATGTTAAAATTTGTTTACTTCCTTCTAAGCTGTTGCCAATGCCTGCACAATCTAAAGGTAAAGCTGCACAGTTCTGTGTGTCTACGGTGCCGTATTTCTGAGATTCCAACCCCGTCTTATTCGGATTACACAGAGATAACTGTCCGTGATCGTTAGCTCAAATCTCCTTTACTGACTTCCAGTAGTTGAATACGCAGAGCAGGTGCCCACTCTTCTCATTAAGTATCATTCACTGTCAGTGCAGTGGAAAATTCTCACAGTGCGCATTTCCTCAGCGATATTTTCTGAAATCACGAAGATGGCACTATCGGTTTATATCTGCCTTTGGTGACGGATTGCTGCTATCGCAGTAGTGGACTATTTCGTCGTGCAGACAATGCAACACGAGCCAATCAGCGTCCAGGAAGAGATTCTGCCTTGTCACAAAATGAGAGTCAAACAGTGGTCCTGGTAGAACAGCCTACCTGAGAAGAGATAAGACAGCGTGCTAATTCTTTATGAAGATAAGATAAGATAAGATAAGAGTTTATTTAGCCAATTATAAAAATCGGAAATCATTTTCCATTGGAGCAATATACAGAGTAAAATAATAAAATAATAAATAAATAAATTAATTAAGAATTTAGCTTTGAGATCAAATTAAAATGCGTCACTGCACTTGGATAAAAGCTGTTTAAAAAGCGTTTACTGCCTTTAAAAGTTAAAAGTCTACTGTTGCTTGGTAAAAAAGTAAAAAGAGAGGATGCAGGATGGAAAGCGTCTTTCATGGTGTTGACAATTCTTTTCTCCATCCTGTCCTTAAAAATATCATCCAGCTTGGGGAGATCTTGTCCGATAATCCTGCTTGCAGTTTTTACAACGTTTGCTAATTTCTTCCTTTCCTCCCCAGCTGTTCCGCTATACCATATTATAATTCCGTACGCTAGAATGCTTTCAATTACACACCTATAAAAATTGACTAAAATAGGCACACTATCAGTAAAAGTTCTCAATGATCTTAAAAAATACAGTCTTTGTCGTGCCTTCTTTACACTCTTTACGGTGTTATCTTTCCAATTCAATTTACTGTTAAGGTGTATACCAAGTAGTTTAAATTCCTCTACCCTACTAACTTCATCATTACCAATGGTGAGTGGTACCTTTACATTCTGATTCCTTCTAAAATCCACTATCATTTCTTTGGTTTTAGCTACGTTCAAGATAAGATCATTACTCTCGCACCAGCTTAACAACGACTCAACAGATTCTCTATATGTACTCTCGTCATTATCAGTGACTAGCCCCACCAGCGTAGTATCGTCCGCAAATTTCATGAGAAAAGTCCCATCGCTTACACTAGTGCAATCGTAAGTAAAAAGGGAGTAAAGACAAGGTGAAAGGACGCATCCCTGTGGTGCACCGGTATTTAAGACTGTTATTTTTGAGCTAAATGAGCCGACTTTAACAGATTGTCTTCTATCTAAAAGAAAGTCTAAAATCCAGTCACAAATAAAAACAGGTAGCTTAAGATGGTTTAAAAGTTTCAAATATAGTTTTTTTGGCACAATTGTGTTAAAAGCTGAACTGAAGACTCGGATTAAATTTGCTTTACATTTTAAGTATATTAAAAGCACTTACTTGCACAAAAATCCGTTTTGTTCCTACCGCTCAACGTAAGATTTGTAAACCCGTTTGAGCAAGGGGAAACCTAGTACTGCTAAACCCGAATGGTATCAACAAACACTGAACTATCGATTTCACACACATATAAAGGCAAAATTATTTGATGAAAACGAGCCCATCGGTATTAAACAGAGTATATATAACTTGATTTTGGACATTGTTTACAGTGCCCACACTTAGAGACCATTCACTGACCACTCTTCCTCGCTTACTCCATGCTAGATAAACAGGCCATCGTATCATTACGGGTACCTGCCTTAGTCCGTCACCCGGGTTACGAGAGCGCCATGACACAAACAGTCTTTACATTACCCCAAACCCCGTCATTGAGCGGACAGAATTATTTCACCCTATACAAACCTTAAGAAAACATTAAGATCGATGATGACTGGTCTATTGTTCGATATCAAGAAACCGCGGCATTGTTTCGCTGATTTAGTTGATTCAACATCAGGAAAACGCGGTACATGTGCATGAACTGCAGCAATAGGAATTATCAATCACCTTATTTATGATTTGAGGATGAAGTATACAGCCCATCTAATTGATCAATTTCACTAGTTTTCCCATGCTAAATTTAAAAATGCACTATTTCAGTAACCGCGCTCAATTTTGGACGGTATCAATTTATAATTATAAAAGGTGGTGGACAAATAAACAGAAAGCGCAACAAAATTGATTTCCTATCACTGATGCCAACGATGCTGAAGGGGCTTAATGTTTATAAGAATGAGATAATGACGCTTTTGACCCTTTACGAAGCACGTCCGGCTGTTTAGCGTTGACCCGTTCTCATTCAATTATTAATTGCAAATTACTATTTCTGCGCAAGATGGTTAGAGCACGCTTAATTGGTGATTTTCATGGTTTTCTACAGTTAGTGAAAGACATGGGCCTAGTGGAGCATAAAATAACGGTAATGTAAAGGGACGTGTCCAGGTTCTAGTGATCAGATTTACACCTGGTCCATACAGTGATCATTCGACAAACAAGAGGTCAGATTAGTACCACCTTTGCACTAGACGTCGGCCAGCCTGCGGATATAAGGGAGCAGACGGTGACAAATGTAACACCCTTTTTACCTCTCGGTGTTAAATGAAAAGTTTAACGATTTTCAGTAATGCACCGATCAAACCGCAGAGGGGAATCAAAAATCATTTCGCATATCATTAAATTTTTATCAAATCTGTAAGCACTTTTTGAACAGTTGGATGGATTATTGTATTATCATTTTTGGCATGTTTAGTTGTTTTTCTGGACAGTACTACATACTCTTTAAGTATATATCAAAGCCCTCACTAAGGTAAAAAAAAAATCATCGCATGTTGAAAATAACACTCGATTACGGTTGTTCTTTTGAAAAAAAAAATGTCAAAAATCGAAAGACGGTGTTCTTGTTTTTTCGAACAAGCATCATATCCACAGCTTGATTACCATTAGTTAAATAAAATTTCATAATTTTTCAATGAAGGAAGCTATCCTTGTTTTACTGTGAGTTGTTATAGGTCGGGAATTGTTAGGTTTTACTGGTATATCCCAGTCGTACTTTCTAGTATTAAACACAAGATATGATATGTAAATAAATGCAATGAAGAACATTTTCTGAATATTCATTTCTACAATACAAAATTATTTCCAAAGGAAAAAAAATAATAATTCTGATATTTATCTTGTTAAAGTCAGCCTTTGGACAGCATTATTGTGCGAGTTTATCTTTCATGGATGAAACACGACTTACTAATGAAATAAGTGTTCTGGCAAATTACAACACATTTTGATTTTACGTTTATCGAGTTCCAACCTCGGATTTAATCACATTTGAATTTCCCCTGATGTGGACGACTGTTAACCCGCACTCACCCCGCATGAAACAATTTAACAATCAAACACCTGCTGTCAACAGAATGAATGGATCATTAACCTTTCTCTCTCTCTCTCTCTCTCTCTCTCTCTCTCTCAGTATAATATTGATATGATATATTGCGATTAAATGCAGTTTATTTCTTTAAAATGTATTAACGTTAAAACGATACTTATTCTTTAAATTGTGCTCTATGTTTTTCTTTCTTTTTTTTCTTTTTTTTTTATTTATTTATTTTTTTTTTTATGGAAAACTGAAAAACCTCTGCTTTGGATTTTATAATAGCATATAAATAAAAATAAATAAAAAATTAATATTAATAAAAAAACCCTTCATATTTCTATTAGCAAGTAAATTCACTTACCTGCTTTTGCCTTACTATTTGTAGGAAAGGAATAACACTCTTACTTCTTCAGCTTCTCTGGTCTCCTCTGTGGCTTCGATAGTAATACAGTGAATGCATATACACCACCAAAGTTGTCTTTCTCGTTTCCATGGCCTATTATCTGCGTCACCACAGTGCGTCCATGCCAATAATATTGGTTAATGGCACAGTAAAAGGCCTGTCCAATAACATGTTGGCAAACAAGGGGCGATTAGTAAATAGCCAACAGTAAATGTAATGATATAATATACAAAAGAGTGAGGCCTCTCAGGATGAATACGGAATATGACGCGAGGAATTCTACCATGATGTTGCCACTTCACCAGCCTTAACTTTGATTTCGAAAATAACAGAGACTAAATTAAAATTGTCCTAGTTGCCAATTTAATGTCATGCATATTTATATACAATAAATATCAGTTTTTGAAATACTTTCCTCGACGATATAATTTAATCTTTTTTCATTTTCTTCTTTATTTCACCCCTTTGATACATGTAAAGGCCATATGCAACGTCAATATATTTGTTTGCTTATCCGCATTGGAAATGTTCAGCAATAGGAAGTGAACACCGTTCTTGAACCATGCATAAATTCACGTATTAAATATGATAAATAATAAGTCAAAGTTTACTTGCCTGAGGGGCACACGTCTTGTTCAAACACGAAGAACAATAATAGATTACAAAAGATACCATTAAAAACCTTAAACTTTCATTGCGAGATATATTAGTGTATTGACCTTCAGCTAACAGTCTCTTGAATTATAATGGACTCTCGTTGTTGATTCAAGACAATTTAGCGCGTTTGTCAAGTACCCAGCCCATATTTTGCTTAGAATCATGTTTTATATTACACCTGTCTACTGGTGTTTTGATTTACATCTTAAACGATTTAACAAAAATATGACAAATTTCTGAAGGTTTAACGAGGATGATTGGTCATATTTATGTTTTACTTGTAGCTTCTCGAGACAGAGACAGGATAAACAATGAAACGAAGAAACATGCTGTATTTTAAGTTGTACGAGAGATCCTCAATATGCATGTGGTTGAAAATAGCATAAACCCATGTTCAAATAAATCAGATGATCACTGCATGTTAGATCGATACACTTGCCAATATTTGCTTATGTAATGTTGAAAGACATAACGTACAGGCACATACATAATTTAATAGGTATGGGCATACTTCTTCCCCGATACCTTCCGTCAAAAGGAAAGCTCTGAAGGTAGAGAATACACTACAGATGTATTGCTGTTGGAAAGTATGAATGTTACCTGTTTTTATTCATTTCTTCGACTTCTGATAAGATAAAGGCCGTTAAGAAGACCAATTTGGATTGGCAAAAAGAGCGCGTTCACTGTCAGGCAGTCTTTACCTAATTAGTGTCTAGATGATATTATACGTGCTAAATGAGCCATTTGCGTTATTGACAATCCGTGTTAGAGTATGTAGATAACAAGTCATTGTGTTACTGTTTTGTTTATTAAAGATACGCACTAGGTGCGAGAGAGAAAGATACATTTTAAATGTCATTTGTGTAAACAATATAAGTAGAGACAAACATAATAGCTTCCGTTGGGATAATAAGCCCCAGGTCTCTTCACATCACTAAATACAAATTAAAAATTTAACTGCAGATCATGTGAAGGCCGCCCGGTACAGGCTAATCATAAATCAGTCGTTTTCTTCTAATCGCATACAGGTAGTGCGGGTTTGCGGGTTTGCACTTTGCAATGTCTTATTTAGTCCTACTCAGTACATTGCTGTTTCGCAATTAACTGTTCACTTACGAAGGTGAAATGCAGTTCAATGACTTTTGAGACTTCACGGTCATTGATTTCACTCATTTCCAGATAAACATGTGCAGCAGTCAATCAAATACTCCAGAAAAACGGGCATCTAAGAGTGTTCTACAGAAAAATTCACATCAAACCGTGGTTCAATGATAGCTATAAAGGATTGTTCGGAAATTATAAAAAAAGGCACTTTATAGGTTTAATGTGTGCAAAACGCCTGACAATCACCCAGTTTACATCCTCGCAAATGATAGTCTCCTTTCACAAGTTGAGAATCTTGAATATACATGTTGAGGAAATATAATCCTAGTGGATTTTATAAGCGTTTTTCAAATTAGAAAATATGTTCATCACGTTTAATTTGCCGACCATTTCTTCAAAAAGATGCCCAGTAATGACCACGAGGGAGTGGAGATCTCAGCGCCCCTTCAGAAAATGAACGTTGGTCAATTTTTGAAGCATTAAACAGAGAATATAAATAAGTTGAAATAAAAGAATCCATTAAATCTCCCAAGCGTAATAAAAATCAATAGATATGATGGCATTTTAAATGAGTAATTTATAGAATTTTCAGAAATAGTACTGTCATATCTTTATGTCATACCGGTGTTTAATGCAATGATTGATAAAGGATACTTCCCTACTATTCTCTGCAACCCATTGATTGTTCCAGGGTGAATATTCTGATCCTAGTAATTATAGGGGAATACGTTTATTAATCTGTATATTTCAAGTTATTCATGTATACTGTAAACACAAGGCTACTCGCATTGTAAGGTAGTGCTTGTACACACACTGGACAGTAGAAGTGCCACCCCCCTGACTCAGAGAAATCAAAGTTATAATGCCTGGTCTACTTATAATGAGACTAATGAGTATAAAACCGTTGTACCATGGAATTGTATTGTTGGTCTTTTTGTGAAATTTGATGTTAATAAAATGATACCAGGAGCATATCATTCCACAGCCATTTATCTCCCCCAAAGTATTGGTTCAGTAGGGGTCACACTTCTATTGTCCAGTGTGTGTATTATGCATTATTATGCGTCCTAAATTCATACATGTAGTACCACTGAAGCAATGTTTGTGTTGTACGCTATAACCAGTAAATTTCTGTGTGAAAAGAAGAAACTCCATTACTGTTTAATGGACTACAAACAGTGCTTGGATATTATAGATAGAGCCTAATATTGTATAAGTTATCTATTTGAGGAATCGGCGGCAAATCTCTCTCTGTTATTACTGTACGATAATGTGAAAACTGGTATTTTGTTAAATAGAAAAACATCAGACTTTTTTTGAAAACAATAGAGGAGCCCTTCAGAGAGAGGTCCTATCCCCTATCCTATTTTTCACTACATGATTATGAATGTGAAGAAAAAATAAATAAATATGGCATGCAACCAGTTAAGATGAAAGACTTGGCACTTTTCTAGTCATGTTTGCAGATGACAAATTTTTTATTTATTTTTTTATTTTATTTTTTTGCTGATTCTGTTGAACTCTTTATCGATGTATACTCATATAAATGGGGGTTAATGTAAAAAATATATAAATATATATATATACTGGTATTTGTCTATCTTCACACAACCTCGCAACTGAAACTGATACACTTAGATAAATTTCGACTGAACAAAGGTGTTTGCACTGTAACGATGTGAAGGAGAATCCACACTTTGTATTGGGGTGCCTTACCAGTAGGTATACCGCTCTCAGGAGAAAGTTCATTAAGCCATTTTTTATATTAGACCTTCTGTTTTCAAATAAGTTCTCCTGCTGAATTCTTCCATGCAGTATGAAACTATTATATAATCTGGTGGAAGGATTCAGCATGAGATCTGATCTGATATGATCTACTACATATATGACCTATGTACTGTAGTCTCCTGTCTCTTTGATTTACATGTAAATGTCCTGTATAAGACTGATGGACCTTAAAAGGTCCAAAGTAATAAACTATTGTTATAATCTTAACCTCTGAGAAAGAATGTGAGGCTTTCACGATTGAAAGATCTGTTTTCCTCTTTGGCAAAAAAGGTTGTCTTATGTAAAAATTCTTGCCACGGTACATTTACTTCTGTACATAATGTAATTTCAGATGATATACTAATAACATAGAAGATAAGATTATGAGTTATACGAAAATTAAAATCTTTTCTACTTATTGTACTGAAAAACCATTTATAATTAAAAAAAGTAGACTTTAATTGAATTTACCCATGGGATTATAAAGACATTTTATTTGAAATGTGTTATTACTTAAATTCTAGCGTTAACAATGTTGAATGCGGCAATCTGAGCAGTGAACTCTCGTAACCTACGACACAGAGTAGGAGCACTACAATGGCCCATAGGAGCCTACGCGTGCGTCTCTCAGACGTTCCTTAACATTCGAAAACGACATGCAACCCGTCTATTTCATATGTTATTAAGCCCTGTAGCAGCAGAATTGACAAGGCCCATGCCGCATACGCCTTTTACTACAGAGCTTTGAGCTCCGAAAATGACATGGCTGTGTCTGTTTCGCCACTTACTGATCTCCATAGATGCGAGATCGACACGACTGCGAAAATCACACGAGCCATGTCTATTTCGTGTTTTATAACATTGTCATTTAAAAGCAAAAATTTCACAGTTAAAGACAAATGCGACTTGGCACAAGGTAATTTTGCATTTATGGGAGCCAGCAAGTTACGAAATAAGCATGGCTATGTCAATTTCGTGTTTTATAAAATGCCCATTAATATTATATATTAGTATAAGACAAATGCAGCGCGGCCTGGTCAATTCCGCATCTATGGGTTTCAGTGAATGACGAACAAGACCATGTGAATTTCGAGTTTTATAACATAGCCATTTGGAGCTAAAAAATCCATAGTAAGAGACGAACGCGACATGGGTCGTGTCAATCTATGGGGTTCAGTAAGTGGCGAAACAGACACAGCCCTGTCGTTTTCGAGGCCCATACAGTCACATAAACTATTTTGCGCAAATTATGACATTTGTCGATAATTGAATTTACGGTTCTGTATAAACTCATCATTCATGCACTTAGGCCTACAGCATTGTCATCTAGACTCTCGGCATTACATGTTTATCATCAATCATAATGTAAATATATTGGAGAAAGGTACCCTTTTGCCATCCTAAACGCGATATTCTTCATAAGTTGTCATATATATAATCAGCATATCATATCATATCATATCATCCCCACCTACATTGTTTTCAGCGATTGCCTTTGATTGTTAAAAAAAACATTGACGCGTTCCTATACCACACTGGACATAGAAGTGTCACCCCTACTGAACCAATACTTTGGGGAGATAAATGACTGTGGAATGATATGCTCCTGGTATCATTTTATTAACATCAAATTTCACAAAACGACCAACAATACAATTCCATGGTACTCATAAGTCACATTATAAGTAGACCAGGCATTATAACTACTCAAGATCTACCTACTTTGATTACTCTGATTCAGGGGGTAACACTTCTATTGTCCATTGTGTGTACAAGAGACGGTAAACAGACACCAACATGATCGACTTAGATCAGCTCATGTATAAAAAGCAAGCCCTCAAATGTATTGTTTTCAATTAGGACAGAGGACATTTCCCTATTTATCGTCTCTTGGATACAAACTTTTTTTAATGAGAAAAGGAAATCGCTGAAAAGGTGGGAATCAATATTAGACTTAGTGGCGTGTTATTTTTATCCCTGTCTTATTGTGGAGTAAAATGAAAAACCGACAAAATGTACCTGGATAACCCTAAGGTATTCGCATAATTAGTAGGACAAGGTACCGGTGCACATTCGATGTTTACAGTGGTTTTATATCGATTATTGCGAAATGGGGACTCACATTTACACATGAACTGATCTACGTCGATCATGTTAGTGTCATGAAAACATAATAGTATTGGATGCACCCAAGAAGGACAAAAATATAAGCACCAAGTAAAATACAAACAACTAGTTATAATCCAGCTGGTCTGTTGTATTCAACGTCATTATGTTTAAAAAACGCCTTAAGTTTAATATTTCAGTGTAGATTGTCCTTGACTCACTGAGCCTTCACAAATGCTAATGAAATCCTTGGTAAAATTTCAGTTCAGGTTGGAAGGTGTTTGGTCTTTCCGCTTATTTTTCATTCTTCAATTTTATCGTATCAATGGATGTGGTTGTCAGATTGCGTATTCTCATAAAAGAATACAAGGCACTGCTCACCTCATGTTCGGCCTTTATTGTAATCTCACAGTGTGTTCTGTCTACTGTAACAAGTTTTTTGTCACTATTTGCTAGTCCATTGTAGTAACGCCTTTGAATCAACGAATTCCACATAAAATATAAACAAACTTAACATACAAAGCACAATGTTAAAAAAAGTCTGAAATGAAGACAATTATACGAGAAGCGGCGCTAGACAAATGAACCCTGCTGGTAAGTTATTTTTTTAGATGGAGTGTAGGTATCTCTTACCGAAGCAGAAGCATTTAACGTATGTAAATGCGTTAGAGGTGCGAATGTCCACATCAAAGCCTCTTCGTACCCTACACTCAACAGGTGCAATCTACTTCACTGTTAGAAATGCGTACACTTTCATTTGCATACATTGGTCGTTAAATAAAAACGAAATATGCTGTTACTTACAACGTATTTATTAACCTTTTTTGACATTAGATGATTTAATTAATCCCTTTGAAGACATTATGAACTGTTGAAGCAGCAGCTGGTTTAACATTCAAATTAAACGTCGAGCAATGGTTTCCAGAAGAGAGTGCATCAACGCGGTTGAACTCTCAAAACGTAAGTACGTTGAGTTAACTGATAACCCTGACATTTTGCCTTTCTCACACAGGGGCGGATTGAGGCCGTCTTCTGGGTCTTCTAAAAGACGGTCAGATTATCAAGTTAAAATTGACAGGTATCTAATTATCTTATTATTACTGTCGGAAGACGACCAAAAATAGAGGATGGATCCACAAGGATAGTTTGGAAGACTGTCAGAAAATACCTCTGGATCCGCCCATGTCACACGCACTGCATTTGAAATGTAAACTTGAAAATCTGACCGTCTTCCGGAAGACCCAGAAGATGGCCTCAATCCGCCCCTGTAGTTAACCTACACACCTTAACTTTCTTCGTCCCGAATGTGTCCATGAAATATATACACACTCAAATCATAATAAAAAACATAGAAAAACAGGTATATGTACGCCCAAGTAGTTATACTACGATGTCTGAGGTCCGAAAATAGGTTTAACTTACCCGTCTCAAAAATTCAATTTCCCAGTGTAATATCCTCAATTTAGTTGTCCCAAATCGGATGTCAAAATAATACCTTTTTACGTGTTATTGCAGTTATTTTGACAGAGCCAATTAACCTCAAATACCGCTTAAAGATAGGTCTTCTTTCCTGAGAGACCACAAACTGTGATAGCCGGAGTCTTTGGTAAATCTTCAGGAGACCTGGATCCTTGATTTCACTCACTTAGGTCAGGCAAAACTGATAACTTGGTTAGTGTATTAAATTTTAAAGCAGAAAAACAACAGCATTGAGATTTTCCTGGGGTCAATTGTAAGTTTTTCCGACTTACCAAAACAATACCCAAATTATCTTTTTTCATTTAACAAAATAGATGTGATGAAGAATCCGATTTTCTCAAAATAAGGATTTGTTGCCTACATTAACTAACTTATCAGATTTGTCTGGCCTTACTTTGAATTTACCAAAAACGATTAACTGTGATTGCACTGGGGGTCTTTATTGCTTTTACCGGCTATGTATCATCCATTATTTTTATAGGGGGTGGATAATTTCAAGAGTAGGGCTAGAGAAGTGCTTGTAAGATTGGTACTGATGCGCTTATGCGTTTAAACATGCAGTCATTTGTAAACAGCGTCGTCGCGTGTTCTCATGCATCCCTAAGCCATTACTGTCCTTAGTTTTCAAAACAGTTGAGAAAAAGCAGAAACGAATACAAAATAAACATTCTAATACAAAACTCTATGTTCAGAAATCTTCAGGGCCGCCTGTCCATGACCTTCGACACGCGATGCTTTGAGTGCAAAAGTTAAAAGCATATAGGTATCTGCATCCTGGAGAGAGACAGCCCATTCTGGGAGTTAAACAAAGATTTTAATGAATGGGTAAGGCCGCGTTGCACGAACATCATAATCTCATTTACTTAATTTACGGTAGCGATAAGGGAAAGCTGGCGTCCGATAAATAGTGTTTCTAATAATCGAATTAAATGTTTACATGCATGGCAAGTGTCTCTGCGTCTGTAGTCTCTTGGTCTGACTGAAGCGGTCCTTTTTATCGCTACCGTGCGTTCAGCACCGTACTAACTTTAACTGAAAATAAAATAAAATGACGGCACTGGAAGACCAGGTTCTTTGATTTTGGATTTAGTTTCCATGGTGCGAATAGGGTCTCCGAGGGGTTCTTATGTGTAATCTGCTCATCTGGACGAAAGCTAGACTATTGACAATTCAACTAGCACGGTTTTGAACGCGTTTTTATTCGACATATACACAACTAGGGAATGTATAAATTTATGCATCTGTATATCTGCAAGGGGCAGTCAATAACCAATGTTGACAGGAACCGGTTGATTCAGTAACTCTTCAAGTAATATACGTGTATCTGTAATAACTGACTTATGTTTATCTCCTTATTAAACAAATTACTCTAAATGCAGTGATTCTGTGTTATCTGTGGCAAGCCCGTGTATTCAACTCACACCGTATAAAATAACTTCAAGCTCATTCTACGCCACTTTTAATTACTGTTAATATATTTCTACATTGGAAGGGGGGTTGAGGGAAATTATAATTGTGGAAATATTATACGCAATGTGAGCGTCATTGGCGTTAACTAAGAAAGTCACTTGTTTGTGGAATGACCGTCATCACTAAGTAGTGGGAGGGAAGAGGCACAATCGACGCAAAATATCCCGGTAGTGCAGTATGATTGTATGAGTTTAACCGTTCATCTGGTAAAACTGCTACAGTGTAGTTTTAAGTTGGGGAATTTACTCTTGTTGGAATAACACCGATCAACTTAACTAACTTATTTGGAACGCACACACCTACCGGTGTAAGGACGCATAGAAGATATCAGGGCCTTAGGATGGGCGAAAATGATCCGCGGCAGCGGTTAAAGGTATATACAGCACATACAGGTTGGTTATTTATACTGCCTGTGGTACTCATCTATACGCTGACTGAAAGAAAAGAAAGAGACTTCTAATGAACTGGGATAACGGAAGGATCCCATATCTTTTTTTTTTCACTCCCCAAACCAACGACCTGAAAGCCTGAGAACGAAAACTACGAACTGATATGTCTTAAAAGCTCTTTGAATCTCGTTTAAAATAATGCCTTTATTGTACCAAAGGAACATATACCTTCAACATTTATATTTCCAGTGTTAAACACAATTTACAAATGATAATGATAATATAACGAAATAATAATAAATAAAATAACAGATAAATAAAAGTGAATAAAATTATTTTCAAATTTTAAAAAATTTCTTCGATTTTTAATCGTGATCAGTTACTAAGTATCCCCATTTGAAGCACTAGGAACTTTATTTTAAAAAACAATACCTTACTGCAAGACGTCTATTACACAATTAAAACCAAAAGTTAATTTATAGAAAGGTCGATGTTTCCGTTGACCAGAGACAGGAATCGTTGAACCCAACTTCCCCAAGAAAAGAAACCTCTCTTGATTCTATAAAACCGTTAGACGATAGGCAGCTTCCCTGTCAATTGAAAAAAATTAAATGTCCCTCATCTATAATACTGCTGATATCGGCAAGATCCGATGACATTTGAAGAGATATGCGCAGCCATCCACATCCGCCCTCCAGCGAAATCTTGAAAAATGATAGTTTCTTTTAAATGTTATTAAACCCTTCTATTGGATCCTTCTGCTTTGAGGTATTTATTTCTCAAAATCTATGTCACTTAGAAGAGGTGGACCCAAGAAATAAAATAGGTTATTTTTATTAGATATATGAAAAAAATTAAACTCTCCTTGTCTATGCAGGTAATATCTTTAAATTATTGGAAGCATGCGACGTTTCTCCCGTGACGGTACATGTAACTAGGGTATACCGCTGTCTTTTTGGTGGTCATAACCACGGTAACGAGACTATTCTTTGCTACAAGAGCAAATCAGATGCTACATTTCATTGAAAATTACCCCTCCCAGACCGTAAACGACATTGACAAAAGTGGACGTTTTGTACTCAGACGTGACGGGCGTGTAAAAAAATACGTTTGACACTCGGATAAAAAATCCACTATTAGATCTAAAGAAAAAAGCATCTATCTTGCCCAAGTAAACGTGCACTGTGCATCTTCAAAGTAACAACATGCATGGGGCAAAACAAGCTTTTGCGTTCGTCTAGTACAGGAAACCAAAGACACCCTCAAAGATACTGCAGACAAAAAAAAAATTAAAATTAAACACTTGGCCGTGTCTGACCAATCAACTGTAAAGAAACCATAATAAATTACATCGACCGGTGCTGTTTTTAAACACGTTAGTAATTTGTTTGGATCAGTTGAACAGCCTCAGTCTAGCGGTATTGCCTGAATGTTTGCGACAGTCGAACTAGTCTCGTCTGATGGTGGCCGGTCGCCAGCGTGCAAATTAAAAGTAGACATACTAAACGTCTTGTTCGGTATTTTATACTGATGTTTTGGACAGCACACACATAAAATCCGTGAAAACGCCCGACGGAAGTCTTTCAAAGATAGAGCGTAAATGATGGGATTCATTCCCGAATTGATATATCCCAGCCACGTGAAAACGGGGAATATGATATCTGGGTGAAGCACACAAGTTCCACATATGCCATATAACAGGTTGGCCGCGAAGAACGGCAACCAACATATGATAAAAACCCCTATGACTATTCCTAGGGTCTTCGCCGCCTTTCGTTCTCTGGCAACTTTACTGAGTTTTGTTTTAATGACAAATTGTTTCAGTCTTTTCCGTATGAATTTTGCAGGACTGTGTATGTCTGAAACCGGTGCGTTGTCGTCTTCATTTTCGTTCTGATTTTCAATAAACGCAGAATTCACACTAGCCGTATCATCTTCGATACTCAAGTTGTTATTTGTGGTATTTCTTTTATTACTTTGATTGTGGCACCCGTTCCTTAGGTAGCGAGGTTTGATAGGTGAAAAATCGTTTGTCTCCGCTATGGCAGGTGTGTAAATTGATAAATTTTTCCTAACATTCATCATAAGTAAACTAGTGGCCCCCGGCCTAGCACCTCCCCGGTGTATCCGCAGCGTTAATTTCTGTCCATTCATTCCACTTACTACAGACTTGGACCCGTGTCTTAGACTCCTCAGTTGCTCTGCTGCAGCTCTGTATATTTTCCAGTAAACGTATAACATTATAACAAGAGGAGTGTAAAAAGATATGGCTGAGCTTATCAAGAGGTAAGCGGTATCCTCTGTGAAAAGACAGACCGTGTCTGGTAGTACTGGATCCACCGCTCGCCACCACATTATGGCGGGGAATGATATAGAGCCAGAACATATCCAAACTAATGCAATAAGAATGCACACTCT
The DNA here is from genome assembly GCF_051362555.1 of Lingula anatina. Classification (NCBI taxonomy): domain Eukaryota; kingdom Metazoa; phylum Brachiopoda; class Lingulata; order Lingulida; family Lingulidae; genus Lingula; species Lingula anatina. The sequence continues at coordinate 59,471,717 of NC_141767.1, forward strand.
TCGCGACGACATCCGGTGTGGATATTTTATAGGATCCGTTATGGCCCAGTATCTATCCATGGATATCACGCATAAATTAAGTATGGACGCAGTGCTTCCAAGAACGTCAAAGGAATGCCAAAGATCGCACCACAGTTTTCCATAGACCCACCGACCTGAACGTATCTCCAGCGCAATGCTGAAAGGCATTACTATACTGCCCACGACAAGATCGGCGACAGCCAAGGACACCAAGAAGAAATTTGTATTGGCCCGTAGATATCTTTCCTTCACTATCGCAGTAATTACAAGTAAATTTCCAACCACTGTTAAAAGAGCAAAAAATGCCAGTACAAATCCTAGTGCTGGGTGTTTATGGTGGTAGGCCGCGTGCTCAAAAGCCGTCTCTTCTTCACCGTGGTAAAGATCACTAGGCGTAGTTCCTGGCAACGACGAATTTCTAACGTAGGTATCGTTTTTGATATTACCAGTATAATAGAATATCGTTGAATTTAATGATGAAACCCCCATGACATCAATGATATATTGTTTGACTGACGTCGTTAGTTGTTTCTTATTATTAAGAAAAGTTGTTAACTCGACTTGGAGCGACTTTGTAGGCCTACAGGCACACTCACCCTTTACACTCTGAGCCGATGATTTCAGATCGAGAAAAGATGCCCTAGTATTTTGAGAGACATATCCGGCAAGTTGCTTTGCTATTAAAGGAGTAATGCCGATGGTCATGTGTTCCAAAAAATAGTTCATAACTGAAGTTTTGATAAACAGTCTTCATACCAAATGATGGAAAGGCCAAGTGTGATATATATATTTTTTTTGCTTTCGCCTTTATCAGGTAATGGAGCCCATTTGTGTGGTCTTATAATAGCATCCCAGAACGATGACTCTTGAAATTTCAAATCAGCAAAAACTGAAAACGACCATCTTGGGAATTGAAATCTGAAAAATAGAAAATGTAAATTGTTAACACGTGAATGACAGTTGGTGTTACATTTGGTTGAGTGTGCTGTATCTTTTTATTCATACACAACATTTAGATGAGACCAAAAGTTAATATTTTTAGTATCATTCGACTATCTAGTTAACCGCTTTCACTTCAATCGGTTTGAGGATTATTATTCATTTTAAAGATTTTGAAGATACATGTAGGAGGAAAGGCGCCATGGCCAGGAGCAAGACACCTCACACAGAGTTGGTAGGAAAAAAAACAGTGCCAGACTGCGGTTCGCTTCTTTACAGGGCTTCACTTACAAATAACAAGTCATCCTATTTACCAAGTTCTTTTCATTGAGAGAGCTTTAAAAAAGAAAGTATAAGTGGGGATCTCAGTTTCTTCCCAGCACGTTAGTACGCTCTTTATCTCCTTTCAATCCAGGGGAATTGCCAGCTGTTTAGGATGAAGGAAGAACCGCACCAATTACTGAGCCAAACCACAGACACGCCACATGCATTATATACTAAGTTTTCCAAATGCGCTGCTGGAAATCATTCCAACATTTGTTTACAAAATTTTACCGAACAATTATGATGCCCTATGGTATGAATAGCTGTCATTTCAGTCCGGCCTGTGGAGAACAGCCAATCTACATGATTCTCGACCTTTTCAACTTGACTTCATACACCTGTGAGTGTTCTATCAAAAGAACAACTTTCTGATCTAAATTAAGGGACATGCATCGAATTAGAGTATTATAAAAAAAACCCTGTAAAACACTCTGTATCCCTAGTTCAGATAAATAAAGGCTTCGAAGTTTTACGAGCTCTGAACATCTCTGTATTACTACATGTATATCTGAAAGAATAACTAAAACGAATTTGCTAAAGCACAGCGTAAAAGCAACACACATAAGCATGTCAAACACCACCTTTTGACCTAAGATACTCCACTGCAATTGCGCTCTTGCACTGGGTAGCATTTGAAATGGACATGAGATAAACCAGGTTCTTCTTAAGGCAGGACGAAATACAAACTGGCCGGTGAACGCACACTCTCGCCACACACTGGCAATAAAAAAAGCAATATATCAGCCGTGTAGGCTTCCATCTTTACCTGCTTATTGCATTTTCAACAATACTCAAAGCTGCAATCATGACATTGCCTTTTTCTGTGTAGACTTTCTACCGATATCCGGTTATTAGGTTTCGAACATTGGGCTCATTTCATAAACATTTTCATTGAACTGTGGAATGCATTAAGTTACACGTTTTATCGGTAAGAGCTATTTACTGATAATATGTTAACACACGACCCTTGAAATATCAGAATCGTTTCTATCCAAGCGGTAGTGTATTTGGTTACAAGAACTATTATGCAATGCTGTCTTGTAAATTTGATTTTTTTATTCTGCTACACCCAATATCACAAATGCCTAAATGCATTATTGATAAATACGAACGACATTAGAACTGTTACAAAGATAGCTGATAAATATAGTGTTGGGCATATTAATATAGTTACAGCTGAATAAATGCGCCTATAATGTGGCTGTTTCCGACTTATCGAGAGCTATGTACACTACCTTATTTCAAATTGCTAGGTAACAGCTACAAAGGAGAGAACTATGCTTCTCTTCATAACTCATAAAATTGTGTTATCTTCATCTCCATGTTACTCGTATCTACCAGTCGCTGCGACAAGCTTTGCTGGAAATCACATTTTTCTTGAGTTGAATTCCACAATCAGATCAATCAAAGGCACGCCACCTACGCTTTCTTTTTTTTTCTGCGAATAAAAACGTGTCTGTCTGTTTGTTTGATGGCTCTTGTATGACTCAAAGCCCAACAATTTTCTCACACGTAAAATAAATAAATAAATAAATAAATAAATAAATAAATAAATAAATAAAAAAAACATCAATCGCTGAGCACATTCATTCAGGCAGTCTAAGACTGCATTCCCGTAGATTTAGATCGATCCATCTAGATCGACCTAACTCCTTGGGGGTTCACGCTAAATTGATGTCAGCTGAGCGCGCACGGTAGGTCTTAGACGCCCGTTCATCTGCTCGCTTCTCCTCCCACCTCTTTACCAAAATGTCATCAATAAAATCGTGATACTTCTTACCAAGGCTGAACGTTTGTGTGGATGGACGCCAGATAAACTTAGACTCATTTCATGTGCAGGTTTATTGCACACGATTTATTTAACCCCGATAACCAACATATATATAACCTGACATATACGTATGTGCACCAGCGTAATACGTTTTATTCTTTAGAGTGACACGAAGGATTTTCTGCGAATGAACATTTCTATTCGTCATGAAGATTTTTCATCGTCAGTTTTCTGTGCCCTAGGGCGACATAATAATAATAATTAAGATTCATAGACCTATCAACACATTGATTTCACAATCACTCATTTGCATCAGTCATCTTATAATTTCAACTGGAATTAATCGGTGATCACTGATAAACGATCCCATAAGCGGCGAATGGCTACTTAATTGAGAAACTCAAAGGTGATTTCATGTCCCACGCAAGTTATGAAAATACCCTGCGGTCGTGACCTTACTTGAGTACACCGAACTTTAGCCGTAAGAATGGTTCACGCTATGGGCTGATCATTCAACTACACTTACCGGTCTCAACCGGCCCGATTGTGCTTAATTAATACACAGCTACTGAGTTGGCTAGGCTGGTAACCCATCTTTTAACTCCATTTTTTCACTTCAGAAGACGTTAGGCTCGGTAGGCCGGTAACTAGTAACTGTAAGAGTGAGATTGTGAAGACACCGAGTCAAAATGTACAAAAAAGCAGGTGCTTTTCACACAACAGTATTGTTCTCGAGCTGCTAAATGTTCATCGTCCATACAGACTCACAGTTACATGCATGTGTTACTGCAATACGCAGAATATTCATATCACGACAACAATCGTGTACGTACAATGTAACTAAATATCCTGTCCTTATCACGGTCTATACTATGCTTCATACGTGTTACCACCAAAACTGAATTTCAAAAAATGTCGTACCCGGTACGCTTCAATACTAAGCAAAGACAAATGAGAAACTGCTACCTAATGCTGGATCAAGCAGGCCATAGTTCTCAACCTAAAACAATAATGTGATAAAATAGAATTACGCGAAATCAAAGTTCGATGGCCACACCATTTGTTGTGTAAATAAGATAAATGATTTGCGTCGCCGATTTCATCTGAATATCACACATTTCCCGCGGCGTTTATTAATTCCTTAGCTCATGGGCCAGAATTTAAACCACAGTGGTGGACTCGATAATTGAATCTCTGCAAATTGAATGCCATGTGATTTCTTTCTCTCTCTTACTGTGGTAATATCATATACACGTAGTTCTTTTTTCTAAAAGCTGAAGAGAAAACGAAAATTTCTTCTCGCCCTAACAATAGAAAACTAAAACCATACTACAACAAATGTCAGAACTAACAATACTGAACATGTTTCTGGAGTCACGCTCTTCTTCCAAAGTACATGGAGAAAATGGTTCAACCCAATAAGTTTCTTTTAAAGATATACATGTATTTGAATCAAGCATAGGATTCCCGGAAACGCCTATAAACCACCTTTACTAGTTTCTCATACGACCCAAAAATGTAGTAAAACACATACGCTGATTTTTTTTTACATAAATTGCAATTGACTCATATTAGTGCCAGGGTACGGCTCATAATTTCTAGTATTGAGTAGTGCAAGACTTTTATTCTAGGGTTAGCACTGATGAGATTATCTTAAAATTTGGAACATCAAGGGTGTTAAGAGAACTAAAGTAAAAGTGTATCAACTTACCCCACAAAAAGTCACTCTAGAATCGCAATATCCACCAAATCTCGTTAACACCATGTTCTTTTTGGACGCTATAAGATAACGCAGTGAGGTGCACTGGTTTACCGAACGTGGCTGACATTTTATTTCCGGCAACTTCTTTGTAAGCTAAAGTACTGTTAGTAAGCGAATCCCTTGTGATGCACTAATTCTACCATATTCCAGACCTGCCAATCTGTGAATGCTTTTCGACAGGACAGGAATTATCCAGGGATGAATTTGGCATTAATGGACGGAAGGTATAAAATGAAACAATTTTCTAAAGTGATCCTTTTTCCTAGTCCGTGTCATAAAATCTTTTTCCACAGTTAGTACTTGACCAATTCTCTTCTGAAGACAAGGTTTTGTCAGGAGCAATATTTGCAAATGTTTACATTTGATATAAAATAAGACCCTAAAGGAATGTAGAAAGCATCCCAAAATGCTAATTAGCATATCTACTGCACATATCGGTGTGTGCTTTTATATGGTGTCAAAAGGGGGGGGGGGGGGGAGCGTAAATGAATGAAACTAAAAAAAGCACCCAAGGAGCGCAAACTCCTGCCAAGGCAGATCAATCCCCAAATTTATTGATAATCTATTGATTAAAATAAGTAATTAATTTACTCAATTTTCATTATTAATTAATTACGTCTCATTATTAATTGATTCATCACCTCTAAAATCTACCCCCTTTCTGGCCTATCCCAAAATTAAATTAAATTTTCTTCATAGCTTTTAACATGTTGCTCACAGACAAAAATACTTTATTAATCAACTTATCAAAAAAAAAAAAAAAGAATGGATCACCATCAAAATTTAATTGTTTGTTACTTGGTCTCCCCAAAATTTTATCAAAATCCTTCCACAACCTTTCCAAACGTAACCAAAAACATGATCTCCAAGAGGTCAATATTTCAAGTTGGTTTTACAAAAATGTCAGTAAACTAACTATATATAAACGTTCTGCTTTCACTCAAACAATTGAGTATTAGAATGCAAATAAAGATAAAACACAGAATGACTGTTTATGGATTATTTGCATAATGTTTGCACAATACGAAAGATCACAAAGGCTGCACGGTTAAACATTCCAGCGAACGCAGCAAAATGTAGTAAGAAATCTGTACAATTTGCCTTCACCCCTTAACACTGCGTATATGTATGTGAATATTTTGTGGACGACAATGGCACAGTGTCCACGTGTTTGTGTGTTTATATGACGATGGCGTGTTTGGCATCAGTTTGGATCCAAATCTTCAAAAAGCTGATCAAATACCCCGTGTTCCAAGCACATCATCTCATAAAATGTCTTAACATTCTCAACAGAGCTTCTTTATTTATCTCACTACAAACAGACGCAGAAAGAAGGACAGTGATCAAACATTCAGATAATGGTAAAGAAAAAAACAAACAGAAAGCGACTTAGACGAAACACTGTGGTCGCATGGCAGCTTTAAATTAAGATTTGTTAATACATGTGGGATTGAATGTGTATTTTTTCCAGGCACCCATTTATTTTATTGAGATAAAATGCTGCAGGGGGCTCGGTGTGTAATCAATAGTGGTCACGAAATTTCAAAATTGTGATGCACTTCCAATTAGTGCTTCCAAGCAATCCCCACACATTGTATTGTCTCAATCAATTTTCAGAGAAAAAAGATAATCATATGTTTTTCCTAATACACTTGATCATATAAACCATTCTTTAAACTTTTAGCTATAGAACTATTTTTAGGGACACACTAGTATTTTGGGTGGGATTTGAATCATCCTTGTGTCTACCCGTTTAGTACACATGCTTTGTCTTTTCCGAGTTTTAATATGGCGTAAATAATCGCATTTTCATTTAACGTCAGTTATCAGTATCTGGAATTAGAAATTGATAATATGATTTAGACGTTTATATTATTATTCTTGAATGAAATATTTAATAAGAAAGGTAATCATTTGCTAGTAATTGAGGTTCTTGGAAAACGAATGACATCTGGATTAACAATTCAATACGATTAATTCTATATCTTAATAAGAATTTTATTTTATTTCAAGGAAATTGTCATGGTTTTTGAAAAGCTTATTTTCATTTTCTATTTAAATTGAAATGCAAACTGTATGATAAAAGTGCTTTCATGTTAGTAACTTGTTACCATTGATGCATGTACTACACCGTACGTCTGGTTAATAGCACTGCGAGCTTTATTGATATACAATCTAAGACCGTTTAAGAAACACTTAAATACCAAAATCATATATGCGGAGTATACACCCCAGTAGCCATGCACCGTTGACTTGAAAATACTTGCTTAAATGTGTAAAATATCACCTCCTACCAACAGTACTGAGTATACTTTTGTTTAATAAGCCTTCAAAAAAGTAAAAGGGTACGGTTTCGTTAAAAGTATAAATACCCGAGCAAATGCAATAATATAAGTGCACTTTCAAATAGCGTAACTTAAATGTCAAAGGGCATTGCCTCATACTCCCCGCAAAAAATCTGTTTTCTTTTTGTGCTCTCTCTCTCTCTCTCTCTCTCTCTCTCTCTCTCTCTCTCTCTCTATATATATATATATATATATATATATATATATATATATAACCTTCTGTCTTTTCCGGCACTGATTTTTATATTTATACTATTGTCGGTTATGCGTCATACATGTATATTACTTTATCAATTGGCCGATTTGTTGTAACTGGATGGACGGGAAAAAATCAACTTTCCGAAATGGAATTTGAAGAAGGCGCCGTCTTGCGGCTATTTTTTGGCTGACCAAGTGTAATTTGGTTTATCTTTTGGCATGTCGTCTTTACACTAGTAGATGTGGTTTATATGCGTTACAGAGAATCTACGCTCGCTTCATGTGTAACTTTAAATATCTGGTTGGCGAAATAACCACTTTACCAATGAAATAATCGAAATTTCTTCAGTTTCGCAATTCCTGGATACACTGACCCCCAACAGTGGCACAGCATGCTATCCAAGACAAAATATAACACATATTCCACCGAGAGTTTTTTTCACTATAGTTGACTGTATCTTCGCAGCTTATATTGTCCGTACTAGAGATTATTTTCAAATAATCCGTTGGTGGCCATTTTGTTTTTTAAAAGATTTCTTATAGATATTTACATGCAGCAATTCATAAACAATCAGTACTCGCTGCACAACTTTTACGTCATTTAAACATAACCATACTAAAATGTTATATATATATATATATATATATATATATATATATATATATATATATATATATATATATATATATATATATATATATATATATATATATGCTTTATTGGCTATTGGTGTTATGATGGTCATATATGTAGTCATATTGAAATTTCTTATCAAATAGAAATTGATTTTAAAAGATCTTCGAAATCATGCACTTTATTAACTTTTATTCGCAATTAACTGTGGCGTGAATACGTTTACAAATTTACGTCGATATTCTTTGACTCTAACTCTAACAGGCACAGGCAAGGTTTAATCTTACCCTAGTGCATTTTGTTGGAAAATTTCCCTTGCTGAATTTGATTTTAATTTTTTTTCGGTCTTGTCAACAGGAGCAGAAAATCGCGTCACAATTTAATTATTTTGTTTTTTTTTCTTATTGTACGTGAGACATGCTATTGCACAGATTTTTCTTTTCTCTGCTTATATTTTATTATACACGTGTCTAGCAGGTTTCAATCAGGACCTTCTTTGACTTACTTTGAAAGTGTTATAATTATCTTATTTCATATCGCGTGATTTCCAAAGTTTTGTCAATATCACATTATCATAACGCCCCCTCCCCCTTCCCAGTCCAAAAAAGGTACACAAGCTCGTTTGGAATTTACTTCAGGTAAACACAGCCTATGCCACAGACAGGGAGGACAAAAATTAATTGATGGTCTCCTACCAAGTGGAGATCTTTGACATTTCCTCCTCATTTGTCTTCACTACGGTTTAAATCAATAAGTCAGTGGTTGAGATTGTTTCGCGATGATGTTTTCAGGTTCTGGCTTGGTTCCATATATATGCTGTTAATCACTCACCGTATTGATTAAAGCTACCACAATTAGGAGTAGAATCCCGCAGAACTTAAGCACTCAAACTAAGCATGCATTGATATTATCGAAATCCAAAGTGCCTTACGAGAGGAAGGGGTAGAGGAAACGTTTCGTTTTTTACACAAAAGCTTCTTTCAAATGAAAATTATTGACTTCTAAATGTTCGCATGACTGTGCATGCTGACAGTACCGGTAGATTGTCCAAACAATGTTTAAACATTGCTTTTGGCAATAGATTCATCAATGTGTTTGTTTAATTTTTCAAGAATTTACCATCTGACATAACACTTTCCAACACATGATGTCCGTAGCCCTGGTAGAAATGCAATCTGCAAATCGCTCCGAGTAGTTCAAGCATTGGTCTTTGAGATAAGCATTACCCAGCACTATCGGTTTCATCAAGACACCAATAACGGGATATCATACCAATACATCCTCAACCATCAAGACAAACTGGATTAGAATCCACAGAACTTTGGTGTATGAATTATTTACAATTGAGGAGCCCTCAAGCCTTTTTAATTGTGGTGATCTACTCATATACAAGCTAGATTTGATTATCTTTAGAAACACTATACTGAAAGAGTCATCGTGTTAAGAGCTGAGTATCTTTCAACCCATATTAAAAACATTGGTGTTTCATGATAGGATTCTGTAGATATGGCTCTAAAGGATAATGTCGTATTTTCCAACAAAATATGGGGTTGTTCGTACTGCAAGGTGAAAAAGGCAGCTATTAAAAGGTTATATAAAACTGAAGTACAGGTATGAATAAAACCGACAGCCAATACTCTAATTTTTGAAAAATATCAAACGTCGCATTTACCAACATACGGGGCTGTTCATACCGCAAGGTGAAAAATAGGCTTTTAATAAAAAGTTGTATAAAACTGAAAATTGGCGAAATGATCATTTTATCTAAAATGGACGACTGGCAAGTTGGAAAAGTAATATATCTGTGGGTATTTTGTGAGCACTGACTGAAAATGCAGCACATACAGTAACTGATTATAAACATTATGAATATCAAACCTACATGGTGATGACTTCCTTGCCCAATCTTTTAAAATCATATTAACGTAAACATTTAGTCATAAATAAAGACCAAAATACAGCGGCATAAATATTGAATATTCTTGGTGCTGCGTGGACACTACACTATCTGATTGAAGATAAACCAATGCCATGAAGTTCACCTATACACTCAATAAAAATGTCATGTTTGCCATCTACATTTGAAACTCAAAACTGGAAAAACAAGAGGCTGGGGTAAAATCTATTGCATCATAGGAACGTAAATAATCCCCTTTGCAAGTGGTTAACTTACACACGCCTTGTTTAGTTTGTATTGGCACAATTAAAAACATACAAAAGAGATCAATAAAGAATGTGAAAACAGAGTTATATGTCTAAGGCGCCGTTACAAACCTCCTTAAACTTGCACCAGTGATGGAATTACCGCACATGCCTACATGTACGTAAGTCACTGCATGTTGCTACATGTATTAAAAAATCACTGCAGCTACACCGTTTGTCTTTAGATGCATATAAATGTACGTCCTGAATCCAAACATCTTAATTATACATGTACCCTATGATAAAGACGTTGTATTCAGTCAATTATGATAACATATAAATAAATTCATATTTCTTATTTTTAGTGTATTGTTTTAAGTTGTCTAACTATACTTTCTGGACAATGGCCACAGTGGCCACCTAGTTGTCAGCCGAAACCAAAGCTGTGTATACTGTGTAAGATCAATAACAAATTGTGCAACCTCTTAATGGACTGCCTGCGACGGCATGTTGTTTTCCCAGATACCCCCCTCCATCATAAGAGAGAAGCTAAGCGCCCAAAGCCACTGATCAATCAGAACGAAAGAGACATAGAAACCTAACCTTAGACTTTTCTGAATGCCTTCAGAAATAGTAGCTGCAAATATTTAGCTTGAATCTTAACAAGAAGCGAGAAGCAATAAAGCATATGTGTTCTTGTCGAAAGTGAGTTACAAATCCGAGTATTTGAGTCAGTGGTTCAATAAAGCCTTTTGGTAGACAGATTTAATGCGATAAGTGAAATTTGCTAAATGGTTTTAGTTGAAAAAAGTTGCACAATCACGGGTTGCAGTAAAACTCTATTACAAAAAAGCAAATGTTAGATAAACTATATATATATAAATAAAGCAGTTGGACCAAAACAATCAATTCAAAATATCCTCTGCCTTTAGAAAAAGTAGAACACATCATACAATTTCCATGAGACCAGATTAAATGATATGTTGCAATTATTGAAAATGATATTGGTTAGATTTAAAACAGACAAAAGCACTAACGAGAAATCCGCTTTGCTCCTCGACAATTCTTCGATCAGCACTTGCAAGCCCCCACCATTTTCACTCGTAACTTGAAAATATCACATGAAAAATTTAAATTATTGGTTGAAGTGTAGTCTTGTTTGTGTATTTTAAGGACCAATAAACATTTTAAGACCAGCGTTGCGTGTTTGTGGTTAATTTGCGTGTAACTGAATATTTATATCACGGCAGAAGTAAGCCAGCGCCCTTGCAGCACGAAGAGGCTGGGTTTTATCATTCCACATGCTGGGCAGCAGATACCAAAACCTCTATTTCCTCACAGCAAAGTTTAAGGCTTGTCATAATGTTACGTTTTCTTCTTTAAGAGAGGGATGGTGAAATGTATCTTCAAAAATTCACCAACAAACCTGAATTTCGTCTTATTTTCCCAGAGTTTCGGCTCAGCATAACTTCCCTTCTGTCAAATACAACAAATATTTCAGACACAACCTTATAATTCGTACAATGTTGTTGATATTTGCGACAGGCAGCAGGTTTTCCATATGACAAGTAAAAGTGTTACAATTTATATGCATGCCACACGTCGGTTACGGGCTTAAGATGTTTAGGTCCTGAAAATTGTGCCGAATAACAAATGGAACACTGTATTACGTCATCTCTCGCATACCTGCACATTGACCGTGAGATAATAAATAAATATTCAGAACAGGTACTCTTACTTGACCTCACGACCTTAAATCGATATTATTCACTTTACAACGGCCTTCAAAGCCCCACCTAAATCATTTGACATCCCAGTCAACATGCGATCAAAGACAAGGCTTGAATTGTTGTTTTTCTCTAGAAGAAATCTGACCCGATCTCGCGGTATTGCATTTCGCGCTGGTTTATTGTGGTTTCTGCAAGTCACGAACATTACAAGTTTGATTAATATACTTTTTCTATGAGACATTTAGCAAGACATACCGTGTCAAGTCTCTTTTCAGACCATGGAAGTATTATTGGAAATATAACACTCTCGCTGTAGAAAGTGTCCACCTCGCAATTGAATACGAATATCGTTATGCTGTTTTATTTCCAAGACAAAATTTTGAATCAAAAGACAATCTTTATTTACTTTTTTATGGGGGGGGGGGGGGGGGGGGGGATAGGCGCTACATCCCAGTGCTGTTCTCAAATATGTGTATGTGTAGTCAGTTCACCAAGTTCAGAATGTCAATCCCTTTTCACTAGTTTTCGAAAATGTCAAATTATAGCTGGTAAATGCTGTATTTCCATAAATAAAACCTTGCGTATACTATGTGCCTTCCATTAAATGTGTTGTATATACAACATTATGTGACGTAAATAAAGTAGCGTTATTTGCTATACCGAGCTACCTGTAGATATAAGGCACATGTAGGTAGGCTGAAACACGTGGTGTGCATATGTAGGATATCCGAAAATGACGGAAAATGCCATCAGGCCAGAGACCATGCTCGTCTACTGAAATTCATTAACGATAAACGAAAGAGCAAAGAGCATATTCAAATATATATTTTTAATTTTCTGTCAGTTTAAAGTACATGTACACGAAGTGAGCAAGAAATAAATTCTCTCTGTCTTTATCATATTGATGAAGTACTCAGTAGATATTATAATCGATGTGGTAACATGTCTACACATTCTGCAGTTTGGAGAGGGGTCAATCAATGCACAGTATACTAGTTAGTCAATTCTCCAAGCAATTGTCCGAATAGGCTAAATGTAATTGTCGTCATAAAAGGGATATGCGGACAGATGATCTAATCAAAGCTACAGAATATATTTTATCTAGGGGGAGTAAGAGTTTACCTGGCATACAGAGATAACGACAACATTTGTACTTGTATTGTATCCGTCTATCACTTGCAGTGAACCTCAAAGTATTTGGATTTTCGATGTCTATTTTCATAGATTTATACACAGACAAACACCCAGATACATTGAACACTTGCATAATTTTACTGCATTGCAGTAGCACCTACCCGGCACTCAAACTGAGCAATGTTAATCACCCGTATGACCCTTGTTTAATACATTACATACATCTTTCTTTTTGGAAAGCTAACGAATGTCAATACAAGGTACCCACTTTATACATGTAGGATCCCCAAACTATTGCCTGTGGAGAGTTTATATTATATTATATTAACATTTAACACACTCATTTATCATATATGTATATTTTGTCTCAGTAATATACGGTCCCTCCTCTCTCTCTCTCTCTCTCTCTCTCTCCCTCTCTCTGTGGGGAGGGGGGGCGGGGGCACGCGCAGGCATAGCAAATGAAAAGAAACTGAACAAATATTAGCAGAAACAGTGAAATCCCATTCTTCTTCCCTACTCGCTCGTCAGTAACCCGTCTTTGGAGCATTTTGTGTTGCGGTCCAAACAATCAGCTTAATTACTGGTCGTATTTACTGACCATTTTAGAATCCAGACAATGTCTTTATATACGCAGGGCTAACTGGCATTTATCTAGCAGTTTTACTTGTGCAAAGCCCATACATTCTATGACGAACTGGCATATGTTGTATTATTACGTAATGAAGTTCTTGTTTAGAACATTACCCAAGCTCGGCGGTTGGTAGACATGATTAGGGCATGTTCAATCTGATTTATCACGTACAGAAGTGATATATTACATATAAATTGAATTTTAAAAAGAAACACTTGCCTGATATAGCCTACACCTCTAGGCTATTTATCAAAGAAAATCGTCTGAGCAGAAATGGTTGCGAAAGATAATCGGTTCCGTAACATATTATTCAAGCAATATATATAAGCAACCAAGGAAACATGGATACAAAACACATAAACAGGCCCCAGTCTATCTCTCTTTTCTCCATTTATTTCTAAACCACTTACCTTACAGCTGGAGTATGGAGTTTGGGTATAGTTTATGCCAGAACCTCCAGACTTAGTCCATACACTGCACACCGTGCTAATGTCTGGCAAAAATTCCTATGTACACTAACAATAGCATACTTCACAACAGGTTAACGCAACTGTTATTGCGGTAGTATACTAAGCCGTATAAATAAACATTTCGATTCCCTGGACCTAACTCCAGACAAACAAAATTATTTCTCCGTATCCTAATTTGCCTTGAAGTTGTTCACTGCAATGGAGTTTGTTTCCTTGGGTCAGTGTGAGCGCTTTTCACCGCGTCATGGACTCGCCTGGTATAGAGCAGGTAAGTCCTTGACTCAACAAGGCACGTCGCTCTTTGACACAGGCATAATACAAAAATCGTATTATTAGGTAGCAGTCACGGCATTGGACAATTCTCAATAGAATAATGCATTTAATAACACATAAGGTCATTGCTACAATCGACCTAATAATAAATCACGTAAGTGGTTCCGTTCTTACTCGTTAAAAAGCGCGTCTGAGGCGAGTTCTAGTATTTCCTCCGTAAACACTGTCGACTTTATGTAATGTTCCTTCTCTGTAAAGCAGTTTTGGTTTGGGCGTGAGAATCGATACGACCAAGCAAACTTATAAAAAGCTTATTAAGATACAATTAAAATAATATTAAGATAATATTAAAATACAATTTGCAAGATAAAGTTATATTCCTACTGTTGTTGTTATGGCCAAGAAACATAAAACTTTTCGTTTTTGTAGAAGGATAATGGCATAAAGATAAGACTACTTGTGCAACACTTTTCTTTTATTAGTTTTTGCCTTAGAGGATAGCGGGGAGGAATAAAAGGGGGTAGGTAGAGTGGGTGGATTAAAGACTCCAGATATTTCTACACTGGAAATATAAACCCATCCAGTTGTTCCTAGTAGTTATTTCGGGTTAAAGATAAATTGACAAGTGGAGTAATTGCCTGTGGCATGAGCCCAATCAAGTCTGCCCAAAAGATGTTCTTTATTTAACAATGTGTCAGTTAATGCAGCAATTATTTTTGCGATCTATTACCAGCAGAATCATAACAGTATACAGCTCTAATATGCGTAACCGTTTTAATATTTACAGCAAATTTTAATTCGTATTAAAAGAATGTGTGCATGTTATATTTTAATCTTGACCAGGGGGATTTAAAATCAGCTTAGGCCAGGTTAAAATATAAGTCACAGTCAATTATGAGTTATAAGTAGCTCGGGATAATTATCACATCCCTTGAAATTCCCACCGGAGTACATTTTAGTTAGATACAATCCATACATAAGAACAACCTCCCGTTATCATAAATAACTATCTAGCATATTGGGGTTTACAAAACGTTTTTGCCTTACAAGGGTTATTTTGATTGCTACCATCTTATGTACCTTGACAAACATTTTAAATTCATTTTCATTTTCATATTCTAAAATATAGTCATCATTATTCTCGATTGTGTAAGCATCAATTATAAGTAAATTGGTAGTGAAGAACATAGGGCTAGGTAGATGCGACATGGTGTCACCAAAAAGTTGAAAATTCTATGTTTCCTACATGGCCAGCCCAAATTGAAATCCAAAACATATATATAGATACTTACATACCAGTTATATTCACACCAAGGCTAACATGTAAACACACCAGTAAATAACGTTAAAAAGCAAAAAAGCTGAGGTGAAGGCTATTCGTGATAATTTATCCAAGTTGTCAGCGTTCCACTTTGAGTGTAGGGGCGTGAAATCCAAATTGTCTGCTGAAACATGGCACTGCTTTTGTCGTCTTAGAGGAACAGCCTCGGGTATTTCTGGTAATGCCAAAGGGATGTTTGACATTATCATGTTGTCCATAGGGCCTTGGAACTGTAAGAAGAGTTTTCAACAACTGATCACAAAATCTGTCAATTCACTTTCATGGCATTTAACAGCTCAGCATGTCAAAAGCTTAACAAAAGTAGTTTAGAATAAGGTAATTCCAAAACTGCACATGACGACTCGTTATAGAATCCCATAGCCTAACAGCAATATGCGATGCAATATATTACATTTTGGGGGGAAAACATAAGGACAAAACATCAGCTTTGAGTAGGATTCGAATGCATGTTATTGTTTTGAATAATTTACAAAGCACACACGAGCAATATGCTTAGGTGAGACTCTAATACTATATGTATGTGGTATGCCTGGATTATTTTTACGTACAGCCTTCTTAATATTGGCATTTTTCTCTGGTCTAGTTGCCTTTTCCTTCTGTCTAGCCTCTCTCTGGAGCATGACATTGGCCGCTGCATACTCCAACATAGATGCTACGACAAATATTAGACAGACTGCCATCCACACGTCTACAGCTTTTATGTAGGAGACTCTGGGCAACCTCTGCTGTAAAGTCACGCTCTGCGTAGTGATGGTAAGCACAGTGATGACACCTATCGACACGCGCGCTGGCGTCGCTCTGGGATCTATCATGAAGTTTACAAAGGAGATAATGACGACTACGAAAGATGGAGCGTAGACGTTTAGAACGTAATACCGCATGTCCCGACTCAGCTGAAATTCGGCGTAGATACAAGGGTATTCTCCTGGAAATTTATATGATTGTAATTAATTTTAGTTTCAATGATCAATCAATGATACTGTACAATTGGACTTTTCTTGCGTATACAGGATTATTTTTACTTAGATAAGCAAAAAAATGGCAGGCATCTTTGTTAACTTCCCTTTTCCGCAGGGGGGGGGGGGAGGGGCAATTTTGTAAGAAGGGGTATCGGGAAATGACATTTTATCTAGTCCAAAAGCGATGATGAAATCATTCAATTAAATAAACAGTGCTCCCGGCTATATACAGCATCATAACGTTTACCCGTGGAAGTTCCTGTGGTGCAGTATTTAGGAGAGTCACTTTCCAATGTGAATTCCGGCAGATAAAGATCGTCTTTTCTCTGAATAGGATCTGTCTCCTTCCAGAAAATGTTGACATCTTCAGTGGTGTACGCATCTGGTAGGGGCATTAAAAAAACGTGAGTAATTGAAACTGATTACACTAGAAAGCAACTTTCGTTCTTTTAAATAATCCATAACGACATTTGTGGGAGCAGGTTGTAATAATACTTCTGTTTCTTTCCAAATTATTTTCATTTGGTTCATTTTATAATCCAAGTTGAAAAGTTAACCCAAGCCAAATATTTGAGGACTGTAAACTTGTTATCATTTCTTGATTTGGCATGAGCCAACTTCAGGAGGAATGAGACACCTTCACCTCGGAGTGACTTTGAGGAGTTTTATTTATATCTAGTAAATTTCTATCAACTTTAGAAACATAATTTAAAAAAAATAATAACTGCACATGTGCGCTTTTACATATACCGATCGTCACATATTCAGTTCCTATAGACACAATTTATGTAATTAAGAATTATGCGTTTTTCATTACTTGTAGTCATCTAAACAATACTCACAGCTGTGTATTTCAATCCTGCAGGTCTGTGAATCCATTGGGAATTTGTAGAAATCGTACAGGCAGGAAAGCTTCATAGAGATTCTAGTGTTAAAAAAGGACCAATTCATCCATCCTGCAATATCTGTACATTGTGGACAATTCATACCGATGATGGTGGAAGTATCATATTCAAATAATGAAATATAGTTTGAATCGCTTATTATTATTATTATTATTATTATTATTATTATTATTATTATTATTATTGTTCGCGATTATGTAAGCAATATGTAGCATAAAGTTAAAGAACCGTTGCACAATTGTTTTACATACACAATCACTTAAAACGAATGGTTTACAAGTTGAGTTTTGTCTCACACAAATTCATGTCCCATATGTACAGGTATTTGTGCCATCTTTTCAAGCATTTTTGTGTGGTTTATTAATGCATGTTTAACTGCAGTGGCAGTGACAGATCTAGACAGAACCTCCTAATTACCTTTGTGAGTACAGTATATCACCAGATGGCGCTATCCTAATCAGAACGTTCGGGGTCGTTATATCATGTTTCCATCCCTGTTTTTCGTTGTAGAAGAACAGGTCTGGCACCCATATGTCTGTCAGTACCTTGTCAGAGAGGGTGATGGCGGTTGCACTGCTTAAATTGAATGCATTAAATGCCAACCGGGGATCATTCCAACGTTGGCGCAGATAAATGGAAACCGAAAAGTCCTGTGGGCGAGAATCATGTTTAGTTATAAGAACTATTTACAACATAATTAATTTGATGTTTAAGAGCTTTCCTGGGACTTTGGCCCTCTAAACAACCTTGCATTCTGTTTAAACTAGCCATTTATATACCCGAAAGACGTGTTTCATTGACCTGCACCTAGATCACTATCACTGCTGAATCGGTTTAGGTCAATTAACGGAAAATGATCAAACACAAATCCATCTGTTGAATCTTCGGGACGGAACTCGATGTGCCAGAGAGTCTATTTATGGTACTTTTCACGACAAAATTCTGCGGATAGTCCCTTAATCCAACAAATCTGTCATCTTTTTAATTACAATGCATGTATACAGAATGATAATTATCTTATGCCAGATAGTCGAAA
The DNA here is from genome assembly GCF_051362555.1 of Lingula anatina. NCBI lineage: Eukaryota > Metazoa > Brachiopoda > Lingulata > Lingulida > Lingulidae > Lingula > Lingula anatina. Next base: position 59,490,336 of record NC_141767.1, read on the forward strand.
TAATTACATAAACTGATAAAGGAAATCTAAGAAGCAAGACTGGAAATCTGTTAGATCTATGAAACGGAACTTAAGATTCTGCCAGCTGGGACAATAAAACGATTCATCTGATGTAGAACACATGCCCTTGACATTTATGTCTCCTTGATCGAAAAGTTCAATACGATGCCGAGAAAGAAGCAATAAAATGACAAACTCAAGTATGATGTTCGAAATTTGGCCGATGGCGGCCGCTTTTATTGTGAATCCTTGTACTAAAATGAATTAAATTCTGATGTTAAAATTAAATAATTGTGACAGTGCCAAAATACGTAGATTTTACGCCTGAAAAGACTATAAAACGATTCATCTGATGTAGAACACATGCCCTTGACATTTATAATATGGGTTACGGGATAACGCGTGTACATTTATTTCAGAAAAACAAAACCGCTGGCCTGTCGTTTTTTTTTTTTTTTTTTTTTTTTTTTTCGTTTTTACCATAAATGTTTTGGGGTCCTATTAACATAATGTGCGTTTTATGTCAACTTCATTTGCTACCGGTTAACGGCATACTGGGAGGGTTTATTCATTTTAACATCTGTCAATACAGTTCTCTTCGTTATTCAAGTCCCCTCACTTTGATGTTTAATAGATTGGATTGGTTCCATAGCATTATTGGTTGCAATATAAGACATATAAGGAATATCTTGAGTTTGAATCGAAAAGTTAATGCAGAAAAGTTTACCTTAAGATCAATCGATTTAAGAAATACGTCTTCGTCAATAGATATGATAGACTTGGAATATGGTAAAAGTAAAATTTACTGATAAAAAAGGAGTAACTCATGAAAACACAACAGTTTCATAATATTAGATCATAAGCGTTGCCGACATAGAAAGGATCAGAATGATGAATACTTTACCATATTTGCTGTGTTGAATTCACCGAAACCATTGATTGCTATATCAACTGTGACATTGGTTGGTTTTCCTACATAAAAAGAGCAGTTTCCACAGTTCTCTTAAATGAACGGACAAAGAGAAAAAATCGTTGTTTTTATACCCCAAATAGATCGTGAAATCTCATTCTGCATGCGCGCGCACACACACACACACACACACACACACACACACACACACACATGCGATATTTATTTTAAAATATTGAAGATTAAATTATAATCCGTAAAGCATGACCGGCGCAGACGCTTGGAACAGGATTTTTTTAAAACTCCCATCACCGTGTTTTCTTTATACCCCAGTTGGAGACGAACTTAACACGGTTCACTTACCATCAGGCAGATGCGGACGTATTCGGCTGTCATATGTGCCGTTTGTCAACACGCGGTTGAAGGAGGCGTGTTGCTCTGCTGTGCTATGTTTGTTATGGAACGAAAACATAATTGATAGATGATGTGGTAGATCAAATACCATAGCTTGAAATTGCAAAAAGACATTGGCATAAGATTTTGGTTTTACATTTATGGTTAAACTTAAAAAGCCAATACGTTTTCACACGAAGGGCGTCACATTACCACATTCTACACTGAAAAAGGTCTTTGTTGCGTACAACCTGTATTTGTGCCAGTTTTAAGAACGGTTCATTTGGAATGACCGTGTTAGCAAGGTATGTGTCAAAAATAGAGGTGGACCATTTAAATAAACTGTATCAAATGAATTCAATTTAAATATCTGGATAAAAAAGTAAACTTGAATAAATGGGTGATTTAATGTGTAAGACAACAGAGTCCCGCCAACAAAAAGTTAGTTAAATAACCATAGCACGTGCATTTTAGTCAGTATCTAGATTAATGGCGTAAATGCGTAAATTAAAGGCGCACTTGGATAATATTGGTAATTAGATGGTGTAGTTGCACATCAATAAAAATACGTAAAATTCTTTAAAATGGTTCATGCATGAATCGCCTCTTGTTTCTTGTGTTTTTGAAATACCCTTGTCATCAACGAGACGCGGTTAAATTTATTACGTACACATTTTTAAAAACAGCTTTGTCAGGCAATCCTGTGAGAAATTCAATTAACCTTTATGAGACACACAAATACGACACTTGAAAAAAAATAGAATTCCATCATATTAAGTTAAGAAGAGATAAACTTACCTTAGCGCAGGCTGAGATCTACTCCAGCCAAATACATTTAGTAATACTGACAAAGTGAAGTATGATATAAGCCTCTCCATTTCGGACTACACTCACTCGTCTGAGGACGGTAGACAATACAGCAAAGTTACCGTTCTAATTATACGTATGCGATGGGCTTGTGGTCAGAACAAAAAGTTTTAGTCTTACCCACGATGTGTCATAGACGATTAAAAGAATACCTGGTGACAGATAAAAGATAACATATAGCCCTCTCAGGCTGGGTGTTCATAAGGGGGCGCTCGTAAAGAATAGCTTTATTTTTCTGAGACTCATAATTCCAAACCGTTAACTCCAAATAAACAATTGTTTATTTATTTATTTATTTATTTATTTATTTATTTATTTATTTATTTATTTATTTGATCAGTGCCGCTTACAAGTAATGAAAAAAGACTAAAATTATAATATAAGTATATAAGGCTAATAAAAATCTCGGCTATGTTAAAGAAGACTTTACATGTAACATAAACAAGATTGTTCAAAGTATAAATAAATTGCACAAATATTTAGTAAGATAACGCAGACGCACAGTGTGAAATCCCCACGTCTCAAATTAATTGTGAACACGAATAGATAATCTAGATGATCGCATTGGAGGTACCTTTTTAGGTACCCTCCACATTTGTCATTTTCCTAGTGTCTCTATCGCCAACTATCTAAGCAACCTATTAATTTTTTTCAACTTGCTTATCTAAAAAATACAGGAAGCAGACGACTTGATTCCTGTTAAATTTCTAGCCCACATTGTTGAATTTACAAATACAAGTTAGCTCTCTATATATTAACCCTCCCATCCCCAGTTTGTGCTGGCCGCATTTACTCACGGAATATGAGCTGTTGGGAGGGTGCATGCACACCGTCTTTTTTTCTGGTATTAGTATGAAATTAGTTATAACGAAGTTGAACGCAACTTGAGGCTGAATCATTCACAATTGGACATACTTAAGCCAAGCCAAGTACATTAACGCGATTGGGTCTCCTGGCCATCCGGTGGCATTACACGGTCAAAATCAAAGATATTGTAGTCTGGTTGCGAACATGCCTTTGAGTACCTCAGCGTAACATTCTTTATGTGTGCTGCATATATCCAATTAACAGGTGTGTAAGACACCTGGCGATGTATTAGTCACAATTACAGCACTTCGTGTTTAACATAATCCCATTAAGGATGCAATTTATCTTTATTCAATATTTATGGTACAATTAAAAGAAAAGGTGACCCCCTACACAGAGTCTTCTAATGTACATATTATAAAATTATTGTGGAAATAAATCATTGCCTTGTCAGAGGGGACACTTTTCTGGTAGTAGTTTAGTATAGCTACTTATCAGGGGCGGATTTAGGCCGTCTTCTGGGTCATCCAGAAGACGGTCAGATTTTCAAGTTTACATAGATAGGTATGTAATTTTTCCTGTTGGAAGACGGTCAAAATTGGAGGATTGATCAACAAAGATAATCTTGAAGACTGTCAGAAAATAGCTCTGGATCTGCCCCTGCTTATGGAATTAAGTGCTTGTGTTCCTGGAAAAGTCTACATGTTACATTTAAAGCATAATTCAATAAATCATCAAAGAAATTAAAAATTTAATTCAAACCCTTACAGCATTCAGCACGTGTGAGAAACGGGGCCAACACATGGGGCTGGTTGATCAAAATAACTCAGCAAGGAAATTGACCAGAGAAGTCCTGTCCAGTCAGTGGAAGTCAAATTTAACATCGCACCTGTTTTATCTAAAAACAGGCTTGACTTATGTTTCAGACACAGTGCTTTATTTAACTGACTGCCTTGGGCTTATCTTGAACTGATCTAAAGAGTAAAAGAATCGTGTTGGATCATTGTCAGAAGCGTGATATAATGATTTACATTTTGAACACCGCGGAAAACCCATTTTGATTGCTCACACGATTACCGTTACTTAACCAGACCTTTGTATGCAACATAAACGAATTCTTGTCAATGCTATTTCAAAACCAAGGTACGAGAATCCCCGGTCTGTGTCTGCTATTTCTGCACAATTAAATACACACTCCAATATATAATATTAAATACGGCAAACCCGATGAAAAAAACAAATTTCGCTACTTTGTCAACATTGCTCATAGTTAGCCAAGGTTTGTCGAATTCAGATGCTCCTAAAGCGCCATTGACTTCTACGTGAAGATCCACTTTGCTCCCATTCAAGTCGGTGGAAAACGAATCCCTGAACTGAAATCAAAATTTATTTTTTAAATTTATTTAAATTAATTTTTATTGAAATAATGCTCTTTATTTTGTTTATAAGTGCCTGTATTAAATTCGACTTTACAATGTTTTCTCCGAGTTAAATTCTACCGTCCTTAATATATTGTATCATAGCCGACGGTGGCTCTTGCAGACAGGCACTTACCGCTTTGTTTATATTTCCAGCCAATGCTCCAATTCCTTTCTTTTCTCGTTTCTTTTCCTTTTGTAGCAGCACATTAACTGCCGTGTACTCCAACATGGAACCGAATACGAAGAGAAGACACGCTGTCAGCCATACGTCAGCCGCTGTGATGTAGGAGACAGTTGGAAGGCGGTCTTGGATGCTGACGCTTTGCGTTGTGATGGTGAGAACGGTGATAAGCCCGATTGAGACTCTTGCTGGGACTGCCCGTGGGTCTATGAAGAAGTTGAGGAAAGACAACAGCACAACGACAACTGTAGGGGCATAAAGTTTCAACAAGTAGAAGCGTATGTCTCGTTTGAGTTGAAACTTGACCGAGATGCAGCTATATTCTCCTAGGAAAGATATAAGGTTTACGGCGAACTCAATATACAGTACTTGTAAGCAAAGGTGAAATGAGGAAGCAATCAGCCCCTCGAGACAAATTAATGTTGTATTGTTATTAATGTCCCAACCTAATGGCCTCCCTTTGTGATATACAGGTATTGAGAAGAAGTTATGGTAATTTCTTTTCGCAGTTTGAGAACTAACCAAATATTTTTTGCCGATTTTCGAAACGTGCCACCTCGGTGTATGTTATCTTGGATAGGGAATTTACCTGTGATAGTTCTTCCTGTGCAGTTGTATATTAGTGACCAATCCTCTAAGGTAAACTCTGGAGTAAAGAGGGTCGTTTCTGTCTGAAGAGGATCGTCGTCCCATTGATATATCACGTCGTTGGTGGTATGTGCGTCTGAAAAGTATTACAAAGGACAAGTTTTGTCTATTCATTAGGATATTTAAACTACACATCGTATTGCCTTTAACGTGTTTAATAACATGAATTCTATTTAGTAGTTTAAAGATTTTAAATGAACACGCACTTTGGTTGAAAATGTTCATCTTTTTAAGATATCTAGATCGTATAACATAAGTTGAAACTGTGCATAAAACAACCAACCAAAGCTTTAAAGGGCAACTTGGTGGACTCTTACAGCTTTTCATCTGTATCTCACATGTCTGAGAATCCATTGGGAAATCGATGAAGTTATAAAGACAGCCTAATTTTAGCGATAGCCTGCAATAAAAACCATATGTATACAAAGTCAGGCGAATAAATAAACCTGCAAACATTCATAATACGTATTTTGTCAATAATGAAAAAAACATTATATCATTTACAGTAAGTGGCAGTTATATCTCTCCCACCTATCATCAAGTTGGCCAGGGTATTACTAGTTGTTGAAATACACAAATATGGCTGAAACAATTTTGAGGATAAAAACAATACTTTAAGATTTTACGAATCAAATCTACTCCATAACTGTTTTGTAGGGTTGCTATAATAACGCACACATAACCCGGTTTTAGTCAATGATGCATTGTAGTCCAGTAGTCACTTCTATGCCCCTTATAGATGAACTTAAAAATTGTTTCGTATTGATTTCTGGTCCAACAAGGTCCCAGGATAACAGAGATTGTCATTTTGGCAACTTTGAGCGACTTAAAATACCCGAAAAGACCGTCAAGCTAAATCTGTTTTAATGCTTAATCGGACACTGTATCAAGAAAGAAACTTTAAAGGACACAACACGTCTAGATTCCGAAATTGTCACTTCACTTACATGTAGTAGAATCGTGCTTACAGTACTCATAGTCTATCATCAAATCATTTTAGCGTGTTTATATGTAGGTGTGATGAGAATTTTATGTGTATCCTTTTTGAAAACAAAACAAAACAAAATGGCTGCCATTAGCCATAGAAGGTGGGGTTCAGTTAATACCTGCGAGAGATAGGCTTACAAATAAAATGAAGCTGAATTCAGTTGTTATTCTGTTTTTTTAGTATTATTATCCCATGATACATATCTGTTAGGTATTTAATGTCCATATTTTAACATTTTGGGGAAATCCAAAATGGCCTTCTTTTCCCCATAGGAAAACTGGTGTATTAGATTTTATAGGCACTTCTAAGGCAAATGAGGGTAATCATGATATTTTTTCAAAATACTTAAGGGTATACACTTGTTACCCACCAGATAGATATCTAAAAGTCCAAAAAGAATGTGGGAAATACCGAGAAACAAAATTCATTTAATATTGAACCCAATGTCTCTCTGGTAGTAGTTGACTGTACTATTCCTATTGTGAATTGCAGCAATCTTGAATTTTCTCAAATACGCAAGATGCACACTTGCTACACACCGGATTTATAAAGAGTAAGGTTAATAAGGATGTCAACATGTTTAAACATCAAACGGCTTTATTTCATGTTGGAATCAATGTCTTAACTGTTCTATTAATTGACACCTATGTGCATTTGAATGATATATTCCTATGACAACTGGCAGCTATCTTTAGTTTTCTCCGAATATTACTCAAGGATACATACACTTTCAAAACACACAGAGTCTTTCATAAGGATAAATAGGATATGAAGAACATTTAAAAACGACCCAAAGTTAACTACATTTAAATCGTACTCACTGTATCTCTAGCATTATTTGATTATGTGTTCGAATATTCTAATGACAAAAGGCAGACATCTTGAATTTTTTCAGAATACCCAAAGATACACACATGCTACAGACCAGGTATACATCATAGGGGTAATAATTAATGGAATGAAAAACATAAATTATTTTTAAAACAAACCCTTGGTAATGTAATTGTATAATGAACCATATGCCCCTCTAGCAGCAATTGAAACCCACCCATTAGTATTCCTATGTTAAATTGTAGGTATCTTTTTCTCAGAATATCCAAGGATGCACACTATTCACCCACCAGATATTTATATCATAGGACTAATAAGGATGGGCAAAACTTTATAAGCAAACACAAATTCACCCTGGCAGTAGATGAAAAGCTATGGGTGTGCAGTTGTAATTCCAGTAGTATTCCAGTGACGGCCATCTTGGGTTTTCTCAAAATGATCAAATATGCACATTTATTACCTGCTAGATATGTATCACAGTGTAATAATAATGTGTAAAACACTAAAAAAATAAACTGAATTTGATAGTGAATTAGCTGGCATTATTCTAACCCTTTGTAATACTAGAAGTATTCCTATTACATATGACGGCCATCTTGGATTTTCTCAAAATGCCCAAGAATACTGTTAGTTGCTCACCACAAACATATTGTGTGGGAAGAAAGGATGTGGAAAACACTCAGAAACCAGCTTAATTTGATAGTGAAAAATTAATCTTTCCAGTTGCCATTAGTTGAATCCCCCGTATACTAGAATTCCTGTGGCACATGGCAGCCATCTTGGATTTTCCAAAATGCCCAAGAACACTTCGTAGTTACTCACCACAAACATATTATGTGGGTAACAAAGATCTGAGAAACAGACTTAATTTGATAGTGGACAACGTATCGTTCTAGCTGGTAATAGTTGTGCACAAGTATTCCTATGGCTGTTTCTATGGCAAATGACAGCCATCTTGGAATTTTTCAAAAGCTCCAAGGGAACTTGTTTGCTATCTGACATATATGAATAAAATGGGTAGTAAGGGTGTGGAAACCTCTGAGAAAATAATTTATTTGATAAAAATCAATATAGGTTTGAACATATTTCTAAAGAATTCAATAAATTGGCGGCCATTTTGGATTTTTTTGGCCAAACGGTAATTTTTTTCCGTGGGCTACGGCTCTAATTTGATTTAGAATGTCAAAAGGTACCCACATGCAAAATTTGGTGCTTTTATCCGCCGTGTCACGATTTTTTCCCTAAGCCACCGGACTAATAACAATGTACAGTTGTATATGCGAGCGTTAATGTACGTGTGTGAACTTTACCTTTGTGAGTAAAGGATATCACCTTCAGGTGAAATACGTATCATGACATTTGGCGTAGTGACGTCATGCCGCCATGACCTTTTTTCGTTTGGAAAGAATAAGTCAGGAACCCAGAGATCTGAGAGCGCTTTGTCGGACAAGGTAACGGTCACGCGATTGGAGTTATTGGCGCTGGCCACCAAACGATGATCGCTCCACATTTGCCGAAGGTATAGATTTACAGTGAAGTCCTGCCAGCAAATTAAAGTATTAGATTAACAATACTGCTTTAGCAATCGAAACTACATGGTAGGCATATATAGTTTTATACTTTTTAAAGAAAAGAAACATTCTTGTTGATTTTCAAGATTTACATTGTCTGCAAATGCGGCTTTATCAACAGAAGTTTGTTATCTGAATATTTATAAAAATAAATGTTATGATTTCACATATGACCGCCGATTTAATATACAGGTACGAATACTACTGTACACAAACATAAATTGTGTTCTCAAATATTATAAAACCATAATTTTACACCAGCACGACAGTTGTAAAACAAAAGCAAAATATTCTCTATAGTCAATACACGAACTGCAGTATATGACGAAACGAGAAGAAAATACAATAGCTACCATGTCTGCTCCGTTGAATTCACTGAATATATTAATGGCCAGGTTGACTCTGATGGTGTCTGGTGTTCCTGTGGGAAAAAACAAACAATTGAGGGAAATGACTACATGTACAAATGTACAGCCCACTGCCCGCCTTTTACTTACAGGTTTAAGTAAACGCAATGCTTCCCTAATGCATTAAGTCAAAGGAAAGTCAATTAATAATAAACTGAGACGGCATATGCGTCAAATATTGCTTTCCATTAAAGATTACAAACATAATAGGAGTACCAGCTAGGTAATTATGCTTTTTATCGAACTGAGTGAACTGAGTGAAGACACTAACTTAGTTAACATAATATTCTAAAATTGTCCAGGACGACCGCACTTACTATAATGCGCTAGTATACGCTGCTGTTCCTTATCAGCGAAATATCTATGATTTGCTATACCCCCCTCCCCCGGTACTTTACTTACCCACACTAAGATGAGGCCGAATTCTGCCATCATATCCACTGCTGAATGTTAAATGGTCCAGATTCAATAAGGCATCATGTTCATTATCGAAGGGTGACCTGTTGAGATAAGATTAAATAAACTAGAAAAGCACTCCGAGAGCGCAGACCTCCGCCAAGGCAGCAAAGTCTCCACCCAATGCCGTTTCACCCATAAATTTTCATTCTATAATGATTTAGTTTTTTGATTTTTGATTATTGATTGATTATTGATCCACCACCAAAAACTTATCATCTGTTCCTTGGCCCACTTCTGACAGTTCCTGAAAATTTCATCAAAATCGGTCCATAACTTTTTGAGTTATGTTGATGACAGACAGACAGACAGACAAAAAAACAAACAAGGGTGAAAACATAACCTCCTTGGCGGAGGTAAAAATAGCTTGTATTTGTATACTTGTTCTTTAATTATTTGAAGGCGCCTAATCACCTTATTTCTGCAACTGGCTTGAAACTACCACGCTATCTCATTACATCTTGGTAAGCAGAACGCTACAGAGCACAATTATCTAATGCAGTATGTCCTAACATGCCCAAGCAGAGACCACAAACACTGTACATGTAAGTGCACTTACTTTTTCGCCATTTGTGCAACTAAATATTCAACGTTGTATAAGACCAGCAGCACCATAATACAAGTCTTATTCGTTGGCATGATTGCTGCTATGGTTCAGGTGTCCATTGTTCAAATCTATATCTTCTGCTACCGGGAGTAAAAAAACCTCCATCAACTCATATCTCGGTTGTCCAATTGGAGCTTGACTTAAGTTCACATGTGACGTTTTCCTAACCCCAGTCCCTGGAGCGTCTTGAATGTGTCAGCCGACGGTACAATAATGAAACTCAAGACTAATACACAAAGTGATACGCACTATTATTCATTGATTTGATATGTATCCTATTAATACTTTAAACAAACCTGTGGAAATTACCGTATCGCCGTTGATTAACGAGTCCGACCTCATGTACATTGAAGCCATATTGTAGTTAAAGACGAATTCAAAAAGGGCATAGCTCTTCACGTTTAACCCCCCCCCCAACCACCACCCCCCACCAAAGAAAAAATTTTTAGTAAGTAAGTAAGTAAGTCAAAGAAACCATTCTTGTGTACCCCTTTGTAAAAGCGTGAATCTGCATGCGGTGCAGATATATACATTTATTGTAATTGAAAGCGGTGCGCAGATCACCAAGAAAGTGTTAGTGCACAACCATCGTCAAAGCAATAACTGCATGATCTATAGAAATGCAGGTTCATTGAGTAAGATATGATATGTTCACTGTGTTTATGTAGTTAATTACATCTAAAATGACACCTTCCTTACCGAGACCAGTGGTTGGCTGGGACGGGATGAATACAACGTGTTGTTTTTGGTCTTTTAAGACAACGTTCGTCTGTCTTGGCACAAATATCCAATATTTAAGAATATTGTTTTGTTAAGCAGTCTGACCCTCCTTTTTTCAACAGTAAGTGACACTGTGGGTATAGATGTTGACATTTAAGCACTAGTATCAACGACGTTTCATGTGAGTAGTATGCTATGAAACAATGTAGAAATGCATCGTTCAACGAACAAAATCCCGTTATAAGATTGACAAGAAAATACACTTGTATATTTCCACATAACCTGTTCCTTTTGAGGTATAAGAGCTATTTCTCCATGTCAATAGATAGATGTTAACCAACGACATACCCTTGTCTCGTTTTGGCAACAACACAAATGACATAATAGATACCAAAACGAGGTCACCGATGCTACGTTTTGGCACCAACTTAAACCTTCGTTTGTTTTCTGGACCCAGCTTGAATGATAACTTACAGTACATAAGCAGAGAAAATCAAACACTCTAAAATCAAGTTTTTGTTCATTGAATGATAAATGGGTTACCCACACAAGCATAAGAAAACATGGAATACATATAAGTGTATCCTACCCTTGCAAAAAAATGTCACTCCCAACGCAATGCATAAAGTGATACAAAAAATCATGTCATGAATAAATATTCTTTATTTAACTTTTAAATGAATTTTTCCACAAAAAAAAAAAAAAAAAAAAATTACTGACTGCACGACCAGTGAATAAGCTTACTATAGGGAAAAAATAAAAGCCACATTTTGGTATTTTGTACGGTGTCCTCAGGATTGGGGGACGCACCTGGCGCGTATACATGTGCGTGGAGTCTAACAGTTCTGTAACGTTTGCGTGGTGATGTCGTTCCACACACGGCGGAAAGCTAGCATGAGTTGATTTTTATTTGCAGGGTTATCATTCAGTTATCCATGTCCGAGGATAATTCACACATTCTTAATGAGATTCTAATCTATGGACTGAGCTAGCCATCAGGGGGTCTGGACGTGGTTCGTATATAACCTGCCTACTGTTGAATTGGCTGTACGTGGAGGAGCATTATCATGCTGAAACATAAAAGGGTGGTCATGGTCCCGATAGGTATTCTCGACAGATATCCTTAAATTCCTTTCCAGTGCTTGGATGCATGGGTCTGTGTTAAGGTTCCTGTTGACCACTGCCATCTCGTCTACACCACAGTAGCCATTGCACCCCATGCTATTATTATGTGTGGTGAGTCCTGTCGACCAGAGGCAGAAAATAAGAAAAATACTTCTAACCAGCTGTTCTCCAAACCCTTATTATGCCTCATGAAGTCTGACAACGCTTAATTATAACATGCTTTCATCTATTATTGGCTGGTGCCCATGCCAGAGTTAAGGCATACTCCCTCACTCGACGTAGATGATTCCTGGCAGTGATCTCTGGTGTCCTAACATAAAACCCTACCAAAATAACGGCGATTGTGCACACAACTTCTGACGTTTGCCCTGTTCTTGTTGAATGTTGCGGTCAAGTTCGTAAATACCATAAGTTGTTTTCAACGAAGAAGGCGCATTGACCTTCTTTCCTCTATGGGTGTGGTTTCCTTCGTGGCGGGTCAAATCTCCCTCCTATGTCAACTGCTTTGTAAAAAATGTATCCCTCTCACTTAGGAGCTGAAAATATAATAAATATGGTGTTGGAGTATTTTAATGGTTACGCAAGGTAAGTCAATGTTCTATTACTCACATCCGCAATTAACACGACGATCGGTTGCCTAGTTGTTATGTTAGGGGTGACACTTTTTTCTAGGAGAGTTTATATATACAAGGTATATATATATATATATATACTAATTTAACAAGAGTACTCATGCATGTAGTTTTAATTTTTCTATTACATAACAACTAGGCAACCGATATATATACATACGATGGTATCATCACCCACCCATACAACGAATTAGCATATGTGATAAGTGCAATTATATCCGAACATAATAGATAAATCACCTACTAGGCATACCTAGGCATACCAAGATTTTTATATTTTTAACCAACCAACTTACAGGATTTTTGTTCATTGAAAGATATAATCAACTCCATTGCGTGTAATATACATATTTTCTGTGAGTTCTACAATGGACCTTTATAAAGTTGCGATGCAATATGTCATCTATACCAAAAAAATCTAATGTGTAATGGTATCAAATCCATGTGTGATTACTCACGGTCACAAGAATATCTTTTACTTTCAAAAATGCTAGTACATGTACAGTGAAGTGTGTTTTGTCTCAACTACCACAATGTTAGCAGTAATATGGTTGGCATTAATCTTCAAACGCCACTCCTTTCTATGTAATTTGTTTGGGAGACTTTTATTACACTCTGTCCGACAATTTACCAGTGTTGTGAGATTGAAGTTTATTTACAGTTTGAACCCCTATCAATGCCAAATAGTAGCGTTTTGCATATAAATAACCAGTATATTAGAGACTTTCTCAGGTAAAATCACATTCGTAAGAATCCACCCCCACACGAACAACCCAAAAAGGGGAAGACAGAAAAATACGGGAAAGAGAAAATAATTCACTTCCTTACTTTAGAGATAATCAGAGTCGGTTGACCAGGAAAACATGGTATCAAATAAAAATATGGAAATTTCAATCAACTCATTTCTTTTAGCTGGCATATTTGCATTCAGACCTTCTTTCACTTCACTCTGAGCAATAGGGTTACATCAGATATCTCCCATCAAATCGAGAAAATGGAAAGTTATTTTTGTAATGATATTGTTTATTTTTTAATTTTATATTTATCATGCTATGAATACAGATGTAGACAAACCGAAATATTAAATGCCATATTAAAGGCAAACTCCGTTGTCCCATTTTATCAACAAAGACGACCAAAACATTCATTGTATGTGACGTAAAAGATAAAAACGCTAAAATGGAGGTCCCGCAGCAGTTGGGTATGAGATAATCAGTATTCTATAATTTGGTTAGTGTGGGAGCTTGAACCCCCTTTACCTTAATCGCGCATACTTACATATGTCCTCTGACTCTATCCTCTACCAGGGCCACAGATTGATTATTCACAAGATATTCACAGATATGTGTTTAGATGAATTGACGGCGATTTTGTTTTCTTGCGATAGAGAAGAATACACATATTTTCTGCGGGCCTGGTAGAGGGTACTTTGACTCTATAATCCCTCTCACAGGTGAGAGTTTGATGTTTAAAGTACACGTGGGGGGGGGATAAAATGTGAAATGGATAGTACAGTATGCTACACCATTCGCTTGTAATGTGGTAAATGGAGCTACTACCTGTAGTACATGTAAGGGGTGCAGTAGCAGAGGGCGGTCTACTGAATGTTGGCTACTTTGAGACCATTCTGTGATTGTGAAAAAATTCAAGGACCTATATACCAATACGGTGTTATTATTGCGTCTATTTTCACTAAAGATATTGATCAAAAGTTTCAATTAAATATTTTATTTCACAGGAAATAACGATGACTCTTCTGTAACACATGCTTAGGAATAAGCTCATCAGACATTAACACGACATAACTGCATATTCAAACAATGCAATATCAATATTATGCATCATCGCAACAATTTTTGCCATGGTATATAGATGCACTTGGAAAAGAGCATTTTGTGAAACCAAGTTTTAAGATTTTTTTAATGTCATTTATAGTGACATCAGCAGCAGACAAGGCAGCAGCACAGAAAAACAATAGAGTGGCCAATTTCAAATTGTAGTCAAATGTCTACACTTGTAGTCTTTAAATACTGTTATTAAGCACGAAATTCGTTCAGCAATTTAGGGGCGTCTACCTGTACAAAATTACAGATATATTTCACGCTATCCACGACCTTGTGAAAAGAAGGGCAGTTTTATTGCTCTATAAGTAAGGCATAATCGATAAACACTCGCTACCAAGGCATCAACAAAATGAACACATTCCTCTTTTATAACCCACGTCTTTGCACACTGTTTGGAGATAATCGACTAATAAAGCCTAGCTGGCAATTAAACAGCCCTGCCTCAGCCGAGTGCAGCGATCAGCGTGAATCAATCCACCAAAAAATGTGGGACGATATGATTTTTGTTGTCTACAAAGTTCAAATGTCCTCTCAAATACTAAAGAATGTACCCACCAAAGCGCTTTGCATTAATGACTGAGACTCCATAACAAAAGTGCACTAATTGAATTGTCGGTGAATGATCCTGATATTATTACGAAGCAGTGCCCTAGAAACATTGCATGCTAATGTCAAACAATCTCCAAATTCAGGACGTTGACTAAAATGTCTCAATTCGTAGTCCTAGTTATCTAAGTAAGCGTCTTTGATTTTAAAGAAATATGAGTAATAAAACAACAACTTTCTATTGATGTGTTGTTTTTATTGTTCTATTTATGGAGTTGTTTAAGGAGCAGTGAATGTCATTGTGCCTTTTTACCTTCCTGTACTCAGTGACTTCCGTTACTTTATAATGCTTTTGCAAGATTATATACTTCAGTGAAAGGAAAACTAACATTTATTTGATGTTTTCTTTTCAAACGACATGTCTTTTAATGTCCCTTGTTCACTTAATTTTGTATTTCAGCTCCCAATAGATCCAATAAAGAAGTTTTCCATAACGATCTCTCGATTATCAAAATAACTCTTTTCACTATTAAGATAACTTGAATGTTTTCCCGTCATTCATTTATTCATTCGATACATTCATAAATTACCCTGTATTTAGCCTCATTTGATTGCATTAACACATGAAATATGATAAACACGGGTATATGACAGGTACTTGAGACCAGTACAACACAGTGTTCATTCAGAGGGATATGGCTTATTCTGCGTACCGTCCCTCTGGGAGAAGGCATATGTCAACATGATGGTTTACAGAGGGTTTAAAATGAGATTACCCGCGAATCATTATTATATGAGCTGATAATTAATTAAGATCGATAAGCCACGGATGCTTCCCTAATCAGTTCAAAAGATGATGTGCGTCGATTTGCTTGCTTGTCGATTAACACTCGCTTTAAGGGTACACTTCCGTGGCGAATATTTCCAATACTGTTGTAGAGATTATTGTGCACGAAAATGTTGAGTTAGGCTGGCAGAAGCAGGGAGACGCTCAGTGCTTCCTGCGCGTGCCGCCAAAGTCGCAACCAAAAAAATCGATTAATTACTTACCAAGGTCTTGTCATAATCGTATGAAGTGTTGAATTATGAAGAAGTCAGTGGTTAACTAAATAATTACTTGGTCTCCCAAGATTACAAGAGCCAATTGCATCGCGAAATTTCATTTACTAATGGACCTCTGGGAATTGGGGATTGGTTCGGAACGCCAAACTTAAGTGCAGACCTGTGCGCATGTGTGAAGGATTCCGCTGTGACGTCGACAACATCACCAGGAGATTAAAATGATGCATCAATTTTTGAAAATAGAAAGACCATGATGCAATTCTTATCACGCTCACAGTGAGGTGTTGATCTTGTCTAGGTATAGAGGGCCAGAGGGAAGAGGGGCAGGCCGTGAATTCTGCTTCAAGTAAGAAAAGGACTGGAGGATCTTTGAACGAATACCTTCACTGTGAACAGATTAAAATAGTTTTCGAAAATTCCTAGAAAGTGAAGGCATTGATAATTAATCTCGCGGGAATCGACATTCTCAATACAGACTAAATTACAACCGTTTAATTCAATAAACTGAGGGAATGTGCGAAAGAATCCATAGAAGACTCGTAAGAGTGGCTTGAAAGTCGTCTTGGGTTTTGTCGTTTACTTGAGAGCACTGACCGTCGAAGGTACCGACAGACATCAGGATGCCTTTTGGAGGGTTTCAGAACTTAAAAGATAGGGTGTTGCAGCCATCAAAAGAAGCGGCCCATTTCGCTGTTTCGTCACTGAAAGGGTACGTGATATTCAATATGTAATTGTTATTCTCATATCTTGTTTTATTTGTCTGATTGTGTGAAATATCAAGGTGAACGTTTGCAGTATGGTGCTTGAATGCCCCTGTCCCTAGTATTCAGATATTTGACAAAAAGTGCATTGTTTATGCTACGAAACACAATTAGCCATAAATTTGCGAATTATTGAATCGATAATTGCTAATTGTAATACTACAAGACTGTTGTTAAAACTTAATTTATAAATTAACTCCGCCCACAAATAAGTCTACAAAGCACTATTCTAGAAAACCGAAACTAAAAGTCCAGAAAAAAAAAACAAGGTTTAATTCATGGCATAATAAATTTTTAATTTGCGTCGTGTACACCCAATGCACGAACGATAATTGATCTTTGCTTCTAGATTCTACTGCATTTACCGTCAATTTATCTAAGTCACAAGAGTAACGTTTGTTAAATAAATGTCCAAGTAGACAAGTTTAAAATGTGTTACAACCCGATCTACATAACAATTTATGTAAACTTTTCTCGGTTGGTCCTTCTAAATCCTTTAAAAATCACACAAGGAAATAATAGTTGAAGATAAATTACTGCACTATGATCTAGAATATAACTAAGAAAATGCAAAGACTAGAAAGTAACATTATATGGTATGGTAACATGTACAAATTAGGGCAAATATAAAGTTTCCGAATAATTTGTGGAATTCATTTCGTGCAGCAAACCTGTTCTTAGTCGTAGGATTAACATCAAATCTCCGGGTTTGCAGGCCCAAAGAAGAAATTTCCACCGGACACATTCACCTATTTTCTGTCACATAAAACGATCATCTTCCATAAAATTGAAGAATCGTTTCGTTGCATGTCTCGAAAAAAGAAGCTTATTACAGTCTTGGGAATATAACCGATCACACGGTAAGCGCAAATATCCCGTTACGCGTACTTGGCTGTGTCAGTGAACACCACGTGTTTTCACTGCATTGGTATGAAGTGTCACAGGTTTATGTTGTCTGCCATATCTAGGTACTTTCTGTCATGCTCTGGCAAGTCGACATGAGTTGATTGTGGATCTAGCAGATTGGTATTGGGGGCTGATAGGTTGGTCAAAGAATTTTTTTAAAAGTCTGTATCTTTTTTAATCAACGCAATGCATTGGTCTCTGGTATCTACAGTGCAACAATAGAAAAATATAAGTATTTGAGGCGGCATTTTTATAGAGGATATGTTTGGGAAATTGTGAGATCAAATATACGAAAGAGAACATCAAATACATACCTCGTTTAAGGCATTTAAATGTTTTCTGCTTTTCCCCAATGAAAACTGGTTGTACTATGGCGAATATTGAGTCGAAATTGGACGGCCAACCCATATAACCAGAATGCTCGTTTTGCGTTCATTTCGGGGCAAAAATTCGCTTTCAAGCTGAATACTAAATGCCGCTTAATTATACCCCAAGGCAAATAAAAAAGGTCGTAAAGCAGACGATAAATTCTGAATATCGCATGATTGCATGAGAGTTGTACAGTGGAGATATCAATCGATGTGAAATTCAGAAAATAAATACAAAGCTGTTGAATTAGCAACGAGCTGCCGAGACCCGGGATCAAACGGTCCTGTGTTCGGCTGTTTGTATATTAGGGATATGAGGATTTTTTTGCCCGGGGATACTGTTTTGTAAAATGTTATCATGGATCCTCGTTAAAGATCGATGAGCGAATTGTTATCGTATGGTCTTATTACCTCTGGCGTTTCCTATCCATTGCCCCCACTTCAAAAACAAAATTTCATCTTCCCGATACGTTATCTGTAGGGTCACAATAGGGGATACATATCTTGATCATGTAAACACATAGCGGACTGCAAGGTTTATAGATTGCTTTATTTTCTCCATGTCCTTTTTGAATGATAGAATGCAATTGGATTTCGCTCAAATTTGTATGCAGAATGTCAAGTTTGAAATGTTAGAAGAATACCACTACTAATTGACATTCGATGGTACCATGACCCAGCCATATGCATACAAGGAATCAGCATATATGATAAGTGCAATTATTTGCGAATAGAAGAGAAAAATTACCTACTCAGAAATCACGAGTGAGATTTTTTTCGGAGAAAGCGTTCATTGGATCCTGTTAAACGAGACGAGTAGATTTATTTTAATAAAATTAAGTTTGAGGTTTATATTAGGAATACTTTTCGCAGTGACATTTTCAGAATTTTGTCTTTAATCGGGGATATCAAGAAGAAAACACTCGTTTAACGTCTTGCTATTGAAGATATCTTGTTTCTGATTTAAAACCCATTTTCAATTAAGATGAGAGAGGTTCAATTTCGATGAGTAGGGTTAGTAGGATGGTCCCAGTCCTATTTCTTATCTCACATAGACACAGTCAACTGAGCATGGTTTTAAGGTGGATGTGTGTTTCAGTATGATATGACCTTGCGCCACTAAGGAGCTTACTCAAATATAATACCAGTTTTGGACTGTGTACATATTTCCCGCCGACTCTCAAGCAAGAAGTTCACAACATTAATTATGTAAAACTATTGTTCTGTACAAAAAAGTAAAAGACATTCTTGTGCATTATGCGCTGTGGGTATCAACCATAGTTAAATTATTTTACTTAAACATGTTTATTTCGTGTTAATATTTCTTTATTCCGTTTGTGACTGTATGGGCCTGATAGACCTGTTTCACGCCACATAATGCCGATATAAAGTTACAATCCAGTCGCATCACTATTAGGATTATTCATAAACGCACGATACCGTGTTATGTTTACGTCACTAAACATGGATAAGTTGTAAAATTATGCACTGATGCTCCCTCGACAGTTGCACTTCCGATTGAAGAGAGAGGGACAATGTTTTAATTTTTTTCTTACCGCATATAACATATTCCAGCTTTTATTAGCTTTTATTGCAAACAAAACGACATATATATATATAAAACAAATAAGAAAACGTCACATCTGACCGTTTAAAATGAGAAAGAAAAGAATACAGTATACACATTAAGTTCTTTTCCGCTTAATTTGGTATAAATATGAGACCGTTTTTCCAATCGTCTTGTAACACTTTGAATTGACAGTTATTTGGGGTCTTGGGACTGAGCACATGCATTTGCAAGACCTTTGCATTTACGGTCAATATCGAAGGTAACTTGTATTCATGATTTTTGGAAGGAGCAATAATGACCACTTCACCCGTAGTTGACTTAATTGGTCCCCCAAGGGAAAAACTTTGAGAAAATTACTGCTTAATATTGATGCTACGTGCATGAAATATGCCATCACTTTCCTTCTTGACACGTGATTCCCTGTGTGACTCCCATAAACCCCATTCTACATATACCACAACTCCAATTCAGTCACCTTGATCGGCGTGTCATATGTGGGAGGTAGCTTTACGGACAGTAAATAATACATCAAGTCAGGTTGTATAGTTCATATAGCTCAGTAATCTAATCAAATTAGCAAACGATTAATCGCAAATAGTGTTGGTTTTTGGAACAAGAAATAACTTTTAGGCTTACCTAATCTAATTGCAATAAGAGTCTACGATTAAAAAACTGAACTGTATGTAGGCTTGACAAACAAATGATCTAACTGGTCCATGTTGCTTGCAATTTGGCAATGCGGCTGTATGCCTCATTCAGACAGTGACGGACATCTGTCTGGCACTGATAGAATAGTAGAACGTTTAAGATAGATTAACTTGTATTTCATTTCAAAATGTATATGGCGTACCAATGGTGATAATTAAAGGAGAGCAGTGCCTACCTACGCAGAGATGCATCATCTGTGTAATAAAGGGGTTTCTTGTGCGCACACATGCGCACGCCCTTCGTAATTTCCATTTTGTTATTTAGTTTCTCTCCGTAAGTTTTTTTTTCTTTGCAAGTGCGTGGGGAGGGGGGGGTATTTTATTTTGTTCTAAAATCTCCAGTTGCTGTTATTTGTGCTTTTCTATCAGGCAGTTTTGGTAATGCTTCTAATGGCGCCATGTGCTTTATTAGACATTGACTCATGCACAGTCTAATAACATTTTCAATGCAGTTTATTAACATACTTTCCGATTAGTATGCCACCAACCGTGTATACCGTCTGAGCCTAACTTAATTGAGAAATTATGCCAGCCAACAATTTTAATGAGTCTTTTTGGTGAACTGTTTGGTAGCCAAAATTACCCCTAAATGGTTGTCTCTATGATTTTAGTCCATTTAAAATACACTTGCCTAGTAGTTCTAGTTTAATCATGAAAAATGTCTTTCTATTAGATTTTGTCTAATTAAGTTTAAGACATTTATTTGAGGAATGTCGACGATCCATAGGTTATTTTTTCAGTGTTACATATAGCTGTGGCGGGCGGCCATACATATCTCTATATCAGACTTTTTAATAGCTTTTTTGAAAAGTTTATTATATACAAGGCTGCAGCTGATAACCTTATAGAGCTTTGCAATAAAAGTAAACCGAAAGATGTGCTTCCAAAACAAAATTCATAATGTTTAACGATGGAATATACTGTATGTCATGATTTATCTAAACATTTGAAAAACAGTGATCAGAATTATATCACCAAAGGCAACAAAGACTTTTTATCAGGTCTTTCTGTCAAGTAACATCAGAGAAAATAAGATTTGAACTCCACCCACCCTCCGTGCACCGTTTGGGTCATCCACAGGACACCATGCCTCGCTGTGCAGAAGCGGGATGACTTTTGCGTTAATGCACGTCTTTTTATAGGATACATCAAATCTAATTGTATCTGTGTAAAAGGAAACATAAAGTGACTGCTATCTCTACAGCACGTCGGTTTATGGAAACATGAAAGAGATTAGCATTGATTGAAATCAGGTAGGATAGCAGTAATGTAAAGTTCACGGTACGGTGCAAAAAAAAAAAATTCTTAATGAAGAATTAACAAACCATAAGACCTTTCAATAAAGCAAGTCAAATTTAATGCTTCCGTAGATATTGAAATCAAAATTTTCTTTGGATTTATTTAAATCTACCTATTCGCATTTTACATTTTATTTTAATATTAGTGCGAATGTGGTTGTGTGAATAATATTTGTGTGTTAACTACACATAACGTTGTACTACGGGTCATTATTTGACAATGATACCTATCGTGAGTTATTTTTGGGTAAAACTTTGTCTTAATCAAAAGTTTATCCTCTTCAATTACACACAATTGATTGACAGTTTGAGTACAAGCCGAAGCCAGGAGACTTTAAGACATGGAAATCAATGTACCGTGTAGCTGCCAGGGGGTGAATTAAACTGAT
This sequence comes from Lingula anatina, assembly GCF_051362555.1. Taxonomy (NCBI): domain Eukaryota; kingdom Metazoa; phylum Brachiopoda; class Lingulata; order Lingulida; family Lingulidae; genus Lingula; species Lingula anatina. The sequence continues at coordinate 59,512,351 of NC_141767.1, forward strand.
ATTCTGGATCTGTGTTATCTATTTTGATAAGATAAACAATTGGCAGATTCATTACGTGCCTGTTCGTACTACCGTAGGCCTCGCAGTCCACTCCATAGCCTTGGGTGAAGCGGCTTCAATAATAATAATAATGGCTGGACTGGTTTCTAGGAAAAACACTTTGGTTTTCAGCAAGTTGATTTCGCAAGTGCCGGGTAGCCTGAGCCCCGAGTATCTCTTGAGAATCATAACACTGTATTTCAATAAAGCCCAGCCATGGATTGTGATAAAGGCGTTATTAATAAATTCCAAAGACGGACTGTTTTCTTTTTGAGCACATAAAGAACTTGCAGATGAGACAATTTGAAAAGAAGTATCCTTCTCGTACCGTTTTCATTTTACATCTATTTCTCCCCCGCTGAGAGCAAAATATTAATTGAAACGTAGGTTTTTAGATTAATGCCTCTTATTTGAATGTAGCAGCTTGTTTTTGCGAAGTCTCTTTAATTAATAAAATTCAGTATGTTTCCCACTTTGACCGGCAATAGAAATAATAAAACGATAAGCCTGCCTCGTGTCGATATGAGCGCAGTGGCGAACATTATAACCTAGAACTAGGCTTAGGGCAATTAACTGTGTGTGCGAAAGAGTCGTTTCATTATCTCTAGTGTTCAGTATCTGTAGAAATCACACAAAGCGCTTTCGGAATAGTTTGTTTGTCACAGGTAATGCTTCAGAGGACGCAATTGCAATCAAGATGAAACAGCTATCAAAGTAATTTATCTAATTCATTAATAAAGCAGTTCGGGAGACTTGATGTAGAGCACGGTTCTCATAGTCGAGGTCGGGCTTAAGTTTGGTTTACAATACCTGTATTAAGATTAAGAGGAGTAAACACTAGTTTACTTTTGAACAGCGCAGTGTCATGTTATTACCACTAATAGTGACTTTAAGCTGGGCTTTTTATTCGTGGCAGTATAAAACGTATTCTATCAGATTCTAATGAAAATTATCCTTCAAAACAAATAGAATAATGTCAGTTAACCTGAGATATTGCCAGATAGTGTCTATCTAGTCCATCGTGATTAATCCCATCAGAATTGGCATCTCCATTGATATCCGCCTCAGACACCGAGATATGCCGAATTGGTTTTCAGTCTTTATGTGAATGAATGTCTCAGAAATCTTATGTTAGCTTACAAGAGGCCAATATTTGATAGGAATCAATGCGATGTTTTAGATCCGTGGACTGCAAGGATAGGATCAGTTCAGTCAAAAGAAGTCATTTATTGCTTGGCTGATCATGTAATCATTATTCATCCTATGGTTCAGTTTAAAGTATTGAACCAACTCTCATGGCTGGCAGCCGGCAATGGCTCTGGATTTGAGATAAAAGTATAATGTGATCGTGGACAGCACCATGATCAGACAATGCAGGCTTAAATCAATTTGATTTCTCAGGTGTATTGAATTCACTTTTTTACGAGAGGAGATTTTGATTTGTTTATTGGTATGGACGTGCATGCATTAAGATGAGTAAGTTTTATTGACCCTCCATCTTTTACTGTTTTACCCCTTCCAAGATTCACGTTTTTTTACACAAACGTATCAATAACAGTCGATGCAAGAGACAGTAATCGATGTTCATTTATTATTTAATCAAAGAACACACAGCCATATCTGTTGAGTAAGTAAATTGGGCCGTGCATTTCATATCAGTTACATTGACAAAACGCAATTATTTGAAGAAAGTATTTGATTAACTTTACATCTCCTACATTTGATTTACAGATAATGGTTTACAAACAGTGTCAAAGTACGCTGTTATTGTAAGACGTGATCTTCTACTGGAGTGATTTCTGAAACAATACTCAGGAGTTTTACTGCCAAGTATTGCACCTATAGTTTAATGATTACGCCAATTTTAGAAGTTAAGACGTTCGTCACAGTTTAAACAAACAGAAAATGTTTTCTTTTGGTGTGAAAATACAGAATCGATTCTGTCCGAAAACAGTTTGCAGTTTGCCCTTTATGTGTGTGAATTTGAATACATGAAATAAATCTGTTAGAACGTAAAGAGTGGAACCAATCGTTTCGTTGACAACATTTCAAAAAGGTGTGAACTTCGGAATATTGTCGATGTAACTTTCATTGTTACTTTTCGATAAACTTAAGCCAGGTGATCAAACAGCTATAGCTTATATTTCTTTTGGAAAAAACAACAGATGGTCAAAACTTAATCTTCAATCGGATATCTTGCCTATATAAAAGTTTTTCTTTTTCGATATGTCGTCCATAATGATAAATCGTACAGCATTGCAATACTACCGATGAACACAAGACATGCATTTCAAATGGACTTAAATAAACTATATGTATCTTTGATTTTAAGTGTTGTTGACTAGGATTTTTTTAAATAAACTACATGGTTTAAAAAAATCACATATATTGCCATAAGGATGCTCCACAAAGGAACAAGAAATATATTTCAGTACATTCACGGTATAAAAATGAACTCTTTATCCAAAGTAGGTTGCCAGGGCATCTTTGACAAATACTTCTTAGTTTAAAAAAAATGGTGACGTCTATCAAGTGGAGCATCAGAAGTAAATGTTTATACTTTGACTGTAACGTGTGATCAAGATGTGTACACCTTTAGCAAATTCAATCCACATCCTGTGAGAAAACGTGAAAAAATTTCCAGAGATGCGCCCAGCAGTGATACTGTTCAGATGTTCATTATTTCATGCTGCTATATGATAAATAGCTCTTACTTTATACAAATCAGTTTTTACTCAGCACGATGTTTTTATGAATTATTAACTGAATCACTTTACATGAACCTTTTTATCTTCATGAATGGCAATTGTATGCAGCACATAACATATTGCACCTTAATCTTCTTTTCATGCGTGTTCCACACAACAGCAAAAGCAAGGGTTGAATGAAACCATTGGTGATACCTTCCCCTATTGTATATATATATATTTTTTTTTCCGATGGGAATTTAGCCAAAAACATTCAAATACCACGCTCATTCATACACAAAATAAACGGTTGACTCTAATCATTTGGTCTGAACGAGTGCATGTAGGTTTTATTCCCTTGTAAAGCAAATGAACGATACATCATCAACAACAACATCCTCTTCGACAAAAATTCATTTTACATCAAAACATAAGGCAACTTGTTGGCACAAAATCCATTTTTCAATCTATCACTGCGTGAAGCCGGAGCAATACTGACATAGGTAATTGTGTTGGAGAGCAGGTGGAAAGCGTTGCGGCGTTTCCTGCTTAACGGTCAGATGCGCCCCTACGGCGAATAGGATATCTAAACGATAATGAAGATTTCGATACTCTGTCAATAGCGATATACATCACCCGACTTCTGGAAACCTTGCTTCGTGTCTTACCACTGATACTTGCAGGTCAAGAAAGATATTAAAGAAACCAGTAATTATTGTATATGAAGTTTGTCAAAAAAGTAAATGCTATATGAAGATTAGTCAAGATCACAAAAAATGTTTCTGATATTTCAACATTTGGAAGAATACCTCAGTATGCACTGAGCCTGTTTGATTCTGATAATCCCAATTGTTCGGGATTAGCCTAATAAAGAAAATTGCTGTTACGGATAAAAGTTACATAAACGCCATGGCAACACGTGTGAAATAACAGAACATTGAACTTTTGTACAAACTGCACTTGGGAATTACATCAGCCATTCTTATACCAAAGACGTCGGAGTAATTATCTTATAGCAATGCATTTTACAATTAACTCCGTCCTTTATTACTACAATTATTTCATATTTGATGAATGAGCAGGGCCTATTCCTTGGTCTGATTTAAATGTGAAAATCAATTCTTTCACAAAGTTGTCAACAAGAGAGAACATCTGCATTGCATTGAAGCTGACGTTTAAACCAAACCTTTTAAGTTCGTACACAAGAGATTTAAATGTAAATGTAAATGAATATGCTGAAATGCCTCCAATCGGAAACTCTTGTAGAATATTGCTTTGCGTTACATCTATCCTACACCAAACACTCCAACCAGTCACCAGAGCACCTGCAAAGGACACGACAAATCACACACAGTGTGTTAATTTAGTTAGTGGTTTCATAAAGAACGCATGGAGATTGACATTTGCAAGAAGACGCACGTTTTCCTGTCAACCTTTTAGGGGTCTATAGGAGTTTTGAGACGAAATAGCCGACCATAAAGTTAATGTTCGTCAATAATTTCAAGCTTAAGAAAACCCTCTCTTCACGGCAGATGTTAAGTTTTACCCTAAGAAGTACATATCTGGGTTCATAAATAGCGGATGTATGAAACTCCGTTATAGGTTTTAAACACGAAGTGTAACGCCGGAGTGTTTTCCAAGGACAACCAAATCTGGCTCAGCAGGGTGATCTCATCTAATGTGTGTTTTTGCACTACTTACATGTAGGTGCTTTCCTTGTCTATTTGTTATGTTATCCCATTGGCCTGGATGATATTAGGTGTCAACACAGCCCAAACAAAGTGAAAAAAGATTTTTTATTTGTTTAGGACGTTAGTCGAAATAATTGCTGAAGTTCTCTATCGTGATGAAGAACTTATCTCCCCCCCCCCCCCCATGATGTATCCGATTTCCATTCCAATAGACATTCAGTTACAGATTTGATGGACAAATTCGATCAGATCTGACGCTGAGCATGATGAATAAAAAATAGAATAATTAAGGGGAAATAAGCTAACGCTCCAAAATATGTCTTCCGATTTTACACATGCTATCAATCACCGCACGTACAGTTCACCCAAGGAGTTAATATTATTGACGAGAATAATACCCAAATTAAATTGAGACAGAACACATGGACGCTCGGGGATGAAGCAAATCTAAAGAACTGTCTAAAGAAGTTTCAAGATATTTTGTTGCCACCCCCAAACTCATTATTCGCTTTAGAAATCTGTCGATAAAATTGGCCAAGTCTAGCTTTGATGCAGGGAATTTCAAGTAATTGAATTTGACGTGGGAATAACAACTTATTTCTCAAGTGTGTTCGCTTTTGGGTTCTCATTATCCCATTCTTCAGATAGATTAATACCCAAAAAGTGGGTAAGTGAAGACTGGAACCGTGTGAACAAGTCTATAAATACTCCTGCAGAGGAAATGAAGAGCAGGAACACAGTTTCGAGTCCCGAAGACCGAAGATGTTAAAGCCGTTTAAGAGCAGGTTTCGTCCTGCTTGAGATACAATCGAATGATTGAAGTGTCGTCTTAGTATGTGTGACGTACAAAGCCTTGTTTGTTAACTAAAACTACAATCGATTATTGACCAAACCAGCGCAGAAAAAGTATTTTAGTAAAAGATTAAGAGAAACAAAGAAAATTTAAGAGAAACAAAACGTGTTCCTGTCTGCTTCATGTTAGAAATGATGACCATAAACTCAGAGAAAACGTTGAAGTGGATAGTCAGTTTAACGATCTCTAAAAACTTGCAATCGCACGAACTGTATTTTTCAAAGGAAGTAAATATAGATAATAAGTAGAAGTAGTGAGTAAATAAAGCAAATAGTGTGCACTAAAAATCTAACTCGAGAAAGGGCGAGTGAGCGTTCGAGAAAAAGAAAGAGAGAAGGGGAGGGGAAATGCATAACAGGGAATTGTATGTGAGTAGATTTTTTTCTGTTTCGGCAAACACTGTAGATAATTTATTTCGAAAACTGTTTGTAGGAAAGTTGCAATCGATCAAAGAAATTTGAATTCAGCCATAACAGAAGTAGTAAATATAACCACTAAACTAACGTATCACGCAGGCAGATTGATACATTGTACAATTATATCTATCTTATAGGATATTAAGCAGATAATCGGCTTAAGAAATTGGGATCATTATACTAGAGTATTTTATCGATCAGCACTTATCAGAATATGGCTGCTGTTTAAATGTCTTTAAATGGGCATTAAGGAAAGTACACACTATTGCGAATTGGAAAATAATTGATTTCAAGACTCACAAATATCGATTATGATTTTAATTGGATCATAATTGAAAATGTTGCAAATGTAATATGTCAGAATGCCCATTTCTGCATAGATTTTTTCTCTTTGATTTCCCTAATTGAAACTTTACGGCATACGCATACCAGCACTATACCACGTCCACGATTAAAATGAATAGAGAGGTGATCTACCAGTAGAATAAAGTCACAAGAATTTTACAAGACTGTCCAGTTAATAACGGTGCAAACGAAAACTACCAAAATATTTCTGCTGCCCTTCCTCCCTTGACACCCCATTTCAGATAAAAGGCACGTATGGACGCGCAACAAAATGCACCCTTATCCAGGTCTAACGGCGGTCACCGCTATAATCACTCATCTGCACTGCTTAGCCTTCATTTGCAAAATACAAACATGCTCTTTTTTCAAACAATAAGAAGACTGGTAGAGTTACACCTACTGAGACTTAGATTAATTACAGAGGAGGAAACCAGCTGCTACCCCTTCTGTTGCGCTATTATTATCTATTTTGCGTTGAATAGTTTATCGGGTAAAAGAAAATTCTCTTCTTTTTGCCATGTAATTCGCATGAAAAAGAGAGATCATTTCATTTCATTTTAAAAGCTCTTTTAATCCGATCGACATTAATAAATACCACAGAATTTCATTCAAGATCTGTCCGGGACATGCTTCACTTTACGTGTATCACTTAAAACTGTGGCAAAATGTTGTCATACCCAAGAATATCACTATCTTTTATCAACCTTATATAAAAAATTACTTAATCCAGTATAACAATTAGCATTCTAGCAAGCACAAACAAATGTGACTGAAATAAATAACGGCATACCGGTAGTCCCCCCACCCCACCCCGCCCCGCCCACCGATTTAAAAACTAAAAACTTTCGTGAAGCATATGTAAATATTTTCTTTGAAACTGTACAGAATACGTAGGCGTATGACCGGAGTCACAGCATTCCAAGGAGTGACGAGTATTGCCCTCGTGGGAGTATCATGTTTTCATTAATGGACAGGCTAAGTCAACGCCCATTCAGTATTTACCTTGTGTGTCTTTAGAAAAAAGAAAGAACGCATGCTGGTAGTACTTGGGGCAACATTTACTATATATAAATTTTTGACGCTATCTTTTTCTAATGACGCCTATTTAGCTACCTATTGCGTAATTTATTTTGAAACTAGTTGGTATCCAATGGGTACCTTAGTTGCCAAGCATGGCAATTTAGCTCACCAATTACTTTGGCTCTCTGTGCTAAAAATGATAATTATCTAAAGTAAAAAAGCAAGATATTTTCACTTATCAGTTTAAATTACAGCTCGATCTGTCCAACTCATTTCTTGTATCACTAATTCTACTTCATTGTGAACCAAATCCTGTAAAATATTTCAAACTTACGTGTTTTTTTTTTTTGGGGGGGGGGGGGGGGGGGGGGCGGGAGGGGGGCCTTGCAACGTCTCCCTAAAATCTCAGACCTTTTTTATCATTAAATAGAGTTCTAATCGACTTGTATAAGTTAGAGGGAATTTTATCGAAGCTCAGATGAACAGGGTGATTTCATTGTACGTAACTCGAATTTTCCACTGTAAAACCCATTACAAACGACCTTACCATCTTGTCATAGACAAAACATCGAAAAATTATGGAAGGAAAATAAGATTTAAAACCTCGTTCCTGGCATTTCAACTTCTCACACACACACATTTTACACAACATTCCCTGCCTTGTGGAAAAACAGTCTCATCATCTGTTTGGACGTTTGCTTTTGGTAGCGTCATACTAATAAAACTATCCCAACCTCGCGGGAATACTCTGCCTTTGTAAAAGGACAGACTTGGTCAGCGTCCAGACGTGTGCTTGTTGTAGGTGTCTTGCCACAGAACACTTCAAATGTTCGATGGAAAGAAGCTAAGATCGCACTTTTCACCATACTGCAAGCAAACATAAATACTAAAACATACCATGTTCAAATATTTATAGTGTTGACAGTCAAAAATCAATTCTACTCTCTTTGTATGCAGTTACTATTGGGGTACAGGAACAGACCAGAGAGATTTATTGGCAAATATATTGCTTTTTTCGAGATCCCTTTGATATTATCGCAAAGAAGGAAAAGCATTGTCTTATGAGCAACGAGATAATAGCCGCATTAAGAATATTGTCACGGTTTTACCAATAAAGTATGTATATCCAGAATATCCCAAGCGTCATTATTATCATCGCGTTTTTCTTATGTGCTGGAACACCGAGTGCACTTGGGGATTGATGGCCGTGCTTAATGCAAATCAACTAGAACTTTACTGCCGTCATACTGTTCTGAACAGCATTCTATAAATTGTTGTAAGTAAAAGGTAATCTGGGGGGCCTTAATTTCCGGCCATCCAACGCATATGGTTGACTTAAATGCTAGCTAACAAAAAACTAATAAATCCTTTTTGATAGATATTCACAGTGCAGAATAAACTTTGTACCAAAGGCTGGCTAACACATTCGTGTTGCCTTAAATGATCGATACGGCATACAGTGTGAATATCGTTATCAATGCGGGTGCGAGCCTTTAACAATTGACTCATAACGAACTCCCGCCTAGAAGCAGACTGAACAGATCAAAATGACGCAGAAAAGGTTTCTAGGGAATTACATAATTCAGACACGTTTCTGAAATTCCGATGTTCATTTAACGTACCTATACATGTACAAACGTGGCGTAAATAGAAAGTTGGTATGCCTGAAGAGGATTGGCAAGAACTAAATAAATCTTTCCCTCACTCGTATTTTATACAATGTAGCAGTCACTTTTTTTCGTACGGACCAATTTTGACAACATACCAAAATTTATCTTTTCTGTTCATAGCAAGTATCTGCGCCCTTGACATTGTTTTTGGTATCCACAAAAACTGCGTAAGACTATTAGGTCGTGGGTTTCATTATCTTTTCTTTTTTGAAAACCACCGGCTTCTTTTTACAGTGGACATCAAACAATTTTTAAACAGAGTGCAGCGAGCTAATGAAAAATGCCGTTCTTTCTTGATATTCTAATGTTGACGAAATAAGAAATCCATAATATATCACCTTAATAAGAAGAAACCTTGGATTTAATCTGTCCCACTTCAAAGCAAAGAACCTATTTTTCGGGGTACATGTGAATATGTTTTAATGACATGATGGTCAATTTCTGTCCACTATATAGATCTTCATCCACAGAGCTTTAACGACAAGGTACAGCTGTAAATAAAAACGTAAATTAAATATTAATAGCAATTTAAACCAAGGTTTAACAGCACAGGCCTACATGAGATATTTGATGGGTGATTATACACGTACTACAGGTTGGGCGATATCGTGACTACATATTAGAGTCATATTAGTACCTTAGTTTACGAAAATGTACAGCAGCGAAAGGTATGCACATATCCTATTTATACATAGCAATATACAATTACACAACCACTTAGAAATAATGATTGGTCGTATTGTTTTGTTTTTTACGTGATACAGCAAAAGTGTCCAAACCTTACTTTTAAGAGCAATTCTATGATAGTAGCCGTTTTAGTGTAACTGCATACTGGGATCCTTACAAATTGATGTGTTTATTTAGTTACAGTCAACTACAAGTTTTTTCCTTTCTATGATCAACCATAACCGCAATCGATAAATGACTTTTTGATCGCAACTTAAAATAACCACGTTTTTCAACTTGTCAGACTATAATCTATTTATTTCGATGTAAGATAGAAAACTTAGCACCGCAAACATGTAACAGAAACAAATGACATAATCAGTTGTCAAACAAGGGTTAAAGGGTAAGGAGAAATTAAATAAATTCTAAAACGCATATTCATAATTAGAAAAAATACAAAAATAATCTTTAGGCTTGAAAAGTTCTTGCTTTTTGCACACAAATTGTTTCCTTATACAATGTATCTCGCATTTCCATGGCATCCTTCTTCAGTCAACTGTCCTCGTCTTGGCGTTTCTTAATCATCTTGACAACCTCTGTAAACGATTAGTTTAACTAAGTCATATTTCTAGCTTTGTTTAATATTGCTAAATTTCTTCCTCTGGTGACAGCACAATCGGACTATCTCCCTCGTGTTCTCTTAAGTTATAATTCCTGAAACTGTATGTCTTCACAATTTTCTATAACTAAAGCCTCGGTCACAATCGGAGGCACGAATTTCAGGATCGTACGTCCCCTGCGAATTTTGGTTACAGTAGAACCCATGGAGTTCGTAGAGGTAGAGGAAAGTTTGCAATGGAAAGGAACAAGTCTGCCTTGCGAGTCGCAGGGGCCACGTGAGATGTCCTTCCGAGCAGGGACGCTAATTGCAAAGTGGAAATTGTACTCATTTCTTAAATTTGTCTTGCTACCTGGGTACGTGACACGCATTCACCACTTATGAAGAGAATGCAACGCACGACGAAAGTAGTAACGCAAACAGGCCGTAAGAGCCGGTTCAGACCGAGGCTTATGATCGAGTTAAAGTTTGTTACTTTTCTTATTTCACTTTATTCATTGTAGTTTATGTCAATAACCGGTTATATTGAATTTGCAGGGTATTCACTGTATTAGTAGCTTGCTTGGTGTCTGAAGTTCCAGTCACTGGCCCTTCTGGTGTCATTTTAAACCTCGGTCACAACCGGCCGTAAGAAAGCTTAAGCCTCGGTCACAACCGGACGCGCGAATTTTAGGATCGTACGGCCAGTGCCAATTTTGGGTTGAGTGGAGGCCGTGGAGTTCGTAGAGGTAGAGGAAAGTTTGCAATGGAAAGGCGCAAGTCTGCCTTGCGAGTCGCAGGGTCCACGTGAGAAGAAGGGTACGATGTACATGAGCGTGCATCTTGAGCACGCCTTTTACACCCCTGGCGTGCGGGCGACGCAGTTCCGCCGTGCTTTCGACTTTGTTCGTTAGCTGTGCGGGCGTGCGTCGTACTCAATACGCAAAGGACACTTGCTCCTTCATTGCATCTTCACTTGCTCCATCACTTGCATACTTCTCGCTAACTCCTCGCGAGTGGAGCAAGTTACGTTTGCGGCCTCGCAGTTCGCAGATTATTCGTAGAATCTTTTGGACATGTCCAACTTCCTCCGTACGTGCTTCACGGGTTGTCTGCGAACTCCAAATTTCGCAAGAAGAACTTGCACGGCACGTGAGATTCTGCGCAAAATTTGGACGCAAACAAAGTATAAAAGGCGTGCTCACGATGCACGCTCGTGTCTCGACATATAACGTCGCTTGTGCCTTGTGTACAACATTTCAAAAATTTCGAAATTTGCTCAATTCAGCTTCTAATATGCCTCCAAAAGGCAAGGGAAAGAAGCTAAGAGAGCAGAAAAGAAGAGAGGAGGAAAAAGAAAGAAGGGGAGAACAGAAGGCAAAACTGACGTTCGCGGTCAGTACGTCATTACAAGCGTGTGAGGCAAGTGTGAAGCAAAAGGAAATAACTTTCGCCGTGTGTAGCATTCTTTTCATAAATGGTGAGTGCGTGCCACGTACGCAGGTAGCAAGAAAAACTCAAGAAATGAGTACATCGCACCTTGCAATTAGCGTACCTGTTTCTCGCGTGGGCCCTGCGACTCGCAAAGCAGACTTGCGCCTTTCCATTTCAAACTTTCCTCTACCTCTATGAACTCCATGGCCTCCACTGCACCCAAAATTCGCAGGGGCCGTACGATCCTAAAATTCGTGCGTCGGGTTGTGACCGAGGCTTAATCTGAACGTGACACACCTCCAAGTTTCCGCGCTTACGGTCACGTGCACAAGACGCATCCCTAGATTCTTTTGTTATTACAACATTTCTTTCTTTTCGTAGCTTAGTAACTCACTTTACCTCTTTCCGAAATGCCCATGCACATTTCACACAGTACCAATACTTGAACTCTTGATGTTTTACATAAAACTTACTTATTTTAAATCGTCTTCTTTTTTGTTTTATTCAGCTTATTTACTGTGGCGATTTATTCAGTTTTATTCATGTTTTATATAATAAAAGTTTGTTAACATACATTTATATTCTGTAGTTCTTTGATACTTTAAAATAGATAAATACCGCCAGCATTTTTATACTTAGTTTCCTCTTTTCCACATAACAAGCCAACTAGCAGGGGAGTAACAAAAGCATGAAGTGCCATTTCTCTCCCATTATACTATTTTTGGTTTTGTTGAAACGCATGTAGGCATAGGTCATTTGGAAAAGGAGTGCCTTTCATGGGTTGCCAGTTAAAGGTAGATGTTGGTCATATAAAAGAGCACTGTGGTTTCTGACATGTAGCCGACTAAGTAACGTTTCACAGTGTTGATGCCGTTTACCTCCTTCTTTCATAACTTTAGTATTCTCTTCTTTCCTTTTCTTCTATACGTGTAGCTCTTAAAAAGAATGAAAGCTGATGCGCATCTTCTGTGAGAGCATGAATTCCCCTTTATACAAAAAGTTGACAAGAAAAAAGTCATTTATCTCTACATAGTTCTTTTAACCGTTTCAGATACATTGAAATGCGTTGCAATTGTAAAACCCTTTATTATCATCCAGATACCAAAAATGAGATTTTTCTGCATCTAATTATTCAATTATGCATCTATCTGAAATGAAATGAAAAAAAAACTTGAAAATATAAAATATCGGCGTTTATATTTTATCGTTGCAATGCATGAGCATGGGCAAGTCAAAGCTTCAATCGTCAATTTAGCACCTTTCTAGTTTGAGGTGAGATAGCAATTGGCATGGGGCGGAACTTTGGTTAAAATGTTTTTGTTATGGAGTTATGAGGTCCCAAATACAGATTTTCATTAAATAAAGGCATTATTTTGCTTTATCAACGATAAGATCTGAACTATGACTTTAAGAAAAGTCGAAGTCGCAGGCAGGGTTTTTGAGTACTAAATGGTGTCATTAAATTGGCGTTAAAACGGTGTTTAGGTAAAAGAGAAATTTGAGAAACCGATTTTTCCATTTTACCCCAAAGTCGCAATTATGACGTCACCCGTAAGATGGCGTGTGTGTGTAAATTTTAATTAATTTAGTCACTGAACACTGAGGAGTTATCAATTACCTAAAAGAATGTAAGACACTAGTTTTTGGTGAAAGGTAACAATATCGTTAATTAACTGCTTTGTCTCACTTTTTCGACACATCTTTAATGTGCTGTTCAAAGGGTTGCAAGCAACATGTAGCTTGCCATGATGTTACATCTGAATATAAGAAACCTCTTTATTTATCTATAAAAACATATGGGAGATCGATACGTTAGGTATTCTTCCTTATCTGCTGAGATAGTGCGGGAATAATTATTGTCATGTTGTTGTCATTACATAACAGGGGTGAATAGATTTTTGGGGTATCTAGATTTCAATTTTTATCTATTTGCATGATAATATATTACTTGTTGCTGAGGAGTTTCGTCGAAAACCGATCAGTATCTCACACCAATTAACAAGACAACGAAATTCACGCTTAGAACTTGGCCACCCTTATCACTATTAAAAACTACAATTAATATAATTAACTGTATTTATGTAGGAAATTTTTTTGTTTTTAGCGGTGGTGATAACTTTGTTAATAATACATCGACGTTTTGTTTATAGGAAAGAGTCTTAGTTTGGGGTTTGTGTCTGCACATTTGACCTTAAGTAGTTGACCAAGGCAAGGTAATAACAGATTTCCGGGGTTCTGAAATGTCTTAGCTGCTGTGTATCTAGGCACACACATTTATTTGTTATGAAAGATGTTTTGGCAACTATTTCTATCGAGCTGCATCAGTGAGAAGTCATTCAGCTTTTTAGCTGCGGTGATATTTACCCGCAGTTTTAGCAGCTACACTGGAATATTACTTACGTTGTTCTTTTATTTTTATTTGTACATGGTTACCAGCCATCAGTTTTTGTGGTTTCAAGATTTGAGGACGGCCGTTTTTCTTGTTACTCGGTGATTTTATTTTTTTCATATTCAGTTTTTCTCAGCCACCAGTTTTGTTATTCCAGTTTTGGCGACGGCTGTTTCCTTTTATTAGGTGACTTCAACTTCTTGGATCACGCACTAGTATTACTATGTACAGTATATTGTCTTCATTTTTTCCCCTTATTCATGTGTTCTTATAAACAGATTTATAATCTGTCGTGTGTTGCAACTGCAGTTGTTAACTATTTTGTTTAGTTGTAACTTCTTCGTGTTATTATTGATTTTTTTCTTCTTTTGTGTGTAGCTGTTATATTTATGTTGATATTTCTTCCGGGCCAGGTGTTCCGCTGTTTTCATATTTTCTATTTTGTTTCCAGGCAGCTTCTTTCACATTTTATGGCCTTTTATTTTCATTTGTGCCAACTTTTTGCTCTTATAGCTGTTGTGATTTCTCATATTTTCTTAATTCATTTTGGTTACACTCATTTACCTACTTCATTGTTATTATATTATGGCAGTTATATATGGGGAATGTTATATTATCTCCCCAGTAATAAGTTTTCGTCATTAATAAGTGACAATTTTCAGTCATATGGACTTGTTTACTTTGGAGCAAAAACAGAGCTTCGTTGTGCTTGTGAGCATTTGGCTACATGAATAAGTATTTTAGAGAAAAGAAACAGAGAAAACTATTTTGCCAAATTAAAGCCTTCATATAACGCATTGGTACCCCTTAAGGGTTTTATACGTGGTTTCAAATGCATTTGCTGCAAAATGTTACTCCCAAGTCAGTGTGTGTGTGTGTGTGTGTGTATGTGTGTGTGTGTGTGTGTGTGTGTGTATATATATATATGCCACAAGTACGGCACCAACAATAAGGCTATATCGAATGCACACGTACGTGGCAATCTTGCTGTAATTAAATAGTGCATAATTTTATAGGCCAACCCGCAGTGGTCCTTAAAGAAGATCAGATGGTGTTGGTTATATCAGGCAATTTTTGAAGTTTGATTTAATCTCAAAATGATTTAAGGTACTGTAAGATAGACGTGGGAAGTCGCCTGAGAAGTTTTATCAAACAGTAATCTCCAGGCGAATGGCCTCATTAGGGGGGTCATCGTCATTACGAAACAAAAGTCTTAAGTGTATTACACGTAACACTCGAGTCCAGGCAAAGGTCGCGCAAAAAGACTAGTCACCATTTTAAAAACTACACTGCTGTAACGGAAAGCGCTGGAATACATTTCGTCTCTTTGGTGTATCACGGTCAAAAATGGTGGCTCAATTTCCTTCCAAAATCCCGTATTACAGGTATGAGTCCTATTTGAAATGTTGATTTTATCAAATTGAATAGTTTTATATTCGTATCATTTCCATTCAGCTGCTGCGTTTGTACAAGTAAATGCATCATTCAGATACAAGTGTGAACAAGACAGTTAATCAGTTAATTAAAACAGTTAATTAGATTTTGATTCATAATTCGAGTTATTAGCGATATTTTTTACTTCATTGTCGAAAACTATCTCTCTGTCGAATCGTCTGTATTGAAATTGCACGAAAATATCAGTCTTTTTTATCAATGAGGGTAATCTATATAACAAATCGAATTCCCACGTGTAAAGTACTGTCCTCACTTGAATTCGGTGTTTTATTACCTTTTCTATTTAATACCCTCCTGTGCAATGCAGAAGGAACTGTCAGGTCATTATTTGAGGGGATTTACAGCTTAAAGGTCTGAAACGCGTATAGTATATACATGCACTATAACCTTTTCAAACCTTGCATTTAAAATCAAAACATCTTAATTTACTATTACCTCCAAGTTACCCCCCCCCCCCCCCATTTTTGACACCAAGTAACAAAATGATTGATGAGTCAAAACATTTCTTTGTGATCGCTTGAAGGTCACTTATTATATCATTATGTTATATATACTATTAAACTCGAATGTATCTAGTTACCATGCTCTAGCAGTGTCCTAATACACTTGTTGCGTGTCTTACAGAATCCTGGTCTTACATGTAGCTCCAATCAGGAAACGTATTTATTGTAGTATTCTTTAAAAGAAGGTCTCATGTATTCAAGATGCATCTGATGTAGATATCTTAAATAATGTGCCCAGGACAAGAAAAGTTTTTATATGTTATCCCGTCAAATCACCCCCCAAAAGAGGACACCACTAAATATACATAAAAATGCAAAATGTCCCTAAGTAACTATATACTTGTGATTTATGCACACAAAAACAACTAAAAGACGCCAATTTACCTTAAATAACTGTTTAAATGATGACGGATGTCCCAGTGTTGGTTATCATTTAAGATAATCTTTATATCGAGATAGAAGGCACTATCCTTTATATTTTTCATGCTCACTTTGTAAACCCGTGCATTAAACTTAAAATTAAACGGGGGAGTTTATGGTTGCTGTCATGCGACCGGGGCCATTCCTCTGTCTGGACAAGAGGGGGCTACACTACTAGGATTACTGCAAGTAGTCGCACACATTACCTGCCTTAGCATAGCTTATTGTAAGTATTGAGGTCCGCTTATCATAACCACAAAACCTTTTTTTATGTTATTTAACTTCTTTTATTATTTCACTATAATTGAAGTGCACCTTATAAATATGCGAGGATTCCTTTCTATTGTTTCATAATATGAAAATAAGCAGGTTATAGAAAGCAAAAAGAAGCAGACAGATAAGAGAACTGTATTCATGCCTTCATTTAAGTCCCAGTTGATACCATCGGGGTCCAGTTATTTTTTATTTCTTTGTGCTCGCTAGGTTTCCTCACTGTGAGGAGATCATATAGAAACCCAGGCTGAAAACCTTTTAGTTTTATCGTTAAAAGATAATTGTGCTCTCGGTGCACCTGGGTGGAAAAAGGACATCGATGAATTCTGAGCATGCGCGGCTGTGAGCACGACGCAAACCCTTGGCAGTTTTTTTTCTCTTGGAGGGCACGCTGATGTTTCATAAAGTTCCATATCACAGGTAACAATACATTTATCAATATATAAGCAGGATTTCCTTAATCCTGGAGTGATACGTACGTCTGTCTCAAGAAGATCGCTCTCTAGAAATAATGAAATGTATGGTATGTTATTTAAATGTATACACTGTTGCTCAAAATGGTTGTCACATCTACTAGTCAAATTCGGAGATTTTGTTACAATATTTCTTTCGTGCGAACTGAATCATGATAAATTGTTTATCACTAAAGATGCCAACAAACACGTTTATTCGGCAGATCTTCTTTTGATATAATGAGTTTTTTTACTTGTAAATGAATTCTTTTGAAAACAAATTCGGGTAAAACAAAAACTTGTATTTTGTCATGGGAAATTACATTCAATAACAAAATTCCACTTACATTTTTAAAATAAAACTATTGTACAATTTATAGAATAATGTCTCTTTTTTATTTTGCTGGGCGTGGGTTTCCCTTGTCAACTGGGCGAAAATTGCTTTAGATCATATCCTTATACATAACAACAAGTTTTTTGACCCGCTTGAAGCCTTATTTTAGCCTTTCATACCTAAGCTTATTGGTAAGTTCTAAACAGGTGCACAGGAAAAATTGAACTAGTCTCGCCAGTGCATGTTTAAACAAAATTGACAAAATTGTCGCGATTTCATGGACCGATATTAAAGAAAAATTGCCTGCGATAATTGTGGCAACAAGTATTTCTACAATCGTCTTTGACATGCGGTTTAAGTCATTTATTCGACGATTGCTATCAAATCTGAGTCTGACAAACGACAATTATTGTTTATGATTCCTTTTTAAGTGGTGGTGGTGGCGGTGTGAGTGTGCGTGTGTGTGTGGGGGGGGGGGGGGGTGAAGATAAAAATACATATCGTGACTGACGTGGTTGAAAAAAGTGGGATTAACCCCCCTCCTCCATATTTCCTACGCCTATATTTATGCTTATACGTTTTGATGCCGCATTTTTAAAATTTTCATTTGATTATTTTTGTTTGTTTATATATCGTGCACGGTAGCTCATTATGCTAGAACGCGACCGACTTTCGAACACGATCCTTGCATTTTCTACAAGGTTAAAAAAGCAACAACAACACCCTTACCTCCAGCCAACGGGAAAAGCATAAAACTGACAAATAGGTTATAAAAGTACTGCAATGCCAAGCTATGATCTATTTTCGAAAATATACTTTACTGATGGAGGGGAGGGGGTATGGTATTGGTTTGTGATCTATCCTGGATCTGCCAGTGCCAGGTGCAGCTATTGTAACCACACACCTCTGACCGTAATGCCCGTGTATGGGGTATGCCTAAAAAGAGGTGCCCAAAGTTCAAACAATTTGTCATCTGAAAACCAGAACAAAGAGCATATTATCTTTTGAAGAAAAGGGCAGTTAAACACAATCGGTTTCTGACCATGACAAGTAGCCTCCAGCCAGTGATTTTGTGTAATACAGTACACTTGGGCATTGGTCCAATATTTACCTCCGAGCTATATGTTAAATGATGAGGAAAATGGGTTAACTACATTATATTCCTGACCAGCAATACCTTATCACATAATGTTAGAAAAACAGTCTGTACCGATACACTTTGAGGGGTCCAAAGTAGTGATTACATTACAGTGGGTTTATTCGCTTTCACAAATTAGTTTCCTCGTGATTGAGCGAATCTTTATCTATCATAAATTGGCTGTTTGGAACGCGCGGAGTGGGGGGCTTGGTTAAAGTGACTCTCTTACGTAATACCCAGGATTTGCCAACCTCTCAAAGTGTATCGGTACAAACCATAAAAAAAGAACTCAATGTGAAAAGGGGCTTATTCACAGTGGTGGTGTCTTGTGCGCAAAGGGATTTTGAAATATTGGACAAAGTAATCATGGTCAATATGTGATAACACTTTGCTGTCATCTGAAATTTGATTAGAGTATTTGCTATCGTCTGAATCGGAAGATGGTCTTTAATTTGAGACCGAAATTTCTCAACCGTTGGTCAAGACATTGTCTAGATCTCATAATAATAATAATAATAATAATATAATTTGTGGAATAGACCTACTGGTAATTTCCTCTTTTAAGTGGAATGCGAAATATTTATTATCCTAAGATGAAATAAACATTTTCGAACCTCAAGTTAAGAAGTAGTTTTTTGTTCTAATTTCAGTCTTACAAAACGCAAAAACGACCAGAATTCTTTCGTGAAGTATGACGAGCTGGATGAAGAATACACATACGATGAACAGCCGGTGGAGGCATCTGAGCCTGAGAAGGCTAACTGCTGCACAGCGTGTTGTGACCCTAGGTCTCCCTGCCCATGCGGCTGTGCCAAACGCTACACCATGGCTATCTGCGCGGGCGTTGGATTCATGATCTCTTTTGGAATTCGGTGCAATTTTGGGGTAGCTATTATACAGATGACCAACAATGCCACGTGGCATCTCGGAGGAGTTGAGCAGTTTAGAGTAAGTATTTATTTATTTATTTATTTATTTATTTATTTTCAGGTCTGACCGTAATCTTTTCAGTCCTTAACCCTAAACAGTGTAAAAGCATAATGTAGCGCTGTTCCCCCTTCATCTTTTATCATTCGAAATTGCTGCACATCCTGCTGTACCTCATTGTTCTACCAACATGTTTCTACAGGTACAGTCCTTCTTCCCTGTAGATACACAGAAGACTTTTTCCGCTGTGCTCCATGACACCCCCGCAATTGTCTCCCAGCTGTTTTCTTCCTCCCAGTCCACTTTTATTATTAAGTCTTCCTTGAACCAAGGAGTTACTGTTGTAACTCCTTGCTTGAACTTAGTGTTAAGCTCTTCCTCCTTTCACCGCCACCACTTTATACTTGACTCCCCCTTCACCATCTTTCTTGCCTTCACCCTTACATACTGTAGAGCTACTGAGGATTGACACCTAAACAAACTCACAGCCGCACGCATGCAGGTTCACCTTTAATTAATCTTAACCTAAGAGGCCAAGAATTATGATAACAATTTTCTATCATTTCTTCCTAATACGAAATTTATCTCACTGCCAGACACAATTCAGTTTGTTTTATATTTCAAAATCTTACCCAGTAAATTTATTTTTTCATAGCCGCCAGAATTTGAGTGGTCTAATACAGTGATCGGGCTGATCGACAGCTCCTTCTTCTGGGGATATATAGTGACGCAGATTCCAGGAGGGTACCTTGCTTCAAGGCTACCTGCCAACAGGTAAATTTCACGAACTTTACATTAACATTTTAGAATTGTCTATTACTTACGGGTGGTTTCCGAGCAAATACAAGTATGATTCTGCAATATGATACTGATATTTGCATACAATATTGGGTTTGGAAATATAAGCATGTAATTATACTGCCAACAAGGCATTAAGTATAAAAGAATGTACGTGATACGTTTTCCACTTCATTTTAATGCAGATAATTCCTACAATTACCCTGTAAATTAATAGCAATAATTTGTCTTAATTTCAGAGTGTTTGGGTTTGCAATAGGGATATCTTCCTTCCTGAACCTGCTCCTCCCAGGTGCTTGTAAGGTCCACTATGGCCTGGTTATCGCTGTTAGGATTCTACAGGGTCTGGTTGAGGTGAGTACGATTGAAATCCCTTGAGACCTCTTTACGGCGATCCGAAAACAAAAGGAGACAATCAAGAGGTACTATGTGACAGGGATGCTTTTTTTTGTTGTGTGCAATTGATTTTCCTTAACAACAAATGTGATTGTGTTTTTTTTTTTAAACAAAATGATTGGTTTTAGTATAACTTTAGTGTAATTATCCTGTTATCGTTATTTTACAGAACTACTGTACATTGTAAATGCAGATAAGTGTGTGAGATTTTGGTAACTAAATCTAAATCTTTCAAAAGAATGCCGACAGACAAAATAAAAACCCCAGTAAAATACTGAGTTTAAATAAAAGAACTAAATAAAAGAACTTGGGACTAACTTGATCTGCATATTGGAGGATCGAAGAAATGTGTTTTTATTATGCATTGCAGGGTGTCACTTATCCCGCCTGTCACGGTATATGGAGACACTGGGCTCCGCCAATGGAGCGGTCAAGGCTGGCCACTCTAGCATTTTGTGGTAAAAATATAGATTTATTTTTTTAATTTCATTTTTATTTTTGAAAGAATAAAAGTGCATGACCTGCTTTACCCTCGTTAATGTGATTTTTGAGAGATATTTGCCTGCTTTTTAAGTACATCAAGATAAATAGTTGCCACACGGGACGGTAAATAGGTCTCAAACAAAACATTTTATAATGATATGAAAAAAAATGTTCCTGTAGTATCCAACAATTTATATAATTGGTTTGACACTAGGCCTGATAGGTTTATAAAAACATTATCACTCTATAAACAATCATTCTAGGTTCATATGCGGGCGCCGTGATTAGTATGCCACTGTCAGGGATACTTACAGACTACCTGGGCTGGCCAGCATGTTTTTACTTTTACGGTATGCTTCAAACACTAACACCCACGTAGTTAATTTGGATTCGTCGTGCCTCAATTTCCCTTTCCTTATCCAATAACTCTCCCCTCTCCACATTTTATTCGCCTCTCTCTCTCTCTCTCTCTCTCTCTCTCTCTCTCTCTTGAGCATTTGTGACGTCATATCTACATGTAACTGCACTGAATTAAATTACGGGCAGTACAAGTACGAGTAGTCAAAATTAGGAGTGCACATTTTTATGTACATTTTTGTTTGTTAATGTTTGTCCAGAGAATGTATCGTAATAGCAACATTGTCTTATTATGGAACTTTCTTTTCACGAACAGTTCTATGGCAATTGATGTACCTCGCATTAACATCGAACGTTATATGACGAACATAGTGCATCAATTTACTGATTGAAACCTTGAATTGAACTATCGTTTAAATCAAGAGCTTGTCAGACGGTATCTAAGCAAACTGTACTCTGAAAGGAAGCCCTTTAATTGCCAAGAATCATGTGACAACGAAAAATGTAATAACAACATTTCAATTTTCAGGTGCGTTTGGGCTGATTTGGCTGGTAACATGGATGTTTCTGTCTTTTGAAAAGCCGTCTACTCATCCCCGTATTACTAAAGAGGAACGGGATTATATTGAGTCTTCTATAGGCGAGGCAGATACGTTGGTCATTAGGGTAAGAATTGTTGTGTGGTTGTTAATTGATATTCTGACATCTAATTTCAAGCGTTGACTTACATTTCTTCGTGTATCACAATGGAATCGAAATGAATTTGAATATTTGTTGCCCATTTCCTCCTAAAGTAATCATGCAAGTATTTTTCTTCCTTTTATATAATTAAGTTTGAACAAAAGCCTTAAGTCCACCATGTGAAGTGATATGAAGAAATGGTTAATCAATAATGTTTTCATCAGCATGTGTTTTCTGAGGCACGATTTGATGCTGAATACGAATTTTTTTCAGAATTAAACAGATTGAACTCTTCTTAGAATGAAAATGATGAGCCATCAGTAGTAGTTATGTGTGTGTGTATGTGTGTGTGTGTGTGAGAGAGAGAGAAGTAAGCGAGGGGTACCAAAGAAGTATTGTATACTGTAATTTAAATTTCTTAAGTTCAATAAATAAAAAAAGAATTCTTAGATGTAACTTCAACATGAAAAAGAAAAAGTTTAATTTACCATGCAGTGTGTATCTGGTGTACGCATTTAGTGTAAATGCAATTTAAAATTCTGATTTCTTATATCTGATAGGGATTTTCCCATTTTTCATTTTGGCAGTGCCGCGATTTTCCTTTCGGTCATTTTCATGTCTGAGCGCATCTTTATACTCTATACATTGTTCCACAGAAAGAGAATAAAAACGAAAATACAATAAAAGTAGCTTTTATTATTATCATTATTATTAGATATGATTATTATTAGGTATTATGTAGATATAAATGAATATGAACATTATATAAAACTGATTAAATGTGAACTCAGCTTAAGAGTAGGAATTTACGATCATCTCTTCTAGAATCCACCTATCTCAGATTGCCCCATCCGTCTCTTATATTTGCTTTCAAGATTTGATTTTTCTCCTCACTTAATTTTCTTTTACAACATTTTCCCGTAATGCTGACCGTGTTAATTCATTAGTTATGTAATCTCTTTATTTATATCCTTCTCGAAACTCGTCCTAGCTCCGTCCTCCCATACCAATGCACCTAGGCCACAAAGGTGTGGCTTGCTACAGCCCACCGGTGTACCGGTGGGTGGATTCCGTGGAACAAGAAATACAAAAACGCAATTTCTGTTAAAAGTGTACAAATATTTATCATGCAACAAAAGACAATTGTTTTTGACAATTGAAAAAATCCCATATCGTCTTTTCATTTTTTGTTGTAATAGGAAAAAGGATTCAATATTTTGATTTTCTCTTTCACAGAACGCAAAGACGCCATGGAAAGGCATGTTTACGTCCATGCCTGTTTACGCAATAATCGTTGCCAACTTTGCTCGAAGCTGGGCATTTTACCTTCTCATCACCAGCCAGCCATCTTATTTCGCGCAAGTACTACATTTTGATATATCAAAGGTATGTAGAAAATAAACTGCTTTGCCTTGAAATGTTTTGTAAAATCTAGTGTGTGTCTGTGTGCCCGCGCGCACTCGTGCCCGCGCGTTGCCAAAACCTCTTGATAATTTAGGCACACGTAGGACTTAATAAAACTTCATAGGCCTGACATAATAAAGTTCGCGTAACGTGCCTTGGGCATAGCAAAGGAAAGAAGTTTATTCGTTCCAATCTAAGCAGTATTATACATGTATATAGAATAGGAGAACAGGTAAAGCTTTTAATGGTAATAAGAGTGGACGATATTTCCGAGCGCCAAATGAAACAAAACGTTTCATAACACTTTGGGATTTCGTATATGTCCGCACATGCCTTATGGTCTTGTTGATGAAGAAGTGTTTTTTAATTTGTATTACTTCAGAGCGGCATCCTGTCGGCTCTGCCTCACTTGGTGATGACCATCATTGTACCGCTAGGGGGACAGCTGGCTGACTTCTTACGGTCAAGAAAATATCTTAGTACAACAGCTGTCAGGAAAATTTTCAACTGCGGAGGTAATGCCTAAAGACTCTCGCTATTCCATTCTAGTATCATTTATTGTTCGAGACCTTTGTGAAAAAATGGTTTAAATATTCGAACGGAATGAGGAAAGACAATTTTTAATTTCGAGGCGGAAAGGCCTGTGCCGAAAATACTTATTTCTCAAGGCTTATATTAAGCAGAAATGACTTGTTATATATGCAACACCTGCTAAAATGCAGAGCTCTGTTAAAACAATTTTTGTTTCACATATTTCAGGTTTCGGTTTGGAAGGGCTTTTCCTTCTGGGTGTTGGCTATACACGTGACCCAACGACAGCGATAATCTGTTTAACTATAGCCGTAGGCTGTAGCGGCTTTGCGATATCAGGTATGCTAAATTCGAATGACTGAATCCGTTCGATTTTTATGTTGACATTAGTACGGCTTGTATGTAATTAGTATTTGTCGTCGATTCACATGGTAACTGTATTCTTATATTTTTATAAGGTTTCAACATCAATCACCTTGACATCGCGCCCCGTTATGCTAGTATTCTTATGGGCCTCTCAAATGGAGTGGGGACGTTAGCCGGGATGCTTTGCCCTATTACTGTGGAACTTGTCACCAAGGACAAGGTAAGAGACTGAGCTGACAATTCATACGTGTAAATTATACATATGCACTAGTACGTCTTGTACCATCGGTCTGTTTGTAGGGAATTTTGTCTGTTTGTAGAGTGCCTTTAAAATTGATAGGCCTACCTGTGTATGTAGATAATTTTTAATAGTCGTTTATAAGCAATACTATACATTATTATAATTGAACAAAGTATGTGATACATTGAATGATGTCTAATCTGTACAATTTCAAATTTTAACTCTATTAATTAAAATTCTGTTCTCAGACTGCTAAATCTTGGGAATACGTGTTCTTGACTGCCAGCTTAGTTCATTTTGCTGGTATAACCTTTTACGGCATATTCGCCTCTGGGGAAAGACAACCGTGGGCTGATCCACCGCATGATGGTTTCTCTGAGTGGAAGCCAGATATGGATAACCCCATCCAACCGCACAAATCCATGTCGTATGGGACCCTTACCTCTGATGGACCGATATTCCCAACTAAAGAAGAGTTTGTTCAAGTTGATGCTAAAGACAGATATCTAAATGGTGACGCCGAAGACAGAAGTTTAGAGTGAAGTTTGAGTCTAATCACGTGTAGCAAAAATGTCTCAGTATCCGCACAATATTGACTGTATTAACGTTGTGTTGTTTAAATGATATACACAATAGTATAAAGGATACCTTTCGGGTTAGCTGCAATTTGGTGTTTCGAATTATATCCCATTATAGACATAATGTAAGTATTCACTTTACAACTTCTTGCTATAAACATAGAGACGGAAATTAAGCACATCCACAGTCATATGCTTTTACTTGTTTAGGCTCTTGATTTTCAACTCTACTAGACATAAGCTCGTTTTCGCATCCATTTAGCAGGTTACCAACTTTACCTAAGTAGGTCATAAACTTGGTTCCAAAATAATCTTTACCAAGGTCTCAGTTATTATTGTGGATATTTTTTAGAGAATTATCTGTGAATATCTGCGAAAAATCCATCTGTCGCCCTGTTAGAGGGTAGTTCCAAAATGGGAAATTAGTAGCGTTGTTAAGGGTACATTTTGGTATTAAAAAGTATGCATCCCAGTGCGAAACTAAAACCAATATTGAGTTGATTAAAAATCCTTTAATTACAATGGGTAAGACTTAATGCCTCTCTCGCATTTTTAATAAGGAATATTACCGTCTTAGTTGGCTACCACAAGCTGACAACATCTTCGCAGGGATTGAACCAGTGCTTGATATTCTTGTGTATAACCGTGACTTATTACTGTAGTCCATACATGAGCGCAGATATGTATCACATAATGACCACTTTATAAAACATATATAATCAAAACTATAAAAACTATGCTTAACTTTCGTCTCTATGTTTTTATTCTCAAGAACTGTTAGTTTCTATATCTGATGTTTAAAGGACTTAAAGGATCTGGAATTAGTAGTTAGATGTAGAACCAATGGCAACTTTGAGAAGGAAAATAGTCGACCAGTCTTGTTTTTCCTAAAAATGCAAAATAGTCATTAGCAAAAGCTTAAACGCTTTATCAGTTTTTCTTGATTCCTCGTTTCGTTGCAGAAAAAAAAATAATGGGAAGTATGAAAAAACTAGTGAGTGCGAAGTACAAAGTGTGATTTTTAAGTGATATGGAAAACAGAAACCGTGGGCCTGTTTTAGAGGACCCATTTGTGTTACTTATCTCAATGAGCTTCATGGAGCTCATTGCTTATCTATACCTTATAAGTGATAAACAGTATAAGACAATCAGTCCAAGTACGTTAAAAAAACTTGGACAGTGTTACTCCCAAAGCAATACTTGAAAAAAAAAACTCAATTTTACATTTACTTGGCTGTAGTGTATTTAAGCTAAAGCGGGGTTTAAAGGGAAGAAGGGCTGCCTTTTTCGTGTTTAATGAGATCGACTACTGGTGTGAGTGTGATATAGTCACAGCAATTTGTATACGAACCGGTATTTAATTGTTCCGAGTTCTGAAATATTTCTTAACAGGGCTTGCGCAATCGTAAGTGTAGTGATATCTCAAACTATTCATAAAATATGACATACATGTAAAAGGTTGTCTGTGTTTTTAGGAAATTTACGTTAACCTACGCCCACTTAAATGACTAAATGTTTCTTTATTTCAAAAATGAAATGCACTATATGATACCTGAACTTACTATATTGAGACGCTGGTATACCAAGTAGACAAATGGCATATTTTCCATAAAATAACATCTATTACATGCCTGATATTGTTGTGGAATTAGCGTCATCTGACTACTTAAGAGTTATGTTAACTACAGTTAAATAACATACATCTTTTCTGAAGTCGACAGGACATGCAACGAGTCGTTAATTGGTACAAATGTATGCGGCTGTTACGAGAACAATACAGATATCAAAACAAATAGTTGTCTATATCATTATCATTATCTAGAAAGCACACTGTACTTATCTCCATAGAAATCAGTTTGTGCTGATATCTTACGAACGTTTAGATATCATTCGAACGTTTTAACTTGTTAATCATTAAAGAGAATACTTTCTTACAGTCCGAATAGTATTGACATAAAGCATAAACCTTCACGCAGAATTCGTGAGTTTTTTCCAGTAGTCTCTTTACGATCTTGATATGTTATGTAACTGGTGTATAATCAGATGTTTAAAATGTGTTGAACACAGTCGATAACTATATATGCTGGTGTACATGTATAATAAATCGCAAATATTTAGGAGCAAATGACAAACTTTTACGCAGTCACATTTTTGCTTTTATTTTTTTCGTCGCATGATTTATCTGTGTTTTTTTCTGGCTTACTGGCTGATTCATATGCTTAGAAGCCTGGGGTTTACCCATCCCCCAGAAACACACACACACACACACATTCTCTCTTTTTTCAAACACGTCAACCATACTAATAAACACAGAAAGCAGAGGAAAAGGAGCCACGACCACCACCACAACCGTTTAAAAATGGCTACTTACGCACCTAAAATTATATAACTATAATGTCGTTCTTGTTGAATGTATTTGAAGAATAGATTTGTACCAACGCAATTTTGGGGGGAGTCTCCTGTCATGAGACGAGTGAAAACTGTCCCACTTTACACTACAGAAACCGACCTTACAGTCTCAAAATGTCGTTTTACTCATTGGATTAAATATTTTAAACTTTGGTCCTCTTTATGTATCCTGAGTACCTAGAGGACACTTGAAATATTCACCTCTCTACTACATGTATCAACACGTTGCCGACATTACTAGAAAAGACGGCGACATGCTGATAATTAGGTAAGAGGTGAGTTTCCGCGGTCCTCTGAGACTCCTGATGTCTTTATGGCTTGTAGTCGACAACTTTTGATCTTAATCGTTAGTTGTGGTGATAATCAATCTGTTTAACATAAAATCGATAAATACAAAAATGGTGACCCATAAATAAAAGAATATCGTCCATTTATTCCATTAAATCAAACTAATCTGTTGATATCATTATCACATATTGTTAAGTAAAAAGGTCAACATGTCATCAATTTTGATTTTTTTTCTGTATGTCCCTCTTATTCTGTATGCTTTGGAGAACAGTACGACGGCGTGGACATGTAACGTCCTAGTCACACTACATTCGCAAAAGTTAACCCAAAAGGAGATACTGGATTCGCTATTTCTTAATCCATTTTGCCCCATTTAATTTGTTTATATCATTTATTTCTTTATTTTTCTGCGTGTGGACGTGCTAGGAAGGGCTACACCATTATCCCGTATCACTTAGGCCCCTACCCCGTGCTGTATTGTTATTAGTAAACCCAGCACCCCTTCCTGAAACCTTCCCTGTATGTTGACCCCCCTTCCTTTATAATCAAATCCCAGATCGGTTGTTATATGTGTTCTATACACCCCCCGTGGGATAGCAACAGATTTTTGCAGACCAACATAGAGTTAAGTTCAGTGTAATCTCTAACAGAAATGCAACACGCTTTTGGTGCATTACCGTTAAAACGAGACAGGACAACAGTTATATCGCCATACGAAATGCATCAGTTGAGACAATATTATGAATGTGTCAGCTGTGACTTCTCTAAACACAATCAAGAGTCTGGTCACGTTGACATGCATGAGACTGATATAAGGCTCCGTTACACCTAGCTTAAAAGGGTAGGCACATGGGTATCGTTTGTGACATCGATTATACGCACAATCTGAGCCTATGAAGTCATCCTATTTTCAAGGTATTGATGAAGACATAAAGAGCGTATGAAAATGCTTTTGAACATTTAAAGAACATTTTGTGACCCTTCGGGTACCACAGCGTTTGCTTGCGTATTCGAGACGTGTACACTGTACGACGTAAGTCTAACGAAACTTGTCTGATTTACGAAATTAAGATGAAAATCTGCTTTTTAAAAAGTTTTATTATATCTAAGATATATAGAACACTTTGTCATCAGACTTTGCAATCGCTTTGACATGAAAATGTGTTAGACGCAGATAGCGGTTCAGTAGAAGAAGAAGATAGGTGGTTATATATTATTTATATGGGCTACTAGATAGACAGAAGTAATAAAGATGCTAATGATATACATATGGTATTATAATATCAGCGCTCCAAGTTGATCATTACAAAATTATAGTTAACAATTATGATTCTTCAGATTGCTGTTGAGGTGGGAAACGGCAAAGGCAATTCGTTGGCTCATCTCGCTTTTGCAGTTTTCGGCAACAGTGGCCTGGCCAATGCAAGCTAGGAACTGAACTCCATGGTCCACGCGACTGAAAAACATAAGTGGTTATAATTATGAATGATTCGATGACGTCATCAAATAATTTGACAGGTCTCGTTTTCAGGCAATGATAGTGCCTAATATACATGCACAGATAAACTGCATTGGACACAATGTATCGTTGTTTGTGGGGAAATGTGAACATACAACTGCAGCAAAGTTTCTACCATATCATAGCAGGTCATCGGCCATACGTAACAAGTTCTAAAAAAATGCAGCCGCTCTTTCACTCCGTTTACAACGGACTTGCGACCACTTTGAAGACGATTTTTGGACTATACTCTGTCATCTGAACACGTAGCAGAAACTCTTGCAGTACTCTTGGCTATCAATGGCAGATTTATATTTTTATCTCATTGCCAATAAGATAAAGTGAGTTTCGTATTAATTTTTATTTCCGTTTGGCATTAATAAAAGTGACCTTAATGATCAAATATCAATCAACCTATATATTGTGTTTGTCAAGTCAATTAATGCATTCATATTCCACGAGATATGGAGGAGATATAAATGGGACTTGCTAGTAAGTTGGAATTGCTTATTTAGTGTAAAAGCGATAAAGCCACGATAGCAGAGAACGACTGAGACTTGTGATACATGTAGTTACCAAATTTTCGTAATCTTGGTAGTTGCGTTAAGGTCGCAAACAGTGTGTAAAAGGAATTTAAAAGGCACATGCCGATTTGGTGTAAAACTATAGGCGACGAAAGCAGAGAACGGCTAGACTTGTGAGAGTTACCAAAATTTCGTGATCGTCCCAGTCTAACAAAGGTAGCAATCCGATGTAAACAGGATATTTGGAAGTAAGAAAGTCGTTTTTGTATATTTAGGGCCTACCTTTCACAGGACTCTGATGCCATCTTTCCAATCTTTTTGTAACATGCCGTATACGTCCCTATTATCTGGTCCATGCAGCCTGAAGTGAATGTTTTAATTTTGAATGTAAATAAAATCACAGGTCATTATCACAGGCCATTAGCCAGGGTAGCCAGGGGGGGGGGGGGGGTCGGGGGGTTCGAAAGAACTGCCCCTTTCGTCAGGAAAAGGTCCATTTTGGGTAAAATTTTATCTAGGTGCACATAAGTTTCTTTGTAAAAGGTCCACTTTTTCAGAAAAAAAAAAAACCCTTTTGAATTTGCTGGCTACGCGCCTGTTATCATAAGTGATATATTTTACTAATATTGATACTGGTCACCTTCCCCCCCCCCCCCCCACACACACACACACACACACGCACAAACACATGCACACGCACACACGCGCATTTTCTTGGATTAGAATTGAAATTAAAACAAAAACATCACTACTTGTTTGTACAATTATTTCCCCCGATTTTACCTTCAGACTTCTTGCTTATCAAATTTTCGGAGTCCATCAGCTCCTCGAGAACACGTGTCAAAAGAGACACCTCATCTGAGACTGGTGATCCTGAAATAAGAATGAGGTGTACATTAAAATCTGAGAGAAGCTAATTAATGTCTATTAAATTGCACTGGAAACCTCAACCAAAAGGATTTTATCACGACATACAAGCATGCAGACAGTAGGGCCCATATCCCAGAGTAAAGCACGTCCTTGGCTTCAGGTTTTAAATGTCAAGTTGCAATGTTGCTTTACAACTGTTAGAAGTGAAGGTAATAAATTTCAGATGGTAACAGAGAGATAATGGTAGGCAGTAATGCAATGCTTAATGGTATTTATGTACAAAACTTTAAAGTGTGCATTCGCGCCTCGAGTTAAAACATGAATAAAAGGAAAGAATAATCAAAAAGGAAGTGGCCACAGTGTGGCCTTTGTCTGCCAAGATACATGTATGCTGTCTGAAATTTTCTTCCCTGCTGATTCTAAAATGCTTTTCTATAGATGTTATTGCCTTTAGAGATCACTCAGTGTTTCCTCAACGAACTGATTTAGTGGACCAACTTATCCTCTTTATATGGATACTAACATTTTACACCTCAACATTGTGTTTTTCACAATGCTGAACACATCTAGTTACTTTCCCCCTCATTATGTAACACTCCCGAGCTGGCATGAATGGCTGTTTAGATAGCATGTTGAAAGTTCAGGAACTGCAGTGAATAGCAGCTGAAATCAGTGGTGACTATTGGTTTACTTGCATAGTTTGAATGTTTTTGTTTAGTACGGTTGCACCATGGTGACCAAGAAGTGACACTGCACCCTGCCTCCTAACCCGTTCATCTCTTTCGACACACCTAAAAGGTTGAGATTATACTGTATACGTCTAGACTTGTAGACGCTATATTATACAACAATGCCACTCATAAGTACAAATGTAAGTACATATACTCATAACAATATAGTATGTGGCGCAGTAGTAAAAAGAACAAACTCGTCGCACTTCAGGTAACTCTTCATTCTAATGGATATCACTGCATTGTGATTCATCCACATTAATTTTCCCTGTAGCACTTCCTTCCCTTAAATACAAGTTGTTGGTACCACTTATATGACCCATAGCTCACGTAACTGTGACCATACACAACTTTCAGACCCCGGTTTACGCTATATATATTATAACAAAGCCACCTTGTCTCCCCGTAGTGCTAGACCAATTTCATTTAGCCAGATCGTTTCCATGACTTCACAACCAAACCCAATATGGAGGTGCAAATGAGGTTACAGGCAACCTCTTAAAATATTTAGTGCACAGATTGCTAACTACGTTTGATAATTTTAGTGTCCCAAATAAAGAAGTTTGTATCAAAGATTCACCCTCCTGGAACCATGAAAAATAAAAAAAAATTATTCATCGCATAATCCCAAAAAAGAAACATACATGTACGTTACTGTCATAAATGCAAAACATCCAGCTGGGGAAACATTTTACTCACTTTGAAAACTCAATTATCACTAAATTTGTTCTTTAATTTATCAGACAGTACATCGCCTCCTCCGCCCTTATACTATACATTATTTCATTATTTGAATCAGTTTCATATAAACAGAATTTTCTTTCAGTTCCCAACCAAGTACTCATTACTTCCTTTAGTCGAAACAGTTTTCAATTTTCCACACTTTTTTCATCAGTGTAGTATTATTGGCAGCATAGTATATGGTGCAGTAGTAAAAACAACAAACTCATTTGCACCTTACACGTAACTAAGATCTAATATCCGTTTATTAGATCTTAGCACGTAAGTAGCTCATCTTGTAAATGTAAATCGCTGCATTGTGATTCAAGATCAGGGAATATATATATATTCACTTACATTAATTTTCCCTGAAGCACTTACTCTAAAATACAAGTTGTTGGCGCCACTTACCTAAAACTGACGTAACTGCGACCACACACAACAAAATCAGGTATTTTGCCATTTTCCTTTAAATGTGGTTTCTCAACTGTGCCCTTGGTGCTACTCAGTTTAGAAGGTTAGCTGCAAATACCCGTCGTAACTGGTTTAAGAATTCGGGCGTTTCCTTTATATCATGTATATGGTCCTGCTCTCTATAGAAGGTGATCCTTTCCTTCGTGGGAAGAGGGTGACCATAACAAAGATCGCTTGCTTTTGGTGATGTAGGGGTGTTCCATAATTGTTGTTAGGCAATGACCTGGAACTTTCTTACGATGACCATCGTCTTATATTGTTAAGGGCTAGGACTCCTTAACTCAAAATACGTCTGACTAAAATAACAAATGTAAAATGTTATATAATATACACTGCTTTGGTTTGCAAATGATCACGTATCACAGTTTTAATAGTGCTTTTCAACCAGACACATATCTTACATGACTTATGGCACAAAAAATACAGATTATCGGTAACATTCACCCCGTCAAATCTGATGTTCCACAAAAATTAAATCAGCAGCCAAAATTTAAACCAATGCTGTGTATTTGACAAAGCACAGTTTTTAAACATGTTGTGACAGAAAACAATGACACCGCGATTGTGTAAATATTCTAATTGTCTATGAGTTTCCATATTTGATTCTAAAATATTGTGCCGTAGTGCAGATTCTATGCATTAGACCCAAATGAGATTTTGGTGGAAAAAATGCTACTTCGCTGGGAGCAAGTTCTACATTTGTACATCGCTGAATAGGTCATTCCTCTTTCCCTCTTTCTGATCTCGTTGCAGAATTAAAAGAAACTGATTGGAAAGTATCAGCTTCGTTTGTTCAAGATATGAAAGATTACTTTATTATTTTACCTTTTGCACAAAATCACTTTAATAAAGTTGGATTTTGAATACAAGAAAACTTCTTTAGCACAGACGTTCCTGTACAGTCTTGCTTATACAGACTTCATTAAAACAATAATTAAAAAAGCACAGTAAAAAAAAATCTTCATTTAGAAATAATTTTTATCTCCCCTCAGAGCCATACTTATTCTGAAACTCCTCTGATAACTATTTGACCACGACTGTGTGATCATGGGAAATTCGAATAAAGCCACGCCCGGCCTGGCCCATCTAGAGCAAATCAAACCTCAAAATATGTTAAATACAGTCGATAAATGTGCATCCTGCTATGCATTTTTTAATCTCATTTCAATTCTCAGTTGGCATAGAGAATGTTAAAGTTAAATCTCCAGATTAAGCACCACTAGCCGAGTTTCTGCATGATGAATGATGAAAATGAGCTCAACGCAAAAATGTGTCAGAACTCCCCTCTTACAGGTACAATCGAATGAAAGGAAAATAATTAAGTTCTTTTTTTCTTTTAACAAATCACAAATTTGACTCACAAGTCTACGACATTAATTCTGATTTTCTTTATTTTAATACTTCTTTGCATCAACACAACCTTACGTTATAGGGTATCATGGAATTTAATGGTCCCCGAGGCCAACCTCCACTCTGAAATAGATGGCACTGATACACAGCGGGTTAAGGGTAGTTTTTAAGGAGTGTACCCACTCCCACTCCTTTTGCCTTTAATCGTTTGTCGCTATTATTTTTCATTTTCATTTACTTATTCTATTTATTAATTATTTCATACAGTCATTCTAACCGACACAAGGTAAAACACGTGTAGGCCTACTATCTTCCTTTATCCCTCTGAAGCCTTCCTTACGTCTCCTCTAGTAAAATCCCGCATTCCTACCCCTTCTTCTTTCTCGTTACAGTAAAATCCCGAACCTTCTGGAAATAAGGATGGCCTGTTACAGAAATACGTGACTTGATTACTTCATTATAGAACAGGACGACAGTAATGGAAACTACTAGAAATGCGACAGTTGAACCAGTTTTGAATGTCTTCTCTGAACGCAATCCCCTCACCTCAGCATGCTGACATGCGTGGATTCTTATTCTGGCACAGAGATCGAATTGACGAGGCATTATCGATATTTTCAAACGTTGTGCATATTTGTTTTTGGTTTATCTAATTTTGTTTCTAAATTTTTCATTTTTCTCTGAAAAACATACTCTAGTGGCAGCACTTCACTTAAAAATTCATTGTAGGTCAATTTTCATATTTATCAAGCATGTAGGCCTACTATTATTCACTAGCCTACTTATGCATAGCCTATGCATAACCACCTTTCTGTCTTAAAACTTCTGTTTTTTTTTTAACCAGACTTAGGTTAAGTACCGCAATATTTCAATTTTATAATGAAGTGGTCAATAATGGGGAAGGAACCTTCCAATACACTAAACCTAATTATGATCAATATTTATTCATACGAAGTCATACATACACACAATGGACAATAGAAGTGTCACCCCCTGAATCAGAGTAATCAAGTAGGTACATCTTGAGTAGTTATAATGCCTGGTCTACTTATAATGTGACTAATGAGTATAAAACTGCTGTACCATGGAATTGTATTGTTGGTTTGTGAAATTTGATGTTAATAACAGTGGCGGATCCAGAGATATTTTCTGACAGTCTTCCAAATTATCTTTGTTGCGCCATCCCCCATTTTTTGACCGTCTTCTGACAGAAAAAAAAGATATCCGTCAATGTAAACTTGAAAATCTGACCGTCTTCCGGAAGACCCAGAAGACGGCCTAAATCCGCCCCTGAATAAAATGATACCAGGAGCATATCCAGGCCCGTAGCCAGCAATTTCAAAAGGGGGGTTCGTTTTTTGAAAAAGTGGACCCTTTTCCATAAAAACTTCATGTACCTAGATCAAATTTTACCCAGAGTGGACCTTTTCCCAGCAAAAGGGGCGGTTCTTTCGAACCCCCGACCCCCCCCCCGGCTACGGGCCTGATATCATTTAAACAACTCATAGAAATAAAATATATAATACAAAGATCAGCAAAAACAAATTGAACTGATAAAAATAAGATAGTACATGCATACAGTGTCAAATGATTTTCGTGTCCTGTAAGTTAACTCCCCTTAAGATTCATCCTTTAATACTAGCATAATAAGCTGTTCCAGCCACTGTTCTTAAGCACAATCATAACTGTTACCATCAAGCATGAGATAGAAGCATAAGATACACAATCTGGTTTGCTTATTATAAATCATCTACCGGCGTAGGCAACCATGGCTTTGCAGATTTCTGTTAAATACATTCATGGAAGCGACCTCTTTTTGGCCCATTTCAGCTTTGCAGCTCTCAGAAACACTGCCCTTTGCCATATAAATGCAGTGCATGAATTGAACGTAATGGTCAACTCGGCTGAAAGAAAAAGCTTTGGCATTAACTTGAATTTTTTATTGATTGCAGTTAAATTGTATTTTATTGATTGCACACACAAGCACATTGAATAAATGGATTGCGACAGTATTAGCAGTTATCACAGTAGTTTTACATATTTATCACAATAACATACATGTATACAGATCGCAGTTACGCGATGAGGCACGTGTGTGGTTTATCCAATTTAGATACATGACTGTCACCGATCAAACTGGAGAAAACCTGTAATTTATATACCTACCTGACGCAGTCTGTTGATTTCATCTTAGGGACCTGACGGTAACATCCCGCGTACTTAACTATGATCTCATCATTGCAGCCTAAACAAATCATTTCAAACATTATTTTAATGTGTCTCCTCATAAGTCATCTCCTCATAAACAGGTTATCAAAATGTCTAAGGTAAGGGATGTATAATGTTAATTGTATAAATCTTTTTGTAATAAAAGACACGCACCGCTCCTAACATAAGCAAAAAACATAATATTCCAAGCTTACGACTGACAACAGTTGTGCTCTGTAGTAGCAAGTAACTTGTCAAATACAACCCATTATTTTACCTGATTTCTTGCTTATTATTTTTTCGGAGTCCATTAGTTCTCTGAGAAAAAGTTTCAATAGGGACACATCGTCTTCGGTCTGCAATCCTGAAATATAAATGTGAACATGTTCTAATGGAACCGAGAAGATCGAGTTACTGTAGTTTTGAACGAGTCCAACAAAAATCTGAACCACAAACAGTGAGTCATAGATGAACATATGCTACGAACTACAAACTACGAACTACGGGAACCCGAAATAAAATAGCGGGTGGAAGTTAATTCTCAAGGAGAAAAAATACAATCTGAGTGTAAGAGTTCATAATACCGAAGTACTACAAAAGAAAAAAAAACCAGACTTGCATCATTTCTCTAAAATCAGTGCAGTCTTGAGGGCAGTGGAGGCGGTAAGGGGCACGGACAATAACATGTCCCCCACCATTTTTGAACTACAGCTGTACTAGTATCTGATCCTAGATGAAAAACTGTAGTTTGTTCAAAGACCCGAGACAATGATTTGCTTGGGCTTATTAGAGCATTAGTTCTTGCTGCCATTGCTCAAGACATCAAGATTTTAAAGCACTTCGCCATCACTGTTAGTTGATATAGTATTTGAAAATAGAAAACTAAAAATATTCCAAGTGGTAACAGCCTAATCAAAAATATGTTCAAGGGTTTAGAGGCTGTAATCAGGCTCTGCTGGCTTTCGCAGGTGATCACACATAGAACTCGAAGGTAATCCCAACTCACTCTGGTGATATGAGCCAATAAGAGGTAATACTGCATTGACCTGCTTTAAGACGTGCGTTTTCCTTCCAACTTCTTTTCTTTCTATTGTGAGCAAAGAATAAATAACGATGCATACAGACGAGACTCAATACGATACGCATAGAAGAAAATGTTTGAGTAAGGAGTTGTCCAAATAAAAACAGGTTGTATATTTCATATGAAAAGGAGCTGACAGCCTAAGGTGGCATTCCTGTAGATGCTGAGTTTTACATTGTCAATAAAAACATATAAGACAGCTTTAGAATGTTTATAATGCTCATTCAAACGTCTACGCGCTCAAATAATGCTCTTTATTACATGCGTCTTCCCTTAACTTATTATGTTTTTAAAATCTTCCTGTCCTGGTGCTTCGAATGCCGTTTATATAACCAGTCTCTGATGTCTACTCGGCTTCATGCCCGTTTATTCTGGCTGCGAGTGCCACCCCCTCAACCTCCACACACACACACACACACACACACACACACACGACCAATGTGTATAACCACGATGATTCGCGATGTCTTGGTGACTTTTTCACTTTCATAGTCTCGGCCTTTCTCTGCTTTAGGCGCCTATTCGCGTTTTAACGATTGAAGTATCAAATAAAATAAAAAATGTCAAATCGCTAACGCCCTGTAATGCTCACAAGTGAAACTACCCTCAAGAGTTAGGCGAACAAATATTACCCCATGCCAAGGAGATCGTAGAGATCGCTTGGACAATACCTTGCAAGACCGTGCGATTAATGGTCATGAATCAAATATCCAGTCGTATCAATCCTGAAATGACGCATCACGATTTGTTTGTGTCACTTACCTAAAGATGCTGAAACTACCAACATACACAGAAAAATCAAATATCTTGCCATATTTTTCACGATGTGGTCCCAAAAATATGCGTGTGTAATTTATATACGGAATAAGGTGTCTATCTGGTGAAGCCTGTTCACTACCCGGTAGGTGCTGCTTTATATACAGTAAGAATTAAGAATGGGCGACTGTCTGGTAAGGCATTGTGTGGATTAACAAACGCCGCGACTATAAAAAATGACAAAATAAACCTTATGCGCGAGGCGGCATTCGTAGTCTGCCGTCCGTGTCACAAGTATGAGCAACTACTGCACGGTCGCAAGAAGCATTTTTCTATTAACAATGGTTATTTTTGTAAATACTTGCTTAGATCATATTTTCTTATAATAATTCTATGCCGGATTTTGCGGCAAATCTCATTTTTATTATCGTCACTGTATACTACAGTTAGCCTAACGCTTTTAAACCCATAAAATTTCTTTTTAGAAGCTGCTGGGCAACTTTGCCTTGTTTTGCCTTCGTCACGCTGTCAACGACTTTATCCTGTGCGATTTTTCTTATCTAATGAAAGTGGCGTGCAGGAAGACAAATTTTGTTAAATATAAAATTTTGTTAAAAATAAAATTGTAAAATTGAACTGTTTTGTTTTTTAGCAAGAAGCAATTGAGGTCTTATTAGTGTAATTTTCATCCCATCAAACTGTAGACTAGATCTAAAGCGAGCAAGAAAGATGTGATATCACCACACCTAACTGTGGCAGCAGTGTTCACTTCTGCCGCAGCAACATACAACACGCCCTTAATTACTGCCTTAGTATTTGTAAGACTGAGACATCATGACTATAATTTCGTGTATTTCACAAAACATAACGGATGGCCTAAATAACAATGTGACGAATTATTTCTAATTGCAGGTCCAATACAAAAGAAATTTCAAAAGAAATATACATCGTTAGCAAAAACAAATTATGGACATCAAAACGCATGCTGTGGCATTGAAATTAATGATTGGGGCACTGCTATGAAAAGTAAAACTAAATTTGCTGTATCCACATCTTTTTAAATTCATTTTGTGCTCTTTTGAAATAATGCATTAACCCAAAGTGATTTGAAGCCAAATGAAGAGAAGTAAAAAAAAAAACTTCCACAAGGACTACAAGATATGTATGTAAACGAAATGAAAACATTTACACGATACAAAAGTATCCTCCCCAGATAAGTGAGAACGTCTACATCCAGTCTATATTGTTATCTAGTGCTACCTTGCACTGTAAACTGCACTGAGGCGTAGTAGACTACGGTATAAACATGTATGGACCAGACTTTATACTGACTTTACTTTTTACCCAATTAACCCATTACAGTGACGTCATATTTGCTCCGTAACACTCGTCCAGCGGCCATTCTGGAGGGAAAGAACGACGGGGAATAGTAGCGTAAATATAGGTGAACCAAATAAAATGAAATAATCTTCATATCGTGATCAAGTACACCAAAAGGAAAATAGTATATACATGTGAGAACTTCAGCTGATCAGCGTGATCGACCCATATTAACTCAAGACAGTCCAAAGACGTGAAATCCTGACCTACCCCTGTATCCCAACATCGTGGAATGTTGTCAGAAGCTAGTTCAGTTATCTTGTACTTCATTTTTCTTGTTCATTGGGTAATAAAAGTTATAGTTTTAGAGTTTACTGTGTAATCATAAGTTCAACCTTTCATAGAAGCACCTTTGTACATAAAGGATAGATATAAGGAGAAATTTGAGCTGACTATCGGGATCAACCCTTACGGACTCAAAGAAGACAGTATGCAGGGTTGTGACAAGAAATATTGCTGTCAGATATGATTTAACTGTACATCATGAAGCTGTCAGAAATTATTTCAGCATTCTTGTGCTTCATTTTGGTTCATTAGGAAGTATTTGTAACATGACTGTTGTTTGAGAGTTCAATATTTTACCATGAATTCAACCACTCACAGTAGCAACATTGTTAGCATTTTATTATTAGTCCAGACCTTCACAGAAGCAATGTATTTTTCAAACTTATGACATTCAATGTAACATAACAACAAGTCAGTTCATGAATTGATCTTTATTTGATTGAAAATGTAGGAAAATGCACATTTTGTATGGATAAAAGTAAACATAAAATGCAAAACACTGTTGCACAATTCAATGACAGATTATCAGGGTCCCTTTCCTTTTGGTTGATAACACTGACATGAAAAATATTTCCATACTTTTAATGATGCAATGACACATATACATGAGCATATCAAGTCGAATCAAGCCACCATAATTTGAGAAACCTGTTTAGTATATTTTTAATCTATGTCTAGAGAAATGCTTGATTGAAGACTCACAATTGATATGTGCTGTGTGGGTATGTACATATAAGGCCTTAGATGGTGTTACTAAGCAGTTTGTAATTTTATTTAGGAGAATTCCTCAACTGGTGGTCACAATTTAAAAATGCACAACCTACATGTACAACAGCCATCTGTTTCTGCATATCAGACCATCTGTGGGAGGTGCACCATACAAAATTTTATATTTCTTGCAAACTTTTCCATTTAGCCTTTAAAAATATGAGAAAGAAAAAAGTGTTTTCATTTCTTCTTGTGCTTCTGCTCACAATTCTAAATAAATAGAAAACCTGTCCTTGTTGTATGCAAGCTATCAGGATAACAACTTTAAAACAACAAATGAACAATTAAATAAATAAACAAATCCAATTAAATAACTCCTGTCATGCACTGAATTTCACTCTCCTGATGTTCAGATCCTGTCTCCTCAGCTGGTCACAAAGATATAAGAATATTTTTCGCTGCTTCTACCTTGTGTGCCATCTAGCTGCCTTTTGTACCTGTCACCTTTTTTTTTTTTTTTTTTTTTTTTTGATAACCAAGATTTATTTGCACCCAATCATTCAGTGTGGCTTGGTGGGAAAATGTCAGATCAATTTCCTAAATGTAAATTAACAAAAAAAGGTAACAATAGTTATTTTTATTCATATTGTAACTTGCATCATAATACAGTACAGGTAGGAAAACACAGAATTCAACATTTTTCAAATTCATTTCATTAAGTTCATTCAGTTAAATGGTACCTGAGCTAGAATATATGCTTACAAACCAGATTTACTCTTAACACTACACTAATCTAAAATCAAGCCACTAACTTCCAAAAACACATGACACAGGTAATTGATTTAATTGGCCCAGCTGAGCTGTGTAGTAGTAGTAGTTTATTATAATCACTGTATGCGTATGATTACATAATAAATATCTAGCGAGCAGAACATTACATACAGGGATAAATGATCAATAAAGGCATAACAAGTATAATATGTAGCGCAATACACTACCATGACAAAAACTTATAGTTCGGTACACCGTTTTTAAAAGCTACGTTTCTGATATTTTCAAGACCTTGTATACATATGAAACGACTAAGTGCAAATTGTTCTTTGAAAATAGATCCCCTAAGGACGTATATACCAGTTCAGGGTAGGCTGAACGCATCGCTGATGTGAGCTCGCATTTGCTTATAACATGTAGCTCTGTTTGCATTTCACCACACTTGCAGACACGTTCGTTCCTCTCTTTACGACACCAACGACCCGTTTCGATTGCCAATCTATGAGAACTTAGCCTAAACCTAGTAGTAGCTATACGTAGATATTCCGGGATATCGAAGCGGTTTGCGTACATATCCCACACTTCCAGATTGGGGTTCATTTCTAAATAAGTCGTTGCTTTTGTTTGATTCGAATTTTTAAGTTGATCTTTTAGGTTTTCAATGTCCAAGTAAATATGATCGGATGTTGCTAACACTTTCTGATAGTACGTTGACGCTTTTGTCTTACACCCCATTCTCATAGATTAGATCGACCTACATTGGATCGACCTAACTCCCTGGGGGTTCACGCTAAATAGCTGTCAGCCGGGCGGACACGAAAGTTAATTACCCCTTAAAGCTTGTAGTAGGCGGGGACGGACACTTAAGGGGGATTATCTGACAGTAATCTAGTGAGACTCCCCGCGGTGATAGATCGATCTAAAAGTTGTGAGAACAGAGCCTTAGCATCTGCACAAGTTTTCCACATGAATATGAAAGGGTCGTCCTCCATGTCTTTGCGTTCTTGCAACAATTTCTCCAGAAAATTACGTTGAGCGTCCATTACGCGTGCCTTTAGTGTGGGCAAGCCCAATTCGAGGAGACAGGTGTCGTTTCTCGTTGATGCCCGTACACCTAATAACGCTTTTACACTGTTTATGTACATGGGGTTTGCCGTATCTATACTGTTTCCTATCCATGACTCGCATGCGTAAAGAATGGATGCAAACAATGCGGCGTCGAGCACTTTCCTCTTTATGCTGAAGGGGAAATCAACGTTCTTTGTAACAAATGCTGTATATTTCATAACATGACACTGCTTCATGTCCATTTGTTCCCTTACTGCTGTATCACTTTTTCCATCTTGAGTGAACATTGCTCCGAGATAACAATACTTGTCACAGGTCTTAATTGTTAGACCTTCCACCTCGAGGTCCTCCTTATCTTCAACGGTACCGTTTATAACCATTATATTGGTTTTGCTCTGATTCATCTCCATCCCTGACTGGGCACAGAATTGTTTTAGTATTTTTACTTTTTCTATGCATGCTTTTCGGGACGTTGCTAAGATAACAGTGTCATCCATTAACAATAAACAGTGCAACCACATAAGAAAACCGTCATCTTGGCACTTTCTTAACTCCCTCACTAGGTCATTGATATACAGAGTGAATAAAAAGCAGCTCGTTGGAGATCCTTGCCGCACACCTAACGAAGCTGATATATTGGCTGCACCTAGAGCCATGCTAGTGTTACTATAGATTGCGGCTAATATTTTTACCATAGAGTATCCACAACCGTAGCGGATCAAATTGCGGATGAGCGCCCCACGTGGGACTTTGTCGTATGCTTTAACAAAATCCACATAAACTATATACAGTTTTTCTTTTTTGGACATAGCATAATCAATAGCCAAGCGTAGAGTTACTATATGCTCTAGGCACCCTCTTCCCTTCTGAGAGCCCGCCTGCTCTCTTTCGGGTTTAAACCATCTTTCTAAACGTTTGCATAGTATAACATCAAACAGTTTAGAAAATGTGTCCATAACTGCAATGCCCCTGTAATTTCCAGTGTCCGTTCTAGGTCCTTTCTTATATAGTATAACTAAGCGGGACAACGCCCATTTCGCTGGGATCAATGTGGTGCTCAAAATCATAGAAAATGTAAGTACTAGAAAAGTTATCCACCGCTGTGGCAAGGTCTTAAGTATTCCGGGGGGGATGCCGGAGGGTCCTCCACTTTTATTCGGTTGAACTGCTTTAATGGCGTCCCGTACCTCATTCTCAGTAATTTGGTCATCAGTCATTGGTATATAAGGGCATTCCCCAGGGAGCGGCGTGAAAACGGGGTCAGCGTCGTTAGGTGAAAGCAGCTTTTCAAAATGCTCCTTGAAATCCTCGTCCGTCGGTCGCTTTTTTGCTGCGTCGTTTAATTCTAGCGTCCCACTCCAACCGATCGCCTGCCATATCTTGCAATGATCATTCATGCTGTGAAGCGCTTCCCAGCGGTTTGTTATTGGTCGTTGTTGCTCAATTTGGTTTGATTGGTGAATCTTTGCACGATCTAGACTTGATCTCATAATGCGGTCAGTTTCGTAGAAAACCTGGTCCAAGTTATCATATGGTAGATTCGGCGGTTCGGCGTTTCCCAGAATCTCCTTAAATAAGGTAGAATCAATATCAGTCCATTTAACTTGCCGATTACTACATGATGATGGGTGTGTGTCCCTTGTCGGTGTATGATCATCTAGCTGTGATACGCGGTACAGTAGAGAGTTCAGGATGTCTGCGGTTGATGAGAGCTATTCCTTAAAAAAAGTAATGCCTACTGGGGCGTGGTTCGATGGTAAATCCACGCTGTCATGAATTATCATGTTAGATGTTGCGGCTACGAGGCTCGGGGAGACAAAGCAATGGTCCAATTCTGAGACCCATCGATCCCTTTGTCTAAATGTACATTGTACTGTAGCCTTGACACTAATTGACAATAATGCTAACCAGGTATTAAAGAGGTAGATGACAGCAGATAAAATCCAAAGAGCACCATAACTGATAACAAATTACACCCAAGGCAATAAGTGAGTCTTCATAATGAAAGTCGAAACCCTGCCTGAGTATTTCCACACGTTTTTACAACACACTCTCCACCAAGACTTTTTGGGCACTACTAATATGCAGTGTACGTGCGCTCATATCTTATACACCTCGGTCATTGGTTTTCTACTTTTTTCTTTTATGGTA
Organism: Lingula anatina; assembly: GCF_051362555.1. Taxonomy (NCBI): domain Eukaryota; kingdom Metazoa; phylum Brachiopoda; class Lingulata; order Lingulida; family Lingulidae; genus Lingula; species Lingula anatina. The sequence goes on from NC_141767.1 coordinate 59,556,768, forward strand.
AAGGCTGCACAGCTGGGTCTTCATTCTTTGCTGTAAAATAAATTAGTTTTATCCTTTACTTGTCCGATGAGTCTTGATTCAAAGCCACTCCTCAGTCTCTCCTCCGTTTACGGTTTTCGTCCCTACACCTTGGATTGTTACCACTGCAGGCAGTCTGTGAACGCTTGTTAAGTTATTTATCTTCTCTCTATCATATACCCTGCAGTAATTCATCATTTTACTCGGTTTAATATCAAAGAAAACACAGAAATTAAATGCTAAATTGTACATGTAGACATGATCATGTGCAGCAGACGATTCCGGTCTCCCTCCAGTATGGCTGCCGTTTGTTTTGATGACGAGGGCTACAATGGGTTACTAGATGGTGGTTTTTATTAAACGTCCAATAAGACATCAGTTAGAAAGTGGTATAATGATATTATTATGATATCAGCATATTAGTGTAAAGATTGCAACCTAGAAGAGAATTTAGGTGCTTTTAAGCAGTTGAAAAATCTTCCTGGCCTGAGAAGGCACCTACCCCTTCCCCAGAAATGACATGAGATCGCCATGTTGAAGCCTGATATGACATGCCTCCATGTCATAGAAAACCTCACGACCATGGCTGGTCCAGCGCCCGATTCTCATCATGAGCTTTATAAAAATGCTCGCAGGGCCAGCTTGTCTTCACCTAAAGGAACATCAAGCCTTGATATACTGCTGCAGATGGGATTCTCTAGACTGCGGGCGTACGTGTTCAGATTTATTTATTGCAGTATGCCAATGGCTTTGCTGTGTAAATACGGCTTACTGTGGTGTTTGGGAGCCACCCACTCGACCCAGAAATGCTAGTAGTAGTAGTGCTTTGTTTTGTACTAGTACTAAACGTCAGTTGTTAAACCCATCTCTATAAGTTGTTTTTATTGTTTTATGAGTGAATATGCGACGAGACAGAAAATCTCGTTTAGAGAGAAACTGCTTACTGCACAATGTAGCGCAGACGTTAAAAGTTACAATGGGTTTGAATTCCCAAGACGGAAGTACGTTGAGTGTATTGATAATTTTGTCTCTTTTACACACAAATTGATACACAGTACACTTAAAATAATATGTGAACCAAGCACCTACATATCTTGGCTTTCTTTGTTCCAAATACGTGCATGAATTATAGCACAGGTGCTGAGCTTTATTTTGTCCTGATTTTAGTGTGCATCATAACTTACTGGTAATTCCTTTTCTCAGCCCGAACCATTTTCAAAAAGGAGTAATGTGCTCTGTACAATCTCTGGCACATAAAGAATATCCTGGGGTATTTAAGCCGATTTACAGTTCTCTGTTTGCATTTTTGGCATTCTAGATCACAAACCTAAAGCTTGAGATCACAAGTGGCTATTTTGTCATATAGCCTGAATATGCATAAATACTAGTACTAGTAGTTAAGGGAATGCATTTGGTCCAGAGACTTTAGCAATATAAGGAAGCACAGCTTGATACAATGTACCAGTATCTTATAAAGCAAAGGCAGTGGAACTTGACATCCTACCCTTGGCTTAATGGGGAACAAGAGGGGGTGGGAGATGATAAATTAAAGTATTTCAGCAAATTTTCCCAAAAAAACAGACATGTAAGTTAAATGTTTAAAGCCTTGTCTTAACATAAAGCATTTTCTTGTTGCCGTTGTGATACAATGTTATATTGATGTCAACATTAATTGTGCCCTTATAATGAGGATTTCTGCTGGTTACTGACAACATCCCCCCTATAAGTTCCAAACTGTATTTTTGTTTTCTTGGGAGCTTTATTTGATAAAAAGGCTACTTGATTTGGAAAATCAGCAAGATCAGTTTATTTTAACTAAACTTAAAGTTATGGCCATAATCGTGTTTTCTGTGTTTATTTGCTAATATTTCTTGTGATGTTTAACCTCCCCTCCCCAAAGTATCAGTGTTTTAGTTGAAATTTGCTAGTAGGATTTGCTTCGTGAAACAGTAGGTCGAGTTTGAAAATCATCATGGTTAAAATAACTTGCTGTGAAATATCTGTCTAGTTTAATGTGGTTTTAATCATTGAGAAACTATGAAAATAAAAAGTTAGGGAGATCAACATGAGCTGTAACATCAGTCTTCATGTAGGGTTGGTTTAAAGGCAACATATATATTGTATGCAAGGTACACACTTTGTGTTAAGGGTTTAATTACTTTTGACTATTTCTTTAGTCTTCATTGCAAGTTATAAGAATTAAACACAGCTTTATATACATGTATTCACAAAGTGTCAATATTAACAGTGAGTGTGTTTCCTGTACATGTATAGGTGACACATCGACCTACATATACATATAGCTTCTGTGCACAGTGTCCTTCACCTGCAGTGCCGTCTGTATTGAGTGAGATTGAACATTTTACTGGTACATCCTGTTCAGGAGCTCGGGCTTCCTAATGATTATTACCTACTGAAGTATAGTTGATAGTGGAAGTGAGAAAGATATTTGTATAAAAGCTTTGTAAAAGTCGCAGTATGATTCCATACAATTTAACATGATTCATAACCTTTTTGCATGTCTATTTTTAAATCATTAGTTTTTCATTTCAGAGAAAAAGCCATTGTTGCAACTGGGGATAGAGGTGGTAATTTAGCTGCAGACTGGTAAGCTAATATTCAACACCTATTTTTTTATTACTCTTTTCTTTAACTATTTTTTAATCCTTATAATTTGAGAATTATTGTTTACATGCAGGAGATATGTTCCAGTGGAGACCAAATGTGATATTTTGTGTAGAACATACATATTCATTCTATGGAAAACAGAGTATAAATTTATTGCTTGGTTTCTTTAAAAAATTAGAAATTCTGTTTTTTTAGTATTTATTTTTTAAATATAAAACCCCATGTATTAGTATGTAGTAATCAGAGAGTCATCATGTTGATAATTTTAAAATATGATAACAGTTGATACCTGAGGCAGCATCTGTATATCAGTCACTTAGAAAGATTACAACCATCTCATTTTACCAGCTTTCCTGGTATCCTCTAACCAGACTCTTCTGCCATTAGTAATCAGCATTATGCCTACTTGGTATGATTTTGGTATTTTGTGATCGTGCCATACTGTCACGTTGGATAGAGTCAGCACATGGAGAAAGAAATCACTTCATTGTAAAATACCTGTGACCAAGTTAATGGCTTCTTCCAGGTTGCTATCTCACATAAATGACCCCAATCTGGATTTTGATATGCCCAGGGAGTTTGTGTTGTACTTGTGTCCAACAGGTGACCTGGCCACAGATCTTGACCATTACTGGAAAAACACATTAGCACAGTGTGGATGGAATGGGGCACACAACTTTTTACCACACATTACACTCTGTCCATTCTTCAAGGTGAGTGTGTTTAAAGAATTGCTCTTATTAGCATGTCAGATATAATGAAAAAAATAGAAAAATATAAATTGAAAAGGGACTGTATACATGCAGAATTGTATCCTGAAGATAGTTATGATTTTTCTTGGAATCCTCATATTTTCTAACTTGTCAATACAATTTGCTCAGTCCTAATCAAAGATGTACATGTAATAATTATGGCAGCATTTTGGAAATAAAAAAATATTTTCTACAATTTTTATTGTTGGGGTGGCTTTCACAATAATTCCACCATCATGGGCCTCTTTGTTATGTACCAGTTGGGGATAAAATTGAACTTTTATTGGTGAAAACTAAATTATGCATTACATAAAATGCTTCCCATTCTGGAGTCAAACTAAAGAAAAAGAGACCCCTTAATAAATTTGAGACATTGTTTTATTTCCCATTTTTCTAACAACTGCAGATAATAACTCTAATTTATTATATATCCAGTATGTATAATTACACTGAAACTAATATTGCTGTGTCCTTCCAGTTTGTAAGCTTGTTTTATTGCCAAAAAGCACATCACTGTCTCCAGGCTGCTTGGGAAAAATTGAAGAACTATTCCATTTGGTCTTTGTTCTGTTTCTACTTTTAAAATATATTAGGTTCAGTACAGAATTTTTTTCTCATCTCAGACAACTATGTCCATATTTTTTTATATCTGTTGTTCTTTGCCACTGTTTTCTCTAGGTACCTGTGTATACTGTTACAGTGTGAAGATATTATAATTAGTAGTAGTGTTATTCGGAACATCTGAGAATAGGGCATTTATGTTCCATATGGGTTCTTTTTATATCAGGTTTACATGGATGACACAAGCAGAGACTTGTAAAAAATACATCATTGTTAAATTATGTAAAATGTTTCTAAAATTAATTAGTTCTTGGAAGATTTTTGTGTGGTTTAGTGTTAAAGATCATCTGGTCTTCAGATCAGCAGTAGTGTCATTTCTTTCAAAAACCACTTGATGAACTTATGATATGGTCAATCAAGTCTTGAAATTTCTTTGGTCAATATCTTAGGACCCATACAGAATGAGTAAGGTCGCAATAGGGAGTGTGCACTAAATCCATTGGCGACTCTTGCTGCATGCCATCCGATTTTAATGTTAAAACAGAGGAGCAGGCCTCCTCCTGGCTTGGAGTAGAATCCAGAGAAACAGGTGATTATAGGAGTATGTTGGAAGTGTGTTAGTCTGTTAATCTGATTGCATTCAGCGAGAGTCCTCATGGGGTTAGTGCACTTTAGATAATGAGACCTAACTCATTCAGAATGGCCCCTTAGGCCCCTTGGCCCCACAGAGATCCGTCATTGTGCTTCTTATTTTTTCCACAGGCAAAAGATTCTCAAGTGCCTCACATCCTGTGTGCAGTAGAAAAACAAAGGGAGAAAAGGTATCCAACACGGGTTGATCTCAATCACTTCACTGCTCCAAACTTCATAGGGTTGTTTGTGGGGGAGAAGTGTGCAGCAGTTCTCAGGAATCTCGTGGCAGAATTTGCAGAAGATGTTCACAAATCAGGTGAGAAATTTTGCATAAGGTATGACAAAGATGACTTGATCATGGTATTTTATATGTAAAAGTTGTAGGCTCACATTTCATGGTCTAACAGCACACATAACCAGCCTACTGAGATTTTGTCCCATGGTAAGGATATCCAACTTGATTACAGTCGCATCTTAATAGTTACCGGTAGAATATCATGTTCAGTTGTTTTAAGTTTGAATTAAAAGTTGACGTAAACCATGATCAAAAAGAAGTGTGTATTGCAGTTTATCCTTACCTGTGCCAAAAGAAATTACTCCAAGATGGACAGTAAAATTATTGCAATTTTGAACTTAAACTCAACATTAATAGGTGTTCAGATGGAGGCCCACCAAAAACAGCTTCACGTCACCCTTGCTTACCAGTATTCCCCTGAACAACATGCACTCCTGGAGAAACTGTCCAAGAGCATCAAACTGGACACGCCCACTCGCTGGGACCTCCGACTTTATTCCAGGGATGCTAGAGCTCATGGGACAGAGGTGATACTCTTATTTGTGTGACCACTTACTGAACTTGATTATTATTATTATTTTTTTTATTTTGCTTATCTTAATAATATATATTCATTTGCTGTACAGTTAAGATACTTGAGCAAGGTTTTTATCTATGAAACCTGCACATTTAACTTAAAACCTGAAATGTGTGTAAACTGTGCATATATGTTTTGAGTTACCACATATAGTGCATGTATAAAATAATTTAATGTGTACAAAAATATCGAAATTACTGAACACTGGGCAAATAGATTAAAGTTTTAAAGTGATATTCTAAATTATTCTTAAGTGACAGACAGTTATGCTACATGTAAAATTATATTTGTAAGAGTAAAATCTGCTATATCATAGATTGCACAAGCATTTGTCATTTTCACTTTACAGTTGTGGTTCCCCTTCCAATTGTGATTGGTAAAGACTCACTGAATACCAGATATTTTCTTTTTTCAACAATTAACCTGCATGTTCTTCACAGGTACGCCGTGTACTATATGCCTACCAAGCACGACAAGATGATGAGCTGGATCTGATTCTTGGTGACTTCATCTACATGAGTCCACTAGATACAGGAGATCCTGAGTGGAGACAGGGAGTGTCATGGCTGACTGGTTGTAGTGGAAAATTTCCTCTCAATCACACCAGCAGATCCCCAGAATCGAAGACATGGACACTGCATAAGTAAGTAGTAAGGGTGCACCTGCTAATGATAATGGTTTATTTATTTATTTTGTAAAATACAAAATGATTTCAGCTGGGTGTAAAAAGAGATTTCACACAATGTGTCTTGTTTAATGTCTCACAGAAAAAATAAATTAACCGAACTTGTAATGTTCATGACTTGCAGAATTGACTTAATAGTATATCTTTTTCCATATTAATTCAATGAAAGAAGTAGATTGGCTGAAGAAAAATTTAACTGGAAACTTCTTTATTTTGAAGGTCTGGAGCTATCTTGTCAACCACACACTAAAACTTGCTTTCTACATATTTCTTTACAATTATAATACATGAACAAAGTTTTTTTTTTATCCACACAGTATACAAATTCAACTGAAAACCTGAATCATGTACTAATTACATGCTTCATTTTGATATCATTTATTTTCTAGATAATTGAAAAATCGAAACAATTTTGCGACAAAAAATTGTCAGGGATGATTTTTGTATTTTTTGCGCACTGGAATACTGTTTCAAGTATTTGGAGTTTGCTATTTTTCGTTTTTGTTTTTTAATGGTCATACTGTATGGCTTATCCTCTGCCAATCAGTCTGATTGAAAGCATCATCCAATTCTGTTGACAGTGATATCTGTGCATTCAGACACACACACACACACACACACATACACACACACACACACACATTTGTATATGATAGCATTTTTTTCGGGTAGCAATAATTGTGTGTTTGGTTACTGATGTATACAATTTGCGGTTATTTTAACAAAAAGCTGAATTGATTTTGGTTTTAGGTCTGTAGAAGTTATATCAAAGCAGCAACCAACATCAGCCTCTGGTGAGCACCATGTGGTAGCTGAGGGTTCTAAAGATGTTCTCTATGCTAAGGTCTGTTTAAAAAGCATGGTCACAGAATATATAGATCAAGTTTAAATGAATCTGGCATGGAACTTATATAATGTAAATTGCTTTTTTCTCCAAAATTACTTTATATTAAATGACCACATTGAATACTGAGATAACATCAAATCACATAGAGTCAGCAGCATGTTTTTCTTTTATAATTCCTTATAAAACTTTGTTACTTCAGAATATAAAATATGTGAATACACTAAATAGAAAAGTTTTTGATTTTGAAAATAGAACAACTGGAATGTGTTTTGCTGTCTTCCTCTACATTTAGAGGAAATGAAATTATGAAACAAACCAAAGAACTTTGAATTCAGATATACTAGAGCCTTAATTTATGTTATGCAGTTAATGTAGTTAGATCGTCCGGTACTGTTAAAAGCCTAACACAGGTGTAATTAAAAACCATTGCGAGACACACACACAAAATTGTACATGCTGACATCTCCATAAAAGTGATTTAGGATATCTCAGTTATAGTTATTAAAGAAATTTAAAACATAAAATAAATTTACTCCTAATATGTTTTGAGTTTTTTTAAACTGGATCTGTACAAGAATCTGGTCTTTTGAGATATGGCAATATACTTAAATATATGTCTTAAAGACTTATTGTGTCAATGACAGGTTGAGTTTTAGCAAGATACACAATAGATTTGACTTTTTTCAGTCACATTTGTTGGGCAGAACTGCACCATTGGAGTTAGGTTTTAATGAAATACTTATTAATATATAAAGCAATGTTAGAATAAAATTACAATTTTATCTTAAAGTCTTTATTTGATAGCTTTCTTTACTCAGAACTACCAGTATTGTACTCAGAATGAAAAAATTGAATTGACCCTTCCATTTTTTTCTTTGAGTTTGGTCATTTAATCCCATTTTAGGTATAAACCAGGGCTTTTGCCCAATTTTGTTTTGTTTTTCTCATAACTGTTGCATAGCAATCGCACCTTTACCTGTAAATACAGTGTAGCTTATACTGATAACATATGCATGGAATTCTCTCTTTACAACTATTCAGGTGAAATAAACACATCTAAACATTTTAGTTCAACAGTTGTCTAAGAAATATTTATAAAGTAACATTCAATCTCAAATGACTTGTGATCAAATGTAGCCATGACCATGCACAGATACATGTACATCATATGGTAATGGCCTTGAGTATTGAATAATCTTGATAGTATAGTGCAATATAATGTGTGCACTTTGCACTCCGTCTGGCACATTTCTCTGCATGCTTGATCTGGTGATTTTGGTGCCTGTGAAGTACAGACTGCTCTATTATTTAACTCCTTAGAGAGAGGTGAATCCTGGCCCATCAGCTTTAGTTTGGATGGTACAATGTAGTTAAGATATTATCTCTACTTGTTGTCATAGAAGTCTTTTGTAGTAACTTTACTTTTCTGAAATTGCTGTTAATATTTATGACTAACTTTTTTAATTTCAATTTTAATTAAACCACAGAGATGCATATGCATTTCATGTCCAATACTGGTTATATATAAGTAGTGACCCTTACTATTTCATACACAACTTACTGTACTTATAGTAAAGTATAAGGCTTCAGTTACCATTAGTCTTTCCATGTGAGCTATTGCATTTAGTTGTGTGCTTTTTCTGTTGCTTAAAAATCTGCGTAGAACAGGTTTGATAACATGCTATTTAAGGTCTGTTATAGAACATGTATGGGTTGTAAAGAGGACTTACTCTTAGCTGTTTGCAGTTATGACATTTTTCAGTTTAACCCCAAATAATGCTACTGTATCCAGTACATTCAACCATTTAACAGATGCTACGTTTGAATTTTCCCTATTTTGCAGTAAACTATAGTCACAAAAGAAATGCTTAGTATTCATGACAAGTTAACTTCAGTCTTCTGGTTATTTTAAAATTTAGGTTCAGAAGCATCCACCACCTCGTGTTTTGATAGTTGTTCGTCATGGAGAGAGAATGGACCAAAACTTTGGTTACAGTTGGATGGATGGGTGTTATAATGGAGGTGAAATGGTTGTGTTTATTTTGATATGATATTGGAAGATCTGTAAATATTTGTTAATTTGTCCTTTAAGCAATTTGATTTGCCATTTATATTGGAGTTGTGCGTGTAGTTAATGACCAGAAAGAACACATCTTTTAAGCAACTTCTCATGCAGCAAAAACATTTCGTTAGGAATGCTGAGACATTGAAACTCATTTTTGAAGATGTTCTTTAAATGTATGCAAATAACTTGAGTGTTCAATGTTTATTTTATTAATTTAATATTTATTTTTGTAGGTGTGTATGTCCGTAAAGACCTGAACATGCCTAAAACTATTCCAGTACGGAAAGGTGGCCCCATGGATTACCAGAAAGATTGCCCACTGACAGTGATAGGGACAGTGCAAGCTAAAATGACAGGTACATAAGACAAAATGTACATGTGCAGGTGTCAGTTTAAGAAAAAAGCTTTGACATCTTTTTTTATATCTTACCATAATAGTTTGAAAACATGTCGTGTGTGTGTGTGTGTGTGTGTGTGTGTGTGTGTGTGTGTGTGTGTGTGTGTGTGTGTGGCATTAATAGAGTGGAAACAAGTATTTGAATGCCACCCAGGATGAAAGCTGTAAGCTTATGAAAGCTTTTTGTAGCCAGTTGAGTTGATCAAAAAATATCTAAAATGGTTAAGTAATCATTATTTAAATTATCTAAAGGCATATGAGAATGACCTGCCTCTGAATGAAAAGGGCACATGAATTATTCCATGTAGCAAATTTTAATCAAATGGAAAAAAAAGAAAAAAGAACTGACACAAAAGTTACCCGCATAAGCAAAAAGCAGTTCATTTGATTGTATTTGATGTATGATCAATATTTATATTCTTCCAGGTGAGGCTTTGAAGGAACAAGGAGTAACATTCTCACATGTATATGCATCGCCTTCCTTCAGATGTGTTCAGACTGCACACTACCTGTTAAAAGGTGATTATGTCCATTTTTTTCTTTAAAAAAGATGAAAATGTCACATATTATACAATTATCAGTTCAACGCATAATAAATTTTTGTTAAGTATTAAAAAAGATATCAAAAATTAGTAATTGTCTAAACTTGGTAAGATTTTTTGACTGTTTATTCTGTGCCTAAGGCTCTATTCCCATAGATTTTAGATCGATCTATCCCTGCAGGGAGTCTCACTAGATTACTTTCAGATAATCCGACTTAAATGTCCGTCCCGCCTACTACAAGCTGTAAGGGGGTAATTAACTTTTGTGTCCGCCCGGCTGACAGCTATTTAGCGTGAACCCCCAGGGAGTTAGGTCGATCTAATCTATGGAAATGGGGTGTTATATTTAAGTTCTGCTTCCTTTTCTCTTAGGTTTAGGGCAGGACTGTGTCATCAGAGTAGAAGATGGTCTGTTTGAGTGGTGTGGCTGGTACAAACCAGGGATGCCTGTGTGGTTTACTCCAGCTGAATTACGGCAGAATGGGTACAATGTAGACTCCCAATATAGCCCCCATTATCCAGCCAAAAAATTGACTCCAGATGAGAGCATAGATGACTACTACCAGAGGTGCTACCATGTTACCAAGACCATGCTAAAAAGTCATGAAAAAGAAGGTATACTGTTTAAAAAATTTAAATCCTCTTTCTTGTTTTTTTTTTTTTTTTTTTTTTTTTTTTGACAGATATTGTAAAGATATTGGTCAAAGTACTCAATTTTAGTGATGTTTGAAGGTCAAGCAGCCAGATGTTACATATTAATTTTTCAGTTATCATTTAGATAATTAAAATCTGAAAACAAAGATAAAAAGAAAAACAAAAAAGACATATATCAGTTCTTCAATTTGTTCATTCATCTTGAATTTAATTGTGAAAATGCAATAAAGACAGAGGAAGAGATAAATTATAGAAGATGAATTTAAAAAATGTTTCCCATCTGAATACAAATCATTTAAAATGTGAAGAAAGGGGAGGGGGCAAGCAGGAGGGGGAGATGAAATATTCTATTGTTCCTGATACTATAAAAACCATATTCATAAGTGACATGTTTATGACACCTGCATCTTGCTCCTTCATCTGCATAGATGTCCTCTATCTGCTGAATAGACAGCATGAGCCAGACACCCCTGCCTGCTGATTTTATTTTTCTCATCTAGCTATTTGTGGTTACCCATTATCATTTGAAAACTGTTAAGACATACAGTGGGGGAATGGCTGTTAGTTATCATAGACCACCAGACAGCATTATGATTTGATTGCTCAGTTTAGCCCCTGACCATCAAATATATATTAACTTTAGTGCATATAATATCAGTTTCAATATGCAAAAACAATGTTTTTTTGTGGTTAGTACATGTTCATTTTTTCTCAATTTAAATAACTTGTATAGATTTAGTTATGGTTTCATGTCATGACCTTACTATTTCTATCTTCCTTCTGAATTTAACAAGCATGTATCTCTGTGTAATAGATCAACCTAACATATCGGGATATTTTCTGCACCTATTAATATGCAGGATTTATGGAATCTTATCATCAGATATTTTCTTAGAAAACCTTTACCTGTACCTGTTGTAACTGGTTTTAAAGCAGAAACTTAATGGGGGGGGGGGGGTCTTGGTGGTATGAGCCAAATTAAACACATTTAAAATGTATTGTAATATATTCAGTTTATGATCCTAAGCAAAACTGATCTTTTTCCTTTAGCTTGTGCTGTAAATAATGGGCAAACTGGCGCATTCAATAATTACTGCTTCAAATAACAAGACTGGGAAAACAATGGAGTGTTTTATTTTATTTTCTAAAATTGATCTCCAAAACCTTTCATGCAACTGTTATTTTCTCAACGGATTCCTGTTAAATATGTCTTGGTATTATTGCGGACATTTGGGAAATTTCAGGGAAAATTCTTTTTTTTTTTTTTTTTTTTTTTTTTTTTTGCTATAAAAGTGTATATCTACACAGCCCAGACCCTCTTTAAGGTTATAAATATGTGTGAATCTCTTTGGCAAGCTACAATAGAAATGAAAAATGGCAGTCACTTAGGGTGAATTGAAGATGATCTGATGGTCAAATTCGTCAGCAGGTGTATTGAGAGATATTTTAAAAAACTTGGTCCTTATTGCATTCTTTTTATTAGAGTCCAAGTTAAATACCAATAAAACGTTTCCACATATTCCAGATTGTTTGTTTGGAACTTGTTTCAATATAACATGTAATCAATACACAGCAGTGGTAATATTTTGGTGCACATTTTGAACAACTCTTAAATCTTTGAACCTAATAGTTTTGCATTCATGTTGCATGAATTCTGTGTGATAACATGAAACTGTACCCTCTGTTTTATTCATCAGTTCATTTCTCCTTTTTTACAAATTTGTGTGCATTGCATTTGCCGTTTGTTTCAGGTAATGTTCTCATAGTGGCTCATGCCGCCTCCCTGGACGTGTGTACTCGTCAGCTTGTGGGTGGGCAGTCAAGAGAATCTGGTCCCTTTCACACCATTGTGAGACAGGTGCCCTACCTCGGTCTGTGTGCATGTCAGACGAATAAAGACGGAAAGTGGGAGATTGTCCCCCCACCTACTCCTACTCTTGCTCATGGGGGCACACACAGTTTTAACTGGAAATGCCTTTTGGGTCAATAAAGCTGGACTGACTGGTAGTTGTTTTTGTTGTTTACAACAGGTGCCTCCTCCTGCTTTCCCTCCACTACTTAATAATAAATTACCAGAACACATACAGCTAATATGCTAGTGTTCTCTTTAGAGTCTCAGTGATTGATGAGTTCTGTAACATATATATCCACACAAAAGTATCTGAGCCTATTTAGTTATTCAACCCTATGAGCAGGTGCTATATCCTTTTTTCTCCGTCTTCTTTTTGAAAGTTTTACTTCAAATTTACTGGATGTGCTTGTTTGGTAATCTCTATGTATGGATATAAGTTTGCAATTATTTTTGTGATATGGTAAGTTAACTATTATGTTTGTGTTATTCTACTCAAGTGTTATATATTACATTAATATGAAGTTGTAATGATGGTACACATACATGTACTTACTTAGCAGCAGGCATGGATCCAGCTTTTTAAAATGTTATTCTATGGTTTCTTAATACTTAGAACAATGACATGATTGCTGATGGCAGGAACAGTGCATCCATGATTGTGATGAAGGGTTCCTGGTTAGAGGTAATGCAGTCAAGAGACTGTCTAAAACTCAAGATTGCGGTCAGTAATCATCCAAGCAGCAGAAGGCATATTGGTCAATATTGGTTTTGAACTGATGGATGGAAACACCTCTCTTTCTTCCTCTCTTCACTTTTGTTAGGCTCAGTTTACATGATAAACAAAACAATTGTGGCAAGTTCTTTCCATATGTTCACTCTCAATTTTTAGGTGGTAATATATTAATTGTGGGTCATGCAGGGACAGCTGAAGTGTGTACTCGCCAGCTGACAGGGCACTACCCACGCCCTAAGAAGGCCTTCCTAGCCATTGCCAAGCAGATGCCCTTCTGCGGCATATGCTTCTGTGAAGAAACTCTGCAGGGGAAATTTCGAAAGTGGTGCATTCAGGAGCCCCCTGTCCCCATTCTCAGGCATGGACACAATATTGAGTATAACTGGAAGATGTTGTTATGATAAAAGGGAAATACAAGCCAAACAAAGGTCTAAGACTGGTCATCTGGTCATAAATCACATGTAGAAACAGTTAAAGAGTTCTAAATATTCATGCACTTGTAGCTAACTAGTAATCAGGGACATTTGCATTGGTCAACCTCTCATATATATATATATATATATATATATATATATATATATATATATACTATGGTCTGACTGTGTTGGTTATACTGTATTGCTTGGACAACCCATTTTTATTGTATTTAAAGTTAGAACTCGCACATAGTTTGTGACAAGATGTATTTTTGGCATATGTTTTGCCTTTGTTGAAAGTATGTAGTACATGTAGGTAGTATATTGTGGCTGTGCCATGAATTAAGGATCTTTACTTTTGCAGCTGCTGGTTTGTTTCAGCTTGCATTCTCTAAAAGCTTATGTTTTATTCAGTTGCACCGATTCTAATAATGAAAAAAATTAAGAATCTACTGTTTAAATATCCTTTTCAAAGTTACACAAGTGTGTAGGTTAAAAAAAAGCATCAGAGTCCCATTCTGTCATTTCTGACAATTAGTTTATTCAATATGCTAACATCGAAATACTCAAGTAAACTGACCTCAGTAAAAATACATAGCTATGTATAAGTTTATTTACATAGCTATAGATAAGTTGAATAAAGGTATCACAATATTTGAGTAAAATTTTATGTTGTTACTTTCTATATTTTTGAGTTAAAAACCTCGCCAACTAGGGAAAGTTTGCTTCCCAATCCTGCATTAAAGAGATATTAAATTACAATATATAGTATTGGATTTTCCTGTGTACTGCAAACATGAGTAAGTTGAAGGGTATGTGCATGTGGATTTAATTCAAATGTCACGTAAGTAAATGGATCATTATCAGGCTTTGGATAATAATGAAAAGAAATTCCCCAAAGAAAAAAAAGACAAAATATCATGCATCCTGACAAGTGTCACTGAAAAAATATATGCATAACACCCCTACTGTATTGAAATCTGATATAAGCTTCAAAAGTATGGAACGTCAATAAAAACAACGGAAAAAGCCTGGAAGAGACTTTTTTTAAAATTTTTTGAGAAGATTAACAAAAAAGTTGTTCTTTGTTGAACTAGATATTTTGCAATCAGAACCATCTGAAGTCTGTAAAATGTAAAGCTTCAGTTTCCATTTTCTCATTACGAACACACGATTCACGTGCCCTGCTAATTAAGTACTTTGATCTCATTTCAACCCTACGCTTTTATACTGCAGGATGGTAAACTGACAGAACTAAACGTCTCAGTGATGTTCTGGATGAGGCATATGTGTGTAGGGTGGAAGATTATCATTAATGAAAACATCAGTATCCTAAATGTAGTGAGAACACACAGAAAATTTAAAAAAATTAAGAATAACGCAGTGAAACAACGAATATAGAAAGAAGTCTTTTTTTGGGGGGGTTATGATTTAATAGGTCCAAAGTACCGGTAAGGGTGTCTGCCAACCAACGGCGATACTGTACTGCATGTTTCTGGAGACACAGAACTGTAGAAAAAACGAGAGGTTCAATATACCGAAATCATTCGCCATGTGGTGTTAGTCATTTTTAGGATGTTATTTTGTTTTGCATTATATCCTAGATAAATTTCTCTTGGTAGGCGCTAAGTGCTGGTATGTGTGGGATTTATCTTGTTAAAACAATCACCATAACCAATTCCACCAGGCGTAGTTTACGAAGCACTTTCACTAAAAGCTCTTGCTACTGAGGGCGTTAAAACACATCTCGGCTCCACAGGTCTGGAGTGGCAAATTGTGTTTAATACTTGCACAATGGAAGATGAACGCACACAACGTGGAATAATTTGGTTCGGCGGCTTTCAAGTAGGTTGCGTGGTGAATATAATTGAACGACAATGCCACTTGCTGATAGTCACTTATGGATTTACTTATTTATGAAGTAACTTTCCGAAACTCTCACTAAGAGACCAGCCAGTACCAGACAAACAACTGTTACTTAATTACATACCATACATACATACATTTACTTAATATTCTCTAATGCTTACCGTCTCGTAAATGGTTGTACATAGCAATTATCTGCAGTTATTTTTACATAGAATAACAAGAAAAAAGAAAAAAAAAACATTAAGTGAATGTTCAAGATTAAAAGAAACAATATTAAGTGTTTTGATGTCGTTGAGATCTACTGCTACCATTATATAAATAGGAATTTCACAAATCTTTTGGTTCGTCTTTGCTGGTATTGTCAATAACCAGTTGTCTTCGAGGTGGGCAAAATGTGGTAATGTAGGAATCTGGCATGTTTTTCGCCTTTTGTAATGTGCACGTGGGCAGCAGGAAATAGATGGTAATTCAAAGCCAAATTCTATGCTATCTGTGGTCTAAGATATGACTTTTTTCTTACTATTCTGAACGGTAATATGAACAGTTATGAATAGAAAGGAAAATTGCCTCTCTTTGCGGTCGTCGAGTAAATGGTAACATGCTCAAATGACAGCTTATATAACATAAACAATTCCCAATAGAACATGTAATGCTGAAATGCATCTAATTCTCGAACATTTGGAATTTTGAGACGAAATTCTGTGATTTCAATTCAGTTTTGACACTTTTTCCAGAGTGCTTTAAACGTCAAAATCCTTAACTCATGCATTCAAACTCTCCTATCCAAATTCCTATCCTAGTTAATTATTTGAATATTTGTCTCTCTAATTAATTTCATTACCTTCGCTCAAACACGTGATACCGTTTTTTTTTTGTTTTTTTTTACATCTGATGATTTCTAAATGTTAAAACATGGTATATATACATGTAAGTCATACATGGCTGTTAATTCTTCATACAAAATTCACCCACTATGTCATTTTGTGAATATAAAAGTATGTAATATGGATATACTTTTTATCAAAATGCTTCTAAATGATGTACCATCATGCTTTAAAAGAAGGGTTAGTAATTTCATTTAGTACTTTGTCTCTTAAAGAATTCGTAGGAAAAGGAAGCCACATATGGGAATCTAGAATCACTTGTCATGTATTTACACATCTTTTAAATCTTTTAAAATAAAGATTAAAACTAAAAATATTTTAGCTGTTAAAAATAAGAACTGTTGGAAATGTAAAATCTGCTGGTACATGTAACAAGGGCCCAGAAAAAGGCTTCCTTCCCACTGCAGGCTGTTAAGTCCCGGCAGATTTACGGGTCTTACAAAGAATACAAACTGTTGATAATATTTTTAGTTAATCAAACATAAACCTCCTTGTGCGTGATATATGCAGCACTCATCATCTGGTACGCCAATTCCTGATATTCAGGTTCCCCTAATAACGCTCGACAAAAGACATCATATGCCTGCGATCCCCGGTGACGTAGGATGTCAAGGAGGAGCTCTATACGCCCATCATGGGATGACTTTTGCATTATTGATATGTAATGGGGCGTGGACACAATTCCGGCTTGGTGAAGTGCGGGGATCACCTTGGTAACCTCGACGATTGACAGGAGGTCCGTCTTATACATCTCTATCAATGACCTGTGGTGTTTATCCATGCCTGAAATGACATTTATAGGTTCATTATACTATAGTCATTAAAAGACGTATAATATGCAAATATCGAACGACTAAGAGTACAGTGAAATGTATCACTCAAAAATATTATGAAACCTACTGAATCTAGCTGCTTACTTGGGTAGATCGTATGTGAGGACTGTTATACGTTATGTGTTATTTAACCAAAAATTGCCACCCGGGGATAGTGACGGTGCATCTTCAAGTAGACTCAAGGTCAAATAAGATGTGACATATCTGAAATCAAACTTTCTTATCGCCCACTGAAGTTTTGACTAGATAAAAACCGCTTATTGCTGCAAATCAATACCGTCCTCAAATTTAATACCACGGAAGACTATCGGAAGCAGTATTACTTAAAACTGCTGTACACCATTCTATTCTGTTAAACTATAGTATTTTAGTCAACTAAAATGTATACTAGGTCGTTATGAAGAAAGGAAAGGTAAAATTCACACAAATGTTGGCATGGCTATTTGCTTTTCTAATAAAACGAATAACAGACAAAAGACTTGGGTCGACGCGTTTTGTAATTAAACGAATTGTTTTAATTATCTTTTGATGAAACGTTTTTCTTAATCTTGTTCTATTGCTGACATAAAGATGCTTTAAAAATACGTACATGCGTATTTCTCGAGCAGATTATGTATGATATTCCCGTCTTTTGGGCAGTGGTCTAGAGCTTCTTTCCCCGTCTTGTCTTTAGCAATTGGGTCGGCACCGTTGTCCAGAAGACATTTTGCCATCAGATAAAGCCCTCTTCGACACACCTTCATCAAGGGAGTCTCCCCATTAATGTCTTTTGAATTGACATCGATGCCCTCCTGTATCAACAGCCGGACACATGTCAACTTGGGATCGTCTGCTTCACAGCAGTGGTGAAGAGCGTCTCGCAGTTGGTGATCAACAGCGTTCACTTTGATGCCGCGTTTGAGCAGCGCAGATAAAAAGAACATGTGTCCGTTACGACATGCCTCCATGGCGGGGGTGACCAAGTTGTTGTCCGGTGAATCGATGGAGGAGCCGTAGAGGGATAAAAGTGAGAGAAGTTCGGCGTCTCCCGTAAGAGCACAGTAGTGCATTACATTGCGACCGTTGGCGTCCGTCACATTTATTTTTCTAACAGCGAGATTAAGTTGGTTCAGGAGGTAATCGACTATTTGAATGCTTCCTGTTTCTGTGGCCGCCATGAGAACGGTTCGTCCATCGTTATCTATGTCAAACGTTGCACCGTGTTCTATCAAAAACTGCACAAGACAAATGTCCCTTTTGTCAATTGCAGTGAATAAAGCAGTTCTACCATCTTTGGTCTTAGCGTTGACATCCACATGCATTTGGCTGACAATGTATTTCACTGCTTTCATATTTCCAATCCTGCATGCAGAGATGAGTATAGTATCTCCTTGGTCATCGAAGTCTACTCTGCGGTCATAGTTGTGACCAAACCGACGCAATAAGTTCACCTGTCCCTTAATGGCCATATGGTGCAACGCTGTCCGCCCGTGGACATCCTTGAAATTGACGAAACTGCCACCATTAGAACTGCATTCAATTATAACTTGAAGAATGTCTTGGTATTGGCTTTCTGTGCAAATGGCAAGAATCGTCTTGCCTTCAACATTTGGCAGCACTTTAACTCCGTTGCGCAAAAGAAGTTTGATGCAAGACGTGCAACCAGATTTCAAAGCATAGAACAAAGCATTTTCGCCTTTTGCGTCAGTGGCATTGACTTTTAAGCCGAGTTCTTGAGAGTGATTGAGAAGGTATTCCAGAACATTCACGTGTCCTTTTTCTGCAGCGACCATAAGTAAACTTTTCCCGTTGATATCGTCTGTCACCCCAACTCCATTAAGAAGCAACGACTCCAAGATCTCAACGTATCCCGCCGACGACGCATAATAAAGGGCATTTTGGCCGTTGTCGTCTTTTTTGTTAATATCAAGCCCTATCATTATATCATTTTCCAGTAAATATTTGACAATTTCTCTATGTCCGAGAGATGAAGCAGTCATAAGTATTGTTTGGTTCTTAAAGTTGCATTCAACTGCTATGCCCTGTTTTATAAGCAGTTGACAGGCATCGATTTTGCCTCCTTTTACAGAGTAGAAAAGGGCGTTGTTTCCTTCCTTGTCCCTCGCGGAGAGTTCTACGCAAAGAAGAGAAGCTCTGTCAACTAGGTATGTGATGAAGTTCAGAAGCCCGCGTTCGGCGCAGTGCATTAAAACCGTCGTTCCCCCCGCTGTAGGTGTGAGAAGTGCACCCTTTTTCACGAGAAGTTTAAGCATATCCAGGTTGTTCACTTGCGCGCTGTAGAATGCAGCATTCCAGCCGTCATGGTCGCGTTGGTTTAAGTCAATTTGTAGAAGGTGACGATTGTCCAAAATGAACTGTGCCATATCGGAGTCGTTTCTTGCAATAGCCTGCATAAGAATGGAACGTCCATCTAGCGCCTCTTCCACGGGGATATCATTGGCAATTAATTTTCGGCAAATATCCACGTGTCCTCCAGCGACACCATAAAACAGACAATTCCAGCCGTCTTTGTCTTTTGCGCAAGTGTCTATTTTAAGAGTATCCGCGTGATCCAAAAGGTACTGTGTCAAGGATTGTTGTCCTTTGCCTGAAGCTTGCATCAAAAGAGACACTCCGTCATTGCTGTTTTCGATTTTGACGCCGTACTTAATGAGAAGCTGGAAGACAGACACGTCACCCGAAGTGGCACAGTAGAATAAACAGTTTCTTCCTTTTGTGTCCTTTTCATTTATGTCTATACCCAGATCTCTGGCACTTTTGAGAAGGTGCTCCATGACCTTGACATTTGGTTTTAAAGCGGAGAGCATAAGAAGATTTCTGCTTTCGGCCGCGTATTCAATTGGCACTCCTTTCTTTGTCAGAGTATCAAACAGTTCAAGTTGTTCTCCTTCACAGCAATAATAAAGGGCATTTCTTCCATTTTTGTCCTTTTCAGTGATGTTTATGTTGACAGATTGCGCGTTTTGCATGAGGAAAAGAACTATTGCCGTGTGACCATGGTAACACCCTTCCATTAAGATTGTTACACCGGAAAAATCAGGCTGTGGCTTAACACCTTTGTTTAACAACATCTGAAGACAATCCAAATGTCCCGCCGATACGCTGTAGAACAGACAGTTGCGACCAAGCTTATCAGTTTGCTGTTTATCAACCCCATTAGATAACAGGTATTCAACAACATGTTTGTTTCCCGCGTATGCAGCCAGCATTAAGCTGCTTACGCCGCGTTGGTTGGTAACATGCATGTCCGCCCCTGCCTCAACAAGATGTTGAACCACCGACAGGTGCCCTTCGAAACATGCCTCTAGTAGAGCCGTATCCCCCAGAGAGTTCTGTAGATTTATAGATGCCCCGTTGTTGACCAAAGTTTGTACCATGCGTAATTTACCGCTCATAGCAGCTATCATAAGAGCAGTAACCTTGTCGTAAGCTACCGGGCTGTTTGTGGTGTCATCTACCGCACACCCTTCGTCCAGGCCGTACTTGCGGGCTGCCAAGTGCTCCAGGACGTCTGGGTACCAGCCGGTAGTAGCGGCCACCACTGGGGTGGCGTTATGGATATACACATCCCGGGCGGAGGACGGGCGTCGAATATGATAAGTTTCGTTACATCTTTGAGTCATTAGCTCCTGCAAGTTTTTATCTTGAATTCCGTCCAGTGTAGCTCTTAAAGATTTCATATCGCCGCCACGGATTGCATCAAACAGACGTACATGAGGATATTGAACCACTGTTGGCGAAATATTTTTGTCGTCTTCGAGTATCCCCATATTTCTACATGTGGTGTCATTGCCAAGCTTAAGGTAGGCGGCGTGGACCTTGCTATTTTAACTATCATGATAACGGAGAGGTGATAACGTGAGATCAGGTGATGCAGTGACGTCAGTGTGTCAGTCACTGAGAGCCGTACGTGTATGTGTTTCTAAACCTGGTCGTTTCGATACCGCAGCTCCAAATGTCACAACACTCTGGAAAGAATGATACAAAAATACGATTTTGACCTACATGAATTTTTCATTGGAATTTATAGAGTCCGACTCTTTTGCGCTATCATAATTGCAGATGAAAACACTGCACTGTAAAGCAGGCCATGAATAAAATGATTTTATTACCTTGCCACTTTTTACAGTATTTTTCAAAATAAGATTGATATCTCAAGTAATGACGTTAGATTTTGAACAGGAAAGGAATGAAATCACAATATCAAAACGGTAGTCAGAATTAAGTGTTCCCAGAGCTGACCATGAATTTTTCAATTGTAAAGGAACTATGTGCTGATTAGGCGTAATGCGTGTAACTCCGAGCACAAAACCACAGTTGCCTGTTACTTCATTGTGTTGTCCGATTTCATTTTGAAATAGTTTCATTCGTCATCCAATTGTATCACAGTAAACCGCTTGGATTACCTGCAATTGTGACTGCTAATAATTCGAAAAGAGATATGCTTTGACTGTTATCAATTTTGCATAGAGAAATTACACACACACATGCAAATGTTCCATCGTTCTTTTGTCGACATCATAAGAACGGATTATCTGTGGAATGCTATGAAGCTCTGAAGACAGCACATTGTTTTCTATCGCCACCTATCTATTTTCTCCATTGAATGAAATATTAAATGAGACTTCAAAGAAAAGGCCAGAAAATAATACACTCAGAATATCAATTGCAGTTTGAAAAGGTACTAAACCCTCTGTATTTTGTAGCAATGTCGATAATAAAACGTGGGAGGCTGTACATCGAATAACCGTACCCATATTCAAAAACACTTTGATTGACCTTTATCCATCTTGTGGTAATTACATTCATGATGTAAGGATATAACTAATCGTATATTGCACGTTTAATGCAAAACATTTTTATTTAAAACGTTGTGTAATGGAAGCCATTAGTTATAATCAACATTGCAATCTCCTTTCTTGGAGAAAAAAATTACACGTAGATGTGGTTTCAATAATACAAGCATAGGACGTCATATCAAATAAATGAAGATGGATGTTTTTTCCTTTGAAATTGCTTCCGTTAGTTTATAAAACTATCAAACCATGGATTAATCTGAAGGATATAATAAGGATGATTATGATAAGATGAAGACTCCTGACACGCACTTTTCGTATTACAGTGATAAACGAAATGTCTTTTAAAATTCACCAGAAGCCTGATAGTAAGAGAAACAGAAAGATTGGTCAGCAGATACTCACAGGCCAGACAGATATCATGATCATACATGGGGGAAAATGGAATAGTCCAGCAGTTCACAGGTCCGAAGGTGCATTGGTCTGAAGGTTCTCTAGGTCGAAATCATATCTGTTTATCTACTTTCGTCAGGAGGCTCGATCAGGTCATTGCCACCAGAAAACAGGCGCAATCTTCACCACCGGTACTGTTGCAACAGAATGTCTCTTTCTGATCAAGTACCACTGCTCCATCGAGCTTTTAAACCTTCGGACCAATGAAACTTTGGGTCTTTTTTCTTTCAAATTTAGCCATGTTCAAATATTTTTCGGATCAATTACCCTTCGGAGCTGCAGTGGAGCTTCAAAATATCCGTACACAAGTAAAAGCATGATAGAAAGAAAAAAATCCTTGCAGTTTTACCCATTACGCAAACAGCATCTATACACTGTACACAGTCTACAGCCGAAATACTAGAGTATTTTATAGGTGGCAAAAGCATTCCATAGCCGTCTTGAACATGCCATGCTTTATTGAATTTGTTTCTAGATTCTCCACGGATTCAGCCTTACGTTTTCTGTTTTCAGAGTGTTCTTTATTTCACTTGATATGTTTACCTTCACCGTTGAGCTACATGTATTCTTAGATCGGCACGCACCACAGCGGCTTGTATAATTGCAAATCGATCCCCATGGTCGCTGATCGAGATGATCGCTTACATGGGATTGTCACATGGACTTTCGGCATTAGATAAAAATGAACAGCGTTCATGCAATATAAAGATTGGTGGTTGTTCCTCGTGTTTTCTGTAATCAAGAACATACCATAAAACGACTTATAAATTAATCAGCTTGGGCAATGGTTTTTACGTTTTCTGACACAATACATGTACACGTACGTGGTGGAAATCGCAAATGAATTTAAATTTTGCACATTACCTAATTAGAAATATCTTAGACCGAGTCCTTCTGGAATGGTAAACATTTCTTCTCAGTATAATGAGCTTTGATCTCCTTTACGAAAGACGTGCTCGAGTTTTCTGAAAAAAATCCTTAGACAATTAACAGAACGTAAAATACATAATTGACGTCCGAATATGGCATTTGACTTCATGGTTAATACTAATTGGTCCCAAGGAAACATACATTCAAATAATTGTGTCTGGCGGGTTCTTACCGAGGAAAAATTGTAGGCCTAACTGAAATTCCAAATAGATGTCAGCGGGAAGAAATGGAATTCATGAAGAAGGTCAAACTCCCATAACAGGAAACGGGCCACGGTTACTTTTAGACAGATTTCCATTAATCAACTTTACCTAGCGCATGAGATTCGTTATCTACCTGCTAATGATAAAATCATTGCTTTCTTTTCTGATCTGGTAATCAATACAATCGTTCTATGAATAATATACCTCGTCAATATTGCAAGCACTCTATATACGTCGTAAAAAAAGTGCGAGTCGTAGCAGAGACATTGTATACTACAGTGATCGCCTGTACTAAAAGACGCACTCTCCATCTAATTTGACCCTACAATTAATGTAACGTAAGAAATCTTCCGGCGGTCGCACATCAGATCTCTTTGAGATGTACACTGTCCGTCTGGAATATCAAAGTAAGATCTAGAATCAGTATGTTCTCTATGGCGGTCATAATAACATTAACTTTGACTTCTCCGCTGACACAGAGAATTAAAGACAACAAAAGGGCAAAATGGTTTCTGGACTATTACACACCAAATAAGATGAAATGTATTTGAAAATTGGCAGGCTACTTTCATACCTTTTTATAATATTATTAGGGCCACGGTCTATATATTCTCAGTCTATATATTTGTATGTATGCGTGTGCACGTCTTCGTCGTTTACGGACAGGTGTTCTGCTAATTCTGACTACCTCTCTTCAAAAAGAATGAAATTTCGCCATGAAAGCTCTCCAGTACATTACCTAGGAACACAAAAGAGTCGAAAGACAGCATTCTAACACCTAGGTGGCATTCTTCCACATTCGGGTCTTCTCTTCGTGTAAAATATTGTTAAGGATAGACTTTCAGTAAAAGCATCTCAAATTGTCTTTTCAGTGCTGTTGCGTGACATTCTGAAACCTGTCTCGTGAGCTTGTCGACTTAAACTTGTGTTTGGTATTCAAATAAGGATAATTGCAAACGTATCTTAGACACTGTTAGAATAACATGAAACCTTTTCCAGACTACATAATAGGCCAAAAATCATTTTTGAACAAGCATAACACTGTCATCTGCAAAACAATATCCTGTGTTAAATCTACGCTTTTTCTAACGGTTATGGTTTCTTTTTTTATGTCAATTTGAATACGTAACGACCCAAATGTACTGCCTACTGCCTACCTACAGGACCCACATGTACCTAAAGGTACATGTTAGCCTATATCTATCCGCTCCGAAGTCCATCCATCGATTCATTTATTAATCCATTCACCCAACTATCTATCTATATATTTATGTATCTATTTTTATTCTACTGATTTCCACACCCTGCTCCTTCAAAGATATATATTTAGTTACAGCCGCAAGCAGATAAAATAAGTGGAAAGCTCCCAAGTTGTATTTGATAGTGCTTGATGCATTCACTTAAAAGTTAAGCCATGGCCTTTCAAACATGACCAATTTTCCAGAGCCAACTTAAAGATAGAGACATACATGTACAATATAATCCAAAATAAAAAATGAATTACTTTAAGCTTGCAGCGTAAGCCATTTTCAATTCAAAAAGAGAATGCTTAAAAAAGACGAGAGCAAAATAAATTTCAGCGTAAACATAAGAAGACTATAGCAGTCGCTTTAAAGTGGTCGGTAATGAGAGCATCACACAGAGTTCCTTTCCTTCCCACACATTGCATTGAGCGCAAAAAAAAGTCGTTCATGCCTTATGAATGGCACAAACCGGCGTGGAACATGTGATTAAGACCCTAACCTCGATAAGTGGCCAATCATTATTTTCAAAAACAGGAACTTGCATAGTTTTTTTCCTAGAAAGGGCATTTCATCTAAGTTAGCCGTAAAAAGGCTTTTATGAACCATGGTTTTAATCAAAGAAAAGGGGGATGCCCAAAAAGTCTCATTCTAACTGAGCATTACTACTTATCACAAATGCTTATAACAGAAAACATGTAACTGGCATCTGTTAAGCCGAACAAAATTATACAAATATAATTTCTAGAATTAAAGATTGATTAACATGAAATAATGTTAAAATTTAGGATACCTTGCTGGATACAAGGTCAATAAAAACTATGGCTATGATATATAATTGTAAACTGGCAATAAATATGATAAATTAAAGGTGCTCAGTGCACATATTTCAAATATGACAATATGTAATTTAATTCAAATCCTAATAGCACTCAATTATCGCAGCTAATCTCAGAGTTCATCTCAAAAGGACTTATTGTGAAACATGGCACAAGTAATATAATGCGACTTTCAGTACTAGTATTGTTTGCGGCTATACCAATGTCCTTTAGGAACTGCGCGGCATAGGACCTGTTTTTGCTGTTTTTGCTAATATGTTAAATAATCTTTTATACGTCAAATGATCTATGGTTGATTCAAATCTACTACATCTTAATGTGAAACACGTTTTCAACATAGATTGCTTTATTTCTAGTGACCTTGGTGTTAGATTTAACTTCCAGTAAGCAATGGACGAGATTTGACTCTAGCTTCCTGAGAGCTAGACGCTTCAAAGAAAGAAAGAAATTTGCTGACTATAACTTACCAGAACGATATAACAGTCGGAAATGGGAGATTTGCAGGTTTTATTTTCAATCAATTACAGCGGGTTTAGTTACATGAATTTCTACTTCAAACTTTGATGAGGTCGTTTACCAATCAATAGAGCTCACTTCAAGGGACACCAACATCTTATGACGAACTGCAAATTTATAAGATTGAAAGATCAAACGGGTGGAACGGTAAATACGGAGGGTTTCTGCACTGAATTCATCTGATTGATGAGCTAACCAGTCTTTAAAAGGGTGGAAAAAATCATAATCCATGTATGCAAGGCTAAAATTAAGTGTTTTGCAGTTACTTGAGTAATGATCTTCCACTGGAATTTCGCCGCTTCCATCCCAATGGCAACTACATTTAAATCAGGATGGTGTTACATTGCAGGCTAAACTCCTAACAAAAATGACCTACTTCAATTCAAGATGGTTTTTGTAGTATTTCACTAAATCAAATTAACTTTCGGTCAGAAAGATAATATATTTCTAACTTCTTGTAAAACGGTCAAATAATCTGCTATTTATTCTCTAGAGTAATGGCCTTTCGACATATTTACTAGCGTCAATTTATTTAGTGAACTGAATTGGCCACGGTTTAAAATGTAGGGAAAGGGTGGCAATTAATTCTCTTGAAAATAAGAAATTGTTATCCTTAAATCATACCCAAAGACTAGTGAAAAATCAACTTTGGCATGTATCATTCATGTTTATGAACATTGAGGAAACAGGTCCAAGTTAAAAACAAACACTAATCCTTGGACGCCAGAGACAAATTGTTCAGTGAAAACATGAAAAAAGAAAACAGTATTCGCAAGAAAAAGTGTGACTTGAAATGGCCATATATTTCCAAGCGTTGATTTAGATGGCGGCGCCAAGACGACACAGGCACACTTTGAGTGAAATATCAATAATGTTTCGCATTGCAACTCGATTGAATGGCTCTAATTATACACAGACCCCCATAGTGGAGAGATTAATGACGAGTACACTACTTTGCCCAGCCAAAGGACCACTTAAACTGACTTATTCTTGTCTTTTACTTATATATTGGCTGGGATACATGTAGCTAGCCTGCTGCTACTCACTTTCCGAACACATTGCATTGCTCTGTGTCGAGACAGTGAAAGTAGACATCTTACCAGTTTTAGAAATAATAGGTGACTAAACATACACTATAACGTCAAATGGAATATACTATACATGTAACAGTATATATTTTGTGTGTGTTGCAAAATAGTGTGTATTAGGAGGAGTAAATCATGTGCATTCTGAGGATGGCACGGAATTCGGTTATACATTCTAGCCTTGTAATTTGCGATTTAATCTGAAATAATGACACTCGCATATGGCATCCAAACCCAATATAGAGGTTCAATTGAGGTCACAGGCATGTCGTTAAAATATTTAGTGCACAGATTGCAAACTATGTTTGATTATTTTAGGGTCCCACATGAAGAGGTTTGCATCAGAGTTTCACCCTCCTGGAACCATGAATAATAAAAAATAATTCATTGTCTATCCTCAAAAAGGAACATACGTTACTGTCACAAATGCAAGACGTCCAGCAAAGAAACGTTTTACTCACTTTAAAAAATCTAATCATCACAGGTTTTTTTTCTTTAATTTATCTCCTATTAGTATAACGTTGTAAAAAATTATAACAATCCTCTGTATAGAACAGTTTATTGTTTTTGAGCGACTTTAATTTGCTTGTCACTGAATATTAAAAAAAAGGGAAAACGCACCCTACCAACAGCTAAATAAGCATTAGATAAATTATTTTCCCTCCTGATCCAAATATTATATCAGGAATGTCAAAATATCAGAGAATCACAATATATTTTGCGGTCAGCAACAGAAAACACTGTTTTCTATTGCACCAAATACTTGAAAAAATGAAACTTTTTGACAATTTTTCTGGGGAACCTGCGTTACCTTGTTTTAGCCATGACGCAAAGCCCCTTGAGTTACAGTTTTAATATTTATAAAAACAACTTTACGTCATGTATAATTTACCATGACTGAATCACTAAAAAATATACCGGAACGCGGTACAAAAATTAAAATTAAATGACCTTGAACATACGTCACCATACGTTTCCGGAACATATGTTACCATTTAAGGCTCCAACAAAAATACCAATGGAAGAAAGATATTGCCCACATTGCAAATTAGTTGCTGAGGATGAGAAACGCTATCTGGTTTACTGTGGCAAACTCGAAAATGAACGTAAGAGAATATTTGATTCTTTACCTGGATTGTCTATCAGACACTAATGAAATTTAAATGTCAAATGTCCTCAACCCACAATATGTTGCAAGCGTGCTGGCTGCTGCAAAGTTCATTTCTACAACTATGCCAAAGTAGAAAATGAGCCTAATAGAAGTCATTGTCGTAAAGCAGCCTTACAGGTGTATTAAAATACCACATGTGTACTTTATTGTCGTAAGTAAGGTAACAACTATATAAGGCATGCTGATTGGTATTAATTTGTCATTATTATACTTACTGTATTCATGTATGTATACGTATGTACTACCCGTCGTAGATTACTGAGCCTGCAAATGTCAAGCCATGAACATTAACTTTAAAAAAACAGTATTATTGTTATTATATAAAGAATCAAAATAAGTAACAGCTAGGCAATATAAGCAAAAGTTAACTTCTTGCAATATTCACAATATAGTAAAGGGAACGCCAACAGTATTTCCTTAATGGTTCAAATAGAAAGAACGGTATCCGTATATGGAATTTAAGCGACAGAAATACCAAAACGCTTTCAGTAATCTGTAATTGCTTACACATTTTTCGTGTTATTGAAACCCATTAAAAACGAGACATGTCTATCTTGACAGTGGCAGGAAGTACATACAAAGATTTGATGTGGTCAGAAATTAACCAGCAATATACGACCGACGTATTGGCTGGGATAAAGTAAGACATCAGGCTGGTTAGGTTGTGGACTTATTTCCAACTGAGAGGAAACAGCGTCTTATATTACTGACATGCAATAAACCCGTGCTTTTTATGAGTTTAAAAGAAAAAGATTTAAAGAACTGGCAATTAATTATGGTACAAGAGTGGTTCTCAGAAACAGAAACACGGGGCTCTACACGTCTGAGAAAGAGATCACCAACTCGATGTATACGTGGGGTCTTCTGTGTCTGTACATAGCGTTCCAAAACAGAAACCCCGAACCCCTTTTTACATGGGGGAAAGGTTAAATATGTTTGTTCAATAATCTGGTGGGATAAAAAAAAACACCCTTAGTGTTACCGAGACGCTTACAAGTGTACTGGGGCGTAATGACAGAGACTACTGTACATACCTGATGTGACGAAGATCAAATGCGACGACGCAAAAATGCACCTCAGAATCTTCTATCACCACTCATCTCCTGAAGCCACAATGCCTCGGAAAGAAGCTTGTCAATGGCAATAAGGCAGTGGACATTTAGACGTATTCAGCGCACGTTACAGATGCAAGAAACACATCCTGTACCTGCTGACTGAGCATTCAAGCAAAGGTTGCCGAATCCCCCAGAGCCCATGTACCAGGCACATACCGCTGTCCAACGTTAGTAGTTTGATGAATTGGAACCGACAGGATCTGAAAATAAAATGCGCTTACAATTAATGTATAAAGCTCAAGAACGTGTAACTTACAACGTGTCTTAAGAAGAGAATAGGTTGTTCCCTGAGAACAGTAAGTTGAGCCAGCTCCACTACTCTTATCTCCTTCACTGGTAATAAACGTACATACTTGATGGCCGTGTTATATCTTTACTTCATGCATATGTCAGTCAACTATACTGTCGTTTACCATATTGTTGGCTTCATCAGCGAGAGCTCAGAGATATCCTATCCATCTAATCTTACTCATTTCACCGATCCTTTCACACTCTTTCCAGCAGACAGCGGTGATCCACCAGGTAATAACGTTTCTCTTGAGAGCGTTATATATCGTTCTTGTATGCTTGTGTGCTCTGTAACGCGAAGACCCTTTGAAGCTGTTCGCTTTTGAAGTGAAAAAGCTAATAATCGACTCGCGATTTTATACGTCGTGTCGGCTTACTAGAACAACTTTTAGTAGCGACAGAGACCTTGCGCTAACGACCATATTACAATTACTAGATGACTGCCGGGTATAACGCGTTCCAGTATTTACAAATTAGGAATATTGTACGTCTGTTTTAAATTACTGCAATCAGCCTTTTAACAGAGAGTGTATATCCTGATTATAAAGTGCTACTTATATTTTTTTTTCATTTTCGACCATCTACCATATAATCAAAATTTTGAACTCTGACCCCTACTTTTCACAATTTCTTTTTCAATATACTTTTGAAATTCTAAATAAATATCATCTGCAGTCTAAGTTAGTACTTTGAGATGAAGCAAGACCATCGCGAATATCAGATGAAGCCTCTCAAGTAAGGTGATGATATGATGGAAATAAGTCAATATGATAGTCCCTTCCTCATCGCTTACCTTGAAGGGAGATGCCAGTAGTGACAGACATCTGCAATGACCGTGACTACATCCACCGTTCTTCTCTTTACACTGAGCCAGCTAAACAAATACCCATCCTACAACAGAAAAAACAATTGATCACCACTACATTTGAAGCCACGATCAATGACGCTAACACGTCTGAGGCTGCTGATAGGACCATGGTTGCCGGAGTATTTCATGTTTGCCCATGGCTGTCTCCATATGCTATGTTAGCCACTGAAATTGTTTTATCTTGAGATGACCAATATACTAACAAGTTATTGCCAGTTCTTCCCAAATCCGTTCTGCGTGCACAAAGTACTGGTGATCAATTTGTTCTTTATATTAAAAAACATTATATACTGAACTAGGCTTTAAAACGAGCTCTCCGAGAGAAGATTAGCCAAATGATATCACAACAAACAGGTTTTTGATACTTTTCAATACACACGCGGCATCATTTCCTGATATGTTCCTAATAACTCAAAATTGTTTTTATCTGACATAATGTCCTTTTATCTTCTCTTCCGATGTGTTACAGAAAGCTCGTATTAATAACCGCCGTCTTTGAAAGTGGGCCTATCTCACCCAATATCGCAGGATGGCAAACGTCTGAAGATTCACACTGCTACACCCTTTGTTTTTTTATTACAAAGTGTTTAATTTATGTATGGGGACCTGCCCCTTTCTCCATTCAACACCAATCCCCGCGAGCATCTATCCAAAGAATTAGGAAAACATAATTAACGGTGCATTATGGAAACATCATTTCGGATCAATCTAGCGAATTAAAACTTGATTTAGGGTTCCAAATCGCTTCCGAGGGCTTGGTGCTATTCATCAAGAGAGTATAAATCAATACGTGCTGTTTCCAACAGATTGGCGACACCCAGGAAAAGTGATGCAATCAAAGTTTGCACAAAGAACTTCGGTGTTTTCGCGGGAAATTTCCCACCACTATTCATAATTTAGACTTCTCTGATGTTCTGAGTCTATTGGGCAGATGATTTGATTTGTAAGGGGATAAGTAATGACTAATGGTATTTTACCGATTTTAGGCAAATCGTTCATTCGATAATTTTTTTCTATCTACAGATTGGGTCATATTCCTTTGTTACTTTTAACACTTTCCAGTACAAATAATCTGCAATGCAGATTTGAAAATGACCGATATGGTCAGTTTAATAAGACCAACGCAAAGTGCAGCGATTTATTCTAAACTAGTTACATTGCCATTTGAAAGACGCTCGAACATCAGGGAATATCTACAGTATATTCTAAATTAATGAAATATTGGGCGTTTGTCACTAAGCTTTTACCCGATCAGCATCAGTGGTGTTTAATTCTGTATCAAGAGATATAAGACCACGATCGCCCAAAATATGATAAAGGTTCCCTCGGAAAGAATAAAATTTATTAATACTTGTTATGTGGATCACCTCTCTAAAGTCTACCAACCTGCACTTTATACATGAGTAAGCGATTTCATAAATAATGAATTTAGCGCCTGTACATACTTCATTTCAGTTGCCCTGGTTGCTTTAAACCAACCTTATTTGTGCTCTTCGCTTGATATTGACCACTCTAATGTTAGTCTGCTTTTGTACCTAACTGTCTCATAATTCTATAAAAGAAATAATGGATAGGCAATTGAGCAGTTTGTCTTATAATTTGCCCACGGGAGCTGCTCGTCCTGATAGAACAATTAAGCCGATGCCATTTGGGGGGCGGAACGCATAAGC
The DNA here is from genome assembly GCF_051362555.1 of Lingula anatina. Classification (NCBI taxonomy): domain Eukaryota; kingdom Metazoa; phylum Brachiopoda; class Lingulata; order Lingulida; family Lingulidae; genus Lingula; species Lingula anatina. The sequence continues at coordinate 59,589,184 of NC_141767.1, forward strand.
GACGTGTCAGAAATCAATTTATTTTTGCACCACTGGAAACAAATAGAAAATAACTGAAGTAGATAATTCGTGGAAAGAAAAGAATGGATTCCAATAAAATAACTCGGAAAAAAAAACCTAGGATCACTTCATGACGCATTCATGGCGCAATGATACGTAAAACCTTTTAGCGTCTTTCTCTAGGTTAAGATACAATGTAGCTCCTGTAAATGAATCAGTTACACAACCCGTTGTGACACGGGGCAGTAAAACGGCCTTTTATATTGACAGCCTGCAGCCGAACCGCAACCACTTCAACAAGAACAATTAGGTGAAAGCCACTTTCCAATATGTTAGTGCACGCAGATGGTTTTCCTACTGGAGCTCAAACAAAGATTAAAAATTTCGCCTTAGGAGGAACGGGATAATATAGTTACTAAACGGAACTGACTTAACCGTGTTCGGCATAACGCCAATATCGAAAAGAGGATGATGTGTATTATCTGAAACCAAAAGACAACGGGGGGTACAGACTGTTGCCATTTTACCCCCCCCCCCAAAAAAAAAAAAAAAAGCAGTTACGGGTCTCTGACATCAAATCTTGTTTTAGACCTCATGGACAGGTTATAGAATTCACATTCAAACAAGTAGCTTCAAAATACCTTTACATGCGAAACCTTAAACCATTCCGTCATATCGTCTAATTAAAAACCTACTAAACATAAAACTTTGCAAAGCTGAAGGGGCTAAGCGCAACATATTTACAAGAAATAACCAAGTAAATATGTTTTCAGAAAAAATAATACACATATGCGTATTAGTTGAATATGATGTAAGAATCAGCTCACGTTGGGTTAAGTGCTTATTGTTATAATTGCAATTGTTAATGCTGAACTCATATCTGTTAGTCAGTTAGATATCTGAAAAAACTACAAACGACATCAAAATAAATCTTAGTTCCACAGTGGTCGCCATTTTGTTACTACCTGTCGTGTGTGTCATTGCAATGATATAAATCTCGGATGGTTTTTTTTTTTTTTTTTTTTTTTTTTTTTTTTTGTATGCCAATTAATTGATCACGAAACCGCAACTTTATATAGGAAATTGAATGTTGCTGGTTCACTTTCTGAACAAACGACTACACGCTTAATCCATGTGTACTGTAGATATAAGCATATACATGTAGACTATACCAATTTTACCAATCACCATTTAGATTTTTCTATCAAGGAAGAAAAGATGATATATTGCCATCAAATGAGTTATACCGTACTTTCCTTTTTCGATTTTTTATTTCATTAATTTCATTTTTGATAATGCCATATCAAATTGGTGAGCTAATACTACGTAGTTGTTCGAGATTTAACTGTCTGGAGTAAAGCGTCGTCTCTTTTCCAATGCACGGAGAAAATTGACACCAGTGCGTTTTAGAATTTCAGTAGGTATGCATAGGTTTAAGGCGACTGAAGGCTTTGTCTTTCGTGACGTTCGTGAACATTATACCACTTGCTTTGTCTGAAAATCCAAATGTCATACTAATATTGGGATGGAAGCGCAAATCACAAACAATACATTTCAGTTAGACGGGCTGGATACTTGAATAACAACATAGCATGTTCACGCACTAATTTTATTTATACTTTTGAAACCTCTAGATGTTATTAACGGAAATGACGTCCATACGCTCACGTAAAAGCTTTGCGTGACATGCAGAAAAAATCATCATAACTTATACAATTTTTAAAAGACGTCCTTTGATGAGATTTTAATCTACTCGATTTATGCTGAAGTCAAGCGCTTCTTAAGGCATTTTAACAATTAGGTTTGAAAGAGTTTATTCTGCTAATCCATCCGAATGTATGAAGCGGTACAACATACTTAACGATAGATTTCTGCCATAATACAAAATCTTTGTGTTATTATGAACAAACACAGCGAGTATCATGACACAGGAACGTGATATCATAGGTATTTTTATGATGAAAATTAATCAACCGGCTAATTGATTATCAGTCTGAATCTGCATATGTTGACACTAAAGATATAGATAAAATGTTTTAACAGGAGTATGCCATTGCAGTAGTTAACGTAAGGGGAAGTTTAATCGAATCTTCTTGGTCGAGCTGTAAAAATAGTTTAACATGTATATACAGAGTTGACATTTTGTTTGGAATTTTTTTAGTTTAAAGGGTATGTCTAGGTTGCTTTGACCCAGGATGCCGCGAAACAGACTGAACAGATGGTCATTGCCAGGCAGATTATTGTGTCACGAGCAAAAAGCCTTACAGAGGTTTGCCCAGATTGGTGTACATGTACCTACGTTGAGACAACGCCCAGGACACCCAAAACATACCACCAGGAGAGTGAACACACTGCTCTTACGCTTATGCTGCAAAAACCAAACAAAAGCAAAACGTACCCTTCAGAATGAGGAGCGGTTTAAAATCGCATTTTTTTCAAGATCCTTTGTGAACACCAGGCTGGTTTTTTACAGATTACTATAGCATATGACCTCTGAGCACCGTCATCTATTTCTGTAGCGAACTGGGAACCATCAGCGTTTGCGAGTACAACACTGGTACATGTACCATGTGGTTTTAAATGATGATGATGATGTTGATGATGATGATGTCAGTCGATCTGGCCTCCGAGATGGTCGAATTGGAGTTAGTAGACTTCCTGAGGAGGCTTATGATGAAGCATGTGTCGCTCCTGGAGTGACTGGGGTCGGTAGGAACACCTGTGTTTGGGGTGGAATTCTCGCTGGTGCCAAACCCCATGTGAAGTCAACGGTGAATAGCTGAACCACGTCAAAGTTATTGGTTATTTTATGGCTTAAAATCAGATATTTATTTTTATTATGCCCAATTGATGTTTTCAGTTAAAGATCGGCTGCCACAATGACACTGAAGAGATTATGAAAGCTATTAAAACACAAATAAAAATCTTTGTTTTCGTTTATCACTCACAAATATAGGTATAACAAAGTATATATTATTAAAATCCACATTAAATTTCAACTCTGTATTTTAAATGTACAGGGGTGACAAGAATATTGGCCATGATGCTTAAAGATTAAAGGCATCTGGATTTTTCCTTTTGTATTTTATCAAAATTTGATCATGTCATGTGAATACCTTTACTATGCATGTAAGTTTACAGACCCGTGCTTTCATAAATCATGTCATTATAGTATTGATATTTTGGGTGACAGCCAAGTGACCTGAAAATGATCACCATCCTTCTTATGGCGTCCAGTCCATCCTTTTGTGCCTTGTTGATGAAGCTACGCTTGAACTGCCTTGACCCAGTGAAGTGTTGCATTATCATCCTGGGAAATAACTCCTGTCTCCAAAGATGTTTTCTATCGATATCAAAAGGTGTTGGTACAGAATTCAAATGTAGAGCTTGTAGTTGTAGGTTGTAGGTTTCCATTAACCAGCAGTGCCAGTTCATCAATACCGCAGTATTCGATCATGTTCGATGTAGCTCCAAACAATTATTGAAGCGGACTGCCTTGAAGGGAAACACGCGTGTTCTCTTCACGGCTCAAATCTTCAAAATTTTGATAACAAGTTGTCTCTTGTAGGCCTACTCGTCTTCTTCCGTTAGCCACTTTGTGGTAACATTTGGCCATCACCATTTTCCACCAGCTACCTGAGTGACGCTTACGCCCCTCTCTCTGAGAGAAACAATCTTCTGGCGTTGCTCCCATATCTTCACCATAGTAGCACCCGTGTTAGCAACTTGACAGCCAGAGGGACGTTCGATGACACCTTTACAATGCACATGGAAGAAAGCGTATCACTTGTTATTTGACAGATTATTAACCATAAACAGTTTTTATCTAAGTCCTACCCCATGTCACCTAGAGAATTGTTCATACAGATGGTGCGATATTTATGTCACCAGATTTGGCTTTTTGTTCATTGAACAACACATTCCGTTAAACGGGAGACAGATTACCACGGAATGCCTTTTCAAAGCGACTAACACGAAAAAAAACGAAGCAAACCTTCGTATTTTCATATCTCCTCGATCTATACAAACCCAATTAATGGAACTTGACAAAAGTAGCAATAAAAGGCAAACACAAAAATGTTGTTTGAAATTTGGCCGATGAAGGCCGCATTAATTGTAATGCCCCTCTGATATAAAAAATGATGTAGATTAGCAGTTAACATTGAATAATGTTTAGTAATACCATTTACGTAGTTCTTATTACATTAGTGTATAATTTACAAACAAATACCACATATTTCAATTTGTGGGGTTGCAAAGAGGTACCTGTCTTTCTCGCTAACTGACTATTAACTCTTCCATACATTCTACCTTTGACTCAATGGCAGTATACCAGTAGCATGCTACACCTCCGACGAGTGACTAGAACATTGGTTGAAAACACTAATAAAATTAGTATTTTCTACAAATTCAACGATCCATATTAATAAAAACCCTGCATATTTGGGTAAAGATGTTCTATACACATGCCATGGTGTAAGTTATCTCCCTTTTCTTTTCCCTATACAGGTTATCTTTCCCCTTACTGTTCAGTGGGCCATTACATATTTCTACGTGGCACTCAGTATTGATCGACGACTGTCGAAGTTATAGAATTATTGGTTACTAGGTAACCTGTAACAAGTTTAAGCACCTAAACAATCCCCTTGAACATCTCCTAACCCATGCAAATCTTGACACTAGTTCGTTTTAATCAGATAGAATTATCGTCAGGTTTCTGACATTTATTTCACGTTGTGACGCCAGTATGAGAATTTCTCTGTAAACCTATGTTTAATTTTTTCTAGGGTTTTATTATTTCATTACCGTTTCTTTGCTTGCTTCCCCCCCCCTATATTTTGTTAGTCATATGTTTGTTTGTTATGAAAAGAGGTAAAATGTATAAGGGAATACAAGCAGTAACATCTAGGATCGCCGTTGACAACTCTGGTTTTCTCTGAGCCAAGTTTGAAAAGGCACATCTCACTGAATACTAAGATTCTTCCTGTTGCACAGTTGTCCCAGCCTTGTACAGTTGTAACCCAATCCACTTGTGCGTAATTACCACGGGGTAGTTTATAAATAAATTCGCATAGCCGCAAGACCCTGAACTGTGTATGATTTCCTAGACGCATATGGATGATAATTTTATGGAGATTAGGCAATGTAGTGCAGTGTCATGATTACAAATCCCAAGCTAGAAGATCTAAAAAAAATCAATTAAAGCACTGGCTAACTGGGTAACTTGTTAAATGATTCATGCCACTCTCCATGCCTGGTCTCTTAAGTAACATATACATTTTTAAAACGATGATAATCTTATCACAGTTTTTGTTATTCCATATTGCAATTAAAATTAAATAAGATCAAATTTAAAAATACTCAAGGTCAGCCAGGAAAACGGACCTCCCCATCATTCAGCAAAAATTTAATCAGGAGTGTTGAAATGTAGAAACAGCGGTAAAATGTGTCTAAATAAGACAATCTGCCTGATCTTAACTGCCAAATAAGATTTAGCTACTTCTACAAGATCTTATTTTAACTAAATGGTCTGAGATGCTTCCTATCAGAAACGTGAGAGATCTTGATTTTTTTTCAGTAATCCGAGTGCCATGTAACTATGCTAAAAGCATGTCCATTCTCTTGAAGCAAGGAACTTACTTAAATAATCAATGGTGAGAAAAGTGTTTCCTCGTTGAACGGCTGAACACATACAACTTCAGTCGTTCCACGGGGTAGCACTTTTCTTGGCATTAGTGACTTAGCAATCCAACATTCTGTCTTCAACCTCACTCGTCCAATAATTTAACTGCCGGATTAATATTGTATTGTATTGATTGATCACAGGAAAAGAATGTAAGGAAGTGCCTTTTGTATTGTAAAAGACATTTTAAATTCAATTGATCTATGTTCAAAATAGCGTTTGCGTTTATTTTGTTTGGATCAAATATATAATGGGACCAAGACGAGATGAGTATCTCAATTTCATTATCCTGCTCTACAACCACCACTTCTATATCTGTAACATGCCACATACCCTGACCTAGGAAAACCCCCAGTGCCATACTTAAATCTTCCTACGCTTACTTAGACAGGAGTCTCAATTATCTACTCAAAAGCATTTATATAGTCTATTATCACCTGATGATTGATTTCTAGGACATGCACATACCTTGATTTTCACCACTCGAAAGAGATAATTGTATTTAAGAGAACCATAAAAGAGCTTTTAACGAGACATGTAGGGTAACTGATGACAAAGTTCTGTAACAATTCGGTAATCACTTCGATGAAAAAAATGCATTTGGCTTTTACTGAGTGAGTGTTTTTGTTCGTTTCAGCTTATTGTTGTAACTCATGCAAAATATGGCCCTATCTGATATATATGTGTCATTTGCCTTTGATGAAAATTCCTAAATTTTATCTGTATTTGAACAACATTGTTTTCAAAACGGCAAATAACATTTTCTGTCGATAATGCGAGTTGAAAAACATTGTTCGGAACACCTAATGTCTTATAATTCTAGATGGAGAACACTGTTCGGAATGCTTACTTCATTCCAGTAACACTAAACAGTGTCATTCCGTGTTTACTTTTTAAAACTCCCATTTGGTTTAAATTCCTTGAGGTCTAACCTTGTATAAGCTAGCTACAATGGACCAGTGTGAATATACAAAAAAGATATGAGGTGTACAACATATCCTGATGGATAATATAAAGCATTCGTTTTGAAATTCACGTCCGTGCACTTAAAAGTACACAGTGTGAATTTTCATTTATATACTGATCGAAAAAAGAAAAGCTTGTTTTGTTCTGTCTAAGGTTTTATGAGTCACCCTTCTCCATCTTTCAACCAGTGCAGCTCTTCGCTCTATGACATTGGTAGGCAGTGGCTGGTGGTAATGAAGTCGTTCGTCCAGTTCTTCCCATTCATTTTCAATGGGAGACAAGTTTGGTCTAAAGAAAAGTTTGATGCTGCTCCTCCTGTATGTACGCCTGTGCTATCCTGGCCGTATGGGAACGGACGTTTGGTGTGGATGCATGAATGGCACAATCACCACGAGTTCTGTCTGGAAATTGTCACTTATGACCGCCAAAACCTTAACACTGTGCCGACGACAATGACCAGAGGCACGGCCACTGTCCAGATCTGACAGCGTGAAATGATGTCAGCATGGATCTCAGTCTTCTAAACTAGGTTTTCTGATACAAGTGTCCACTAGCATTGATAGTGGACAACTGAATTATGCAAGACTTTTGTCCCAATTTGTGAGTTGTCTGAATATTTAAAACTAGCGATATTGCCTGGAATCACTCAATTGTATTAGTACTCTACTGCAGGACTGAGGTTGTGTTCTGTCATTAAATACAGTGACCATACAAACACGTGCATATTTTGGCATTTTGAAGCACTGTGGTCGATACGAAAACTTGCGTTTCTTCTTTTTGGGCTAGTATATATACATTGAAATTATTAGGAATAAATACAAACAAAAACACAAAGATAAATTATCATCGGCTATAGAATAGGCCATTAGGATAAATGAACATTTCAACTTTACATTAAAACCACAGGAAACGAAGCTTCTGCAAGTTCAGGTTCTCTTTGTACCTTTACCATATCTGAGGTTTAAAATTCCTTTTTTGAACATACGATGTATTTTATCTCGTAAAGTCTTTAGATCAATTCGTTAACATAGTGAAGGCTTTTAAATGAACAAGTGGTTTTACGATTCATACCACAATGAATATTCGTACCTACTGCTTCTTGCAAAATCCTTTTATGCGTTTACTGGGGCGACAATTGCTGTAGGTGTTCTCGTTATTTTGACTTTTTCAAGTACATGCATGCAAACCCTCTAGCTGCCATACATGCAAGTGCAAGTAGAGAAATTGCTTTTCTGTATAAAAGGACTAAAATTGCCTTGCTGTCACAGGTATAAAGCATGATCATAAAATGAAGACGACACTTCAATGCACATCATGCGACCCACTTTCAGCCTAATCAAATCAAAATAGTGGTTGCTTATTTCAATGAGACTTAAACAAACAAAAAATTCTCCAATGCAATGCGTCCTACGCTGCTTAATTTATGACAAAATGTTAACATTGCAGAACTTAAATTTTATTCACTCAAACAAGAAAAGACTACTACACCATGCATTTACATATCAAACCAAATAACAAAGCTTTGAATGCTACATTATACTAAGGGCCTCTCTAAACGAATTTCATCTTAATTGTCAAAATGTTTCAAGAGAACCGATTTTGAAATAAAATTTAAATATGTATGTTTGATGCCCCAATGCAAACCAGAGAATCTCTGTGTTAAACAACATTGGCCATGGTGTTGATGTAAAAGATAACTAGTTTTGGGCATCACATGTAAACCCCTCGCACATTTATCACTTTGTTAATGCAAGTATTACACTGACTATGGGCAGGAAGGGGGGGGGGGAGAAAGTGAAATATTTTTTTTTCTTCAGTACCTTGTTTTAAGTGAACAAATAAGTATATAACAATGATTGCACAACACAAATGAAAATAATGAGAGTAAACTGCTCTGGTAGCTTGCTTATCATGCCTAGACTAGTCTTATAACTGCAAATATTTCAACAAGAGGTTGTGCATAGACATCTTGAATCTGCAAATTTTCAAACATTAAAAAACAACATGAATATAAAATGTATTTGCCATACTACTTACATAGTGCTACTCCCTACTAGCTTTCTAACACATAAAAATAGTAGGCAGATCAATTCATAAGTAGTGTGCTAAGCTTAATATCATGAACATAACAGATATGGCCCATCATGTGGGGGTACTCGAGTTGAATGTGGTAAAAGACTTACATGTACGTGTATACAAGTTTCTATGTGCATTTCTGTGCTTGTGCTTACATCCAAACATCAACAGTTTTAATTCTTTTCAACAAAACTTGTTTCTCAGTCAGAGATACCATCACCATTCCCATGGTTCATTAATTAGAATGAATACCACTCAAGTTACTGTTTTACAATCTCAGAACATATTAATTGGCAAATACATTAGCACATCTTACATTAGACTACATCATAAACCTTCATGCCACTGTACGTGTTCCTAAAAACCTCAGTCTTAGTTACTTAATATTTTCTTTTGATAATGGATTTTTCAATGACATTCTCTAAATTTGCTGAACATACTGGTTACGGGTGACAACTGTATAACTTATTAAGTCAGTGCGGTAAGCTGAAAATAATCCGTCTCTCAAAATGTTCTGCATGTGAACAAAATTATGAAATATTTTAAAATCATAAAATAGAGGGCAAATTAGTTTCGATAGTTTCCATTGTTTTATCCTTATTAAGCATCAGCTGTACCTGCATCAACATCTTTTTTCCATCTTTATATGGCACATAAATATGTACCCCCGAGTCCTCCTCACAATTCTATAGACTCCCCTTCCACTTACACCTACTGATGCAATTTAATTTAAAATAAGAGAAAAAGAAAGATCTCAATCTAGTGTATTTTCCAATTATAAATCATTTTTTCAAAACACTACCACTTCTATAAATACTTGATTAATATATATTGCATCTGTCTAGCACCCACTTAGGAAAATGCTGCTGGGCCCTAGTACAAAACATAAGTATTGATAAATCTCACTAAAAGCAAGTTGGTCAAAGCTTGACCAGCATCTTTTATGATCAGACCAACATCTTTTTTTAATCATATCTGTGAATTAAATTAAAGTTCAGTACACAGTACAACTCCCCACGTTAAATAATCCTTAGATAGCAAATCACAGGTACATATCTGTCCACTATTTATCTACAGGTCTCTTCTCGCTGTTCTTTCTTGTAAATTCTTCTGCATTTTTTAAAAATTTCTTTTTGTCTTTTGTGTATTCTTCTGCTACATCAGCTCTAAGAGGATGTTCTGGTTCAGGGGTATTTACTAATGCCACTAGGGCTTGAATAACTGGAAAAATATACACATCATAATACACAATTTCTTCTATAACATATCAATGGGGTTTGCTCAATTTTAGATTTAAGTTATTTCCATTAAGACTGAGAAAACAAGGGAATAGATCCAAATTCTGCTTACAGCATAATATTACAGGTTCTTCAAGAAGTCTGTATATGACATGTTTAAATTTAATTTTTAATTTGATTTCTTTAATCTTTAGAAGAAAGCACATATTTGTAAATCATTAACATAACAAGTGAGTTCACGTAACAGAGTACATATAATATGATGACTCCTGGTAACACTGTAAGAGTTAATACTATGCAGTGAACAAACAAAAAGATCTGAATCAATCATTACCCAGAATTAACATTAATAGCACATTGTTTATATCAAATTACAATTACATTACCAAACATCCTCTCATACTGACCTTGATCTGTCTTTGTGGCAGGTTTCCAGTTTTCTGCACTTATTATAGGAAGGCATACCTGCCCCTTTTCATCTATATTTGGATGGTAGATTTTGGTCTTAAACGTCACTTTGGGAGGTTTGAAAGGATACTCTGCAGGAAAATCAATCGTAATACGGAATGCACCTTTGTCGTATGGAACACTTTCCTGAAAAATTTTAAAAATCCTCTTTGATTGTCAAACTGCCTGCATTGGAGCTATGTAATATGAGTTAACAGAAATATATTGTAATTGAAGAAAATAGGACATATCTAATTATTTAACTTGTAAATAGAAGATGAACAATGAACCCAATTGTACTACATGGAGAAAACGTCACAGACACAGAAAAGGGGCATGAGTGCACCATTGCCTTGGGAATGACAAACCAGGGGTACGGTAATCTTAAGATTTGTGTTGTTTTGTATTCATCTGGATCAGTTTCTATGCTGGTGACCACCACAGCCCAGTTTTCACAGCGGTTCTGGATGATCCTACATATGCAAGCACGAAACAGCTGATATCAAAATAATATCTGCTTCTTTATAATATAATTTATACTTTTTCATACATACCGGTACGATTAGTCCTTGCCATTGTAACATATTTTTCTCGTCAACAATGATATCTCTAAAACATGACAGTCCTGCTTTGCGCAAGTCTGTCAGCTCCTAAGAAGATAAAGATAGAGATAATAAGGCATAAATCTATCAGAAATAGTAAAAGCTGGCTCAAATACTATTCTATCATATAATAGCTTACATATGTAATATCACAACATTACTCTATTAAGTCACGGTTCCACTCTAAAGAGGCTGAATAATTACTTGTGTAAGGTAATTAATCAATTTAAAATATTGCACATGCCCTCAGTTTACCCCTCACCCCAGAAAGTGTGACATCTTCCATTGTCACATCTGCAGTCTGAGTTTTCTGTCTCTTGCAGTGTATTTTAGTGTTTTCACGAGAGAGTAAACACAGGGATGAGACTGCCATTTAGTGAAAAAGTTGGAAAATATATTATGGGGTCCAGGGGGATGCCCAGGCCAATTATATTTTTGGCTCCCAAAGAGGCAGAAATCTGCCAATAGTACGACACTGCACATGCTTGAAACTGCCATAAAGTTAGTGGTTATACTTACAAACATGTTTATTGTGAAAAAAGGGGTGTACTAAAAATCTTAAGCTCATACTGCAGATGGTCACATGTTTATTTCAATTCTAGAATGTGCTAATGGATATATTAGTTTACAAATAACAGTCAAGCCGTACATATTTACAAGTCCGGCTGATGACACTGGGTTTTCCCAAATGTCATATTAAAATATCACATATGACGACATTTTTGTTTCGATTTTTAAAAATTACTCCATTTACAATAATTTTTGTTGGAGACAAAGTCTACGAGTATCAAATGTCATTCACTCATCAGTAACCAAGTTGAGGAAATCGATAATAAAAAAACATTCTACATTCCAGTAACAGGCAGAATTGTTTTTCTGCAACATAAAGTGATAGAAAAGAAGAAAGGAAGAGGTATCGACCGGCAACGGGTGAAAAACAAACCGATAGCAACAACTGTCAACAAAATGCCTTTTTCTCAAACACGACCTTTTCTCGAAAAGATCAAGAACAAAGACTAATCTAACAGCTTGATCTGAATACTATTCTACCAGAGAATATTTCTACATATTCACTTCAAACACGCATTATAAAATCACCTTTTGCAACCTCCTGGTCGCTGCCATCTTGAAATTTAGTCACGTGATACAACCTTCAAGCGCCCTCTATTCGAAACGAACCCGGAAGTGTCATTGTGACCATGACATGACATGACCATGACATTGGATATTTGCGACTGATCATAAGTGATCGAGATGATTGTGCGAGTACGTTTGAGTGTTTTATGCACGCATTTTAGTGTTTACTTGTTTGATCATGGATGACAACGGTAGATGGCTGTTTTGCAATTAAAGGTAAGTGTATGCTTCATGATCATCAGCATTATTGTCATGATTAGGTTGAGAGGGGCCTACCAAACCTTATTAGTCATGTCAGTCCGACGTCATAGTCTCATTCTATGGTTTAAGTATACTGTAATGTCTTTATTTATTGTAAAAGAAGAGTGAAACAGTTTCTCAGTGAGAACATGCACCAGTTATTTCGATTCAATACTTTCGCAGGACACTAAATAAAAAGACCAATTATTTTTCCTTGTACAGTACATTTTACTGTACAACTGTACGTGTGTAGGCACTAAATATATTAACTATGTAAATTTTATCGGGAGGCCAAAGGGACAATTTTTAGTAGAAAAAATTTAAAATGTGATTAAAAAGGACGAAATAAGGGACAATAGCGTAAATTTTTTTTCTTCAATTATTTATTATCTTTCATAAGCATAAATTATTTTAAGTAGTATTTCAAAAGGATACTTTAATACCAGTATATGTGTCTAGGGGTCGCATGTAGTCTGCTGAACAAATTTTGTTCGTTTTCGTGTGAATATAAAATGAAAACATATACAGATTCAAAATTCAGGGCTTGTACACAAAAATTTATACCAGTACATGTACATGTAATGAATACTGGTCTAAAAATAGCTCAGAATAATTTATAAGTGAAGAATGCATCAAAGTGTAAAATTTCCTATTATTTTAGGACCCTGCCTAGAGTGTCCCCAAGGTGAATCATTCTAATTACTTAACAGTAGTAACCAGACACAGACACTCAAAATATGCACAATAGTGTGAATAAGTTATCACAAGAGAATAATATTAAATGGAAATGTGTCTTTTTGAAAAACCCTCCATTTAATTTGCTTTATTTTGTTATCCCCACACTTTTGAGACAAAAGACTAGGATCATGTTATCCCAACATCCATGAATCTGTGCATCAGTGGGTAAGTAATTTCTGTTTCTGGCGTTAGGAAGTTGATATTGAGAGACCTAGGCTATCATCAGGGATGTGCATGGCCATTGGGCTCTTCAGAATTGTAGTTCACCTGGGGCTTGGGCTGTCCCTGGGGTGGTTGATTCTATTTTTTTTCACATTGTAATTTTTGGTATTTTAGCCTAGACCATTATATAGAGTGAAGAATTTCACACTTTGGGTATTGAGAGACCTATCATTAAGGATATTCATGGGCATTTCCGAATTTTAGTACAACTGGGGGTTGGGCTGTTCCTGGGGTGTGGTTGATTATTCTAAATCCTTTATGTATTTATATTTCTGCTAACTCCTCCTAGATCATAAGATCCAAGAAGTTAAAACTAAAAGGTGATTGAGAGACCTATCATATGAGATCTATATAGACTCCTTGGAATTTTAGTGCAATAGGGGGTTAGGCTGTTCCTAGGGCATGGTTGATTATTCTAAATCCTTTTTGTATTGTAATTTCTTCTTTCTCCTTCTAGACCATGAAAGTGAGAAAGTTCATGCCTATCATCACAGGTGTACATCATACATGTGCCCTTGGATGATTCTTATTATGGGGTCCGCCATATAGATAAACGTCCCAATAAAATATTCGTCCCGATAGATACGTCTCTATACATACATGTCTCAATAGATTTACGTCTCGTTAAATTTACGTTCCGATAGATCCACCAACAGATTCCTATAAACCCATGTATCTTTAGATCCAGGTACCGCTAGATCCATCTATCTGACATTGTAATCGGCTAAAAGGCCGATAACAACTTGTGATACAGGTATGAGGCTTTCGAGTGATACTGAGTAGTCTGGCTGCGAATACTGATCCACTTAGTGATCTGACTTAATTACAACCTGATATTTATCATTTATTTATTTATTTATGTATTTATATATTTATTAGGTGTTCAAACAAGACATACATGTACGTTCGCGTCTACACGTCTATCACACTCTAAAGTTCGGGAACGCGTCGTAAACATGAAACAGAACACATTTTAAGTGTGCAAATATTACATTTTGAGAACGCTTTAAACAGTGTTCTGGCACCAGAACACTGAGTGTTGTGAAATATAGAACACATTTTTATGTTCTTTTATTGTTTTGTTTTGTTTAGAACACGTGCATTTACATGTAAATTCAGAACACTTTTTACGTGTTCGAATGTTACATTTTGAGAACGCATTAAACAGTGTTCTGACGCTAGAACAGTAAGCGTTGTGAAATATAGAACACATTTTTGTTCTTTTTATGTTCTTTCACTGAGTATTGTGTGAAAACGATCTAGTAGAATAATTTATTGCTGAAAGGATTAATATGTGTACTGTCATTTTAAAGAAGTGCATTTTATGTACTGAGTAGTATACCAACCATTTTGAGCAAAAGCATACCTGTAATGGATCTATCGGTATTTGGATCTCAAAATACGTGGATCTATAGGTATGTGGATTTAAAGGACGTGGGTTTATGAGGACATCGTATCTATAGGAACGCAAATATATAGGACAGCAGTAAAAAATGGGATCTATCGGTATTTAAATCTAAAAAGACGTTTTTTCAGTTTTTCTTTTATGTATCTATCGGTAACGGGAGTATAGGGACGTGTAATATTTTGGGACTAAATTTTATCTGTACGTACCCCTTATTATTTTACACATTGTACTAGTAATTTCTGCTATCTCCTCCAAGACCATAAGAGTAAGGAAGTTGAAACTTAGGGTAATGATTAACCTATCATCAGGGATGCGCATGGGCACTTATGAATTTTTTGTGTGCTTTTGGGTAGGGCTGTCCTTGGGGGTGGATGATTTTAATATTCTAAATTGTAACTTCAGGTATCTCCTCCTAGGTCATTAGAGTTACAAAGTTAAAAATTGTCTGGGATTGATAGACTTATTATCAAGGATGTGGATGGGCCAGTCATAATTTATGTGCTTGGGGGGGGGGGGGTGCCTCTGGGGGGTAGGAGGGGGGTGAAATGATCCTTTTTTACATGATGTTGAAGCATTTTTTCACCAATACTTTTTATGCTGTTTTTATGAAGATAATTTGAAACAATTTAGATATAAGACCTAGGCATTGTCATAGATGGAGATATGCACTGGCTACACCATTTAGTTATCATTTTTATTATATATTGATGTTTTTATTGTTCAGTACTAAATGAATGCTATAAGGATTTTTATCAGTTAGTACTGAGTAGTACTGTATGTGTTAACTCTTCTCCTACTTATTTTAAGTATGTGAGGTCTGATTGCGCCCTAATTCACATCTAATGCAATTATGCATTTGTATATATATATTGTTTCTGAGCAGAGTGTTCTATGTTGATCTTACATAGAGTGTTCCATATTGTAGACCCAGCCTCACAGTTTCAGACAGGGAATTCTTTCCTAGTTGGTTTTGCATACCCACAACCTGTTTTAAGATTGTTAAAATATTACTCCAAAGCAAACTCTGTTGTGCCAAATAGCTCTGATTTGCTAAATGCAATCTTGCAAAGTTTTAACTTTAAACTTTGGTATTTGGAGTGGAAGATGTGCCAAAATGTTGACTGCAAGCTAGCTGTAGCAAGGTTGCTCAAATTGGATCAAACTCAATTGAGATTTATTCTGTAGACGATGTATTTGACAACCCGTATGTGATGTTAAGACCAGCGCATAACTAGCAATTTTCATTCAAGGAGCAGTGTTTTCACTTTAAATTTTTTTCAGCCCAAGTTGTTCTTAAAGGTACATGGAGGTTGTTCAAGTAGTTAAAAACAAGTGCAATGTTATTTTAGTTTTCTAATACAAGGTATTTAAAAATTCTGAAAGTACTTGGAATATCTTTATTATTATAATCAATGGTGAAAAAGTGAATTGTTTTGTTTATGATATATTTTCAATTTATGAATGGTAATGCTTTTGCAACTTTATCAAATATGTCCATCTTTAACCTCAACCCTTGAAAATGCAGAGTTCATGCAATAAACCATAGTGCATGTGCACATAGAATATGTGACTGGTACGCGCATTCAATAGCTGACCTCTTCTTAATACTGTGACGCTCCATCACTCAACCTTAAAGTTGTATAATCATCTTTGAAATAAATAAAGAAGCAAGATTTAACTGAACGATAACATTTTGCAATTTTTGCAAATTTGTGAAAAAAAGAGCAGTCAGTATTGAATGATATGTATAATAGAAATGTTTGTTGAAGTAGCAAATTGCATTTCTATATTTATAGGCCTGACTCAACAGCATATTATGTCTTTTAATGCCCCTATGCCATTGCCTGGTATTCCTACATGGCTTGCCTCTTGAGTAACAGTAATTGATGTGTTGGTTTTATCTGTACATACTCTGCCTCAGTGACCTCACATCCAAGACAGAGCTGACACTGTGCTTTGAATAAAAGAATTTGGGCAGTGTGATAATAGACTCACAGCAAACTGGATTTAATAGACAAGACAGCATCAGAAAAAAATCTGTTTTCCATTTTAGAATATTGCATCTTTGGCTGGTGGACCGTGTGGCGAAGTATTTTAAGGTGAAAGTAGTATTGGACAATGGTTATTTGATACTAGTACACATTAGCAAAATCTTATTTGAACTTAACTGGTATTATGTTTTACATGTTCTTCACATCTAGGATAGCCATACTAGTAACTGGATATTACACATTTTAGAAAATTGATAACTATACAGCTGTAATGTTCTTATGTTTTTATGTTAACAGCTTTGAAATAAGTAAATGAAATGGAAGTCATCTGAGATAGCCATAAGTCTATCCAATTAGTGTAAAATCAAGTGAGATTTTTCAGGATTTGGAGGAGAGAAAACCTGGGGTCAAAAATAATGAGACATGTAGTGTGGCAATGGATAAAAGCTGACAGACTTTATCCACGGATATTTTTCTGCTTGTTTTCTTCAAGTTCGTTAAAAATATATTCTTTTGCACAACAGTACATGATCAAAATGTTTTGCGTGTTACATGTAGATCTAAGTTGTATTACTTTCTAACACAACATTCCTGGCTTAGAGTTCCTTTATGGCTAAAAAAAAAAGCCCTACATGTACTTCATACTGATTCTTGCACATCTATCTCTATAGTCTCTTCCATGTATGACATCAAGCAATGTTGACAGCCTTGTTTAGACCATCTCGGATGATTTCCATTAGTAAGAATACTAAATGTACACAATATTGTACTAGTATATATATCATTCAAAAAAGCAACAGCCCCATTTTTATGAAATATGGCATGTGTTTTTGGGTATTGTTTTATTGATTTTTTCATGTGTGTTTTAATTTATGGTTGATGTATCATATTGTGTATATAGGCATATTGCTAATGTATGTTTAAGGCACAATTTGGACAGACTATTGAGTAAGTGATAGATACAATATGAGTCGCTGAGCTATACGTGAAGTATGGGGCTCGACAATACACGAGTAATTTTAACGTATAGCTCGGCAACGAGTGTTGTACAGTATCTGGCTAAAACCACGGCCTCTGATTGGCTCTACACTAGTGAGTGCAACAGTCCGTGGAATGCACGCGTACATGACGTGCTTGTATGTCGAATACAGCACGACCAAGTCTTTTGTTCTACTCGCTAGCTGTGGTTTGATTGCTAAATAGTGTGTACACTATATGGTCAGTAAAATCCTTGCTCAGAAGAAATCTTTTTTAGGAAGTTACCAGTATGAACAAAGAACAGAGCTGAAATCATTCCATTGAAAAGAATTGTTATGTTTTCAAACCTTTCCCACAGAGTACCCTATTCACATTTTCCACCAATTGAAAAGAAAAGTAAAATTGTGTAAATTTTATATTCTTTTCAAGATTTTTTTTTATTTTCAATGGATATCTCATGAACTCATATAATTATCTCCAGGTAATTTTACCTCTCTGTGTGCTGGTGATCATGGGTGCCTTGTTGTCCAAGATGACGTCACTGTTTTGGAATCCCATTACTCACACCACCGAGTTTGATACACCACTTCCAAAGGTACTCCATCAGGTGCTAGACAACAACATTGTTCAAAATCGAAGAGTATTCGTGGTTGGAGACATTCATGGTTGCTATGACGAGTTACAAGCTCTACTTATGAAGGCAGATGTCTTAAAGGATGATGCTGTTGTGATTTTTGCAGGTGATTTGGTCAATAAGGGACCCAAAAGTACAGATGTGTTGCAGTTCATAAGAGAAAATACTGAAAAATATCAGTTATATGCAGTGAGGGGAAATCATGATGAGAAAGTGATTCTGGAATACAGCAGAAATAAGGATCCTTCTTATACTTTGACTAACAAGTACAAATGGGTCACAGATTTAACTGAGAATGATATTGATTATTTATCAGAACTTCCATATACAATCTCAATTCCCAGTTTGAAATCCTTGGTCGTCCATGCTGGGATTGTTCCTGGGATACCCTTGGCAAAGCAACAGCCCATACACATGACAACTATGAGGAATATTATAAGTCTTAATAATAACCAGTTTGAAATATCAAAATATGAAAAAGATGGGGTGGCATGGGGATCTTTGTGGAAAGGACCTAACTGTATTTATTATGGCCATGATGCGAAGCGTGGACTACAGGAACATCCATTTGCAGTTGGACTAGATACAGGTTGTGTGTATGGGAAGAAACTGACTGGGGTCTTCATACACTCTCCAGGTACGAGGCATTACGTCTCTGTTGATGCACAGACAGTGTACAGAGCCCCCAAAGACTCTGCTCGTTAACCTAGCTAGTATTCTCCTTTTTCATCTTTGCACAAGGATGCAACTAACTTCTTTGTGATGGTACCTCTGTCTTATGATGGTTTGTAGATTTAAATTTCTTGCGAAAGATTGAACTCTAATTTTAATGTGCTAAGACTGGGTTCCCATAGATTTAGATCGATCTATCCGGATCGACCTAACTCCTTGGGGGTTCATGCTAAATTGCTGTCAGGTTCCAAGAGCCGAGCGCGCACAACAGTTAATTACCCCCTTACGTCTTTTAGTAGGTGGGACAGACATTTAAGCCGGTCAGGCTGACAACAATCTAGTGAGACTCCCCACGGGGATAGATCGATCTAAAAATCTATGTGAATGCACTCTAAGACCGGAATGATCAGACTTTTTCCAGCAATGCCAGTAGACAGTTATGCTTAGCACCAAGATTATATAGTTTATTTTACAAGTTATAAAAAAAGAAGGCTGTTCCTGTGGAATTTATATTTGGATTATCAGTAGATGGTGCTGTTTAAAGTGAACATGTGATCCATGAGTGTAACTCATTATGTCTTTATGTGTTATACGATAAAATGGAAAGGATATGTTGGTCTTTCACTGTTAAATATTTCTTTAAAAATCAATATCACATTGTCTATATGAAGGTCACAGAATTTGGTGTTCTAGCTTTTTTCATCTTTGAAGGCTGTGGTTGTGTTGGAAAAGATAAGACTTAGCCTAATTAAGTTATTTCCATGATATGAGTATTATGAGCAGAAGAAGCTAGCGTTTCAGTAAATTTGTACCATTACCTTTGGGGAGGATTTAAGTTATAACATTTCATCATGTAACCATTGTCTTAGATATTACAGTGTGCAAATAACAGACACTTTAATGAATGAAGTGTAAAATTTCAACCACATTTTGATAAGTACATAAACCAATCCTTGTTATACATGTCTGACGACAAATAATACTTTTTGATCATTTTTAAGAAATAAATGAATTAATGTCACAAACATAATCTAGTTTATCACCTCCTGACAAACCTCACCACCTTGTAATGAACCTTTTCATATGTATAGAATGAATGTCCTAAACTTAAATAATTTTGTTTGCTTAATTCAAGTGTGGGCTTTCAACTTTCTTAGCAGATAACGCAATCTACAGACTCTGCAGTTTTAGTCAGATGAACGTAAGGTCGCGGAAAGCAAACCCAAGTCCACATAATGACCAATTAAACGATTTGTATGTCGAGGCTCGGTATCAACATTTCAAGTGAAGTCTCTAACTCCTAGCTTGTTGAAAATTAGTCTGCGCCATCTCTCCTTCTCTTCTCTTCCTCCCCCATAATATCAATTCTGATCACTTATATACTTATTTCTTATCTATGGTCTATGCACTCAAACTTTAATTACTTGTAATTGTATAATTGATTTCTTTACCTTGGCGTTATACAAAGAGGCTGCCACATTACTCAATAACTATTGGACCACAACGCATTACATCACATGACCTCACAAGATATCTTTTTGATCTTTATGTCGGACACGACAACTTGTCAACCAAGAAGTTAGTGTTCAGTGATAGAAAGATTTGAAAAACCCACAGTAAAGCATGGAATAACGAGAACTTTTCAATTTACCGAGATTGTTACAGAGTTTTGGCAAATGTCTGGAAAGGAGAATCAAAGATTAAAGGGGGTTGAATTCCCAAACCTGGAAATACATCGTCAATTTTGTCTTTTTATAAATAGTACATAGAAATAATGTGTATGGAGTCACAACATGTTGCAACAAAATGGCTGCTGATCTTATTTATGCCCCAATTTGGTGAGCTGTCCGACTTGCTCTAAAATGAGGGGCACGTGAGCTTGGCAGCATTTTTTATGCTACTTGAATTCAGCATTACTGAAAGTTGCTGCTTTTTTTTTTAAAGTAAAAAGATTGATACATGTTTAAGGCATGCAAACTCCACATCAACCATAAATAATGATTAGCTTTTATTAAGTAAAATACAAGATTAGGTTTTATGACAAAATTTACTAAAATATATTGAACTGAAACAACTTCTCTTTTAATCATTGTCCAATTTTTCTTTGTATATGCATTGTTTAAAATTACAAATTTGTGATATTACTTGATAAACTAGAAAACCCATCTTGTTTTCAAGTCCAACAGTTCTGTCCTTATGTGTAATAATACACATTGCACATGTCATGAAATGGAATTCTCTAAGGTGAGCCATACACACTGCAGGGGTATAGGTTTTTACTTCACTACCATGCTTGGGCACAAGAAGCCTGAAGCTTATTTTCATCTGTGTGAATAATGAAACTGTGAACATTTGAAGAACACAAGCACTTGCAATGATGAAAAATAAAAAAAACTGAAATCAAATATTAAAATTAACACTGTACAAGTCAAGTGATTTAAGATTGAAACTAGAGGATCAGAGAGGCGATACCGCCTCTGGATATTGTACCACCAGCTGGAGTAAGCACATTCGTAAGGACACCCCCCCCAAAAAAATAATAAAAAAAAATTGGACACCACCACCAGTCTTGTGCTTGACAAGCTCTATAAAATGCAATAAACAAGAGTTCTCAAAATATGCACCAAAAAAAAAAAAAAAAAAAAAAAAAAATCAAAAAAACATAACAGTTAAAATGGTCCAATCAAGGAGATGTTCAAATTGACCTATATTTTCCAAACACTGATCACTCCTGTGATTTTCTAGACAATAGGCCTATTGGTTTTCCTTGAAATGCATTATCAGTATTGCATATACCGGTATGCTGACAAAAGAGAAAACCTAGGGACAACACTGAGCAGATCTCTGCTAGTTTTGAAGATATGAAGGGCACGAAAATATGCAGAGTTCAGTTTGTGGTAAAAAGGTAGGTCAAAGGTCAATTTCAAGGCCACAGTATATGACTTCCTATAAAGGTTCAATAGTAGCTATGGGCATTTCTTTACCAATGTTGGAGATATGAAGGCCAGGAAACATGCAAAGTGCAGTTCAACATAAATAGTAGGTCAAAGGTCAATTTCAAGGTCACAGTAAGATTGCCAGTTTATGACTTTCTATTCAAGTTCAATAGTAACTTTGGACCTATCTCTGCCAGTTTTCGAGATATAAGGGATAGAAAATTTGCAAAGTTCAGTTCATGTTGAAAAGTAGGTCAAAGGTCAATTTCAAGGTCACAATAAGAATGCCAGTATATGACTTCCTATTCATGTTTAACAGTAACTATGGGTGTATCTCTGCCAGCTTTGGAGATATAAGGGCTGGAAAATTTGCAAAGTTCAGTTCATGGTGAAAAGTAGGTCAAATGTCAATTTAAAGGTCACAGTTAGATTAACAGTATATAACTTCCTATTCAAGTTCAATAGTAACTATGGGCGTATCTTTGCCAGTTTTGGAGATATAAAGATCAGAAAACTTCAAAGTGCAGTTCATCATGAAATGTAGGTCAAAGGTCAATTTCAAGGTCACAGTTAGATTACCAGTATATGACTTCTTACTCAAGTTCAATAGTAACTATGGGCATATCTCTGCTAATTTTGGAATATTTATCATTTTCCCCACTGAATATTGCAATGTTGTAATTTTTGATATAGCGCAATGCCTAAACCATATCGAAAACAAAAAAATGGACACCACCTCCAGTATTGCACTTGACAAGTTCTACAAAATGCGATGAACAAAAGGTTTCTGGCATTTACCATTCCAGAATAAAAACAAGTTTTCAGTTTCGGGATCTAATGGCTGCTTCTCCCGTGAAAATGCACCGATTGACCCCAAACTCCCAAAGATGAAAGGAGTCCCCAATTGTAACCCCTCACTGTAACAGGAGAGCTTAGATCTGTGTAGTTTCCAAAAAATAGCACAAACAAATATTTTTTTGCAGAAAATTCCCATTTTTTAGAAAATTTTGGCTTGTTTGACCTTGAAAAAAAGGTCAAAAGTCAAATCCAAGGGCATATTTGGAATCTCCACATATGAGTTTCGGTCAGACTTCTATAGTAATTTTTCCCATAATTCCTTTGGTTTGGGAGATATTTAGCCTTGAATTTTCAAAAATTTTGACAAGGGTGCGTTTCAACAAGTGTCACGCCCAGGCCAATGCACCGACAGAGATAAAAAAACAGGGTGTTCAAGTTGAGATTATATGTGACCTAAATCCAAGAGATGGGGACACAGGTCCTGGCGGTCTAGGAGGAGAAGCGGTAACGGTGACTTGTTTCCGGCGCCCGACTGCGGAGCCGCAGGAGCCGGCAGAGCTGTACGAGACGGGTCGGGACTAAAACCATGAGTACCGCCAGCGTATACGCTGGTGGTACTAATAATGACATACATTGCTTACTAAAATAGCACCTTTACTGCGGAATACAAGTGGAAATGTGACAGATGTCACCCTTTATCCACAGACAACTTTTTAAAATAAATGAATGAGATTTGCACTGCTCCATATAAAAATATTCATTAGTTTTGTCTTGTTGTTTAACAAAACATACACATCTGCTCTTTTTCAAATCTGATAATATCTATGGCTATTTCAATGCAATTACATGACCTACGTATGTGCAAAATGTGAGCATACTGGTAGAATGTCATTCTGATCTTGAACTTGTTCCAATGTTTTGCTTGCTATATTCTTCAGATCTACTGAAAACTGCCATAAGTGACAAATATTTAATTGTTTTAATTACTTTTATCAGGATTAGCTGGTTTTCACAAAATGCAACACTGTAAGGAAAAATATTCCTCAACTGCCCCCTCTTCCTCATAATACTAATAAACGCCCATAATCTTTATAGTGCTTGAATGGAAAATGATATTTTACAGGATTGGCAAGAAACCCTATATCCAGTTTGATATGGTTCAATGCTTATAATTAAAAGAATATCCAGGTTACCCTGAAGAAGTTTGATCAGGGCAGGACAACAAATCTGCTCACACAAACACATGAACAAAACACACAGAAACTATGCAGTTAAATGTAATGAATGTGCAGATCAGAGGTCATCAACTCATTCACACCCTAAGTTGCCTTGCCTCCCCCTGCTATTGCCAACATACACAAGACTTCTACAGATGAACAAATATTATATATCTAAAACCTTTTTTGGCAAATTAAATCCAAAGTATTACAATATTGCAGAAGAGGTTTGGCACATCCTTCTATCCTTAATCCTTAAGATAAATCATTGACGTCAAGTCTTATTTGCATAAGGTGACATAATATAACCAATTAGTTTTAAAATACTGTTTGTTGCATAGGCACATTGGAAGATATGATGGCATTTTTAAAAACCATTTCAGTGAGGGGCCACTTCTGTAAAAAAAAAAAAATGCCATCAATGTATTATTAGTATTGTTCACTGACTGAGTGAGAAGCTAGTTTTAAGAACTTGAGAACACTATAATCAGAAATTAGAGCATGTTTTCACAACAAATGGAAGAACCTCACAAAGATCATGGGGGAATACATGGGATCTTTATGAAAATCCATTCAGTAGTTTCTGCTGGACAGAGTATTTTCAGGCATTGCAGCAAGAATACGCCGAGTCCTATAATTCTTCAAAATATGCAACTCTGGCTTTGGTGGTTCCTGAACGAATCTGGAACAAAAAAGAAAAAGACAAATAAAAGATTTGTTGAAAGGCAGAGTTACAGTTTCAACAAAATCAACAAAGCAAAATATCTGAAGACTCAAATAATAACCTTTCTATCTTGTCAAAGAATTCTAGTATCAAAACCCATTCAATAAAGCCATGTTAATTTAGAAGTACTATCACTTGTATCACAAAAATGTACTCTATATACCTTGTTCATCGTAGAATACTTTGTTTCCCCCATTTCAGCATTTTCATCATGAATTCTGTCCATCAACGTCTGTTTTTCTTCAACCTTCAGCACTTCAATTTCAGTTTTGAGATCTTTTAACTGCTCTTGCAAGTGCTTGCTTTTTTCCATGTATTCAACTCTATAATTTAAATACAGAAATAATTCAGACATCTGCATCAATATAATTTACTTGTCTTTCTGCAATAAATTGAAACAACCAAGTTTCACTTGTACAAACTTTGTAAACTTCAAAATCACTTGAATTTTACAGCAAATTTTAGTAAAACACAATTTTTCTCTTTTTTTCTATTCTCTGTGTATATTACTACCTCTCCTTCTCTAGTTCCAAAGACAGCTGGTTCATGTCCTGGGATGATATAAGATCAACATCGCACTCATCTCCATCTGTTAATGACACTCGATCATTCCTACTGATGTCCAAGGTGTCCACACTAAGGTCACTTAACTCAGGGGCCACAGGATCATAGTGGTACAAGGCCTAAGAAAGAATACACTTTGTTAGACCTTTATGTATCATCCATGTTTAGGCTATACACAATATATAGTTTATCATTTTTTTTTAAAGATAAACATTAAACATATATTTAGATTAATATAACTAGAAGACGGGAATACCTGGTCCTATAGTAACTGTATAAGTTAGTACGGTAGTAGAAATAGCGTTTGAGATTTAAATATTAAACATATGAAGCATTTGACACCCTTCAAGAGCTACGAGTTCTTTCACTGACCATAATCAGACAGAAAATACCAGTAATAATTCTAATATCTTACAGAGTAAGGACTCTTTGTCATTTCACACAATTTATCTTTTGCCAGTTTCTCAGCAAACTTGGCTCTTATGAGCTCTTCTTTCATTTGTTCGGCTTCTTTCACCCTGTAAGTAAAAAGGAATCATACAGTTGACAAAATATAAATTTCAAACAATTATCTAACCATAATAGCCCAACTATGAACATTTTTTTTGATAGCAATAAGTTGTCATACATCTGGTCAGCTGAAGTATAAACCACTGCTTGAGTTATTTGAAAATTCAGCTTTCAAATATACTTTTCTAATAAAATATAAGATAGTTTAATATAATTCTCGGTTTCAATCAAGAAAACTTTACCTTCTTTCTGAATCCTCTACTATTCTTGCAGCAATAATTTCAGCTTCTCTTGCTCGCCTCTCCATCAGCATTTTCTCTTCTTCAGTCTGTAACAATACAGTAATAATGTGGGGATAGTTAACTACATAGATTGCCTGTGAGTAAAGTGATTTATTAAATATGAACACATTCATGGAGCTTCAGTCCTACATTTCTATTACATGCAAAAATAGTATTACCCCACCCACCTTTATTGCACTTATTTTGATTCTTTGTATCTCTGCTTCTGCCTCGGCAGCTTTTTGTGTGAGTAACATAGCTTCTTCTTCTGCAATTCTGGCTTTCTCTGCTAGTAGTTCAGCAGTTTCCTCTGACCTCATCTACAAACAAGAAATCCACATTCTGCACTTTACTTCATTGGTCCAAATTACACAAACCAGACATGTATATAATTAAATACATAAACAATTCTCCTTAATATCTGAAAATAATAGTACTTAAACAGTTTTGGTACTAAATCTTTTCTAAATATCAACACTTCTATTGAATAAATAATATAAAAGCATCTTATTGCTGAAGGATAAACTGAATAATAAACAATGACAAAAACAGATGACTGAAAAGATGTCTAACATATTGTGGCTGTACTAACCAAGGCTTCCTTGGCGATTCTCACTTCCTCCTGTAAATGCAGCACCTTCCTCTCCAGCTCATCTTTATCCCTCACCAGTTCATCCCTCATCTGCTTCTCCCTGGCCAGCCTGGCACGCTCCAGCTACAGGAAACAAACACTTTGTCAGGATTCACTCAATCAACATTACACAGTAATAATCTATTTGAAATATATGCTGCATAACCTGACACTATTTCATTCAGAGCTTGATATAAATTACACTGAACAGCAAAGAAGAAGGGTGTGTGAGATTTATGAATCAACCTATTCAAAAATAGATTCACACTGTCAAAAAGCCACCTAGATGCTGTTGTTTAGTTCAACAGTAATGGATGCAATAATCACTATATTCACCAGGCAAAAGATGTTTATAAATCAACAATTGATCAACCTGACATGGAAAAAAACTTACCTGTTTTCTCTGTTTTTCATCTTTGGCCTGAGCTTTCATCTGCTGTAGTTCCATGGAATCTGGCTTCCTGCGCCTCATGTACAACTCATGATTGCCAACACACAGTTCAAGGATCTACAAAGCACAAACATAATCAAAATCTGAAATACCAGTAAACCCTAACAGCCTACTACATGATAACAAATTCTGACAGGTCACATGGTTTCAAATTCTACATTTTTACAGTAAAACATGTTACTTTTCCCAGACTTTACGAAAGGCCAAAAATTCCGTCAGACATTCGGTCTGACAAGCTTGAAAATTCTGTCAGACCGAAACAAAATCTGTCAGACCGAAGTAAAATATAGAAATGTGAACCATTATTCATGTTTTCATGTGTATTTTCTAACGTTTTAAATCACTGACATTAATTCAAATATTAAATTTTTGATATATATTTATTTGTAAAAAAGTAAAATAAGAAAGAAAAACAAAAAAAAAAAATAGACAAAAAATTACTTGCATAACAAGTTGTTTTTTTATTTAATGAAAAAGACGCTGTGGAATGACACAAGGACTAAAAACAATACAAGTATGAAGAATGTGTAGCTAGTAATATCAAATGTATGTCCATAAAAACGTCTGTTATTGTTAATCAGATAACGATTTCACACCTTGTTTTTGGCAAAAACATATGCATATTGAAACAGCACAATAAGGCAGTCTCTTTCATCCAATTGAAGCTTTTTTCCTCTCCTACAGATCACAAGTCCGCCAGGGCCTACCTTCTTTCCAATTTTAGTAAACTTCCGTTTCTCTTCCTCACTTCGTTTTTATTTTTTGCCACGCTTTGCATCAACGAAGTGTTTAAAGTTCAACAATGTCATTTTCTAAACAAAAGGCTTATCCATGAGTACTGTGTATGACTGATAATGAAGAAACAGAGGATCAAGTCTGTAAAAACGCAAATAGCACGAGCAGGTGTTGCAGCCATTTTGTCGTGTAGGGGTATTACGAAAACGAAAACGAGACTGTACATTACATCATCCAGGAATCCCCCAACCTCAGCCAGTCACAAAATAGTATTTGTGAGTGAAACTGAGGTTAATAAATTATGTATAATTAGCTGGGAACTCCCCGAGATTTTCACCCCGTCTCTCTTTTCGAATGTAGTAAAATATATCGTCCAGAAAAGAAACAACAATGTATTCCTTATATTTACACATTCCCAGTCAGTTTGAAAACTCGCCGGACATACGGTCCGACGATATAGGATTTTTTATCGGACCGAGACGAAATTTGCCAGGCATGTCCGACGGTCCGACGCCTTTCGTAAAGTCTGTTTTCCAGCTCTCAATTCACTTACCAGTTTGTTCATTCTAAGTTTGGGAGAAAAGAAGACAAAATCTGGTGCTTTTTTGTCCACTGGCTTTATTGTAAACTGAAAAACAATGAAATCTGGTATCATATGTGAAATTCCCTGATGCAAATTAAGAGATCTCTGCAAATTATGCTTTACTTCTTGTATTTTTTTCTTGAATTGGTCTCTATTACACTGTCACCTCTTTAATGTACTGCTTTGTATTTCAAGTATTCATTTGTTTTGAATAGTATTTTAAGTATCATTTGTTTGATCAGTCAATATTTTTTTACATTATTGCTAGGATGAGAACCAACTTCTAATAAGCACACTTACAGTCACTCTTTTTGAAGAGTATGCATAACAAAACACAGTAGTCCTCTTTAATTCAGCAACACTTCATATAAATGAATAAATAAAAAACAACGCAAATTAGTAATAATACGAGGCAACCAACCTTTTTATCTTTAAATGCTATATTTTTTATCTCACTCCAGGGAAAGGTGACCTTTGGATTTAGTCTGTTTTCACTCTCATAGATATTAAGACCAAGACTGTCCACTCCAAGCCACAGGTCAGAATCTCTCTTGTTCTGAAGAAGATAATGTCAACATAGTTAAATAAGTTTTATATATATATAAAAGTCCAATGGACATAAATGGTAATTATTTAAAAACTACAAAGTTGATTCATTTACAAATACAAAATTTTGTTGATGATACCCAAAAATGATGACTTGAATGTTTAGTTAATCAAATTGGTTTGTCAGAGCAGATGTTACAGGATGTGGATGAGAATAATGTGAACAATTTTATTCCCTAAATAAAAATTATGACTGTAACTACCATCTTTGTCATAGTTCAATCTAACTCGATTTCATTCATTTTCATTAGTCACTCTGTGTCCTATAAATTTTTACCTTTAACTACCTATGACCATGAGTAAAAGTTGTAAAAACTCAAAATTCTGAAAATGTAGCTTGCAATTTCTAAAAGCATTTAGACCATATGAAAAAAAATGACCAAATGAAGACAAATTTATGAAATCACACATAATCCTTAAACTTTCACCCAATGCGTATGACAAGAATCTCATATTAATATGCATTCAACTGGGTGTCTCACTTGAACATCAAGACAAATAACACTCCACAATACACAAATAAAAAATATCAACATAACATATTATTAAAATGCACTAAAAGAATTAACAATGCACAATACCTGAATGGGAAAATAATTCACACCATACATTTCTAGATCCTGTGCTATTTTCAGATATTCCATCTCAGCCTCATCCCTACAATCATTGAAAATGAACAAATTTTTAAAAAAGTTTCTTGTTTCCTAGCATATTTCTACAGTAATAATAATAATAATAATAATAATAATAATAATAAATAAGTAGATCTATAGACCTTTGTGACTGCATGACAGAATGCCTGCTAAACATTAATGCCAAGCACAAAACAGCCAAACACTACGAAAACAAACACTGTTTTACTTTCATAACAATAAAAGAGAATAAAAGATTTGAAATGTTAAGAACATTCTTAGGATAAAAATATCCACATACCTTGTCATCCCCCTGTGGTCTGAGTACCAAACTTTAATCCTCTCCTCCCACATCTCTGGTGTCATCTGATACTGGTCTATCACTCTCTGTGGTAGCAGATCTTCACTAGACAAGAAGCCAGGCTGGTAAGTTGCTTCATCATAGTCCCCATACTAGAATAATAATAAGAAGGACCAGGAGTGATTTTTTTGGTATATTTTCTCCAGATAATCAATAATATAATCTCAAAGAGGGCAGCAATGTCACTGGTGAATGGTCTTTTTTTTTCCTCACTGCTGAGAGGTGATCAATGTTAAATATTTTTATTTACACAAAAACTATGTTTATCATTTATCATGTTTTTTATGTCTGAGAGATCAAAATAGTTTCTGAACATATCACTGTAATTAAAACTTTGTTGGGAGCTGTTTTCTAAAAAACCGCTATAGTTAAGCCTTTATTCGAAATATTCTATACATGTTTTACCTTTGCTTGTACAGCATATGAAGCCAGCAGAACTGATGCTTCTGCAGGACAATAAATATCCATATTCAAGATAGATTGCTTGACTTGCAGGAAGAATAAATGTTGAGTGATTTCCTGTATAAGCTCCTCTGAAACATCTTCCGGGTAAAACTTGGCCAGGAAAGTAAAGGACAGAGGACATTCCTTTGGTACATCTTGCTCAACTACCTGAATATTGACAGAAGTAGAAAAACATGCACAAAAAGATCATTAGAACATACTTTCTGTACAAATGTACCTATATCCAAAAGCTTAGAGAAATTACAGCTGGATTTCATCTATACATAACAAGAATCTTTGTTATGTTAGTAAAGACATGTAGTACACATATACTTACTGAAGTAGGTTATGTCAACAAAAAACATTTAACAAGACATAACATATGCGCCCCAAGTATTCAAAATACTTGCACTAGAAAATGGTGATTATACCTTTTTCTCATGTTTAAGCCATGCTACATAGCCTTTTGGGTCAACATACTGGAGTCCAAAGTACCATGTCTCCCGTAGTCCGATTGTTCTACACACAAGATCAAATAGTTCTTGGCCAGTACTCTTTGGCTGAAAAATAGAGAAAAATTACCACCTCACATGTTTACCTTACTATAAAAACATCAAATTGAAGCTGAATATGCATGTCTGTCCATAAAGAGTAAGACGAAGGACAATGGTTAATTAACTTCATAGTAATCAAAATGTAAATCAGTTGTTTTAGTAAAAGATTGCATAAAAAGGAGAGGTAAGTTTTGAAGCAGCAGTTTATGTGGATAGTTGTAATAATGAATACATGTAAAATAAATAAAACACGCAAAGAATATATGAAGACTGTCCCTATATCAGCATGTCTCTCTTTGCTTTATGATAAGAAATCATATTAGAGTTCATAAAAGAACCTTAATGATCAACAGAATTGCCTATTGCACAACAGCAGTCCATTGCCAATCATGTCACTTTTCATTACTATTTATCTTTATTTCTCATTATTTCTCGTCTACATTTATCATTCACAACAAAAAGATCATGTTTTTTTGTTGATAAATGAGGCAAGTTTCATGAAAATCTGTTGACTCAGGGTAAATGTATCACTTGGCAAAATGGGGCGGGCAAAATGGCTTTACCAAATCATCAATATCTATATCCTACTGCAGTGGATAACACAAATAATTACTTTAGACTTAAGTACAGAAAACAAGGAAGACAACAATCAGGAGCAATAGGTGATGTGCATTAAATTGTAAATTTACATATTTGTGTTAATAGAATTGCACTACAAATTAATTCAATTGTATAAACCATAAAATCAAATTGCTATGTCTAACAAAGACCTAAATTATTCCATGTTAAAAGCATCCCAAGGTTATGGTAAAGATAAAACATTTGAATTTAACAATTTAACATCATAAGGGGAAATACAAGACATGACGCAGTCGGAAGCAACCTAGTTAAGAGTAAGTGACGGTTTGACCCGAAAACTGAGCTGTCTTTTTCGAATGTGACTGGTCAACCACCCAATTTTCATGCCAATCAATTTTCGTTTCCACAACGATCCATGTATGAAACGTTAAAGCTTATATTGTCTCCGTGTTTTACAAAAGGTTCGTACATGCGGTGTACGGTCAATTTCATCAAATAAATTAATCATTGGGAAAACAACGGGAATTTTTATACGAAGTGTCCAAGGTTTACACTGTGTGTGTAAATGGGTGCCATGACGTTACTGACTTGATCATGTAAAGCACATTCAAAAGAAATAATTACCTCTATTTTAAATTCTAGCTCGGCATCCATCGTAGTGATGCGAACTGGGCAGAGCTTAGAAGCCCCTGCCCTAGTCGCACCCTTCGACATGTTTGCCATCGGCATCTCACTCCTCACTCATTTGTTTTCAATATGGAGCCTGTGAAAGATCAGTCTGGTTCCGTGATATGTTATACATTGCTCATATCACAATGAATTTCATTAAACAAAGTAGAATTAAATAGAGGCATGAATACTATATTTTAAATAGCTTGAATATAATATACGCGCTTTATTATGTTCAAATGCTCTATTGTTAAAGATAAAAGACGTACCTAAGTTCTATTTGAGGAACCAATCATTTTCAATAATCCCGCGAGAAATTACGCAGCTGACCTTCTTAGCATGCGCATCTGTTTACCTCGAAATTTGGCGCGACTGAAAACATTGCTGATTAAGGATATTTTGTCAATTACCATTTTGACGATTATTTAAGGCACAAATCAAAATGAGTGTCAGTATGCTTACAGCCGGGGCTATAAGGGTAGGTGTTATTGCTTTTAACAGGTTTTTTTCTCTTGTTATCAGAGATACTTTTAAAAAGATTGAAGTTTAGCCGCGACTCGAACGACGAAGTTCTAAAGTCTACAACACAGTGAAAGTAGCAAGTCTAAACAAGAAAAAACAATCGAAGCATTTTGACACTAACTTAGCTATTATTTTAGGGGCTAGAGATGTTCTTCTTAATCTTAAATGCGATTTTTATATTTTGTATTTCAGGTTTTATGCCTTCTAATCCATAAACATTAAATGTCAAATTCATTATTATTTTTACACACTGACTGAAAGTAAAAACGACTTTTTGTGATGTGGTATTCAAACGTAATATGAAAAATATATATTTTGTAACAAAGAAGCTTAAAATTTAGGAATGGATTATTTCGTTTTTGATTAGTTTTTGTTTCGTTTTGTAGGACATTGTCACAGGAAAGACGGTTGAACAACCAGTTCTACAGGTTTTGGTAAGATTTTTGTTAGTAGTAGTAGTAGATATAAAGTACAGTCAGAGAATAAGGTTTTTGCATTTTGAACACGTCTTAAATGTGTTTGCAGTTGCAATTCATGCATAACCACTCAATTTTGCATTTTTTATGCACTCTGCTCTTTTCTACTGAGGGAAATCATTGATTTTACAGATACTATTTTTAAGTCATAATTTCTTTAAATTAGAACATTTCAGTTAAGTCATAGAAACAGAATTTAAAAGCAGGCTACCCTGAAGTTCTATGCAATAAAAGTACCACAAATGCAATATAGAATTAGCATTTAAATAATGTATCTGCCCATCGAAAAGAATGAGTAATTACTGTAGTTTGGTAATGCACGAAAAGTAACTGTTAAATGCTAGTGAATCAACTTTGTTTTGTAGACTCTTTTGCTTCTTTATCACCTTTGAAGTCTTACACTGCTGAAAATTCAACCAATTTTATAGTCTACAGTGCTGTGAATAAGATAAGATTCTTCTTGCCAGTTATGCCACCATGAAATCATATAGCCATTGAAGATTGCCTTGACATTTGACTGACATTTGAATGCAAGGACTTGAACAAATTGTTTCCTTTCCAAATACAAACTACTGTGCAGAATATTGTTCAATGGACGTTTCGTGGTACTTGTGATCTCGAGAAAAAATTTTCAGTAAACAAAAATTGCTGGCTTTTTTTCAAATTCAAAATTCAGTGGTGGTTTTGAACAGGTTTATGATTTCACAGCAGCAAGTTGAGGAAAGCAAAAGATTACAGAGTCCCCAATATGCAGCTGAGTGGATAGCTGGACTTTTAATGTTACTGATATCTTTAACTCCCATGCAATGGAACATGTTGCACAAAATTAGGAGTTCTAATTAATACACAAATGTCCATGCTGTGTTGGTAGCTACCTTAAAAATTGGAGCTCTGGACATGTAGAATAGCTCATCTTATAAATTTCACTTCTTTTTTTGCAGCCCTTCATGAAAGGCAAAGATATTGCATACAGTTCACAGTACATGCAACTTAGTAAAGAAATTTTAAGATAGATATTATGTTGAATAGATTTATTTTACATTAATGTTGCAACAAAAGAAAAATCTGAAAAAATACTGATCACTTGTCAACATAATGAAGTATTATTATAGGGATGGGAATTTTTCTCCTTTTTAACAATATTTTCACAATTTTTGTAGGGTCACAAGAAGATTGCAGGAAGTGGTGGATCTGCTACTGAGCGTTTTCGTCTTCTATTGTCTGATGGTGTAAACAGCCAATCCTGTAAGTTGCAGCTGGAAACTTCCAATTTCAAAAAAAGCCTGACATTCTATAGAAGTATTAAGAAACCATATACTTGTTTAAATAAGTATAATTCTGTAAATATATATACATTGTACTTTTATTTAAGAAAGTGCAGGATTTTTTTTACCTGTACATATTAACTTTGTGAGATAGAATAATTGACATAGTATACATTTTTGAAAACTGGACATAAGTTTTTTTGTTTATAATATATGCCAGTCTAAATTATTAGCTTGCATGTCCTTTTATTTAGCCGCTATGCTGGGCACTCAGTTGAATTATCTTGTCCTTAATGGTGAGCTGGAAGATAATTCTATTGTCAGACTGGACAAATTCATCTGTAATACTATCCCTCCGGACAGGTAAAGTCCTGAACTTTTTAAAATTATGTCAGTCTAAGACAAACTTCAACCACTTTGATCACAAGTTTGACATTACAGAGACATATATCTTTAGAAATTGTAATGTAAAGAAAACAATTTGAACGCATGATTGTAGAGCAGTAAAGCTAGGAACTTTCTCGTTTTCTTGCATTTTGGATATATGATGCATGTTGCACTCAAGCTATTAACATATTATGGTATGTAATGAATTATTCTGCCTCATTTTAGGAGAGTCATGATCCTGTTAGAACTGTCCATTATAAAACGAGGTAGTGAGGTTCCTGGCAAGTTGGGCAACCCAGTGCCATTTAAGGGAACAGCTGCAGCAGGGGGAGATGCAAACAGAAATCCCCCACAGCAGACAAATGAACATGCTGCCAGTAATGGAGCTCCAGGTAACAGGAAGTTGTGTAGAAAGTAGTTTGTACAGGGTGACCCCACGCACGTGTGCGTGTGCACGCACACACAAATCCACAAATAGTTTTTATTAAATCCTGGTTGGGTCCATCAAATTTCAAGAAATTAGCTGGACTTCAATATATGCATGACCATTTCCTAAAGTATTTTCTTGGTTGCTTTGCATAAAAGTTATGTCCTTTTCAAAAATATGTTCCACGTGGCCTCTACAGCATTAGAGGCACACTCGCAATGTATGCATGACACAAAATTGTCATTTCCTCTAACGCATTCCTTCTTCAGGATTTTCCCGATTTTTGCTGTGATTGCTGCCCAGTCTCTCCTGAAATCACAAACACTCCCCAATTTAGTCATATGATAAAAGTGACTTAAGTTGTCTAAACAAAAACTGGTTGATTTGATTTGACTTGTTTTAGTCAAATTTAAACCACTTGGAGAAAAAAGTGATGAAAAAGTAGCGATTTGGCTATGAGAAAAAAATGCCAGCACTACCCCAAGTTCTGTTTATGCAAAGCAACCAAAATAATTTTAACTTTGGGGAATGATCATTCACATATTGAAGTCTAAGTCCAGCAAATTTCTTGAAATTAGAAGTACCTTTGTAGGATTAAATAAAATTTTTATGGGTTCTGTTTTTTTTAGGGTAACCCTTATATGCTAGTTAGGATGTTTGATGCACTTCTGTATGCACACTTTTTTATGTACAAACACAAATGTGTCTATACAGCTGTCACCTGCGTCTGTCGTCGCTGTCATCGATGTGCACTTTCACTGATAACACTGTAAGTGGAAATCTGTTTTACCTGTCTTCTAATTTACTGCTGTTTTTTTTTTTTTTTTCCGCTTTTTTCAGCATATGTGCACCACTGATAACACATTTCAAGTAAAACCCACAGGACTAGTGTCTTGAAACTGAAAGGAATGACCAATCTTACTAAAATACAGGTCAAGTTCGAAAATCAGCTTGATCCGACCATATTTACAATTTTGCTGTTTTTTCACTTTTTATTTGAGCTTATTTTATCCACCATTATACAGATAACATTAAAAAAAAATTTGGATTATCATTTTTTTTCTGGAATTCATGTAATTGTAATTATTATTTTGTGAAATTTTCATTCTTCTCATTCTGGCATTTTCAAATTGTGAACTTGAACTCTCATAGGCCTGAAGCCTTATGCTTGTTACACATTTTACCAACATTGGAATTATTTTACCAACATTGGAATTACATGTTGTGCATAATTAAAATTTGTTGTTGACTTTGCAGTTAAGCATAATGTATTATAGCATCAGAATTGACAGTAGCCTGTTTTGTGCATTATTATTTTCTGCTTTTTGTCTGTACATTTGACAGCTTTGCTGCCTTGTCTTTTCTATTTCTTGACTACAATTATAACAGAATGGTTCAAAAAAGTTTTGAAGAGATCTGGTCATACCATTTGCTCTACAGTAGAATAACATTAAGCACTCTTGCTGTTTAATCTGTAATGTATATTAGATGTTGTGATACACCATTTCCTCTGCTCTTTTGTGTACCACTTAGTTCTTAATATACCATGTATTTTTTAACTTTTAGAAACTTGTAGAGCTAGATGTCTCAAAATTATTTGTTTTTCATATTTCATTTATTTTTGAATTTATAACCACCAGCACATAAGCCACAACAGCCGCAAAAACCTGCCCAGCAGAATCCATACAATAGAGGTAATGAGGCCAGGCCCCTGTTTCACAAAAAAAAAAAAAAAAAAAAAAAAAAAATTTGGTAAATGAGAGCATTATCAGCAAAACTTTTGAAAGTACATACCTTCTTCAAGATATTATGTTATTATATCTTTGAATGTTACAGAAATTTATAAGAAATAAAATGCAACATCACCCAGCCGATCACAGGTTTGTATATGCTATTGACTGTTAGGCGTCAGATAGCAGCGTTCCAAGACAAGCTAATGTTTAAATGTTACTTTAAAGTTGTTTTAAAGTTAAACTAATCAATAAAGTTATGTTTTGGCTGATTTTAATGTTGATAAACCATCATCGTGTCTGAAAGAGGTGAAATGTCAAGTCATGTGAAACTTTAGAGATTTTATACCTCCTTTTCTTACTGATTTCCCCCTGCGCATCGACTACTGTAAGCAAACAAAGCTGTGACTTAAGATTCTTTGTGAAACACTCCTAGTGGACTGCAGCATGATCTGGCTAGGTCACTCAACTCGAGCTAGACAACTGCAGATTGAAGATTCTTTGTGAAACGGGGGCCAGAGCAACTAACTTTTTCTGATTGATGTGCTGAGATCTACCTTGATTCTTGCTTAATTGCATACATGACATGTCAACAACATGTACTCACGTACTGTTATTGCTTATTTTAATTGCTGATTTAGAGAACATTAAAATTTTATAGAATATCATAGTAAAATTTTATATCATTAGAGAACTGAGATATTTTGGTTTATGCAAAGTAGCAGACCTTTCATAATTCAGACATCTTGGGATTCAACAATTTGTTTGATGGAGACTTATGTCAGGCAGCAGTAAGTTTCTTTAAATGCCCAAATTAAAAAAAAAGATGTTACACGAGGTGATCAAATGATAATTCTGGTTATAAAGTGGCTGCTGTATATGTGCACTGCAGTGTTAGTTTACATTTCGGTGTATATCATATTTTTATTCACATAAAATTTATGACCACTTTTGTCCCCAATACTGTCAATTTGTAATTTCTTTTTTAGAACAAGCTCAACAGTCAACTGGACAAACAAATAGTTTCTATGGAAAAAACAATGTCACACCAAAGGCATATGGAAATAATAATCTTCCCCAGACACCAGGTGGCAGCACACCAAAAGTCTATCCAATCACTGCTCTTACACCATATCAAAACAGGTAGGCCTTGGACGTTTTGAGTAAAGTAGAGAGATTGTTTTCAAATTTTCGCTAATCAAAAGATATTAGAATAGATATACAGAAAAGAGATGAGTATGGTTATTTTGCATGTTTGGAAGGTATGTGTTTTTACAAAAGCAATTTGATAAGCGTTTGCAAGGCTAAGAGTTATGACTAGAAAGTTTTTTTAAATCTGAATTAACCTGAATAATGAGCACAGTATATTGCAATTGTTGTTGTTTGTTGAATGCTAGTTATTATTTTGCAAAACTCTTGCCTGAATTAGTAAGTCAGTCAGTTATCTGCTCTTTTAGGTGGACAATTAGAGCCAGACTGACCAACAAGTCCGACATTAGGACATGGAGCAATTCTCGTGGAGAGGGGAAACTTTTTAGCATGACATTCACAGATGAGAGTGGAGAGATCCGGGCTACCGCATTCAAAGCAGAAGTGGACAAGTTCTATGATATACTGGAAGTGAATAAGGTAGCATTTTGGTGGTGGGGGAGAGTGGGGTGACTGAAATATGTGGTTAAAGGAAAGGCCGAGTGCTAATTAAAAAGTTCATGAGAATTGTATAGCACATGTTGAAAGGTAATGATTTTTCAGAAAAAGATATATATATATATAGAGAGAGAGAGAGAGAGAGAGAGAGAGAGAGAGAGAGAGAGAGAGAGAGTCAAAGTCATACTTTGACATGTAAGTTTCCATCTTATTAACAATTTCTTAATCACATTAACAGGTTTACTATGTCACCAAAGCAACCTTGAAAACAGCCAACAAGCAGTACTCTTCAGTGGACAATGACTACGAGATGACCCTGAACAGAGACTCCCAGATAGAAGAGTGCACTGAAGATGTAGATCTGCCAACTGTGACTTTCAACTTCACACCTATAAATGCATTGGGCAACATGGCCCCTAACACCACAGTGGGTAAGCTGGATCTACTTGTGTTCTTTGTAAATAATGAATGCAACAAAATCACCATTTTCTGTTTGTTACGACTTCATTAGGCTCATCTGATACTTAAAGGGATAACAACTCTTCATATAAGATCCAAAATTTCACAATAAATACATTGTAAAGAACACATAAATAAAATAATTAATGCAATTTTACCACCAAAATGGGGGTTATTGCAATTATGCGGAAGCTGTGCTTGCCATAGAACCACATGGACCCTGCGATGACTACCCTCCCAAATAATCTCTTAAGAAATTATTACAAAAACCACTAAAAAGACAATCAACTAACCTTGAATGTTAGTTCATTAACCATGAGAAAGTATGGGAAAATTGTCATTTTCCCAGGAAATTAAATTTTTAGCACTTATTCTGCCAAAATGAAGAGTTGTTATACTTTTAGACATTTATTTTTGCAAAATGTCCTCCTTTTTGAATGGTTGTATTACATCCAGCACATTTATACATCTTGGTCACTTTATGTTCTTAGTGCTGTAGGAGTGAATCCATTTGGACTAGACCCCATTATTCTCCCATTTGTGCCAGTAAAATAATTTATTCATTTATTAACAGATGTGATTGGTGTGGTCAAGTCTGTGGCAGATGTTTCCACAATCATTGCCAAGGCAACACAGAAGGAGCTGAAGAAAAGGGAGGTTTCTTTGGTTGACCAAAATCAGGTCATGATAAACCTCACCCTCTGGGGAGAAACTGTAAGTTCTGAAACAAGATCAATATTAAATTAGATTGAGTTTTTTTTCCAATATGGAACTTATTTTTATAAATGGGTGTGTTTGTTATAAAATGCTTTTATATCCACAAAAGGACAGTTCATAGGATGATGAGATTGATGCATACTCCAGGGAAATCTATTGCTTGCAAACAAATCTCCAGTGCATTCTTTTCTTTACATATCTACCAAATTATTTTGTATTAACACATTTTTGTACCCTTCATTCACTTCCATACCCATCATAGCAATTTGTGAAATTAATTAAACAGAAATTGTCTCTGTTTTCTTTATTTAAAGTAAATGATGCACTTTTTATGAAAGACAGTAAACTTCTTTCTTTAGAAAGATGTTTAAATGTCATTAACATGTGGTAAAAGTCAGAGGAATCCCATGAACCATACTTTTCAACACTTTCATATATCTAATAGTTTCATGTTATGTATATCTGTGATTAAAAAAGTTTTTACTGATTGTATATTTAGAGAAGTATTCTCATCCCTTTATCAAAACAAAATTGCAGAATCTTTTTTTTTTCCTGATTTCATACTACATTTAGAAGATCAGTGTATTAATATAATGTTGCATTACAATAGAATTAATTCATTTGCAATGTTTTCTGATTCAGGCAGAAGGTTTTGATGGTAGCAATCACCCTGTAGTGGCAATAAAGGGTGCAAGGCTCTCTGACTTTGGGGGTAAGTAGGGAAAACAATAGAAGTGTTGATCATAGATTCATTGGTGTTTATAAATATTAGAATCCTCAAGTTTTTATTGTACCACCAGCGTTAGCGCTGGCGGTACACATGGTTTCGGTCCCGTCCGGATCGTTCCGTTGGCTCCGCCGGACGTCTACCGTTACCGCTTCTCCTCCTAGACGGTAAGGGCCCCCGTACCCATCTCATGGATTTAGGTCACCTATAATCTCAACTCGTTCCACGTAAAATTTGGGCTTTGTCGGTATTGGGGTCTGGGTGTGGCACTCATTGCAATGCACCCTTGTCTAAAAATGGCAAAATTAAATGCTAATTATCTACCCTACGGAAGGAGTTATGGGAAAAATTTCTATAGACGGCTTTCCAAAAGTCATATGTGTAGATTTCAAATATACCCTTGGATTTGACCTTTGACCTCTACTTCAAGGTCAAATGGGCCAAAATTTTCAAAAAAATGAAATTTTTTACGAAAAAAAATTTTTTTGCCCTGTTATTCAGACACCACACAGACTTAACCAATAATATTATTGGAAAGTGTTACCCTTCAGGTCATCTTTCATCTCCATGAATTTGGGGTCAATCGGTGCATTTTCACGGGAGTAGCGGCCATAAGATACCGAAACTGAAAACTGTCTCTAATTCGGGAACCGTTAATGCTAGAGACCCATTCTTTTTTGCATTTTGTAGAGCATGTAAAGCCCAACACTGGAGGTGGTCTCGGTTTTTTTTGTATTCCATACGGTTTTCGAGTTACGCTGTATCAAAAAGTACATATTGGTGGTAAAAGCAAAATGTGCAGTACGGTAATGGATAATAAATTTTGAACTCTGGAAAAATAAAACATAAGGCTTGGCAAAGCAGACAACTTGTGTTCAAAAATGACATTATTTCATCAAATTTGAACTTCTGAAACTTCAGAGCACCTCCTATTTCAAGAATTTTGACCAAAATGACATTTTCTTTATTTTAATTAATTTTTTCTGTACGAAATTTAAGGCAAATTATGGTAACTCCAAAATTATAACATCTAGTCCCTTATATCTCCAAAACTGGCAGAGATAGGTCCATAGTTACTATTGAAGTTGAATAGGAAGTCATATACTGGCAATCTTACTATGACCTTGAAATTGACCTTTGACCTACTTTTCACCATGAACTGAACTTTGCAAATTTTTTCTTCCCTTTTATCTCCAAAACTGGCAGAGATAGGTCCATAGTTACTATTGAACTTGAATAGGAAGTCATATACTGGCAATCTAAATGTGACCTTGAAATTGACCTTTGACCTACTTTTCACCATGAACTGAACTTTGCAAAATTTGCTTCCCTTTTATCTCCAAAACTGGCAGAGATAGGTCCATAGTTACTATTGAACTTGAATAGGAAGTCATATACTGGCAATCTAAATGTGACCTTAAAATTGACCTTTGTCCTACTTTTCACCATAAACTGAACTTTGCAAATTTTGCTTCCCTTTTATCTCCAAAACTGGCAGAGATAGGTCCATAGTTACTATTGAACTTGAATAGGAAGTCATATACTGGCAATCTAAATGTGACCTTGAAATTGACCTTTGACCTACTTTTCACCATGAACTGAACTTTGCAAACTTTTCTTCCCTTTTATCTCCAAAACTGGCTGAGATAGGTCCATAGTTACTATTGAACTTGAATAGAAAGTCATATACTGGCAATCTAAATGTGACCTTGAAATTGACCTTTGACCTACTTTTCACCATGAACTGAATTTTGCAAATTTTGCTTCCCTTTTATCTCCAAAACTGGCTGAGATAGGTCCATAGTTACTATTGAAGTTGAATAGGAAGTCCTATACTGGCAATCTAAGTGTGACCTTGAAATTGACCTTTGACCTACTTTTTATCATGAACTGAACTCTGTTTATTTCTTTCTCTTTTAACTTCAAACTTGACAGAGATAGGTCCATAGTTACTCTTGAACTTGAATAGGAAGTCATATACTGGCAATTTACTGTGACCTTGAAATTGACCCTTGACCTAACTTACGAAGAACTTAAATTTGATTGTACCATATATATTTTTTGCAATAGTTTAAAAATTCTTGTTGATTGCATTTTTACAGCTTGTCAAGCACAAAACTGGTGGCTGTGTCCCTTATTTTGTGTATGTGGGGGTCTATACGAATGCGTTTGCTCCAGCTGGTGGTACAATATTTGAAGGCGGTATCGCCTCTCTGATCCTCTAGTTAGAATTAGACTTCAAGAAATTCAAATGTTATAATTGCATATATATTGAACTGTAAACAAGCAACTATTTTAACACCTGGTTTTCTCTTAACACCTCTTTTAAACTTGTGTGGTTCAACTTGTAGAAGTTGGATGTGTTTCTTATTTTAATAAAAAATATGGTATTCTAAAACATTCATTTTTAGGCCGTTCACTCTCCACACTGTCCAGTAGTCAGTTGATTCTTAATCCTGACATTGAGGAGGCCCACAGGCTTAAAGGTTGGTATGACAGAGATGGACACAACCTGGACTTCCAACAGTACAGGAATGAGGGGGGACAAGGAGGTTCAGGTAAGAGAAATCATTTTCCTTCATTTGCAGAGAAAATCTTCTTCATTAGGAGTGTTGATTTCTTTTAATGCTAAAAGGTAATTTAAAAAAAGACAATCGTCAAGATTTTAAAATTGATTGTACCACCAGTGTAGGAACTAACGGTGCACATGGTTTAAGTCCGGACCCGTCTCGTCTGCCGGCTCCATCGCCATGTCACCGTTACCACTTCTCCTCCTTGACTGTACCTGTCTCTTGGTTAGTCTGACCTAAGTGGCTCAAAATCTAGTACCCCATTCCCATAGATTTTAGATCGATCTATCCCTGTGGGGAGTCTCACTAGATTACTGTCAGCTTAGCCGGCTTAAGCGTCTGTCCCGCCTACTAAAAGCTGTAAGAGGGTAATTAACTATGGTGCGCGCTCGGCTGACTGCAATTTAGCGTGAACCCCCAGGGAGTTAGGTCGATCTAAATCTTAATCTCTGGATCGATCTAAATCTCTGGGAATACACCCTAGGACGAGGCTCACCTGTACAAATGAATGGGAAGTGGACTCTGTTATGGGGGATTCTCTGTCATGTTACAGTGGCAATCTACCACCATGTCACCATTACCACTTCTTCTCCTAGACTACGAGATCCTGTGCACCCATCACTTATAATCTTGGATCGATCCACGTAAATTTTGGGCTTTGTCCTTGCACGAGTCAAGGTGTGGCGCTCCCTGCAATGCACCCTTGTCCAAAATTTGCAAAATTAAATGCTAAGTATCTCCTAAATCAAATGAATTATGGGGAAAAAAATCTGTAGATGGCTGACCAAAAGTCATGTGGAGATTTCAAATATGCCCTTGGATTTTACCTTTGACCTACTTTTTGCCATGAACTGCACTTCACAAATTTGGATTTGACCTTTTGCTTTCCCCACAATTTTGTTATAAATTGTAATTTTTAACAAAAAATTGAGAACTCTTGTTTACTGCATTTTGTAGAGCTTGTCAGGCACATCACGTGGTGGTTTCCCTTTCTTCTTGTTTTCCATACGAATGTACTTATTCCAGCTGGTGGTACAATACCTGCAGGCGGTATCGCCTCTTTGATCCTCTAGTTTGAAGGTAATGCACATAGCATTGTTAGTATGCATAGAAAAGCTTGATTTCTCTTTTTGCACTATTCTTTGTCAATTTATCAGTGATTATTACCATCTTCTATATATGTCTTAATAGGAGGCGCAACTAATTGGAAAAGCTTTGCTGCTGTAAAGCAAGAAAACATTGGAGCTACAGAAAAACCAGACTACTATTCAGCCAAAGGAACAGTGATATTCATGAGGAAAGAGAACTGCATGTATCAGGTATGAATGCCATTTTAAGGATCAATATTTAAATATTGATAGCTATTAACCAGATAATGTGCAAGGAGAATGGGAGTATTTAACTTGTTCAGAGCTTGAAAGAAATTTGCTTT
Source organism: Lingula anatina (assembly GCF_051362555.1). NCBI lineage: Eukaryota > Metazoa > Brachiopoda > Lingulata > Lingulida > Lingulidae > Lingula > Lingula anatina. The sequence continues at coordinate 59,633,850 of NC_141767.1, forward strand.
TAATCATTCAAGGTGACATTTCTGCAATTCATGGTATGAAATCTTCTTAAAGAGTAACAACTTTATTTTCACTTGGTAAATGATTGAAATAACCATTTCTGTAGGCCTGCCCTAAAGTGGATTGTAACAAGAAGGTGGTTGACCAGTCAAATGGTTTGTACAGGTGTGAAAAGTGCCAGCTGGAGTACCCGAACTACAAATGGAGGATGATCTTATCGGTTAGATTACAACAATTAAGTACTTATGGTAGACCTCACATATAATAACCTCAAATAAACCAGACGCTCCCCTTTTAATTATAGAATCTGTCAGTTCTGGGCCTGTCTATCAACAAATTGATGGGTGTAAAATAAAAAATAGTCAAATCACAATTAGTTTGTTGTATGCTAGGTCTGTCGCGTTACTTTGATAAGAATATTTTTACAGTAAGATATATGCATAGAATTTTGATATTTGCCACTTATGATTAATTTTTAAGCTGCATGTTTTGAAATACATTACTTTAGTATATAAATTCAAACTTTATTTGGAAAACAATTTAAATGATTTGAGGGGGGGGGGGGGGGGAGTGTTTAAAGCACAATAACCAATGATATTTTTCTTTTAAGGCCAATCTTGCAGACTATTCTGACAACCAGTGGGTGACTTGCTTCCAAGAAACTGCAGAAACTCTACTTGGCAAGTCAGCAGATGAACTGGGCAGTCTCAGAGAATCGGTAACTGCTTGTTGTCTTGTTATGTTGTTATGTTTGGGAAAGAACAATTGTTTATTTGTGACAGAATGGCTGTGATAGGGGTTGTAGTGGAAATGACAGGTCCAATTTGTGTCACATTTTTGTTTGTTTGTTTTAGTCAAATATTTCATTTTTCACTGAATTAATAAGAATATAAAAAACACAGATCAACCATTTTTCACCTTAGTAATATTGTGCATTGCATAATAAATTTATTGTACCTGAAACATTAGGAAAAAAATTATTTCCATTTTAGCAGGAGCAAGATTGTGAAGATAAAAGATATCAGGGCAAAGCACTTTTATAATTTATATTTTCAAACTACAAAATGAAATGAAAAAACATGAAATAGAAAAAGTTAGGGGAAGATATTTCTTAGACATCATCATTATTATGATTTGTTCTTACTATTACTATTATTATCTTTTTTTCCCCCAACATCGACAAATTCAGATTTCGTGGTCTTTTGTAACAATGGATGCAAAATTTGTTTTGAGTGGAGGGATCTGTATTCAACTCAAGGTTTCCCCATTCAGCCATCATTTTGATGGTAGATATTTTAGTGACAGTGAAATGGCTTACAATATTTTGCAGATATGGGGACTTGATTTGTTGGGACAGGTGGATAGCATAGAAAATTCCCAGAAAGTATTTTGATGTATGATTTACCCAGATTATTTGATGAGTCAAGACGATACATTGATGTTTTTTGCCAAAGATCTTCAGGTGCAAACACTTTTCATATAATAGGTAATTAAATACACATCAGCTCACTGACCCCAAGTTGCTGAGTTCTGTTAGGTGCAAAAAGATTAAACCAGCATTGTTCCTAAGACTATGTTGTGCTTTGAGTTACCTGTAGGTTGGATAAGATGGTTTCATTGGAGTTTCACTAAATCTTGCATACTCGGTCAATCTCAAAGGAAAACTCAGGTGGCTCATTTTGCTTTGATTTTTCAACATGATACTGTGTAACGAACTTTTTTGAGAAAAATCCATGCTGCACCCCTTCTTGTTCCAGTATTTAACACATAGCTACCAGTTTACAGCCATCATTTTATCATTGAACAACTACATTAATGGTAGTCATGCAATTTATAAATTAAAGTGTATATTATATTAATAATTTAATAATGATAAATAGGCTCTGGAGCATGTTTTTGATTCACAATCTTGTCTTCAACCGTGAAAAGTGGCATACGTTACCAATTGATCAATTTGATGAAATTATATAGAAAATGACAAAATTGGGTTATTTATTTGCAAAATAGGAAGAATTAATAAAATAAAAGAAAATATATCAATTATCAGCAAAATGAAAATACACCTTAACACCCTCACTCTACCCCACATCCTGCCCGCTGTCAAAAGGCCTCTTAACCATTGCTACCTGTTTTTTTACGTACAGACACAGATGTGTCTGTACATATAGCCATCACCTGCGTCTGTCGTCGCCGTTGCCGTTGCCGTTGGCGTGCACTTTTACCGTAAACACGATAAGTGGAAAACGGTTTTACGTTTTGACTTGAAACTTACAGAACTGATGAATATTCATAATATTCAGGTCAAGTTCGAAAATCAGCATGATCGGGCCATTTTTAGGGAAGTTATGCTGTTTTTTCACTTTTTTCAGCATATATGCAACACCGTAAACACGATAAGTGGAAAACCGTTTTACCTTTTGGTTTGAAACTTACAGAACTGATGAATTTGTATAATACGCAGGTCAAGTTCGAAAATCAGCATGATCGGGTCATTTTTAGGGAAGTTTTGCTTTTTTTTTCACTTTTTTCAGCATATATGCAACACCGTAAACACGATAAGTGGAAATCCGTTTTACCTTTTGGTTTGAAACTTACAGAACTGATGAATATTTATAATACGCAGGTCAAGTTCGAAAATCAGCATGATTGGGTCATTTTTAGGGAAGTTATGCTTTTTTTTCACATTTTCTCTGATTCAATTCTTAGGCATGTTAATAGTCTCATTATTGAACTAATAAGATATGTAAAAGTGTTTTTTTGACATTTCCTGCATCTTTACAACATTGTTAGTTAATTATGTAAAAATGATGGTAAACTTGTTATCTTGTATTGTGTAATGAAGTGTCAAAAATGGAAATAAACACATATCATTGCAGTTTGTCAGATTCAATCATCCACTATGTTCAGAATCTCAGAATGGAGGAAATTGGACATTTAATACTGTTCTATTGATATTTTTCCCATCTCATCAATTTTCTTAGTTGGTCATATAAAAATGGCAGTAAACTGTTAATTTTGTTTTATGTTAAAAAAGTGTTAAAAATGGAAATAAACCCATTTCAGAAAAGTGCTGTCTTGTTTACATTTTGGCATTTTCAAGATGTGACTTTGAAGTTCCATGGGCCTGAAGACCTTTGCTAGTCACATTTTCTGAATATCCATGATACTAATATTTTATTATTAAAAATTGATGGTCATTATGCTGTTAAACATTATGTAATATTGCATCAAAATTTGAAGAAACCCCTATTTTGGGCACTGCTCCCATGATGACCATTTAAGGAAAATCATGTCACTTACTGTTCTCAAACTTACAGGAAAGAAACATGGGACTAAAATACAGCTTCAGTAGGCAATGCAGTCTGTTTGGTAATATTTTCTGGCAGTTAAACAGTTTTTTGTGAAAATTTAATTTTTCACATATTGGCATTTTCAAGGTGTGACTTTGAAGTTCAATGATCCTGAAGACCTTTGCTTGTCACATTTTCTGAATGTCCATGTTACTAATATTCTATTATTAAAAATTGATGGTCATTATGCTGTTAAACATTATGTAATGTTACATTAAAATTTGAAGAAACCCCTATTTTGGGCACTGCTCCCATGATGAGCACTTAAGGAAAATCATGTCACTTACTGTTCTCAAACTTACAGGAAAGAAACATGGGACTAAAATACAGCTTCAGTAGGAAATGTAGTCTGTTTGGTAAATTTTTCTGGCAGTTAAACAGTTTTTTGTGAAAATTTAATTTTTCACATATTGGCATTTTCAAGGTGTGACTTAGAACCTCCACGGGCTTGAAGACCCATGCTAGTCACATTTTCTGAAAATCCATGATACGTATATATTATTATTAAAAATTGATGGTCATTATGCTGTTAAGCATTATGTAATGTTGCATCAAAATAGAAGAAAACACAATTTTTGGTGCTGCTGCCATGATGACCATTATGGGAAAACCGTGTTACTTATGACTGTCAAACTTTCAAAAAAGAAACACAGGACTAAAATGCAGCCTGAGTTAGAAAAGCAGTCTAATTGGCTTCTTTTTCTGGAAGTTATACATTTTAGTGAAAAATTCATTATTATCGTGTTGGGACTCGGAGCTCCCATGGACATGAAGCCGAATAGTAATCAAATTTTCTAAATGCCCATGCTATTTATAGTCAATAATCAAAAATTGGTGATAATTATTATATAATTTATTATGTAATGTTACATCAAAATTGACAAAAATCTTTTTGCACTGCTACTGCAAACATTATGAAAAGAAAACTGTGTTACTTATTATTATTATGTACAGACACAGATGTGTCTGTACATATAGCCGTCACCTGCGTCTGTCGTCGTCGCCGTCGTGCACTTTCACCGATAACACGATAAGTGAAAAACCGTTTTACCTTTTAGCTTGAAACTTACAGAACTGATGAATATTCATAATATGCAGGTCAAGTTCGAAAATCAGCATGATCGGGTCACTTTTAGGGAATTTATGCTGTTTTTTCACTTTTTTCAGCATATGTGCAGCACCGATAACACGATAAGTGGAAAACCATTTTACCTTTTGGCTTGAAACTTACAGTACTGATGAATATTCATAATACGCAGGTCAAGTTCGAAAATCAGCATGATCGGGTCACTTTTAGGGAATTTATGCTGTTTTTTCACTTTATTCAGCATATATGCAGCACTGATAACACGATAAGTGGAAAACCATTTTACCTTTTGGCTTGAAACTTACAGAACTGATGAATATTCATAATACGCAGGTCAAGTTCAAAAATCAGCATGATGGGGTCACTTTTAGGGAATTTATGCTGTTTTTTCACTTTTTTCAGCATATATGCGGCACCGATAACACGATAAGTGGAAAACCATTTTACCTTTTGGCTTGAAACTTACAGAACTGATGAATATTCATAATACGCAGGTCAAGTTCGAAAATTGGCTTGATTGGACTATTTTTACAAATTTGAAGTTATGCTGTTTTTTTCCATTATTCAGCATATATGCAACACTGATAACGCATTTTAAGGAAAACCAATCAGCCTTTTGTCTTGAAACTTACAGGAGTGATCAGTCTGACTAATATACAGATCAAGTTTGAAAGTAAGCTTGATCAGTTAAGTTTTGATGAAGTTATTAGCCTTTTTGTATATAAGTGGTTTTTCTTCAGATTTAATTCTTAGGCATGTTAACAGTCTCATTATGGAACAAATTAGATATGTAAAAGTGTTGTTTTGACATTTTCTGCTTCTTAAAAATATTGTTAGTTGATTATATAAAAATGACAGTACACCTTTTATTGTGCATTGTGTAATAAAGTATCAAAAATGGAAAGGAACTCATATATGCAGTTCGTCAGATTCAATCATTCACTAAGTTAAGAATCTCAGAATGGAGCAAGTTGGACATTTAAATTTGTTCTATTGATATTTTTCCTTTGACAACATATTTTAATTGATCATATAAAAATGACAGTAAATGGATTATTTTTTTATGTAAAAAAAAGGTATTGAAAATGGAAATAAACTCTTTTAAATTTAGTTTTTCTTGTTTAGATTTTGGGATTTTTGAAAGTGTGTCTGAACTCTATGGGCTAGACACATTTTGTGAATATCCATGATAGTTTTATTTTATCATTAAAAAACTGATGGTTATTATGCTGTTAAGCATTGTGTAATATTGCATCAAAATTGAAAAAAAACCTATTTTGGGCACTGCCTCTGTAGTGACTATGAAAGGAAAACCATGTCACTTGCTCTTTTTACACTTAAAGGAAAGAAACATAGGACTGAAATACGGCTTCAATCTGTCTCATTAGTTAATTTTCTGGAAGTTATAGAGTTTTTTTGTGAAAATATTTATCTTTCACATACTGGAATTTTCAATGTGGGACTTAGAGCTCCCTTGGGCATGAAGCCCAGTGGTAATCACATTTTTTTAATGTCCATGTTTTTAATAGTAGATATTTAAAACATGGTGGTATTTATACAGTTAATCATTATGTAATGTTGCATCAAAATTGACAAAAAACCTACTTTGTGCACTGCCACCATTAATGTTATAGAAAGAAAACTGTTACTTTCTATTTTTTCAACTAGTCTTACAAGAATGATTCTTAGTATTGACATACAGCTCATATTAGAAAACCAGCTCTATTAGATTATCATTTTTATTAAATTTATGCATTCTGGCACTTTCTAAGTATAAACTTGAACTCTGATGGGCCCGAAGCCTTATGCTTTTACTTTCGTCGGTGTTACCTGTTGTGCATAATTAAAATTTGATGTTGACTGTGCAGTTAAACATAATGTATTATTGTATCAGAATTGATAGTCTCCTATTTTGTGCATTATTGTTTTCTGCTTTTCTTAAGGTGTGACTTATGGGCCTGAAGACCTTTGAGAGGGTCAGTCTGTAAATTTCCCTTGGGTATCACTAGGCTAAGTTATAATGTTATAAAGTCATTTGCCTAATTAATAGGCCATAAAGCACACTTGTTGATATTTCCCTGTAAACTCCCAATGGTTAAGCTCTCTGCTAGATTAATAATAAGGAAGCAGTGATAATTATGCAGGTAAATTTTGTTTTATATTGCAAATAAGTTTTTTATATATATATATATATATATATATATATATATATATATATATATATATATATATATATATATATATATATATCAAACTCAAAGATTAAAAGTTTGAATAGCAGCTTCATTGGAATTATATTTACCTCTGCCAAGGAGGTTATGTTTTCACCCCTGTTTGTCTGCCATCAACATAACTCAAAAAGTTATGAAACGGCTTTGATGAAATTTTCAGGAACTGTCAGGAGTGGGTCAAGGAGGACAATGATTAGTTTTTGGTGGTGGTTCGGGTCAGTAATCTATCAATAATCAATAATTATCAAAAATTGCTGCCTTGGCAGAGGTCTGCGCTCTCAGAGTGCTTTTCTAGTTTTTTTATGTTTTCCTTTTTAATTTTTTCTCAAACACTGGAATTTGTGACTTTTAACTCCCATCTGCCAGAGGCTCTGCACATTTTCTGTATTTCCACATAAGCAGTTGTATTGGTTTTTATGTCTTTAAACATTATGAAATATTATTTTATGCACTGTCATCATTTTTCAAATATTGGGACTTTCATCATGTGAATTTGAACTCTCATGGTCCTGAAAGTGTAATCTTATTGAAGGGATGGATTGAGACCATCTTCTGGGTCTTTCGGAAGACGGTTGGGTTTTTAAGTTTATATTGACAGATATTTATTTTTTTTCTGTTGGAAGACCATCAAAATGGAGGATGGATCAACAAAGATACTTTGGAATACTGTCAGAAAATATCTCTGGGTCCGCTCCTGTTATTGACCATGTTACCTGTTGTGTATGATTAAAATTCAGTGTTGACTAACAGTGCTATTATAAGCATTATTTATTATTGCATCAAAATTGACAAAATGACCTATTTTGCATCATTATTTTCTGTTTTTTGTCTGTAGATTTGACAGCTTTGCTGCCTTGTTCTTTTTTTGTATAACCAAATATTGTGTCTGTAGACCAATTTAATGACAGTTCACTGTAGTCAGATAAGTATGATACAGTGTAAGGAACAGATATACATCCTGATAGTGTGCCAGATCAGGTTTGATTCCCTGTTGTTTCATTTAACACTTATATGTATGAGACCAACCTGTACTGAGCAACTAATGTCAGTCTAAAAAGCTGACGTATTCACTCCTGCATGATTGATAATTATTTAATGGAAATCCATTATTAATATCCACTTAATTGGAAGTGCATTACTGTTCAGTTCCTGTAATGTATTTAATCCTCTTTGGGTTTCTGTATGTTGCTTATCTTAAAATTGTTATGTCAGTAAAAGATTTTGAGTTGCACTGGGTCCCTACTTACAAGCACTGTACTGTAATTGTCTGCTATCAAAATATTTGTACGAAATAAATGATCAGGGGTTAGCACGCAGATACTGTCTTTTTTTCTGATAGTGTAGCCAGCCAGGTATTCTTGCGTATTAAGTCTTATAAGAATTGAATAGAACCTTTTCCTCCGGGGGGTTGCCCAATTCCTGATAGTGAATAGCAATTCCTAAGAAATACAGAAGAATAGATCTGAAAGTACAAGATTAACCAAAAAGGTGGAGCATTTGATAGACATAGTCCTGTCAGTGTTATGCTTGTGTTTATTAGTCTTAGGAAAATAAAGCTTGTGTGCTCTGAAACCAGAGCTCAAGCATGACCACACAACTTGATCTTCAACACTGACTTTACTGTCCTATCTGTGATACAATCTGTATAAATTCAGATCATAGCAGTTTTAGGTGAATTTAAGTGAAGAACTGACTGTAAATTGTTTGAGTGTGTCATGCATCCTATCCAAGGCATGTTATTTTTTATCCCGGTACTAACACATGCAGCATTTGTCACACCAGATGTTATTTTATGTTATACCAAAGAGATGGGTCATCAACTGATTGATTGAGTTTATCAACATAGATGCCAAATGGGTACTTTAATTTTCTTTTAACTTAATCATGAAAAATCCACAAATATTTAATTTGTCAAGATATTCTGCATAGGACTTTGAAAACATATTTGGTACATTTCCTCATGGTCATTTCACTCCAGAGACTTTTGCACTTTGTTTATGTAGGTTACAATTTATGTATCCATGGTAAACAAAAAGAATTTGCATGTTTGGTAAGATGTCAACTAGTTCACCATTGGGTGACTAAGTGCAGGATTCAGTTGTCTGTACTCATCAGATGGTGTCAACTGGAGGAACTGCACTCAATTGTCATGTCATTCCAGTCATTTGGTGTGAGCCACAAGTTTATTATCACCTTTCATCCCTTGGAAGATAAAATGGATGACTCTTGCCTTTTTTTTTTACCCTTGATTGTGGAGGAAATCCAATAAATCATGGGCGAATGCATTTTTGTGCGATGGTGGAGAAAGGGTGACAGTTGAGTGGTAGACTGTTTATTAAATGCACAGATTATGTCAACAGACAGCACTTGGATTTAAAACAGTTTTTTGACATTTTGCTAAATACTGATGTTACAAGAGGGCATTATTTTTATTATTATTATAATGCAAACACATTTTGGTATGATTCCCCCCCTCCCCAATTTTGCCAATAAAAACCTTCCACCCCTGTATGTTTGATGGATGGACCTGTCAATCCAGGCAGCACCAACAATAGATCAGATGGAAAATATCATCATCATTAATTTTCTGCTTTGTTGATCTGCGGAGACACTAATCCTCTTCTTTTTCAAGTTGGTAAATCACTTAAATGAATCTATATACAGATAAAGATTTATGGTCTTGCCTTTTGACCCATGATTTGGTGCTATTATGCCTGGCATTGACTGAGCTTTTTTTCCTTAATATAAGGAACTATTGTGTTGAAATGGGAAATTTGACAGGTTTTTAAATTCACTGGTAAAAGATTGTGACCCCCAGCATTTTTCATATAAACCTATGCTTTTCTTAGTTTATTCATAAATAAATGCTCAATAAAATGTTTAAAAAAAAGAAATTTGATATTAACTCTAAATCAATTTCTTTATGATTTTTTGACAGTTGTGAGTCATTTCAAGGAAGACACTAAAATAGATCACCGGTCCAATTGACTTCTTTATCTGAAATGTGTTGTCTTAATCTCTTATCAAAGTTGTAAAAATCCTGTTAAGAACTAATCAAAATATTAGGACTACAACCAGTTGTTCATTGTGTAAAGGACAAAAGCCTAATGATTTTGATAAAGGTAATACTCATTGAATTGTTTTAATACCTAAAACCCTGGAAAAGATTTCTAAAAAAATTATGGGGGGTGACTGCATGTTTATCGGTGCAACTGAACACCCTGTTTTACTAGGAAAGTACCCAACGTCACCAACTAACAGGGTGCTGTTTTAAAATGCATGTGGGGATGGTGCCAGTAGTTCAACTATGGTTTTTTACCTAAACATTTGGTGTGTGTACTTTTGATGGCTTTCAAGTCATGCAATCAAAAGAAAACGTGTCCTCCAGTCACGTAAGGCATGGTGTGATAATCTTGTACTCCTACATAGCTGTGTTGCCTGACTAAAATGACAATCAATTCTCTGTCGCCAGTTTGACTTGTGAGATGAACACTGCAGGCAGTTTGACCAATATCTGACCTTCCTAATGTTTCCTGCAGATGTAATGCAGATATGAATGAAATATTTCTCATTTATTATGTAGTGCTAATTAATGAATTATTAATTTGCATGTTTGTGTCAATGAAAGTTCAGCTGACCCTTCCAGGTAAAATGTCAGACACTGGAAGATTAATTGCTTAAAACGTAATACTGGTGGCTGGTGTGTATATAGGAAGTGTAGTGAATTACTGTTCTGTACTCTTTGGCCATTGTTAAGGATTCTAAGGTAGTAATAGGCTTCTTTTTTCATTTTAAGTCACATAAGGGCCCCTGCTTCACTACTTGACTTAATTCTTTGATCTATTCAAACATATTTTTCCACCACTTAAAAATCATCTTTTTAATTGGTTCTTTAATAAGTATTGAAAATTGTGTTTTTGGAGCCTGATACGATTGTCTAAATAATGTTGGGACTGATTCATTGGGAAGCTGTCAAAATAATTGGCAAAGTTATGCTTTAGGCTGTTGAATTAGCACCACATTGTACAACATTTCAGTTATCAGACTAAAAACAATTGGTCATTTCTCCTTCAACTAACTGGTCAGTTTCTGTTATGTCTTTGTTATTTCAGGAGGCTTTTGCAAACACCCCTCTCTGAAATAGTACAATTTCATCAAGAATTAACCTTAAGGTTTAATGTCTTTTGCATGTTCATGTTAAAATTTTTTTAAATTTTGATTTAGCTTCTTAGGCATATGATTCTTTCCAGATTTATTAAAGGTATATGTAAGTTCTTAAATGCACTATTTAATACTTATTACAATGACAATATTTGAATTCATCTTAACAAAAAAAAAAAAAAAAATTGTTCATGAACTTGGCTTCTAAATGCATTTTATCATGTTTATTAGAAATCTATCTTGCTTTTAAGGGTGACAGTGTCTGATAAATAATGTATAGTTTATTTATGCTAATTTAGATTTAAAGAATTCAAAATGTCACTTGGACATTGTTAATCAGATAACTCCATTGATGATATTACTATACCTTGATCTTATACCATAGGTAGAAAATGAATGGAGTTTGCAGATTTGACCGTGACTTTGCAAAAGGAAAAAACAAAATTATCATATATATCCAGGTTATCTGTTCCTGCTAGAGGCCACCAGGTCTTATTCCGTGCAGTGAGTGGGCTGCACATGCAATCTCTCAGATGGTAGGGCAGCCAAACTGGCAAGTTGTCATTAAGTGCTTCGATGTCATTTAGTACTTTAAGTACTCAGTGGGATCTAAATTTAGAGGGGAGGAGTTCAGGCCGTGCACCAGTGTATGTCACTAGGTGTATTACCTTGGAATGAATCAAATAACCTCTTATTAAATATGTACAGGGTCATTGTTCATTCAGTGTATGGAGGGTTTAACAAGACCCAGGTGTGCGTGTATGAAGTATCAACAATGATCAGTTGATTTTCTCCCCATTGTGATTGAGCAGCACATTTCGTGGCATTAACCCATAGGAAAACTGGAGCATTAGCTGTTACATTGTAACAATACATTGTACAGGAAGCCAGATTGTGTACTCAGCAGTTTCTGGAAGAGTCCATTCCTCAATATTGCGTTTATTAAGTAATATTGTATGAGAAGTCAAAGATTTTGCATTATTTATGTCTGATTAAACACTCTGCATTAATGCTTTCTGTTTTTTAATGTTTTATATATATGCTGGCAGTGATGAGTTGATGCAGTTTCATAATGGCTTAAATTCTTTTTAATGAAATGAAATTTTTTTAATTAAAATTTTTAATTGATGCAAGTTAATTTTTCATATTTGGCATTTTTCCATAAGGGGAATTTTATATTGTTTTAGTAATTGCAAAGATACGATTTTAAAGTTGTTACATCTTTAAAGGCAGTATTCAAAACATTGCACTAACTGTATTTCAAGACTTAAAAATTAAGTTTAATGATGCTTTTAGACATTTATCAAAATCAAGTTTTGTCCCCTTTTTCATAAAGCAGTTTTTTTTAAATAATAGTTCTTTAAATAAAGTGGCCTGCCCTATTGGTAACATCACACACAAGTAAATTTTAATACAAACCTGCTAGTAGCATGTGTATTTTAATAATAATTTTAACCATTGCCAAATGGCCTTACGTCCAGGCCATTCTTAAATATTCTATTAGCCAGTGTTTGTGTTAATGTAAATGAATGTTTGCTCATCAGAACACCTGCATAGTTTTATTATTTAGTTTAGTCCATCTGAATAATATTTAGGGGAGAAAGGTTCCATTGGGGTAGTCCAATTTCCTTGGTATCCACTATGCATCATATGAGTTCAGTCTATTTTGAGGGGTGTTTGGTAGAACTTTCACCCCTCTCAAATAATGGAAAAGTCCTAAATTTGTATGTGCGATAATTTTTTTCTTCATCATTATACCTTCTCATTGCTGTTTGTCATTAACTAGGTGTTTGGGCATTTTTGCTTGGATTTCGAAAGTAAAGAAAATCTTTGGTAACTAAGATAAAGTATTGTTGTAATCCAGATTAGTGTGCTTTGGCTAACTGGACTGATTCTTCTAAAATATAATCCAGCTTTGTACTCAGTTTTTTAAACCTCACTTAGAACATTGTGCATTTGAAAATGTGGAAGGAATTATGGGTCTAGCATGAATAAAAATAACTTTTTTATAAAGAGGCTATGAAAGACTATTCATTGACTTAAAGTGATTATGGAATTAAATCAAGTTTTTAGCCAGCAAAAATTGTTGTGAAAGAGAACCTTTCCACTGGCATAGTAGCAGTATCTTGGGTGAACATATTCTTAGAGGAGAAAATGCCATTGAATTCTGCATCTATTAATACAAAGAAAAAACAAAGAGCGTGTTATTGCAAGTTACTAGGAGAAAAATGAAATAATTTTGGTATTAGATTCAAGCAATGTGATTAGAATTTTATATAAATACATAAAAAAAGTATTAAAAAGAGAAGAAAGGGAGGGGGGAGAAAGACACTGAAGGCTGAGATCAAGCACAAGGGACTTGTAAATAGCTAGAAACAAATGGATTTGAGGTAAGATGAACAAAGTGATCTGTAAAACAAGTTTTGAGTTGATAAATAAGAGTTATAAAGGAGAGACATTGAAAGTTCTGTCAAAGATTTTTCATTGGAGTATTTCATCAATTATTTTACCCTTATGCCTTTATCGCTAAGATGGCAAAATCAATACACGTACTAAAGTAATTAACCAGTGGAAACATTTTGAGGTCAATTAATTTCTGGCTAGGTCCATATTACAATTGATGCACATACCGTCATAATTTTCCCTATTAAAAACCATTAGGCCATTGAGTTCATTCTTATAAGAATTTTACTGACAGTTTGGTTTCCACTTTGTGTTCAAATTTTGATTGATATTTGTGGCACAAGTGCTTCTTATATTTTAAACATGTTTAAGGTGATAAGGGGATTGTTTAATTATGTTTTTAAGGGAGTGGTTAAGTGCAAGCCTTTTATGATACTACTGATCAGTTGCAAATGCTGGTTCATTATCGTATAGAATTGTCTCCTAGTTTAGACGTGTTTTCATTCTGAGAATATTTTATCATTTTTATGTTGTTTATTTAATTTTATTTTAGTTTTTAAAACCTGAACTCCAACATTAAATGAATATATTGACAAGAGATGTCCCCCTCCCACCATCATTACTGAGCTGATATAGCCCAAGTAGAAAAATATTGTACTCTCCTCTATTTAAATTGTGAAGAGAGCTTTATCTTCTCTTTTTAGTGGAACTTGGGTGGGTTGTGTAAAGAATCCAGGAATGTTCTCTAGAAGGTAGAACAGATGAAGCTTTGTTGCAGGATAGAATAAGATATTCAGTTAAGAGTAAAAATAGGTTCTGTATATGTTATGCAACATGTGGCACGGAAATCAGGCTAAATACTTCCCTTATTGTGTATATGATTCCGCTTAAGATGTGTTGCTCAATCGCACCGTGTGGGTCTTAAATAGTTCCTGAACAATGCCCGGATTTTGAAGGTTTATGATAAAGACTGTGGCATTGTTTGATTCATGAAGCGGTCCTGTGTTTAAATTGTTTGATGTTCCTTCAAGGTTAAGGAAAAAATAATGATATATAATAATCAAAAATTGGCCTACTTTACAAAGATATGTTCTACCTAACTAAATTTCCTAATACATTTTAGGAAGATTCTGATATACATTTATTTTGGCTTACTGCCTATAATTGTGATAGTTGAGACATGCAAGGTTGCAATCACCAAGAGCATTTGTTTTGCCAAAGAGAATCATCTGAAAGTGCCCAAAGTCTCAGGGAGTTAAATCAAAGGAGATTTTGCAGGATTTGAAGGAAAAAAGGCAAATGTGTGGCAACTCATAAAAGCAGACAGCATTTAGCATCCAATATTTTTCTGGTTGTTTTCTCATAAGTGCTGTCAAATTACAGTGTATTGCTCAACAGTACCAATTCAGTCTTTTGTTAGGCTGATCCCTATTGGAACAATGACATCAGTAATGAGATATTGTCTTGGTCACCTTATAAAATTTTGTTAGACAATTTTTGTACCTTTTTAAAATAATTTAAATAGTCATACATATGGCACTGTCACATCATACAATTTTGATATTTTGTAAATGATATTTAACTTCATGTAGCAAATTGCATAGAATAACGGGAATGGAAAACATACTTTTGCAAATTGAAGATTAAGTTATCACATATTCATTACAGGATGAGGCCAGCTTTGATCAGATATTCCAGGAGGCCACTTTCAAGTCTTACACATTCAAGCTCAGGGCCAAGCAGGAGACATATAATGTAAGCATTTTATTTTGTTTTCAATCCAGGAAGTAATTCTCAGCTTTTGCATGTACTTTCAGACACTGGGGGGTCTTAAAGGTTTTGTATTACAAGGTAACTTAGCAATTTGCCATGTATACTTCCATTCATATTATGATCTGCAGAGGGAGGAGGGAATTTCATCCAAAGTTCAAAATGTGCTTCACATCTTGTCAATGTTTTTGTAAGCACATTTTGTGTGGTCTTCAGATGAATAACATTTCCTTCCAAGGGACTAAGTTGTTCATAGAATGATAATTTTAGAAGGCCACGCATATCAGATGATGTCTTGCAAAAGACCTAACACTAGGCCAGGTTCAGAGCGAGGGCTGAATACATTTTTCACTGAGATGGCATGCCCAAATTATTTAAACTGCACAAGCGTACTTACAAGTGACAAAATGAATGATGCGGACTGTAAGATATTGGCACAAGTTTTGATTTAGTTGGAACTCAACAGATATGTAGATTCTAGTTAAGTGCATAGATTTTAGTTGAATGCATACTTCATTTGAAGAAGTACCATGAAAAGATGTAGATCTTGATGTCTATTTTTCCCCCCTGTAATATTATCTTGGGTCTTTAAATTGATATTTTCTTGTACTTTTTTGACAGCATTTCACTCTTGTTCATGTGTTCACTTGTCATCAGGGAAAATGTTTCTGGAAGCATCTTCAACAAAAGCAGAATCCCCATTTTGAATTATTTTTGAAGAACTAAGCTTGAACTTAAGATATACAAATCAGGACCCAGTTTCATCAATGCTGGAAGCACTGTCCTATGGATAACACTATCCAATGGATAAAATTATCCCCTGGAAATTTTTTCTGTGGGTAAAGTCATGTTTTCCAAACATTTAATTCTTATTTTTGTCCCTGATGTTGCTATCCAGTGTTTGAAAATGGTTGCTATCCTTAGGATAACTGTGCATCGAATAGCAATTTCATTCAATGGATAGTCTAACACAGAGGATAGCACTCTCCAGCATTGATAAAACTTGGTCCAGAATTATATATTTTAGCATTGTTTAAAATGTGGGACTTCTTTCATGCCTGTGCACTTTATGACTTGAGGGTTATTGGCTTTTAATTCCAACATGACAAGCATGTAAGCATTTGTTCCGACTCCCAATATGCACAGACTCTGTGTTTTAACATTACTTCAGGGTCACATATCAAAAACCCATCAATAAAAGAACCTCCAATAATGTTCTGGGTTTTTATTTCAGGATGAAAGCAGACTAAAGACCATTGTTGTCAACGCCACACCTATTGATTATCGGGAATACAACCGTAAACTGATTCAGGATATTGAGAAAATGGCTGGCATGATATAAAGATGCATCTTTTGTCTGCGACTTTCTTAAAGCATTTGGGGAAAATGTTTTACCATATTCAGATGGATAGATTTACATGCTGAGTGGAAATAATAGAAGACAGAAACTCATATTAACTTCTTTTGGATCACTGAATAACAAAAGTGGTAGTGAAATTTGCTGGAAGAGAAATGGCCTTTCTGTCTAATGTTTAAAGGACAGCTGCCTGATGAAATGCAAGGTGTAATTTAAAAGGAGTGATAGTTTTTTCACATTAAGAGTTTAAGATGAGATATAATTGATTTTTTCCTGTTGAGTAGAGATGTTGCCCACTTATTATTTGTTAAAGTAAAAGCATCCACTATATACTTTGAGTATAAACAAAATCGCTAATAAAGATGTGAAAGAATTTTTACAGGTTTTTCGGTAGTAAATATTGTTTCTTACTCGCAAGTTGTTACTGAAGCGAATCGTTCACAAACGGCTTACCTGTAATATATTATGTAATAAAACATCAATTAAAGATGACAATGACATAACCGATTCCTAAATTTGTTTCAAAACTATTGTTTAAATAAAATAAGCACTCATAACTACTACAAGATGGTGCTTTTCATTATGTAGAATAATTTTTTGACCTGCTACTGTAAACGTTACTTCTGCAAACGCTGCGCCAGCAATTAAGGCCGACAGAATAGCAATTGCTAGAGATTAAAAAACCCTAGCAAATTAAAAAGATTCACTCCCAGGAAGCGCTTTCTACAGGTCAAAAATGGTTTATATCTCGCGCTCAGTCTTGACTTTTATCGTGTGTTACTATGTTGGGAAAGTTTCTTTATAATCAAAAGGCAAAGCAAAAGTTACCTTAATTTGAAATCAGAATTTCGAGCATGATGTCCATAATCTATGAGCCGCGTGTTCGTTTTACGTATTAGACACTGTGGATTAGGAACGAAGAAAAGTTGAATACTTCCACCTGAAACAAGGTCGGAATAACCGCTGGCGTTTGATATGTTTCTATTTTAGTGTATTCTGCACAAACAATATTTCAATGCAAAAATCTTAAACCCAGAAAAGGTTTTGGGGAAAATCACATGTTTGAGCGGATATCAAGCAGGAATTTAGATAGACACGTTCAATGTACAGACGTGATTTTCACAATTTCCATTTTCAATGACTTCATGATCCGTTTTTAATGTATTTATTGTGTAAGATGGCAGGCAATGGCTTTCATTCCATTAATATCTACTTTACTGGTCTTGTCGTTGTTTTGAGTTATGATTATTATTAAATGCATTAAGAAAGCGCTCTCCATCATTTTTGAACGCGAATGGATTTAAAGCTTATGTATGGGAAATATTTCTCTTTGAGCTTCTAAACCGGTTCTATCTTGGCAATTACTCGGAAGCCGTGCGCGTTTGACTGCTATTGAAGGGTAGGTCGTAGGCTGTGAAAAATGCTAAGGGCGGGGGCAGTTTCTGGTGGCCTACATGTCCCGCTAAAATATGCAAACATGGGTACCTCAAAGATGTGGATTCTACTGATAACTTCAAACGAAATAACACCGATCGAATTTATATTTCAGAAGATATACTGGAATGATTTTTTTTTTTGGAAGTTAAAAAAAAAGATTTGAGAGATATAGCTTAGAACGCACAATTTTGTCGACGACAATTCTTTCAGTGTGGAACCGGTAGTTTGCACGACTGCATATTTAGCTAACGTAACATTAGAATTATTCGTATCGTCGTTTTTTACTGATCCATTGCAATAATCTCTAGATTTCTATTATTTAAACATGATTTGAAATAATACATTGCTGAAAAAAGAACGAAAACTGCTGCCATTCATTTTTGCTGCTCAGACGCAACTATTTTGGCAAGATTGTTTTTACCGCCTGTGGTCCTCTAAAGGACACTGACCGAAGGAAAAGTGAGAAACTTCTGATCGACTGGCAGAAGAGAAAACCCTACCCGTTAATAGAAATGCCCAAGAACAAATCCTCAAATATCTGAGACCATCTCGGGGGTAGGACAACCCAAGCAGTCTACGGCTTTGTATTTAATATAGACATGTATAATTCCGATCTTTCTTGGAAAAAAAATCCAGTGCAGAAAAAAACATTTCTTAACTACACAATGGCCATGACTTGGAATTCTTGTTTGAATTTATAACATAAAAATCTGCTGGGAAAGAATATCATAACTTACTGTATGTTAGCCTACATCCAATGTACAGTGATTGCATGAGATTAACTGTTCCACTGATTTTATTTCGGACATATTGATCCATTTTGTTTAAGAGCTTTCCATACATGTTTGCTGTTATCGTGCATTATGACATTTCATAATTGGCTATGTTTACTCCAGGCAAACTAGTAATTTCTTATTCCTTTATGAGCCTTTAACCTTCCGTCGACTCCAAGGCATTGTTTATTAGTAGGGTCAGAAAACCAAAGCGTCGGCGTGGGTTTTGCGGTATTTTGAAACCTTAATTACACTTGGATGTATATAATTGAGAAAAGGAAATTGGAGACCATTTTTTCTGACGGAGGAGTGTTGACTCTCCTTCAGCAGCGACAGCCTAAGCTAAAGCGGCCTAGACTATCGATTCAATACCGTTGTAATACCTCCTAGCTAAAGATGCAATCAAAAATCGGGATTCCCACCAATGGCAGGGCAATGATCAATCTATTTGAGATCTCTGTTCAACGAGTATAATTTTGCTGGGATTATTACTAAGAAATCTTCTATTATCCTCAAAGATTAAATGATCAATAAGCGCTAGTACACAAATAAAAGTGAGATTTATTTGTGCCAGAACGAGCAGGCGAGGAGAATATTGCCCAGCAGACTACACAGAATACATGCGGCAGCAAACGAGTTCCGAGTAGGGGTCGAAGATGAAAGGCGACCACGGAAGCGAAGCTATTGTGTTGGAATAGGGTTTCACACCTTGAAACCGAATATTTCAATTTCTTCGAAAGATTGGAATAAATCCGCTTTGAGTTATGAGATCAAACATTCCATCATAGCAAGGCGTAGCTCAGTTCAAAGACAGAACAGGACAGTTTACGCGTTCATTGGACCACGAAAGCTGTTTTATCTGCTTTTGTGTTGTAAAAGCACTCATCTACAACATTTTAGAATAATGCCTCCGGTGAACTTGTGTAGAGATTTGACTAAAATCTAATCTGCATATTGAACTTTTCAAGAGACTTCTAGCCTCCCTTAAATCACTTTTTGCGTGGATTCAAGTTAGAAGAACGTTGATTTGGAATTTTCCTACAGAGTAAAAATCTACAGAATGAAGGGGACGTGTATGTCAACGCGGTTTGTTCCCGAAATTATTTTTTTCATGTATAAAATGGGCGAATCTATGCTGGAACCCACAGTAAAACTGTACATGTACCAAGGGCTGTGTCTGGACGAGTTTCCAAATAGCACCATCTGTCGCGCTCTCCAACGTCACCCGGCAGAGGAAGATTACATCCAAGCTAAATCGGCGAACTATTTGATGTACTACAAAATATTGTTAAACCTACCGGCAATATTTTTGGGCTTATTTTGCGGAGCCTGGAGCGATCGCATAGGGCGAAAAATACCGATTATGCTCCCGTGTATCGGAAGTACCTTGGCCGTTTGTCTCTACATCCTGAGTGACGAGAATGAGAACTCTGTGGCTTACATCCTCTGCGGTACAACAGTGAATGGCATATTTGGGAAGAGCGCCATTATAACAATGGCAGTGCACAGCTACGTTACCGATGTCAGTGACTCTGAAGCGCGAACCCGACGTTTGGGCGGTCTTCTAGCAATGAATTTCTTTGGTCTTTTTGCTGGATCTTTGACTGCTGGGTTTATGTTAGGTATGTTCAGTTTTGACGTGGTGTTTTGCTGTGTGGCGGTCATCAACGCTTTGGTAGTCCTGATGACAGTGTTTTGCCTCAAGGAGAGCGTAGAGGACTCTGTTATTGAGTCTGCTCTGGCAGCGTCACCTTTCAAACTTTCGCATATAACAGAGTCGTTATCTGTAATGTGTAAGCCTAGGGAAGGTAACAAGCGATGCCACCTAATTTTGTTCTTTATAACCATTGTGGTAAATCAAGCTTGCAAAGCCGGGGAAGTGGACATAACTTTATTATTTGTTAAACATAGGCCGTTTCACTGGACCAAGGCTCAATATGGGTACCTATTGGCTCTGGACTACGCATCTCTTGGCCTCTTCTTGATGGTTATTCTGCCAATTTTGTCAGGTGTGCTAGGAATGAAAGACTTGACATTAGTGAAAATAGCTTTGACTTTCAAAGTTTGCCGATTGGTTTTCATGGCATTCAATACTGAAACTTGGTTAATCTACGTGTCAGTCGTCATAGCCTCAGTAAGCGGTATGATCGTTTCTGGGTTGAAGTCACAGATGAGTAAAGCGGTGAATCACGAGGACGTTGGGAAAGCGTTTTCGATTCTCAGCGTCGGCGAAACAACGGCAAATCTTGTTGGTGCTATAGTATTTACCAACTTCTACGCCGCTACCGTAGATATTTTCGCTGGTTTCACTTTCTGTTTCGAGGCAACTATTCATTTGGTTCTCCTGGCTTTGATCTTTTGGCTGGCGCGGGATTTGAACCATGACGAGCAAGCATCGCCCGTTTTAGGAAAGTATGGCGCTCTTGTGTCACCAGAATCTTATGATAAGTTCCCTATGGGTCTGGATGTCATCGAAGAAGTTTCCTCGCCATCTTCCAGCTCTGAAACCAGCAACGCTCTTCCTCTTCAAGATGACCTCTGTGACACAAGCGATGGAGAGATGGTTGACTGATTAACGAAAGATCTATATTTTGAAATATTTCTTCGTTTAATCGATTATTTAAATTTTAGATATTGTACTTATCTTGTAGTAGATGATTTGACAATTTGAATTTTCAATGTTTTTATCCCTACGCATTTGGCATAAATTTTGAAGCAAAAAGCGGGGAGGGGCATGTTGGCATGAAGAGCTACATTTTCAGGAAAAAAAGGAAAAAATTGCATCCACACAAACATTTTTAGACATTATATTTTAGAAATACTATTAAATTCCTTTTAAGACAACTTTTATGCTCACTCCTATAAGTTTCCACTTTGCATAGTAATGTAATTTTTGAAAATGCCCATTATATTATTATTCATATTTAAAAGAAGATGTGTCGATGAGCTGTGCGCGTCAGTTGAACTGCATTATGAAAAATATCAAAGTGTGCACCAAAATTTTTGTACCAATTTTTACAAATGCTAAGTCGCAAAGCAAAAACTTATAGGTGACTCCTGAAATGTGTTTTAGATCTAAATACCTATTCTAAGCTTTGATTAGTTATTTTGATAACGCTAATGAACACATTGGTCAAATGTTGTGTCATTCATTGAAAACAAAAACGTATTTCATTGATGCAATTTGACGAATGTCAGAAGATCTTGTGAGTCATTCAGACATTTATTTAAAAAATTGACAAGATAAAAAAGGCCGATATATACTTCAATCCAAGGTGTAAAAATTATAGTCTTAGAATGGTTAAACAACATGGTACTAATAGGAATACAGGTATTACAAAGTATTGTTTGACCAAGCCCAACTTCTCTGTATCAGTAAAATATTACGCGAATCCAGCGTTTCATTTGTTTGAATTTCCAGTGAAACTAAAGGTCAATCGATGGAAGACAATGCGCAATTTGCAATGTTAATGAAAAGACTTTGAAAGGAAGATGGATCATTTTCGTTCAAAGCTATAAGTTTTAATGCCTTTGAACTAATATATGCGTTGCTGGATTGGCCAAATTGAAATGAGATTAAAACATTAGTTTGCCGATCGAAAGCTTTCGTGGAAAGTTTTACTTCTCCCTCATTATATACTATATGTATCAATATCAATATTCACATATTAAACTGACTGACGGAAACTAACCTCCTTGTTAATTTCATGAAATGAGGTATTTGCAAAAAAGGCATTCCAATATAAATTTCTTGCTTACAGTCGAAACCAATGAATCTTACGTCGTAAATACGACATTGACAAAAAAGATATAGCACATTGGAAAGAGAGAACCCATTTTTCCTGCTGCCATTCCTTCTATTTGCTGTCTGTGTTACATCTCATCACATTAACTTAAAGGGATAATAACTCTTCGTTTTGGCCAAAAAAAAAAAAAAAAAGAATTTTCCTGGAGTAAACAACAATTTTCTCATATTTACCAATGGTTAATGAATCCATTTTTACATTCAAAGTTAGTCCCTGGTTTTTTGTTAACATCTCTTAAGAGATTATAACTGAGTACAGCCATCTCTACTTCTATGGTACAGCCATCAATGGAGGTCACGTGATCTGAACACAAGCTCAGATATCAGAATAATAGCTATAACTGCCGTTTTTGTGGTAAAAAAAATATATATTATATTTCTGAGAGTTGTTCACAATGTTTTTATTGTGAAATATGGATATCATACGAAGAGTTATTATCCCTTTAAACTCACTACTGCATTTTCTTGTGCAAACAGACAGGGACGATATGTAGCAAAAGACATTCTACCTGGCAATAAGGCAAACGTTGTGCTTCTCATGAGATTTGCATGTTATCAATAAACCTCTTGGATTTGAATCACTCTACTGTTTTTGCTATGTTCCTATTACCAATTTACTACCATTAACCTTGTTTACATGTCCCTCTGGTAAACCCTACGCTACCGACGCTTGGGAGATGACAAGACCTGGACTAACAGGGTCACGTGTGTTCATGTACTTAATTAAGATTTGTCAATATTTTTTGAATAATGAATTATCAAGATGGTAAAACACTCTTGGTATTATATCCGTAACAGCAGCGTATTTGGTAAAAGTGCACCTGCTTTAAAACCAATGTAGAGTGATTTGCTTCAGGTGTGCGGATTAAGAGGTGAGCTGAAATAAGTTTTACATGTTTATCTTTAATATATTTTACATGTTTTTTTTATTCTAGGCATTTAAACTGAGGAAAAGTTAAAATAACTAACCATTTTGCATAACATACAAGGGGTGAAACCTGAATTGTGGGGGTCTAGATTGAATGTATATAGAAAATATAAAAGAAAGAAAAATGCACCGCGGCACTATTAATTTTTTTTTCATGACTAGAAACACAATATTTTTTCTTTGGTCGAATGAAGTGTTTTTAAACTTTGCCAATTTCTCAGAAATGCTGAGTAATCGGCCTTCTTTCGCTCACTTAGCCTCAGTTTCTTTATCTAATACACTGCATGTTTTGACCTCTACCGGGACGGCATCTTTATCAAATGACTGAAATAAAACACTAGACAGTTATTGGAAAAATTAAAATTCGATTTTTGGAGAAATCAATTTCGATGTTCGGCACCTTTTAATCCACCAGATATATAAGTCACACAGCTTATGCAGTCAACCATATAACGAATGGTTTTTGGTATCTGGCTTTTATTTTAAATACACCTACTTGTGAAAAGAATAATTGTACTTGCTCATTCTAGTCTATATACATAAATTGGCCCCCACGAAGTGAACATTTCCGCCGTATTTGACATTTGTCAGTAACATTAATGCAGCTCTCCCACACACCAAGCTTTGCGTGAGCTAACTTCTTTTGTCTCTGGAGAATGACGACAAGTTGTAGGAAACTACTGGTGCATCTCCGTTATGCTCAGGGTTTTGCTAATTTCGACGCGAAATTATGATTGGTTTGACGATAAGTGGAAAAATTTTAACACGCTATTCGTCTTCATGTCTGTCGACTTTTTATTTTTTGGATAGACGAATAGGCCAACTTTGTAAAGGCTGACCAAACACACTGATTGCTAAGATGCTCTCACCAGATTTGAATTTCTTGGTCACAACTTTCAACTTCGCGTTTCATCCAATAGTGCCACCAAGTAAAAAAATTCAACCACACTTTTCTCCTTTGGGATTCATCTTAATTTTAATTATTGTGTATTAATGAAATGCTTTCCCAGTGCACTACAAACGACGAGCAGTGATGCGTATTCTAAATGGTAGGTTTTCGTGATTTAATTTTGGTACACAGTCTGGCGTGGGTTAAACAAATTGAATTTCGGATTTCTTACAGTTCAAGTGATCTTCACGCCTAAGTTACTAGGTAATACATGAAGGCTATCAGCATGGATATCACTTTGCTTGAAACATGCTTATTATAGTGACTGATTAAAGATTTACACCATGAGGGGGAGGGAGTTGCAAACATAAGGGGGGGGGGGGGGGTGAGAACAGTTGGCCTGCGCTTTTTTCCTTCCAAGTTTCAACTTACAACCACCTATTTTTGTTTTTCATTGAGCAATTTCTGCTGCTGAGCTGGATTCAACTTTATAATTTAATAATATAATATGTACAAGAAAAGAGGTGATCCCACAACATATATACATGTATGTAGGCCCTATTAGGGGAGACCAGCTAGACGCTGACACTTTTGGCCTTGTAGCCTATAGCCAACTGAGAATAGGTTAGAGCAGCAAAACTTGGTTTTAGAACGAGTCCCAAGGAATTATCTACGATCTACGGTCATTTATTTGTAAATGCAATCCCACATGACAAAAACACACCTGATGTCAGGTGGGCCAACATGCCACATGGTGGGGCAAGTTGGCCCTAGGGTCGGTGGAAGTTGGGACCCTTTTCTTTAATAAGATAGCAATCCATGAAAACGCCATAAATTTATTTTACGTATTATATCACATTAATTTATTTATTTAGAGATCTTTGCTTAATTTCTAGTCTATATCAAATATATTGATGCAATTACAGGGCCGTAGCGTCCAGGGGGGCAGGGGGGGCAGCTGCCCCCCCTGGGATTTGAGGTGCAAAAAAATAATCGCAAAGGTAAAAAAAAATAATTGCAAAGTTGGTATTATTCACGGATTGGCTCTCTTGCTTGTCCACAGAAGAAGAAACGTTATTCCTGATTCTGAGACAATCTACGAAATGAAGTCCAATTGGCGTGTTGTGTTGAAAAATGACTGTACTTATGGCAAAATGAACCCACAATTTCTGACTTCTGATTGAGCAATAAATAACAGTTAAAATGCACCAGAATGCATTATTATACATACAGTTTTTTAAAAAATTTCCACACCGTGAGAGGGGGACACCCCCTCCCACACCCTCCCCCCCCTCGGGCCCTTTGCCCCCTCGTGCGTGCATACTGCCCCCCCCCCCCCCTGGCATTTTCCTCAGGCTACGGCCCTGCAATTCCCTGATATAATTCCCAGATTGAACCATGGACAAACCACCGACTGTAGTTTCCGAAAACGAGATCATGAATCGGAGATTGTCAACAGGAAGTGACGACAAACTTGAGCGCAATAGAAGTTTGTACAGTGCATGGAATTAGTAAAGATGCAAAAACGAAACTACTAATATATGCTCTCAAAATGGCATCGGGTGACAGTGATGGTGCAGCTAAATCTGAGAGCAGCATGTCTATGCCCATGTGGCTGACAGTCAAAAGTTTAAAGGCAAAGTTCCCTCAAGTCCGAAACTTGAGCACTGACTTGCTCTACCAGTGGCTCAACTGCCCCACAGGAGGTGGAGAAGCGGGCTCAGAGCAGCAAGTGATACTTTTGGTAAACATATCTGATAGTTGTGACACGGCGTTAAGGTTAAAAATACCCTAAAACGTCTTTAACAATGTAGGTCTCTGTTTAATTTAGTTGGGGGGGGGGGGGGGGGGGGTCCATATAGAAAGGAAGGTGCTGTTATACAGTACGAGTGTACTGGGTATGCATAACATTTTGGATACAGTGTGTACCTGTTATTGTAAGAGTCATTGATATGCATATCCAAACTACTGTACAGAGCCTCATCCTTTGATACTATGTAAAGACTGGTTTCTGTTTGATATATTTAAGTTCAAGGCATGATGAGATTTAAGGGCAAGTTAACAATAAATGGAAAAATACTTAATAGAACGGGGTTTTGCTCACATTTCCATGCTTGCCTTAATTAATTGTACTAGTGCATGTACCTGTAACTAATGTCAATTTCAATAATTGGGTTATTTATAACACTGCTATTATTATTAATTTCAATTGCTTCAAATGAAATTAATCACTGCCTTTTACAATTACATACACTGTACATGTACACTGTATGATCTTCCTTGCATGATTTTTAATTCTGTTTCTTACTATGCAGTTGAAATATATTAAACATGACATGTTGAAGTCATACATGGATACTGGTCTTCCAAAACAAAAATCCCCCAGTGCCTTCAAAATAATATTTTATAAGACTTGACTTTATTCACTTCAGGATGCACGTGACAAAGTTGAATATGATGTCAGTCATTTACCTGGTGCCATTTTAACAGAGCCTGGAAAATCAAACATTACTGAGCTAGTACAATTTATTAATGAGCAGTGCAACAGTAAGTATAAGTATGAATATTTGCTTTCTAGAAATAATAGTTATTCTTAAATGTGCCAAGGCCACTGAATTCTCATTATTGTTATTTATTATTAGTAAATCAATCAGTTAATTAAATTCAGTAACATAACATCCTTAATTGGCAGAGCTTATAATCTATAAAAGTTCATAATGATGCATGATATCCAGACTTTACGCTGATAACTATCTGTAATTAGTTGAGAGCACATCTATTGCACAACATCCTAATGACACATTTTGAGATTTTTGGTCATTTTCTTGGCCATGTCTTGCCATGGTGAAGAATCCTGAAAAAATTACAGTATCCAGATAGTGGTACACATCACCACCATAATCTCATGTCTTCTAAGTTAGTATTTAATTTATAACCCCTTTTTGTCATAATCCTGAGTATTTTTTCAAAATCCATCAATTACGCTTTAAGTTAGGTTGATAAATACTGTAGCAGACAACCAAACAGAAATACTAATGGATGTAAAAACAACCTCCTTGTTTGGTATTATGTGCCTTTCTAGCATGATTCACTGAAGTCAATTCAGGTGCAATCAAATGTGATTAGAGAACTCAGTTATAAACAGAAATTGATATAAACCTATCTATATACTGGTTAGGTACTGGTACCTAATTAAATCTTTACAGAGAAACCATGCAAAGCAATAGTTTGCTACTGTTCCCTTGGCTACAGGTCTTCTTCACTGGCAGAGAAACTGAAAACAGCTATGGATTCTGAGGCCAAAGGTACAAATTATTTTTTTCTTGATAATAGTAAATGATAGTCTAATAAATGTATTAACTGAGCTGCATTAGTATATATTATCAAATACTTCCCTGTGAAAATTAGTTGCAGTTAATATTGTTGTTGAAACTTTGAAAACAAGAAATGAATGCTATCAATAGGATTTATCATGGTTCCAGGGAGTTGTATGTACTGATGTTTTAGTGATAGCAGTCTCTAACTTCTGGGTAAAAAAATTAGTGAAACGAGTATGTTTTGCATTTGTCACAAGGGCATCATCATCACCAACATCTATAAGCAGGCCATTCCACTAATTACTACCTTAGTGAGAAGCATTCACAGTTCTACCAACACCCAATGACCTATGGGCATTCAGCTTGATGATGCTCTTGTGACAAGAGTGAAACGTAGCTGTTTCATTAAAACATCAGGAAAAGGAAAAAGATGTAAAATAAATAAAATTGCATATTGATCATTTGTCAAATATATCTGCATGTCCATGATACTGGGTAACAACAATGGGTTATCATCTTTGAAAGTCTGTCAAAATATTCCTATGTGCTCGATTACAATAGCTGTGCTTTCATGTGAACGGGGATGGATTTGATGATATAACAAACAATTTCGTGTTTTCAAACATTGCTGTGTATTTAAATTTTTTTCTTAGCCAAAAATGATATTCAAACAGCGCTTAAATCTGGGACACAGACATACCAGTCTATTTTGCAGCTGTACATTATGGAAAAAAGCTCTCAAAATAGTTTTGTCATGTTTTTTGGTCATCTCAGGGATCATTTACGGCACACACAGAAAAATGTAAAAAATGTTCTTCATCGCAAATTTTGATGGGTGAAGATAACGGATTGTTGTGCATAACCATCGTTTCCGTTTTCAATGTCAGTACAAAGTATGATTTCCTATTGCAGGGCAATTTCTTACCATCGCTGTTTAACTGCCGATTTTGGATGGCAGTGTGCTTTCCCAACTCTGTGAAGTTAATCGACGCTTTCCTGTTTAATGTTACCTTTTCCAAAATTTATGAATATGAAGCAAAATACAATGCATATTCTAAGCAGAAAGCATGCTCACAAGATGGTTTTAATGTTAAATTTTGATGCCCATGTCCCATTGTTGTTACCTAGTATCTTGGACGTGCTAATATATTTTATGTAAATCGCCTAATTATTGTTAATTTTTTGCGTTTTGCATTTTCAGGCACTGTTTTCAGTGAACTGCCCATTTATAATCTTGAAGGCAGCATATTTAAGTGGGCTAATGAAAGAAAACCTATGATTAACTCACATAACAAACCAACAGTATATGCTCATCCATACAATTCAGTTTTTGGAAAACTGCTGGAGCATTCCCTTAGGAAATCTAGTTTTGACTCATGTTATGAAGAGTCTGAAGTAAGGAAAGCCAACAAGTCTTAGCAGTGGTAACATGGCTCATGAATTGGGCAAATAATGATAGATCTTGGACACATTGCACAAGAAGAGGGACTTATGTCATGTTATTTTATGTGATTTTTACAACATATCTAATATTTTGAAGTAATGCATAAGTGAGTAAGAAAGTGCATGTTAGAAGTTCATCTTGAAGAAAATGTTTGAATTCCATCACATTTGTCTTTGAAAATGTAAAATTAAAATAAGAAAGCATAGCATGACACCAGCACAAAATTAATTATGGCATACAGTGTCAATAATTATTTGCAGCAAATGTGATATTTAGTGATAATCAGTGATAATTTGATTAGGTAGCATCAGTGTGTGTGTGTGTGTGTGTGTGTGTGTGTGTGTGTGAAAGAGAGCAAGCCAGAGAGAGAGAGAGAGAGAGAGAGAGAGAGAGAGGATTTGTAGGCTGCCAGCCTTATTAGCCCCATGTTCTGACTAAGAAATGATGTAATGATAATAACTTTTTCTTACAATCATAGACAGTTCAAGTGCACAATAAAGTAGAATTACTGTTATAATTATTGTTTTAATTTTAATTATTGTTATAATAATTAAAGACTACTTAAATAAGAAGAAAAATTTTAAAAACTATAAATGAAATTATATAAGTTATGGGTTTAAAGACTGCTCAGGTGTTTGAAATATATTGTGCATGAATGACTTTTAGAAAATCAGTTACATTTAAGGATTATGTATATTGTGATATGAGTGAAAGCCTAGTCTTTATTATCTTTAAAATTTGCAAGGCCTATGAAAATAACAGACAGATCTTAATTTTGTTATTATTATTATTATTATTATTATTATTATTATATGAAGTACGAGTATACTGCAATGTAATGTATATGCAATTCTTGAGGCCTGTTTCACAAAAGAACAAATTGTTCTAAACTTGTTTATAAAGTCCAAAATTGTAGCCTCCTTTGCCCAAAATAAATCAGCAGTAGTTAATTAAATGGAATTGTTTTATAACATGAAAGTTGCTTCTAATGTTTCATAGCAATAAAGAATTTAGTGGAATACTATGGGTTCATGTTGAAGTAAACCTTTCAGCTAAAAGTTTACTGAGGTTTTTGGATGAACTTGGCCATTGCTTTCACATTGAAATTATTCATATAATGCATGTACCATTGTCTTGTTGGTAGGATTAGGAATTTTTATTTTTATATTTTAAGTGGCTAAAATTTAAATGAGTGTACTTCTCTTAAGGTCTGTACTTCAAGGGAACACATTTGTTAGCCAGGAGAGAATAGTCCATCATACCCAAACAGTTTTTTTAATCCCAACTACTGCAATGACTTTTTTGCAGTTCACAAATAAAACGTTTTATTTCAACAATGTTGCTTTTCTTCAGTTTGTAGTTTTATTTACTTGATATAAGGAGGAAGTTCTTGCTACAACTGGTTGTCTGATGCACCAGAGCGTACTCTTTTAATTCATCTGGGAAAACTTGTCATTTTATATGGTTCTAATTACAATGAAGCTGTGTGTACTTAATGATATCTTAAACATTGTTAAAATTTGCAGCATTTTGGTTACACAGTGCAGTCTGTTGTTTCTTTATCTGTTAATTAGTCTGACCAAGGAATTACAACTTACAAGTGTTGTAACTCCTTGGTCTGACTTATGCTAAACCAGAGTGACATTTTCCTCAAGAGTTTAAATCTCCACGGATTAGCTATGTTTTACTTCATTATAACCTTTACCTAAGAAGAAAGATTTTGTCAGTACTCTGGTATGAAGATAGGGAATGAAAGGTAATTGCTATATTTTCAAGGTATATGTCTGAGACTTGTTCATCTTATATAAGCAAAAGCCCCTGTGACTTATGTTGTCAGACCTGCCAGCTCTGCTGATCTCATCAGGAGTCTCATAATTTTCTGCACCATGAAAAAGTCGTGTGTAACAGGGTGGCAACTTAGCATCAAACCAGCTGTTTAGGAGCACTTGTCCATGTCGAATCCCATAGCTTGTTTACTGATTTCCACAGTCCTTTTCCCTTGAGACAAACTTCATATCATTTAACACCCAGTGCAGGATATGGCAAAAAGAACAAATAAGCCAATTTAACACCTGTAACAGTTGCAAGTTAGATCACATTTTTTGGCCAGGACTTCTGTCTGATGTGGCTTGCCTCATCCATTTTTTTCACATGTCCAAGGCTACGAGTAATTTGTGCCTGCTGCACGACAAGGTTGTCTGCAAGAATCCGAATGACACATTTCCCTCTACTTTATTAAGATACTTTGGTCTAGTGGCACGTATTTGATGTAGCCCATTAAACACAAGGCGAAGATGCTCTTCAGATATCATCTGGGGGGGGGGGGAGTGACAATAATTAAGAAGAGTCTGCGCAGACTGACATTTACCCAGTAAGATGCAATGATAACCATGCACCACTGCTACGTAGCATATATGCAGGCAAGTGGAACGTTTGGTTGACAAACAAAATGATTAAAGTGCTGTAAGTTCACACGCTATTAAACTGAATATTGGTGACGTATTTACTCTGAAAGAATCTGTGGCCAACAAACACATTATGACAGAAAACGTGTCCATGCATTTTGTGATTTTGTGGGATGCATGATGCACATGTGGTAATGTGATCTTAAGAACAAACCATGTTATCACTCCTGCTACATGTAAATGAAAACATGATAGGGTTTTATAATTGATAGTTTTGAATACAAAAGAAAAAAAAAAGAATTTAAAAAAAACTTGTAAAAAAATAAAAATATAGAAAAATACATGGTCGTGCACATATTTATTGAGTGAAAAATTGATACTAATATAATAAAAGGAATAGTGAATGTGTTTTGCAAATGGACCCATTGATTATTAGAGGCAAGTAACAGCTCTTCACAGTAAAAAAGGCAATGCCCCCGGTAGAAATTTTTGCATGCAGAGCCAAAAAAATAAAAGTGAGATGAAAATACTTTTAAAAATTTTAATTTAATTTTGGGTGAAACAAGTTACTAAAAATTGGTCCCAAGAATCATCATTCCAAATTAGTTAGTGATCCTGATGCCAAGCGAAAAAGTGTTTATTGCTTAAATTTTTGCAGGGTGGCATTGAAATTCCATGTTAATGCTGCAAACCCATTAATAACTTATAACTAACTGCATATGCTTTTTAAGGCAATTATATTTCTTTTTTATGGAGCACTAAATTGTTAACAGGAAATTATCCTTTTCTAATAGCATTCACTGCAAAATCAATTTTCTGAGTAAATTTCACATTTTTTATGAGATGAAATTTTATTGCCAACCACTCTTGTATTTCAGAAGGTTTCAATATTTTGTCACTGGCTTTACTTTTATGTTTGAGACATGTGGCATAGTTGAATCATAGTGCTAAATTAAATTAGTTATTTGATTTGCTTTATTGTGATAGATAAAAACTCATTTGCCTTGCCTCCATTGTTTATTTTGAAATAAAAAAATTGACTCTGTGAAACAGCAGCCCTCATACCCATGATGCAAAAATGGTTTAGTATTCCCTTCAGGTTATTTTGATGATGTTATACTGGCCAAAAGAAGAAATTTCAAGTTTTTATTTTGACCATGGTGCTTCTAAATGCTTAAATATGTACATGTTAAATGGAACAGAACTTAACAGACATGATCTTTTCCACCCAAAATTGATACTAATAAAATATTATAACAAGTATTTTTTCCTTGTTAGAAATAAGTTATAAGAATTGACATTAGGCACAGTCAAATTAAAGAAGCCAACCTTTCAAGACTGACATAAGGACTTTAGTCTTCCATTATTTTGTAGAAGCATCTCAATGTACATTTGGAGACATTGTGTAGTCATTTCCCATTAACAAATAGGTATCTCTGTAAAAACAGAAGATGGATCAGAAGTGATGGTCACCAGCTATCATTTCATAGGAGAGAACACATTTTCTAATGCTCATTGATGTGATCAGCTAGAATACAGAGACAGAGATCCTTGAAACTGTTTTAGTGTCATTTTTGTTTTGTAAGACCAGTCATGTTCTAATATTATCATCGGTAAAGGTGCTATAAAAAGTGTTATTTAAGCTGATTCAAAGGATGCCTTGGTCATAAGAGGGGGGGGGGGTCATGGACTGGTAACACTAACCATAGTTCACAGGTCTTTACCTGTCATCTACACCATTCCAGATATGATCTTCTTTGAGCAGAGTGGGATCAGAAATAATGGCAGACCAGTTTGCAAAACAATACAAAATTCACAAAGGTTTGCAGGTCACTTTTGTATTGCTTTCTAGGACAATATTTCAGACGCATAGATTTTCACCCGTATCACCAGGGAATCATATATTAATTCCCTGGTATCACCTACTGAAAAGTTAACCCTACTTTTTCAAGTTTGTTTGATGTTACACACTGCTTTTAGCCTCTATCTAGACTGTTTTGAAGAATGCCCATTGGTGAAGTAAACATTAGAGGGCATCAACTGTCCCAGGTTCTTGGCATGAATATTTTTCACGGTACAGCGTATAGTGAAAAATGATTGTCTTTGCGTTACGTCACAAGCATGTGACAGTGCTGAGTAGTAGTCACAGGTGTGACTATTAGGTGTACTTTGCAGTAGCACTTCAGTTCTAGCCCGACAGCTTAGCAGTTAGGACACACTAAAAATTTTATTTTATAAATATTTATTTGGGTTTGTGAATTCAGAGTGAGGTCTGTCACTCTAGATCTCTGAATATCATGCATCTATATTTTATAGGGTGATGATTCCCATAAGTTAGCATCGCAGCTACAGACACAGTTTTCCATAGTGACTTTACTGTTTCGCATGCACAGTTTTATCTATGGTTTTTACTGGGCGGCATGTTATTCTTAAGGAGATCTGTTTTACGCAGTTTTTCGGAAATGTACAATAATAGTAATGATAACGGAGTTCAAAGTTAAGTTATCGGTAGAAGATTAAGTACTTTCAATGTGTCATTATTTGAGTTTGATACTCAAATGGTATATTTAAAATTTATAAAAAAAAAAAAAATTTCTATTAGTACAACAAAGCACAAATATATATTACACACAACGTATTGTATTATTTGTTAATGAATTCCAATTGAAAGAAATAAAACCGACTCCCTTCTCTTATCGGCCAGGCTAGTCGGCAAATAAGTATTTGCCTTTGTTTTGTGTATGCTATATAGAATAGTAAAGACGAAGAGTTACTTGTTGCTTTACAAGGTCATCTGCTATAATCCACAGCTAAGGGTATTACAAGCATTATAGTAGCAAAATCACTAACACATGTAATACATGTATTTGCATAACAAAACATTTTTGTTTCAATTTCACTTGTTTCTTTCACATTCTGTCTATGGTCAAGGTAATACAGTCAAATATTTTTTTCTTCAGAATCAAAGTAATTTGCCTAAACAAAACCCAACTTTCCAAGAAACCTTGGACAAAGCAGACAATCTGGTGACCTTTTAATTAACACCTGGAATAATTACTTTAATAATAAAGTGTCCAATGTTTTTCCTTTATATCACTTGATTAGAAGTACTGGTAATGAACGATATTATGGATGATTAAAATTGTATGTATATTTCTGTAAACTTTAAAGCTTGAAAAATTAAATACCAAACAATAAAAATAAAATTTACTGTTACGTTAACTAAGCAGCTCAATGATTTGTAAGAGTTCAAAGACAAACTCTCCTCCAAACTTCAAAGTGACTTTCTAAATGTAAAATAACAACTGTAAATTCCCAATATTTTGTGTATAAAACCAAAAAGTAAAATGACAAACAAAATGACATGCTACCGGTAACATGGTTACAATACAACACTAAGACTATAATGCATGGATTATCAATTATGCTTTAGTATCCATTTACCAGTCAAAATGAACATAAAAAGTATTCTTGTATTCAACTGAACCATGGTTATGGCCAAAGTTGGCATTATGATCATCACAAATGAAAGATTCTATGTTGCATAGTAGCTATGTAAAATGTTTATCAACAAAAGGGCCCTGAAGTTCTGTACCAAAAGTTATTCCAAAATCCAATAACAAAAATGTTTCAAGGACAAACATTATTTACTGTATCTCAAAGGGGCGCAACTGGGTGGCATGTGTCACAAAATTTCTGCTAATGAAATGAAATGCTGTCTTGATGATAATATATTATGCTGTATGGCAAACAAAGAAAACAGGTTACCCTAAATTTGACAAAGAAGTGGAAAAGTGACAAGCCCAAAATTCAGTTACATTTTTTAAAGAGCTAACAACTGTATGTATAAAATTCATGTTTCACAATACAAACATTGTAAACGACTCATAGAAATATAATGAACTTCGTTTTACCATCAAAAAAACAGTTATTGCAATTATTCTGGAATCTGTGCTTGCCATCAGACCATATGTAGCTTTATAGATGGCTAAGTCTCAGTAATAATCTCTTATTACAATATTACAAAAAAAAACAAAACTTTCTAACTTTTTAGAAATAAAAACATGGACTAGCTTTGAATGTCAAAATGGATTCATTAACCATTAGTAAGTATGGGGAAATCATTGTTTACCCCAGGAAAATCCATTTTTTTGACCAAAACAAACAGTTGTTATCCCTTTAATTAGATGACAGTGTCCTTTGCACTTAAGATCTAACTTGCTTTCTCAACTGTGACCAAAAATGCTTTCCAGTATTTATTGTTTGTTTAATTTAGACCTCACAAAATATATTAACAAATATATTATATTTGCTAAATTAAAAATGATGCATCAAAATTAATAAATAAAACAGAAAACGTGGTCTTAAATATAGAAATAAAGATATCAGGAATCACTTAGCCTTGCAAAAATGACTCATAAAACCAATAAATACAATTTTCAGTATCAAATATGTCACTATATCAACAAAAACAGGAAAAAAGAATGTAAATGCAGCACACAGAAGTACTCACATATGTCATAACTGAAGCAAAAAAACAAAGCAATTCCAAATATCCGTTACAAATTTTATTCTTCACTGACCTTCCTCATGCACTGCATGAGCACCACTTACGTCATATGTACAGGGTTTACACTTAGTATTTACATATTCTACACTTACTGTGGCCAATCCAAATCCAACACTTTAAGAATGGGCAAGAAGCAAAAGAATCTTTATGAATTGATGGAATTAAATGTTAATATATTGATGTCATCTTAAAAAATACATAACAGAAAGAAAGTATAAATGTATGTAGCACTATAATAATAATAATAATAATAAAAATCTGATTTCAGACTCAGCTGTGTAGATAAATTAAACTTAGTATAAAACCTCATAAATAATGAAGTCCTTAGTTTTCTTACATTTTTTTTACAGCATGGGGAAGTAAAAATCTTGTAAGTGACCTAGCGATAAAAATCAAAACAATTTCTTCCATATTACAACAAGTGCATGACTGTCTACAGACTGAATGGTCTATTAAATGGACAAATAACCATTCCAGTATGGGTAATAATTTGGAAGCAGCACACAATTACATGTATTATTCAGCCTTGCAACCAAAGGCCTTTTCCATTTTTTTAACCCATAAAAATGGTTTTGTTGAACCTGTATTGTCTATAGTGGTATTTACAACTAGACTTCTGGTACACTCATGGTTGTTGTCAGTCACTGTCCTCAGGTCTTACAAAATTTTCTGAATATTTTGTCCTGACACCAACCAATTCCAGTAGTTGCCTGTCTGGAGTCTCAGCCCAGGATTCTAGATTCAGCTATACAAAAACAAAGAAAACCGTCTTGAACAACAACAAAAGTTGGATCTAGGATCCAGGCAATATCAATCAATAAATTATCTAATCATCTTGCAAAAGAAAATTTGCTGTAATTTTTTTAATCAAAATTTTAATGTTTTTTTTTTATAAGAAACAATCACATACTCCATAATCAAATGTTACCAGAAATTGTATATCTGCACAATAATGTTGTAACACGTGAACAATGTGTACCTTTCTTTGGGAAAGTTTCTCAGCTTCTTTCTTTTCCCAGGCACGCTGTTTGAGCTGAGCTTGTTTCATGGCTATACCTGCACAACCCCAGACC
Organism: Lingula anatina; assembly: GCF_051362555.1. NCBI lineage: Eukaryota > Metazoa > Brachiopoda > Lingulata > Lingulida > Lingulidae > Lingula > Lingula anatina. Next base: position 59,670,848 of record NC_141767.1, read on the forward strand.
TGAAGAAAATGACAGTTAAGTTTTACGTTTAATATCTTCTATCTTTTGACAGACTTCTTTCTTTTTTGTTTGAAGGCAAGTTGATACATTATGCTGGAAGTATGAATGGTTTAACAGAGAAATGTGAGGTTCCTCCTTATATATATATATATATATATATATATATATATATATATATATATATATATATATATATATATATATATATATATATAAATTGAAATTGAAATAATTTTGTTATTATGTAATTTTGTAAAATTATAATTTCTATTTTCCACAGAACCTGCTTATATCACTAGGACTTGTTTTCCAGAATCAGAAGATACAAATTCTTACTGACAAAAACTGCTTCTTAACACTTTGAAACTATTACTATTAAAACAGCCCATTATTAAACTGCCTAAATGATAGCCCATGTCTAACTAGAACAAAAAGATATACATTAATTAAGAATCTAGAAAAAAAAATCAAATTTCAATTATTTGTTACATTTAAGTAAATTTTGTTCTTTTTTTATAACAGTTGTTGCTCGATCAAATAATTAAGAAAATAATTTGAACAGTTTAAGTAACTTACCTCTATCCTTACTGTTGCAGCTTCTCTGCCATAGTTTTTTACTTTAGACAATCCATCACAGATTTCTAGCACCAGAGATTTGTGGTTTTGTCCCACCTGTATTCCATAGGGAAGTCCACGCGTACTGCTGTTCACAAACATCATTTTTTCACCACCTGCAATCATGAAAGAGCAAGTTATTGAAAAGGCTAATACAATTTCAAGTCAAAAACTGAAATTCTCTTCCCTCCCAACCCTCATCCCATAAAATATAACAACAATAAATATAATAAATAAAAAAAAATTAAAATTAAAAATAAATGATAAATAAATAAATAAATAAAAGTACTGGCAGCAAATATTCCTATATTGAAAGCAACATAAATCAATTCAGATTACCCAAATACTAAGATATTTCAGGGCCAGGCAGTGGGATTTGACACGCTAATGTCTGAATGAAAAACTAAGCATACAAAGTGAAAAGATCACTGTCACTTGTGCCTCGATGCAGTGAAACACATGGTTTGGACACTTATGATAATTTTTGTTTTAACCCATCCCCCAATATACAAGGTGTGAGAAGATATATTTTCAATGGCAATTCTTCTTCATTTATGTCTTGTTTAAGAGAAACATTAAATTGCACCAAATTATGAAAAAAATTACATACATGGACAGGTAGCTTTTTGTGAATTTGGTGCTCTATCATAAAAACAAACTGCCTTTAAGGACTTCAGGAAAATGGGAAAACACTTGGACAAAATAAAAACTATTTTTTTATAAGCTTCAGTTTCAATACTGACCTTGAAGCATATTAAAGTGAGGCAAGACTTGGAGGACCATGCAGTCTGATCCTCCCCATCGCTGATCACTCTCTCTAGGAAGAAATAATAGCCAATAATTTTTCATCATTCTTTACTTGAACAACATGCTGTAGCTTTCAGACATGTTGAAAAGTATTATGATTGCTTAAATAAGTTAACATTACTATTATACGATCATGAACTAACAGTCATATAGAACTCACTTCCACTCTTCATCAGCAGCTATACAGTACACATTCTTGCCCTCAAATGACAATAGAGTTATGGTGGGACCCTTATAGGAAAACACATGGTTTTGGAACCTAAAGAGCATATAAATTGCATTTTCAAATAATTCTCGCATAAATATTTATCATGCATTCTTTTAAAAAATATATTTATCAAAAAGTTGTTACTGAAACTATCACATTTGTCAAACTGTGCATGAGGTTTTGAGGAAAAGTACCAGCACTGTGATTATTATCATCTTACATATATAATTGTGCCTTTTGTAAATGGGGCATTCCACTGTGCATTTCCCAATATTTCAGTATTTCTAATCCCAGGAGAATATAAAGAAAATTAGCCATACTGCACCTTATCTTTACTTTCTAGAATTGAATGATGTGAAGTTTTACAAAAAAGAAAAAATGCTGTAAGGGGGGATACTGTGGAATTGCCTTTGGTATATGCCTATATGATCAATATGTTAACATCATGATAAAATTGCATACAAAAATGTACCTGTTAAAGCTAAGCCCATGTTCACTACTGTTATATAGCTCCGTCCAGTTTTGAATTTTGGTGACATGTACCTATGTAGAAAATAATACGTTTTGAGCCTCCGCATGAGAAAAGATTTTCTTAAATTTAACTCCTTTCTGTGAAATGTTCTCCAACTGTTAAAAAATTTCAAACAATACATGAGCAATTTTGAAACAAGGACTTCATGGCTTTGAAAAAATGTAGGAAGTTATTTTAATAAAATCTAAAGTCATGAAACTGTTAAGTTTACTCACCAGTTTATTCATTAGAGCAACTGGTGACATTTGGAGATCCATGATATTGGCATGTTTGGAGAGATAGCACTGTGGCAGGACGCAGGACAGGGCCCACAGTGTAGACAAGGTCAGGAGGCCATGCTTAGCCAGCATTTCATTCAAATCTGAGGGAGGAGTCTCATGCTGAAAGTTGGAACAAAATAATACTGCATATAAAATGTTGTTGAAAATAATAGTACTATATGTAAAGCAGAATATATGCACCTTTGGTACAGTACAAAGTAATCAGAATATAGCAAAAGTAGCATATACATGTACATGTATCTGAAAACTCATCAGTTTGGCCACCCTTAAAAAATAACTTGTTTCACTACTTTGGATGCTGTGGATCCCAGCAGTAGGTAACATGTGCAACCCAGCCTGAGTTATCAGGAACTATTATTGCATCGAAAACAAAATGTCCAAAATAGATGGTGGCACTCAAGACAAACACTAGACGGGACATTTTATCAACTGCATGTTCATTTAGCAACTACTTTTCTTTGCTTTTTCTCAGACAAAACTGAATGAAATATTATTAGACAATGAAACTGTGCAGAAAATATTAAATTATATTTAGGCTGGCCACTGGGATAACGCTAAATTATAGTTATTCCACACATTCATTATCCATAACTATCATCACCGGGCATTGACCTAAGGCTCCGCCTGTAACTCATGCTGTAAGTGGTTGTTATGCTTGTTCAGTTACCTCATTGTGGTTTCTTATATGAACATTGCACTGGTCACACCAGACAGTACAATCAATACATGCCAGCAAAGAAAATAAGGTTACTTATCTGTTATATAATTTCAATACCAAAAATATCTAAGTGTTGTCTGAAGAGCTTCTGCAAAAACAGCAGTTTTTGATACAATTAAATGTCTGCTACCATTGCATTTTTCAAAACATGTCAGAATATTTCAGGTTTTTCTAGTCTTTGCCAGCTGTCAACATCTGACCTTCATGCCAGTGTTATGCCTGGGTAATAGGTAACAAATACAAAGGACACATTTTGCTTTTTTACTGCTAATTTCTAAACACAAAAAATCATTTTACATCTGTGTGTGTGTGTGTGTGTGTGTGTGTGTGTGTGTGTGTGTGTATATATATATATATATATATATTAAATCTTTCCAGATTTATACTTAAAAGTGTTTTCCTTTCTTTGAAAAACCAAGGAGAAAACTTTCAAATCTGAAAATAACTATAGAAGTGGATTTTTTTTGGCAAAAATCTCATTCAAATTATTAAAAGTTGGCTTGCATTCATTAATTTGTATTTATTTTTTATTAATAAGGAAAAGATAAGTGGGGCAGGTAGGCAAGTCAATCCAGAAATATCTTTTGTTACAGAGGAAGTGTTCAATTTTGTACAAAACATTGGGTACGAACCGATTAACAGGTGTTCACATGGCCACTAAATGTACCCCCAACTGAGCTTACGTACTCTAGCCTTCACATTGAACTCCTTGTTTTGCTGGTCTTCACTCTTCATGAGGTAAGTGTAACAAACACCACATGTACAGATACAGGTATCCCCCTTGTATCTGTTGTTCACATATTTCTTTCTCAGGCGTTCACACTTAAACCAATTTGTTCCCTCTTGTTCCACCTCTCATTACAGTGCACTCAGATACAACTATTTGGTGCATAATATACAATGGCCTCAAACCATGCCCCTTTTCAAGCATGTCAATAACCATATAAAGTTCACATGACACTTAGCCATCTCTCTGAAAATTTGAAAATAATAATTTTTTGAGTTTCCTTTCTTATTCACTTATTATATATTTTACATCTAAGGAGTATCATTATTTTCAAAAGGAGACAGATACATGTGACAATAATGACAGGGCATTTTAGAAGGCAATAAACTTATAATGCAAAAATAAAATATACATGAAATAAATGTCATGTAACACCATGAATTATTCTTAAAAAATAAAAACTCCTTTTCAAAAAGTTAATATCTACTTCAATTTTTAAAATTCTCTGATTGATCTGAAAAACAGACCCTCATAAATCTGGGGAACATATCCAGGCCTAGGGTGACGGTGAAGAGTTAAGACAGCCATAAGCATGCAATTCAAATGCACTTTATCATTATCCTTTTAATGAAGAGCTCAGCAAAAGTAATTTAAATTGTCAACAACAAACTATCAACCACACTTGCATGGTAATTTCTTACTTGTATGAAGTCATTTTGGTGGGACAAAGGGGCAGCAATAAGGACTGGCCTGGAGGACTACAGGTAGCTGTTTAGTAATTAAAAAATAAATTTTGTCACTTAAATGAATACAGACATTAAAAAATCCAAGGCCCAAAAACTTACTATAATTTTGAGAAGCACAATTTTAATTTTATGCAAAATAACTTTTCTACCTGTTAATTTATTTTTATTTTATCTTCAAACTAAGACTCACCAAAAATATAGCATGCTTATAAAACTGCATACATGTATACAGGATACTTGTTTGTTTAGACCATCACAGTTGGCAGCCACTGTTATAACATGTATTATCTCCTAATAATAATGCGTTTGGCCACATGGTGATTGTACTTGTTCACAGTCATTTCGTAGGCTCACGTTTCTTTCTATACACGTGCAAGGTTGTGTGTAAGGTTGAGGGACTAAAATAAGACAGGGGAATAAGTGCTGGTTCTTTGGAAATGTGCAAGTACATGCAACAATGTAAGACTTGATCAATGGGCTGTGAAAAATGCTATGATTTATTTGCAATAAATGCATAACTGACAAGACATGTATGGAAGTAAATAACCTTTTAGGAGATGGTATCTTACCTGACCAAATATATAATAGTCCCTTCATTGTTTTTTCTTATCATTTTTTGCAATACACACCCTATCTTAGAGAACAGGAAGCTAGAACAAACAAATTCAGAGCAATTTTTACAAGCTCAGCTACTTTTTAAAACTTCACAATACATTTATTTTTATTATGAGGCAATATCTAGAGGCCTTGTCATTTTGTATCATGTCAAAGCCTTTAATTGTGAAGCGGATCATTCATCAAGTTTGTCATCTTTTTTTTTTACTATAATTTCCAATTTTGTAAAAAAAGAAAAAATAAATCCATAATGGAAAATTAATTTTTGATAAAAAAAAGATGTTCACATGAGAAAGCCTGTTACATCTCCATTTATAATTTTCATGTCTTTTCCATTGTTTCAGTTTACTGAGACTTTGATAATTAGTAGTGGTACGATGTGTAACTGCCTTGTACTAATAAAAGAACTTAGAGCAAGAGCTTATTTCATCAGTATTAATAACTAAGACTTGATAAAAAAAACTATAAATCAAGTTCTATTATATTTTTTCAACAAAAATGCAATCGAAGGACTGAAAACCAAGAACCAATGGTAAACAACCATATTAATAGGTAATTATAGTAATATCAAAAGGTTCTGTACAGCTGTGAGGCACTAGAAATGCATTTAATCAAATCACTTGTGTAATTTGGTGCCTGTATTTACCACCACTAAATTGCTTTCATAGCATGCTAGATGACCATCTTTAGGTTCTGGAAGTAGCCATGTCTGCAAAACTATCTCACACACAATACATGTACTTCCAAAGCCAAAACAAATCTAGTTGTTTTCCAAAACTGATTCAGAATAGTACCAATTCATTTTTTACAAGAAAAAAAAATCAGTCCCTTTCTACCTGTGTTAATATACATCCTGCCTGGTACAAACTATTGGTTTGCTGTGTAAATAGTGCAGGAAATATTAGTGAGATTAACACTAATCATCCAAAAATTACCAATAATTTCTCTTAATTTGCTATAAGCATAAGAAAAACTAGGATTACTTCCACTAGTAGCTATATATTTTATTATCCCTGCAATGGTATATTTTTATGACCAGCTTGGAGCAATGAAATAAATGCATATTCTAAAGGAATGATCAGGTTCTCAAACTTGTAGCTTTCAATAAAGATTTCTAAAACATTTCCGTTGTTTGAAAGGTTGTACTTATTTATCAGGAATACATCATTCAAGACTTATCTTAGGGCAATCATTTTTTAATATATTTGAATATATTATATCTTCATTCATAATTTGACCCCACATTGTTAGTGTTTCTCCATATTTTCCATCCTGGCCCACCATAATATCAGATGTTAAAAATCAAAATCCATAAAATGGGGATAATCTGATAGTCATATTACATGATACAAAATCAATATAGCTACCAAAACAAGAAAGTGAAAAGGTCATGTTAAAAACATGATGTGACCTCACTGAGGCTTCTGCCAAGCAGGCCAAACTAAACAACGCAACAATTTTAACTTTGCAAAGAAAAAAAAATGAATGGCCTGCTCACACCCTCCATCACTTCCAAGAAAGTGGATAAAAAGGCATGAGTATCCTTTCCAGGTCAAAACAACATAAGCCAAATGTCACCTGTGCTGGATGAAGGTGCTGATATTAAGACAAACTTGTGCATCTTTTTTCAGGTATCTATTTTACTTATACCCAAATTAATGATGTGTAAACATTTATAAAATGTATGAGGTGGTTTTAAAGGTTTATGTACTGTAATTAATCACATGGCCTTGAGATTAATACCATTTAAGATGGTCATCAACTTTGGTCACATAAACATGTTTGTATGGTATGGCTCCCCAAAAGATGGATCTGAACTCACTGACAATATATTTCTTTGATAAAACACAATGTCTGCATACAGATGCCCCAAACAAAGGAAATATGTCTTATAAAAAAACACGCCAATGGACAATAAACTAGCATTTTATTTTATGCAATGGCCAAATATATGTTTAGATGCAATTCTGAAGGAGAAAATAGGTATGATTGACCTTGGTTTTATTAATACAACAATATTTTCATTTCTATTTATAAAAAAAATCACCTATTTAAAAAGAAAAATTAGATGTTGAGTACCATTTGTTTCCTGCTAGACACCAGTGTTGGGTTTTGCCAGGACAGGGCAATTATTCACAACCTGACCTTGACAGAGATTAATCAACTAAGGACAACAACAAATGAAAGTAAAAGAGATCCAAATAAATTGACAAGTCAATACTGAAAAAATACAGAATCAATTATCATCAAAAAATTACAAACTGACAGAAAAAAAGCAGGTAAAATTAGGAAAGGTGTAGGAAGTACAGCAATTACTTGATCTTTTGGGCAAAAAATGATAAATTTTTCAGATTCATAACTTTGAATGTAAAAAAATTATATTTCTATATTGCATTTGTGGTATTTTTACTGCATAGCATATTAAAATAGAGGAGTGCTTTTTAGCTTTTTAATTCCGTTGCCACTACTCAATTAGAATGTTCTAATTATAAGAATTTATGACTTGAAAAAAAATGCAGTATCTGTTAAATTCATAAATTTCCTCCACTGAGAAGACCGAGTCATTACCTTAGTTTACAATCATCATACATATTTTACACACGCACACAAAAACACACACACTTTTAATCCATTTATATCCAAATAAAATAATAATATGTAAACAAGGTCACACAATCATCACAATATATGTACAGTGTATATTATGTCTCCCATTTTTCTAAATGTGAGGCTATGTTCACTACAGTAGGTAAGGGCATCATCAACAAAGCTTCAATGTGAGCATACAAAACGCGGCAAGACAGTTCCTCTGGTTTAGCTTGCAATTGGCCAATGAGAAGACAACTCTGCAGGCAGGTAGTTTTCACAAAAGACAAAAAAGTAATTAACCTCTCAAATGATACTTTAACTGTAAAGTATTGCCCTCTTTGGATCCACCCTGTTCTGAGTACAGGGTCACTTAAACCTGAGACCTCATGATAGATAGTGAAGGAAGTAAAGACAACAACATTCTTTCAGAGTGACTTCATGTAACAAATACACAGTGTACTGCACAAGACTGAACTGTCACAGACATCCCTAGATAAATGTGTGAGAACATGTTAGAAAAAAAAAATAGTGACAAAAAAAATTGCATAGGCTTTGTTTTGTGTGACAGTCTGACAAATGAATTGACAGTCCTGATAATGAACAAAAATAAGCATGTATAACACAACACCTTACCACAGTTTCTGTTCATTCTTATGTTAATTTAAAAGTTTTGGTAATTGTATCATAATGATGCATTGCATTCCTTCTTTTTTAATGTTCTAAAATCTTTGCAAACTTAAACAAGTCTAGATCTAAAACACACCATTTTAGCAGCATGAGAATAAAGTTAAACAGCAAGATTGAGCAGAATGGAGATCTATGAGACTTAATAAATGAATGGTGTTAAAGAAATTAAGATTTAAACTCACTATGATTGTAGCTACAACATAAATCGACTTTAACTTGAGAACTTTAATATATTAAATGGCAAACTGACATGCATGTGTATATGAGAGAGAAAATAGTTAACATGTTTCATTGCAAATAAATAAATGAATAAAAACTATCTAGAAAATAACTTTATTTTCATTGGAATAATAGGTATTTTTCAAACGTAACATGCTTTTGAATGCAACTTAAGCTTACTTCACATCTGAAAAAAAAAAAGGTAAAGCAAGTCATGGGTCTTCATACTCATTGTCTTTTTTTTGATTGTGTGAATTTTGCAAATGATGTTACCTTGTGAAATCCAGAAGGATGTCTGGTAAGGATATCCATGAGCCAGCTGTGCACACCACTGAATATATGTGGGCAGTGCCGATTACTCCAGACACAGAACTGCTCATAGGTCATGCTGTCACGGGAGCCAAACTGAAGAAGAATATTGTTTACTTCAATTAATCATTATTCATGTAGCCCATTGAGTTTTCACTGTCCTACACACAGTAAAGCCTGAGGCAAGAAGTGTGGATTTAGCATAAAGGTTATTGAAATGAGCATCAATGAAATTTAATCAAATCCCCTCAAGTAAAAAACATCAAGTTTGTATTCCAACTGTAAGTGTGCTTAAGAATTAACAGCTTAGATTAATTCTTATTGGTGAATAAATTACAACTACTGACATCCCTTTCAGCATTCCTTTTGACTAAAAAAGACAACAAAGACAAAATGTTCATGCCAGTCTTGTTCTCAGATGCATAGTGTCAAGAATGTTGCTGCATTTTGATCCAGGCCATTGTATATAAACCTCTTTTTTTATTGACTACATATGCCTAGGGGCATTTTGATAAGGAACAGAAAACGGCAAACAGGCACATTCTTCCTGGCATCTTTTCATGAAATAGCAGCTAATAAGACAATTATTTTGTAAATCTTCTTTCAAAATGCTACTCAGTGTCACTCTTCATACTTGTTATAGCTACCACTTTTTAGTTAAAAAAATTACTTCAAGGTGTTAACTCATCTTTTATTTTTGTTTGGCTGTAGATTTAATGCAAGAAAACATATTCTACATATGTAGTCTTGGTAGAATTATTCAGTTTTTCACAAACAAACATCTCATCATAAAACCATGCAAACCAGCATATAACCAACAGGTTCATGTTGAAATTAGTAGTCTTGATTTCTCTCCCAATTCATTCCTATTCAGTGTCCTTACCATGCTCTTGACAAGTGCCTCCAGGACAGGATCATCATCTTCACATTTATGGTAGGGAAGGTGTGCAGCAGCCAGTGCCAGTGTATATGACACCTCCACCATTTGACGACCATCTGGGAATAAACAGATGAAAAGTATAAACACTATAAAGGAACCATGATAAAAGGACTATTTATTAATCAAAGCACAGAGGCAAACTGAGAGATAACTGCAACATAAAATGTCCCTCTGACCACACGGTGTTTATAGAAAAGGTGTATTTTTTTTTAAAACAAAGCACAAAATACACAAAATCTTAGCAAGTCTTACAAATCCCTGGAGTCGTTCTCCTTGAAACATGAGACCAGGCCTTAACCTCTAACGACACCTTGACAATTAAACTTTAATGTCCCTTGTTGCTCACTCCTTCCTGAGTTACATTATAACAGACACTTGTTTAAAAATCACCTTCTTTGGCAAGTGTATCTCTTCCTTTACTGAATAACTTAAAGTAGTATTTCATGTGTTGTTCTTCAGAGAACAGTTGCAGTATTTCTTTGCAGACTTTCTTGAACTGCTGTTCACTGATGTGTTCTGGAGCATCATGGCGGCTCTTCTCTGCTTGCTGGATGGTGGAAAACAGCAATTTGCCCAGAGTCTGCAGTGGCCCATTGAATGCTTTCTGCAACACATCATGACATCGTCAGTAAACACATAATAAAATTATTACTTGTGTCAGTGACTTAAGTTAAAAGTAAAAAATGAACATGATGACAAATTGACCCTCACAAACTGACAAAGACCTACTCCTTCAAAAAAAAAAAATCAAATGTAAAAAATGCATGCATACTTATATATTGTAAGTGGCTAGTGTACTTATGAAGATTTCAGAAATTGTGAATGCAGTGCTGACACAAGGAAAAAAGCTGTATTCATCACGACACTACATTAAAAATTTCAACATATCCACATCACTTATATATTTCTTAAATACCATTGTACATCTTATAGGTACATATGATTATCCATAAATGGCAATAAAAACACAAAGACATTAGGACTTACATATTACTCATCTGTAAAAAGACATGACACAACTTAAAAATGTAAGCAAGTCATGCTCTTATATATAACTTGAATCATAAACTTAAGTGATACAATAATAAATTGCACTGCTCCCATGTTATGACACTTTAAAATCTTGCTTTATGAAGGCAACGGAATTTAGGGCAATGGTTTACATTTCTTCATTATCCTTTAACAAGTTCAACAACTATGCCAATGCCTCAATAATAAACAGGACTTTTAACTTAATTTAAATGACTGTGAACAGGACTTTCAAGAGAATACATGAAGAAGAAAAAAGCCTTCCTTGAACCCCATCACACAAAAACTAAGTGATGTAGAAGAATTAAATAAAACATTTACAAAATTTCCTAGTGGCAAAATTTACAAAATAAGTCATTATTCTTTTGAATTGTGAAATTCATTCAAAAAAAAAAAAAAATTGAAAGAAAAGAAAAGCCTTATATACATTTTTTTCTTAAATACTCCACATAAACAAAAGAAACATTCCCTTCCATTTCTTATTTGATTAATTGTTCTAACTCCTTTTCAGAAAATCTAATAATGTTGTGAATTATTCTTAAATAGTTCCCCATCAGAATGCCATTATATCAGAAAAAAAGTTTACTTAGTACCTCAAAAACTGCTCTGGAAACTAAACCCTCCTTGATGCTAGCATCATCTTGCTTTGATTCAATCTCCAACTTCTGTAAAAAATAATAAAAACACAAAACTGAAGAATTGTATTTAAGATTATTAAGGTTATCAGTCTAATGCCATCAAATGCCCATTCAATGTGGTTTCTTTCATCTGGACTCAAATGGTATTTAATCTCTCAGTCTCATTTATTTATTCTGTTTTGAAACAAAATACTACAAAGTTCTATTCGTTCTTTTATAATTAACAGCCAAAAATGTATGTGAACACAAGTAAAATGCTACCATCTACTAGTAAGTTCAGTTACTAAGATCAATGCAATTCCTGCCTCTGCACTAAACACGAGGCATTCCCATCAGTGCTGCACCTTTATGTACCCTACTCATACCCTGCTTCCTTCCAAGCAAATTAAGCAAACATTATTAGCCAGTCAAACCTGACGTCTACCATAACTGTTAGTACAGTTTTCCCTTCATGCAATCAAGGAATTTTATCTCTTGAACCTACTTGATGCAATAAACCCAATTCCATATCTAAAAACTGGAATCAACCAGTCAATTTGTCTCCTACCTTAATAAAATCATACAGACATTGGCGATCAATACAGTAGCTGGGGTAGTTAGATTCCATCCCACAACCAGTGTACTGCATACGAATAACGTGCTCAGTTTTGGATCTTCGGAGCTTAGATATTGGCTTAGAATTCACCAACAGATTTTTCAAATCACTTGCTGACTTGTTGCTAACTTGGGATAGAGATCTTATCAAAGCTGGCTTGGAAGACATTAGGTTATGATCAGGCTTCACTGGAGAAGTTTGACAGTGAACATCACCCTCCAACAGGTTTCCTGTAGTATTACCCATAGTGGACTAAAGTGATGCACTGAGCTGCCAGCTATGATAATGCGACTAACTCTCCTTGTCTGAGCACTATATACTGACCTCCCCTGTCCCAGCCACCACGTGACTATAGGTTAGATCTCGCCATGAATCATGAATGGCACAGGTAGGCAAGGATTTACAGGTCTTACTTGACTGATAGCAAATAATTGTCTTTGCCTAAAAATCTTTCAAATGATGTAAAATGCAGCAAACTGAATTTCTTTTCCTTTTTTTAAATCTATATTGCTCAATTTCATCACAAAGTCATAGAAAACAAGAATATCAATTTGAATAGACAATTTTTTTGTTTAATACATGAACATGCATGTATATAAATTACTATGCTAAAATATATTACTAATCCAGACATAAATCTTATACTAGCCAAACAAAACATCATGTACCACTGCTCAGAAAATGACTACATCATTGTGGTCATATAGTGCATTTTACTCTATAGGTAGGAAAGTCTGCTTCAGGTAATTAAAATGCCAAGGTCACTCTAATGACAGCACTTCCTTAATGAATGATCATTTAGGGTGCATTCCCAGAGATTTAGATCAATCCAGAGACTTAGATCAACCTAACTCCCTGGGGGTTCACGCTAAATTGCAGTCAGCCTAGCGCGCACCGTAGTTTATTTCCCCCTTACAGCTTTTAGTACGCGGGACAGACGCTTAAGCCGGCTAAGCTGACAGTAATCTAGTGAGACTACCCACAGGGATAGATCGATCTAAAATCTATGGGAATGGGATCTAAGGATGCTTTCCCAGAGATTTAGATCCACCTAACTCCCTGGGGGTTCACGCTAAATTGCAGTCAGCCGAGCGGGCACCATAGTTAATTACCCCCTTACAGCTTTTAGTAGGCGGGACAGACGCTTAAGCCGGCCAAGCTGACAGTAATCTAGTGAGACTCCCCACAGGGATAGATCAATCTAAAAATCTATGGAAATGGGGTGTAAGTAATAATGTGAATGGGATATGCCTGTGCACTAAATGGAAAACTTTTAGATGTGATCACAATTATCCAACCTACAAGTTGTCAGAAATCAAACATGCGAGTTGTTGTGAAACAGGTAGATCTTCAATCTGCTATATGTGCAAACCTCTAAAACATCAAAACAACTGCACACCATAAATTCTGCCTTGTACAGACCAATCTCAGATTGTGCTAGAGAAGCTTGTGTGACAAATACCCATTTCCAAATACATACCACAGGGCTGATATCTAAACAAAAGGATTGCAGGGACTGATACAATGAATGAGAGAGTGTGACTGCCACGTGCGAAGGATGGGCAGGAAATCAGCCAACTACTCGCAGAAAACCACTGACCTATGTCTCTGTCAATACACATGCAACCACAAACCATTCACGCAAATGAAAATGATTGGACGGTGACCGCAATTAGGCAGTAAACGCGGGGAAAGTCCATTCTTTGATATCACCCCATGCGCGGTGATATCAGCGTGTTCTATTCAAAGTTAGGGGGTTTGGCTGGCGCTCGGCATGCTATCATGATATCGGGCGAGGGGGTAACAGTGCATTATTTACTACATAAATGCAAATTCCAGCTGACCAACCAAGCTCAACCCAAGCATCCATGTACAAATACACAATTAAACACATGTTCCACTTAAAATATCATAAATGCATGTGTAGAATTAAAAAGGATAGATTTTATTTGGAATCTCCCATGACTGCTGCCTGTCCAAAGTACTTTCCATATGGATTTTTGTCATGTTTTAAGAATTAAAACTTGTAGATTTTAATTCCAATTTTCAGCACTTGGGAGAGGATCAAATTTATTAATAAAGAATTTATCATCCATTCCAGATAATGCTATATCATGTATATAATTTGATGTATAATTATTATAGTTTTTCATCAAATCAAATTTCTACTCCACCACATTATCAATCCTTATTTCATATTTTCACAATTTCAGAAGTAATATACCACAAGGACAATCAAACAAGAGTGTACAAAATGATAAGCTCTTCTGTCCTTCATTCTATTATTAGTTAATATTTACCTACATTGACTAAAACAATTTAGTATTACAGGAAATGTTGTTAAAAAGGCAAACATGAATGAGGTTTTTTGGCTTCATGTGTATGTACTTCATGTTGTAATAACCTATGAAAATCCAAAGTGGTGCAATTTGTCTTTTCAAGGGGCAATCTGACTACGAGTGGTTATCTAAAAAGAAAATTATTTTAATATAAAGGTTGTCCCAATTTCATCTGGGTTTTCAAAAGAACTTCAATAGATAACTTCATTTTCAGCTTCTTTCCTCTTCAACCTGGATTAGATACATGACTGCAATTACATTCTACTAAACCATGTTTTGTGCTTTGGCCTGTGCTTTGCCAAACGAGTGACCTATCTCTCCTACAATATTTTTGTCATCATCACAATGACAGGTGGTTGTTGAACTGACTCTTTCTCTTGCTACACAAATTCATCATAAATTCACAATTCAATCAAATATTCTATGTGGTATATAACCAGGATGGGACTCGGCCATCAGAATCTGCATTTCTGAATCCCCAAGACCTCAATCCACTTTTGTCCATCTTCCTCTGATCCTCATTACATGCTATTCTTGCAAATATTATAACATTTACTCTAACCTTTATGTCATCTCAGATATGTACCACTTGACTGCAACCATACCCTTGAGAAATATTTTAGAACTCATGTTTTATACCAGGTTATTAAATGAAGATATGGAACATAATACTTTACTTATAAAGCCAATTGCATGTCAAAATACTTCAGTCATTTATACCCTTTGCTTCATGAACAGAAGACAATAGTCACACCTGCACATATTTTTTTGTTATGAGACATTTTGACAAATGCTAAAAAAAAGCCCATAATTTTTCTTACAATGTTTTTTACTTTTTTTCTTTGAAGGTCAAACATTTTTTTTTTCGTTTTGGTTTCTTTACATGTAAGCCAACATATTTAAAAATGCATAAATCCCACAACTTTATTCTATAACTGGTTAAACTATGTAAGCCATTATTAAGTATAGGGATAATGAACATGATAATTATTTAGTTTTTCATATATATTTTTATATTCATATCAAGATGTTGGTGACGATCTTTTTTATTTCATTGATCAATAATATCTAAACTGATGGCAATTTTCAAACTTGCTTCCAGCTTTTTTTTTTCCAAATGAGCATACTACGTAAATGACACTGAAAGTTTTGCTGAAACAATAAAAAACAGAACAAGTTTCATAATATTAAACTTGGTAGATCTCAACAATACTGCTCTGCTCATGTTCTGCTGGTATTCAAAAATAGAAGACAAAAGCAACAAGTTGCTAATAAATTTTTCTTTGAAAAATATACACCAAGCAGGCTTTGGGGAAATATGATAAAAACATGTTGTAAATTATGTAGGTTGTGTTATACTCAAAGCAACATAACAGTCCTCCTACTGGTATATTTCTAAAATAAAAGTTGTAATGAAATGCAACATTGTAAGAAGGAAAGGGTTTAGTTATGTTGACAAGAACTTGTTGTAATAACAATTGGGAATCAGTTCACATTTCATTATATTCCAACTTCTCTCCCTGGATGTATTATCCAAATAGTTTTGGAAGCTGGAAAGAAGTCAGGCAGATAAAATGACCACCTGACATTGTTTTAGAGTTCAAAACAGTTATGTAATAGAGCAAAATATGATGTAACCATATGTACCTAATATTGTGTTATTTCCTCTGGGTTAAAATTGCTTTAAAATGTGCCAATGCTCATTAGTAACTTTAACCTCATATATAAATGGAAATAAAGTAAAAAAAAAAATATATATATATATATATATAATATGTATTAATATAAAATATATTATTATGTGCTATCGATAGAAGAGTCATCAACAAGAATCAATATTCCTAGAAATGTGAAACGCCCCATGCGACAAACTGTTTTACATGGACTAGGTAATTGTGTTGGTGACATACCCCATCAAACACAACTAGCGCAATTACATCTTTTCCTACTGAAAATAAAAGATCTACAACAAATTATTTTTTCTACTAGAATATCTATATTTACACTTGTTAGTCCCAAGACTAATAAGAGTTACTCATGCAGAAACCTCTTTGTAGATTGGTATATATATTGGTTAAATACATGTTTTATATCAATAATATTATATGCAAAGATAATTTACCTGATGAGCTTCTGGGTCTTGTGATACAAGTAACTATAAATGAAACAAAACTGAATTCAGTTCTTTGTTTCACAAACTAGTAAGTGAATAATGTTTTGAGGCCACTGGCTTTTAAAAGCATGTCCACTTTACAAAACAATTCACATTTTCTCAGATTTATCCTGACCAATCTATTTTTTCGCAAGATTTTCCCTGTATCATTGCCCATCAATAAAATTTTCATTTTCTTAGATGCTTCTTCTATCTTGCCAGGATATAAAAGGTAATAAGATCATACCTCTTAAAAAGCTATACACTGTTTATCAAACTTTAACTACGAGTATTAAAGGTAACATTATCAAAATCGAGTTTCATTCATATACATGTAACTAAAGCATTTAAACATAACATATGAATTAACAATAACCATAGAAAAAATTAACTGAAATTTACCAGCCAATATTTTGTATGCTGAAAGTTAAAATTTTTAAGGGAAATAAGGGCTGTAATAGATATAATATTACAACCCATCACCCCTCAGGTGTGTTGGTTCGGTCAAGTGCCCCCTCCTCTGCTTGTCCCTTTCTCCCTGGAGAATCGAAAATTGAGGCTGGTCCAGTCCATCATTTCTATTGTGTTTAGCCAATGTAGTCAATAACTGTGTGCCAAATCAGCTACTAGTAGCTACTGCATGGTACAGTATGATATTTTTGAAAATTTTCAAGACTCATAGGGTACACAACCTGATCCCAACAGATACAATGTAGCATACTGTATCCAGCACTGCTAAAATGAATCATGAGAACAGCATAATAGGCAAATAAATTTGAATGCTGGGGTAAGGAGGCACGTACTTATATGCCCTTAATAATTGTTGAAATATAGGTACAATATCACAGAGGTGGAATCATTTTTGAGTTTAATCACATCCTGTCTGACCTATGTGCACACCTGTAGCACTCCCTTGGCCTTCTGTCTATTGTGCTGCACTGTCTGCACTGCCAGCTGACCCAGTGTTATGCCACGCTTAACAATGTCCGTGTTTAAAATCAAAACAAAACCACTCGGGCAAAGCAGTTATTCACTTGTCCTCAACTGTACTAGTAAATTTGCAAGTGGTTAAAATATGTATGTGTTAAAACACGGGTATAAATAAGTGATAGTTGATCTCTTCAATATCTACACGGTACTTTTTCTTGGACATGCTCAAGGAAGTTACTCAAAATTGCCTAAAATTTCTTCAGCAAATACTGAAAATGTTGTGGACATACGTCTAACTTCGTAAATGCGAAGTTGTGAAAGCCGCAAGACAAACATGTTTACAACTAGACAAGACAGTGTCTACTACCGGGGATGAATGATCAAACAAGTGAGCATTATCATTATAAACATTTCACAATCAAGATACAATCGAGGTGACACTACCAGTACATCTTATACTATTAACATTGCTATACATAATTGAATGATAGAATCGGCGTGCGAACACTTATCGTTAGGATATTACCTTGAAAAGACTTTCCAGCAGCTTGTCTTCTTGTGAAAAATGCTTTTCTGAAGACTGTTTTTCACTTTTTAACCCTGATTTATCCACGTGATGTCGATGGTGATTTCCACTGTGATGCGCACCCATTTTGCTTATGTTGTGTGTGATGCGTGCGCTTGGAAAGTCCTTGACCTTGTCAACTCCACTTTAGTGCCATAATGTATCCCAGCATTCCGTCACCGAGCCTTTTTACGCGGAGTAGTAATCGAAATTATGTCAAAATGTAATCAGAACCTTTTTAAGTCTTTTAAGTTTATCCACTCATTAACATACTACATAGCTTATTTTCTTTTTGCATAAGATAAAGCATTTTATGCAAGAAAAAACGGAATTCAATAAATATGATTCATGACCTAATTTTAACAGCGCATGCTATTAGATGTTAACCGGCTTCATCTGGGAGTGGGGAGAGAAAATCCTTTTCTATGTGATTCTTAAATAGTAGCATTATTTACGTTCGTTTCAAAATGGCTTGCTGTAAGAAAAGAAAGTGTAGTACCAAAGCTATTCCAGCGACGTGTGCCTGGTCCATTCTTCTTGGAGCAACAGCATGTTTCTTCATTTTCGCGTGAGTAATGTCAGTCTATGACTCCTGTAAACCACTGCGTTGAACAGGTCTTCCTTATTTTTTGGCCAGATTGGGTTTCTGGGTTTACTTATTTTATGACCATTAATTCCTTTTAATGTTTGAATAATACCTTCTGTTAGTGGAACCAATGACAAGAGAGGCTATGGTTTAATATCTTGTATCTTAATGACCCTGTAATCAGCACATACCAGCAGTGTACCTGAGGCTCCTGCTTGACTATGCATAACATGTCAGATGTAACTTCTGGCCTTTATTTAGCTGTCATTGAAAAAAAAAAAACACTCATGCACTCGCGCGTGCACGCACACAGACACACACACACTACATAACCATGATAAATGGCATCAGAGCTTACAATTAAAAAACATGCCCTTGGTTATATATATATCTGCGCGTCCAGGATACTGTGTACATTATGGAAAAAAAGCTTTCAGAATAGTATTGTCATGTTTTTTGATCATCTCAGGGATCAATTACAGCATACACAATAGAAATATACAAAAATTGTGCTTCGGCACAAATTTTGATTGGTGAAGAAAGTAGGTTATTGTGCGTAATCATCGTTTCGTTTTCATCTCCAGTACAAAGTTTGATCTCCCATACACGTGAACTTTACGAATCATTCAATTTCAAGATTTTAATACCTGAAATATACTCTGCTTTTCAAAAACCAACAAGGTGTAAGGAAATCCTGTCATCTTAGTGTGTAATCACAAATATTTTGACCCAATCTGGTTTCGTTTCCCAGAGAGACACAATTCAGCAAAACCTCATCATGTAGTTTTGTTTCCTCATTTAGATTCTGACCAGGGACATAGCGTACACTGTTGAAATCTTCGTTTATGTCATAATGACCCGGTCACATTAATATTAAATGAGAATAATTAAATGAGCTATATCTAGTTCCTGCTTTTGGTTGTGCAATGCACGCAAGCCAATTTCATACCTTTTTAACCTGTTTAACTGCCAATTTTTGATCGCAGCGTGCTTTCCTAATTCTGTGAAGAAAAGTGTACTCTTCCTTGATAATTTTATGTGTGTTTAATGTTACATGTTCCAAATTTATGAATATAAAGCAAAATGCAATGCATACTCTAATCCGAAAGCGTGCTGGCACCATGTTGAAATTTTGATTTCCATGTCACATTGTTGTTACCCAGTATCGTGGACATGCAGATATTTCCTTTGCCAATAACAATTTGAATTGCATCTGGTAAATTATCTTATATTTACATTTCCTATATTTCCCTTGCATATCTGCAAGATATTTTCCTACAAATAATATTAAGTAAAGAAATCAATTTTGAGTAATATACAGTTATACATGGCATTAATATTGGTTTCTTATGTGAAAGGTCCTTCAGTCAGTGCTGAATAATGAGATCCATTTTGTGAAGCTGTGATATGTGCACAGTCAGATAATTTTTAATGTAGAATATTACAATACATTGATTTGATCAGTTAAATGAACATATGTCAGAATCATGTACTCTGAAGTGCCAAATAATAGTGTCGCGGCTCTGCATTGCAAAAAAGTATGTCAACCGATAGTACACTACTAGTACAATGCTGCCAACGTGTTTTTAATATAATCTCTAATTGCCATTGCAATTATTCATTGAAATTATTAAATTTGATAAAATTTTCGGGGGGGGGGGGGGGGGCACAATTATTCTGCTAGGCACTATTATTAATTTTGGAAAGCTTAAAACAAGTAAAACTTTTAATCAGAAAAAATGTGTTTATTCACAAACTTTAACTCTGGTATAAATATGGCATTTTTATAAACTAAAATGATCAATAAGACTAATTAAATAAAACCTGAAGTTGAATTATTTTGCATATCAAACTGAGTGTAGGATTTTAAACATGTTAAATACATAAACTTCTTCATTTATAAAGGAAGACAAGTAATACTTTTTGATCATAATTTTAACAGGTACATGCCATTAATTAATATTGCAAAAAAAAAAAATATATATATATATATATACCACCTCATGATGAAATATGCTGCCAGAACTTAATGCAATCCAGTACTTAATTTTTATGCAAGAATCAAGCTTGAACGGATTGGCAGAATTTTTAAAAAATTATATTTGAAGAGATATTTTCTGCTTTCTTTCTATGTTTTTAATAGATACAACTAGATTTATGATTATGCACTGCACACAGAGTTCTATATTATTTATGGGACTTTCGCAAACTGGAAGGACAGATTAGTAGATTGATTTCTGACCAGAAATTTGAAGATAATTAAACATTATACATATTAACAATTGCTTTAGAGCATTGACTATAAATCACACATTAGGGAATTGAATGTGTAATTATGAGCCATGTACTTATCACTTTTGACTATCCAAAGCAAATGTTCTTCTACAGGTAAGAATCTGTCTGTTTTATGAATGAAACTTTTGCACAGAACCAAATTCCAATTGATTTACATACAGCTAAAATTGTCAGATGGACATCAGAGGTTTTTAATCTCAGATGAATTGATAAGATACATGTTGTCAATATTTGGAACTGGAAAATATGATGATTGCTTCCTGTGTTTATCACATCGTTAAGACAGAAGTGAGAATTTTGCAAAATGTACCCATAATTAAACTAGTGCCACCAAACAGCAGGATAGGAGAGCAGTATCATCTCTTTGACAAGGCTCGCAAACTGCAAAACTGCCCATTTTAATCAGTTGTAACATTTACCAAAGTTTATTGAAAAAAAAAACATACATATTGTTGCATGACATTGCCACTTTCTCTATCCTTAAAATAGATATCTATTGATCCAGACTTGTTTCAATTTACTAAGCACATACTTTATAAAAAAATGTGTGATTATGAGAAATTGTATAAATCATGATTATGTTTAAGTTCTTAAGAAATAACCCTATTAACCCATTCTTCATTTTTTATCTATATAGATAGGGGAAATGTTATGAATTGTAAGATGATTTAACAACTTTGTTTTATTTTATTTTTCAGCTCTGAATATTTTGTGATGAACATCTCCCCTCTGATCATTGTGTATGAAAGCTTGGTGGCAATCTTTGTTATATCCAATTTTGGCTTGGCAACATTCATGGATCCAGGAATCTATCCCAAGGGTAAATAATTCATTTATATCTTAACTGGCATGCTTTGAAAATCTCTGCACAGAAATTTGAGTTTCTGCTTGCCAGTTTTAGACAAACTGTTACGTTTTATACTGGTCTGACAGGTTTTATTGCCAGAATCTTCTATATAATTTGAATATGGACAGGGCTTTGTTTTTCAGGCATGACCTTTTCTTTAACCCACAAAGCTTTTTTGTTTGTATGAAAACTGCCAGCCAGACAACATTATCTCATTATGCACAACTATCAAGCAGTCATAACCTCCACGCAAACTGGTTAATAGGCGTCAGAAGTTAGCAATGTTTGTTCATGTTTCTTCTCAGATATCTTAATAAAAAACTGACCCCCCCCCCCCCCCCCCACACACACACACACACACACACACACACACACACACACACACACACACACACACACACACACACACACACACACACACACACACACACACACACACACACACACACACACACACACACACACACACACACATGGGCAGGGAGGGAAATGGGCGGTCGCCAGTCGCGACCGCTAAAACGAATTGGCGAGTGCCAATCTTAGTAACTGGTCCAAACGGGCGACTGCTCTATAAGCAGCAACAACATGAGAAAAATACGGGGTTTTTACTTGTCCTTAGATATTTTTCCTTTTTTTATGTACAGACACAGATGTGTCTGTACATATAGCCATCATCTGCGTCTGCCGTCGCCGTCGTCGCCGTCGCCGTCGCCGTGCACTTTTACCGATAACACGATAAGTGGAAAACCATTTTACCTTTTGACTTGAAACTTGCAGAACTGATGAATATTCATAATACGCAGGTCAAGTTCGAAAATCAGCATGATCGGGTCACTTTTAGGGAATTTATGCTGTTTTTTCACTTTTTTCAGCATATATGCAGCACCGATAACACGATAAGTGGAAAACCATTTTACCTTTTGACTTGAAACTTACAGAACTGATGAATATTCATAATACGCAGGTCAAGTTCGAAAATCAGCATGATCGGGTTACTTTTAGGGAATTTATGCTGTTTTTTCACTTTTTTCAGCATGTATGCAGCACTGATAACACAATAAGTGGAAAACCATTTTACCTTTTGACTTGAAACTTACAGAACTGATGAATATTCATAATTCGCAGGTCAAGTTCGAAAATCAGCATGATCTGGTCACTTTTAGGGAATTTATGCTGTTTTTTTCACTTTTTTTAGCATATATGCAGCACCGATAACACGATAAGTGGAAAACCATTTTACCTTTTGACTTGAAACTTACAGAACTGATGAATATTCATAATACGCAGGTCAAGTTCGAAAATCAGCATGATCGGGTCACTTTTAGGTAATTTATGCTGTTTTTTCACTATTTTCAATATAAATGCAACACCGATAACACAATATAAGAAAAACGGATTGGCCAATTGTAATTATACTCACAGGAGTGGTCAATCTTACTAAAACGCAGGTTGAGTTCGAAAATAAGCATAATCGGGCCATTACTTAAGAAGTTATACTGTTTTTTCACATTTCCTCAGATTCAATTATTAGGCATGTTAACAGTCTCATTATTTAACTAATAAGATGCCTAAAAGTGTTTGTTTGATATTTCCTGCATCTTTACAACATTGTTAATTGATTATGTAAAAAACATGGTAAACTTGTTATCATGTATTGTGTAATAAAGTGTCAAAAATGGAAATAAACTCATATCATTGCAGTTTGTCAGATTCAATCATCCACTATGTTCAGAATCTCAGAATGGAGGAAATTGGACATTTAACACTGTTCTATTGATACTTTTCCCATCTCATCAATTTTCTTAGTTGGTCATATAAAAATGGCAGTAAAATGTGTATTTTGTTTTATGTTAAAAAAGTGTTAAAAATGGAAATAAACCCATTTCAGAACAGTGCTGTCTTGTTTACATTTTGGCATTATCAAGGCGTGACTTTGAAGTTCCATGGGCCTGAAGACCTTTGCTAGTCACATTTTCTGAATATCTGTGATACAAATATTTTATAATTAAAAATTGATGGTCATTAAGCTGTTAAACATTATGTAATATTGCATCAAAATTTGAAGAAACTCCCATTTTGGGCACTGCTTCCATGATGACCATTTAAGGAAAATCATGTCACTTACTGTTTTCAAACTTACAGGATAGAAACATGGGACTAAAATACAGCTTCAGTAGGCAATGCAGTCTGTTTGGTTTTTTTTTTTTTTTTTTTTTTTTTTTTTTTTTTTTTTTTTTTGGCAGTTAAACAGTTTTTTGTGAAAATTTAATTTTTCACATATTGGCATTTTCAAGGTGTGACTTTAAAGTTCCATGATCTTGAAGACTTTTGCTTGTCACATTTTCTGAATGTCCATGTTACTAATATTTTATTAATAACATTTGATTGTCATTATGCTGTTAAACATTATGTAATGTTGCATCAAAATTTGAAGAAACCCCTATTTTGGGCACTGCTCCTATGATGACCATTTAAGGGAAATCATGTCACTTACTGTTCTCAAACTTACAGGAAAGAAACATGGGTCTAACATACAGCTTCAATAGGCAACGCAGTCTGTTTGGTAAATTTTTCTGGCAATTTAACAGTTTTTTGTGAAAATTTAATTTTTCACTTATTTGCATCTTTATTTTCTGTTCTTTGTCTGTACATTTGACAGCTTTGCTGCCTTGTTTTAAAATCCGCTCCCAATTTTGTCTGCATCGAAGACTACGCGAGTTTCAGATGTGTTGACCTATTTTAATGACGCTTCCGAACACGTCAGACGTTATTTGCATGCGACCTGACCTCTTGCATCAGACTGTCAATTTTGACCAATCAGATTTTACCACAGCATTCGCGCCATATGAAGTAGCAGAGCCTCGAGGATTGAAAAGCTACGTATGCAACAAACCTTTTCGGTAAAAATACTAATTTACTCGAGTGCTGTTTTGTAGTTTTGAAGGGTAAATATAATTCTTTAAATGGTTTCTGGTCTTTTTCGATGTCAATAGCTTATAGTTACATTCAAGATTTTACAAGAAACGTTACTTTTCCTGTTGGGGCCATTAGCATGCTGCCGAAATATTTTCTCATTGGAAATTAAATCAAAACTACATTTAGTGTGTGAATTGAATTAGTTCAACTTATCTTACAATTTTATAGCGATGTGGAGGTTTTTGCCTGGAAAAACACCGACAAATGACGAAAGCGAACAACCTAGCACTAAATGTAAAAAAAAAAAAAGAGAGCTCGGGTACCTTCCTTTATAACAGCTACGGATTTTTGAGGAAAATAAAAAAGGCGAGGATTTTTTGCTCCGTTTTATGGTTATATTTCAACTTTTGAGACTTTGAAGTCACTTCCTATTTTGTGTTAATACAATGGGTGTTCTAATTGTTCTAATTCCAAACCTTGTTTGGGTAAACAGTTTACCAGAGATTA
This sequence comes from Lingula anatina, assembly GCF_051362555.1. Classification (NCBI taxonomy): domain Eukaryota; kingdom Metazoa; phylum Brachiopoda; class Lingulata; order Lingulida; family Lingulidae; genus Lingula; species Lingula anatina. The sequence goes on from NC_141767.1 coordinate 59,696,240, forward strand.
ATAACTCCTTTATATTTTTTAACCTAATAGTTAAAATACTTGATTCCTATTGTGTAATGTGGTGTCATTTCCTTTAACCATAAAAGGTGGGGAGAAAAAGCTGTTTAGTTTTTAAAATGTGAATAAATGTTGATGAATTTTTGGGAGTTATTTGGTTGATTTCAATTCTTTTAAATAAGTTCAAAATAAAAACATGAAAATTAAACTTCATTTGCTTTATTTTATTGGCGCATTTTAATAATAATTTAAAAAAAAAACGAAGTTGCTCAGTATGTTTAAACCATCCACCCCTTTTAGATTCTTTCATAATTGGACCAGTGCCCCAAGGCCTAGGACCACTACCTCCAGAGTCAACTGGTCCAAGTGGACCAGAGCTGAAAAATTCCCATTTCCCTCCCTGTATGGGCCTGTACGCCTCACACAATATGCCCCTCAAAACTGACTCGTACAACTATATGGTAACCATGGGTTTAGCCAACTGTTTACCATCCATAAGAGAGGCTGTACTCTGCTCAAACAAGCCATCCCAATGATGGCTGGATGCCCTGGTGGCTAAACCCTTGATAATAATCAAACTTATGTTGACATTCCAACAGACTGGAGGCTCTACATCACTTTTCTAAGGTACTGTGCTTTGTGCAATTGATTTGTGCCCAAAATGGCAACTTGTAAGGAAGGAACTGCTCTGATTTTGTGCCTAACTAAAAATTTCTCTCTACATCTTTCTTTAAGTTCTAAAAAAATGAACTAGGAATATAGACATTTGGGTGTTGAAAACCCTCAGTTGCTACAAATAATTCAGTTAGGTCAAGAAAAAAACCTTATGATTTAACTTAAAAAAGCTTCTTAAATGAACAATTTCATACACACACAACATAACATGATCCTTCCCCTTCAATGGCTTAGATGTGATTGTTTCATCTTGCATTAGCCTTCCTTTTTGCTTTTCTTAAAAATTGGCACATCCACGTTTGTCCTTTTTCTCATCTTCCAAGAAGTGGTCAACTGTCTGAAAAAGTTCATTTATAAAGTGTTCTTTCTCAGGCCTTGTGTTTGACTATTTCAGAATTAAGGAGAATAGATTAGTCTTATCATCAGCTTGGTAGTGCATTGGAGCAATCGACCAGATTGTGAATCATTGGTCCATGCTGAATTCCTACAAGATTTGCATCAGTGTAGTCTTGAAGAGAAAAATGATTATGCCAGCATTTCTCGGTTATCTGTTTGTCTCATTGAATGGGTTGCTTTTTATTCTTGACCTTTTTTGCTCATGTATGGATCCTACAGGATTTGACTGGATGGTTTGAGCTTTAGGCAGTCGTTTCATCTCACCCCAATTTTGAAGTATTGTGTAGAATACAGCAACATTTGCCAGTTATTTAGTATAACAGTTGTACTCACAAAACATTTAAGTTGTTTTAATATGATGCATGTCAGTGAATGATTAACTTTTTCTGAAGGTTTGTCATTGGTTATTAAAGAGTTCCTGCTGATACAAAGAAAAAAATATGCATAATTTGCACATATTGGCTTTTTATGTACAGACACAGATGTGTCTGTACATATAGCCATCATCTGCGTCTGTCGTCGCCGTCGCCGTCGTCGCCGTCGCCGTGCACTTTTAATGATAACACGATAAGTGGAAAACTGTTTTTTCTTTTGGCTTGAAACTTACAGAACTGATGAATATTCATAATACGCAGGTCAAGTTCGAAAATCAGCATGATCGGGTCACTTATAGGGAATTTATGCTGTTTTTTCACTTTTTTCAGCATATATGCAGCACCGATAACACGATAAGTGGAAAACCATGTTACCTTTTGGCTTGAAACTTACAGAACTGATGAATATTCATAATACGCAGGTCAAGTTCGAAAATCAGCATGATCGGGTCACTTATAGGGAATTTATGCTGTTTTTTCACTTTTTTCAGCATATATACAGCACCAATAACACGATAAGTGGAAAACTATTTTACTTTTTGGCTTGAAACTTACAGATCTGATGAATATTTATAATACGCAGGTCAAGTTCGAAAATCAGCGTGATTGGGTCATTTTTAGTGAATTTAGGCTATTTTTTTCTCTTTTTTCAGCATATATGCAGCACCGATAACACCATAAATGGAAAACCATTTTACCTTTTGGCTTGAAACTTACAGAACTGATGAATATTCATAATACGCAGGTTAAGTTCGAAAATCAGCATGATCGGGCCATTTTTAGGGAAGTTATGCTGTTTTTTCACTTCTTTCAACATATATGCAACACTAATAACACAATATAAGAAAAACAGATAGGCCAATTGTCATTATACTCACAGGAGTAGTCAAACTAACTAAAACGCAGGTTGAGTTCCAAAATCAGCATAATCGGGCCATTCTTTTAGAAGTTATGCTGTTTTTATGTACAGACACAGATGTGTCTGTACATATTGCCATCACCTGCGTCTGTCGTCGCCGATGCCGATGCCGATGCCGATGCCGATGCCGATGCCGATGCCGATGCCGTCGCCGTGCACTTTCCTTGTAAACACGTTAAGTGGAAGGCAGTTTTACTTTTTGGCTTTATATTTACAGAGCTGATGAATATTCATAAAACGCAGGTCAAGTTCGAAAATCAGCATGATCGGACCATTTTTGTAGAAGTTATGCTGTTTTTTCACTTTTCAGCATATTTTTCACATTTCCTCAGATTCAATTCTTAGGCATGTTAACAGTCTCATTATTAAACTAATAAGATACGTAAAAGTTTTTGTTTGACATTTGCTGCATCTTTACAACATTGTTAGTTGATTTTGTAAAAATGATGGTAAACTTGTTATCGTGTATTGTGTAATAAAGTGTCAAAAATGGAAATAAACTCATATCATTGCAGTTTGTCAGATTCAATCATTCACTATGTTCAGAATCTCAGAATGGAAGAAATTGGACATTTAACACTGCTTTATTGATATTTTTCCCATCTCATCAATTTTCTTAGTTGATCATATAAAAATTGCAGTAAACTGTTAATTTTGTTTTATGTTAAAAATTGTTAAAAATGGAAAAAAAAAACATTTCAGAACAGTGCTGTCTTGTTTACATTTAGGCATTTTCAAGTTGTGACTTAGAGGTTCCATGGGCCTGAAGACCTTTGCTAGTCACATTTTCTGAATATCCATGATACTAATATTTTACTATTAAAAATTGATGGTCATTATGCTGTTAAACATTATGTAATATTGCATCAAAATTTGAAAAAAACCTATTTTGGGCAATGCTCCCATGATGACCATTTAAGAAAAACCATGTCACTTACTGTTCTCAAACAGTACAGTAAATATATATATAGATGTGTCTGTACATATTGCCATCACCTGCGTCTGTCGTCGCCGTCATCGCCGTCGCCGGTGCTGTGCACTTTCATTGTACACACGATAAGTGGAAGGCAGTTTTACTTTTGGGCTTTATATTTACAGAGCTGATGAATATTCATAAAACGCAGGTCAAGTTCGAAAATCAGCATGATCGGGCCATTATTGTAGAAGTTATGCTTTTTTTTCACTTTTCAGCATATATGCAACACTGTTAACACATTCCAAGGAAAACCGATAGGCCTGTTGTCATGAAACTCACAGGAGTAATCTATCTTACTAAAATGCAGGTCAAGTTCGAAAATCGGCATGATCGGGCCACTATTTTAGTAGTTATGCTGTTTTTTCATTTTTCAGCATATATGCAACACTGTAAACACAATATAAGAAAAACAGATAGGCCAATTGTCATTAAACTCACAGGAGTGGTCAATCTTACTAAAACGCAGGTTGAGTTCGAAAATCAGCATAATCGGGCCATTATTTTAGAAGTAATGCTGTTTTTTCACATTTCCTCAGATTAAATTCTTAGGCATGTTAACAGTCTTATTGTTTTACTAATAAGATACATAAAAGTGTTTGTTTGACATTTCCTGCATCTTTACAACATTGTAAGTTGATTATGTAAAAATGATGGTAAACTTGTTATCGTGTATTGTGTAATAAAGTGTCAAAAATGGAAATAAACTCATATCATTGCAGTTTGTCAGATTCAATCATTAACTATGTTCAGAATCTCAGAATGGAGGAAATTGGACATTTAACACTATTCTATTGATATTTTTCCCATCTCATCAATTTTCTTAGTTGATCATATAAAAATTGCAGTAAACTGTTTATTTTGTTTTATGTTAAAAAAGTGTTAAAAATCGAAATAAACCCATGTCAGAACAGTGCTGTCTTGTTTCACATTTCCTCAGATTCAATTCTTAGGCATGTTAACAGTCTCATTATTTAACTAATAAGACATGTAAAAGTGTTTGGTTGACATTTCCTGCATCTTTACAACATTATTAGTTGATTATGTAAAAATGATGGTAAACTTGTTATCGTGTATTGTGTAATAAAGTGTCAAAAATGGAAATAAACTCATATCATTGCAGTTTGTGAGATTCAATCATTCACTATGTTCAGAATCTCAGAATGGAGGAAATTGGACATTTAACACTATTCTATTGATATTTTTCCCATCTCATCAATTTTCTTAGTTGATCATATAAAAATTGCAGTAAACTGTTTATTTTGTTTTATGTTAAAAAATTGTTAAAAATGAAAAAAAAAAAACATTTCAGAACAGTGCCGTCTTTGTTTACATTTTGGCAATTTCTAGTTGTGACTTTGATGTTCCATGGGCCTGAAGACCTTTGCTAGTCACATTTTCTGAATATCCATGATACTAATATTTTATTATTAAAATTGATGGTCATTATGCTGTTAAACATTATGTAATATTGCATCAAAATTTAAAAAAAAAACTATTTTGGGCACTGCTCCCATGATGACCATTTAAGAAAAGGCATGTCACTTACTGTTCTCAAACTTACAGGAAAGAAACATGGGACTAAAATACAGCTTCAGTAGGCAATGCAGTCTGTTTGGTAATTCTTACTGCCAGTTAAATGGTTTCACATATTGGCATTTTCAAAGTGTGACTTTGAAGTTCCACGGGCTTGTTTATTATTGCATCAAAATTGGCAAAATGACCTCTTTTGCATCCTTTTTTCTGTTATTTTGTCTGTACATTTGACAGCTTTGCTGCCTTGTTTCTTATTTCCTCAGATTCAATTGTTAGGCATGTTAACAGTCTCATTATTGAACTAATAAGATACGTAAAAGTGTTTGTTTGACATTTCCTGCATCTTAATAACATTGTTAGTTGATTATGTAAAAATGATGGTAAACTTGTTATTGTGTATTATGTTATAAAGTGTCAAAAATGGAAATAAACAAATATCATTGCAGTTTGTCAGATTCAATCATCTACTATATTCATTATCTCAGAATGGAGGAAATTGGACATTTAACACTGTTCTATTGATATTTTTCCCATCTCATCAATTTTCTTAGTTGATCATATACAAATGGTAGAAAACTGTTTATTTTGTTTTATGTTAAAAAATTTTGTTTTATGTTAAAAAAGTGTTTTAAAAATGGAAGTAAACCCATTGCAGAACAGTGCTGTCTTGTTTCAGCATATATGCAGCACCGATAACACGATAAGTGGAAAACCATTTTACCTTTTCCCTTGAAACTTACAAAACTGATGAATATTCATAATACACAGGTCAAGTTCGAAAATCAGCATGATCGGGTCATTTTTAGGGAAGTTATGCTGTTTTTCACTTTTTTCACCATATATGCAACACTGATAACATGATAAGTGAAAAATCATTTTACCTTTTGGCTTGAAACTTGCAGAACTAATGAATATTCATATTACGCAGGTCAACTTCGAAAATCAGCATGATCGGGTCATTTTTAGGGTAGTTATGCTGTTTTTTCACTTTCTTCAGCATATATGCAGCACCGATAACACGATAAGTGGAAATCCATTTTACCTTTTGGTTTCAAACTTACGGAACTGATGAATATTCATAATACGCAGGTCAAGTTTGAAAATCAGTATGATTGGGTCATTTTTAGGGAAGTTATGCTGTTTTTCACTTTTTTCAGCATATATGCAACACTGATAACATGATAAGTGGAAAACCATTTAACCTTTTGGTTTGAAACTTGCAGAACTAATGAGTATTCATAATACGCTGGTCAAGTTTGAAAATCAGCATGATCGGGTCATTTTTAGGGAAGTAATGCTGTTTTTTCACTTTTTTCAGCATGTATGCAACACCTTTGTGCTATATGACGGTACTGTATGGATAGCAGTCTTTAAAATTGTCCCTTGGGTGATCACTAATTAAATTAAGGTCTATAAAGTCACTTGCCTACTCATTAATTTTCAATTGGCCACTAAATGAGATTACATAAAACACTCCTTGAGATTTCCCTGTAAAGTCCCATAGGTTTAGCTCTCTTAACTGTGTCACAAAATTAGGATTTGGTGATAATTGTGCAGATAAATGGTGTTTAACATTGCAAATAATTTACAACAAAAAGAATGTGTTATGCCAACATGCTATAGATGAATAACAGTGCTTTATTTTTCTCAAACTTGGTGGGGTTATTAATATCAAGTTAATACAGCTAGATTAAAAGTTTGAATAGCAGCTTTATTGGAATTTTTTACGTTTTATTTAAAATTTTTTTAAAATTATTTTTCAAACACTAGCATCTTCAAGATGTGATTTTATACTCCCATCCACCAGAAGTGCTGTGCATTTTCTGTTTTTTTGTATATAATTGTTATTTCTTCAGATTTAATTCTTAGGCATGTTAACAGTCTCATTATGGAACTAATAAGATATGTAAAAGTGTTGTTTTGACATTTTCTGCTTCTTAACAATATTGTTTGTTGATTATATAAAAATGACGGTAAACCTGTTATAATATTGTGCATTGTGTAATAAAGTATCATAAATGGAAAGGAACTCATCATTGCAGTTTGTCAGATTTAATCATTCACTATGTTCAGCATCTGCAAATGGAGCAAATTGGACATTGAAAATTGTTCTATTGATATTTTTCCTATGTCAACAATTTTCCTAGTTGAACATTTAAAAATGACAGTTTATTGATCATTTTGTTTTAAAAAAGGTGTTGAAAATGGAAAGAAAATCATTTCAGTACAGTTATCTCTTGTTTACATTTTGGCATTTTGAAAGTGTGACTCTGAACTTCCATGGCCTTGAAGACCTTCCCAAATCACATTTTCTGAATATTCATGATACTTTTATTTTTTTTATAAAAAATTTGATGGTCATTATGCTGTTAAGTATTATGTTTTATTGCATGAAAGTTGAAGAAAACCCTATTTTGGACACTGCTGCCAGGATAGCGATTAAGGGAAAACCATGTTACTTACGATACTGAAACTTAGTGAAAAGTTTCATAAGACAGAAGTGCGCAGCTTGTGTTTGAAAACCAGTGTGATTGTTTTCTGTTTTGGAGGCAATGCAGGTTTATAGTGTGCTATACTGGCATTTTCAAGTTGTGACTTATCACTCCCATCTGCCAGGAGCCCTGTACTCTTACTTTGTAACATTTTCTGTATTTTGTTAAGTTACAAGAATGATTCTTAGGATTGACATACAGCCAAAAAAAAAAAAATTAATAATATATATATATATATATATATATATATATATATATATATATATATATATATATATATAATGAGTTTAAGCAATTTGTTTTTGTGTGTGTAATTTTCACTGTACCTCATTCTGGCATTTCCAAAGTTTAACTCTTATCAGCCTGACACCTTAGGGACTATTTCCAGACCCTATCACGCTAACTGTGGATCGATCTATCTCCATGGGAATTCTCGCTAAATTGCAATCAATGTAAGTGGCTTAGTTGTCTGTCACGCCTACTGAAACTGGCATGCCAGAATCCTAAGACTCTCAAACTGAAAGCAATTTAGTGAGAAACCCCTTGGAGTTGGATTGATCCTGTTAGATTGATCTAGGTATGGGAACTTAGTCTAATGCTTGATACACATTTTACTTTCATCCTAATCCAGTGTTATGCAGAATAAGAATTTGATGTTGGCTATGCAGTTACAGTAAGCATAATACATTAGTTCATCAGAATTGACAGTATCCTATTTCCTGCGTTTTTATTTTCTGGTTTTTGTCTGTACATTTGACAGCTTTGCTGCCTTGTTTATTTTGCCATACTCAATCTATCTGAGAGGATCTAATTTTAGTATCAATACATCTCTTAAGTTAACTCTGTTTTTAGTAGAACAATATGATGTAGGGATTTATTAAATAAAGAATTGCTACTCATTTAATGAATGCCAGTATATAGATCTATAAATGCTTCCTTAATTTATATCTGTCGATAAAGTATTGTTGTCTTTAAGTACAGCAGCATGTTTTTAATATAACCAATATTGAATGTGAGTGGCGCAACTTCAGTTTACTACATGTCTTGTACTGAAACATTCAATGCTTAAAAAGAAAAGAAATGAGTAAAAATTTATTTCTAGAAAGATAAGAATGTAAACATTGTCCAGATATGACTTGAGAGCTTTGTGGTAATTTGTTAGAATGTTTTTGTTACAGCTCATGAAGATGAGACAAATGAGGAAGATTTCCGTGCACCATTGTATAAAAATGTGGAAATCCATGGGATCACGGTGCGGATGAAATGGTGTACAACTTGTAACTTTTACCGTCCTCCAAGGTGCTCACACTGCAGTGTCTGCAACAGATGCATCGAGGTAAAGAGTTCTGAAGTTGAATGTAATCAGATCTGTCTTTGTATCTTGCAACAGTATCTCTCTTTTCTTTCACAAATCTAGTGAGAGACAGCTCTTTCCCCTTCACATTTCATGACTTAAACATGAAAGTTGTGCGTGTGTTAGCAGTTGAAATGTAACCTTATAATTCCATTTCAAATGTCGCTTCTTCAGAAAGGTTCCCGTGATGTTTATGAACAATATATAGTAGAGCTTTTTATATTATAGTGCTACATAATGGTACATCTTTGTCAAGATAATTAGTTAGAAGGTACTGGATATATGACCACTTAATCAGATGTCTTGGAGATTTAACAGAGAGAGGGAGAGATGCCCCTGCATTTGTCAATGACAGTGAGATAAAATGATACAAATTCATTTTTCTTCATTGTTCCATAAAAATACTATGGAAATTCATGTAAAATGGCATATGATACGTTTAAATAATCCATTTAAGCAGCTCTGTCTGTAATTAAGTACTAATGAAAAGTCCATTTGGTAATGCAAGTTTTGTTAAAAAAAAAAAAAGATGAAACAAAACAGTGATGGAAAAAGCTTTGCATTTTCTGGATTGCATCAAAAGTGTACAACCTCACAATTCAAAATTGTTTGATATTGTTGTTCCAGACTTTTGACCACCACTGCCCTTGGGTCAATAACTGCATTGGAAGACGGAATTACCGCTACTTCTTTCAGTTCCTTCTGTCCCTGACTGTTCACATGCTAAGTGTGTTTACATTCAGCCTGATCTATGTGCTGCATCACAAGGACAATCTTTTAACACCGCATAACATTGTTCTGTATCCTTTTGTGTCAAAATCAGAAAATGAAAGGAAATAATTACATCTTATTTAAAACTTAAAGGCACACATAGTAAAATTTTTGCGCCAAAATTTATATTTAACAAATTATCCCAGAGTAAACAGCACTTTCCAGTGATTATCCAACCTTTTATCTTTCTTTCCTGACATTCACCATAATCTGTAACAATTTTGGAAAAAGCAAAACCCATGTGTAAGCATTGGTTTTTGTAAGTATGGAGACCATTTTTATGCTTAAAGTCTTTAGACTTTTGGATATCGAGAGACTCGTGCTCTGACCTAGTTAAAACTAGATCATGATGGTGGGAAAGGCATCATTGGAGAATAGGCTCAGGTTGGTCCTTCGAAGATGCAATGAAAGATAACAAATCTTCCTTTTTGTAACTACTTGTAGAGCTTATACCTCGCTTACCTGCGAAAGTTCTGTTAACATTTTCTCTACATACTCACATTCTCCAGTGCTGGAGTTCTCCATGTTTCTGTTTGTTTACATCTCGGATATGACTCGAGAACCAGCGTTATTTTAACCAGGGTTGGAGTGGAGACGGTGAATATATTGATTACGGCCATTTATCTGTCATTTTGTGTTTTAAGCATTTTAATTGTCCTCAGATAAGTTCAACAAGAAGCAATCAATGCACTTGGAATGCATTTTTAATCCTATTATTTGTGCCTTTAAGTTGGAAATAAAAATCTTCAGAAACCATGCCTACTATATGGGCATCAGTAACAAATTGAAAATTGTATAAATGTATAGTAGAGAAGGTAAAACAATAGTTGATGATAAAAATTTATCTTTAACCAATTTACTCAGTATGTGTGTCATGGTTATCATTGGGCTTCTGCTTTTTCCTGTTGCTGGATTAACTGGTTTCCACATTTGGTTGGTATCCAGAGGAAGAACCACAAATGAGCAGGTATCCCTTAAAGTACTCTTACAGGTTTAGCAAAGTTAGTTTTATAGGGATTAGTAATGGTCATAAAATCACTTCATACTTGCACAGTGGAATTTATGTTTAGAGGTTGAAGAAAGATCATAATTTAATTATTAGTATTTTATTTGAGTATTTCCTTGGCTACATTTTTCAGGTCACAGGCAAGTTCCGTGGAGGGCACAATCCATTCTCTAGAGGTTGTGTGGAGAATTGTAAGCTTGCCCTCTGTGGCAGTATTTGGCCAAAGTAAGTATAAGGCTGAACAAGTGTATTAAATCCATATGTCTAATATCCAAACATAAGGTTGTTCAAAAAAGATTTTAAAAGAGAAATATACACACAGTTAATCCACAAACCCAAATCTACATTCCTTTGCAAATTCAGGATAAGTGCCCACAATTTGGCAATTGAAAAGGGGAGACACATGAATCCTAAAATACCCATAGAGAAAAGGCTATGCACGCTGTGCAACATGGGGTCAGTTGAAGATGAGTTCCATTTTATGATGATATGCCCCTGTTATGCTCCACTAAGAGCCATATTCCTTAACCAGGTTAAAGATATACTGGGCAGTGCAGCCCCTGAGTCCATCAGTGACCTTTTTATTACCGTACTGCAATGTAATGATTTTGATATTGCAAAATGCACAACTAATTTTCTTTATGATTGTTTTAAAGCTAGGGATATGAAAATTGCATCCATGCTGAATAAAACCTAGATTAACTGACGATGCAGTTTTCATATCCCCCTAAATAATAGTTAGTTTAATATAAGGTTTAGTGTAGCCTATTCTAGTTGAATCAGTTTTTTTTTTTTTTTTTTTTTTTAATTATCCCTATATTGATCTTTATTGAGTAGTACATGTACTTTCCCTGCTTTAGTCTAGACATTATATAATGTATATCAAACTGTATATGGTAATCACTCTGCGGATTACTTCTTGTATTTGTATTTGATCATGCCCAGATGTAGGGCGATTGTCAATAAACTTCTGCTATGAAGTTAGAACATATGAAGGCTGAAGTAAAGAAATAAAATCTGTGCTTTATATTGCACCAAGGTGGTGAATTTTTACAAAATGTAAACATGTCAGATTGACTTTAGTCTGTTTAAACATTCTTAATTGTTTTGACCAGGTATAAGTTGAGAAACTGTTTTGCTTAATTGAGTAAACTCAAGTAAAACTTGCTTTTAATTAAGTTTTTAAAAAGGACTTGACAAATTTGGTCGTTTAATTTTTTTAGATTAAAATGTCGAATTTACCACGGTTTATAAGCTGGTTTTGTATAATCAGAGTAAGAAAAATACTTAAGTGGAAATGTGGGCTGGTTATGTGTCTGGTAAAAGGACAGTCCTTTTTTGTGGTTCACATGACCAACCCACCAGATCACTGACATTAATTTCCCTGCTGAAATGTGTCACCAATCACAACATTGTTGATTGCCTTATCAACTAAGTAGATCCACTATTAGACCCCATTTCCAGAGATTAGATCGATCTACTTTAGATCGACCTAACTCCCTGGGGGTTCACGCTAAATAGCTGTCAGCCGAGCGGACACGAAAGTTTATTACCCCCTTACAGCTTGTAGTAGGCGGGACGGACATTTAAGCCGGATTATCTGACAGTAATCTAGTGAGACTCCCCGCGGGGATAGATCGATCTAAAAGCTCTGGGAATACAGCCATAGATTGCTTTTTTCTTGTCATGTGGTATCCATTTACTGAATGAATCAGAACATCCACTCTCACATAAGAAAAATGATACTTCTCAGTCCAAAACTAGAAATGAAAAATCCCCACCTAAAAAGAGGTGTGTTAAAAAATAATCCTTTGTAGTTATTGTACCACCAGCGTTAGCGCTGGCGGTACACATGGTTTCGGTCTCGTCCGGATCGTTCCGCCGGCTCCGCCGGACGGCTACCGTTACCGCTTCTCCTCCTAGACGGTAAGGGCCCCCGTACCCATCTCTTGGATTTAGGTCACCTATAATCTCAGCTCGTTCCACGTAAAATTTGGGCTTTGCCGGTATTGGGGTCTGGGTGTGGCACTCATTGCTATGCACCCTTGTCCAAAAATGGCAAAATTAAATGCTAATTATCTACCCTATGGAAGGGGTTATGGGAAAAATTTCTACAGACGGCTTTCCAAAAGTCATATGTGTAGATTTCAAATATGCCCTTGGATTTGACCTTTGACCTTTACTTCAAGGTCAAACGGGCCAAAATTTTCAAAAAAATAATATTTTTTATGAAAAAAAATATTTTTGCCCTGTTATTCAGACACCACACAGACTTAACCAATAATATTATTGGAAAGTGTTACCCTTCAGGTCATCTTTCATCTCTGTGAATTTGGGGTCAATTGGTGCATTTTCACTGGAGTAACGGCCATAAGATGCCGAAACTGAAAACTGTCTCTAATTCGGGAACCGTTAATGCTAGAGACCCATTCTTTTTTGCATTTTGTAGAGCATGTAAAGCCCAACACTGAAGGTGGTCTTCGTTTTTTTGTATTCCAAATGGTTTTCGAGTTACGCTATCAAAAAGTACATATTGGTGGTGAAAGCAAAATGTGCAGTACGGTATAGTCAGGTGGCTCAGTCCAAATTTTTTCCAGAATTGTGCAATAGATGATAAAAGCATGAAACTTTCCCCGATGAATAACCATTGGGTGTTCATCTATTTTGGGTCAGGGGGTTGACAAACACCCAATGGTCATTCATCGTGGAAAATTTCATGCTGTTATCATCTTTTGCACAATTCTGGATAAAATTTGGACTGAGCCGCCTGACTACTTTTCACCATGAACTAAACTTTGCATATTTTGCTTCCCTTTCATATCCAAAACTGGCAGAGATAGGTCCATAGTTACTATTGGACTTGAATAGGAAGTCATATACTGGCAATCTAAATGTGACCTTGAAATTGACCTTTGACCTACTTTTCACCATGAACTGAACTTTGCAAATTTTGCTTCCCTTTTATCTCCCAAACTGGCAGAGATAGGTCCATAGTTACTATTGAACTTGAATGGGAAGTCATATGCTGGCAATCTAAATGTGACCTTGAAATTGACATTTGACCTACTTTTCACCATGAACTGAACTTTGCAAATTTTGCTGCCCTTTTATCTCCAAAACTGGCAGAGATAGGTCCATAGTTTCTATTGAACTTGAATAGGAAGTCATACACTGGCAATCTAAATGTGACCTTGAAATTGACATTTGACCTACTTTTCACCATGAACTAAACTTTCCAAATTTTGCTTCCCTTTTATCTCCAAAACTGGCAGAGATAGGTCCATAGTTACTATTGAACTTGAATAGGAAGTCATACACTGGCAATCTAAATGTGACCTTGAAATTGACATTTGACCTACTTTTCACCATGAACTAAACTTTGCAAATTTTGCTTCCCTTTTATCTCCAACACTGGCAGAGATAGGTCCATAGTTACTATTGAAGTTGAATAGGAAGCCATACATTGGCAATCTTAATGTGACCTTAAAATAGACCTTTGACCTACTATTCACCATGAACTGAACTTTGAAAATTTTGCTTCCCTTTCATATCCAAAACTGGCAGAGATAGGTCCATAGTTACTATTGAACTAGAATAGGAAGTCATACACTGGCAATCTAAATGTGACCTTGAAATTGACCGTTGACCTACTTTTCACCATGAACTGAACTTTGAAAATTTTGCTTCCCTTTTATCTCCCAAACTGGCAGAGATAGGTCCAAAGTTACTTTTGAAGTTGAATAGGAAGTAATATACTGGCAATCTTACTGTGAAATTGACCTTTCACCTACCTTTTGATGAACTTTTGATATATTTTTTTGCATATTTTGAAAATTTTTGTTGATTGCATTTTTACAGCTTGTCAAGCAAAAGACTGGTGGCTGTGTCCCTTATTTTGTGTATGTGGGGGTCTATACGAATGCGCTTGCTCCAGCTGGTGGTACAATATTCGGAGGCGGTATCGCCTCTCTGATCCTCTAGTTCCAGGTTGATTTCTTGTCATTTTCCAGGAAAATAGTTGTGGATTGGATAAATGCATTAAAATCTGATAAAAGTTTGACTCATTTTTGTTCCAGACTTTCAGACCATGAACCAAAACATACCACTGTCAGTGTTGATGTGTCTAAGATAGCATACAAACCAACTCAAAATGATGTGAAAATATACACTGACAGTAGTAATGGAATCAAGTCTGGTACCAATTCTTACAATAAGGTAATTATCATTTTGATACTCTGGTGTTGTTTTTGTGGTGATTTCTCATTTTTCACAAGTTAAGAGGTATGGTAACCATTCAGATACTGTGTGTGTGGTGGGGGTGGGGCTGCAGCTTACAGGGACTTTAGTGTGAGTGTCATAAAACTTTGAATTATTGAAAAGGTGCTTTATTGTCAGAGGTGCTAACATTTTAAGTACAAGATGAAGTCTTTTCTTAATCCTTTTCAGATGCAGCCGAGGTCTTCTTTAGATGAAGATTCAGTTAAAGGCCCATCCCCACCCAAAACAGATTCCTACAACAATCTGTATGATGCTTCTTCAAATGTCTCCCTTGGTGCTGCTGTGCACAAGCCAGCCACTCAATCCCTGCCAAGAACACACTCTCCAACCCGTTATAAAAGACCTGCACCAGTGAATAGACACAATGATGTAGGCGAGAAAAGGGCTCCCATAGCCACTCCAGAGGGCAGTCCAACTGCACAGCGTGCTCATCCACCAAGAAACTTTATCAACAGCCCTGGAGCTGGACGGACAGCCCCTCAGAGAATTCAACATGTTGGTCAAAAACCCAGCACAAAACGCCCCACAGATGGAGTAGAACATACAGGAAAAAGTAATGGAAATGTTAAAAACTATAATGCTCAAATTAGAAATCACCATCCTGTGGGATATAGCCCATACCCAAATGGACAGATACCTAAAAGTTCCAGTCGGAACAGTTTGGGGAGCAGGTCCTCTGTTGAGAGAGGCCCAATAGAAAATGGTGGTGCTGGACTCATAGAAGAGTGGCCTGCTGACAGGTCTGGTTATAAAAGGCCCATGTCATTTGTACGAGCACTAGAGATGTCTGAAAACATGGAACAGCAACAGGCTAAAGAAAAAGAACATGAACGCCATAAACAGGAAATTGCACTGGCCAAAGAGAACAAAAAGAGAAGTTTATATGATTCCACATATGAAATTTCAGTTTGAAATTTCCAGACAAAAAGAAATGCACTGTAGGTTGACTAGTCTAAGCCTCAGGGTTTTCCAAGGTTTGAAAGGAAAGTAGCTGAATATGTTACAAGCCCAGTTTGGTCAATGAAAGTGCTATCCCCAATGTGGAAAAGATGAGCATTATACTCTTGTTTGCACTTGAACTAATGAGAGTGACGACATTCTAGTTATTAAAGCTGGTGTTTTTTTTTTGTTTTGTTTTTTTAGTGTAAGCTTTGTAACAGAAACAAAGTCACAAATGTTGTGTATGGTCAGTTTGGGCAAGTATGTTACATGTCATATTATAAGAGCCTTGTTACATATCGGTGTAAACAACGGATCATTCCATTTTGGTTCAGGTCTTAACAGAATGCCTTCAGTATGAAAGGCAATCAGGTAGGCGGAATACTGCTAGTGACAATTTCAGAACTGCAGAGTTGTAAGCATATTTTTCTAACCAAACTCTGCAGTCTATGTTGCAATCTCATCAAAGTCTAGAAAAAGTAAGAAATGTAAAATTGTAAGAAGGATCTGTTTGTGGTCTGTAAGAGAGCAATACTCCCATAGATCACTTTTTTTTATCATTCTCTCCGAAGTGAAGAGCTGATGGGGTCTTCCAAAAATGTCTATATTCATAAAAGAGAAAATAGGCTATTTTTACAACTATCACATTAAAAAAAGAATGAGCAGCAATGATTACCATTTGGTTATGAAGCCCAATAACAAACTTGTCATCTAGGACTTGTGTACCTGTTCATGAGTTCATTTTAAAAATGCATGTTGTTATTGGACAACTGATTACAAGGGATGAAGTGGATCCTTGGAAAGTTACCACTGACAGATACATACACCTGATTGCAAGAATTCAGACCTTGTATAAGGTAATTAAGCATGCTCCTGGTAAATCAGAAAAAAGTAAACACTTCAAGTGGGTCTTACCGATTAGGCAGTTGTACAGCAAAATATTTTTAAAAATTCCCTGAAGCTATGTCCATTGCCTGAGGCATACCTTATATTAATCAGGCGAGAAAAGATCAAATGATAAGTTTTTAAGATCAACCTTGTAAAAAAAAAAAGGCACTTCTTTGTCTTAATTTTTCAACATTTCTGTTCTGCAATTTGCGAATTGACCGGCTAGAAGTGTAGGAACAACTTCGCAGTATCTTCTTTCTTGAAAATTGGTAATGGGGCTCATATATAAAGTATTTTTCTTTATTTACCAGACCAATTGAACTTCTGATCATGCCCTCCACATTAAACATTTTTTCACACATTTCGGTAAGACCCGCTTTAAGAACTAGGTGTTTGAATATACAGCCATAAGTTGGTATAATTAACCTGGTCTTAATTGTGGTAAGTTATTGCTATGAAACATTACTTATAATGCTTTTTAACTAAATCGGACCATTTGGTAATTATGTTCAAATTCTAGTTTAATAAGTGAATCAGAATTTATATTTTATATTGGGTGACAAACTTGGATAGAAAATGGTGTAAAAAAGATGATCATGTCATTGAAGATTTTTTTATATTTGTTTATGATTATATTGAAATATTACACAAGATGTTGTTTTGCTTGTTGGCTAAATGGCATGTATTTTAAAGGTTTTTGCTGTGTCCAAGCTTTGCAAGATTTACACAATACAACTAAGTGCTAATTTTGCTCATTATAACATGATGATCACAGTGTTTAATATAGTGTACATTGCATTTACAAGTAGGATGTTTTCAGACATATGTAATCAGTTTATATGATAACAGAATTTAGTTATATTTATTATTGTCAGTCTTCAAAACTGTATAAAGACAAAATGATGTAACATAGCAAATGTCTTCTTTTATAATAATAAAAGGTTATAAACTTACATTGTGTGATTATGAGTATGGTAATTACA
Organism: Lingula anatina; assembly: GCF_051362555.1. Lineage (NCBI taxonomy): Eukaryota > Metazoa > Brachiopoda > Lingulata > Lingulida > Lingulidae > Lingula > Lingula anatina. The sequence continues at coordinate 59,713,821 of NC_141767.1, forward strand.
ACTTCCCAAGTGAGTGGCATCTGCAGATACCAACCTTCAATTTGTGGCCAAATATATGTGTGTTTCAAATAAGGTTATTTTATCTTAAATATAAGAATGGACATGATCTAACATTTACAGATGCCATTTGTAATGAATGGTTAATGACCAGTAAAAAATTCTAGAAAAATTCTTCTGAATCATTGTTTTTATAACAATGCCTCATAATAGCTATGTCTCTGTGCCCTCATCTTCAATGGGTTCCACAATCTGCAAGCAAGAATCCACAAATTCTGCAAAAACTGGCTCATGCATTGCATTGTCGATGTCTTTGGCGGTATTGTCACTTCTGTCCAGTGCTAACAGCATATTGCACAGGTGTGGGTTTTCTAAAAGGCTTCTTAACTCTTCGGATTGACCTAAAATGAAGAAAAAATTTTAATTTAATAAACTAATAGAGAAAAATTGCATTTTAAAAAGTAAACAGTCTTCAAACAACACTTTGCTGTTAGATGATACATTTGTATTTCAAGACTCAATTTTCACACTTGAAAGTAAATGTTTAATAATGCACGTTAGTTATCCTCAGTAATACCACACTTTACCTAGTAACTTCAATTTTTGCTCTGAAACCTGATCTTCACTTTTATCTTCATCTCCACAAGAATCTTCTGAAATCAAAAATTTCCATTTAAACTACTTGGTAATGCTGACAGACACTTGAAAGATGTGTTTTGCCAATGCTCCATTTTATCATAAACAGGCAAGTTCTAGTAAACATTTTTTAAATAATCTAATCAAGCAGGTTTTAAAAACAAATCAATGCCACTCTACAGATACACAGTTTGGCACTTATTAAGTCAATAACTTGAGTAAAAATTAAATTGAACGGGTGTTTATATGATTTAAAATCAACAGAAACAGTGTAATGCTAGTATCCTAGAAATATAGGTGCTAATTTTTTTTCTTACCAAGCTGTGAGGTGTGTGTACAGGCAGTAGAAGAATGAGTACCTATTTTTTTAGGCAAGTTACATCCCACCTCTGGAGCAAAATGAATGTTGAAAATAAATAATATATCAAAATTCTGAGGTAAAAATGTTTTGCAGAATTCATTTTTCGTTAAGGGTCACTTAATTAAAGCACTTAATGCGAACTTTTCTTATCAATATTTGATCTTTGCTCCACTGAAATTTATTTGACAAATAAGTCTTCCATACATGGATTAATTCAATTACACAAACAATATTAAACTGTACAGAAAAACATAATCCAACAAGTATTATATTCAATAAAAAGTACCTTTGTGTTTTCTGTAACAAGGCACTGAGCAGCTGTAAGAGAAAAGTAAACCATTTGTGATTCATGGAACTTATGCTGATATAGATAAATCCCCCAAACCATTGTACACCTATTGAGACAAACTATTGATATCACATACTGAGAATACAGATCTCATTACAAAAAAAAAAAAGAAAAACATTTTAGAAAAAAACCAGGGACTAATTTTGAACGTAGAAATGGATTTGTTAACCTTTGGTGAGTATAGGAAAATTGTCATTTACCCCAGAAAAATTCATTTTTTGGCCAAAATGAACAGTTGTTGTCCTTTTAAGGAAGCAAAGCCCCCCCCCCCCCCCCCCCCCCCCACCACCACCACCATCTACAACTACACACACCAACGAAAAATTCAAAGTCACAGCATTCAAAGATAATTTTTTACAACAGAGGCTAAGGATTAGTGTCTACTTACTATTTTGTACGACATTTAGGGCATTTGTACTTAGCCATGTGCACTGTACAGATACCGCACGTTTCTGAAATCTTAGCCCCGTGTTTATCCATGCTTTTCTACGGAAGTGCCCTGCAACAGCTAAATACGGATATGTCTCCGCGTAGAAAAGATAATCTCGCTATTTAATGTTCCATTTTTGTTATAGCAGAAATCGTCTGCAAAGGAAATCTTTTTTGCAATTTATTTGTGTGATATTAGGGCGACTGCTTTGATATCAAAATTTATCTTGATTGCAGTGCTTTCATGCGCAGTAATCCAAAACATTATTACCCCGCACTAAATGATAATTATAATTGTCTTTGCACTTTATACTCTTTGAATTCTTAGTTACGCCTCTAATATTTTGAATTTGAATTGTAACGTAAAATGTATTTTTCCTTTACCCATAAAATTGTAAGACATGATTAGAATTAACAATGTGCGTGTTTGTTATTGTATTAAGTGCAGAGTCCTGTTAATGAGAACTGTGGTGTGAATGGAAAGTAGAAATGGCTCGGTTCGGAGGGCAGGATGTCGATGGGTTTGCTGATGGCAAGACAGACAAAAACGGCACATCCTTAAGACCTGTTTGTGAATACGTAAGCGTACTTTTGCCTAGAGAACAAGATGGAAAATACCTACTGACGCAGTACGATGATCGAGGGTGGTGGTTACCGTCAGATTGCAAGGATGAAAGAGAATCCTTTAAGGATGCAGCACAAAAATTTGCAACACAGGTACCCTCAAATCCCTTGCAAATGAGACCATGCAATTTTTCATGTGAAAAGTTATTGGATGCTCATTTAAGAATATGTAAATCATTAATTGCAGCTTCAAAATATTCAATATACATAATACAAAGCCATTTATTCTACTGGTAATCGCAGTACGCCACAGGTTGTTTTTATTGATTTCCTATTATACAGTTGCGTGCAATCCCACATATACAGGTTGATTCATGTGCATTTGCATATACATGTTTGGATTAAAAAATGATTCATATCTGATTCAGAACAGATTTCTGTGTGGATTTAATCTAGCAGGAAATCCATGTGTTAGCATTCCTATATGCAGTTCCTGATATGTATGCTATACTAAGGTCTTTGCTCTCATGCATTAGCACAGCATACATATCAGGAGCAGAAAATATGAGAGCTAATGCATGAGATTAGTGCTAGTTTCAATCCTGACATTTTTCTGATACAACCAATGACAGGCCAGTCAAATCTCACACATCAGACGTGAGACTTCCACATTGGCAATTTCTTTTGAGTAATGTGATTTTTGCTTTTTTAACATGAACAGCAAAGTTTACTAGTAGGTTTTAAAAACTGGATAACCATACATGGTGACTGGGTGAGTATTAAAAGGACAAATTAATTTTGTAATTTTAGATATAAAATGTTTTCTTAATATATGACTATTTTTATTTTGTAAGTTAATTAACAATATTTTTTTTATAGTTGGCTGGTACTGAAGTCGGTCTTCAAGGCATTCTGAAAAGTCATATTGTCCGGTTGAAGGAATCCCTCAGGCTTGATATTACCTTTTTGGCTCATCCCATCAATTGGAAGGACACGGGAATTGTAACCACATGACTACTTTACTTACTGTTCTTGAGAATATAAATTTATTTTCTTTTATTCCACATATAGCTGTAAAATAACGTTGTTGATGAGACATTTGCATAGATTTTGCATGATCAGTTAAATTCTGATGTATGGAACATATTATTCATCAGATTTTCATGTTTTGTTTCTGGTCTTCTTTTTTTAGCTTACATCCATAAAATTTTTAATATTTTTTTAGAATGATGGCAATAGGATATGGGTTTCTCTGAGTGAATTGAAGAAAGCAGTGGAAGCAGGGGTGGAACCTACTCTACTGGGCAGGGAACCAATAGAGCTTATGAGTCAAGTAGAAAAGGGTAAGAAGATATATCTATCTTGAAGAGTAGTTCCACAAAATTTTTATCCATCTCTCAGGCAGGTGAATGTGTCATTGTGTGCTAACTTAAATGGTAAAGTAAACAAATGTATTTGTGAATGTTGATGATATACCTTCCATTATTTATAGTATAAGCATTTATAATAAAAGGATCTTTTTTCAGGTCTAAGGTTGTCAAGCCTTATTAGAAAATGTCAGTGTTGTAGTTATTTTTGCAGCAACAGTTTTTAACTTCTGCAGTAAGATTTTTCACCAGGTGATTTATCTCCCTAGATTCTTTTCAATGAATTAGAATAAGTCAGATGTATTATAAATATGTGCTGTCATTGTAGGCCCGTAGCCAGGGGGGGTTCGGGGGGTTCGAAAGAACCGCCCCTTTTGGTGGGAAAAGGTCCACTCTGGGTAAATTTTGATCTAGGTTTATTGAAGTTTTTATGGAAAAAGGTCCACTTTTTCAGAAAAAGAACCCCCCTTTTGAAATTGCTGGCTACGGGCCTGCATTGATAATTGCTTAACAGTGTTGTTATCCTCTTCATCTGCAGGCAGTTGTATTGTTCCATTGTCATTTCTAAGTGAACACATGGCAGATTGTACTGAAAGTTCTGTGGATAACCATGATTCTCCACAAAAACAATTACTCAAGGCTGCTAAACTGGGCAAAGAAGGTGAGAAATATCACATTACATAAAGCACCTAAGATGAACTTGTGTTGGACTTAAGCTGATGAAAAGCTCCAGCTATGTGTGCTGTTAAATTACTTGTTATTTTGGCATACCATTTGTGGTATAAATCAGTCTACCATCAATTGTTGAATGCTGTTAATGTTGTTGAATGCTGGGATTTTTAGTTTTGAAGACCTTAACATGACACTGGCTTTTTGGTGCATAGTTACACTGTAAAGTATTCCTTCATACTATATATAAATAGATGTAATACCGTATAGCTAAAAAAAAAACACGACTATTGGTACGCGTATGATCGATAACTGATTTAATTCTCGTAAGATTACCATCCGCCGTTTCTCGGACGCAGTCCCAGACAAAGGATCGGAAAGTTTCTAAATAAAAGAACTTATAAATGCTGCCACTAGCCATCCTTATTGTTCCTAAGTAAAGAGAGGCGATAATGATCTTTTCTTTCTTCTAGCTTAGTCTGTCGACTAAAATGAACAAGGTTAGGCCTACAATGCAACCACCTATTATTACGACCATTAATGAGGTTCTTTGCTACACTCCCTTTCTTCATGATCGCGAAACCAGTGGGGTGCTGTGTTTTAAATATATAAAAAAGGGTCTCGCGAGGTGAAGCTACAATAATGAAATAAAAAAATCCAATGAATAGGCCTAGCCAATAAACCATGAAGCACGTAGTCTAGGCCTCTTCTTTGACCGACATCACATTTTTACATTCTTTGTTTTAATAAGAGGACGAACGTGGTCTAATTTGTCTTTTGGTGGTGTGTGATTTTGCTCGAAGTAGCGGAGTCAAGTAAATCGGTGATTTACCGTTGGTAAGAGTAGCGATCATCGCTCCTGCGTCCTCATAGATTACTTTCTAATCACCCGTAATTAACGCAGTCAGGAATAAGCGCTCAAATAGGGGTTTTTGTATCAGGGAAAATTTTAGTATTAATCTTATGTTATTATGTATCTGTATTATGTAATCATGTAACTCATTTTCCCAAGGCAACCACCAATTATGACGACCATTAATGAAGTTCTCTGCTACACTCTCTCCTCATGATCACTTGCTCGATCGTGAAACCCTGGAGGTGTTGTATATATATATTTGGGGTAGTTTACTATAGCATGCTACACTCTCCTCATGATCAGCTGCTCGATCGTGAAATCTGGAGTGAAACCCATGGTTTATCTAACAATGGTTTAAATAAATAAAAAGGGTGTCACGGAGGTGAAGCTGCTTAACTCATAAGAATAACGAACGAAAAAATACGATGAACATTTAATAAACCACGAAGCACGTATGTTTTGACCGTTATCGCCTTTTTTTACATAAGATGTCTCAACAAGAAGGCAGATGTAGTCCTATTTGTCTTTTGTTGGTGATTCTTGATCTGCTTCAGGTGGCTGAGATTAGTTGATCGGTGATGCACCTTTGGTAAGAGTAGCAATCATCACTCCTGCGTTCTAACGGATTACTTTCCAACCCCCCATAATTAACGCAGCCAGGAATAGGCGCTGAAATAGGGGGTATTAAATCAGGAATTAATTTTTGTAATTATGTATCCGTAAAATAAGAATCGTAACATTATCACGTATTTTTCCTGATGGAAAATATCATAATTTATGCACACTGATCGAATTATAAAGAAAATCTCCAGATTTAAACAAAGGTCAGTCAAGTATCACTCATCCCAGGCTGCAGGGCAGATATAGAGAATTGAATGAAGCGCCAGTGATCTGGCAACCCTACAAATTTGTCATAATGATTCATGGGCAAACAATAGAAGCATGAAATTAACACCTTTTACAGTGTGAATGACGACACCTTATGAGGCTTTTGTTTCTTCCCCTGGGTTGGTATTACAAAGTAAGTATGTTGACGTAAGTGTGTTGACTTTTGCATGTTCAAAGGAACAATGGAAATGTCATTTCAAAACAAAGAGCCACATTTCCCTACTTAGGTGGCCAAAATATTGTCAATGAAACGCAAAAAAGACAAAATCACCAGCTGTTACTGACTGAGTCTAACTCAAATGCAAAAAGGTACGCACAGCGACAAAGCGCTATTGTAAACAATGACCCGACGATGAGATTAATAAGATGTATAAAATGACTATTTGTACTATAAATCTGTACCCCTGCCCCTACTTGTATATTATTACACACACAAGGCCACCCTATACCAGAGTTACAGATTGATTTTTCATTACACAGTCTCTTGCACTGAAGAAAAATACTCATAATTAATTTGCGGCCCTAGTAGAGGGTCTTCTCTTGCTTTCTCTCAAATCAAAATAAACTAGCAAACATGAAAATTGGCAAAATGTATTAGAATGTAAAGTGTTGCGAACCCTTTAAACAAGGTGAATGGTAATATGCACGTTTAGACAAATTTTAATTTTAATTTCAATTAAATTTAATTTTAATTAAAATTGATATTACCAAAATTAGTAAATGTCGTTTGCGTCATGTATCAATATTTTTGCGCATAATAGTACCTACGTTATAAACATTCAGCACAGATATTTGGAAGGCCGCTCTTTTGTTGTTTATATCAAAGGAAAACTATTTGATACCCATCGTATGAATCATTATACCATGTTAAGAGATTAGCATACTAATTTATGTCCCCAGTAATAATAACTTTAACAATAAGAACAAACCTTCCTACTTTGCTTTCCGTTGCAAAAACAATTAGCCACGACTGTTTTATATATTAATAGATATTTATAATAATGACAATTTCAAAATCTTCAAAAGCACCGACAGGGACACGAACTCCCGTCAGGCAGGTTGCAGATGACTCAACGACGTTAACCGTTGTTCCACCAATTCTATTCTTCACGCACAGAGATATCGACAGCTCTGTATTGCCGCGCATGCCGAAGCTTTGCGGAAATTGCCGAAGGCTAGGAAAATTCTTCAAAATATACTTTTATTACATTTAATCACCGACAAATCTCCGGTAGAAAAAATCCATTTACGCTTTTGTAAAGAACTCCTAGGTGTACATTCTAAAAGTACAAACCAAGCTGTCAGAGGAGAACTCGGTAGGCTACCAGTGTCCTTTAAAATCCAAACACAACTTATAAAATTTTGGCAAAAAATATTAAACTCGGAAGATAATAGTTTGTTGAAACAGGCCTACCTAGATGAAATAGAAAATTACAAACTTTTAAACACATCCAACCTTACAGAGATAAAGCAGGAACACATGTCATGGTGCGAAGGTGTGAGACAAATACTTTTTGAGAATGGCTTTGGTGATGTGTGGCTAGGCCAAAGATATGATAAAAACTTTATCCAGCGGTTTAGGGAAAGAATCAGGGACAGAATAACACAAGAATGGCAGAGAGACATAACTAACACCAAGTCCAAATTACAAGTTTATTGTCAATACAAGAACAAATGTATGAAGGAAAGATACTTAGATACAATTAAAGATAGAGATAAATGCACCACTTTAACCAGATTCCGCATAAGTGCACACAACCTAGGTATTGAAACAGGTAGACATGAAAAAATTCCCCAAGCTGACAGAATTTGCAAAAAGTGCCATTCTGGTGAAATAGAAGATGAAATCCATTTCCTAGTGTCATGCCCCCTTTATACAGACCTTCGATATGATCTTTATTCAATATACAAAAAACAACATAGTCACTTTGAGCACCTTACCAGAATGGATAAATTTAAAACACTAATGACTGGTAAGAAGAACGAACACATTATTGCTCTTGCCAAGTATTTATGGTTAGCCTTCCAAAAAAGGGACTGTGCTGCACCCATAACCAGTTGAGTAGGTAGAGCCATTTGGGCTCTGCCAAATATGTTTTGTATTTTTCATACAAGGAGTCATACAATATCACTATTGATCATAATTCATATTTATATATATTTGCATTCCTTTGTACATTTTCATCTATTCATGTAGATGCATACGTTACAATGAATAAAGTTTAATCAAATCCAGTCTCCCACTGCCCTGAGGTATGGCTAAAGGCTTTCAGTTGTCATCAGACTTTGTAATTTGGGAGAAAAAAGTGAAACAGTAACTTCTGGTGATGAATAATAGGTAATAGTGCTGCAAGGTGTTGTTTTTTATCCCTCTTAACGTATGAAAATATGCAGGTTTTCTGATATAATAAGACTTTGATAAAATCAAAACCAATAATACTTTAAAGTCGAGAGTCGGGATAAATATCGGCAAGGTGGAGATATGTCCCGCCGGCGCTTCCGCAACAGCAAGACTGAAGGACGCAAGTTACAAAGCAAAACATGTTTAGTCAAGTTAAAGACTTAATTACCGGTTTAACTTCGGCGGCAGTGCCTACTGCTGTGAGCAACATGCGCTGTCCATCGTAATCCCCCTATCATTAACACTGTCGGGGACGTGCGCATTAGCGCGTCTGATGTAGACAGCGTGTGCTATTAAAGTGACCGGGGACTTATTAGCTATAGTGTAGTTTTTGAAAGATCTGCAAACAAATAAGGTAACTCACAGAAGACTAAATATTCTGATTTTATGTATTTCTCTTTTAAGAAATAGAAATTCTGTTCCAAGAATTTTGTATGCAGTGTTCTCCCAGCTTAATGATGAATGAGACAGTATTTAAGAAGTATTTACTCAGCAAAGGAGCCAAAGAAGAAGACCTTACAGATTATTTCAGGTACATTGTACCATAACTTGCTGTTTTCTGATTGTAACATCATGCTTACCTGAATACAACAGAAAAGGGGGTGATACCAGCTGTCTTTAAGATTTGTCCTAATGACTAATGTTTCACTCTATCAATTTAATATAGATGAAAAACATAAAAACACAAAGTCTTTCAAAAAAGTAAACAAGTTAAATTTTCTCTTGCTTAAGTAATACACTATCTTTATGTTAGCGTGAGCCTAACATTACATAGACACTAATTGCTTATATATATTCCTGTTTAATAAAAGAATTTTTGCTGACATTAATTGAAAGTTCTATTCAATTGTAGGGCCTTTGATGTGCACCACAGAAAAATGTTAACTTTTAAAGAAGTGTTATTAGGCTTGGCATCTCTAGACCCTGTAACACAACATGGTGGCACACCAGCAGAGATGAGATGTCGGTACATGTTCAGGTTTTATGATAAAAATGGAGATGGTTATCTACAGTTTGACGAATTCAAGTATGTTTATTTTTAAGTTTTAGACAGTGGCATTCTTTAGGTGCTGATTTTTTTTTTTTGTCAGAAATGTGTGAAATGTTTGTTTTTTTTTAAGGATTTGTTGCTTTTAATTGATATAGAAGTGACAAGACTGAGGTTTAAAAAAAAATCTTATTATGTTGATGCTGTGGTTAGTAATATTAGCTGTAGCCATATAACAGTAATATAATCACATGAGTGATAGAATATAGTTTCATTGCTTAGCAATATTATTATGAAAATGATATTTTTCTTCATTTTTTAGAAAAATAGTGCTTGACATAAGATATAGCAAAGGGCAGACAATGAGTGAAAAAGAAGTTGAGAATGAAGCCATAGAAAATGCCAAGTATGAACATTAATTTTTTTGTTTAAAAGGAAAAGCGAGTATTTGTATTTGTCTGATCATGTAGATGTATATATTTTATTTAAACAACTGAAAGCACTAGTTCATGTATATTCTTTTAAATATTTAAAAATGCAAGCACAAGCTACCAGATGATGTTGCTGTCATGTGCATATTATCTTATAAGAACAAAACAAAGTTAATTTTCTGATAGAATACAAGTACTTATGCTTGGAAAATTTATATTTATTCATTTTCCAGAGTATTTGGGAAAGAAACCAAAGAAAAACTCCCTCTAACAGATTTTTTGACTGCGGTAGGTCAACTCAAGTTCAGAGGTACTTCATCTCTGTTCAGGCTACCAAATTCCTGTATACCAAGGAATAAGAGGAAAAGGTAAATTGAGCGTGTTAACAACTACATGGGTATGACAAGCAATTCATTATGGAAAATGTTTGAAAATCACATACTTTGGTTCTGACATTTTGATATCCATATTTTTATTTTTACTTTCCAAAACAAATTCTGTGCTAGTCTTGTAATCTCAATCAGCTTATCTAGTGCATATTTAAAGATTCATATAAAGCAAACATGGATTTCCAGACACACATATAAGCCACTTATACTAGTGTGAAAATAGTTTCATTTGATCTCAGTTTTGATCGTCAGAAAGTTTTCGTTTATGATAGATCCAGATATTTGATTTACCTGTTGACTGTTTCGTCTGTTCAACCTGACAGACTTGGTCACAACTGAATTACCTGTTCAGGTGAAGGTGAACAGGTAATTACCTCAGTCTTGTTCAGTTGTGACCAAGTCTGTCAGAGTGGGGGCACTACCTCTCAAAAACCAGTTGGATTACCCCCAATTTTTTTTTTTTTTTCATATTTTTTACTCATATGGTGAGTTGATTTTGTTGTACTATTTTTTTTTTCAAAACCGCTAGGGCAGAAATGGTGTATCTGAAATATGAGAGAACACCTTAAATGCATCTTTAATGTGAACTTTTTCAATTTATGCAGAGCCACTCCAAAGAAGAATGAGGATGGTCTCAGCCCACCTAATAATAAAAGGTCAAGGTCTGACATCCTGAACACCACAGATAATTTCAACACAAGGAGCAGTTCTCCAGACAAGGCTGATGGTAAGTGTGCATTGTTAATTTAAGGGTTTGGTTTATCCAGTTAGCTCCTTTTGAATTAAAAAGAGTATAGAGGATAAATTTTTGATGTGTATGAATATTTCAGACTGAAAGCAACTGATTATTATTAAATGAATAGTGATAAATTTTTCAGTCATTCTTTTGCTTGCTGTTCTAATAATTATGTAAATTAAAATTAAATCTGCTCTCTCTCTCGCTCTCGCTCTCTCTCTCTCTCTCTCTGTGTGTGTGTGTGCATATATTTCTACATGTTAGTACACACATACTTTATCAACCACTGCAAATGAACCTTTGCTGTTTTCTTTTACTGGTGTTTGAGTGTCTGTTTGAATGTATTGAACCAATAATGTTTGTCTTCGGACTAGATGCAGAAGACATCCCAATATTTGCTTCCCCTTTAACCCCAGGCCCCTTGTCTGTGGACTCCAAATATGAGTTGGCAACACACACAGTTAAAGTACGCAGGACTGGAACTCTTTCGGATGTCAGTGCATTGTGGGATTTGCAAGGTTGGAAAACAGTTTACTTGGTAAAATATTAATGAGTATGAAGTCATATTTTAAACTGACAGCAAAATCTATATATTATGTAGAATTGTAAAAAGGCAGACACTAGAGTTGCTAATATTCAGTGGAGCAATATATATATGATAATTGCTTTCAAATCAAAATTATCATATTTGTAGGTACATCAACAGGTATAGCAGATGTAGATCTCACAGCAGAACGAACAAGGTTTCACAGAATGCCTTCATTAGATTCCTTTAACCAGGTGCCTGATGATAATTAACTTGATTATATTTTGTTTAAATATCTTTTGTAAATTATGTTATTTTCTGAGATGAATTTGATTAAAAAATTATGTTGTCTTAGTCTTTATCTAAATGTACACTTTTATTTGCAAACACAGTTGTGTACATGTGTGTACAACTAATGTGTGTTTGTGTGTGTGTGTATGTGACAGATTTCCTGTTGTTGCTTCCAGAAGTCTCACTCCAATGAAATGCTAACTGGACTGAGGTATTTTGAAAGAACAATCAAGGCAACCAATGGAGGTCAAGCAAAGGTTAGTTCTGCAATGAAAAGAGATGTTATTTTGTTATGCTTGTCAGATCATTTGTAAGGTTGCCTTTATTATTTATTTATTTGATTTTTTAAAACTTTATTCATATTTTTGTTTGTTTGATATATTTTCTGATTTTTATATTTTTAGATGTATATTTTTGAGCTCTTTAAAACAACAAAAAAATTAATATCTCTTATTTTTCAGGCGGCTTTTGACTGGGGACAAGTAGACAAAAATGCTCTTGCTAAATGTTTACTGGCATTATGTAGACAAGCTAAAGTGACCTTGGCAGCAGAACCAAGATTACTGCGACTCAAGTCACCAACTTACATTCTAGGTAAGACAAAAGCCATTTTGCCGGGAATGTTTCATTTTATGCCCAGGTAGTAATATAAATAGTCAGAATGTGACCAGAGAGGTTGGTTAGAAATGATTTGATTCAATGTTTGTGTGATAAACCATTTGCCGTCCTCAGGGATAAAAATAACAATTTTAGTTAAGAATAAAAAGGTTAGATACAGTTTGTTTATTAATTGGAAAATTTAGCTTTGATGAGGCTTTTTATGGTATTTTAAACAAATGGATTTATACCTGAGTATCTGATGTTTACAAGATCTTACTAAATTCTGTCACTCTAGGAGATATCCATGGCAATTACAGAGACTTGGTATGTTTTGAGAAGGTTTTATGGCGTATGGGACCCATGCTTACTCCTTCAACATTTTTATTTCTTGGAGACTATGTAGACAGAGGAGAGTTCGGGGTAGAGGTGAGACTTGATATTTTATGCAGACTCATCAAGTAAAAACTTTCTGAGGAGAAAATGGAGTGTGTGTTGTTGGTATTAAAATCAGATGATGTTGAAAATGAGAAAAAATAATAAGTAGCAGCAATGCCAGTGGCTTTTGACTTTTTTTACCTGAAAATGCAATCTTAAAGTTATGTACAATATAATGAATTTCCATTTAATTAAAGAATGCTTTTAATTATGCTTAAAAGAATTTCCTACTCAAATGTACCTAGATTAAAGAAATTTGAATGAAAGTGTGAGCAACTGATTTAGAGGTAATGATTATAAAGTTCAAAGAATATGTATTGTTAAATGCCTAGCAATAATTACTTATGTATAAGCTGACCGAATGTTTTATGCTTTGTAGGATTTAAGGCTTTCAGCAGATTAAAAGTTCTATGCAAAACTTGAATTAATGTTATGCAAAGATCTTCCAAATTAAGAATTGATTTAGCTGAAGTCTCAATTTAAATAGAATTTTCAGTTTGGAATATCTTCTTCTATTTGTGACACTTTTAGTCTGAGTATTTCCACGGTCTAATGTGATTGGTTCCATATAAGTAAATTTTATTATTTAGGTTGTGGCATACCTGCTGGCACAGAAATTGCTGGGTCCTAGCAAGTTCTACTTGTTACGCGGCAACCATGAACTCAGATCTGTGCAGCAAATGTTTCAGTTTAAAAAGTAAGATGCCCTTGATGAATTAATAATATTTACTCAATTTCTTTTCATTTTTTTTATTTTCTCTTTAACTACTTGATTGAATAAGACGTAGTAGAACAGAGGTTTACAACTGCAATTATATATTTCACTGCATATTTTTCATTGCCAATGCAAGTTCTGCTTTAATTTCAGTGAATGCATCACCAAATTTGGTGACAATGTTGGTGTCCAGGTGTGGGAAGCAGTCAATGACTGCTTTGATGCTATGCCTGTGGCAGCAACAGTAGACAATAAGGTGAGATGACAAGGTATAAGATTAAAGAGATTAAATGTATCACAAATAAATGTATTATGATGATGATGATGATGATGTTCATGTCCTTGACAAAAAAGGAGAAAACTATTCTTTTTTATTTTCAGATCTTCTGTGTTCATGGAGGAATTCCATCACCAGAGCATGGTGGAGGAAGCATTGAAGCAATTAACAGTGTACCAGTCCCTCTGAGAGACCCAGAAACTGAGAGTCCACTGGCTTGGGACATTATGTGGAGTGATCCTGTACAGTTAGTATCTGTTATCCTGGTATCACTAAGATATCAGTGGATAAGATAAATTATACCCTGTTGGACATGCTTTCAACAACAAAATTTTAGTAATGAGTGTAGCCATCTTCCTTGAAGGCTAATATTTTGTGCTTTTGGCTAAAATTTATATGTAAAGAAGAGAGGTGTCTGTTTATATGTTTTGTGAAGCACAACTTAGCCAGCTGAGTGTTAGTGACCAAAAACCGACTGCGCATTGCTGTGCATTTGTTTGTTGCAGTTGCGCAGCCATTGTTTGCTTGTTTGTTTTAGTTTGGAGATGACTTCACCTGAAATTCTACAAAACTTAAAAAAGAACAAAGGTTTCATTCACAACACACGTAGGGGTACTGCCTACTTCTTCAGTTGTGAGGCACTGATAGAATTTCTAGAGAGAAACCATTTGTCCCATGTAGTCCGTGCCCACGAAGTGCAGCAGGTTGGATTCCAGGTACAGATTTGAACATAAATTGCTTAATTTAATGAACATCCTCAGCTGTCACCAAATGAGACATTTTCCCTAGGGAGACTTCATGAAAAGTTGTTTTTAAACAGGGCAGGGTCTAAAATCTGGTGTGCACAAATGATTATTGGTTGTCTTAAACCAAAAAACTGTGATATTTAGTAAATAAATAGTTTGACCACGTGTGATCTCAGGGTTGTGTACAGTGATATTATCCTCAATTTCTCATTGGTAGGTTCAGCAAAGGGGAAAGCTGCTGACAGTGTTTTCCTCATCCAGATACTGTGGTGGATCCAATGAAGCAGCATGTGTCCTGGCTGACAGTAACAAGCTCAGAATGATACGACTAGATACGACATGATGTGGCATTTGATGCTGCTTTTACCATGATACACATCTCCTGTTAACTTTAAAGATATTAAGTCGCCAAGTTGGATTGAAGTAATGTAATACAAGCAAGTAATCCTTGTAGACTGAACTACTTGGGTACAAGGATGGCATTGCCATTTTTTGGATTTACTGGTAAATAAACCAAATAACTGACATCTAAGTGTGCGCAAAATGTGATGTGATGCAAAACCCATAAAAGAAGAATTCAGTAACTGATGTATGGGGATTAAATGGCTGTGATCTTGGCTTGGCAAGCTCATGTGGTTGAAAGTGTGTTACCATTTGCGAAGGTTTTGAAAGTTTTAAATTTCAGAACAAGAATTTTGATAGCCAGGTTGACTGGGCAGGTCCCAAGATGACTTTTGATTTTTTTCTTTTAATAAATAAGGCAATTCGAGCAAAAATCTTTCATGAAATGTTGATATTTTAACAATTTCTCTGTCACTTGTCAAGTATTTCATGTATCTGAGCCTAAAAGAAAATTTCACTAGCTGCTTGGATGTGTGTTCTTTGGATAGTTACTTATTTACTATAACAATCATCCAATTCTATTCATGAAAAATTTCATATTTATTTATCATCAGTACCTTTATGTAAAATGATGTCATTCAGGAGTGAGAATATTTTTACTAAAGCACTGTACATTCCCTCTCACTTGATTCACACACATAATATCAATTGTTACACTCATGAAGTAGTTTTCAGGATTTCAGAAAACTCAGATGTCTTTATGTGGAATGATGAAGAGCAAAAATATTTACTGTTTGCTAAAAAATTCATCAGTTGTGAGTTGCTATTGTCATCTTTTAATAATAAATTTTTTTCTTCATTTTCAACTTAACTGGCATACTTTTCTTTTTCACGTAAATACGTAGGAATAGATAATAAAAATTATTATAGAAAATATATCAGTAAATGAAAAAATGGCACAATAGCCCTTTAGATAATATATCAGTAAATGAAAAAATGGCACAATAGCCCTTTAGTACATTCAAATCTGATCTCTTCATAAAAGCCCATAGTCCACTTGCTGGAAGAAATGCAGCTTCTGCAAAGTTCTGTTTTTCTCTTTGCTTTGTACTTGCATAACTTGAAGCTGAGTATTTTCTGTTTTCTTTATGATGTTGTACACATACTGAAAGAAAAGCAAACTTTGTAAACTTAATGTAACGTAGCTTAAAGATGCATACAAAGTCAATTTTTTGTCACAAAAACCAACCAAATGCCAGCATATAGTTTGAAGTAGTATAACTAAGAGAATTACCAAAAGGTATTGTTTAATTTTACCCGAAAATGATGTTTGAACGGATTTTTCTTCTGGCATTCTAAGCTGTATGTCAATGGGTCAGGAAAGTAGGTCACGGAATTAGGTTAATTTTACAACCAAAAATTTAAAAAAAGGAGCAGTCTAAAGGTCTTTTATGGCTGATCGAGTGATCTATTCAGTTTATCCCTTGGCATGTCGAATTTATTTGAGTCATATAAGAATCTAGTAGAAGTGGTTAACATGTGTTACTGGAATCCACGCTCCACCGATGCTCGGTTCGTATGTACCTTTAACAGCGTGCTGAGCAAACATACACAATTCGGTCAATAATATGAGTGAATTGGTTACTTTAATCTAACTAGGACATGAGCCGACCACCCCCAACATGTATCTCTGGTGACACAAATGATATGCGTAAATTGCTCTTACATCATGACTCCAAAAAAAAAAATCTGAACATTCAATAATTTGAACAAAGAAAGAAATTTTGAACAAGGAAAGAAATCTTCAATATTCGTACCAGGAATTGTTATGTAATTTTACCTGAAGAAATTGTTCAAAGTCGATTCCCTGTGAATCTTTGAAATTTATTGCTCTCAGACCAAGTAAACGTAATCCCTCGGAAGAATCGTCTCCCATGGTATCAAGTAGTTCTGTACTACAGAAACAATTAAAAGATTAAGCAGTATGTGTCAACTAAGTGAAGATTGATTAAACTGGTTAATAGTAATTAAGTAATTGCCACAATATGCCAGCAGTAAGGTTTCCAAATACTGACGAAAAGCTAATGTAAAATAAAAAAAGTGGTATCGCGTATAAAATTGCTGAACATAATTCCCAAGGAATAAAACGTTTCACGCATACTAAAAAAAAAACTTACAGCTCGTTGAAATCTAGAATGCCATCCTGATTGAAGTCAAACGTCTGGAATTCCGCTTTAAGTTCCCAAATATCCTCTTCGTCCCACTGGGGAAACCGGTGCAAAAGCACCTCGGTAGGGATATCTAGAAACAATTAAGTAGCAACTTTCTTCTTCTCTATACATTTTACACATTGTTCTTCGCCGTATATGATATAATCAAAGTGATAACTCGAAGCTACAAACTATTTAGATCTATTTACTTAGTAAAAAAAAGCGTATGTAAAAAAATTACCTTCAAACTTTCGCCCAGCTTTTAACATCCGCCGGCGCGCCAAGTGGAAGCTTGCAAAAAATTGCTCCGATGTCTCCTGTAACGGACTACGTGTATTTGGTGCCTCTCCTTCCTCGGTTTTCTGCTTTCCTGAAGATAACTCATATAAGCCATGAAATTAAAATTAAAATTATATGGCCCGGAACATACTTTACTGGAACATACGTAGGCCTATGTTACGTAAATGTTTAGCGATGGTAAAAATTAAATGTAGGCCTAGGCGTAAAATTGAGACAGTCGTGGATTTTTGTTCTATACACATATGTTTTTAAAAAGTGAATATGTTTACGACTTCGAATTCATTCAATTTTATTTTCTGATACTTAAGCATGTGAAATACACCTCTATAGTGGGTTTGGGTGAGTAGGGTCATCCTGGACATACAGTAGGCTACAATAGAACTAAAATGACAAGGGCATATATATATATATATATATATATATAAAGACCTACACGACTGACACAAGTGTACGTAGTAAAAAAGTACCTTGGTAATGCATTTGATCTAGGCAAATAGTAGGCCTAAGTTTGCGAAGACACACATCGTAATTATGAAAACGATTAGGCGTTACCTAAACAATCATTGAATAGGGTACACGATAGGCTATAGTTGTAATCAAGAATCTATTACTCTTCCCGCAATGCAAATTAAAGGTGGTAATAGCGCAACTGCTAACAAAAAATACTCACCGGTTGCAATATATTCGACGCGGTCGTAATAACATATTGGTGGCTTTTTCAACGGAAAGCTTAACCTAATCCCCATAATATAGGAGAAATCCCTACGTCACCATTACTCATACATGTATATGCCGACATGAACTATTCGATTATATCATTTATGTGAGCAAAAGTTCCATATATAGTCTTAGCCGGACAAACTGGACATGCCATTTTCTTGAATTTCCACAAAATTATTACTGTTACACTCATGTGTGTGCGTAACCTTAGCGAGGACGCGATGCAACGCTTGTACACGTCATCTTTGCGCGCGGTGACTCAGCACGAAAGTTCGCGATCTACGTTTTAAAATCCACATGAAAATACGGGCTGAGATATCCATGAGTTACCGATCGCGATAAAAAGGTGAAACGAAAGAACTGAAAGCTCTGCCCAAGGAAGCCCACTGCAATTAATTTCGGCGTTATTTGACTAGTGCGTGTGTGCGCGCGGGCGAGAGAGAGAGACGATCAGAGACGGGGCTGGAGAGAGAAAGTATGCTACTCATTGACTCAATTTTACTATGCTAGTTTGACTTACCTGCAAATCAAATCAGCCAAATGCGACAAATTTGACAATATACACTGAATATAGTGCCTTTGTCAACGCCACCGGGGAGGATGGCAACAAACAAGTTTGTTCGTTGAAATTAGAAAATAGTAAAATATCGGCCTTGCATGTATGCGATATGCGTGCCTGAGTATGGTAATGCACCTCTATCGCAATCTGTGAAACTTAAAAGGTGCATACAAAGTCAATTTTTTGCCACATATGCCAGCATATAGTGTCATGTAGTATTACTAAGAGAATTACCAAAAAGGCATTGTTTAATTTTACCCGAAAATGATGTTTGAACGGATTTTTCTGCTAGCATTCTATGCTGTATGTCAATGGGGCAGAAAAGTAGGTCAAAAAGTAGGTTAAATTTCCGACCAAAAATTTAAAGAAAGGAGCAGTCTGAAGCTCTTTTATGGCTGATCGAGTGATCTATTCAGTTTATCCCTTGGCATGTCGAATTTATTTGACTAAGAAACTAGTACTAGTACTTCTACTAAGAAACTAGTAGAAGTGGTTTACATGTGTTACTGGTTCGTACCTTTAAAAGAAAGCAAGTGCAAGCGACAACGCTCTCATGTGTTTAAAAGTAAATAAAGGGTAGACTGTAAGTTTCCTTTGAAGCATCCTCAGACAAAATGCCCGTAATAATAATTTTCTAAATCAGCTCCGGAGAAATCCACTGAGGACTCCCCGCGCGAAACCTTTTACGCATATCCAACACTGACAAAATAATAATAATAATAATAATAATAATAATAATAATAATTGCTAGGTTAAACAACAGAAATATGAAAACTACGAAACCACCTTTTGTAATGTTTATTTATGCTCTGATGCACTTACAATACTTAAATATAGACAAACGGAATGCTGCATTGATAGAATCAGTCCAGTACTTCAAGTATTGTTTAATAATTTTCCTTACTTCAGATAAAAGTACATTCTTTGTCTCAAATCAAAAAATTATTGTAATCAAACAATGTGTGTGTGTGTGTGTGTGTGTGTGTGTGTGTGTGTGTTTTGTTTGATTACAAATAATATATTTCTATCAGAACATGATACATTCAAAATTTTCTAGCAGTTAATTCAGTCGAAGAGACAAAGAATTCCTGTTGATACAGTTTTAAAGGAATTATTACACAACTATATCAAACACATTACAGTATATTGAACACTTGTGATCTTTGTATGTATTAATCCAGTCCAGATTTTCTCGCATAAGAAAAAAATCACTATACATTTTGGGCATCAGAAATGATGTATAGAGGTCAACAGTAGATGTATGATCACAAATTACTCACAAAATGCTAACAAATCTGACAAACTAAGCGACCTCAAGCAGAGCAACATAATAAAGATAACAGAATCTTCAAATCATCCTCATAGATCTAACAAAAAAAGTAATGGGCTTTTAAAAATGCTCGCTGACTAGTTTTGAAAACACAGCTTTCTATAGTTAAAATCTATCAATGAGCTAAACGTAAATAGGCAATTCTATCTGCCATGATATACAAAATCACAGATCACTTTCTTTTTCACTGGGTAAAATACAGGACGGAAATACACCCATGGATGCACATTACATAGAAGTGCTGTATTGCAGACAGCAAAGCTAAATATTGGTTAAAGCAAGGCATGCACACACACACACAACTAATGTAGTGAGAGATTATCTGGTTTAAAATGTACCTCTAAGCAAAAGAAAAAAATCCACTTCACTGAGCAAATTGCTATAGTTTTTCATCCTTTCAAGAAATTATACAGATAAAAATCTTTGGACAATGACCCACTTTTCTAGCTTAAAAGACAAAGAGGGTGTTTTTGGTAAAAAGTTTAATGAAACTACAGTTAAATGGACCTAATAGGGCCTTAGATAAAGAAAAAACTATGTAACTTCTTGAAAAAGGAATGGCAGAGAAATTGGTGCAAAGGAAAAAAAGTTGTCTACCAATTCAAACAATATTAGCTCCATTTCTTTGCTTACTAAAATACCAATATATGCACACTACACAAATCAAATTTACAAAATTCCAGTTTTACAACTGTAAATATTAGAATAATATACAACAATTTGGAAAGCCCAAACCGTCATGTTATATATATATATCATTAACATCAACATAGGGGTATGTGAATTACAACGAAATTGATTACACTGACAATAAATAATCTTGTAGAATTGGTTTGTACCTTATGCACATCCTAGGGATAAAATCCTCCAGTGCACAAAAATAAATAAATAAATAAATAAATAAATAAATAAATAAATAAATAAAT
Source organism: Lingula anatina (assembly GCF_051362555.1). Taxonomy (NCBI): domain Eukaryota; kingdom Metazoa; phylum Brachiopoda; class Lingulata; order Lingulida; family Lingulidae; genus Lingula; species Lingula anatina. The sequence goes on from NC_141767.1 coordinate 59,734,859, forward strand.
AAATAATAATAAAAAGAGATACACACATCTGACAAAACAAGAATCCAACTATTACATAGGAAACACTGATAATTATGCCAGTACAGTATGGCTAAATTGAAACAGCATCAAACTCAAATGGGGATAAGCTTATACATAACCATCAATCACAGTACTCAGACTATATATCTGTACATAACATTCAAAAAGAGAGTAATCTGCAATTCCCAGCTGTAGACACTAAATTTAAAATCAGACACTTTATCTAACAGGCTATCTTAACAGGTGTTTTAAATATGACAAAAGCATGTGGTATAGATGCAATTTTGAAGCCAAATTACTAGAGGGTAGTTGGTTTAAAGAAAATGGTATAAAAGTATACACAAACACAGCTGTTTTATCCAAATGATATTTTAAATATCTAAATATTGACCTGAATATTAATTTGATCATTATAAATTCCAGATATACAACTGTAAACATAAATGAAGGAGAAAAAAACTATATACTCCATGATTCTCATATAAGAAGAATAAGAAAGACTTCTTAACACTACCAAACTTTCCACTCAATAGTGCCAATGGAAAAAAATCTCAATACTAGCATCATACAGTGATATGTGAGCCTGCTCATCTTTTTCACAAGTTTATAGTCATTGCTTTTTCTTCACAAGATAAATGTGGGGGAAAGTCACATTCACCTCTTCTGTCACAACCAAAGATAGCCAAACAGCAATGGTATATGATTATTGACACTAGTCTATGTCCCCCCATTATAAGCATAGTCTGCCTTATTGTGCATGATCAGTTTATCATCAACAAAGTAATAGCTGTCAGAGCGAGTTTCATATGGGTTGTCAATCATCTCTTTCACTGAAAAACAACAAATTAGCAGAGTTAATAAAATCAAAATACAATTTACTTTCACTAAAATCTCCTCTCTCACAAGAAACAATAACAACAACAACAATAATAATAAAAATAAAACAAAGAAAAAAATTAATAAGAAAAAGAAAGAAAAGCAAAACAAACCACCAGAACTAAAACCTTATTAAGTGTGAGTGATGTCATTTGCCACATTAGGTGTCAAGCCATCCAATGATATGACTGCTCAGTTCCATTATTTACTTCCTGTTATTCATATTATTGACCCTTCTATGGAAAATCCTAAGAAGTGACCAATAACAACTAGGCTACCTGTCTAACTTTCCAAAATATTTGCAAAACATGCTTTTGTCATTATTTTACAAAATAACATACCTTACAAAACATCATAAAGTAGTAGTTCCGAAAGATTGCGAAATGATCATAAAATGTGGGGGAAAATACCCAAGTGACTCCTTCTATAGTATGGTAAAAACACCAACAATATATACTTAATTGTTATGTTCAAATTATAAGGAAAATGAAAATCAGCAGGCAGATGTTTTGGGCATAAGTTCTGGCTGTCCACAGAAGCTTTCTCCATATCATATAAGGAAGTTCAATTTTTAGGAAGCACCATTGACTGGAAAGTGCTCTAGGGATGGCCTAAGGCCTTCACTTCATGTACCAACAAGAAAACAACCAAGCTCATAACTTTCTGAAAAAGGCCAATGAATTGACAAATTTTACCCAATGTTTTTCTGAACATAGTGTTTGTGCAAAAAAGGAGGAAGAGATTTCACATGGTAGTGTGAAACAGAGAAGATACTTACTTTCATCAGGGGTAAGCTGAGGAAATTCGTATATATGCTCTACTGTATTCTTGCTATTTGGAATGCAAAATCCGAACTCGAAATCAAAGCTTTTCAGTAAGCGTTCACGGAAATAATGCCTCTCTATCATGCGGAATTTGCTGACAGGTTTGTCACCAACAGTGAATTCAACGCTGGAAAACAAAATGTATCAAATGATTAAAACATCTTAAAGAAAATAAATACCTAAATTTTGAAAGAAAAAAGAATGCAAAATTTCAGCACCCAAATATCACTTTAACCTCAATAATTAAACAAGCTTCAACTAGAGGATCAGAGAGATGAAACTGCCTCCATTATTGTACCACCAGCTGGAGTAAGTGCATTCGTATGGAAAACAAAAAAAAAAAGGGGGGGGGGGGCACCAACTCCAGTGTTGTGCTCTACAAAATGCAAAAAACAAGAGGTTTCTAGCATGTATGGTTTCAAAATTAGAGACTTTTCAATTTCGGCATCTAATGGCTGGATTGACCCCAAACTCATGAAGATTAAAGATGACCATAAGTGTAAAACCTACCCATTATATTATGGGTTAGGTCTGAGTGGTTTGTAAAAATCATCACAAATAATTTTTTTTTTTGCAAAAAAATCCCATTTTATAGAAATAATGGCCTATTTAACCTTGAGATAAAGGTCAAAGACCAAATCAAAGGGCATATTTGAAATCTCCATACGACTTTCAGATAGCTATCAGTAGAAAATTTCCCCATAATTCCTTCGGTTTGGGAGATATTTAGCATTTAATTTTGCAAATTTTCCACAAGGGTGCATTGTGATGAGTGCCACACCCAGACCTGTGCACTGACAAAGCCCAAAATTCACTTGGGATGAGACGAGACTATGTGTGACCTAAATCCAAGAGATGGGTACACTGACCCTTGTAGTCTAGAAGGAGAAGCGGTAATGGCCAAATGGTGGCAGATATGGCGGAGCTGGCAGACGAGACCAGTTGGAATAAAACCACGTGTACCGCCAGCGCTGTGTTGGTGGTACAATAACTATATATGTGTCAATCTTTATATTTTAACTCTAAATGTCACCAATATTTCATATAAGTCATACATACAATTACTCCATTAAATATAGTTTAAATGGCTGAAAGTCACACATAAAGCAAAGGATATGCTGCACTTACGTTGCCCCTACAGTCCGTAGCTTCAGGAAATTTGGTGTGAACTGGTACCTTACAAAACGCCCAGCGTTGGGATCAACCTCATCTGTATCAATGTCATGCTCTTCATCTGTTTCTGAAAAATATTCATAGTGAAAACGTGATCACCTCTTCATTTCACTTTCAAATTCTCAATTTTTACATGCTGGGTCTAAATTTGATACGAATTTAATCTTATTCAATGATCACAAGGGCAATTAACCATTTTGTTGTGTAATTTCTTTTTTTTTATTGTTCTTTGTTTCTTGTTAAACATGTATTAAATACACTCATGAAAGGTCATCACTAGTGTCTATTAGATAAAATCAAAAGAGAATTTCAAGTTTTATGATTTCAGTCATCTAAATACAGTTCATGTTCAGTGAAAACCTCAGGAGTAAACATGCTCAGATTCTTTATCAATAGTTGTACAGCAATTAACTAAACTAACATGTATAAATCAAGCAATCCACATACACATCCTTTTATTTTATTTCAAATAACTATCAAAAAGAAAATGAAGAGTCCCCAATGATAAGAACCACCAAGATAAGAATGAACAAATTATGAGTCAATTCATGTCCTGATGAAGAAATGAAGTCATTCCACAAATCAATATTCATATTGACGTTTATTGATATTCAAATTGTGGCAATCATTCTATAAGTAGCTGGACAATGTTGCTTCTAATGTCAGTGCACTGAGTATCTCCAGTATAAATGCTTAAAAACACCTATCATGGTGTAAAAACTTGCTCATCATTAAGTCACAGGCAACATAAGACAGTATGGTACAGGAGAAGGTAACTTACCTGATGGTGGAGGCTTTGCCACTTCAAAAAGAACAGTAGAAGTGTCCATGTCTCTCAGTTTAAACCGTGTGAAATCAATATTGAATACGTTGGCCTCTGGTGGGCATAAGTAATCTATAATAAAAAGAAATATATTTGCCTTAAATACAAATGCTATAAATTCCCAGGGAGGATGATTATTATAAATGATACAGCTGACAAAGTTTTAGAATAAATTAACATTTGGTAAAGAGAAAATTATTCAACCTTTCTGAATTTACTAAATTCCCATTAAATATCATAAGAATAAGCTTCAGGCATCTGAAAATAATAACTAATATAAACTGAAAAAAGGTCACCACATGGTTCAAGGTCACAGTATGGTTCAAGTGCAAGGTCACCATATGGTACTAGTGCACTTTTCAGAAAAATTTATTAAACTGTTTTATAACAGCTGTTTGTTTCTAATATGTAACATTAACATGCTGTATTAGCATTAATGTCTTTGCACGTGAGGCAGTTAATGTTTATTTCACATTCCACAAACTGAAGAGCAGGCTAAATGTTGTGACACTGTCATGTTTATTGATGGCTAATGTATGTTGTTTGATTTTTGTGAATAATTATCTTACAAACCCGTGTACTTATATAACATAAATGACTACTACTGATGCAACATGTGTAGTAATTAATAGATTGTTTGCAACACTATCACAGTAGGATAGTTGGATTTGTTAACTAGACTTTATCATATGCAGTACCAAAAAGCCATGGGACTGTTACATGATCCCATGAGTGCATTGTAATAGTATATTTGTTTGCTGCATGTGAGCAATTTTAAAGTGTACAAACCTTTGCGACAGTGACTTGTGAGCATACAAGTAGCACATAAGGAAGGACTGACAGTGGACTGGGAACACATCTTACAATAAGATAGCTAAATATTTCAAAATACTCACAGGGACACAGCACTTATCTACTGAACGAGAGACACACTACAAAGAGGATTTTTTGCCGTTTTGGAGCAGATAACGATGAAACTGTTCTTTCAAAACGTCTACAAACTTAAGTTCAGAATTAAACAGCACAGGGCACTTGACAAATGTTAAAGGTGTATGTTATTTGTATGTTATATATTTGTAATATATTTTATAAGCAGCCGTTTTCAGTGGTTGTGTTTTTATGTTCAGCTGATTGGTCTGTGACAATGTGCACTAAGGTTTGTCCATAATAAACTGCAAAACATAAAGATAAACCCATAATACTAAAGACAATACAGAAGCAGTCACATAATCTTAAAAGTGCATTCCCAGAGGTTTAGGGTGCATTCCCAGAGATTTAGATCGATCCAGAGATTTAAATTAACCTAACTCCCTGGGGGTTCACGCTAAATTGCAATCAGCCAAGCGCGCACCATACTAGTAGTTAATTACCCCCTTACAGCTTTTAGTAGGCGGGACAGACGCTTAAGCCGGCTAAGCCGACAGTAATCTAGTGAGACTCCCCACAGGGAAAATGTATGTGAATAGGGTCTAAGATTGATCCACCCAGATTGACCTAACTCCCTGGGGGTTCACACTAAATTGCAGTCAGCCGAGCATGCACAACAGTTAATTACCCCCTTACAGCTTTTAGTAGACGGGAAAGACGCTTAAGCGTGCTAAGCATACAGTAATCTAGTGAGATTCCCCACAGGGATAGATCGATCTAAAATCTGTGGGAATGGGATCTAAGACTTTAAATCCCATGCAAAGTACCTTACTTGTTGGCACACAGAAAATCTACTTATCACTCGGAGTTAAATGATCAATAGTTACTTCACAAAAAAAAAAAAAAAAAAAAAAAAAATGCAGCATTTAGCATTTTATCCGACTGTTTACCCTTTATTGGAAAATGAAATGACAATTAAATTATTGAGCAACGATCTGATCAATAAGTCTGCCCAAGTTTTAACCTAAATGTTAATATTTTAAGTGTGAGTCTTTGTCTAGAAATTGATCATGGCCAATGAATTTACTGACATATTCTGAGAAAGGATTTAACCAATGGAGCCTTTTAGATTTATATTACTCCCTTAATTGCAGCTGCCTGCACTACTGAATATGAAGAGCAAGAATGATTTCAAAAGAGGCACGGTTTCTTTCCAAAGTGTATCATCCATTACTAGTTGAAATACAACAGTATCAGCATAAATCAAACCTATCAATCCATCTGCACTAACTCAAGAAACCACCTAGAGCAAAATCTATGTACACAACTGTTACCCAAAGAAGCTAATGAGGTAACTTCTATTCCACATACAAAAAAAGAAGTTCATTTAGTTGAATAACTCGACAAGATATGCATGGAATCTGATAATCATGAAGAAAAAGAATCAATACTTTTTCTTCAAAGGATGCCCCAACTGTAGCACAATGGTAGCATCCATGGATCAGGATGATGGCATTGTGACCAGATAAATTTCACAACCATATATACACTCCTTTTTTTACAAGAAATTTGAACAACTACGTACTGTACAAGTCAAATGATATAAAGATATTAAACATTCAGTGGTAGTTGTTTGAAAATGATGCTGCATCACTTTAAAAAAGCAGATATCTCTCTTCAAAGGAATCCTATTCATCTCTATAACAGTCACCCAGAAAAAAAAATGCTTGCTGTATTTAAAGATATATATATATATATATATATATATATATATATATATATATATATATATATATATATATATATATATATACTAGTATCTGAACCAAGCAGGAATTCTCAGTAATGCATAAAAACCATTTCTATTAGTTTCTTAAAGCTAAGAAGTTGTAAAGATATATAACTTCTTGTTAAAGCTGACATGCCAAGGGATAAACCAAATTAATCACCTTAAGTTAAAAAAGAGATTTAACAGCCGGCTATCCACTAGTAGCTCACATGACCCGATATTTTCCCAAATATTAGACAGGACCTCGTTTTCAAAATGGACCTGCTGCTCTAAGAAAATTATGGCAGGAGACGTGAGCATGGAGAGGGGTAAAAATGACACATAAATTCAATGGCTTATAGAGTTTTGCTTTAATAAACTTTGCAGAGTGATATAGTATACCCTTTATTTCCATTTTATACACCTTAGGAATATTCATGTATTGATCTCACGGAGTATTATCTGTTTTATGATCTTACTGATAACAATTGGTCTCATATCTTGAATTTATGTCATAGTTAAATGCATAATACTTGATTTCTAATGTTATTTCTTTACGATTTGATGTACATTCGATGAAATGCTTTGTGAATTGACCTTGTGCCTGGTCCTGCACATGCTTGATTGTACATACATGTATGTGCATCATACTCATGTGTGTGCAGGGGGGGGGGGAGTTAATTTTCTGTAACTGTAAAAGATATAAAATGTAAACTAACTATTAGCACATATAACTTTAACAGTATAAACTGGTGATAAATAACCTAAATATGGATTAGATTTATTTAACATTTTTATACTTGCGTTGATTGGGGGTATTCAATACAGTGGCTTAAAGACTTCATTGTAATATATTATTACTATTATTTATTTCAGTGTGTGTGTGTGTGTGTGTGTGTGTGTGTGTGTGTGTGTAAAAAGTGGTAGTAAAAGAACTGCAAAATTTCCCTGTATGTCATTTTAAATCTGTACAGGAGGAGGATTTTTTCATAGTTTTGTAACATTATATGCTATTAAAAATTCATATTTTACTAGGCTTAGACAACATGAATGGTTCTAGGATATGAATTAATTTGCCATGCCTTTATCTGCAACCCTCATGACAGTAGCACCCATCAATTTCAAATGCTGTGCACACAAAGCACCATGACACAACCTCTAACAAACTATTAATCAAGGATATTTTATGACCTGTGCTGTTGCTAATGCTAATTGTTATTGTATCAATACAATGAAGTTTGGGTTTTAACTACTTAAAAGTTGTTCCAGTAGGTCTGTACAGTTAAACAATATATTAAAAAACATACAGTTATATAAAACAATTAATACATATTATGTTTAACATGCAATTTTTTTTTAATATTTAAGGCACTAAAATCTACTTAATTAGAAATAGAACGTGTCACTTCAAATGCATCAAAGATGGACTAGAATGTGACCACTAGTAATAAGTTAAAAAATTTTGAAAATTAATTAAAATTAATTAATATTATATGTTAAACTGAAGAGTTGACCTTCAAATAAAAGAAATATATTTTGAACTGCAATGTGAACGTGTACTGATATAGATACATGTATTTATACCAATAACTCTTTGTTATGAAAATAAAAAACCTACCATACAGTAATGTACCAAACAGTTTGACAAAGATTAATTACTGACTTTGAAATTATTTTGGTCATATTGATTAAAATACAGCAATGAAAACCTCTGAAAAAATTGGATTGTTTAGGCCATCTGCTAAAATGTCCATCTTACCAGAAGCATTGCATTTTACCCAAAGCGCCATGCAAGATAAGCCACAATTTATGCTTAACATGTGTTTCAAACACTTTTTACCCTCCTTTTTAAATCTTATTTTGCTGTGTAAAATCTTTACTAACATATCTTGCGATTCAAAGAAAAGACGTCATAATATTTATCTATTTATTTCTCCCAACTACGATCATTTTCATGATGCACTTCACCATACATAAGACGGGAGACGAGGGACACTTTTTTCCTGAGACAGGTGCTGTGAACAGTGCCCATTCACTTATATTTGAAACCGGTAGCGTAAGTGGAGACATGGCAGACACTCTGGGACTTTAGTAGTCCTTCAGACTAGCTGTACATAAAAAAAAATACTGGTCATACCAAACTTTTGCTGGTCCTTACACATTTTTATCACAATTTTCCCTACATATTTAAGACTGCTAGGCAAAAAGGCCATTTTTTTGCACCAATTGACCCCAAACCATGAGCATCATAACAAATCTACCAAGTTTTGGTGTGATACAACTGTGGATTAAATCAAGACACTTCTGGCTTGATGGATACACACAGTGCTGTAGATGGAAAAATTCTGTTGGCTTTTCAGTATTTTGCATTTTAAATAGGTGTTTAACTAAGCCAAAGACTTGAGAATCCCCACATCCTGGTGGATGCACTAGTTTTTTGTACACCTACATCTTTATCCTTCATGCAGACATTCATATAATGTAAATAGGAATGCTAATGCATGAATTTTGCGCTAGTCTTGGCATTTGCTTCTGTGAGAATTACAGACATCAGTACTATTATATAATGATAATCCTACTCAGAGAGGGGTAGAGTGACCTTGTTCAGCGATTGCAAAATATAGGACTAATATGATTTAATATATTTCACTGCAGACTGCACATACCCCCTGCACAAGTAAAAGAGGCAATCCTGGGCTAAGCATGATTCACATAGAGCTCATTCCCATTGAAAATGATGGTCTACATAAATCGATCTAACTAGGTGGGGACTTAAATAAAATGAAATCAGTTAAACAAATTAACAAACCTCCTCCTGGCATTAAGTAGAACACAGAAAAACTGGTAATTATACAAGCACTTCGTATTTTGGAGACAGGAATAGGCGTGTTAATCTGTTAAAGTGACTGCATTTAGTAAGAGTCCCAGCGGAATTGGATCTATCTATGATATGAAAACCGATAGTTCCATTGGGAATGAGCCCAAATCTCATTTGCTGTCTGATATTAGTCCTACATGTGTGATATACCTGTTATCCCAAAAGGGTCAATATGCACAAACACAAGCTTCATCAAGTCAAAAGATAATATTCCTTTAGAAATATAAATTCACGTCAAGGATGTGGAGAGTATATTTAATATTGAATCTTCGTATTTGGGCATGAAAAAAATCAGAACAAAAAATCCTAATTCTGACAATGACGTAAAACCATTGTATGTGTTTTAAAAGACAAAAGTATGTACAGTCATTCTTGACGTCTAGCAATTATGCTGCTGTGAAATCGCACACCTGTTGCTGACTGCCACTGACGCACTTCTGAATGTGACAATTACATCAGGGACTGTTTCGCTCCTAGAAGCAAACTCTAGAATGATCAAGTGGGCCAAGCAACTCTTGAACAATCACGTGGGCCAACCAATACTTTTTACACAATTTTGTACACAATAGTTTGTTTCCTGGGGGGTGAAAAAACTCCCATCTTGATTTGATCTACTTTGTGTATTCAGATGTCAGTTAATGGCAGTCTTCAATCGGTCAATGATTTCTTGGTGGCACAACTGGTAGACAAGCAGATCAACTAAACCTTATTTACAGACTGTCAATGGAATACTTGGTATGTTTTTCAGCAGTGTGCCACTTGAAAAGGTGAGAGGTAAGCTAAAAAAAAATTTTGAAAGCCCCCAGTGGATGCACTTGATGGCCACCATTTTATAGTTATGTGCACCTTTATCTTTCATTAAATAGCAAATATCAAAACACGTAAATAAGAATTCTAACGCATGAATTGTCAAGCTAGTGTCATGACCTGAAACTGTGAAAGTGATAGGCTGAATACTGAAATAAATAAATAAATGAATAAAACGATTGGTACATTCACAATGAAAGTTAAGTTAACAATTTCAAAATATTAAGCCAAATTGTTGGGATAAACTTACTGTCGGTGCCTTTTGTTAACCTAAGGACGTCATCTGCGGTAATATCTTTCTTCTTCAATAACTCTTCCTCCGTCAACGCATCCTTCTTTGCCTTTACTTGCCGTGCTAAAAACCCTCCACCTTTCTTTTTACCAGAATTCGCACTCTTTGCGCTCATTTTGAAAATATTGATACCTTTTCTGAAGTTCTTATAGAATGGATATATGGTCTAATTCATTCAGTATAAACAAGGATATCTATAAAGAAACGACTAGTTACGGTGTCAAGCAACCAATCACCTTCCCCAAGCTTTTTTTCCAATATGGCCGACCAAATGGAATGCTGGGATTGTTGTGTTTGCTGTGCTCTGCTTGAAATTTATTAGACGAAAAAGCACCCAACTGAAGCAATTTAATCAAGTTTAGCCAAAAGCATTCACCGAATATTCGAGCTTTTTTCTTTAGTCGGAGACGGCTTTCTACCAGTACTTTGGTACTCTACATTACTAGTTTCAGAATTTCAGTGTCTGAGTGCCCATGATGAAATGTTAATCCTTAGACCTAGGCCTATAATATAATGTTTATAATAAATGTTGAAAATGCATTACTCTACCTTTCCTATTTTTGGCACACCGAAAAAAAAAATTATAAATCTTAGTTTTAAGTAAAAAAAAATGTCATGCCAGCCTATGTAACTTCTGACAGGTGCCAGTTTTTGGTAGTTTTCAGTTTTTGACATCTTGACTTCAACGAAGCAGTGGCGGATTTAGAGGGGGTGGGGTCCTATAACCTCCCCCCCTCCCTCTTCGGTTTCTGAAAAACATATCACACCAATATTCCCCTCTTGAAATTTGAAGTTTGACTAACTAAAGCATAGTTCCAAAGGGCACTGTTTGCTCTCCAAATTACCACACCAAGGGGGCGATGCATGGTCGGCTTCGCATTCGAGGTCTGTCGTTCCCCCCCCCCCCCCAATAATCCTGAATCCGCCCCTGATAAAGTAGGCTACACCTAATTAACACATAGCCAGCCGCCGTTTAAATGTCAGTCCTTATATCCTAAGTAAGTATATATATGAAGGACAAATTTATGATATTACAAATAGGTTGCTTCCAGTGACCAATAACAAACCTTTTTTTTCTTAAAAGGGACAAAGCGTAAAATTATAAACAACCTTTTCCACTTTAAATATCTTGTTCAATTTAGGGATTTAAAAAAATTTCAGATTTTTATAGAGTCATGACAAGCGTAGGGTAAAGGGGATAATTAAAGGTTGGTAAGTAAAGGATAAACACCGTTTTACCAGAGGAAATTTCGTGAAATATGATTAAATCACGAAAAAAAATCTTGCAGTATGATTTGTTAAAATTTTTAAAACTTTCTCTAAATGTAAAACTCAAGCGTCGCCATAATCGTCGTACGGCAGAAACTATATCACACCGCATGTCACGATTGTGCAGGCGTTGACTCGCCGCCGCCCCTTCGTAACAGAAACAAGCAGTAGGCCTACGTATTAGTATATAGTTTCATGGACCAATTGTCTATTTACAGCCCAGCGTTGCCCGCAGCCGACGTCGCTAGCAGGTCAAAGTTTGTCCGATGGTCGAATAGACGCCGCCCAACAATTATATATTGTGGCCCAAGTGCCTATGAAACTTTTTTTGCACGTCACGTCGGGGTCATGCCGATACTCCCCCGCACCGTTACTCCCCCGCACCGATATTCCCCCTTAGTATTAGTAAATTTTTGCATTATGCACATCGATACGACCGCACACCAATAGATCCCCGCATCGATAAACCCCCTGTAAAATTGCCGTTATACGCGCACCGTTATTCCCCCGCACCGATACTCCCCCGCATCATTACTCCCCTATGCAATTTCCACGAAACTTAGGATCGAGTAACATAGTCAACCCTCCATTTAATTATACAGGTTAGGGTCAGTCTACGTAAGTGGATCAAAATCTACGACCTGTTTAATCCAAAATTTGCGGAGAATCTCATGTACCACGCAAGTCCTTTATGCGAAATTTCGAGTTCGCATGTATGTAAGCACGTACGGAGGATATTGAACATTTCCAATAGATTCTACGAATAATCTGCGAACAGCGAAGCCGCAAGCGTAACTTGCTCCCTTCCTAAGGAGTTTGCGAGGGGTTTGCAAGTGAGACTTGCCTGGTCCAAGATGCACGCCGCAAGAAATGAAGGAGAAAGTGTACTCTGCGTGTTGAGTACGGCGCACGCCCTCACATCTATAACGAACAAAGTCGAAAACACGGCGGGACTGCGAGCATAAAAGGCGTGCTCACGACGCATGCTCGTGTCTCGACAATTTCGTTGTGCAACAATTTTCAACAATTTTGAATTTTGCTCAATTCAGATTCTAATCTAATTCAGATTCAAAAGACAAGGAAAGAAGCTTAAAGAGCAGAAAAGAAGGTTGGAGGAAAAAGACAGAAAACGAAGCGCTTTAGCACTTCTTTTTTATTACTTTATAATTTAACAAATTCATAGTTGCCTGAAAAAAAGACATAGCTGCGTTATCTTAGATTAAAAGTAACTTTGCCTTAAGTTAATAAATAAATAAATAAAAGGCCGTACAATATATATTAGGTAACTACTGAGTACAGTAAGAGAACGAAATTAATTTTGCAAAAAAAAAAAAAAAAAAAAAATCTCAAAAATCACAAGGAAGAGCTGTAGGCCTACGTACTGTCAAGCTGCACACAAAGTCTGAGATCTACTTCGTGTAACGTTCTTTATTTTCCCCAATATATTTCAAATAAAATGTGTCAATTCTGGGTTCTAAGAGGGTGGTGCATCTTGAAAAAAAATCATTATAGAAAGTGTTGTGAATTACGAATGGGGTTTTCAAAGCCAAGGGAATCTATGCCTTGGGGGAGTAGTGTTTTTGCGGAGTATCGATACGCGGGAGTATCAGTACGAGGAAGTATCGGTGCGGGGAAGTATTGGTGCGGGGATGTAAAGAAGCGGGGGAGTATCGGTGCGGGGAGGTATAGGTACGTAACCGTCACATCAGTAAGATCTGCGACCCTGGTGGAGTCATGTTGACACGTCTCCGCACCGATACTCCTCTGCATCGTTACCCCCCCCCCCCCCCCCTCGCACTGGTTCTCCCCAAAGTAATTTTTTGCATTATATGCGCATCGATACGTCCCGATCCGATGGATCCCCGCATCGATACATTACCTGTAAAATTACCTTTACATGCGCATCGCTACCGCCCGCCCCCCCCCCCGCATCGTTGCTTCCCCGCATCTTTATTCTCCCGTATCGATACTCCCCCTATGCAATGTTTTCATATAATGAACATCGTTACTCATCGATTTTATATTAAAATAGGCCATATAAATTTGATAAGTTGACTAAGGAGCCGGGAGTGCGGCCTACCCTAAATTGAAGGAAATACATATAAGCTATTTCTATCAAATGGAAAGATTGATTGATATTGGTGTGTTGTGGTAAAAAAATTACAATTGACCGCAGGGAAACTCTTTATGATGTTGCTTTTATGCTTTTAAATCGCCTAAACTTTGGCTTTGACATATCCTTTGAATAAACAGTATTTGTTTTTTCTAATTCCGACTGACCATAGAATTTAGCTGCTGTGGTCATTAACCATATTTGAATTTTTAAAAAATTAAATCCGAGCATGTTTATATATAATCGCCACTTCTTAACCAACTTATCAATTTTGTTCAGCCAAAGGCTACATAGATTTACGTAGCCTGAATTTTCTAGGGGCTCAAAAACCATCACTGTTTTCATTAATGTAGAGCTGCTCTGTCCCGCAGCAGTGATTGCAGTACAGGGGCAGATCCAGGATTATTTGAAGGGGGGGGGGGGGGGGGGGTCCGGTTTTTAGGAATGACAGGCCGCAGATGCAATTTCAAAAACCACAAGTAAATTTGCGCACAAAGTCTGACTTGAAAGATCGACTAAGTTCTAAGTTACAAAGCAGTCCAATTTTGGTGTTTGTTTCCTTCTTTTTCTCCTATATTCCGAATAAAATGTGTCATATTTGGGTCCCAAGAGGGTGGCGCACTTTTGAAAAAAAATCGTATTACAGAAAAGTTTTTCATTTAGAATTGTTCTTGGTGTCACATTTCTAAAGGAATCTATGCTGGGAGAGTCACGGTGCACGGGAGTATCGGTGCCTAAGGGAAATGTGTTCATCTTCAATGCAGTATTTCTCACCTAGGACCCAAAATATATCTTCTATCCTAGTTCCCACTAAATACTACAATTATTTATTTAAGATGCGATAAAAGTGATTTTTCACAAAATATAACTGACACACCTGTAAGTCAACATGCTTGGGATGGCAGAATGAATAGACTATTGTGATTAAACCTATTTAGAACTTACATTTTTAGTTTCTTAGGATCCATAATGAGAGCCAATCTAATGCAAAAATATGAAAAAAATGTGCAAAGGGCGGAAAACAAATAATATTCACAGAGCACATAGTATGTGAACACTGCTCATTGCAAACACAAATGCCTGTGAATTGGTACGTAAGTAGTTTGTTCTCTGAAGCATAGTTTGTAAGCCTACTCAAAATGTGTACACAGATTATACTTGTAAGTTGATTGGTACTTATATTTTAAAAGCATTCTCAATCCCCAGTTCAACTGTACTACAATATATCAAAACAATATTTTCAAATTTATTTTAATAAATTCAATACAGTATGTTGCATTAGACTTTATGGACGTCCACTCTAGCAAGAAACTTACAAATGAAATAATTAAAATTATAGAGGTATAGTCTACAGGCCTATCAAGAAAAGATATACAATTCCTGACCATAACTGTATTTTGAGACACAAAGCACATTCAGACAAATTTGACAGTTCACTATGGCTCACTACCATTACTTTTTTTAAAAATTAGTTCTTGCTTATCAAAGCACATTCTTCCATTAAATGATAATATCGTGCCTTTAATGCATAAGCCGCTGCCTTGGGTTCCCTTTGTCTTGTAAGCACTCCCATGTTATTTCTGTCTAATCCTGAATCTGTGTGAAATAATTGCGATAAAATGTGTATGCTATTTCATCTCTCTGTAGAATTCAATAATTGCAATACAGCATGTTGCATTTGACTTTATGGACATCCATTCTAGCAAAAAACTTACAAATGAAATTGCAATAAAAAAATTAAGTTTAAAATATATGAAGCATACATGTGAAAAAGCATCTTTATTCTTTAATATGAAAAAATAATAATCATCTAACAATAAAATTTACCAGAAGTACTTTGGAAATCAGCAAAATTCCAGACCATTTCTCCCATCAGAAAAGGGATAGGAAGTCTCCTCATTCGGTCAAAGGCATCATGGTACTCTTTTATGAGATCCACCTGGTACTGCTCTGTGAACATAGCAGAAGGAGCCTGCAACACAGCTAGACTGCTCGAAGATGGCACATATACACACATATCACAAAAAATCAAAGAAACAGATTAAGCTTAGGCCAAGTGGATGGTGCAATAGTTTTAATAAATAATCTCTCAAGCATTTCAACTATATTCACCTCACTGATTCACTGCTTTATGTTTTCTTTTTATACAGACACTTCTAATCTCTGTGTTTGAAACATCAATCTCCATAACTTCCCAACCATATTTTTGTTTTACTTTGAATTTAATGAGTAGCACTACTGGTTAAAAAAAGTGATCTGCATTTTTACCCAATAAACATAATCAGTAAAACAAAAATGAGGTTTGGTTCTTACAGGGTGAATGTCACCAATAAACAAACAAAAAAATAAATTTAAAAATAAGTAAATAAATAATTTAAGTCAGTGTTCATAAAATAATCTAATTATGCTGAAACCTGCTTTTATACCAAACCTGCCTTTTTACCAAACAGTACAACAGTTTGGCACTTATGGGGCGCTTATGGGGCATATGTAAAAGACAATAGCCCATTCGTGTGTATCTTATTGATGTTACCACCAGTTTCTTACTTTGTGAAGTCCTGGTATTGCCCCAGCCCCATACTCTGTGACAATGATAGGCTTCTTGTACTTGTTGTACCAGTTAGTAAGATCCTTGGTCATCTTTAGCACTATCACATCCAGATGTCCTTGGTCTCTGGACCAACCAACATAGCAGTTTAAACATATCACATCAACATACTGGGCCTTGAAATAATTGAAAAACGGAATGAATATTTTTAATCTTTATTTGCTATATACCATTATTTTGAAATCATGCATGCTGTACAAATTCTAAGATTTACTTTAAAATAATCAGTAAAACTAAAGCCTTAAACTTTACTCACAAGTCTATCATTATGTTCTTGTTTATTTGAAGCAAATGTAATGGGTCTGCCAGAATCCAGGTGTCTAGTGTGACTAATGATAGACCTGGAATACAGAACTTGTTACGAAATGGTCTCAAATATCATGTTCTCAACGTTCTGCAGGGCTCAGGTTATGATTTTGGTGATATTTAAAAGTGTTAAAAGAGTGTTTCAGAAATTAAATTGATTGCTAATACATTTGTAAACATTTAAAATTAAAATACAATTTTATTATTCAAAACTTTTCCTAAATCACTTAACTTTGACAGCATATCTAATGGAAATGATAATAACAAAGAACCTGGAATTAAAATGTTATCTTCTTTTATTACTCAATATTACATTTACACTTTGTACAACTTGGACTTCATATTGCAAATCACATCCTGATTTTCTGAAATTGAGAAGAAAAGTTGATGGGGGAAAATGAAAGACCAATTTTTTACCTAAAGTAGTTTTCTGCCTGAGGGAGATCAGATTCTGGATCACTTGCCACAGACCACATTATAACAGAGGGTCTGTTTTTATCCCTCTGAACCAGCTCTGTCATGACTCTCAAGTGGTGAGCCTTAGTGGCTGGACGAAAATTGATAGATCTAGAATGTATATGTTTCATTTGACTTTCAGTCACTCTCACTAATAAAACAACAATTAACAAAACCTCATCTTCATTTTATGTAATAAATACTAACAATAATATCTGGAACAAAAATATAAAATTACAAACAATCATCTTGATTAATTGTATTTTCAAAGGTTAGATTCAGCAGGACCTGGTATTAAAGTGTAAAAAATTCTGAGCAGCATATATCAGTAACCAGTAACTGAATTGAAGAACTGAATGCAACTAACAGTTTTATACCTGCATTACTGTAATATATTTGAAATTCACTAATGCTTTTACTGGCCCAGGTGTTTGGTCTTTTTATTGCCATAACAACTTTAATCCATCTACCTGAGTCCCATGCCTGGGCATTCATCAATGACGACAATTCCCTGTTGGTCAGCCTGGTCCATGATTTCCTCAGCATATGGATAGTGGGAGGTCCGGAAACAGTTGGCACCAAGCCACTTCAGCAAGTTGAAATCTTTCACTATCACAGCTAGATCAAGTCCTCTGCCTCGTATCTGAATTTTGAAGATTCATATTAAATTAAGTATGGAGAATTTAAAATGATTTTATATAAAAACACAAAAGGGTATGGCAATGTGATTTGTTAAGACCTAATGAGAGTTTGATAATAATTTGGCAAAATAAAGATATTAGTTATCCCATGTTTACATACATGTTTCTTTCGTCCCACCACATAAGACATATCCCTTGAAACCAACATTCCATGAGTCTGAAAGTCTCTATTATCAATTTATCATTCAGTGACAAAAATACAGAAAAATACAGGAATTGTTTGGGGTGATGAGAAAATGAGCCCAACCCAATCCCATCCAGTTGGGAACCTCATTTTTGGCATCTGAAATTGTAAGTATATTGGCATTGGGCTTGATGCAAAAACAAGAAGACTCCAAGTTTTGCTGCATCACACATATATCACACATTTAATTTCATATACCAAGTTGGATTTTTTGCTTTTTGGTATTTCATCCTGCTCCTCAGGGTGTTGAGTATTAATGACACTGATGAACTGGCTGTTTTTGGGGGGTTTATTTTACCCTTTATTGTTTGAAACTCCAGGTATAAAGGGTTAGTTCACTCTGACCTTGGTCTTGTTGGTGTACTACATTTTTCTTTTCTTGTGCAGCCTTGTAAATGTCCAGTCAGCACATTTTATTTGTAATCCATTTCTGAATTGATATCCTCTGTGCTTGGTACGGTAAATGTCTGGTATAGTTTAGTGATACAATGACAGCAAGTTTAAGTAACAAGACTGAGAATAGTTCTACCTGTATTCCAAGTCTCTGGGATGGAGTACAATGGTGTAAACCAGACTAAATTTTAAATTCAGTTACTCATTTTAAAAAAATTAATAAAAAACTAATTTTATATATTCATAAAATATACGACTGGATGTCTCTTTGAAACAGTATTACAGTTTTTGTTCAAATGAATGGTAATGAAATTTGTCATTTGAGTCTTTTACCAAATGTTTTGTACAATAGCTATTAATGTGCACACTGTAATTATAGATTTTCTCTGAAAGATATACATCATTCCAACTGCAATGCAGAATGCTGCTGATACATAAACACAGTGATTGTTTTAACACAGTACAACTTGCACAAAATAAAGTCAGTACAGATTATTTTGTAATTATCACTTTTTGGTCACTTTTAAACTTACATCAGCGTCTTCTTGTTTTGCCACTCCACGGCAGTAAAATGGTTTCTTGTTAATGAAGAGTTGAGAGCCATTCACCTCCACTGTCCTGACCCCAAATGGAAGCCTGTACACATCAGTTGACTGGGAGGTATTGAAAGAAACCTGGAGAAAGAAAACATTTGATCATCATTTCTCTCAGAACATTAAAATTTTATTTCTTGATGCCTGTCTTCAATATATCCTTTACACATTAATATGCCTCATCATCATTTTTTAATCATTCACCCCTTGAAGAGAGAGTTTTTCAAGAAAAAAAAACAGATGATGAATGTTAATAATTTGTAAAACTTAAACAAATCCCAAAAGCCATTGAGATTTATTACCTTCAGTGTGTATAAATATGCTGGACCTCCACCATCCACCATCAAGTATGGCCACCAGAGGTTTACATTTTCAATGTCGAGCTCACCACCATCCTTTTCATCTGCTTGAGCTCTGGCTACTGTGTTACCATCATTGTCCAGAATTTCCACTGTTAGAGCTGAATTTGTTGCATTTCCATTTCTGCTTATGTTATATTTGACATGACCTTAAAGGTGCAGAGTAATTAATAAATAAGATTGATATTTTTTAAATTTTCTATTTACTCTGTAAACATGCAACTCACATGCTTAAATTGTTAACTTTTGCACATGCTCAAAATGGTATAAAAAGCAGAGATCTACTTGGAAATTAAGAAAAAATGCATCTAAAACCAATCAAGTTCTATGTACAGGTACCTGCATGTTTATGGTTGTAAGAGCAGTTTATTTTAAAAAACACAAATCCTCTTGTTTTAAGTTGTTGAGAGAGAGAGAGAGAGAGAGAGAGACCTTTGCTATGATAGAAGCTAGTTGTGATAGTGATGTCATCCACATAATCAACTGGTGTGGTGTAAAGACGAACAGATCTGTGAAGGCCTGCATAGTTAAAGGCGTTTGTTTGTGTCTTCTGGGTGAAATAGCCAATTGGATAACTAAATGAGACAGAAAATGTCACAAAATGACCCAGTTTTGTAAAATTAATCTATATATTTCTGTTGCAGTACCCTGTGCAAGTAGCAAAAATTTAACAGCTGCCCAATAACTCGAAAGCATCGCACATTTGGACCAAACGCAAGCGTCTCGATACTCACCCATACTCACCACATATGGGGGTTATGGAATCGACTCTTGCGCTTGGTCACAATGCACAATGCTTTTGAGTTATGGGGCCCAGATCTTTTAAGATATGTTTAAAAGTAAGGTTTTGCAGATTTAAGTGTACCCAAAATATTTCACAAGAATTTTAACTTAAATGTTAGGATAAAAAAAAGACTAAGAAATGCACAATTCACAAGTGGGACATATAGTTTTTCTATTACACACTATCATAGCTACCTGACAATTTGTAAGTATGTAGAAATACTTAAGGTAAAACAGAAGCACCTTAAAAGCTTTTATAATTCAAAAGTTGAGCAATATTAGTATAACATTCACAATAACCATTCTTAATGTACCTTGAAGAGTCTGTGTGCCACACAATTTCTCCAGGTGGCAGTGTTTCTGGAGTCAGTGTATTGTTGATGGCAATAGTGACCCTATTTGCTCCAGAGAAATTAAGATGTTCACCAACTTCTCTCTCAAATGGAAGATGTCCTCCTGTGTGCTTCACCACTTCTATGGAGTTTACCCACTAAATCATATGTAGAATCGAATGAATTTATACAAATTAAGAATATTTTGGGAAATATTAAGATACCCAAATCAAACAAGACAGCAAAGCTGTCAAATGTACAGACAAAAAGCAAAAAATAATGCATAAAATAGGTTACTATCGACTCTGATACAATAATACATTACGCTTAACTGCAAAGTCAGGCTGAATTTTAGTCCCGTTTCTTTTTTGTATGTTTGAGGATCACAAGTAACGTGGTTTTCTCTTAATGGTCATCATCGCGGCAGTATCCAAAATAGGAGTTTCTTCAATTTTGATACAATATTACACAATGCTTAAAAGCATAATGACCATCAATTTTTAATAATAAAATATAAATACCACAGATATTCAGAAAATGTGACTATCAAAAGTCTTCAAGCCTATGGGGGTTTTGATGCAATATTACCAAATGCTTAACAGCATAATCACCACCAATCTTTAATTATGCACTGCAGGGAACATGGATATTTTAAATCTTCTAGCAAAGGTCTTCAGGCTCATGGAACTTCAAAGTCACACCTTGAAAACACCAAAATGTAAACAAGAGATAATTGTACTGAAATGAGTCTATCTCCATTTTCAACACTTTTTTTACCTAAAATGAAGAAAATTGTTGAGATGGGAAAATATCAACAGAACAATTTTAAATGTCCACTTTGCTCGAGATTTTGAACATAGTGAATGACTGAATCTGACAAACTGCAATGATGAGTTGTTTCCAACAGATTTACCATCATTTTTATATTATCAACTAACAATATTGTTAAGATGCAGAAAATGTCCAAAGAACACTATTACATATCTAATTGATTCAATAATGAGGCTGTTAACATGCATTAGAACTGAATCTGAGGAAAAACCACTTATATACAAAAAAGGCATAACTTCATCAAAACTTAACTGATCAAGCTGATTTTTTAACTTGGTCTGTATGTTAGTTCTATGAATCAGTCCTGCAAGTTTTAAAACAAAATATGACCCTGTTTTCATGTTATCTGTACAATGGTGGATATGATGAAAAAGGAGAAAAAAGCAGCATAACTTTTGTAAAAATGGTCCGATCAAGCTGATTTTCCAACTTGACATGTGTTTTATGAATATTCATCAGTTCCAAAAGTTTGAAGACAAAAGGTAAAAGGGCTTTCCACTTATTGTGTTATCACTAAAAGTGCACAGCGACAGCGACGACAGACACAGGTGACAGCTTTATGTACGGACACAGATGTGTCCGTACATAAAGAAAGAGGGCTTTCATACAATATCTTTCTAATTTTTTGTTTTTGCTCACTAACAATCACTGCCAACACAGAGGTAAATTATGAAAAAACCATACTTCACTGCAGATAAAACATAAAATGTACTACTATTTAAAAAAAAATCCTACTATTACTATTAAAAGATAAGCCGACAGAAGTAATCACAAACGATCAATTGCCATGCTGATAAATACCACTACAGCAGTGTAGTGGGCACTGTCCACTCTGAGCACCACTCTCTTCTTTATCCAGTCTGGAGACACATAGAACTGACGGTCATACCAAACCCAGCCAACAAAGTCGCGCATCTCTCTGGTCTCCGTGATATCATTAAAACTAGAAGGGACAGGCATCTTTAAAACTGATCCAGTCTGAAAAAGAGGTTACTTACCACTTATACACCAATAAGGTTTTAATAAGTTTGTTACTTACTAATAATCAATGTTACTTCAAGTGAACTGGTCATTAACATCACAAGGCACTTATTATAAATCTTGAATATCTTTTCAAAGAAAACCTTTTATTTTTTTTTTGAGTAATGTTAGGGTTTAACAAGAAGTTCCTTTTGCTAAATGATTTATGTAAATACATTTATGACTTCCTTCAGCAGATTCAACTTTTTCAAACACTTTTCCTTTGTTTACCCTTTTCAAAGGCTGCTTAAACCAATCTTCTTCAAATCCTTTATTTCTGTTAGTGGAGTCATCCATTCTGAAATCCCAGATCCCATTTAAATCCTGTATCTGTCTAGATTCAGATTCCCTTGGGTAAAGGATGCCATCAACCCCATAAATGTTTAACAAGAGTATACTACAAAAATAACATGGCACAATAAACATTTTTATGGTTCCTAGTAAAACCATTTAGAACCTGCCTGTCTGGTCAAAGTGACAGTGCACACAAACATATTGATAAGGTAAAAGCTTATCAGAATGGGGCAGTGAGGTTATCTCATATTGTGATTCATTTCCCTGATCTGCAATTGTTTGGGTAAAGTGTGACTACATTCTATAGCAATATTATGCACTCTATATATTGGGATGTTATTTCTGCATGTACAATGTAATGGTATTGTAACATAATTGCAGAGCTCAGTAACAAATGACAGAAAAATTGGACAATAGAATATATGGTAAAACAGGTACACTGTTTAGGGAAACTAATTGTATTTTTCATTTTCTAAAATATTTCAATAACAAAATATGATTTATATTTCATGTTTTTTAAGTAGAATTTTTTATTTGGTTTGACTGGTTAAAATATTCCAAAATTAGCCCAATGCCCATTCTAATCTTTTATTTCAAAGACAATAGTAAGCATCATGAATTTACATGAATATATTTGTATTAATACTGAGCCTTAGCTTAAGTAAACAGTTTTCACAACTGCACTAATATCTTATAAATTTATAATATGTAAAACATCCTTTAACAAATGGAGTACAAAAGTAAATATTCATCTAAATATACATACATTCAAAAGATACAGCTACACATGGTACCTTGAAAAGGTAAATTTAAAAAAAACTAACAACTGAACTAAAAAATTATTGAAATTTTGATTTAAATTATAATTGGCACAGCAAATAATGGAAATCTGAGCAGTTATGCTGTGAAATCATCCATACTACTTTTATTACAGCATGTTAAAATTTGTTCAATATCATGTCACATCACATCTAAGTCCATGTTAAACAGTAATTTAATACAATTAATTGTCATTAGTCAGCTGTAAATTGTTATTGCACATAATACATTGTATTTCTTTCCAAAAATAACACCACCATCAAGGATTGCACACTGTCAGATTAAATTTAACTGGTAAGCAGTTCAGTGAAAGCAAGTTCTAAACCATTTACAGCTCTTGAAAATAAGTGGATAAGTTGAAACTTTTCCTGCATGTTCTTCCTGATCTCCTGTTAATAAGCCCCTGATACCTATCCCGCAGGAAATGAGCAGCCATCTTGGGTTGTCTCTGCCGTGTGAAGACTCCTTTCTTATTGCCATCAACTCTGGTAGTTGCTTAAAAATGTAAGATCATTTATGAAACAGCTACTTTAAATCAAACACTTATGTAAAAAAATTAGCAAGCAAACAATAATGTCCACAAAAAATTAATATAACAACTGACCATAATTTTATCATTTTTATATTTCTACAAAAAAATATTTGTTGAATAAAATTCCCACACTCATCAAATTAAAAAAATATATTAGGTTAGCCCATCTCATACACTTTATTCATATTATTTGAAGTTACTGAACTAGCACCCCCTTACTTTGATCAGTCTGGAAGTCTGCAAAGTTCCACACCATTTCTCCCACCAAGAACTGTTTTCTCAAAGCATCAAATATCTCATGGTATTTCCTCATGAACTGTACTTGATATTCTTCTGTGAATGCATCAGAGGGAAGCTGTCAAATTAAAATAATTAGTTCCCTTTAAAAGTTTAAGCACTGTTTTTCCTAAATAAAAGACAAAAATTATTTATTTTCCAATTTTATGTAATTTTTAAAGGAAATTTTTCAATTTCCCATATCCTAATAAATCATTTTACAACTAAATCTCACTTTAATATAACTAAAATTATAATGGAATAACACAATTACTTTATGCAGTCCAGCCACGGTGTCAGCTCCATACTCTGTTATGATAACAGGTTTGTTAAAGGTTTTGTGCCAGTTTGTAATATCATAGTTCATCTGAAGCTGAATCACATCCAAATGTCCCATGTCACTGTACCAGGCATAGTAGTGGTTCACACAGATTATGTCTGTATATTGGGCCTGCCACATGAGAAAACACATCTTAATGGTAAACACAACTGGTTTTATATATGAAAGACGGCCCTTGTGGGAATTAGAGATATGACTGGAAGACGGTCCTTGTGGGAATTAGAGACATATGACTAAGTCAAAGGTATGAATCAAATTGATAACTCTGAAAGATCAGAATATATAACATTAATTTGCCACCCATAATCTTGAAGTGACCAGGAAACCCAAAGCATCACTTTACCCCATAAACACCCTGAGAGAGAGAGAGAGAGAGAGAGAGAGAGAGAGAGAGAGGGGGTGAAAGAGAATGCAACAGTTCCTTTACATTTACTTCAAATAAAAACTTACATTTGATTTTAAAAAACACTTACAGCCTTGTCTTCATAGAAGTCACTTCCTCCCACTACAAATGTAACTGGTCTATAAGGATCTAGATATTTGGTATGGCCTATTACAGCTCTGAAATATCAGAGCCAATTATAAAAAAATGCTAAAAGAAAAAGAGGGAGAACTAGAAAAGCACTCAGAGAGCGCAGACCTCCGCCAAGGCAGCAAAGTCTCCATCCAATGCCGTTTCACCCCTAAATTTTCATTCTATAATGATTTAGTTTTTTGACTTTTGATTATTGATTGATTATTTATCAGGATCACCACCAAAAACTAATCATCTGTGGCTTGGCTCACTTCTGACAGTTCCTGAAAATTTCATCAAAATTGGTCCATAATTTAGTTATTTGATTTTTGATTCTTGATTGATTTTTGATCCAGATCACCACCAAAAACTAATCACTTCTAAGTTAACCCATTTCTGACCTACCCTGAAAATTCCATCGAAATTCATCCATAACTTTTTGAGTTATGTTGATGACAAACAGACAGACAGTCAGACAAACAGGGGTGAAAACATAACCTCCTTGGCGGAGGTAAAAATCTCCAAATTTCTTATATCATAGCATCATATATATAAATTACACAATTTTTGTTCTATTTAAAACAGTGTGCAGTGGCTATATGATTGACAAGCAAGACTAAGACATCACCGATTTAAAAGAATAATGGCTGATTTTTTCAGGTTGATTGTAACCAGACTGTGTGCAATTCAAATTTAGAGTAATTTCACAAACTTACTTAAAGTATGGTCCAGCTTCAGGTCTAGCAGATCCTGGTTCATTGGCTACTGACCACATGATAACAGATGGACGGTTCTTATCACGACGGACCAACTCCTCCATAACTTCCAAGTGGTGATTTAGAGATACCTTCCCCATGTTTGATACCCTGAGCAAACATTTAAATTTTGGAACTGATTTTTGAAAGTGGTATGCATAATTGCAGCTAGTTACACACAGAACATACTGATGTATGGTACATAACCAGAACTGACAAAACAATCATTTCTATGCTGTGAAAAATATGTACAAATACACACGAACAACAAAAATTGTTTCTATCCTTAGTATTTCCAAAATACTTCTACAATATTAAAAAATCAATAATTACTGGTCTAAAGTGGTGTTTTCACAGGATTAAAACTGGTTCAACAAATTCCCTCATGTAAGCATGACTTACTAAATCTGAAGCCAAAAAATCACACCATTAAAAGATATAGACTAAGTAGTATTTTTAAGCTCATACAGGTTGTTCCAGAAAATAAAAGGTTGGATCTTACTCTTTAATTCCCACTCCTGGGCATTCATCAATGACCACAATTCCCTGTTGGTCAGCCTGGTCCATGATTTCCTCAGCATATGGATAGTGGGAGGTCCGGAAACAGTTGGCACCAAGCCATTTCAACAAGTTGAAATCCCTGGCTATCAGTGGATAGTCTAGACCCTTGCCTCTAATCTGAAAGAAACACTGAATTTTTATTACCTAAGAATATTGCATGTTTTATGTCCCTATTCTGTAAAGCATGGAAAATAATTTAAGATATATAAACAACTTTCAGATGTGAGATTTCTACTTCATAATAACTTATTGAAAACCAATATAAACAGTAATACTCAAATAAAACAATGCTGAAATCACAGATTTCAAGAACAGAATAGCTTTAAAATAACCTGTCCACCAAAATATAAAGGAACTTCTTCAAACAAGCATTATGCCTTAGAAGTATATGAAACAGTGCATGCAAGGCATGCAATATGGGCTCAAATTAAATGAATTTTTCTGACACATGTATCACATAGTTGGAAAAACTTTCACCACAACAAGCAACAGTATTAATTGAAAAAAAATACTCAATATATTATCTGATAAGATATATGTCAAATGATATGGCATGATGCAATTACTATGTTATAATTACAATAGATATTTATTAACTTACATCAGCATCCTCATGCTTGGCAACTCCCTGGCAGTAGAAAGGCTTCCCATTGATCAACAACTGGGTATTAGTCCATTCTACACTACGAATACCAAAGGGAAGACGATAAACATCTGCAATGTTCTTGGAGTCTTTGATTGCAACCTACAAAATTTAATCCTTTTGTTATATTTTCATGTGCATAAATTAACACAAAATGGCCACCCATTTCATAAAAATTCTGGCCATACAACTACAAAAAAAAAAAATCTATTTTTCAATCATAAAAAAATGTGTATGACAATATGCCATTCAAAAAGGTTTCTACCACCACAAAGAGAAAAGATAATGATACTTTTTTACCAGTAACACATCTTTCTAAATTTAAAGCAAACATTCACCAAAAACATTTCTGAACTACCTTAAAAGTATACAAATAAGCTGGATCCTGGCCATTACTTGTATAAGGCCACCATAAATGAGGTTTTGGTATCATGATTTTTCCTCTGGGTTGGGAGCTACTTGCAACAGTCACTCCAGACTTATCAATGACATCAACTGTCAATGTAGCACCTGCTGTGTTTCCTTCAAGAGTTACATTATAGTCCACAACACCTGAAATATTGAAGTAAAATCAATAGACATGAGCCCAGATTAAAAAAAAAACTCTGAACATTTATCATGGGACCCAATAATTAACCTTGACGAGTTTCAGAAACCATCAGAATTGAATTAAAAAACGCGAAATTCTGCTTTTCTGAAGAAAAAGCTCATGTCTGAATCAATGATTCCAATGGACAAAGTTTGCTTGGACACAAAATGACAAAAGTAACAAAATTTGACACAAGAAAAGATATCAAAAATTGTATGTATTAACTCCTAGAGCCCAGAAAAACATATCTGAATTCTCTTACCTGATGTGTCTCTGGTTACTATGGTGATATCATCTATGTAAGTCCTTGGTGTGGAGTACAGTCTCACAGAACGATGAATGCCAGCATAATTAAAAAAATCCATTTGTAAATTTTGGACAAAATAACCAGCAGGATACCTGAAAAAGAAAATGTTTGCAGCATAAAGAAGCCACATATGGCCATATTAAAAGTTTTTCAGCACTGATCAACAAATCAGCAACAAATTCTTAGAGTTACAGTGTACTGATCTACAAATTAGATAAAACAGTATACCTAAAACAATATTTTACCTATTTTTGTCCGTCTTGTATTCAATACTTCCTGGTGGAAGGGTGGTTGGGGAAAGTGTGTTGTTTATTGTAATAGTTATTCTGTTTTCCCCAGCAAAGTTCAGTGCTTTGTTAACTTCTGCCTCAAAAGGTAAATGTCCTCCACTGTGATTCATGACCTGTATTGAATTCACCCACTGCACATGCAATTGAAAGAGATTTTTTGTTTATGCTTTGGTCACACAATATAAAACTAGCATATTTTATTTCTGCAAAATGCCATTTGTAAATTGCCTCCAGTCTCTGTGAACAATTTTATTCTGGTGTTTGCCAACACTTCACAGATCTACAAAAAGTTAATCATTGAATATTACTTAAACAACATCCTAATATTTACATACATGTAGATACACTCATATAACTTATAAGTGCCTTATACTTGAAGTATGTGGCAGTTTCCTTTCCAGTGCAACATGGCTCCAAGGTCTACTGAATAACAAATATTTCAAATTTGACTAAAATAAGGCAAAAAAATCTATCAATGCATACCACAATAGAATTGTAATGTGCGCTGTCCACCCTCAAAACCACCCTTTTATTCTGCCATTCAGGTGATACAAAGAAAGTTCTGTCATACCACGTCCATCCTACAAAGTCTCTCAGGGACTGGTTAGTTGTGATATCATTATAGCTAGATGGCACTGGCATTGGGATGACTGGACCTGTCTAAAATTAAAAAATAAATAAATAAATAAAGACAAGTGATAATATTTATCGTAATGTCAATAATATTAACCAACATGAAAAGGAAATATAAAACCAAAAGGTTAATTAATTAATTAATTCTCAACTGTTCATGGTTTAAGTAGTTGTTCCTGTGGGTATTTATATTAAATTCAATTTCTTTTTTTTTTCTATTCTGTATTTACCCTTTCCTATGTCAAATATGAATTAAAATGGGGTAACCTGAGTGAAAAGGGGGGGGGGGGTAGTTCAGTATGATAGGGTCAAATGGTCCGGTCTAGACTGATATATATATATATCTAATTATCCAATCTACTCGGTATTTCAATTGAAACAAGCTTTAAAATGTTACATAAATAGGTATTTATTGTTGAATCCGCTTGATTCCGCTACTTTTTTTTTATTCCGCTAAATAGTAGGACCCCAATCTACTGGGTTAGTAGAGGCAGAGGTCCTGTAACTCAATGTGTAACTGTAAAGATTTTGCCTGTAACTAGATATACTAAATACATGCATATCATGTTGAAACAAAACAAGCATATATAGGAACGTATATAATGGTGATTACTAATAACGCATTCACATAAAATAATTGTACATCGCACACTGACAGATGTCATAAAAATACGCCCACATCACCTGATCGAGTGGCTTTGCAAACCACTTTTGATCAAAGCCCCTCAATCTATTTGGGGAATAATCTGCTCTGAACTTCCACATGCCATTTAATTCCTGTATCTGTCTGCTCTCTGACTCCCTTGGATACAGCATTCCACCACGGATTGCCCATACTTCTTGCACTAAGAAGAAAACTACAAGAAAAATTCCCCACAACATTACAGCCCTGTTTCAACCACTGCCGCCGGTACGCGCAATGAATATTGGGAATTAAAGCACGCGCTCATGATTGGCTTGTTGTCGGGTCAACGTAATTGGTGTTTCTAAAAATAGTAACAAGTCAGCGCTTATAAATATGAGTATGCAGCGGAAGCTGCTGAATAGGAAAGAAATTCGATTGGTTTCGGCAGGTAATAGCGTCTTTTATTACTGATTTTATCATAGATAGAGCTTCTATATATACACAAGATAAAGAACTCTCGAGGTATGTTGATACCGTATTTGTAACTAAATTTAGGTTTGACTGTTTTGCCAGTTGGTTGTTGGGTATTGTGGTCTCAGAGTGAGGATAACATTTTGAGATAAAATTTAGCTCCTCTTGAGTCATACTTTTTGGAAGTAAGCGAATGCATTGGGTCTTTGCTCAGTTCTTTCACCCCAGAATCTATTTCCTAATTATTTTGGCCCATGTATGCAATCTGCATATTTAAGCGGTAAATAAGGTGACTCCACCCAGGCAAGATCCATATCATGCTGTTTTTTAGTTCACTAATACACCACCATTAGTTCACTTTACACATCACCACACTGTTGCTTTTATAACGGCTGTCTTTCGGGGCAAATTGGTTCAGATGCTCTGCAGTAGGGTGAATTATGCCTAATCTCTTGGGACAGAAATCGATAAAAATCGAAGCATTTTGAGCAGAAAAAAACTGCCAATTCGTGAAACATATAGAGGATTACACACCGAACAAGTACAGGTAGATATATGGAACATTGCCGCACTGCAGTAACCTTCTTTTTTTACCTTATCTCTCTCCATGTTACTTCTTTCATCCCAATCTGATTGGGGTTATCAAGGGGACCCATTTTGAAGGCCTCCAACATAACCAAGGGGATGAGGGACATCCTAGATGAATCTGTCCAATAGTACATATAGAATCCAGGTAGAGATCCAAGGTGCATTAAGTGCATTTCTACTAGGGATAATGTTGAAGGGGAAGCCATATATTTTGTTTGGCATTGAAATGTATTGCCTTTGACAATTATGGTTCTGTTACTTTTCAGGCACTCCTCTTATATATTAGTAAATGAAGCCATATACTAACTACTGGCAGCTGTGTATTATATTAAATATGTCACTAGTCTATAATGTTATGAGATATTGCTAAAGTTTCATTTTATTGTATAGAATTTTTCTTCATCTGAGACATTTTTATTCTCAAATGATTGCGTATGTCATCTGAATGTATGCAACCTTAACATAGAAGTGAACATTTACTAGAAAATATAAATATGTTTACCCTAGATAAAGGCTATTCCTGCAGTAACTGCATGTGACCTATGGTGTGCTTGTAGCATTTTTTAATATATAGCAGTGAATACTTGCATATATATTGATTCTGTGTTATGTGTATGACCATGAAAGCAGATTGCCCATTTCTTCTGTAAATATAAGTCTTAAGGCTCTTATTAAATATTACCATTAAGGTACCCTTTTGATGTTTCAGGTTAGTGCATGACTTTCAAAAAGATCCAGCACCAACAATGACCGCTAAGGATCACAATCTAGCAGCATTAAGAAAGAAGGCATACAACATCAAGTTTGACCTAGCCAACACAGAATATGAACCAGTGGAAAATATTGGTATTGGTGCTTATGGAGTTGTGTGCTCTGCCATCAACAGAAGAACCAAGGACAAGGTTGCCATCAAGAAAATACCTGATATATTTGAAATGCCACAAATAACAAAGAGAACTTATAGAGAAATAAGAATTCTGAAGCACTTCAAACATGATAATGTGATAAAAATACGCGAAATTCTGAAACCTCAGTCTGTAGACAATTTAAAGGAAATCTATATTGTTTTGGACCTTATGGAGAGTGACTTGCATAGAATAATTCATTCAAGTCAAGAATTGACAGATGAGCATGTGCGCTATTTTTTGTATCAAATTTTGCGAGGCCTGAAGTACATCCACTCAGCCCATGTGATCCACAGAGATCTCAAACCAAGTAACTTGCTGGTAAATGAGAATTGTGATCTGAAGATTGGAGATTTTGGTAAGTTTGCAGTTTGGCACTGTGTTGTTGTTTGCAGTATGAATTGATATTTCCTTTTGTTCATTGTATTTATCTGTAATTTCCTTAACATTTTAATAAAGTTGATTATGCATTAATAAATCTTTGAAAAAAAGAAATAAGTGATAAGCTGTTTTAAATTAAACAGTTGACAATGTCTTTTTTCCAATATCATTGTATTTGATCTGCTCACTGGCATTTTCTTTACGTCACTTCCTTAGCTAGAATTGAAAGTGAATGCTATGTCACAGTTAAATGATGAGGATAAAAAAAATGCAATTGTTTATAGGCATGGCAAGAGGGATCAGCTCTGGTCCCGACCAAGAGCACAAGTACTTTATGACCCAGTATGTGGCCACACGATGGTATAGAGCTCCAGAAATAATGTTGTCCATGTTGGAATATACCACAGCTATTGATGTGTGGTCTGTTGGGTGCATCTTTGCTGAAATGTTAGGCAGAAAACAACTTTTTCCAGGTAAGGCTGCTTCATCATTTCCTAAAATTTCAGGTAAAGATTAAGTGGATATGAATAGAAGGAAACTGGTGTGTTGCTGACAGCAAGAATGATTATGCTTTGATGGTTTTAGTTGAATCTATCTTTTTAAAATACAGATGCATTCACCTAAAATTGCCCCACAAAAGTAGTTGCTATCTCAGCATCAGAATTGCAAATAAGATATATTTCATGGTTCAGCTTCTATTTTCATGGTCTAGTAGAGTGTCATGCTGGGCTCACCCTAACATAATTTCTATGTATATGCCAAATATCTGAAAAACTAATGCAGGTTGATAATACAAAACCCTGAGGCATGTCAGTGTTTAAAACTAATGTGTCCAAAAGACCAACTTTTGCTGACCATATTTCACTGACGCTCTGTCTAAGGCACTCTAATAGAATATAAGGAACTGAGTTGTAATTTATCACGGGTGAAAAACTACATCAAAATGAAAACAGCAAGGCTACATCTTTGGCCCTTGACCCTTTTCACTTTGTGTGGTATATAGCAGAGCTATATTGTATCTTTATTGTGACATTTTATAGTTTATACGATTAGAGTAGAAAGCATGTAAAATGTAACTTGTACACATTTTAGTGCTCGATAAAGATTATTATTAATCTAGAAAGGTTTTTGTTTATAATCTGTTTATGATATGTTTATTTTTAGATATTTTATTAAATTCAATGCCACAAAACACCCAGATTTTGACAATTTTTCATTGTGCACATCCTTATTAGGTCTGTCTTACATTTGTGATAAGTACAGGTGCAGCAAGAGGGCATGGATGGAAATTAGAAAATGAAAAAAGTTTGCCCTCACCGTCTCTGAAACTTGGGCTACTGTCAGCAGGAGTAAATTTAATGGCTTTGGTGCCCCAGCTTTAGTTCACTCTAGGTGGCATTTTATTAGTAATTTATGCAACTGATCCACACAGTGGCACAGAGGTGACTAATGGGTCTGTAACGGGAATTAGTCTTGCAGCAGCTTGTGTTATGTTAAAACAAAAGCTCATTATCCATATAGATTTTTCATTAAGAAGTAATCAGTGCCAGATTGAATTCCGGTAAAATTTATGATAACCATGTATGATGTTTTTATATTTGTTGTGTGATGGAGTATATTTAGAAAACATCAGAACCCTCATATGTGAATACAATATAAGATTAATGGCACTTGAGCTGTCTCCACCCTAAAATAGGTTTATACACAAGGGTTAATATATAATTTAATGAATTTGCGCATGGAAGATGTGAAATTGAGAGTTGTGTAATACTAATGGTATTTCTGTCGCTGTTTTCCCAATCTTATTTTGAAAATGACAGTAAACAGCATTTGTTCATATAATGATCATGTTTTGATGACTTTTAAAATTGATTTGACTTTGAATTGTACATAATGAATCACCAATACCTGATGCCATGTCATTTGTGTGTCTCATTATGTTTTACAGGCAAGGATTACATTAATCAGTTAAAAATCATTATTGGTATCTTGGGCTCTCCCTCCAAAGACATACTGCAGAAATCCCAGTCAGAGATGGTGCGGAATTTCATCAGGGGTAAAATGAAAATATTACTTTTGTGTTAAAATTTGACCTTGTTCTGTGAAAAGAAAAAGTTGTATTTGTGTTAAATTTATTAAATGTGTGCTGTATTTTAATATTTTTACAGTACCTTAGAGTATTGATATCAGCTGCACACAAGTAGAATTTGGGTCTTGTATATCTGATCATGTTAAATGAAAGACCTATTAACATAAAATTTTTGGTTTACAGGTTTAGGGAAGAAGGATCCTGT
This sequence comes from Lingula anatina, assembly GCF_051362555.1. Taxonomy (NCBI): domain Eukaryota; kingdom Metazoa; phylum Brachiopoda; class Lingulata; order Lingulida; family Lingulidae; genus Lingula; species Lingula anatina. The sequence goes on from NC_141767.1 coordinate 59,768,953, forward strand.
GCCTTTCAATGTGCTCTTTCCCAAAGCACCGAAGAAGGCTGTTGACCTACTGAGTAAAATGTTGGCACTAAGTCCTGCTGACAGAATATCTGTTGATCAGGCTCTCAAACACCCATACCTGTCTAAATATCATGACCCAGATGACGAACCTATTTGTATACCAGCATTCAACTTTGATTTTGAGAATGAGGTTTGTTTCCAAGTATGAATACTAAAAGCAAATGGGATCAGAATTTGCCATTAAGCCTTTAATTACTGAAATATTTAAAATCACTATATTACAACTTTAGTGCTAAATTGCTTATAATTATAGAATTAAAAGTTCCTTATTTGCATTTTCCAGTTCTTTACTTAATCTTTCATAGGCCTACTATAGGAGGAAGTGTCACTGCCAGCTGTTACAAAAATATTTTCACCAGCTGATACATTGGGATATTCATCTCATGTATTTATCGTTACATAGACTCTTGGGTAGTTTCATGAGGTATATTAAGCAAAGTACTTATTTTCAAAAGCTAGTTTGAAGAATCACATTTTCTTTTTAGAAAGTGGATGTGGCAAATTTAAAGGAGGCTATTGTTAAAGAGATCATGGAGTATCACCAGCCCAAACCAAGCCTGAGTGACCTCAGTAGCATTCTTAGACCTGTGCCCAAGCAAGAATCACAATATGGTGATGGACTAGGTGCATTTCTAAAACATCAGCAGGCAGTCAAACCTCAGGAGCAACAGCAACAACAAGAAACTTTGCAGCATTTGAAGCAGTTAAATGCAGCCCAACAACAGGAGCCGACTCAGTCACAAACCCAGGTCTTTCAGGTGCAAAATTTAGTAGCTGTTCCAGCATCAGGATCTCATCTTCCTTTTGTTTCTAAAGCCAACAATAGTCAGACTGTACCAACAGCAGCACACAAAACCACAACATCTATGGCACCAGTTACTATAACAGTAGTTCAGAACAATGACTCTGAAGTGTTTAAGAAGCCAACAGGACTGACATTTCTACGTCCATCCCAATCACAGCAACCGGTTAAGGTGAACACCACAGGCAGCCTGCTGTCTGCTATGTCTGATGTTGAAATGTTAAGTGCCAAGTCTGATGTGGGTAGAGATACCATGGATACTAGCAGTAGTGCAGCACAGCAACAAACCTCCCAGCCACAAGTTGTCAGCAACAGTACAGTGCAACAGGGCATAACCACCAGTGCTGCACCTCTGTGTACTGGGCCAACTGATACCAAAGCACTTATCAAGGCAGCCTTGCTCAAAGCCAGAGAACAGAGGAATGGTTTGTCACTTTCATTTAATAATTTTTTTTGGTTCATTGGAATAGTTTACTTTGTATAATAAAAAACAGTATTATCCTTCTCACAAAAAAGATATTTTAAGATGCATGTAATGAGTGGTATAATTTTTGGAAATTTTGATTTGGTGGGAATATCCTAGATAGGATGTAATACCTGTAATGAAAAAAAATTTTTTAGATCCTTCTAATCAGAATAAGGAAAAGCCCCGACCACAGACAGCTTATGAACGCCAAAAAGAGAGAGAAGAAAAGAGACGCAAGAAAATGGAAAAATCTATGGAGAGAAAAAAGAAACAAAAGGAGAAAGAGGGTAAAGATATATTCATTTTTGTAGACTTAATGCATTAAAATGATCTGTGGTTACTAAAATTAGTTTATTTATAACCCATAAGATGCTGGAGATTATGTATTTAAAAATTGGTTCACCAGAACACATTAAGTGTCAAATATTGATATTTAACTCCAGTCTTTCTTTAGATCCTTTTCCGTGTACATAAGTACCAACTGTGCTTTCAACTGAATTCAATAATTTAAAGATCTGTTTGCTTTTTAAAGCTTCAAAAGAATTGCTGACAGATGAGGACAAGACTTTACTGGAACGTTGGAAGACCATGCAGGAAAACACCCAGCCATTTGTCCATCCTGTCAGGCAACATATGAGAGACATGCTGGAGAAGAGGCAGCAGAAAAAAGAACAACTCCACAGTTCAGGTGGTGAAGTGCCTAATGAGGAGCACTTGCCTTTACAGCAACAACAACAACAGGAATCACAGCATATACAGCAACCTGTGATTAATACACAGGACATTATAACAGCGAATAACAATGACTTGAAACAAAAAATGACAGGACCAACAGTAGTTGCTGCAAATCCACTGCTGAGTCAAAGTGACATGATGATGCTGAATCAACAGCCTTTGAAATCAGTTTCAGCCATTAACATCCAGGACCCTAATTTCTTCAATATAAATCAACATAACATAGGTGGCAGTTCTATGTCCAGTAGTATTCATGCCCCATGGACTTTTGACAGTGAAGATTCTAACAGTCAACCAGAGCAGAACTTTCCTACAAGCAGTTTGCCTAACTTTGGTGAAAGTAGTGCTAAAAAAACTACAGCTTCTCATGTAGTTGACCAGTCTCAAGGGCAGCAGCACTCGGTTATCTCAGGGATGACTTCAAGTCTTCCATCTGAACCTCCAACTGACATCATTTCTGTGGTGACTAAACAATTAACCAAGACACAGATGGAAGACATGTTGCCCCCAATGTTGGCCCTAACCCCTAGAGGCACTGGAGGGGGGTACGGAGTTGGCTTTGACCTTGATGACCTTCTTGGAGACTCCTTTGGCGCTACCAGTCCAGGAAACAGAGACAGTACCAAGTATGTGGAATTTAAAATTAAATTTTGGTAAATCTTACTATGATTAAATGTCTTAGTGAAGTATTGTTAGGTGTGCTTCATATATGGCCATAACGTAAAACTGTTATCTCAAATTGATAATAGAAATGATGTTATTTCCAGTTTGAAGCTTGATTCAGCCCCACTGTCAGCATCCTTGCTTGAAGATTGGCTGGAAGTGACAGGAAATCTTGGTCCCAGGGATATGGAGGCCTTGCAACAGGAGCTAGAACTAGGGTCACCAATGGTGTTCTCAGACTTTTGATGGGAGAAAAAATTGAAACTGGAGCTGATACATTGCATTCACTTCTTATTTTACTTGCAAAACTTGACATATTCTTTAGTAACTCTTCATTGTTTTAGTTTTAATTAAGATGGACATTCTTAACACTTTGCATAATATACAAATAATTATATAATACTGAATATTTACTTTTGTTTTTTACAGAAAAACTGTTTTTACCAATTTATTATTAATTCGGTAAAAACATTTCATTCTCTTGTAAAGAAATTGTAAGCAAAAATATAAAAGACAATAATTAGGCTCCATGTGAACAGGGTTTTTTAAAAACGTACGTATTCTCAATTTAAAAAAAAACGCTGTGAAAGTTATCAACAAACAAAACTACAAAAATTTATACGGCAAGCCTGGAGAAATTTATGTTGCAAAGCAGCTATTGCATATCCTCATGGAGTAGAGTCAAGTGCAAAATAATTAGATTGCCATGAGAACTAGATGGTTTCAGCTGGACGGGGTACCTCTCTCTGCCATGGCCACCAGGGCTTCTCTTCATCAGCTGCAACTAATTCCTAAACTTTTTCATTCCACGAGGACGGATCTTAACCAAATGGTTCGCCCTATTTTTGCAATAAAGGTCAAATATTGCCCAGAGGGTATGTCGATGTGACAGAAATGGTAATCCGCTTGGAACTGAAGACCGTTTCCCATTACTGTGTAAGGTGACATTCGTCCCATACACAAACCCCCATACTACACTACCCCCTGTACTAATCATACGAGACCCTGGACTTCCATTCCTAGGACTGCCATCCCGGTCACACCCGTTTCGATGCTGATGGGCTGACATTTAGAATTTAGTTAGCTGTGTTTGCGTGTGAAAGTATTCGATTTTTCCCCTTTTATGTGCTATCAACATAAATCTGGCATATTTTAAAATAAGTGCATAGGGGCAGATTTTTATTGTCCGTTTTATGTCTCTTAGTGTGCGGCGTAACAATGGACGACTAGTTGCTACGCAGGTTTCGTTTGTCCTTGCCATGCTCGCGAGGTGCGATTTTAAAAGATTGTAAAATTTGCTAACAGTTTTTTTTTTTCAAACGCACAATATTCGGGGAAAGGTAATACCGGCGAGTTATTTGGTTGGGATTGGATTTTGGTTGCGTTGTTAATTTTTTGTATTAAATACTAAAGGTGAAAACGACCGAAATGACAGCTCGTTTACGTAAAAGTAGAATTTCTTGAAAAAAGAAAGAAATGATCATATCAAACACTAAATACGCGTGCTGAAATCGAAGTATTTTCTTTCTACTGCAACAACTCCCCATCGTTCGTTTTTTCTGACCATAGATTCCGCAATGCATTAACCAATTTTTAGTGACGAGAAAAGCTTTTGTTTCATAAACCACGAAGTACGGGGCTTCTTGCAATTGAAATCCAAATACCTTTAGATGTATTCTATTAACAGACCTATAAAGAATGTACCAATGTAACAAGCAACCAAACGCTATTTACAACAATGATCTATTTATTTCAATCGCCACATTGATGTAATGAAATGCATTCGTTGTTGAAACAACGGAACAAAATGCAAAAAAAAAAAAACAATGGCCGATCAAGTAACAAACAAGATTTCAAAGCAAAATTTCATGAACCAAATTGTATGATTTTCAAAGTTAGTGTAAACCGATATTATCCATTAACAGTCTTGGCGGCAAGTCCTCGTGTTGCCGACTTGTTACGAACGTATGCAAAGAAACACGCGGACACGCAGCAAAAAGCAATGATGATGAGGCCAACTAACACAGCAAGAACAACAAAACTGAACTGATTTAGGCAGAATCCGTTTGCATCCGATTTTTGCACGGGTATCGGCGCTTTAGGCGATGGTTGTTTAACTTTGGGCACTTCCACTAGTGGTGGGGCAAGCGTCGTTAAATCAGATTCTGGATCAATGACATGAACAAAATAACCCAACGCTACAGAAGCAGGTCCTCTCTCTTCAGTTTCGGCTGAATAGTCGGGCTCCGCGGTGTCCAGGTTGCTCTGGATGTACTCTTCTTCCTCTGCAGCTCGTCGTCGGCGTCGTCCCCAGCTCATTTCGTTGTTGGAACAGTTCTTTGGTCCGCAGTCAGTGCTGTTTTTGTCGCAGGCCTTCACGGTGCAGAAAAAACCCATTGTCCTATTGGTATCGTGTCGAGGAGTCATCAGAAACATTGGAAAGGTGGCAGACAATTTTTTGGTAGTGCTATCTTGTGTGAAAACGGTGAAAAAGGGGACGCTGGGACAACTGTTTGAGATGAGGTAGAGGTACTTCCAGGTTTCGGTTGAGGAATTCTTAGTGACACCGGCAGCCCAGCAGCTGAGTGCCTCTATCTTAACATGTGCATACGGTGTCGGTATAATTTCCATCGTAACATTACCACCCAAAACAACGGGGTCGGAATTCAAATCAATTATGGCGCCGGTAGATGTATTCTTCAACACTAAAGTTATGTTGATATCTAGTGCTGGTATATTGGCAGTTTGTCCGATAATTGGAATGATTTCTCCCGCCGGTACATAGGCAGAAACGTTGGTCATAGTGGTTGCGTAAAGAGACTTGGCACAAGCAAACGTCTTGGCCGAATCTATTGTTTCCAGGTAATAGTCCTTATCATGGAGAATGATAACGGTGAAATTTGTATCGTAAGCTGTGCCACACTGCCCAATGGATACATTCAGGACCCAGGGTGATGCAGCTATGAAACAGCCTGCAGTGCTGTAATGGCCGTCTACGTACATTCGCCCTTCAGTGGGAAGGTAATTGCCGTCGGTCACTTCAATGGAGGCCTGGTTCGTGCCGCAGACTAGATTCGTGGCTAGATTGGCTGCATGGACCGTTGTCAATAAGGCAGAAATTATAACCAGAGAGAAACCTAGTAGAGTGCCTTCGCGCAGCGAGACGAACATCTTCCTTTATTGCTGAAACGACCAAATGAAAAACAATAACCACACTGGGTAAGGCCACTGGAGGGGAATGGACTTCGTTTCTTAAATCAAAATTGTCAAGCAAATGGAATATTAGAGTGAGACGACAAAACGTTGAATTGCTGCAATGCGACAAGTTATTATAAATCCCCGCCGGTTGGGAAATCAGTTATAATTTTTTCAGATAAAATTTGGAAGAAAGCCACAAATAGATATCAATGTAAATTTTACTTCAGATAATTGCCTTAAAGGTACACTCCATAAGATTTAACCGCCAAAATGGATTTTCAGGGATAAATAAGTAAATTTCTCATACCCACTAATCATTTATCTATCCCTCTCTACAGTTGGATTCGATAAAATTGGTTGATTTGAGCTTAAATTGACTGGACAGTCATTCTAACAGCGACCGTTTTCCTATAAGCTCCTATGGTGATATCAATATCCGGAATGCTCCAGAAAAAGTTACTAGAGGGGTTAAATCATTTTAAGGTGTATGTAAGGTTTTAATAGAAGCTGTGAATGGCAAAAATAAGCATTTGGAGATTTTCAAACCTATGGTGTGTATCTTTAAAACTTCCGCACTTATATATTTTAATTATTCACTACGAGGACTTACGTGCACGTGCTGGAAAATAATGACGGCCTGTCCAATGGAAGCGTGTGCGTCGAGAGCTCTACCACCGGTTCTGCGATGATCAACTGCTCAAAACGCCCAGAAGCTGCAGCTTATATCCAAGCTTGGCACGTGGTTAGGTGAGGCCCAGAACACTTCGCTCAGTGTCGTTAGTTTGGATCACAAACTGTTATAGGGGGTGTGGATAGTCAAATTAAGTCGCTTTGTGAAATATGACGGTCAAAAAAAGAATTTGCGCTAAAGAGCTTGTGAGAGTGTCATGCACTCAACTAATATTCATTGCACTCGGAAGCAATAACGCTTGTTTCGATATTAAAAAGCTTATATGCGATATACATAGTAACCCATGTTGCAGAGTGAGATCTGCTGTATTCCGCATGCACCACTCAGCTTTGAGGTTTTCTAAGTTAATACGTCATAATAGACAGAGCAAAATTACTCTATCCCAAGGTCAGCTGTGATGTCATGATGTCATTCTTTTTCAATGGCAAGGTCCTCGCTAGACAGTACAGAAATGTGCACAGAATCAGCCGTAAAATGTCTGTGAATATCTACTAAAACAAACTCTCTGTGGCCCTGGTAAAGGGTAGCGCAAACCAGTAACGCTGTTTGGTCAGACCCTGGGCATTTGGAGCAGATATATAAGGTCACACTATAAAACCACGTTGAACGCCACCTGCTCAAGTGATAATTTTGTCAAAAAAAAAATCGGGAGCGGGGGTTTGAATAGGCTTACTTTATGTATCAAACAAAATCGAGGAACTTGAAGATTAAGACCCATATCTTTTAATTTATTTTCTTTCACAAAATATGTAGTACTATTGATGAAGCGTCACAGAATACGAATTTTGTTCTAAACACGTTCTCCATATAAATTTTTTATAATTCCTATCGTCCGCAGAAGAAAATATGATGCTTTCATTGTAATTGTGGTTCTTTATGGTGCTAAATCTGGGGTGGCGTACGATTTTCTATGTACAACTAACATTTTGATTGTTCTAAACACGACATGTCTTATCCATAAGTGGTACACGCTGGTACAAAATCACGTCTAATGCGTTTTAAGAATCAAAATACAACCGTCTCCCCCATTCCAGAGACAAAAATAACTAGATGGTGTCAATGGGTAGCCATCGCATATCCCCGCACTTCCCCATATTATCAAGAGCACCTCACCCCTAGGGACCACTTACCACACATGCACGTACACACGCACGTACGCACACACATACACACACATCACTGCTTCATCCAAAGGTATTTAAAAATATATATATACAATGTGAAAAGAATTTAGAATCAAGCCCCCTCCCCCCCCCCCCCCCCCCCCCGGGGACGGCCCAATCCCCTGTGGGACTAAAATTCCAAAATGCCCATGCACATCCCTGATGATGGGTCTACCAATTCCAAAAGTTTCAGTTTCCTATCTGTAATGGTCTAAGAGGAGATAGTGAAAATTACAATGTTATAAGAATTTAGAATCAACCATCCCCCCGGGGACAGCCCAACCTCCTGTGGCACTAAGATTCCAAAATGCCCATGCACATCCCTGATGATGGATCTTCCAATTCCCATAGTTTCAATTTCCAATCTCTAACGGTCTAGGAGGAGATAGCAGAAATTACATTGTCATAAGAATTTTGAATCAACTACCCCCAGGGACAGCCCAACCCCCTGTTGCACTAAAATTCCAAAATGCCCATGCACATCCCTGATGATGGGTCTACCAATCCCCAAAGTTTCAACTTCCTACCTGCAATAGTCTAGGAGGAGATAGCGGAAATTACTAACACACAGACGCACGGACGGGCGGGATAACATGATCCCCGACTTTTGTCCCTAAAGTGCGGGGATAATAATATTTAAATAAATAAATAAATAAAAAAGTTCCAGCTTTACCCGTTTAATAAAGTGCTGTGCATTCGAAGTGCGCTCCAACTATTGAGGTCTGCAGAGACTGCGAACTGTTTCAAAAGCATTTACCCAGATGATGTAAATTACAAATAATAATAATAATAAAGGAATAAAACAAATGTTTTTTTTTTTTAATTTAAAAAGGGCAAGTAGCAGGGGCGGATCCAGGATTATTTGAAGGGGGGGGGGGGTCCGCGGATGCGAGGCCGACCCCCCCCCCTCCCCCCCGGGCCCCGAAAATATTCGGTATTTTAGAGGGCGAACGGTGCCATTTGTACGGTTTAGAACTACAGGGTTGCTACTTAATATGGAATATTTTTTATCATTGTTATTTTTTAGTGCTGATTAAATTTTTTTTGGCTTGAGTCATTAAAAAAGTATGCCACTGAGTAATAAAAACATCCAGTCTTCTGTTCTGAGATAGTTTGGTCAATGATATCAAATCTGACCTAAGATGCCATTCAAAAGAAAGGAACACCCACAGAAAACCATATCAACAGTTTAATGTCAGTATTAACTTTAAGCTAAGATATTAAAGTAAATGATAGCCTCCGGACAGTGATATGTTACACAGTCAAAAAACTCACTACATAAATCATGAAAAGTCAGTAATTGCGGGTATGACCTCCAGCAGCCGCTTGCAGCGCCCTCATCCTACATGGCATACCTTGTAACACGTTTTTTAGAGTTTGGATGGGGATATCATTCCACGCAGTGATATTTGCCTGTCGCAGTTCATCACTATTTACCGGTCGATGACCATAGCTATTAATTCTGTGAGTTACTTTTGCCCAAAGATTTTCAATTGGGTTCATATCTGGAGAGTTTGCAGGCCAGGGCAGTTGCTGAACCCATTGGTTTTGAAGAAAAACAGTGATTCTGCGGCCTCGATGTGGGGTTGCACAGTCGTCATGGTACACAAATTTGTTCCTGAAGATGGCTCTTACCAATCGAAGCATCGTTTGCTGTAGAATGCCTCTGTAGGAATCCTGGCTGAGGTTGCCTCTTAGAAAAACCAACTGGTTCTGGGCACCGACATGAAATGCTCCTCAAACAGAGACGTTACAAGCCCCGCTTGCACCCTAGGCAGTACACAATCATCGTTTTATGCCCCTCGTACACGTCTGTGGACACAGATTCGACCATCAACCCTAAAAAATCCATTTCTGGCCTCATCACTGAAAACGACGTGATTCCAGTGTTTTGGCTGCAAACGCACGTGGTCCCCAGCCCATTGCAGACGTCGCTGTATATGACCTGCTGTTAACAGCGGTTTCCCTACTGGCCTTCGTGCAAAATGACCGCTTGCAGTAATCTCTTGTTCACGATTGACCTTGAAACGGGCGTTTGAATGACATTTTGCCTCTCTTTTCTGAGGGCACTGGTTGTCTTTGTACGACCAGCACGGCTTCCTCTAAGGAGAAGGCAATCCTGTCTTCTTGGTGTGATACGCGGACACCCTGGTCGAGGTACTTGAGTAGATGCCCCTGTTGCATCGTTTCTTTGGAGGACTTTATAAACGGTTCTTGATAAATGTTGAATTACCTGGCAATGGCTGTCCGTTTCTGGACATTTTCTCTGAGAGCAAGAGTCCCATAGTAAGCTGCGTTGCTTAGCTGTCGAACCATATCTCCAATAAGGTACCTGTCAAGTTTCAGACCGATCCCTTTGTTGCTTCTCTAAACACACTCCAAAGATTGACCAAACCCATGCGTTTTTATACAAGGGCAGAAATTGCCGAAAAGACCACCCCTCACATTTCTGACCACAGAACATGCAACTTCATGCATCAATTGTTTCGAGAGTTGTGTGGTAATAAGGTAACACACCTGGCTACACATGGAGGGACACCTCAGCTTTGGATTTAAAGTAGTTAGAGAGAAATTAAATCTTTTGTAGAAAATTTACTCGCCAAAAATAATATTCCATATTAAGTGGTAACCCTGTATGATCCAGCAAGTCAAAATTCTAATTTTAAGAGGGGACTAAAAATCGAAGGGGGGATCAGGACCCCGCTGACCCCCCGATAAATCCGCCACTGAGTAGTGAGGAAAAAAAAACAAGTTTCTTAAAGTCTGCTACCTTTTAAATAAGAAGAAAAAACACAATGAACTAAATTTTAAACCTTCGTAACTGTCGCTCGAAGCTCCGTCTCACATTCTCCGATCGATGTTGTTTATTTCTTACTAAATTAGAAAACTTGCAACTTGCCAGAAAGCGAGTATGATATCTAAATATCGGAAATTGTCTAGAATGTTTATTTCAAATAACCCAGATAGATAGATATTATATACTGCGTCATGAGCAGAGAGTAGGCTACAATTTTTACAATCCCAGAATATAGGCCTACAGCAAATATATAGACAGCCAACCTAGTAAAAACAAATTTATAATTTCGCTCATGCTAGCCACGTCAAGATGGGCTTAATAAAACGGTTACTCAAAGTAAACATCAAGAAAATAAACTGTTTACCACTAATTGTGTCAAACGCACACATCATGTGTGGGCCCGTCTCGCCAAAGATATCCCACCGAGCTAAAATCTAGCTCAGAATACTCCTGGCGTTTACAGGTTATCATAGAGCAAAAAGACACAAGTTCATTATATAACATCAAACAATACTTTTAAAATAGTAAAGAGAGAGAGAGAGAGAGAAGTATTAAAATATCAGGTTTGAATATTTTCATGTGATATGAGAAGGGCTCTCTTTTCTCAACATTTCTAAGTAAATATCAGCAAATATAAGTAACAACCCCAACGTTTATCTCCCCGGATCCCCAGAAGGTGGCGTTATAGTTGTAGTCCGTAATGTTATATCGAATGCTTGTGGTTTCCCATTTCTGTCAGTGAAATCACAATATTTTATATTTTACTGCATGTACAGAGTGAAACGTCAACGTGGAACATTGCCCATCAGCAGCAAACGATGGACGAATAATTAAAGGTCGCAAATTAAACGGATCTATATACAAACATAATTTCGTAGATTGCAGGTAATTTAACATACGCACCAGATTTTAAAATTTGTAACGCTAATAACGTTATTATTTCATGTAAATGTAACCATAAAAGTAGAGATAATAATAATAATGAAGATGATGATGATGATATTTATAAGAATTTGTCTGTTTTCGGCATTGCGGTTACATGTTAAATTACATCTGTATTTGGTGTTGGTAAATAATATAATTGATGCATTTTGTGATTTACAAGATTTACTAACATAACCTGCATTGCAAAGCAAGATTTTTAAAAACCTGGAAATGTCAGAGACTGATTATTTTGAACTTCTAAGATACTAAGATACCCGGTACATGTATACAGGTATGATCTACATTTCCCATTTTCTTTAAATGCACTGTGAATTCTCATACTGTATTATTTGTTTCATCTTTCTAGGATGTTCACTCTTCTGTCAGGTCTCTACAAGTACATGTGCCAGAAGGATGAATATTTTGTTGTGATCCTGGGACTTGATAATGCGGGGAAAACAGTAGATAGATTTCTTATTACATAATATTAATAATAGGCAGATCGACTACTGTTAGCATAGTTATCAGGGCTCATTGTAGCATGGTTAATTTAAGACTGAAAATGCTGTTATTTGGCTAAAAATTTTCAGATCAATTTATTTCCCTACCTTTTTATATGATGTGGATCAAAATTGTGATTTGTTGTTTGGCTAAAGAAAATTATATTCAGGAATGAGCCTGGTATATACCAATCTATGTACAGTCATAGTCACTTCAGTTTACGTATGAAGTATGAAACTCGGGATTTAACCCACGTTTGTGTGTGTGTGTGTGTGTGTGTTAAAACTGCACCTTCACAAAATGTCTTCACCTTATATTTGCTATTTACCTGATAAATTAAGATCTAGAACTTATTGTGAAATTCAGCAATTTCTTCCTTGCGCACATTTTTACAAATACATGTATGTACTAGTATGGATATGGATTGTTTTAGATATTTAACCACATAGTGAAAGCATAATCTCTCTGTTATAATTTTCAGACATATTTAGAGAAAACCCAGACAGTGTTCAACAAAAATTACAAAGGAGTTAACCTGAATAAGATTACCACAACTGTTGGTCTTAATAGTAAGTTGGAGCTTTTAAAATGTAGGTCATTTTGGCTAGATACTCTGGTAAAACAGTTATAACTGTACATTTTTGAAAACATTGCAGTAAAAATTCAAAGAATTTGATTCAGATTGATTATCCACAGTTATATTTCTGTTCTTTGTAAGAAAAAAATGAAAAGTTTGCTCTAATTGAGAACCCACTATGCCTTTTAAGTTTCACTTTAAGGATTGATAAAGAGACTTTTCAATTCTATATTTTAGTTGGAAAGATAGATGTTAAATCTGTACGCTTGAACTTCTGGGATTTAGGAGGGCAGGAAGAATTACAGTCACTTTGGGATAAGGTAACTTTTATTCCATTTTTTCTTGAATTTTTGATATCCGTACAATAAAAATGCCAACAGAGTTGAAAGTCAAGCCAGTTTCGATTTGGTTTGAATCAGAAGCCTGTTTGGGCTTCCTTGAAAAAGCATAGTTTTACTGTCTATAGTATGTCTCTCTCCTTTGTGTTGAAGGGCCTCTAAGAAAGCAACACTTAACATAAAGATGATATAAGTTGATGGCTCATTTTAAAATAATTTAATTAATGATACTAAACAGATTTGATAATTTTCAGTATTATGCAGAGTGCCATGCTGTTATCTATATGGTGGATGGAGCTGACAGGGGAAGGATTGTGGAGTCCAAACAAACATTTGGTGAATACTTAGTACAACAATATTATTGAACTTTCATTCTTTTTATTAAATGATGTAATGAGTGTTTGAGATAACTAGTGTTTTTTTATATTTTGGACAAAAATGATTTTTATCTGTGCAATAAGATAACATCATGGAGTCGAAAATTTTATATTAAAAAATTGTCTTAAGATTTTCTGAATGAAAGGGTTGTCCCATTGATAAAGATATTCAGAATTTCAAAGTTTGTAGGTCCATAGAGCAATGATAGCTTTGCACCATAATATTGCCAAAGACTCCAAAATTCAATTTCTGATTATCCATTTTAAGTTTCATGTCTTAATAGCTTGTCAGAAGTCCCAAAATCAATGCTTTAATTATTTAACAAAATTGTGTTTTATATGGTGAAAATGAAGATAGTTTTACCAAACAGCCTATCAGTTTTATGACATGATATATTTTTGTGTTTCAGACAAAATGATTACTAGTAGTGCTCTAGACAGTGTTCCATTACTTGTGGTTGTAAATAAACAGGATCTAGAGGTAAAGAATCAGGAGAAATTGACTTCAAAATTTAAGAAATTTTTAATTGTGCTTTTTTGATTTAATTTTTTTTATTTACTGTGCGACTTAATAGGAAATGTTGTGCATGCTGCTGTGATGGGACATACATTTGATGTAATTTGTCTTTTGTGTAGGGATTTGATCTTTTGATTTTCCACTTTTTCAGGAATGCATGAGTGTGGCAGAAGTGAAAGAGGTGTTCAACACAAGTGCCCACAAGATTGGGCGGAGAAGCTGCCATTTGCTTGGGGCAAGTGCATTAAATGGGTAAGTTAAACTTTTTTTAGATTAAGTTTAATATGTAAATGCCATGCAAAAGTGAAAAAAAAAACAATCACAATTTTAAACTGTTGGTTTTCTACAGCTCATTTTAAGTCAGGTAGGTTTGGTGAAGTTGATGACATCTTTCACCTTAAAGTAATGAGACTCATCTCAACCTTGGACTCATGAAACACTAGGCATAGTACACTGGGTCCAAGTCTGAAGAAATGGTATTTTCAAGCAAAGTTGATAAGTTGCAGAGTTGGAAATAGCCTGATTACCAATGTAATTAAAACTTATTCCGGACTGATTTAACTTTTATCAATCTCTTTTGTCTCTTATTATTACTTCCACATGGGTATTTCAGTGAGGGAATAGATGAGGGCATTCACTGGGTAGTGACTGCAGTGGAGGCAAATAGCCAGAGGAGACCACCCACAGAAAAAGAGATCAGTTAATGTGATGGCCTGAAAAGAAGCTTTCTTGGTTGTTCATGCATGGTGACAGAGTTGACCATGACTTCCAGTGCAATAACACATTCTCGTTGATGTCAATAAGGGTCAACTTCAATGTGATAATCAAATGAAAAAAACACTTTGACCCTTACACTGGATGGCCTACTACAGAATCTGAAAAAGCTTTTTATAGTGAGACAGGTTATGACATAGAACGTTATAGATGGCTTAAGACTCTTTTACACTGGACTTGCAATCACTTGGAAAAAGAATTTTGGTAAACTCTCATCAATGTGCAACAAAGGAAGAGGCTGTAATTTTATTGTTCATTAAAACTGATGTATGAATTTGATGTTGAATATCAAATATGAAGAGGGGTGAGAGTGGAAATATATGTGTAATGAGTGGACACAAGCCCAATGTAACGGGGGGGGGGGGGGGGGGGGTTCAATTACAAAAATTCAAATATGGACCCAAGTGGATGAGAAAAATAAATATAAATTGACTTTTCATTATATCTATGGAGAACAGGAATTATTAAAAGCTGACAAGCATGCAGCAATTTTAAACATGCACTTTTGTCTAATTATTTCTCAATCAAATTGTTAAACATTAAAAAAATGTATATTTAATAAAGGATGGGAGTGGACAAATTTGTTGGTGACCATGCACATTTAGTTACACCATATAAAATTTGGAATATTTACCAATAGGAAAGGTGGGTTTGGTTAGTAAGGCAATATTGGTTTTATAGAGTTGAGGGTACGTAGGTAAAGTTCAGGAGACCACAAAAGATTAAGATGTACAAAGGAGTTGGGGTCCTGCTTACAGTTTGCTTGTTTTACGTTTTTTCTTTTTAATGGGTTGTTCAAGTTTTAAAATCAATTTGTGAACAGTGAGGGGCTGAATAAAATACTGATACACACAACAATGAATCAAATAAAATGTACAATGGATTCAAAAGCTATTGCTGATGACAAACTTGTTCTTTTGACAAAATGTGTTCGTTTCTGTTCAGTGTAAAATATAGTTTTGAGTAGGGTAAATGGATTTTTTAAAGTCTACGCTTATAATTACTTTATTTCAATATTTATTTGTTTAATGTAGGAAATAATCATGGTTACAAAAAACAGGAGCTGCAGCCATTATTTCAGTTTTATTCAGTTATGATGTCCGAATTTATTTATGCAAAGGAATTACCACAAGCTAAAAAAACATACTACAAGGATGGAAAAGGCAATTTAACCAAAGAACTAGTATTTTGCAGGTCAAACAGACAACTGTTGATATGCACTAGTAAAATTGCTGAAGACTAGAAAATTCTGGGCTTCTTTTTCATGTCAAAGTTATTTCTGGTATATTTTAAAGTAAAATACTGCTAACAGTTGTAAACAAATGTAAAGGTTTTGTAAATGATATATTTATTGTTGTATTGTTAATAAAAATCCATACACACACAGTTAAAGGTATTATGGTAAATATATATACGTATGTATAGAAAAATGGTTTACAAAATAATAACAAAGCACCTTTTCATTACAGTTTATCTACAGCTTATTGATTATCTTACCTAATATGTGCAAAAAAAGTTGTTCCCAAAACAACTTATTATTTACTAAAGTGCTTGTATGATAAAGACAAATAATATTAAAGACAATAATTTGTAGAAAATACTTCAGAACAATTCTGAAATTTGTTGTTAAGAGTAACAGAAGCAAATTACAAAAAAAATTCAATTGACAAGTATCAATTAACAAGACTCACCAAGACTAACTGTTCATGGCAATTAACTTTATGTAAATGAAATAAGCTCTAAAACAAATTAAAACATTACATGACTAACAGCAATTAATTTTCAATTACGGAGAATAGGTATTTGGTACATGAATATGTATTCTTTACGATTTTATCTTTTGCATGATACCCAAGCATAAAATGACACGATTTATATAATTTTGAGCATGACAGTTTGTATGGCATACCGTTCATGGAGTGCAATAATAATAAACTCACAACACAATGTACAAAAATATTTGAAAACTGTATACAGTTTCAGTAGGAATAAAATGATACTTCTCCATAAAAACAGGAAAATATTGTCTTCCTTAAAAAAAATTTACCCCGTATTGCACAAGGAATACCATTTTACATTTTAGAATTATTAAAGAAGACATTAATGGGAGGATTAAAATTTAAATTAAATGTAATATCCATGGGACAAATGGATGTTGAACATGACTGATCTCTTCTTATGAATCTGGCAATAACATTTTTATAATATAATTTGTCATTAGAAGTATACAGTATTGTTTTAATGTGGTAAGAAAGAACTAATACTAGTTTTTTTTTTTCCACAAAGATAGCTGAAGACAAATTTGTTTGATCAGGAAATTAATGTGATTCTGCCTTCTTTCCCTAGGAAAAGTGCACAAGTAAATCCATGAGGAGGAGGTGGGGAGACCATTAGGGGATTAGGCTGTGTTGCTTTTAAGTGGGTCAGGCTGTATTAACTGATCCATGGATCATCTGTTCTGAACGCGGCCTATGGCACTCAAGATAAAATTAAATAATATCTGAAAGTAAGACATACAGATCTTTTTCTAAGAATCGGATATAGGGTAAGGATATACAATTGACTTGACTTTCAATGTATGGCTTATCTGTCAATAATTGCATTAAAAGATTCCAAACTTTGTCAGGAAGGAGGCAGGAATGTTTGAAATACAAAAAAAGAAAATTTACAAGGAGCCCCTTCAATCTTTGACAAGTTGCAAAACTTAAAAAAAATTACATTTAAAGACACAGTACAAAATGAACTTCTTTCGAGCATTCCACCAAGTCCTACCACTAATGAATCATTTTTTCTCTCCTACTTGTCCCCAAACATAGACAGTGCCTTTGCAACTGTTTCAGGTCTTATGGCCACAAGAGACTGGTGTGCTTGTCTGGTTTTTCTAAACTTAGTGTCATCTTTTAAAGGTGTCCTCCTCTTCCTGGAGATCTCCTCCCCAGCAAATGCCACACCTTTTTTTATCATACCTCCTGCCACCAGTGCACTTGATGAGGGTTTGACATTTTCTTTACCTACACTGAGAGAGTCATTTATCTTCTCACCAACCATGTCATTATTGGAATTCAATTTTAGCTGAGTATCATTTTCTCCACTGACCTTTTTGCCTGCACCGATCTCTAGATTCTTAAAGAGTAGTGATTGCACAGCAGTTGATTGCCTAGACTTTTGTAATTGTGAAGCTGCAGGGGAGTTGCATCTACTTCCAACTACGTTCTGTAACTGATTTTCATGCCCCAGAGCATCTAGTCTTTCATTAGAATGAAATCTTTTTGTCAAGGATGTCATATTGTTGGCTCTGCTTAATTTTCTGTCATCACATGAAAGATTTTCAGAGGAGCAGTGAAAATTTCTTGGAACCCGAGATGGAAAACTTTTTGCATGAGGTTCAACAGTATTGCAAGATGCTCCTTCTTTAATTATCAGTTTAGGAACAACTTCTGTTGGTTTCCCTTGTGCATTCTTGCACAACCCTGAAGAAGCTGGAGGTGTGCACACTATGCTATAGAGAGACGATTTCCGCTTACCAGACATTAATCTAACATTGGTTGCCTTTTCACCCACAGGGGCGTAACTCTCCGTTTTGGAATGTATTTCAGACTCATTGGGAAGCATGTTTTCAGAGGTCACACACAATTCCAATTCAATAGGAAGGGATTGCTTGCTAGATTCTGTCAAAGCTATTTCCAATTTTGGGCAAGATTCAACCTCATTTAATTGTGTTACCTGTGGAAATTTCTCTATATCAAGACTCTTTGAGTAAAAACTTTCATGTTCAATCCCTTTGGGTTTTCCTTGACACTGAAGCTTATCTGAAAAGGTTTGATATTTTGTACTGGGCACTGAACCAGGCCCACTGAAGGGAGGCAATGGCTCAGGCATTTGGGACACTAATGTTTCTCCTACATCACTCTTCACCCCTACCTCAGGACCCTCATTAGGTGGGAGAGATTCAGTAACCTGCCTCTCATTACAAATATTGCTCAAATTTACTACTGTGCACTTTTCAGCCATTTGGTGTGGAAGTGTACTCGTGTTTTTATCATGGGCAAATTTACTCTCAGGATTTGTAATTTCCACTTTTCTCAATGTGATACAACCATCACTTTCCGAACTAACTTTCAACTGTGATTCAATTTTATTTACTCGATTACTAAACATCTGAACCTCAGGCGACTTGTCTTCTGTCATTTTTATGCCTTCATGCCCATCCAGGCCAATACAGGGACCATCTGGAGGTTGACCACAACTCTTTTCCTGCAGTAAACCAGGCATACAATTTTGTGATAAGCGATTTTTATCGTCTTCTTTCAGACTGCAATTCGAACCATTTCCCTGAAAGCTTTCATCTGTTACTAGACTTAATACAGTATCTTGGGGTCTAAAGCAACCATGGAGTCCAAAACCAAGTTTGGTTCCTCTAATAAAGTGTTTTTCTGAAGCATCTCTGTCTTTGTCCGACCCATTGTCTCTCTCACTGCAGTTTTCAGAATGATTACTTTGCCCAATGCCTATTTGGTCATTTTCTAAAGAATCCTTAAGTGGTGAGTAGTCACTAAAAGAACTATTTGCTGACTGTCTTTTCTCTATCTTGGCACATGTAGGTCTAGTGGTTTTCAGTGTCATCCTTCTAATGATACCAGATGCTGGGTCTCCAGATGGCTTGTTATAATCATCACAGTCTGTAGATTCTATATCTGCAGAAGTATCAGCAGCACATGGGTCTATAGGCCCAGAGGGATGACACAATCTGTAGTACATTAGCATACACATTAGACCTGGAATAATACAGTGCAATGATTATTTATTTATTTTATGCACCATCTGTGGTAATTGAATGGATGACTGCACTGAAAACTGATGTGATCCAAGTACCTTTTGTTACTAGAAGCAAATACTGAACATCTTTTCCCCCAAATACCACTGTACATATTTATTAATGGAATACGTCTGATTTTCTTTGGCTGTGATGTATTGTTTCTTTTAATCCCACTCAGCAGTGCTGGTGTATAATGACATCATTAAAGGTCTACAAAGTGGTGACCACAAAGTTACTGGCTGATAAACTGACACACTAAACCTTAGATTGAACGACGAATATCCTTAAAAAACACCAGCAACTGGCACCTTTTTATATTATTACAACATTCATTATCTATCACCTGGATTGCTTTAATTTTTTGTCACCCCTGACAAAGAAAAGGAATCTCACCTATAGTGAAGGCCACAGGTACCGCACCAAGTAGAAACTGATCATACCACCTTTCTCTGATTCTGAACAAGTACCAAGCTGCCAGTAAAGCACAGTTTTCCAGTAGCATGACAGTGTAAAAACCCAGCATTCTCCACCTGCTCTGACCTTCCTGCAAAGATACCCAAATATCTTTCAGTTTAGAAAATCTTAGCAAAAGCCTCGCTATATTTAAAACCAGGTGGTTTGGTCACAGCTTATTACTCAACTGGTATCTGCATAAAACGTGAGAAATATACATTTATTCCAACATTTATTCCAAAATATTTCAACATACTATTTCTGTTTAAGAGAAGTTATATGAGCCATGGAAAATTTTCACAAACTTCTTATTGTACAATGTGTCAATAACCTTGAGGTTAAAGAAGCAGAAGCAGTATATCATGCCACAGATACAGTTGAACAATTTCTCTTCCCACCAACTTTGGCAAAAGTCTGTTTTTTGGAGAATGATCCAGATTGTCATCGTCAGCCAGTGGACACCTAGAAAAGTAAAAGGGGGAGAACTATTAATATCTCAGGACTTTCATGTTTGACAAAACTAAGATCGACTGCAAATAAGTAAGAATCATAATACAGTGGTGCAACTAAAATGAATTAAATTGAATGAATGGGGCAATTATTTAGTTTTTCATAAAGGGCATGATGATAATTCTAAAAGACCAATTCTTATCAACATCTTTATAACAATTTTAAAAAACAGTTACGTTCACAAAAAAGGACAAAAAAATGCTTTTTTAATATTGTAAAATCTTTCTAAAAATAATAAAGTGCAACTGAAAACTGAAAAAAAAAAAAAAATTGATGAACTCTACCTAACACCAGGATCAACCAAGCCTGATAGACAGAAGCAAACATGACCAGAGCAATGACTCTGGCTGACACCATGCCAATTCTCCATATAGTCTGTAAGATCATGCCTGGCCAGAAGACTCTGTAATTATCCTGGTGAGCCTGGCGCATGGCTTTAGTATAGGCTGCTATGGCCCACGCCAATGATATAAGAGATATTGAGGCAGAACAACCTGGAATAAAAATAAATACATTGAATTATTTGATGCTTGGCACAACTGCCCATGATTATACAATAATGCTATTAGATTCAAATACTAGTAGATAGGAGCAAGTACCATACAGTGCATCCAGAACAGTGAACTAACAGATCCACGGATCAAATATGGCAACCCACTTGAATGCTTGTTGGGTTATCACTGCGGGGAATCTATTCAGCATCTAATCTGGAATTAACCAGCAAGCTTTTCAGTGGGTAGCCATATTTGATTTGCAGATCTGTTAGTCCACTGTTCTGTACGCACTCAATGTCTGTAATTATCTCTATAATCATATGACCAAATCCATGCTTATGTCACAGATACCACTGCCTTAACTTTAATTATTTTGGTATCAACATTTTAAATCATAAACACATACACTGTATGGCATTATATATCTTTAATTTCAATGGTATTCACCAAAATAAAGGGGTGGAACAACTAATTATATTTATTCTTGAACAGGCTGAAACTGACCTGTTAGCCAATTTGTATGATCAGTATATACCATGATGTATAACTGGAGTAAAAGTTGGGGTGCAGACTCAATAAAAGACTCAAACAGCCGTAACATGCATACGTCATTCTGTCTGTGATAATATATGTCAAAGTCTTCAGGTTCATGGGTCATCCTTGCCCTCCAACCTGCCTTGAGCACCATGACATATCTGAAATTATTAAAGAACAATACTTAAATATTGGGGTAAAGGGTATTTAAAAAAGAAAAAAAAAAGCTTATCTTTCAAATACATTATTACTTTTATCACACACTGATGTAGATTTTTAATACTTATCAATTAAAAAATAATCAAAGGCCGCATTCAGAACATATGATCCCTGGACTAACTGGTCCACAGATCAAATATGGCCGACCCCACTTGAATATAATCCCCTATGAGCCCCCCTAGTCAGAGACCATTAGGAGATTATTCTTCATCCTTTTGAAGTAGATTCCACCATATTTGATCCGCAGATCATCTGTTCTGCAAGCAGCCAAAACTCCTCATTTACCTGTGAATTGGGCCCATAAGTAGAAAGTGTATAGTCCAGTAGAAACAGCCTTTCATATTGTCATCTACTATGTGCCACCGTATACTGAACACCTGCATTACTATACATGGTACAACTACAAAAGCTAGCGTCAAGGATCCCCAGATAGGTTCATTGCTGCTGAAATAATGAAACCCAACCCACAAATCTGAAAAGGAACAAATGCGTAGCATCACCTTACTTATAAAAATGTATTCAATTTGTCCAAAATCAATACAATCAATTCTAAATAAAGTACATTATTATTTAGGTTGTGAATACAAATACTCAAGTTAAGATACCATATAAGCATAATCTTTTACCATATCTTAGGTAATATTTTTAGGATTATTTAATAACTGTTCACTAGTAAACCTTGATTACTAGTTAATATAATTTCTTGCATTTGCTATACATCCTTGCCTCAGTTTTTGTTCCAAATTTAAAAATTGAAATGGTTTATTCATACTCAAATACGTGGTTATCTGTGTACAAAATTCCAGTTTCTAGCTTAATTAGAAAAAAATTCATGCTTGGAACATAACAGACCATTTCCAGACCCTATCGTACTAACTGTGGATCGATCGATCTCCGAGGGGATTCCCGCTTAATTGCAATCAACTGAAGCAGCTTAGATGTCTGTCACGCCTACTGAAGCTGCTAAAGGATGGTTTTAATTACCCCCTATCAGCTTCAGTAGGCGTGACAGACACCTAAGCCGCTTAAGTTAATTGCAGTTAAGCCAGATTCCCCTAAGAGATAGTTCAATCCAAAGTAAGTACGATAGTCTCTGGGAATGGTCTAAGACTGGATTCCCACAGATTTAGATCGATCCATCTGGATCGACCTAACTCCCTGGGGGCTCACGCTAAATTGCTGTCAGCCGAGCGCGCACCATAGTTAATTACCCCCTTTCAGGTTTTAGTAGGCGGGACAGACATTTAAGCCGGCTAATCTGACAGCAATCTAGTGAGACTCCCCACGGGGATATATCGATCTAAAATCTATGAGAATGCTGTCTAACATTACAAACTTATTCATGAACCTACCTGTGGCCATGTCAACGAGAAAAGTTCCCATAGAAAATAATACAAAAGCGGCATCAAACAGAGTAAAACTCGAATATATTCTTCTATTCTTATCATTTTCACAAGCTGTTTTCTCTTTTTCATGATTACGTTGATTAAATGAGGTGTTCACGTCCAATTTATCACCCGAGTTCTTATCTGGGAAGTTCGTTTTTCCCGCGGCCATTTTGAACAATAAACAAATTTATATCAGCCAGCTTTCATGACAATCCGCTAGAGGGCACTTGTTTTTTTTTTCTCCAAGTACTTGCTGTCAGCGTGCAATTATCCAAGACAAGACATCATGCACCAGTCTAAGTAAGAATGCCAGGTTACATCAGAATATTTTCAGGGAAGCTTTCATCTCATATTGTTGATACTGGTTATTCAGAATTACTTTTAAAAACAAAATTGTTAATCAATTACTTCAGAATAACTATAGAGCAGCTGTTGTCATATTAGCATTCATTTCTTGACAAAGGCACACAAGTATAATTCCTACTAAATATTTAAAGGCAGTTTATCTTTGTTTATTAGAGTCACCCCTGAGGTAAAGATACAGGTAAAGGTTGTATATAGCCTGATTTCTTCAAATAAAGGAGATCACCCAGCTTTACAGTTTATGCCAGGTCTCTGGTCAATTCTGAACTGAACCTGTCCTTTGGGAGCATATAATCCAAGCAACAGATTTGTGGTACTCAAAATCATCATCCTCAATTACCAGTACTGCCATGACCAGGTCTTTGCTCCCTGCTGAATTCTCTGTATGCTCAGAGATAAACAAGGAAACCATGGGTACCATTTACATAATGTTCTTCAGTATATCAGGCTGTGGGAATTACCTGTCCCAAAGACACTCTACCAGTAGAGCCCTCGGGCCAGTGCCAGTTGGAATGCAAGACACAACTTTTCTGCAGGTATGTAAATGAATCACTCCATGATAAAATTAATTTTACTTGATCCAATACTGCTTTAAATTTGGTAAATGACAAGTTCATACAGAATCCAATTTCTAATGGGTTTCACATTATATTCTGGTGATAAGAGCAGGATCCCTCTTTATAATATTGTACAAACTACTAAAGTTACAAGTTCATCAACTAAAAGTAGTTTACGGGGGTTTCCATGTTTTTTTCACCAGTGCTTTAAGTGCCTCATGATTCACATATCCCACCTTACAACCTGTATGTACAACTTCACTTTCAATACACAGTTCTATATATTCCCCAGATTTTCAAATAGTATTAGGTTTTTAAAATGCTTAGTAAGTTTTGAGATAAAACAAAAACAATATATGAAGTTCATTTCTTCTTGTCATCTTTACAAAGAATAACATATCTCTGTGCAACATTAAGTGGTGGTGAGTAGCCATCTGGATAGGAGTTATCTTCAAACAGCAGTGAATAGTCATCATGAGGCTAAAACAAATTATATGAAAAATTGTAATAAGATACAGCAAAGGTAAGACTCTTAAAACTAGCAAATGTATGATGATTATAACTCTGCATTTGAAACATCTTAATCAAATAAATACCACATTTTCCTGGAATTTCTTGTACATTTTATAATTTTCATAAAATATCTGATGTAAATGGATTTGGTAACCATAATTTGTTTTAAACAATTCTACAAATACACACCCTCTTAGGTGGATCATGTATAAGAGCTCTGTAGAAGCAAGTTGTCTGTGGATATAAAGCAAGCACAAGCTGAAAAACAAAACAGTGTGCAATTATGAGCAGAAAAAAAATCAAACACCTGCTGATTAATAAATACAATATGGTTTTTATATACAATACCACTAAAAGTGCACTTTCCTGAGCTTTGACAAAATGTGTTCTTCTAGATCCTAGTACCAATTTAAATAACAATAAAACTTATTAGAAAACAAAACAAATACCAAAAATAAAAGTTACAATACATGTACTTAATATTAACAAAACGTGCCCTAATGTATTACTTACTGTTCCTGCTGGAAATAATGCCTCTGGATCAGTCTCTGGATTTGCTTTCCACACTGGAAGGGGAACTATCCTACGCCTGCTGAGGACATGGCGCCTGAAATTATTTCCATTTAATTATCAAATGCTGTCAAAATTATATAATACTATAATTTATTGTGAACTTTTAGTTTCAGACATTATAATCATCATGCTGTTCATAAAAAATGGAATCTTTTCATTATAAGTCTGAGAAATATTTAAAACATCATATCAAATGGTTCTATTCATGGACTAACTTACTCTTTGCCTTCTTCAGCATCAATGTCATCCACCTCAAATTTATTAGTTGAGCTATTAAATGACACAACTTCTGAAAGAATCCAGTTTTCTTCTCCATCTTGACCTTTGACCCTAGCTGCTACCTTGTCCCTGGGTTTGGCTATGTAAGTGGATTCTGCTGGTGTGGCTCCACACAGTGGTGGTGGCCTGGAAAGGGAGAAGGAGACAGTCAGTTTCGATACATTCAATGAAAATATAGATAATTGATTGTTATTCTGTTAAATATAGCATTTTCACAATTTGCATTTCTTGCTTAACAGTATCTGTTAACAAGACTAAATATGTGTGCAATTAATCCAACATAAATCAAGAACATAAATTATTCATTGTCGAAGAGCTGATGTTTTTTTTAAAGAACTACTAACTTTTCCCCTGGTTTGCCTATCCAAAGAGGCAGAGTAAGTGCATTTTGCTGTAGCATTGACATCAAAACACCTCTTCTTCTCACTTGCTTTGGAGGACCATCTCCTTTAAAATCAGAAAATTCCAATGAGAATTTCCACCTATAGATTAAGTTTCTTTTAAATACAAAGTCAGTATACAGATTGCCACAGAAAAAGTAAATCAGATTTTTCAAGAACAAACAATAAAATAAAACTTACTTCTTTCATTCCGGAATGATTTCACCTCATTAATCTTGTCAAGTGCCTTCCTAAGTAACCTAAAACAAACAACATGAAGGTGAAGTGAAAAGGGGCATTTACCTAAAGTAATTCCCTGACTCATTTTCAACTTCTGCTTTAAAAACATTATACTTAGGCCTGATATAAATCAGAAAGAACACTCTTTGTCAAATATCTTACTCAGCTTCACTTTCGGCATCTTGCATTGCTGTATTGTACAATCCTTTCAACTTGGACTTGTAATAAGGTGAAACTGAAATAAAATGTTGATATAAATTCCCAAATGAATTGTCATACGTTTTAAAACATCTCTAGAGACAAAACCAAAAAAAGAAATAACATCTATCTAGAGAATGGGCAGTTTAAAATACCATAACAAGTAATCAGTTTTATATCTTTATATCATTTTGCAAATCATTTAAATGATATGCCATTTACAATTTTAATTTACTTAATTGTATTTACAAAATCATGAAATACAGATATTACAATGACCATATCTTCATACTTTTCTGTTCCTGCAAAATCCTTTCATGTGTTTTTCCAATATTGGACAAGTTATGCTCTCCTCTTGTTCTTTCATCCTGTAAAATAGGTTTTAAAAATCCGATGGAATATATATTAATATTGCTTATGAGTGGTTTTGATTACCTTGCCATGTTTCATCATTTGTTTTTAGATTTCTATCACATTATACTCATCTTTGCCTGCAAAACAATCCTTAGCTGTAACTGAAACTGTTAATGGCAATAAAAACTTAATGTTACCAAATTTGTTGTCAAATTAGAATCAAAATAAAAGCATTGTAACTATCATTTGTGTATGGCTAGATATTTAGACATAATTTCTGTCAAAAAAATACTTGCAATAAGACAAAAAATTCAAAGATTCACCCACCCTTCTAACATATACTTGTTGCCACTTTGGCAAACTAAAAATGATTCTAGGATGACCTTACACATACATATTCTCACAAATCAATCAATTCTTTTAACCCTTACAAAAACCTTTAAAATTCAAAGCTATGAGGTTAAAAGCCTTGTCAATTCTTCAACTATGATCATACAGGTAAAAAAAAAAAATTAGCCGGCAGGAGATCTTGTATTTTCTACTGCTGCTAGGACAAACTAAAATGTAAGCATACCTGGACTTGATGAATTAAATGGTACAACTCCTTAAGCATATCCTTTATTTTTGCCTCAGCCGCTACATTGCTAGCACTGGTGTTAGCAATACCAGGGAACAGCACAGGGGGGGCACTACTACCACTACTGCTGCTGCCTGGCTTGTTCTTAGTAGGGCTTGGGCCGCTGCTACTGCCACTGTTACTCCCTCCTCCACTTACAAGCCCTGACTTATGCCGCATATTATCTCAGCTTAGTTCAGCTTCTACATATTTGTGTAAAATGTATCTGAAATAACATGAACATAAATTCACTTTCATTTAACGTCCATTACTTAGCAAATGCTCACACAATTTTCGCCCTAAATGTTCCACGTTAATATGAAAAAACACTGGTGATATTTAGTGATTTTTTTCTCTAATTTTTACATGTAAATTTTATTGCAATCCGTA
The DNA here is from genome assembly GCF_051362555.1 of Lingula anatina. Taxonomy (NCBI): domain Eukaryota; kingdom Metazoa; phylum Brachiopoda; class Lingulata; order Lingulida; family Lingulidae; genus Lingula; species Lingula anatina. The sequence goes on from NC_141767.1 coordinate 59,796,413, forward strand.
CTAGTACGTTTGTGAAATGACAGAAAAGGGGGCACTTGTCTTCCATTCGCAGTCGCATTTTCTGCTCCAAATTTGAGCAGAATTCTCTACTGTTGGTTAACCACATAAAATATAATAAATAAAAAACCAACAAACCTTTCTAACTTCACAGTGAACCGTTAATTCAGAGAAAACTACATGGGGATGTGTATTGTCTTTCTTCTGTTGTCGTAAAAGTCTTATCATCAACTGGTACGTAATACATCCGGTTTTGTTAGGAGTTTGAATGGATGTGCTCTTGATTGTTTTGACATTTATTTTTGGTTGCTTGTTTTTTCCAGTGTCATATTATGTCATATATAATCAATTAAGACGGAAGAATCCCTCTTGGAATGAAGGGCAACTGCGCACAATTACAATGGAGTAAGTGCATACGAATTTCAGACCGCGGTGGTGGTAAAAGGACGAGTATACATGTACACGTAGTAATGATGTAGCGGTGCAACAGGAATGGAAGCCCGCTAGGAACCGTAGTCCTTTTTCCATTTTTTTGTACAGGTGACATTTTCCATATACTAACCCCAGTACCCCAACTAACCCTATCCTGTAACTAATATGGGACCCAGACTTCATTCTTAGGACTACAGATACATGTTATATGTGAACATCTTTTTCCATATCCATTGAAAAAAAAGTAACTGTTTCAGGTGTGTATCAATTATACAGGCAGTCTTAGCAAGCCTAGTTGGTGTGACAACAGTACTGAGCTGTAAAGATGTTATGTATGACAGGTAAAGTGCCTAGACTGAGAGCAATTTTATATATTGTATTATTACTTTTTTGTTTTCCTTTTTTTTTTTTTATTAAACAACATACTTCCAAAATCAAATATGTGCATTACAACCAGAATTTTCTTTAAGAATAGTGAATATCATTATTAGGTAAACCATGATATTTTTGCAACATTTTAATGATCACACATTGCAAAAATGTGTGGTAAAACTGTTTGTTTTCAACATTTTTTCAGACATTGGCCCGTATCACTGTACCCATGGTTTGGTGTCCAGTATTTCTATTATGATACCTGGGCCATGTATAAATCATATGTCCACACTCACGCAGAAGACTTCGTAGGGAAGTCAACCAAACAGTCAGTTCAGTATTTCATAAGCAGGAGGCCACTTATGGTGTTCCATCACGTGGGACTTCCTCTTCTGTATTTTCCTGTTTTAGTTGTAAGTTAATTGAACTAAAACTGGGTTTTTTATTTTATATCTTCTATTATGATTGTTGAACTGCTGATATGTAATGTATTATAATTTGAACACTGATGAAAACAACAATTAAATATGAAAAATGAAGAATGTAGTGAATGAAAAGTTATTATTATTATTTTTATTATTATTATTATTTTTTTTTTTTTTTAGTATTTCAGGAAAGGAATTGGAGATTTCTTTGTTGGAAGTTTCTACACGTCTGAACTTGCAGTCCCCTTTATTTGTATGAGGGTAGTCTTTATTCAGGTGAGATGAATGTTTTTTGTTCACAAAATACTTTTATTTGTAACCTCTTAAATATATAACACTGAGTACATTCATATTAGTTTTTATATCACCTTTCCATTTGCCTTCAATGATGTCCTGCCAAATATATTTTATAAAGAAATTATTGGAAAGCCTAATTATTATTATTATTATTATTATTATTATTATTATTAAAAGGAAAATAAATTTTACAAAAGTAATTATTTATTTCATTGTTCATATTTCAGCTGGGAATGAAAGATAGCAAACTTTATTTGATCAATGGATGGGTCATGATTATCATGTTTTTTACCTGCAGAGTCTTGATCTTCCCATTTATGTACTGGAAATATGCACTTCAGTATGACATTCCAGTATTACATGTGCCATTCAGGATTCCTATGAAATGCAACCTGTCATGTTTGGGCTTAATGATCCTTATGCTGTACTGGACAGGACTGATGGCAGTGGGTGCTTATAAACACCTTAGGAAATCAAAACCACGTAAAATCGGTGCCAAAGAGAACTAGATATTATCTCAGGGTTAATGTGTTTGTTCCCATTTTTCATACCACATTTACTCAATTATTATGTTACTTTGATAGATGCTTATATGTTCTCTTGTTGGACAAATATATAACAGAGTCCTTATCTTTACTACGGTGGGACATATACTAAAATTGGAACGATACAGAGAAGATTAGCATTGCCCCTTTACTCTATGAAAATAGGGTTGGGATTAGTAGCAATGAATGCTATAAACCATAAAAATTACTATATCAGCCTGATTGCTCAATAACAAAAACATTAAATGTTTTAGTACTTTATTATCAATTTTTGTGTGATTTTTCATGTGAATCAAAACTTGTATTATGTATATTTTTATTTATGTTTCATGTACATCAATCTAAAGAGAAGTTCCTGTTCAAAAATGTAATGCAAAGTCAAGATATGCACAAAACAGTCGGAGAAATTATTTCCTAGTAAGGATATTAAAATCTCATTGTATTATGTTGCAATATTTTTTAAAAGTTTTTAAAAGGATGATTGAGGATTATTTTAATACTTAATTATAACTTGCTGTTGTCTGTTATATTATTTACTTATTTATCTATTTTTTAAATAAAGGGTTTTTTGAAGGACCTGAAATTTTTTTTGTGAACTTGATGCACAACTAAATGATATTTGAACAACATTTATTTTATTCAAGTAATGGATACATAATGTAATCCTGAATAGTAATCACTGCTGCTGATTTAATCTTATATTAAATAATACTACAATAACAAATGAATACAATACAAAAAATCAATTTCCGTAAACCACAAGTTTCAGATACAACCACTATACCATTAACTGTGCAACATAGTTGGAACATCCTTAACCTATACCCACATGTGACATTGGTTGCCAACCCCCCTTCCTTTCCCCAATATACAGTATAGGTTAAATTGCACCCTACGCATATAGTCTTGAGAATTTTGAACATTTTAAAATCATTGAGATAAGATGATTCTGTACCTTAAAGCACTGGCATGAACAGTTTTCTGAATTATTACTGGTGCAAATCTTTGATGCAACAAAACTATATAATTCCATGATAAAAAGTAAATAGTTTCCAGACAAACCAAATGCGTTTTCTACCAATGTCATCATTACACAGGAGGCGATGAAACAGCTTCACCAAATGTAATTTTACTTTGTTCTATAGATGCTAAAATAGATGAAACCTACAAGAAAAAAAAATAAAATCAACATGTAACAAATAACACACAAACCAATCAAAGCAGTGTGATAAATTTACCAAAACTAAATATTATACATATCTGTATGATACTTTATCACATCAGTTCTCGATGAACAAAAAGAATATAAATCTGGAATGGTTATGGTTCACAATTTTACCCAACCCACAGTGGACAAGACATGATGCCAGCCCTTAACTACAATTACCTTGTTTACTCAAGTAGATAAAACTAGCCCAAGAGTAATTCTACATATTTTCCTACATAATTCAAAAGCATCAAATTCGTTTTTTCCAGAACAATACAAATATACTTCTCCACATAGTAACCTCATCATAAGGTCTAAAGTATAATGCTGTCCAAGTTTAACATTAAAAATAGTACACAATAAAGAAAAGCCCATCAAAACCAAGAGCACTTCATATCATCCAACTAAAATATACAGTAACACAGGGACTAAGTTAATCCTTTCATTCATAGAATTTCTTGGGAGTGTTTACTCTACACAAAAGATTGAAGCTAATGATTTCTATGCTTTTAGCAGTGCTAGATGTAAATAATTATATTACAAGCTATTTAAAAATAGCATTAATTCAAGTTCTTAAAATTTACTGCACAAGTGACATAGGCTCAACTTGCCCTAACATTCGAGGACCATGAATGAACAACAAATACAACATAACATTACTCTGTCTTACATATAAAAATATACAGGATACTATAACATAAAATTTAAGCAAAATAATGAAAGTGGGATCCTGATCAAACTTGGGGTAATCAAAAGAGTGTTCAGATTGAGTTCATCTGACGATAATTAAATAAATTTGCCAATAGTAGCTACTACTACTAGCAAATGTCATGTTATTCAGATCACTTTATTACAAAAAATGGCTCAGTAAGGCAAAAATATCAAATACAATGGAGACAGTGTAACAATCATTTATTTGAAGTATATATTGAAAGTCTCATCCTCTCAGTTACATTTTGACATCTTAATGAAAAAGTGTAACATGTTTTAATATTCATAAACTAGAAATTTTATTTCAACAGTACATGGCTTGATAATGCAGGCTTTTGTGCATTTAATACTCACTTTTATGAAATATTAACAATCATTAATAACACAGATTTCAAAGTTTACAGAGACAAAATACAAGTGGAATAAAAGCTCCCAAAGCAGCCAGAATTGGTAACATGGTAGTGCTGGCATCTTCCCCTGCATATGGGTCTTGTATTTTGGGACCTGAGGTACGTCTTGGTTTCTTCTGCCTTTCTGGTTCTTCCTCCTCTTCTTCTTCCTGCTCTTCTTGCTGTTTATCTGGTGTAGGCAATGGAGGAAGCTGAGGCACATCTGAAACCAAATTAAGCTTTGCAAATGAGATGAAAAGACCAAAAAAAGTTATGCAACTAATAAGCAGTACACACATATTTTTAACAGTAAATAATGATGTAATTTATGCCAATAATGTAACACATAAGGTCACATATCCCAATATTATCTTAATCTATCAGAGCAACAACTGTTTAAAAATGTAGTGCTATAAATAACATGATATTCTCCAAGCCTATCACTGAGTGTACTAGTGTAGATGCTAATAGTGGGCATGTAGTATCAAAGTCGTTTAATCACATAAACCAAAGCCTATCAAAATGTTTATTCATACCACAAGAAGTCTCACATATAATACTTCATTATAGCTTAATACTGGAAAGGTTTTTAACACCCCATTTCCATAGATTTTTAGTTCGATCTATCGCTGTGGGGAGTCTCACTAGATTACTGTCAGCTTGGCCAGCTTAAGCATCTGTCCCGCCTACTAAAAGCTGTAAGGGGGTAATTAACTATGGTGCCCGCTCGGCTGACTGCAATTTAGCGTGAACCCCCAGGGAGTTAGGTCGATCTAAATCTTAATCTTTAGATCGATCTAAATCTCTGGGAAAGCACCCTTACATTCTAAATTTTTGATAATTAGTGTGTGTGTGTGTATGCGTAATATATATATATATATATATATATATATATATATATATATATATATATATATATATAATTATTGGTGTTAATTGCATTTGAATCAATGCCAATTTATGAAAAAAATATATGATCTTGATAGATCTCTGAATATAATTTCAAACAAGAAACAGTACCTCTACCCAAGAGACAAAAGATATATCAAAAAATAAAATCTATGGTAATCAAGTCATTTCTTACCATCTAAGCTCCCCTTCATCAAGTAGATAGCATTGATTTTTGGGTTGTCATAGTTTCCCTGAAAAAATATAATTACCAAAGTGATAAGTTCAGTGATTAAAACAGTTTCTGCAGATACAAGCTTAGCCATTCAATATTTCTAACAGGCACTAACATTCTTAATCCAGGAACCTTACAACAGTACCCAAGACTTAAGTCTTAAATAATATAACATTGCATTGCAAACACATAAAATCTTAAACATTCCTTAATCAAGTCAATTTATTTTACTGATCAAGAGTTAATGGTTTTAAAATTTTGTATGATAAATAAATAGTCCACTCCAAAGTATTTTCACCACTATCAATATTTTCACCACTTCATATACCAAGGAAAAAGATGTTAGTGCATTAGTGCATTTGATGTTAGTGCATTAATGCATTTTTAATCTGAAAAAAAAAAAAGAAGTAACAGTTTTATGGAAAAATGTCAGAGTGAAAAATAATGTATATAAAATGCCCACTTTTAAATAACACAATGAAATAACCTACTGGCTTACAATCATTTGCACATTATAATCCATATGAAAAACTGCTTATCTACTAGTTAACAATGACATCCAACAAGCAGTCTCCCTTCCTGCAGTTACAACAGTTTCAGACAAGAAATTAAAGCAAACTATCAACCTCCAGGCCCATATCCAACAATTTCAAAGAGGTGTGTGTCTTTTTTTTTTGAAAAGTGGACCGTTTGCCATGAAACCTCTCTGCACCTAGATCAAATTTTACCCAGAGTGGATCATTTCCCAGTCATAAGGGCAATTTGTGAGAACCCGGGAACCTCCACAGGCTACACACCTGAAATTCTGACTGTCAAGGTCAATAAATTATTCATCTTCAACCCAGGTGTAGGCTCCTGGCAAAACACCATTAATCAACACACCAGCATATTTTGTACTCATTGCACATTAGTCTTTTATGCAACTGCTGGAGTAATCTCACCTTTGCAAATTCAACTTTTAATTTCCCGCTGATATCTGAGCTCTCTCCTCTGACCCTGATTTTTCCATTTTTCACTATAAAAGGAATAACCTCATCATGTGCAACACCTCGTCCAACTTTCCCAAAAATATCTAAATCTTCCACAACTGTATGTTGTCCATTCATCACAATATTGAATACCTAGAAGGAGATTAGAAAAAAAAATGAATAATAAATTTCTAAAATACCAATAACACATAATAAATATATAAGATACTTAAAATGTGAAAACAATGAGAAATAGCTATAAAATATCATTTGGAAATACTTGATAAGATCATGACCAGGCATATAATACTTCAGGAACTTAATTCCTGTTTTCAAAGTGATATATAATGCTTTGGTCTATAATGTACCAATGACAGCTTATTATAATGCATATATATATCACTCTACCTGCAATAAATATAAAATGATAAAAAAAAATCAAACACACCAACCTTTTGATTTGGTGCTGCAAACCACACTTCACTAAATTTTAGGACTAAAACATAGTCTCCGTCTCCGCTCAAAGGAATATCATAACTAAAACTAGAAAAATGATATCGCTCTGTTTGATAAAGTATCATATCTTGTGGTACAACCCTTTGAATCAGCAAACTTTTCCCATAGTCTGAAGGGGTGCCGACTTTGGACATATCTTTTTGGTATTTTATTCCATTGATGTCAGTGTGTGCCTCCCCGCCACAGTTCACTGCCCATATCACTTGACCAATACCGCACACCTGTATGAACTGTAAAATCAGAAACACAAGCCATAGCACAGCCCTCTGCTTGACTATAGAAAGGACCTGCATTCTACCACGATATAGATAAAATAAAAGACAAGAATGAAATTTTCCTGCAAAACCAATCAACGACATCCACGCTCGCCGGCAAGCGGAAGCCAGTTTTAGTGCGCATGCCTATCCGGCGGTTTTTCTTCAAAACTTCCGGTCGTTGAAAATTTCGTGACAGGTGCTTGAGGTAAAAAAAAAACTTTTATTTCGCGCGATGCGAGCATTGAAATGAGTTGCACAGAAGGCAACGAAGATGGAAAAAGATACGCCACCCGTTGAAGTTAAAGAATTTATTAAGGTACCGTAAATTCCAGTAGAATGTTCCATATTGTTATGCTGTGACTACCGCCGTACGACATTAGGTATATCAGAAAAATTTTCAAACTGATCAGAAAATTAAAATACTTATATCATCTGAAAGGTAATGCAAAAACCGGATGAAATCATTTGGAATTTTTTAAATATTCCTACAAGCAACAAAGATATTGAAGTTTTTTAACTGCAAAAATCCACCAAAAGTGTCCACACTTCTCAGCTCAAAACCTGTGCCCACTGACCAGCAGTGATCACTCAGGCGCAGCAGAGCACCCTGTGTGTCTTTGTGTGCTCAGCCTATTGGCTGGCTCACATAGCCTGTGACTAATCAGGGCAGAGCGATTTCCCTGTGGTAATTTTCACATCATGTAATATTGCGGATTAAATTAACTATACTTCGCAACCTTCAAATTTCATGATTTTTCTACATAATATAGCAAATTTCATAAACTTTGCTGGATATAAATTTCAAAAAGATGATACCAGCACCTACCTGAAATTTTTTAGCATTTTGTAGAGGCAAAACTTAAAACAAGCAGAACCGAAACTTGTCAAAGACTGCAACATGGGAAAATCATGTGACCGGATTTTACTCTTTGATTTACAACTTATTTAGTTAATGGCTTGTATTAGTTTTTTTACGCAGCGCTAAAAGAGAGATTTAAAAAAGGGGTTCCATAGGCGAACTGTCAGCAGGCCGACTTCAGTTTAACACTTCACTGCCCGTGGACAGTTACGACTGTAGCGCCCCTAGCGGATTGTGATCTACCTAACGACATGTACAGTGTGATGTACCGCAGTATCTGCGAAGGGTCATAATATTGTACATTCGTTCTCGTCCTCTTTTCCTCCCTTTGGACAAATATCTGATCAGAGCATTATGATTCCCGTACATATAATTGTGCTGTGTTTTTGTAGATTATACTCGCTCTCTACAACTTTGATTACACACTGGACTCCATGATATAAACGAAACTTAAAATTATCAAGACTATAAATACTAGGAAACTGGCTAAATATTTGGTGCACACTTTTGTAAAAAGAAAATCAATAATGATGTATGGTGACGGAGAGGTTCATAGGGCCAGGCTGCCAGGGATATGATCCTTGTCACAATATAATAAATCATTTTCTATTGTATTATACTAGTGCTGTACAGTGTTTGAATACAAATTGTACCTATGTACTAGTAGATACTAATAGAGGTATCTCCTACCTCTGCACTCTAGTCATTAATATTTATAGATTGAAGTCCTTAAAATCCTTTTTCTCAGTGTGTTTTCTTAGTGTCTCAGCTCATCTGCATAAACAAGCTTCACGTTTACATCAGTATGTTAACATACATGTATCTATTCTAAACTTTAAAACCTATATAATATTTAAATGAAGGTATCTATTTTTTTACCATTATATATTCAAAGTATCCCACAGTCATATTTTTTATCTCACAAAGTTTCTTTTATTTCCCATTTCAGACCTTTCCCCTTTTAATAATAGTTTGAGTGAAGCATACCTAATGTCATTATACTTCTCAGCTTTATATCCTTGGAAGGTCCAAGCCATGATATTTTATAACTCAAGCAGCATGAAATAAAACTGTCTATATTATACAAGATACAAGGCCATGAAACAAAAAATACCATGCCATTTTCTTTGTTTTATTAAGTAAAAACGAGGTCATTCCATATGGTGTGGCAGGAAGGCAAATCATTTAGAACTACATTATATACTTAAACAAAAAATTTTTAAAATGATATAAAGCATTGAATCTAAGTGCAGGGATAGGTCGAGCAATGATTTGAGAGTAGGGGAAAATTGCTTTTTTCCCTTTGTTTTGGTGGTAAAATCCCAGATTGGATACCATTAAGGTGACTAGTTGCACTTTGACAGACTGTGTATATGGTGATTTGTTTACTTGATTTATCATGTACACTATAAATTATAAACATTAGGAGGTTGTTTGATTACAAGATAAAATGATGGTTTGTTTCTTAAGGGGCTATGATAATTTACTATCATGATGCTACAAATTACTGATTGCCATGTTTGCATTGAATTATGGTAATGACTCTATCTTTTCAATGGGGAAAATTATACACCTGGGGCATCCTTTAAGTATGTCATGATAAGGTTATCAAAACACTTGACTTCCTTTTTTTTTCTTTTTAACATTAACCTATATTGAATTAACACAGGAAGGAAATATGAAACAATGGAAAACTGCATGGTATTACCCTACTGGAGTGAAGATACAAAGTGCAATATCTCCTTTATCCAAATGACTAATTTTCAGAAAATTTATGTTAAATAGGTGATAAATTTTTATCAATCACTGTATATGTTTTAACTTGTCTAAAATTTCCCTTTATTAATGGCTAGGATCAGCCTAACTTCCTATATTGCTATAATAAAAAATTAGTAAATAAAGGGGGTTGGGTGGGCATAAAATGATTTATGTTTACAATTAGTCATTCAGTAAACTCGTTAGCGTATGAGAGTGCGTAATTACGCGTTGTTTTGCTGTTTTTACGCATTGGCTGGAGCCCCAGCGCGTACGAATACGCACACCTTTGGCTTTGAAGATCGGCGAAGTTGACCAGTCCGTTGACTGTTGACGGTCAGACTCATGTTGAAAATGTCATAATTGATTCCCAAGTGTCTCATTTTTTTCTTAAGATATTTGAATTACCCGACTAAAACATGCTTCTTCTTTCACTGACCCGCAGAGGATGACGTAATCTTCTCTGATTGGTCATAATATGCAAGTTTTAGGTCAAAGCACGTGTGCCTCTCTTTAGTATAAACAAGGTATGAACAACGATGAAATGATCGTTTTTTTATTCACATAATTGTTCAACATTTTAATTGAGCAACCATACGTTTAGGACCAATTTAAATCACTCGCCCAGACCAAATACTTTAGGCCAGTAACCCTTGTGACTTTTGTAGTTTTAGTCGTCAGAATAAATTTTTAGTCGCATTTGACGAGCGGGCGACCGGGAATTTCCAGCTCTGCTGATTACCAGTGATGACAAAATGACGAGAAAAAGGAAAAGCAAAGGAAAAAAACAACAGTCAATTAAAAGGTTTTGTCATGCAAGGTAGTCAAAGTTATTTACTATAGATTTCAGAGTCCGACATACCTACTTGCGATGGTTGCGTTTCGCAACTAGTTTTATCAGCCGGGCAACTAAAATTTAGCTGGTAGTTGCCCGGAAACGCAAGTGACTTTCGGCTGTTCACTTGCCCGGAAAATTTGAAGTGTAAAATTTATTATCACAGACAAAATAGATCGTTTATTATTGGCAGTCATTTGCCGGTTGGAAACAAAGTGGTTTGCAGCAACCGGCTAGCTCCAGATTTGGCCAGCTTAGAAAACAGTTGAACTTGAAGTGCTGCGCTAACAAACATAAATAAAAATTATCTTTCAACAAACTGTGAAATAATATTTCTAGTAATTATTTACAAATTGAAAGCAAAGGTTTAATTTTTATAAACAATTTAGTAAAACTTAAAAACGACGGGTGCCTAATGTTCCCGACTTGACCTACTTTTTTGTCGGCATCAATTTTAGGGAGAAACACTAGGAAGAGTAAGAAGTATGAACATTTTGATTGATTAAAATGGCTAAATATGTAAATTTTGTGTCCCTTCTCAAATAGTATACTAAATATTGCTTGTTTGACAGAGACGGATACTGGGTGACTACTTGTCAGTGTCCAGACATTTTGGCGCCGTTCTCTATCTCTCCCTCTCCCAACTATTACAGAGCGCTTGTTTGACCTAGTTTTTTTAAAAACTTTACTAAGGAAGCAGTTAGGCCAGGAGCATTTTTAAATCTCAGTCAAGAATAGATTGTAAATTTTTGGCTATGAAGTGCAGTCGTACTTGTTGTATTTTGATTGTTTCTGTGGTAATTTAAAAGCAATGTAAAATCTCTAATAAATTACATGTTATATTTTCACCCCCCCCCCCCCCCCCCCACTGATTTTTGGAGAAAAAGACAAAGAAACAACACTATAAGGTGTCATAGTAATTACACCTTGATGAGCATTTTTTAATTTTACCCCTTCATTTTGACAATTACCCCTTCTTTTTTTGGGCAAGGGGTACGGTACTCCCTTAGAAAAATCCTACCGAGTGCACTGGTCATTGATGTATATGATTTTTCCTTGATTTGTGTTTAACATTTTTGCATTCTGCCCATAGCAAAAACAGAACTGTATTAGTCTGTTATTTGACTGCATAAATCATGAAAATGGGTTGAGTTCTGCTGATTCTGTCTGAGTATTTTATGGGATATCAATATCATAACTATAGTAATGGATGATACTTTTAACATTGTTCAATTTGGTCTGGTGTGTGTGTGTGTGTGTGTACACGCAATTAAAATTAATAAATAAATAAATAAACAAAAGACATGGAATAACCCCGACTCCGAGTTTCACGGTCATACCCAGAAGGTATGCCCGATCGTCAGGAGGTTTATTTGAAAATGGTTTTATTAGCCATTTTACATACACAGCATGATGACACTTACATTGCACGCCGTGTTAGTTACGTCACTTTATGCTGACACATGGTAATTATTTCAGTTCTTTTATTGAGAGTATCTGGTGTTATCATTATCAACAGTTTTTCGTCTAAGTAAAGATTGCATAGGTGCTGATTTCTCCTTTGCAGCGTTGATTTCTTTATGATGTCCCATCTAATGTCATACTGGGTTTTATTTTCTGTTAATTTCCAAATGTATTTGGATAACTCAGTATCTGCAGCATATTTCTTGTCTCTAAATGACTTGGTGTGATTATTGTATCTCAACTTAAATTGGCCACCACAAAGCCCTATATATTTCATGCATTTGTCCTTAGTAGTGACTGATGCTTGGGACACAATGTTGCTAGACAAGCATTCCCCTCTCAAAGGACACTTACTAGGAGCTCTACAATTACATTTCTTATCTTGTGAATTGACATGCTGCATATAACTAAATCTATTTAAGGTTTCTTCATGCATTTTGTTTGTATATCAATCAATAAAACCAATATCAAACAAACAGTGTTTCTTTATTTGTACCTTCAGAATATTAAAGCATTATGAACACTTCACAGAAATGTTTAAAAATGATGCAAAGAGATGTTTAATACTACCAAATTTATTAAAGGTCATTTCGGTCGATGCAATTTTGTCTACCTTGACTCACACGAAGCAGCCAAACTGTCGGGTGGCCTGTCCAACCTTCAGCCCATCAAATACCTCGACGCCCTTGTCGACCCTTTTTTTGCTACAAAAAAACTGGTATGTGCTGCTTTGGACAGAATGTCACTGAAACTTTCCGGGCGATAATCGCTGGCCGATGCCAGCCTTTCGCATAGGCTAATTGTAAAAAGGTGATATCTCCATGCCTAATATCAATGGCATATCAATCCAAAATGACGGGCCCCGTTCTCTTTATGACTTTAATTGTCGTTTAATTTGAAAGTAATCCTAGAGACAAATTTGACAGCAAAGCGGCCACATTTCCACGTGGAGACAATACGCATGCAGAGAAAGCTCATTTTCCGGCAAATTCAGTAACGACATTTGCGACAACCGACTTCGTTGGGGGTGTTTTTTTTTTTTTTTTTTTTTTTTTCAGAGAACGAACGGACTAAAATAGGTGCGCGCTCAGGATATCATCCATAAAAATAAAAAAAGTGTGGCCTAACTTACAATAAATGGAGATTGGGTCCTGGTTTTAAAGTATTCATGACAACCACAGGCCTACCCTACCCAACTACCAGACTCGGCACTGAATGATCCAGAATTCACCAGTATATCAGACCACACTACCCGTGAGGTGTGAGTCAGTACGCATTTCACAGTGTCATACCCCGAACAAATTTTGAGTGGTGATACAATACTTTTCAACCCTGCTGAGAATCGTCACTATCACATCGCGTACTAGGCAAGAGCGGTGTCGTGTCTGATACTGTGAAATGCGTACTGACACACATCTTGAAAACGGGTAATGTGGTCCGATCTACCGGTGAATTCAGGATCATTCGGTGCCAAGTCTGGTAGTTGGGTAGGCCTGAACCAGACTGTGTGTTTTTATGGTATTAGTTTAAGTTTGCCAGGATGCTTTTTATGAAATGCGGGTTAAAATCTGAAAGGCAACATACAACTGTATGATGGTATATTGAAAACTTTTTTTTTCCTTGAAACTGCAAATGGAACATACAAATATGTTGTATATATATGCAGTGTTCAAGGGCAACTTTTTAATCCATGGCAGTGGCCACTCATTTATTTAAAATTCATGCCCTGAATTAAACAAGTAGACTCCTGCATGTTTATTACTAATAAATACATTTACTGGGATTTTTTTAAATAGAAATAAATTCCCCAACTTTTTTCTAGCTGGCAGACTTCCAGGTTGGTCCAGACCATGTTACTTGGAACAGAGTGTCCCTGGCTTCAGATCAATGGGTGTGCTGTCTACATGACCGGCTGGGGGAGGACATGGAATCTGCACATACTAAGGAAGAGGGAAATCACAGGGAGAAATTGCAATGTGTAAGTAAATAGGGACTTTATAGTGAACTGTATTTTACGGGGGGATTGAATGATAGAGAAGAGTGGGTGAGTTGATTGTAAACACATTTCACTTGCATTTTGTTCTTGTAAATATAGGAATAAGACAACCTTAAATAATGTTGATCTTAGAAGACAGAAGTGATAAGTATTAAATTAGTGCACTTTTAACCTGTCCCATAGGAATGTTCTGTGAGTTAACAATGTAAAATTAACACTTTTGTAGCAAAGAAAATGCATGTGAAAGCAGTTATGTTTTGCAATTAATTGACTTTATGGTGGGTTACTAGTGAGAATGACTAAGTGTCATCATTATTGATTACTTTGATAGATGGAGTAGTGCCCATGGGAAGTTTCTGTGTAATTAGAGAATATATCTGATTCTCGGGTGTTTTATTTTGGAATCCATCTTTGTCAATATTTATCATATCATTCTACAAAGATTGCAGTAGAGTTTCTTGATTCTAGAACAATTCTCCCCCAGACAATCCCCCCCCCCCCCCCCACCCACCCACCAAGACAACCCCCACCTTACCAGGAAAAAAAACACTGCTTTTGAATTACCTATTGGAAATATTTATATATTTCTTGAATATTTTACTGAATATAAAAAGTAGACAGGAAATGAAATAAAATCTTAAGTATTGGCTATGAATTAAAAGGAAGTTCACTTACACGCATAAACAGACCTAAGAGGTAACCTTAATTAAAATTATTAGATACTATAGATGCAAATGTTAACCAAATCCTGTTTTGCTTCAAACTAGCTGTTTTTAGTTAATATTACAACCTTTTTACCTCATACATGTCAGTGTAATTTTAACTTAATTACAGATTCAGTCATTCTGTATTCACATTTTTATCTTACAGGTTTATAATTTTAGATTATATTGCAGCAATGCAAATTGATATTTTAAAGATTGTAACAATTACAGAAACCTCTCTTTTTCATATAAAGACAACTACTAGTAATTGATTTTTTTTGTTTGCAACCTAGGTGACAGTAATCAACCTCACCCAACCTGGCAAGTTCCTCACATATCACTCTGTGGCAGATTCAGCTGGAATGAACCCTCTCAAGCCAGTGATTGCTCTGAAGGGTAAGTGCCTGTCAAATGAAGTGATTAAAGAAATTAAGTCACACAGTGTTATATCATGCATGAGTTTAACTGTGATTTTAAAATGGCCAGCAAATAATGATTTCTAGGACAGTTCCAGATTTGTACTGTTCATTGGATCGGTTGGGTTGTTTGTAGAATAAAGAAAACATTATGTCTTAGGGCACCTTCTCAATGAAACTTTTGTACTACATAGATTGATTCAGCTCTGTAGGGACTTGCGTTAGATTAACTGAATGACCCCACCTCCCTTCAAATAGCTAGGCTTCTGGAAGGTTTGTCACTTTTGAGTGCAGCTGAACAAAAGTTAATAAAGCCACTAGCTGCTCAAGGAGGCATATCATTTAGTTAATCTGATGGCATTAAGTGAGAGTCCCCACAGAGTTGGATCAATCTATGTATATTGATAGTTACATTGGGAATGCATCCTTACAAAATAATAAATATGGATTTTCTGGTGTTTAAGCTGGCACCAAATTTCAAGTGTACAACATATCAACTCGAGAACTTCTCCACCAGTGTACTATGGCACATGAAGCTGTGTACTGGACATGGGTCAACTCTGAGCTGATAGCCATAGTATGTGATAATGCATTGTATCACTGGTGCTTAGAAAAAGGTAAATACTAGTTAACCATCATGTGTAGGATACCCATTTCAGTTATCGATAAAAAATAGGATACTTTTTAAAATTTTAACACCCCAAAATCTGCACATTTTTGCATCTGTTCTTAGCACATCTGTATTGATGATATGTTTTAGAATCAATTATACAAATTGACAAAATCATGTAAATAGGGTTCTTATCCACTGTCAATATGGTCATACCATAGTAGCAGACTGCTAAAGCATGTCTGACCATTTTCAGAAAATTCAGTCCCAGAAGAGGTGTTTAAATTGGACATAAGAATGTCTAATTGCCAGATAGTAAGTTACAAGACAGATGCTTCATTTCGATGGCATGCTATGACAGCTCTTAATGTTGAGGTATGGTATACTTGATAATGCAAATGTTTACATTTTTTTCCTATAATAGTGGATCACTTTTTTGTGAGGCATTTTAAAACATTTTCCCAAACTGATTTTAGAAAAAAAAAAAAAAACAATGAGTCTATTTTTTTCTGTAATAGTTATAACTTTTCAAATTATCAAGCCCATATGGAATGTTTCCAAATTTCTTATATTTTCAGGAGAACAGCATTTCTGGTGTTACACAGTTTTTCTGTCGTGAACTGTGTGCGTCTCAATGTGTGTCTGCCCATGCTGTGTGCTTTGCTCAATATACCCTGGATGACAACCCATATCCCTCCACAGTATTATGCTTAGCTTCAAGACAGGACTGTACACTCAATGGAAAGGTAAACAGTCTATGGGGCTCTTATGTAGATGAGCCTGTTCTTAGGATTATTTTTTTGATAAACACCCCTTTTATTCTTCACGTGCTGAATACCTGGTTACTACTCTACATGATTTAAATTTTCAGGTAAAGGTATAATAATCTCATTTATTTATAGTACAGAAGGAAAGCAGAAAATATTTGTTCAAATATAATTTTTGGGTAGTATGAGATAATACCCTTTGGTGTTTCTTTAAGTTATGCTATTTTAAACTTCATGATCAGACATGAGTTTTTTTCTGCGGAAAAGCGGAATTCCAGGTTTTTAAAATTCAATTCTGATGGTTCCTGAGATTCATCAAGGTGAGGTGTTGGGTCCCATGATAAATGTTCAGAGATTTTTTTTTAAACCAAGGTTCTTGTCTGATGGTGCCATTTGGTCAGGCGAAGTGGCAATATTTGACTTCAGATGTTACTTTCTTGTTTTAAAAACAAACGTAGAATGCCACGTGACCTAAAAGATTTTGTGACAACTTAATATGTATGTAGTCTGTATGATATTATCTTGTAGATCCATGTTTTGGAACTTGGTCCCCATACCCCTGGCAACTATGCACCCACTAGTCACTCCACAGACATTACTTTCATAGAAGAATACAATAAATATGATTTCCCAGTCTCACTGCAGGTAGGCATAGGGATTATATTAAATGATAAATGCAATTAACATTTTGAATGTGCCTTTTTTTTTTTTTTTTTTTTTAGCTTAACATTTGTGTAATGTTTTTGTTGTTCTTATCCTTTTTTCTTTTCTTCATTTTTATTGGTGCTATTGTTGTTAACCATTTCATCATTTCATTTGGAGTGTGAACCAGCTCATAGGACTTTAGATTGGATCCCTCCACTGCTTTTGTTTCACAAAACATACTTTTGATAAGGCGTCCATTTGCTTTATAATCATTATCTGTGATAATACCATATTTTTCCAGGTCAGTGAATGCCATGGACTTCTTTATATCCTTACCAAGTATGGGCACCTCTACCTCTGCAGTATGAGCAATGCTGCCTGCTTGTTCTCCATGGCAATCTCTAGTCACGTCTTGTTCTCTACAGCCTTCAACTCAGCTAGTGAAGGAGTACTGGCCATAAACAGGGCAGGCCAGGTGAGAATTCTCAGCAATAAAGAATATGGATGCTCTTTAATTTTAGCTTTTTGATAGTGAGGGTCAAAGATGCCATTATCCAAAAGAACCTTGATCTTATTAAGTTCAATAATTGTTTAGTAATTGTATAAATATCACCTATGGTTGCAGATATCATGAAAACAATTTTAATTATGCTTAAAAGTGCTTAGAGATACAGTGTCTTCTTTAGGGTGTATTATAATTTGTTGAAAACAACAAAAACTATCAACATATACTATCAACTATTCTGTGAAATAACATCTATTCACAATTTCTCTTTACAGGTCTTGTCCATTTGTGCCAACCGGGACTCCCTTATTCGACATGTGCGCCATGCTCTTCACAAACCCAAGCTTGCCGAAAAACTGGACGTCCTGTTGCACAAAAATACACTCATTAGGCTGTGATCAAGAAACTGATTCTCATGAAGCTATATATTTGTGGAAACATCCCATATTGTATGGCATCTGTTCAATCATGTAGCATCTCTTATAGATTTGAATGGTCTAAAAGAAACTCAAGTTTAGTATTGCTAAATTTGGAGAGCATTTTTTCTTTTGATCATGAAATGTTCACTGAAAAAGTAATATAAAACACCTTGAGTAGTAAGTGATGAGAGGTTGTGGAGAGTTGAGTTTGGATAGATTTATTTTACATAAATATTGAAGAGGAATAACAGAAAAATGTCATTTTTAATAAGTGAAGCACATCAACAGTTGATATAGAATCCTTTTAGTATTGCAACCATTAGTACAGGTTTCATCTTTGAAGATCTCATTTTAGCTGTTGTGTTTACAACTCAAACCTGTTAAGACAATCAGCTGTAATTATTCTCACTGCAAACGATGCTACACTTAATCTATGGACATTTTGACATGTTGAAATTGAAGTATTATTTAAACGTTAATCATTTTATTTATGTTCATTTATGATCCTTGTGATCAAAATCATTTAATCATGGGAATGATGGGGAGTGGCAAAGAGTTCCCATATCTTAACTAGTTTTTTTACATGTACCATGACATCCCACAGTGGAGAGGAGATTTCATCACAACGAACTTTGTTTAAATATTCAAAGTCAATTCTGCTGATTTATGTGATGATTGTGGCAAGGAAAAGAAGAACATAATAGTGGATATCAGTGTTTTCTTGGGCAGCCAAGATTTGTGCATCTTCCTAGGAAGATGAGTCAGTTCAGTACGGTGCTATTCCTGTAAATACTTGCATTGTTTTTTTCTTTTGTGTAAGATATATTTTATAGTTTTCTTGCAGTAAAATGGGTAATATATTGTTAGTATTATTTGATTGTGATATGTGGTAGGGAAACCAGTGTACTGTCTCATCAAACATATGTTTTTGTACATTTGATGTTGTTAGGTTTAACGTGCCAAGTGCATAGAGCTAGCTGCTTACAATAACATGGATAAAAAGCATATATGAAATGTGCTCCTAAACTATGAATTCAGGTTACAAAGATCTTTATAGACTTGTCTGATTTTGTGGACCATACACAGGATCTGTAGCATGTTTATCAATAAAAATGTAGGGAAAAAAACTTCATATTTCTTAAACAATGTTTTGACACTGAAATTCTTTCTTTGTGTTATGTTATGCAAGCCCAGCCTAAAAAGCATGAGAGTATTAACTAAAACAATACCAACTTACATTACGTGAAAAAAGTTAAAACTGTATTGTCAGCTTTGCATTGCAATAAAGTTTGACTGGAATTAGTTAACAAGAGTTGCTTAATTAAAAAAAATTTAATGCCTCAGTAACAAACCCCCGATTGCACAGCACATAGTATGTAACTACTTTTAAAAAATGTATGGTTTGCTTTCTTAAATATTAAAAAAAAGACAACATTTATCAAAAAATACTTAGGGCCCATTCCCAATGAAAATCAATCCTACTCTGCTGAATGCTACCAGATATGCAGATTAACACCCCTCCACTGATTTCCAACATAATTATAATCACCAGATCTGTATTCTACTCGATGCCAGGAGTAGGTGGGTTAATCTGATTGCAATCAGTGAGAGTCTCTGCAGAGTTGGATCGATCTACAAATGGCAGTTTAGAGCCCTTAGTAAATGAACTTAAATACTGCATTCTATTTCATTTTTCCACTAAAGGATTGTGTGGATTATGCCCCGATTTCTGTATCTTTAGAGAAAAGTCCACAGTCTGGTATCCCTGGGTAGTCTTGCTGAGGGATATGACATCTATGCAAGGTCCAAAGTACTGAGGTAAGGAGTCCTCAGTCACACCTCCACTTGCCTCTATCAACGCATGAGGATACTTTTCTTTCACCTTACTTGCTGTGTTATGAAGCACCTAAAATCATGGACGTCAAGTTTTAATAATAACCTATACAAATAGAATGTTGCATACGATCATTTCCAAACATCTTGACATTCTTGTTCAGGAAAATATCTCTCAATAAAAAACATAAAAATTTGAAAACTATAAACTGTGACAAATACCGATAACAGATACAGTTTCACTGCTAACAGATATGAACCAACTTGCCTCTGGATGAAAGTTATCTAACATGACTACTTCACTTCCAGCTGCAGCCGCTTCCAGGGCTTCTTCTAAACTCCGACATTCTACCTCGATCTTAGTGGAAAATCCTCCAACACTTCTAGCATCTTTTACAGCCTGAAATGAATTCAAGCAACATAACTGATTTAACTGTTTTTTTGACCATGAGGACTTTTTTTTTTGTTGTACTCATATGCTGCAGAGCCCCAGTTTTTAAAATTTTTTGAAAGAAGAGTTGTAAAATCAGTAATGATTTCATTCAGATGAGGCAGAAGAAATGTGCTAAGAGTGGCAGCTTGGTCTTACTGTGCATACTGTACATGTCTTGCTAAAAAAAGGTATGCCTATAGCTGCCAGAATAAGGCTTCATTCACATGCAATGTCTATTTTCTAAATTCTATTTTCTATTCGCGGTATGTCTTATGATCACGGTCTGTGCCCTGAATATCCCACCGCGTAATTACTGGCAGCGCGAGCCAGTTATCCCGCCGCGTAATTACTGGCAGCGCGAGCCAGTTACTATAAGTAACTGGCTCGCGCTGCCAGTAATTACGCGGCGGGATATTCAGGGCACAGACCGTGATCATAAGACATACCGCGAATAGAAAATAGAATTTAGAAAATTACTGGCAGCGCGAGCCAGTTACTATAAGTAACTGGCTCGCGCTGCCAGTAATTACGCGGCGGGATATTCAGGGCACAGACCGTGATCATAAGATAGCGCGAATAGAAAATAGATTTTTAGAAAATAGACATTCCATGTGAACGAAGCCTAAGTATGTCTGGCGATTAACAAGAATCGAAAGAAGCTAATTTTGAGTTTGTTCAACAAAAATTTATTTCAAAACTTCTTTAAATTAATATAAATGAATCTGGAAATAACTGTAATATGTGGCAGTAAAAAATGAGGAGATGGCATATAAGAATGGTTTAAATGTCATACTCCCCTAATAAGCAATCAGCTACATTTCCTCTGTATCTCTCAAATTTGTGTTTTGAACTTTGAAATTATTTTGGTATCCCCTTTAAAAAATTTTTGAATTAAGCTTCATTTTGTTTAACATTTATCAATAGAATGCACATCTGAGAGTCTGAAACGCAACTAGTTTGGCAACATAAATTTTTATAATTAAGTGAGTATCATATACAGTTTGTATATTTCGGAATAAAGACAGACCTGAGTTATGTTCCCAGAACTCCAGATATGGTTGTCTTTGAGCATTATCATTGACGACAAGTCATATCGATGGGTGGAAATTCCCCCAACAAGCAGTGCATATTTCTCTACCATTCTGAAGCCTGGAGTTGTTTTTCTTGTACCTGCTATCTCACCATGCCAGTTATTTTGCTTAGCACATTCCTTGAGACGCCTGGCTAGAGTTGCAATGCCACTAGAACGTGTTATACAATTCAGCGCAACCCTTTCCCCAAGTAATATATGTCTGACTTTCCCAGTAACTTTAGCACACTGAAATATTGGTTTCATGAAAACTCCATCAGATACCAGCCACTCTACATTACAGTCAAGTTCATTGAAGACTGCCTCAAAGAAGGGAGCACCTGCCAGCACCCCAGGACTTTTACACAACAGGACTGCAGTCTCAATTTTTTCTCCAACAACAAAACCGCCGTAATCAAAGTTTGGGGTGTCTTCTTTCAACCATTCTCGGACCTTCTCCCTCAAAGTGACAGGGTGTAACATGTGTATATGTGATCTTGAGCCTGTCATTAATGCCATTTGTTTTCCAGGTCCTTGTCCTTCACATGGAAAGAATGAAAAATATATTAGGTTCTGAGATTATAAAGAAACTAAAAGCAAGGAGTTATAGCTCCTTGCTAAAAGTAAGCCCCGATGCAACTAGTGTATCCAACGGTTCAAGGACATATGCTTCACACGTAAGTGGATGCGAAATGGAGCTCTTTTCAGTTGAAGTGCTGAAATAGATGGAAACGAAGTAAACAACATGGCGGGTGCCAGTAAGTAAAGAAATTATATACTTTACAACTTTAATACATCACAACCATGGTGTCTTTTCACCAGCATGAATGAATGTCGGTAACTGGACCACATCTATTTTTTAGCGAAGTTCATTCAATTTTATCAAAGATTATAAAGCAAGCATTTACAAATGGCACTCACCCTATAACTAATTTAGTACATAGTGTACATGTAATTAGCAACATTTGTCTGTTTGTTGCCTCAGGTTTCAGTCTTACATGCTACGTAGGTTAGGCCTCATACCGCCATGTGTTATACACTCTCGAGGCTATAAATGACATCACTTGCAAATGGAGTGCAGAAGTGCTCAGTAGTAGCACTGTTTAAAAATAATTCTCAAACTTTAATAAAGTCTTTTTGTTTTAGAATAAAAATGAATATTGACGTATATGCCAGAGTCCGTCCCTCGGGGCGTGGGGAAGGCCCCCCTAGCCTACAGATAGACAGCCAGAACAGAGTTGTGAGTGGAGGATCACATTTTACGTAAGTTCAATTTCTTCTTCTTCTTTTTTTTTTTTTTTTTTTTTTCATAAAAATCTTTTTGAGTATTGTTGAGTATTTGCCATTGGCTAAGCTTTGGAGGTAATCCCTTCTTATCCCCCCCCCCCCCCCCCCCAAAAAAAAAAAAAAAGTATAACAAGTGCAATGAGACAAACCAAAAAAATTTATAACCTTAGCTATGACCTACTGGTAAATATATTATAGTAAAATAGTCCTCTTCTGCTATTTTATATTTATGATATTTGCCAAACACTTATCTTTGTGCTCCATCCCCTTACCAAAATCTTGGAACCACCAAAGTTTGTTAAATATACAGCAATATACTTGTAGCACTGATTTTACATGTATTTTCATTTAATCTAATGCGCATTGTGAATTGTCCAAGTTTACAGTTATTGACACCCTCATTTCAATATTGGACTGATATTGTATGAAAATACACATCATGTATTATAGCTAACATTTCCAGCACTTATTCTTCATATAAGAGGTTTTGATGTATTATATTGTTTTTGAACAAGCTTCCAGACATTGTTCCGCCAAAGTGACACTCACTATGATGTCTACAAGAGAATAGTAGATCCTCTTCTGGAGATGATGGTGGATGGACTTAATGTTTGTCTTGTTATATTTGGGGAGAGCGGGTCAGGAAAGTCATCCACAGTGGCTGGAGAAAGTATGGGGAAGTCAGGAATAGTACCTATACTTATTGATCACCTCTTCATGAAACTGGCACAAGGTGATTTCTTTCAGGATCAATATACATTAGTAAATGACAAATTTTGCAGAGGAAATTTAAATAAATGAAAAATATATGCATTAATGATGATATGAGTGTAGGATTATGTATGTTTTGCTTTTTCTTACCATCAGTTTTTGATGTACAATGTGTTTGTCTTAGGGGATGGATACAATTATGAGAATAGAGGGAGTGCCAGTGTAACATTGCAGATATATGAGATATACAATGAACTTATCAAGGATTTGAACCAAATTACCACAGCATCTCATGACTTTCTAGAACTGGAGGAAAATGCAGAAAGGGGGATATTTCCAAAGGTATAGCAATAATGTGATTATGACTACATGTGCATGAGTCGGTGTCCATGTGTTTTGTCATTATTCTAGATTATTAATTGACAGTTTTCAAGAACATCCCTCAAATGCAGCAATCTAACACTTAAATGTGCCTCTGACAGTTCATTTTT
This sequence comes from Lingula anatina, assembly GCF_051362555.1. Classification (NCBI taxonomy): domain Eukaryota; kingdom Metazoa; phylum Brachiopoda; class Lingulata; order Lingulida; family Lingulidae; genus Lingula; species Lingula anatina. The sequence goes on from NC_141767.1 coordinate 59,820,451, forward strand.
AAACATGTTTTTTTACTTTCATGTGATAAACACAAAAATGTGTACATTGATTTTAGAGAGGTCAGAGCATTCCTGTTGGTTCAGCTTCTGATGCAGCTGCTGTGTTCAGACAAGCTTGGAGCAGGAGGACCGACTCACATACTGATTTTGGTCCTGCCAAAAACTTTACATCTGTAATCATACGGTTTGAATTATCTATGGTAAGTTGTTATTAATGGGATTGATTATTATTTTGAAAAAAATGCCTTCAGTGATGCTTCAAACACCCATTAATTATAAACATGTCCTTATTTTATTATTTAAGGTGAATTGTATGTTTAAGTAGTTAAATGGTTTAAAAGGCCAGTTCATGCATCTTACAATTTAAATACTTTTTTCAGTACACAAACAGTAATCCCCTGCCAAACAAGACCACTTTCACCATTGTGGACCTTCCAGGGGCAGAAAAGCTCACTGAAGATGTATCATCCTTGAGGCTGAGAGAAGGACCATCACTGAGTAAAGCTATCCATGCTTTCACTAATGTTGTTTCAAGTCTTGCCAGTCAACCAATGCCTAATAGAGTTATTAACTATGCGTAAGCTAACTTTTCTAATAAATGTCATTGAATTAAGAAGTTCAGAAATAAAAGAACAAATTTAGTCTGCTCTTTGGATGCAATTATATAGTTTATGTACTGTTGTGTAGATTAAGATGTTGTTTGGTAAAATGTCACTGGAAAAAATAATTCAGAGGGAATGTTTCTGGGATGCCTAAGTATTTTTAATACTGACTTGAAGGTGAAGTATAATTTACAGAAAAAAAATGCTTAGATGAATTGTTATTTTATTCATTGTGTTTTTAGAGAGTCTAAGCTAACTCAACTTCTGCGTGAAGAACTTGGAGGAAGTTGTCGTACCTGTGTATTATCATGTTTAAAACCTCACACTGACCCAGATATTTTGACCACAGTGGTGAGGACATCAGCACAGCTGGCACAAGTCAGAAACTTCCCTGTCCTCAATGACTACACTACACAGGTAATTCTGCTACACTCTTGATCAATGCAAATCTCAGAAAGTATGGTTTGGAAAAAATCCTGTCATTTGAAATGATCCGAATCATTTTTCTTAGATAATAATTTAAAACTGACATCATTTCAATAAAGACAATCAAGTCTGAATGATGATATTCTTGTACAGTATGACTTAGTCTTATAGGTTCTTAAATATTCAGTTGACCAACCCTTATTTTGAGGAAATAAGATTTTTTTCACACTAATTTTTTTTTCAAAAGTAAAAATGCAATGAGCATTGGATTGGAAAAATGACCAATTTACCTACAAAAGAAGTCCTATTCACAGAGAGTCACCAATTGCTAACCAACTTAACAATTTTGTCAGACCTGGCTTGACAAATTATTGAAAACCTCACAATGTTCATCTTAATTATCATAGTGTGCTTAAACAATTAAATCAAAGCATGCATAAACAAATGAGACAGCTTGACAGACATACATATACGTTACCTGAAATGCCAGCATGTGAGATGATAGCTATACCTGTACATATGCAACCAATGCTGTGTTCTATGGCCTCAATAAATGGACTGCTGACTAGAATTTAGCAATCACATCTATAAATATTTAGTGAAAAGAGAGTAAACATAATACTGATAAGGATGGACAAAGTATTAAACATTTCAAAACAGTCCATTAGAGGGCAAATATAGTGTGTTGTCATGGTTGTCTTATCTGCCAAGGTAAGCAGAATTATGCAGTGGGTTGGCACTGAAGGTATTGCTATCATTATACGTGTACTAGCATACACCGAACAGGTAAAATAATTTTGTTCTTTAACTATTGGTATCATTTCTCATCTGAGGGTGAGAGAAAAGAAAACTAAAGGTTAGGTCAATGTATCCATACTGGTGTGGATTTATAAGAGTTATCTTAATTGCAAACATCTAGTAAGTGACAAGTTTGTTTTTTTTTCTGAATAGTGTCTTCCATAATCACTGGATACAAATCTATGTAAGACCTGTTACATGATATCACATATTATCTTAATGCATAATTAATTACTAGTAAAAAAGAAAGTCAATTTCAGTATAAAATCACTTTTTACCATACCTGCCCAGTAATTATATAATTGTTTTTGATTTTCTTCAGCACCTGATCACCCAATACCGTGCAAGGATAATAAATCTCCAGCAACACCTTGGCTTCAGTGCAGCCATGGCTAACCCATCACAGGTGACAGACATCAAAGATGAATTACGGAGGTTGCAGACAGAGAATGTAGGTTATGTCAGTCTTCAAGATGTCTAAGAAATATCTGTTGATTTAGAAAATATAGATAAGATAGCTCTCTCAAATACACATGCACCAACATATGCACACACCAGTTTTTGCTGAAATTATTTTGTAGTTTTGTTTTTGCAAATCATGTTTAACAGTGGGGCAATTAAAAGCACCATCAGTTCAGTGTGTATTGTAGAAGGCATTCAGTAGATAGTACCATATTCACTTGAATAAATCAATTAACATAGCTATTTAACATTTGTTCAAGCTCCAACTTCGAGATAAAAATGAACGCCTCCATCTGAAGATGGAACAAATACAAGGAAGATTTGGGACTCTAGCAGATACCAAGACTGACTTATCTGCACAGCTTCTTATGACAGAGGAAGAAAAACTCAAAGTAAGAGATGTCTAACATATCCCTTTAAAAGAATGCTTAATGTTTACTTACAGTTCAGGCCCATAGGCAGGGGTGGATGAGGGGTTCAGAAGAACCCCCCATTTTGCTGGGAAAAGGTCCCCTCTGGGTAAAATTTTTTTTAAGTACATGAAGGTTTCATGGTTAAAGGTTCATTTTTTCAGAAAAAGAACCCCCCTGTTGAAATTGCTGGCTACAGGCCGGCAGGTATTTTGATAAGTAAAACCATTTACAAATTCATGCTTGCAGAGCATGTACATGTATCAGTGCATTTTGTTTCTGCATTGCCAGGTGTCTAAAACCTTAGTTGAAATGCAGATAGAGAACAACAAGCTGAGGGAAGAGGCAGAAGCTGCAAAGTTTGAGCTTACTAATAAGGTAACTAGAACTTACATCAAAGTAATCACTTTTTTATTATATACCCCAGTACCTTCTTTGAAGCACTAAATGTTTATTTTTAATCTGTATTATGTAGTTAACATGTTCCTTTGTACAGAATGAAACAATTTATAAAGATAAGATTGCTATATTTCAATCTACCAGATTCTCACTCTTGAGCATGACTTAATGGAGTTAGAAATGGAGCGAGATAGGCAAGCCAAGGCAGCAAGAAATGCACAGGACAAGCTTGCAGAACTAGAAAAAGACAGGAAAGAATTGGCAGATGAATATGTGGCTCTCAAAACCAACTATCTCACCTTGAGTAAGGAGCACGAAAAAGAGGTTAGAGAAGTATGTTTGACTGTTAAGTCAGCAAAATTTTGAAAAATTTCACACATTTTTATGAACAAATTCTATTTAAGCTGTTATGCTTATCCCATCTTAATTTCACATAATTTCATCCAACAAGGTGCAATGAATTAAAACATTGTTTATTTATTATGTAAAAAAATGGCTACTTTCCAGGCTGCAAGGAATGAAGAACTGAGCATGGAGCTGCTGAATTTAGTGAATACCAAAGCTGCACTGATAAGGCAAATGCAACAGTCACATCTGGCAGATGACAATGATCCAAACATGGAAGTGGACAGGATCCGAAATGTTGTTAGCAGACTGTCAAATAGACGTATGAAGGTATTTAAGGGACAGCTTCTCCAAAGAACTTTGTTTTATTGCGTCATGAGATAACGAACTTGTACATGTAGTATGTAATGTAGCAAAGGAAAGCCATTTAGTTCATTATTTTCATCTTTTTTTTCCAGCCAGAAGAACTGTTGGCAGGTGAAGAAGATAGATTGGTTGTGGAAAGAAATGTGAGTTATTTTCATTCAGAAACTAAATTAATTTTATACTTTTTGACATTCAGTCTTAGTCATTATTTAATTGAATTAAAATAAAGTGTGTTTTTTTATTTAGTCTTGATAATCGGTCATTGATATTACAGTTATTTGGCAAACAGAAGATGTACCAAAATCAACTGGATAAGATGAAAAGTCAGTATGAAGAGGAGCATGGAAAAATGGAAGGGCAGTTGTAAGAAAATGACTTGGCATATGAATTTTAATCAAAACATTTTTATTCAAAATTTTTAAAATAATTTTAAATAAAATTTGAGTTAAAACAAATGAAAGTGTCTGATTATGATATGTAGTGAATTAGATTTCAAAATGTGAACCTCAAAAACATTTTTCAGATGTATTACTGTTTGCAAAGATGCTGTAGAATAAAAATCATTTTTATTCCATTTTAAACCTCATATATTGTAGTGGTATTGTTTAACTGTAGCACATCATTAAAGAGAGAACTGCAAGATGCAAGAAATGAAGTCAGAGAGAAACAGATGAAGATATCAGAGCTGAATGCAGTGAGGATATTTTAGATGATTTTTGAAAAGATCAAAAAGTCAAAAATATTTATTTTGTAAGCAAATGGAATCAGCGAATTAAGATGTACATAAAATACATACCGTAATAGAAAATTCTGAGTAATGTATCATTTTGTTTGACCTAAAAGCAGCATCAGATAACATATAACTAAAGACCATGGATTTTTTCTCTTTGTCATTCATTTTTTTTTTATTTTGTTCTGTTTCCCTGTCTTCCAGCAATTAATTACATTAAAAAGTCTGAAGGACCAAATGGAGTCAGACAACAACAGACTGCAACACAAGATGAAGGATCAGAATGCAGAGTACAGGGCCCGCCTTGTGAAATATGTGGAAGACATTGCAGTAAGTGAAACCTTGCACTGCTACACAACCTTTGAATTTTTAAAGTATATATTTATGAATTAGTTTCCTGGATTAGATTTGGGGATGCAAATTGTTTAGACATAGTGTAGTAATGTTTGAAAAGTTGAATATGTTTAAAGTCCTAAATGTGCCCAATAATGCTTATTAAATCACCAAATAACCCCGCTTCCAGGAATATGTGGACCAGGGAAGTGGAGTTCCAGACCAGAGAAAGACAGAGGAACAGATGCAGCAGTTTGTGAACAATATGCTCAAAGATATCAAGAAGGGATTCAAGGCTAGGGAGGAGCAGTTAAGCCAGGCAGCCAAGGCATCCAGGAGACAGACTGACCATGTGGTTCACAAGTATGAACAGGTGCTCATTGCATACAGGTAAATATTTCCAATATTTTAATGCCCTAAAATATATAACAATATATTATGATTAAAGATAAATCTGACAATTTGTCTTTCAAATAGCTATTTGTAAATTTTCTAAATAATTGATTGCTTAAGGATGTTGTAACCCTTTTTATCATCCAGATACTGAAAATGAGGTTTTTCCTGCATCTAATTATTCAATAATGCATCCATCTTTGGGCTGATTTAAAACAAAAATCTCCTTAAAAATATAAAATATCAGCTTTTATATTTCTCGTGGCAATGTATAAGCATAGGCAACTCAAAGCTTTATTCACCAATTTACCACGTTTCTATTTTGATGTGAGATCGCAAACGGTATTGGGCGTAACTTCATCTATCAATAATAAAATCAGAACTAAGGCTTTTAAGAAAATTCACTGGCAGGGTTTTGGAGTGCTAAATGGTATCATTAAAATAGTGTTAAAACGGTGTTCATGGGTGCTCAGGTAAAGGGGAAATTTGAGAAATGGATTTTTCAATTTTTACTTCAAACCAAAATTGCAATTATGATGTCACGATTATGAAGGATGACACTTATGTTGCAACATTTGATGTTACCATGGAAGTAACTGACTCTCAGTCATTAAATTTTACAATAAGACATCTGTTGAATTTTTACTTTTGGTCATGCAGTGTTGTTTTGCAGGCCTAACCTTTGTCAATATTACTTTTCTCAGATTTGCAAAACAACATATTGACCTTAGTTTAAGTTATAAACTGCATAATATATATGCATTTCAATACGATGGAACCCATCCTATCCATATTGATTGGATTTTATTATGTGCAAAACCAGTGATGGTATAATTTGCTTTGCAGGCAATTGCGACAGCAGGTGCAGTCCCGTGGAATTGCTGATCTTGACCTTGGTCCAGATGAGACTAACTTAAGAATGACTGATGCAGAAATTCACTCAGCCAATCAGAAGGAGATTTTCAGATTGAAAGAGGAACTCAGCACATTACAGCATAAACTGGAAATGTACAAAGTTGGAGTATGTGTTTTTTTTTTTTTTTTTTTTTTTTTGCTATAAAAAAATGGCCCACTTAATCTACAGTAATTGTATTGGGACTTTTCTTTTATAATTGGTGTCACACTATTAACCCCATTTGTCAAAAAATATTACTTTTTATAATACTAGATCTCAAAATCTTTCTTAATACCTTCAAATTGGCTTGCTAGATTTTTTTTTTTTCTTGTTGCAGGTCCCTGTAAAGGGAGACTCCAAGAAAAATATAAGTTTTGCTGACACTAATGACAAGGAACATTGGGCTTCACTGAGGAAACAGCTGAGAGACTTCACTATGAATACCCAGCAGGAACTTGAAGGAGAAAGAGCTCAACTTCTCAGTAAGAACCATGCTCTGGAAGAACAGCTGAAAGAATGTCAGGATTATATTGACAAACACCTGGTTAGGTAGGCATCAACATTTAATTTGATCCTTTATCAATTTTCGTGTCCTTTTCTTTTGTTGCATCTCATTCTTTTCTATATTGTGGCACTTGAAAACGAAATTATATTGCATGCAATTTATGTCATATGTTGGTCCTAAAGGATTTCAAAAGGCATTCAATATTATCCATCTTTTTATCAACAAAGCCACTAATTTTTTAAAAAAATTTTTGATCATTGATTTGTAGGTACAAGCAAGAAATAGTGCGATTACGAAAGCTGTTAGGTGTAAAAGAAGATGGAAATATTGCCAATTCCAGCCCACTTGCATTTTACAAAAAGTGAAAACAGACTTCAATGCAATTCGTAGAACATACGGAAGGCTCTAAACAGTGCTGCAAAAAACTAGGGGTTTGCAACTAGGTGCACAAACTAGTTCAGTTTTATAGTTAATGCCAAAATGCATCATGTGCACACACCAGTTCAGTAAAGCTTTTTTTAACCAAATCAGGTCATATTGACACTTCTAAATGGGTTGTTGGAATCAAAATTAAACCAAAGTTGTATGCACGAAATGCCATTATTTTCATTGTTCAATACGTAATAATGTAGATTTCTTCCATAGTATCAGAGGCGAGATGAATAATGTAATGATGTCCTAAAGCATTGACACAGGATGAGTGCCATATCATGTTTTAGAAGCTTTGCACATCTAGAATCTCAGTAGAGCAGGCATCTGAGAATTGTAATAATAAACTTAGGTGAAATGAACAGCCTGCCTCTGCTCATTAATCCTTTTTCAGATCTCCTAAATGTGTACATGACAAACATCAATCAGAAACAACAGCAAAAATTTATTTTTTACATGTACAAAACAAATACATAAAATATTGCACTATCATTTCACATAAGTGCAATGATATAAAGATAACAATCCTTAAGTCTTACTTTTATTTCAAATATTAACTTTTCTGTAGAACAGATGAGAAAATCACATACTACATTCTTATGAACAAAGGATTGTGGAAATAAATTTATTATCATGTAATAGCCCCTGCATTTTACTAATGATACACATACTACTCTAATAATGAAATGAATAAGAACTTCAAATAGGAGCCACTCAAAATATAAACTGATTTTCTGTAACTTAGAGCTTAATGTAATATAATCACCATAGTTGGGGTTAAGCTTTAACTAAGCTAGATCTAACATCAGCAACACAATTTTGAGGAAATCACAAAATTAAGTGAAATGCTGTTACAACTAGAGGATCAGAGAGGCGATACCGCCTCCGGATATTGTACCACCAGCTGGAGTTAGCGCATTCGTATGGACCCCCCCCCCTTCCAAAAAGGGACACCATCACCAGTCTTGTGCTTGACAAGCTCTATAAGATTTTCGAATTGACTTGCATTTTCCTACCCTTGATCACTCCTGTATTCTCTAGACAAAAGGCCTATTGGTTTTCCTTGAAAAGTGTTGTTAATGGTGCATATATGCTGACAAAAGAGAAAACCTAGGGGCAACAAGGGGCACATCTCTGCTAGTTTTAAAGATATGAGAGGCAAGAAAATATGCAAAGCTCAGTTCATGGTGAAAAAGTAGGTCAAAGGTCAATTTCAATATCATAGTTTATGAATTTCTATTCAAGTTCAATAGCAACCATGGGCATTTCTTTGCCAATTTTGCAGATTTAAAGGCCTGAAAACATGCAAAAAGCAGTTCATCATAAAAAGTAGGTCAAAGGTCAATTTCAAGGTCACAGATTGCTAGTGTATTACTTCCTATTCAAGTTCAATAGTAACTATGGACCTATCTCTGTCAGTTTTAGAGATAAAGGAGAAAGAAAATTTGCAAAGTTCAGTTCATAGTAAAAAGATGGTCAAAGGTCAATTTTAAGGTCACAGTAAATTGCCAGTATATGACTTACTACATGTACTTAAGTTCAATAGTAACTATGGACCTATCTCTGCCAGTTTTGGAGATAAAAGGGAATGAAAATTTGCAAAGTTCAGTTCATGGTGAAAAGTAGGTCAAAGGTCAATTTAAAGGTCACAGTAAATTGCCTCTGACTTTCTATTCAAATTCAATAGTAACTATGGGCGTATCTTTGCCAGTTTTGGAGATAAAAGGGAACAAAAATTTGCAAAGTTCAGTTCATGGTAAAAAGTAGGTCAAAGGTCAAATTTAAGGTCACAGTAAATTGCCAGTATATGACTTCCTATTCAAGTTCAATAGTAACTTTGAACCTATCTCTGCCAGTTTTGGAGATAAAAGGGAACGGAAATTTGCAAAGTTCAATTCATGGTGAAAAGTAGGTCAAAGGTCAATTTTATGGTCACTGTTAAATTGCCAGTAAGTGACTTCCTATTCAACTTTAATAGTAACTATTGACCTATCTCTGCCAGTTTTGGAGATATAATGTTACAATTCTGAGTTACAATAATGTGCCACCACAATGTACTTTTTAATACAGCATAACACGAAAACCGTATGAAATACAAAAAAACGAAGACCACATGCAATGTTGGGCTTTACATGCTCTACAAAATGCAAAAAAGAACGGGTCGCTAGCATTAACGGTTCCCGAATTAGAGACAGTTTTCAGTTTCGGTATCTTATGGCCGCTTCTCCCGTGAAAATGCACCGATTGACCCCAAATTCACGGAGATGAAAGATGACCCAAAGGGTAACACTTTCCAATAATATTATTGGTTAAGTCTGTGTAGTGTCTGAATAACAGCGCAAATAATATTTTTTTTGTAAAAAATTTCATTTTTTTGGAAATTTTGGCCTGTTTGACCTTGAAATAAAGGTCAAAGGTCAAATCCAAGGGCATATTTGAAATCTACACATATGACTTTTGGAAAGCCGTCTGTAGAAATTTTTCCCATAATTCCTTCCGTAGGGTAGATAATTGGCATTGAATTTTCAAAAATTTTGACAAGGGTGCATTTCAACAAGCGTCACGCCCAGGTTAATGCACCGACTGAGACAAAAAAATCTGGGGGTTCAAGTTGAGGTTATATGTGACCTAAATCCAAGAGATGGGGACAGGGGTCCTTGCGGTCTAGGAGGAGAAGCGGTAACGGTGACTTGTATCCGGCGCCAGTACGCGGAGCCGGCGGAGCTTACGGAGCCGGCGGAGCCGTCGGAGCCAACGGAGCCATCGGAGCCAACGGAGCCGTCGGAGCCAACGGAGCCGGCGGAGCCGGACGAGACGGGTCGGGACTAAAACCATGAGTACCGCCAGCGTACACGCTGGTGGTACTAATTATACTTACTAAAATAATTAAAAAAAGAAGAAAATTTGTTGGTGAAATTTAAACAAGTTATTTGTACTTATAGCCAAATACCAACCTCATTCATGAAATAAAACTCCAAAGCTGTATTAGGCAGCTCTGCTCAACTTTTGAAAAGGGACTATGTTAGACTGCTGCTGCACTAGTAGCTACAGAGCTGATTTTTCACAAAATGCCTATGCAGCTAATTTCATCATGGACTAAGATATTTGAAAGCGATACTGGGGCTATATATATTTACTTAAAACCAATTCTGGTGTCTCATGAATTCAAGTGTTACGAGGGAATATTTTGGTCAGATAGTACAATGTACCACAGCTGATGTACATAAATGTCTAAGGCTTAGCTACTGATATCAACCGAGCTTAGATGGAAGCTATGAACTTGTCCCTCACCCAAACTATTCATGAGATCTACCCCCAACAAGTCTTTCTCAGGCTAAAAAAAGGCAGGCTCTGGGCTTAAGATTTGATAATGATAATGAGCTGTTTAGGGGACCAATATGTTGAGTTCTACTGATGGATATCAATGAATGGCAAACTTAATAGAGCTAAATGAAAGTGTGTGGAGTAAAAAGGGTACTATGTTGAAGAATATAGCAGTATAAATCCAAATATCTTGCTCTTTCCATGCATTTCTCAAAATATTTTGACTTCCCCTCATACCAGTGTGACAGCATATTACAATCAATCTCTGAATAATAACACAAAATATATAACAATACAACGTAATAAGACAAAAAAATTTATATTCTTTCTTTGGGTATATATATATAATATTCCGGGGTAGAGCAAACACTCACCAATGTAGCCAAATGCTAAAACAGACTTAAACTGGCTAGACAAAATAGGGTTGATTTGACTTAAGTCAAATTTAAACAAATTGGAGAAAAAAAGTGATGAAAAAGTAATTAGCCAAGCGAAAAAAAAAATTGCTAGCGCTACCTCAGAATATTGAAAATTACTCTCAACTTTACAGACTGAGCAAAGCACCACAGGCTATAGGGCAGTACCTTCATCATTACTGTCTATAATTGAAGATCCAGATGTTTCTTTATTGTCACCTTGGGTATTCCTTTTTCTCAAGGCATTATCAGCCACAGAGTCTGACCTTTGTGTTTGGTTTTCATTGTGTTCTGTTTCATTACTGCGAAGTTCAGAGGGACTTTCGGCCAAAGAGCCTCCAATATTTAATTCTTCTAAAGTCCTAATGACAACAGTCTGGTTGTTGTCTGCATTGTCAGGTTCAGTAGCTTGTCTCCTGTTGTCAGATTCCCTATCTTCATCCATAGCTTGGATGAGATCATTTTGTTGGTTCTCAGAATTGGGACTAGTATGTTCTCTCGTTTGTTGCTGGGCCTCCCCTTGTTGCTCTGGCACCTGGTTTGCCTGGCCTGCCGCCTGCTGGCCTTGTTGACCATCTGCTATCAGTGCACCTAGGTTTTGTCTTAATTCCTGTGCTGTCAAGATATTGTCATTTCTGTCTCCTCCCCTGTCCGCTGCCCCAGCTTCATGTGGTGTTCTCATCAAAATTTCCTGAATCCTTGCCTGCTGTAAGATGGCTGGCAGTTCATAATGGTGGAAGAAGTACAACATTGAATGCTGAAATATGAAGACTAAATGATGAAAATTTCAATGATATGATATACAATGATATATACTGAAATTAAGTTGTGATCCCTTTTAAAATTTTTTCAAACACACCACCACTGTAGATTAATCTATTCCATTCTAAAATGTAAGATTTAACCAAATCTTATACAGAAATGAAAATCATCCATTTCTTTGTTTTTCATTTTTAAATATAAATGAAAATCAATATCAGGGGCAAATCAGAAAATATGTTCCTTTTGCAATGGCAATGGAAAGAATATATGGCAACAATAGAGACATTAAAAATTGAAAATTAACCCATTGCCATGCACAGGAAGGGTGATTGCAATGTTTAAACGGCCTCTGCCTACCTGAATAAACAACCAGGAAGTGATGAGTGCCAGACCACTGTACTGACCATTGAACCTGTAGTGGTAGGCATAAAAGGCAAAGTGGTACAGGTAGAAAAACCTACAAAGATAAATATGTTTATCAAAGAGATTGCGCATTTGAAATTCTTTTCTGATTAACAGTTATAGGCTTTGCTTGTTTAAAGTACTGAAATGTCCAAAGCTATTTTTCAGGCCCACAACTAACCCTCTTAAGATTATTACCTACAAGGAAGTTATGTTTTCACCAGTTTGTTTGTCCGTCTGTCTTTCTGTCTGTCTGTCATCAACATAACTCAAAAAGTTATGGACCGATTTTGATGAAATTTTCAGGAACTATCAGAAGTGGGCCAAGGAACAGATGATTAGTTTTTGGTGGTGATCTGGATCAATAATCAATCAATAATCAAAAATCAAAAAACTTAATCATTATAGAATGAAAATTTAGGGGTGAAACGGGTGGAGACTTTGCTGCCTTGGTGGAGGTCTGCGTTCTTGGAGTGCTTTTCTAGTGGCAAATTCAAAGATTTCAGAGGGAATCAATGACTATCAATTAAAAGCATAATATGCAAAAAAAATCGGGATTAAATTCAAAATATTCTAGCGTTGTAAAAAAGCTTTCAAATATAACAGCAATATGTTAAAATATTAGTGCAAACTATTAAAAAAGAAACCCAGGTGACACAATTTTTACCTAAGCCAGTGCCTCTTGCTGATATTTGTGTGACAGCATATGGCATCATATTGATCTGCTAACCAAACTATTAGTATCATATAAAAGGCTGTAGTGGTGTCATTGAAGAACTCAGACATGATGGCTTCCATACCTACAAGGAAAATTACCATTATTTATCATAGTACAAATATTGAAATTCATTTAAGTAATTTACTTCAATCATTCCAGTACTTATGTACTACATAACTTAAATGAGAATCATCCAAATCCATAAAAATGTTTCAATTTAAGACACTAGTCAGCGCAGGGCTGTTACTACTCCATGCTTACCTACTAAAGCTAGTATAACAGTCAGCAGCGGAGCTGCAGGAAAAGCAATTGTCACATTCATTTCCAACATTTGAAGGAGATCAACTGCAAAAAATAAAAATAAAATCAAAGACGACACTTGCTATAAGGATGTGAATATGTCAGAAGCACAATTAATACATTCAAAGCAAGCTCTATATATCCCTTAGATGCATCCTTAAGTGACGGAAGTTAACTTTCATTTTATTCCCATATTTAGTATACTGTAATTTAATTTTTCTCAAATCTGAGAGTATAATTTACAACTTACCAATAAAAACAAATATCTGATGGTGAGAGTATCTCAATAACATCGACACTGATAAGGTCTTAAATGGAAAAAAAGAAAGTATATTGATTGGAAAAATTGTTAATTATTTCTTTAGGAGCAGGTTTTCAAAAAAGAAAAGAAATACCAATAGGCTAAGCCTGTTCCACTCTTAATGCAACTATTCAAAACAAGAATGATTACTGTTAATTAATAAATAAAATTAAAGAAAGAAAGAAAGAGTGTGTCCGTGTTTTATATCTCAAAACTAAAGCTGACATCCTTTTTTTCACTATGACACCTTATAAAATAGTAAACTTACAAAGATGAGCATGATGAAAGCAGCAGCAAGGTATGATGTTCTTGCCATCCACATGCTGACAAACCTATAGTGCTCCCCAGTGACAACATTCCTCAAAAAACCTACAACAAATATAAGAAAATCAAAGTTTCTTTCATCTTTTTAGTAGATGCTCATTTATTAACATACTTAGTCATAATTTGGGTATCAGAACAATCCCCCCCCCCCCAAAAAAAAAAAAATTTTATATACAAATCATCCGCAGGGAATTGTCCTAGAATCATACTTTGTTTCGAGTCATAAAAACCCAGCTGGTTTCTTCCACAATTGAAAATCTCCAAAGAACCTCCCTGCATTAGACACGCTACCTTTGTTATCCTCTTGTTCAGCCAACTGTTTAACACTGGACATAAGCAGGTCATCATAACCTAGGAATTCATCTAGAATAACTCTGCTAAAACTGTCTCCAAAACATTCATCCTTCAGGGGATCTGGAAAAGAGATGACTATTGATCATACATGTTTCAGAACACATACATACAGGTGCAAACAAGAAATATTTAAATATGAAGCAGAAGTTTGTAGCTGTAATGGACAAAATAAACATGTAGATGGTATTTGTCATGATACATATTACTTTTTTGTGCACACAGGCACCTATGAAAGTAAAAGTAAAGTATTCTGTTTAAGAAATTCTCAATCTTCAAGTCTCTGGGACTCAACAATAAGGGATAGGGTTACTAACCTAGGGTTATTAACATCACAGTTATATTGAGCCTCTGCCTGGTCTTTGGGGACAGTCTCAAAAATCCATACTCAAGGGAATATTCCACAATATATTTCTCATCAGGCCACACTGAAATTGAACAGGGCACTCTTCACATATATGGGCATTGGAAATATGTACAAGTGGAACACCAGATAAACAAATTGTTCTGCTTTGGTAAGAAATAATAAAATTGCTTTTATAATCATATTTTCTATTACTAATCTAAAATTACAAACAGAACATACCTGCTTTGGCCAACATCTCTAGTTCAGAGAGTGTCTCTCTGAATGGTTGCATGTTCCTTTCAGGCTTTCCTTCAAAGGAGTAATCTATGTTTATTGTTGTATTGTCTGTGGTGATATTTTTATCATTTACGCTGGCCAAAGGAAAACCCCCATCAATAATACTGCTGTCCACTTCAGATGGTGCAACCGGTTCAGCCAGTCCTGCATCTTCAGTGTCAGTCTTACCCTGTGTCCCTTCTATGTCTCCAACCTGTGGTACAGTGTCATTACCAAAAAGTATTCCATCTACATCAAAATTTTCATATTCTTTTTTGTAAGAGTTAATAATGCTATAGTTATCTGAAGCATTTTTGATGATTTCTACTCTCAATATACCATCTCTTGGCCATTCTTTTTGAATGTGTTGAAGGCAGTTCATTGGAGCTCTGGCAAATACTACATGAATGTAAGCTAGAATGAACAGCACCATAAGGGCCTGCAAAGAAAAACAGAGCAATTGAGACACTGTCCATCTTTTTCTGTACTAATTCAACTAAGAATTAGGTGGGTCATGAATCATGCCCAAACACATATTACATACTTACGTGAGCTGTATGAAATAGTTCAATTTTACTAATGACTGGCTGAAACAATATACCATATATTTTGATCAATTAATATTAGGACTGACCACCCTGAGCTTCAGAGATAACTTGACACTAACCTCTTCACAATAGCCTATCTTCATTGTGTCAAGTTACCTCTGACCACATTCGATTGCCCCCGCCGCCCGCCAATCAAATTTAAAGCCCGCACTCAATGACTCATTGAACGATCTAGCCAATGAACGCGAACGAGTCAAAGCGCGCTTTGTTCAAATCCAGACCAATCAGAGATAAGGCTCAATATCAGGGACTTGCCGTAACCTGTGGGCAGCACGCAAAATACATCATCCCTCAGTAGATAATGATGCAGGGCCTCAAACTGCTCTGGTTTCAATTCCGATATACTCATATTTTGCAAAGAATCAAGAGATAACTTAACACATTATTTTACGTAGTCACTCGTAGAAGACGCCATGCTTTCTTTGTGTACGGTTATGCACTCGGCACTACTCGGATGTCTCCGCACTCGACAATAACTTTTGTTGTTAGTATGGAGCTTGCGGAATCAGCCGAGGATTACCGATTGACGGTCAACCAATCAGCGTTTTCACCAAACTTTGGTGAAAAATTTTGAAACTTGGATTCGATTGGCTTATATAAACTAGGTCAAACTATTTTCATCAGAGGTAACTTGACACGATGAAGATAGGCTATTGTGAAGAGGTTAGTGTCAAGTTATCTCTGAAGCTCAGGGTGGGACTGACACACCTAAGCCAGAATCACCTAGAGATTTTTCCCACCTATTTTTGCCAAGCACCTCAAGAGTGTGAATTTAGACTGCTACTGATAGTCAGCAAACTTTAAAAATATTAATTCTTTGTGTATGGTAGTTTTTGTTTAGTCACCTGTACAAAGACAAAGGAAACCCCTCCTAACCATGGGACTCATTTGCCCAACATATAAACAAGGTGGGGATCAGGTAGTACCAGTAGCAAGCATTTACCACCTAAGAACTGCGCCAAGTTGCTTTCATTGTGAAGACAAAGGATTTACTCATGAGTCTAGTGTTTCATCACAGAGATCAAGCAAGAAATGTCTAGCTGGCAGACAGTAATGGTAACAAACATGTCGATGAGAACAATTTACCCACCTTGACTAGCACCAGTGTCTCCAGCATGCGCCGCACTGATTTAGGAAATGCCCTGGCATATGTCAGAGATATTCTATAAAATAAAGCATGGAATAGCCGATCCCTGACATTGAACAAGGGATTTTGCTGCTGCTGTGGAGGCCTGTTATTATTGTTGTTTCCCACTGGCCCATTGTTGTTCTCCTGCACAGGAGGCCCATTGATTATGATAGGCATCTTTCACAAATTCAATCTGTAACAAACTTTTAAATAGATATAAATCAAACTGATGTTGAGTCAGTTGTTGCCAAGACTTTACAAAATGCAATGAATGACTTTATTGTATAATTACATTAATTTTACCATACATCAAATTCTGGTATCATTTTAAGCTAAAATAGTTGATACTAGCAAAAATGTTTTTGTCAATATTCTGTATTTGCTTATGCTCACCTCTGATAAATAATATATTAACTAGAGCATTTCCTCCTAAACATTCTTCAAATTATATTATGAAAATCTGAAAATAAAAACCTTAAACTGAGAACCATTCTAAGGGGATTTTGGTTTTTGTGAACTGTATAACACTGGGATTCAATTAGACTAAAATGATTTTCATAAAAAATCTGATTCATACAAGAGCATTACTTAAAGTGGAATAAGAATGGCCTTTTTATCAGTAAGATATCAATTGGTGATTGGAGCTTTTATTAAATACTCAGTAACTACTGGGTAATTTGAAGGAAATAAAGGGGCAAAGCAATTTACCAAATCAGGATATGTACTGGGGAACAAACATTCTAAGGGAATCTTTGTCCAAATCTCTGGTTGTTGGGATTTACTACACTTGGTTAGGGTCAGTACCGGGCTGACCCAGTTTACTTGGAACTAGCCCGTTCTATTTCTTGTCGAAATGATGACAACGTTATGAACGGGAGTTATACTATAGGGTAACAAACAAAAATGCATGCACTCAAAATAGATACAAAGTCATTACTACAGTGAGTGTCAAACTGATTGGTGCTCTGACCGCGCTGATGTCATAAAAACAATGACCTTATATTCTTATTCTTTTTCTCGTTATTTGGCATTCTGTGCAGATTAGACGTAGACGTATCTACACTAAAAACCCGTCTCCATAATTTTAGATAGACTTAGATACAAAACCATTCTGTATCATTTATACGGTTCACATTGTAATCCACCTTTTAGTTTGTCAGTAATCGTGAAAATAACTTACAACACAAACGTGAACATCTTCCACTGTCAGCAGTCCAATATTTACCCAGCATGCAATAGGTTGTAGTTCCGTTTGAGGTTTCTCGATTATTTTTGCGTTGAAAATTAAAATTAAGGTTTTATCAGAAATAAATTTATGCATCATTTGTCATCAAAGCGTGATTAAGTATTGATATTCTTATTTACCAACAAGTAACTCTGCAAACACTGCATCAAATTCAAATGCAGACTAATTCAGACAATTTGCCTGTAGCGCCACCTACTTACTGTTAATGTTTCTAGAGATGGCAGAGCAAAGCACATTACAAAGTGAAACCCTAAAAGAAAAAGGAGACTTGTATTCAAAATCCACCGAAGTAGATAGAAATTTACTAGAGTACGACATAGTAGACGCCACAGAGGATAAAAGCAATGAAAGTAACGAAAAATCAAAGGACCCCACAAATGTACATCATACACAACTGGAGCAAATGACACTGTCAAACTCCCAGGACAAGGAATCACAAAATGAGGAAGAAAAAGAAAGGGAATCTCCAGTTATAGAAGAAAAAGTGGTGGACATTATTTGCCCTAGAGTTAACTGTCCAGAAAAGATTGTAAGTTCTATTGAGCAATAAGAGACTGAAAAGCTTTTTGTACCTCTTGAAATATTTTACTGAAAGTTTTTGCGAGCAGATTCACCAACACACACACACGCTCGGCTGTCACCTTGATTGGATAGTAAACGGTTGTCGTAAAATCGCTAAATGATATTAAAAACCGGTGCATAAACTTGAAAACCACCTAGGACTACCTTAGACTGCCACATTAATCCAATACAATGCAAAAATAAACTATAACAAGTGGTTAAAGCCTTCAAACCGAATGTCGTAAAGTCCCCATATACCTCCATAGAGACAATAAAATAGAGTGAGCTTGTGAAACAAAAATCGACCAACTTAAACATAATAATCGAAATAAAGTACTGCCGGGCATCGGAGCGGCCTAAAACTTGGCACGCTTACCGCAAATACTGATGGCTACATCATCCCGTCGCTCGTTTGTTAATTCCGTGCATAGCATACGCACAATCAAACCGTATATCCAAATTCCACCTCTGATGTTTATTTCGGTCCTCTCTAACCTCCAATTCAGGAAATGACGTAACCGCAGAGGTCGTATTTGTCCAATGGCATGGCTTCTTTTTCGTAATTGGAGGTTAGAGAGCACTCCAATTTACTGTCTGTGGAATGTACTACCGGTACTTGTACTGTACCAGTATGTATGCGAATGCAAGAGAGATATACCTGTAGCCCGTAGGTGCATATATATGTAATTGTAAAATGACTTCCCTGCAGCTAGCTCATCCACTGTACTGCAGGGCTCTCAAATCTTTATCTTACGTCACACCTCCTCAAGTTGCACAGCCAGTATATATCAGGACTATCAATAGGTGTGCTAACACATGAATTTTTGTGCTAACTCCTGTAAAACCAGCTAGTTTTCCTTGCAACAGAGCTTTGATTTAGTTAAGATCCCTGTGCTCGTGTACCAGTTATGCCACCGTGAAACATATGCAACAGATTTCAACATTTATGCAGCAGTGTTATATGTATTATATAAATTTATTATATAAATTTTCCCAATTTTAGATCATTTGTCTTGACTTGTCTTCAGAAATGGATAAAGCAACTTTCAAGTCCAGATCTGGGTAAGAAGATATTTATATAATTTTTGGAAATATTTTAAGTAACTGTACTATTTTTGTACTAGTACTTATTTTATGAAGTAAATTACATTGTTCATTTAGACAAGTACCAGTAGGTGACCTTCCTAAAAATTCTCACTGGACGAGGATTTTTTACAGACATCAGTAGTGTGATTTTGTATTTAAACTTTCAGTGATAAGTTTGCTCCACTTAAACTTGTGAAAAGAGCACTGGGGATATTTTGTCACACAAAGAGTAGAATAGATAAGCGGCACGAATATGCCCTAGTTGTCTTACAGGAAACACCTATGTGGGTAAGTAGACCGAGATAACAAAGCTTAAAGGCATGAATCTGGTTAATACTGTTGTATAAGAAAGTGTATGTCTTTTAATTTTCATTGATTATTTTGGAAAAATTGCACAAACCAATGGGCCTTTGAAATTGCAAAATAAAGACACAAATAGAAAGTATGGCACCCACCTGACTCTTCTCATACAAAGGGAGTGATGTGATACCAGGATCAGATTTAAGAATGAAGGAGAAAAGACCAATTTTTTTTCTACACACATTTTTACAAAACAGTATTTGACAAGATTTTTATTGTTATCTTTTTAGGTGTGTGACTTCACAAATAATCCCAAGGAAATTATCAGCATTCTAGAAGATGTAATATGCAGTACATTTGAGACAGAAACATTTGACCTTAGCTGCTTGTTTGACCTTATGTATGTTAGAATTGATAACTTGTGGTTATAGATTTAAAATGCAAATTGTCATATAATATTGTTTACTTTAGATAAAAGGCCACTTTTTCTCTTAACTCCCATCTTGAAACATTTAATTGTTAACCTTTTCTCCTAATGTTATGATAACACTTTAGATCTGACATATTTTCCTAACAATTACAGAGCTGAGAAAATTAGTCTTCCAAAAGTTCAAGAACCCAGAATTATTCCTCCACCTTACAGCATAAGGATGCTGTTTTTGTATGGAAGATCCCACTGTGAAATAACAGCAGGAAATAAGGAGGTAAATTTAGAATCTTAAGTGAAGATATTCTTTTGATTTATTTGACTGACTGGTTTCATCTAGACTTTTTTTTTTTTTTTTTTGAGGTTGCAATAAAGTGGTCAATCAAAGAATTGCTATTATAATGACTGTTGCTTACAACTAGCAAGCTTATTCTGTTTAACACAATAAGTCCATGCACTGCCCTTTTAAGTATCTAATGAAATGCTGATGTGAATAAATTTAGAGATATATTGTATATGTTCTGCCAGAATCAGAGGCTATTGCAGAGTTCTCCGCATTTCTTCCTGGATGCCTTCTACATTCATCTGCCACCCTCTGATGATAATCAGTGCCAGGTATGCTTCCCATAATAACAGTTTCAAGCACTTGTATTTATAATGCCAAATTCACATCAATCTTTAAAAATTACTGGTGGGCTGGTAAAATATATTTGTATTTCAAACAATTGCCAGATAACTTGTAATTACAAAATTTGTACCATTGAATTGTTGTACAATGACTTAATATTTAGAAGAGAAATTAATTGGATTTAAATTTCCCCTTATTTTGTGCTTTCTTTTGCAGGAAATTTTTAACACAATTTGTGATTGGGATGAACAAGGACTTTACTATGTGTTTGAAGCATCAAAGAATCCCACAAAACTGTATGATGGGTTTGCTCAACTTCTTGCACATCCACTTCAGAGACCCTTACAGAAAGATTGTGCATATAAGCTTAAACCTTCCATGCAGTAACACAGACTAGAGTACCATATCATGTGGTCTTCTAGTATTACAGGGTTTTTAACTACAAATATGATGGATGTGTTATTCTTCAGTTTACTGTTTGCTAAATTAACAAACCCAAGAACAATGAAAAAATGTTGGATATTATTTTCAGGGCAGTTGACAAGTAGCAATCTGTTTTGGAGAGTTAAATTGTCATTTTTTTAAATTTTGTTTCTGTTCTTCAGCAAAAAAAAGCGTCCTTGTTGTTTAAAAGCAAGACTTTGAACACTACACAGGATTCATAGAATTTACATGTTGTATAATTATGCAAAACATTAATTGAGGGGAAACATTAGAGTCACAGTTAATCAACATACATTTATTGCAAAAGAATGACAGTTGTCTATTACGTCTACAAACAATTCATATGTTGCAAAGTTTTTACGTGGACTTACTAAAATAATTTTAAAGAGACTGCTTACCTACAAATATATCCATGAAACCATCTCTTCTTAAAAGATTGATAAAACTTGGATAAGAAATACTTCCATAGATCTTATTGTATGAAATCTAAATATGTATGCAAATGCAGCAACACATTTTTGTTACATTTTCATTTGTGAAGTTTGAAACTATTTCAATATGAATGAAAATTATGACCAAAAAAAAAGGTACCTGTGTGAACTGTACTCACTTAGTTTCTTTGCATGCATACTTGCTTACATTACAGCCATAAATTTTAATTTAACAGCTTAAAAAAATATTTACAATGCTGTGGTTAAAAAAACACACACATATATATACAAGAACATACAAAACATTTACTTTTCCAACTATTTTACAATGCTAGAGATACCCTGTAACAAAAACCATATTTTTTACAGTATTAATTTTCATTAACTGCTGCACTTAACAAAAGGACAATGCTTGACTGCAAATCTTTAATACACCCACAAACATTATTACCAACTTCAAATACAATAATTCCGACATCTCAACTTAATCTGCCAAATTTCTTTATTGAGAAGTGCAGAATGGGCTTTTGTCTTGGTGATTGACTTTCTATTCATAAAAAAGACATCTAGGAATTTGGTACATAGCATGTTTATGATGTTACCTATACAACTGAAAGAATACAGATGACATTACTCTGCTAATGAGATGATACAATTTAAGTTCCAATTGCACTTACATATTTACATGTCACTGTCACATAGGGGTGTATGTGCACGTAGTACTAATACAACACCATAACACTTTTCGTAAAATTTTTTTTGACTGCTTAAAACATTTGAGAAAATTTGAATTCACCAAGGACTGACATTATCTTCATAATAAAAGTATGTAATTTTCATGTGTGAAAATTGTTCAAATGCCCAGTGGGAAAAAGAATTTTAATACAGCACCAGATAACATCTCAAGTTTAAGTACATCTGACATGACATGATGGCAAATATCTGTACAAGTAAATAATATAAATACTCGATTCTTTAAGATGAGGGAGATCTTAGGTATTGCTTCTTGTCAAGCAATTTGCTTCAGTTCTCTAAAATGCTGAATAGCATCAAGCAGGAGTCCATACTACCTTCGTCTCTTCCAGAAGCAGACCAGCTGCCAGTTTTATTTGACTAATTTGCTTCCAAGGTCAACTTAGTGCTTCACCATCTAGAAAGATGACATGTTTCTTTTGATCATTGCCTAAGCAAGTCTTGAGATGTGTTCTCCAAGCAAGTTACCCTCACCAATTACCATAATCAAAGTCGTCATTTCCAAATACCCAAAAATATCCTAAAATTGTCAAGAATACTACTGCATTTCCAGACATCACAAGTCCACATGCTGCCCACTGGATCTGAAATAAAATGGTAACACAAAAAAAATCAAAATGACCATGACAAGCTGTGTTCAGTGTGACTACAAAAAAAAATAATAATAATAATAAATAAATAAAAAAGCTGTGCCGACATCTTCATTAGAGGATTATAGAGAGACTAAATGGCAATAATAATCACACTAAAATTCCGAAGTGTCCATCCCCATCTCTAGGTCAGTCAATCTCAAAAGTTTTAACATCCTCACTCTAATTATCTAGGAGATGGCTGAAATTACAAAAAAAAAAATTAGAATAATCCACCCCCAGGGACAGCCTTACCCACAGGCACACAAAAACTTCAAAGTTCCCATGAACATCCCAAACGATAGGCATATCAAATCCCAAAGTTTGAACTTTGTCACTCTCATGGTCTAAGGGAAGATGGTGGAAATTATGGATGCTAAATGTGTTTCTAGGACCGCATTCACATTGAGTTGAGCCATGGATCTATAAAGCCATGAACTAAATATGGCGGACGTTCATGAAAGGAAAACCGCCTAATCTTTTAATAGTCTCTCCGCCTCTCACGCCTCCCCATGTGCCGTCCCAATGGAGCCGAGATTTAATGACTGTACCCCCGCAGGGACGACGCATGGGGAGGCGTGTGAGAGGCGGAGAGACTATTAAAAGATTAGGCGGTTTTCCTTTCATGTACGTCCGCCATATTTAGTTCATGGCTTTGTAGAGCCATGGCTCAACTTGATGTGAATGCGGTCTAGTACTTAAGTGGCCTGCCGTCGAGCACCTAATAGTCTATCACAAGTGAATACATGTATATGCTTGACGTTAATATTAATTTAAATACAACTTGTTTACACATTCCATTTAAAACATGCCCATGAATCACATTCACTTACAATGCTTGTATGTGCTAGGATAATTGGTAATCCAAAAGCTGAAACTACTATTCCCGTAGTTAAGAAGATACACATTTCTACAAAGGCGCTGCTGCTTTCAAGGCTATCTGCGTATCTTCTGGCTACCACTGTGGGAAGTGGACTTAATGCATAGAACATTAATACAAACATAGGCCACCAGTTGCTGAAATGAAAATTAAGGTATCTGATTATTTGCAAATAATACAGCAGTGACTTTGATTATTAAAATTTTTTAATGTTCATAGGATTTTTGGTGAGAAATAAACCAATCAATCTGACTGCACATATATTTGTCTACTACTGATAATACTATCACACTTTAATTAGGCATCACCACAGACTAATGTGAGAGAAGTTTGAGGTAAAAAGGAATCCCTTTGTAACATCTGCCATGTCATTATGTCAAATATTTAAGTCAATTTTTGGACAAAATAGTCCTGATTATGAGTACAGTATTAAATGTTTTGTTTATGGCACATGCTATCATCAACTAAAGAAAATCATTGGTGAATAACTCTGACCTTGTTATTGAACAGAAAATGTTAGACAAACACTACACATATTCTTACTTTGTCGAAGAAGAAAATGAAAAATTTTAACTTTTTTTCAGAAATATTTCTGTCTTTCCAATAAGAATGTGTAATATTGGCCCAAAATCTACGCCACAGTGAGGCCAGATCAATGATCTGGGTAAACTTTTTGATTCATCTTAAATAAGCCTAGGACTCAAAATACTGTATAATTGAGTCCTAGAATCGCCCAACTATTTGACCCTAAGACATAAAAAGAAAATTTTATAGCTTAGCCCGAAATTATATTTAATGTAGATGCTTCACCTACAGAGACAGCCATACTAATTACTGAATTTACTTACTTGTATTCTGGTAGTGCACATCCCAACACTAGAAGAGTGATGCCAATTGCTGCAGCAAAGGCAAGAGCCACTAATCTAAAAGGTACATATATATATACATACAGAAATGTATATATATTTTTATATAATTCTTATATATAAATTTCACTGCAAATGAGAATAAAACTACCAGAGTTCATGAAAAAGCAATATCAAAGTTTGATATAATTGTTGTTAAAACATCAGGGCCCGGTTTCATAGCACTATCCTATGGATAAAAATGGCTGCTATCCTCTGGATAGCGATATCTAGAGGATAGTGCATCAACAGTGGATAGCGTTATCCAGGGGATAAATCAGCTTATCCAGAGGATAAAGTTGTCCGCTTGAAATAGGTGGGATAAATCAGCTATCATGCTGTTAAATCGTCAAAAATGGCGAACCTGCTTGCTTTGGGAGCAAATCCTGAGATTTCACAGGCGTAGAATGATTAGAAAGAGAATTTAGATGTGTTTGCTTTTGATGCTTTGAGAGATACTGAATCAATTGATTACATAACAGACTTTATCAAAGTTGACATCGCGCCTGCTACGAACAGAACCCATGCAATCTCCATGAGGGACCAATTATCTTTTATTTTACTAAAAACATACCTTTTACATCGACGAAAAATAAAATTCTACATTCGTGGGATAAGTCAGTTATAACTACAAATTGTTCACTATGACACGTACAAGAGTGCAATTATATTGAGGTGCAATGTGTTGTCACTAGTACATATCAACAAATTATTATGAGTGAATAGAATGATGCAAAATATACTGAATTCTATGTCAAAATAAATGTACTTACGCTGTTGGATCCAAATAAAAAGTAGCATGAAAAGAAAAAATATAAATAAATAATAATTTGGTTTAAAACTTATCAAATCTCATAAAATGAAAAATCCAAAACTCAATCTTAGTAAATAAAAGAGCAAAGGACAGATATTTGTATTAGATAAATAAAGGGATAACAACTACTCATTTTGGCCAAAAATGGATTTCCTGGGGTAAAGGACAATTTTCCCATACTTACCAATGGTAAATTAATCCATTCCTACATTTAAAGTAAGTCCCTTTTTTTCTAAAAAGTTTGGTTTTTCGTAATATTCTCTTAAGAGATTATTGCAGAGTGTAACCATCTATGGAGGTCGTGCGATGTGAGGGCAAGCACAAATTCCAGAATAATTGTGTTTTGGTGGTAAAATAGAATTTATTATATTTCTATGAGTCAATTACAATGTATTTAATGTGAAATATGGATATCTTATGAACGGTTGTTATCCCTTTAATATATGTCTCCATCATAGTAAAAAACAGTTCTCTGGAGGATCAGTCCCATACAATGAAAGATGTTAATGGTCTAATTCTTTTAGGACTCTTCAAACAGTATATTTCAACTTAAAAGTAATATTCAATATTAATAGTGGAAATGCATTATAACACTAATTAAACAATCAATATCAACTATACAATCAATTTATCTATTACATGATGCTGGCAGTGAAACTCCCACTTTATATATACAACCTAACCATACCTGTTCTTTCACTGAAGTCTAATTCTTTGTAATCAATTTTTGTTTTAACTTTAAAAAAATTAATGTCAGGAAAATGTTTATTAAAATTGGCAAGCTGAACTATGACCAGTTAGAAATCTAAAGACGGTCAACATGGGTTAGACCACAGAACAGGGATAGGTTTGAAGCAAAATGTTTATCATATTTGTGTAACATGAGATTGTTTATGATTATTTCTACTAATTCCCATTGAAACTGGACTGTTTTAACCTACTGAATAATAAAATTAGGAAACAAACACCACTTATCAGCATTATGATGATCAACGGAAGTACACGAAGTAGGAAGAGGGCACTGAATTCTCCATGCTTTCGATCAATCTAGAGGCTCAAAAGTAACATGGACAGAAAATTCAGGTCACAAGTACGTTTCAAATAAATATGTTCTAAATTTCTGTTTGATTTGCTTGCACACACTTGACATAGATGCGACTATGAATGACAAGAATGTTCCATAAAAATTATTAGCTTGTTTCATTTTTTCTTTTCAAATGGCGAAGTCAGTACATAGAAGGAAACTATGCCTGTAGTACTGATTTATCACACATGATACTTCATTTTAACCTTTCTTGGTCTGTTTTCTTTCAACATAGACTAATCATGTGCTTAGTATTTTCCAATCTCTTGTCATTCTCTGGGTTTTTCTGGAGGGGTGGCTAATGTTTTTTCTTCACCTCTCTTAGCACCATCCTTGCCAGACGTTTCCCGCATCTCCAGTGGCACCTAATACTAGTAGTAACATTAGGGCCTCAGACGTGGTATTTGACCCCATTCCCATAGATTTTAGATCGATCTATCCCTGTTGGCAGTCTGACTAGATTACTGTCAGCTTAGGCGGCTTAAGCGTCTGTCCCGCCTACTAAAAGCTGTAAGGGGGTTATTAACTATGGTGCGCGCTCGGCTGACTGCAATTTAGCGTTAACCCCCAGGGAGTTAGGTCAATCTAAATCTACATCTCTGGATGGATCTAAATCTCTAGGAATGCCCCCTTTCACTTATGAGCAACTTGCGAGACTTTACATGAAATTGAGTGTCTTGCAGGCCATTCCTGGAGATGGAGCTGTTAAATTTGGACAAGTCATCGAAATTAGAAATACAGAGCTTGAAAATGGCTCATTGGATTTTCATTTTCTCAATGGTTTTGGAGAGAGTATACCTCAGCCAAAACAGGAAAATTGACGTTTCGAGAAAAATTAATTTCTTTGCTATATAAAGGTTCAACCCACACTGCTTGTCTTTAAAGATTATATTTTTAGAAATAATATAGCTTAAAGAGAAGCATCAGTTTCTAGAGCCTAAATAAGAATAAAAATATCATTTTTAGTAATTTGAAGTTATTTTCTGCATACCTTGATCACTTCAGCTGTTAATGAGAGAAGAAGCAAGGATTAAAACTAACGTTTCACCTGACAAATGTCATAAACAACACCAGTGAACAACTATTCCAAGGGTCAAACCTTCGACCCCAACCACCACTCCCCAAAAGCTTCAAATGAGGTGTTACACCTGTTCATGAATACTTCAATTTCCTCTCACACCAGGTATATCATCTGTCAGAGTCAAGCCACAAGATCAAATAATTAAATAAAACAACATTCACCCCATTTCCATAGATTAGATCGACCTACTTTAGATCGACCTAACTCCCTGGGGGTTCACGCTAAATAGCTGTCAGCCGGGCGGACACGAAAGTTAATTACCTCCTTACAGCTTGTAGTAGGCAGGACGGACATTTAAGTCGGATTATCTGAAAGTAATCTAGTGAGACTCCCCGCGGGGATAGATCGATCTAAAATCTATGGGAATAGAGCCATTGATTCAAATGGTTGACTAACAAGTTTTTTTAATCTTGTGAAGCTGCTGCCAGAGGGTAGATGGTATCAGTTAAGGAGGCATCTCATTAACCAGAAGGATCATTGGTCCCAAGGTTTTTTTGGTCCGAAAAAGGTATGCATGCACCATGTATGACATTTACTTTATTACCAGTACAGTATACACTTATTCATGCATTAATTTGGACCC
Source organism: Lingula anatina (assembly GCF_051362555.1). Lineage (NCBI taxonomy): Eukaryota > Metazoa > Brachiopoda > Lingulata > Lingulida > Lingulidae > Lingula > Lingula anatina. The sequence continues at coordinate 59,848,653 of NC_141767.1, forward strand.
TTAATTTGGACTACTGTTACATGTAGCCCCAGTTTAAAATGTCAGTTTTTATTTGGTAGATTTAGTTAAACACATTTCTATAATTCACTTTTCTTGAAAAAAAATTGATAGAATGCACTTAAATTCCAAGGGACACAAAGTGGAAAGGGTCTAACAGAATTGCTCTACACTACAAAGTATATACACTACCGTACTACAATATACGAAGTTATGGTACTTAGTATATACAGATATATCAGATGCTGATGTTGATTGGAAAACGTGACCTTCACAGAAAGTTCAGATGTTATTAAAATCATCATTAACTAATTAAAATCTACATATTGACATTAAAAAGCAAAGTGTTACTAATTTTATATTACAAATGAAGACCTAAGTTATCTTGTGAAATAAGTGCATGCTGTCCAGCTACACCCTAGCTGGCAGGGCATTGGGGAGGAATATGTTTCTGTCTACCTCATGTATACCAAAACAGTCCAAACACATACAATATATGCTGCTTTAGAAACAAAAATGTTTTTCTGATGAAGGACATTAAGCAATGTCATCTCAACCTTAACTGAAAGAGAATGAAGCAGATGACAGATCTCACCTCTTATTCCTCCCATGACTGAGTGACGTCATCAACCTATGCGTATAATCTCCAATACAGTATGTGAATTGAATTATTGGGATTATTTAAATCGTTTATGTAATTTAAGGACGGAATTGAATTTCACTATCGCTTTATATACTTTATGATGGTTGAGAAATCAAATGCACCTATTACCAGTCATTCTTCTCTTCTCTTTTCTGATGACGTTTCATTATCGGCCATTTTCAGTCAAAACGAGGATCCTTGTTCACCTGTGAGCATCGCTTTTTGAGTAAATCGTATATTGTATTTGTAGAAACCCCACTCCGACAGAAAAAATGGCAGACGACAAAGGGTGAGTTTCGGCTTTACTTTGAAAAGCAACAAGGTTAAGGAGACTTCGCAGTTGTATCACCGAGCGTTCTCAGTCCAACGCCAAAAACCGGTCAATTGATTCAATTTTACTTTGTCATGATGGTTGTGTTTTTGACTTTTGTTCAGTAGATGGGTTTTTTCGTAATTTGACCGTGTCAGATAGGTTATCACATATAGTTTTAAAGAACTATCTAAAGAGATCAATGCCTTGGCCCGGTTTTACTTTACACACAACAGCCAGAATATTTTCTTTGTCTTCAGTGAATCCTGTTGCATTTTCTAAAAGATCAGTTAGTACAAAAACGTCAAAGTTTCTGACGGCTAATCACTCTACTATTTGATTGAAAAGTTTAAATTAATTAATTTTTTCATTTATCTTTGTTGCTATTTAAAGCAGTAGGTACTTTGTATAGTATCGCTGATAGCCAGTTTCTGGAAAAAGAGGTTGTGGAGATTTTCCAAGTTATTTTTAGACTTCTCTTGTTTGCTGACGTCATTGATGTTTAATGTGGATTCTGTGCCTTAAAATGATTCAAGTATATATGAAGTTAAATTATTAGTAAGTGTAAGGGTTCCCAGGATTTATAGTGTTTTATATCTTGTTTTGAAAATTGTTTTAGGCACCAATACTTTATTTAATACATTTTTTCTATGTAACTGTTTCTCTTGCAAATAGATTTTACTTTGTGAATAATCAAATGCCTCTTTAAAGCTTTACTTTCATATTATCATATATTGGTAGGCAATACACTTCTCAGAAAAATTAATTTAGAAATTATAAAAAAAAAACAGCATAAGTTAATCACAGTTTTATCTCTTATTTTCTCAACCATGATAAGGCTATTTAAGAGAGGGGAGATCTATTGGGTACTCTGTTATCAGATAAGATACATAGTATTATCTTGATCATGCTATGATAATCAAAAAGCCTCATCTAAAGGTATCCAAATATTGAAATAGTTCAATTATTCAATTATTACTATGTCATAAATGTTAGTTCTTATTAGGATTTAAAAGTGCTCCACCCAACCAAGTGAATCCAATGAACCAGCACGAGTTCAATTTACAGTACATAATATGAATAGGGTGCAGAGACATCTTTTACTCAGATCTAATACCAGAAGATTAGGGGTACTTAAGTGACACTTTCTCAATAAATGATATGGGTCATTATTGCTATGAAAAAAACTGCACTGCTTTGTGGTACTGTAACTGGCCTGTACAACAGCAAATGTTTTAAATCCTGATCAACTTCCAGACATGATTTCTAATTTTAGGGATGATTTGTCCACTGCCATCCTGCGCCAAAAGGTCAGGCCCAACCGTCTGATGGTAGAAGAGGCTATAAATGAAGACAATTCAGTTGTTTCTCTATCTCAGGTGAGTTGTGTGCCATGGACATGTATAACAAAGGTCAAAGATGTTGCAGTGTACATTGATTTTATCATCAGCAGCTATAAATCATTATTTACCTGACAGATATTCTCTGCATTTCATCAAGTTTGTCAAATGATAGAATGAAGTGTTTCAATAAGGACACAACTGTCTAAATGATACTTAAAAATAAAAACAATGTTTTAAAGTTAAAAGGATAATAACTCTTCGTTTCAGCCAAAAAATGAATTTTCCTGGAGTAAACAACAATTTTCCCATACTTGCCAATGGTTAATGAATCCATTTTTACATTAAAAGTTAATCCCTGTTTTTTTTTTTCTAAAAAGTTTGGTTTTTTGTTAAAATCTCTTAAGAGATTTTAACAGAGTATAGCCATCAATGGAGGTCACGTGGTCTAAAGACAAGCTCAGATATCAGAATAATAGCTATAATTGCCGTTTTTGTGGTAAAACAGAATATATAATATTTCTTTGAGTTATTCACAATGTTTTTATTGTGAAATATAGATCTCATACGAAGAGTTATTATCCCTTTAAGTACTTCTATTTAAATTTATGTTTATAATGACTTGTTGTACATAATGAAGAGGTTGAGATTTGCCACTTGTATCACTACATTTACAACTAATTTCTTTCAGGGGAAAATGGATGAGTTACAGTTGTTTAGAGGTGACACTGTCTTGCTGAAAGGAAAAAGGAGGAAAGAGACTGTGTGTATTGTTCTGTCAGATGACACAGTTGCATCTGACAAGATCAGAATCAACAGGTGTGTCAGGAACAATCTTAGGGTGCGACTTGGAGATGTTGTGAGGTAAGGTTAGCTTGTTAGTAAAAATATTTTTTACGTGTATTTGTTAATTCCCTTGCATAGGTAAATCACAAAGATACACCTGATACCATGGTAAAAATAATTGCTTTTGTTAATTCAATTTTCTTGTCTTCCATGAAGCATTCAAGCCTGCCCAGATGTGAAATATGGAAAGAGAGTCCATGTTCTACCAATTGATGATACCGTTGAAGGTTTGACAGGGTAAGAAAAATATTCAGTCAATAGATTTCATAAATCAGGATATTAACTTGCTCTTATTTTACTAATGAGACATCAGCTGTTTAAAAACTGAAGCATAGAGAAGTTATATACATTGGTAGATTTCTACTCTGTACCAAATTAATAGTAAATAACAGCAGTTTTTGAAATGGTCGAGGGATTATCTATTGTTCAAAGACTATTAACAGAGGTCATGGTGTAAATTATCGTTTTTCTAATTTTGTCTAAACTGTTTTCCAACAATCATAGGTATTACATCAGGATAGCCTTTTGATTTTTAAATTTTGTTGAATTAACTCTCAGCTTCTGCATTTTGATTGTCTAAGTATAAAGCATGTTTCATAGGAGGATTGGATTATTAGGGCATTGGCTTGATTTTTAGACTAAATAAGGGGAGGTGGTTTAGTTGCCCTTTGGAATCTTTGTGAGACGCCACTTGGCCAACTAAATTCCTTTCAGGCAAACGTATCCAAAACTGGTTAAAGATGCTTTGTGTATTTAATTAAAAGGCCAGGTTCTTTCTAGCTACAATGTACTTTTTTACCATTTTGATAACAATTTAGAGATTCTCTTTATTGGTCATTCTATAATCTATTGTCCAACCATTTTTCATATTTCAGTAATCTCTTTGAAGTGTTCCTGAAACCTTACTTCCTTGAAGCATACCGTCCCATTCACAAGGGAGATATTTTTGTTGTCAAGGGAGCCATGAGAGCTGTGGAGTTCAAAGTTGTTGAGACAGATCCCTCTCCCTATTGTATTGTGGCACCAGAAACTGTCATACATTGTGAGGGAGAGCCTGTTAAGAGAGAGGTATAATGTTTTAGTAATACTAATTTTTTTTTTTTCTTTTTTTTTTTACCTCACAAAAGTTGACAATGTATTTTAGAAGTGTCTCATTAGCTGGTTCTTAGTTAATGAACTGTACAAAAAAAAAAAAAAAAACAATATACACTCCACACATCAGAGCATATTTTATGACATGTTATAGGAAGAGGAAGAAGCCATGAATTCAGTAGGGTATGATGACATTGGAGGTTGTCGCAAACAGCTTGCACAGATCAAGGAGATGGTAGAGCTGCCTCTCCGCCACCCACAGCTCTTCAAAGCCATTGGAGTGAAGGTAGGGATAACTACTGATCTACATGTACATCCCTTGTATGTGATGAGGCATTTCCCACAGTATTTTACCTCTGATATTGTTTGTCTGTTTGTATTCCATGGAAAAGGAGTTAAATACACATCTGAAGTCACTTGGTAGGAGTAGTCTTGTTTTCAAGTTGGGAAAGCATTGTTTTGCAGTTACAAACAGGGGATAGCCTTATTCAAGATGAGATTTGAAAATTGCATAATAATTTTATCAGTCTGTCAAGTTATTAAGCTATGTTTTAACATTGCCCATAATATATGAATATTTTCGTGCTACTTTTCATTTCAGTCAACTTGTATTAACCACCTATGCTTTGTTTTTAGCCTCCACGTGGTATTCTTTTGTATGGACCACCAGGAACGGGAAAAACACTGATTGCAAGAGCAGTTGCCAATGAAACTGGAGCTTTCTTCTTTTTGATAAATGGTACATCACTTTTACCCTTTATTTGCATAACTTTAAAAAATATTATTAGTATTATACCTGTTTAGTTTGTGCAGGTTTAGTTATTTCGTACTACAGGATTTTGATTATGACAATCTATGTTAAAAATTATACAGGTCACATTTTGTGATTTTTAGGTCCTGAAATCATGAGTAAGCTTGCAGGTGAATCAGAAAGCAATCTCCGCAAAGCATTTGAAGAAGCAGAAAAGAATTCCCCAGCAATTATCTTCATAGATGAATTGGATGCTATTGCACCAAAAAGAGAAAAGGTCAGAATTAAACCCTAACCAGATATCTATTCCCATGTTATTCCAGTAGACATATGCATTAAGTACAGGTAAAGTTGCATTGTTCACATTAAAGGAAATCATAGATAGATTATTTCAGATAATTTAAATATTCTGTAAGCAAATTCAAATAGATTTACTCATAAATAAATGTGATACTTATGTACTGTTTTGATTTTAGATCGTTGTAACCAATGAGTAAATTGTTTATTGTTCAATTTTTAAGACACATGGTGAAGTTGAGAGGCGTATTGTGTCACAGTTGCTGACTCTTATGGATGGTCTTAAGCAGAGATCTCATGTCATTGTCATGGCTGCCACTAACAGACCTAACAGTGTTGACACAGCTCTCAGAAGATTTGGTAAGTCAGAGAAAGTAATGTGAAATATTTGTTAGTTTCAGTTAAGAATGTTTGATACCATAACAGTATTAAAATGAATGGAGAAAAAAGAATTTAATTCTGTTTCTGCTGCACAAAATGTTTTTGTGATGTTTGTTGACAACCTCTGTCTTACCCCAGCTTGTGTTTTTACTAGCATCTGCTGATTTAAATCAGAGGAAAATCAATCGTATGCAAGTGTAAAAGAATTCCCTTTCAGGGACTACATAGCACATGTATACCACATAAATAGTTTTAAATCATAAAGATAAAATTTGTCATAAAATCTGTATAAAAATAAAATTCTAGATGAAATGTTTTCCGTCTTTAAGGTCGTTTTGACAGAGAAATTGACATTGGCATACCAGATGCAACAGGACGTCTTGAAATTCTCCGCATCCACACCAAAAACATGAAACTGTCTGATGATGTGGACCTGGAACAGGTAAAAAAATTAACAGGCATCTGTATTGACCTGATTGTTTTTAGATTGTCTGCCTGTTGAACAATGACATCTTGAAGCAGAATTTGTTAAGTTTTCAAAAAATATTTATTAAAAGCTGATTTATTTTATGTTTGTTGCATTCTTGGTTATTTCACAGTACACTTCTTATTGCAGGTAGCACAAGAAACTCATGGGCATGTTGGAGCAGATTTAGCTGCTCTCTGTTCAGAGGCTGCCCTCCAACAGATCAGAGAAAAGATGGATGTAATTGATTTGGAAGATGATACCATTGATGCTGAGGTGTTGGACAACCTGGCTGTCACCCAAGAAGATTTCAGGGTAAAATTCTTTACTGATTTTGTTTTCAAAACTATCTTTCTTTAAACATAAAAGGTCCATAAAATCAGACTTTGAAAAAATCAAATTTAATAAACCTTGCTGGAGATTTAATCTTCATTTTATTTCTCCAAGCCTCTCTGTAAATATTATATGACAATGATTAAGTCATGTTTGGAAATATAGTTATTACAGTGGCTTTAATTTAAATGTATATTCAGTGGGCTCTAGGTAAGAGCAACCCTAGTGCCCTGCGTGAGACCACAGTTGAGGTGCCCACCGTGACATGGGAAGACATTGGTGGGCTTGAAAGTGTCAAGAGAGAACTCCAGGAACTTGTTCAGGTATTAGCAATTTATTACTTTTCCTATTGTTGAAACTTTATTTTATTGTGGAATGTGAAGTATATCACATATAGGGGAAAATAATCTCTGTAATTGAAAAATAACAGATATTTTTTGCAGAAACAATAGGTTTTATGTAAGATGAGATACTTCAAATACATTTCCTTGTATGCTGATGTGGTAGTTGATGTTTGCATGATACCAGTTTTTTTTTTTTTTTTTTTTTTTTTTTTTTTTTTTTTTTTTTGTTTGTTTGTTTGTTTGTATATTTTGTGTAACACAACTCTGTTTAGGTTTCATAGTTCTTTCTCTGACCACTTCTTAGTTTTGTTACAATCTTTAATAGTTAATATAATGTCACATGTTTAATACATTTCAGTATCCAGTTGAACATCCAGATAAGTTCCTGAAATTTGGCATGACCCCTTCCAAAGGTGTACTGTTCTATGGACCACCAGGTTGCGGTAAAACCCTACTGGCAAAGGCTATTGCCAATGAATGCCAGGCTAACTTCATCTCCGTCAAAGGTCCAGAGTTGTTGACTATGTGGTTTGGTGAATCAGAGGCCAATGTTAGGGATATATTTGACAAGGTACTTTGAAATGGATTTTGTTTTTTATATTATTTTTATTTTATTTATTTATTTATTTATGTATTTTATTTGTTTGTCTTTTTTTTTACAAGAATGTATTTTTGTAAGAAAATATTCTTTGCTATTAAACAGAAACACATTGTAGTGATTATATAAAAAATATATTTTGAGAAAACAGTATAGAGGCATTAACATATTATCTGTAGGCTCGCCAAGCAGCCCCATGTGTGCTGTTCTTTGATGAGTTGGATTCCATTGCAAAGGCACGTGGTGGAAATGCTGGTGATGGGGGTATGTAGCCTTACTTTGTATTGTAAGATGAGTAAGAGAGAGAAAATTATTGGTAGCCTTTTCTTCTTATATTTGCAAAGATAGAAAGGCAGGTTTGCTAGTCTAAATGCCATGTATTTTAATAGAAAGCTTTCAGTTTGCCATATTTGTGTTACCTTTACCTAGGAAATATAACAGAGAAGTAGACATATTTTAAAGGAATTGTCACAATAATTGTGCAAGAAAACTACTTTGAGTACTTCTGAAAAGATAATGTGCTTATCGAAATGAGCTGGGCTGTCTTGGATCTTGAGATGCATGCTAACCACATTATGGCCACCTTTTGAACTTCTTGGAACAAAGAGCAAAAGTTTCCTAAAATGCACCACAGGTATGCTACAGTGTTCCTGCATTTCGTTTGGTAATTTGAATGAATGTTATTTGTACCCAAAAGGTGGTGCTGCTGACCGTGTGATTAACCAGATGCTTACAGAAATGGATGGTATGGGTGCAAAGAAGAATGTCTTTATCATTGGGGCTACCAACAGGTATGAAGTGGGATAGTATGATCATAGGCACTGTTGATTTCTTTAAGGCCAGTGTTTGTGTTGGACAAGCCACTACTATCCAAAATAATGCTCTTTTTGATTATTTGTCATTTTAAGTCACCCTACTTGCAATCATGATCATTTTGTCATGGAACGTGCTGAATGTCACTTATATTCCAAAAATGATTGATCACAACATTATGGATGGGTATGGTTTGTTCATCTCACACTGGTCTTGCTGATGTCAGCAATGCTTTTAGCCATAGCTGTATTGATAAAGTTATCCTTTATCTGAAAAGGTGGTGCTGCTGATCGTGTGATCAATGCAATCCTCTCAGAAATGGATGGTATGTTTACAAAGAAGAATGTGTTTGTAATAGGAGCAACCAACAGGTATCTGTAATAAGTGTACTCCACATTTTGAAGATTGTCCATGCATGTGCTGTATCAGGTTAAACTTATGGATTGGCCATTTGCATGGTAATACCTTCATTGTGATCTCAAGAAAGCTCCTGCATGGGTAGTCTCAAAAATCATGTTTTGATATGATTATAAGACTGTGCCAGAATATGTTGCTACAGCAGACACTGAAATGAGTGAGACTCCCAAGATTTCTGTTCACTTTTAGTACTTGTGCCTGTTTTAGCCCCAAAATCCATAATGAAAATTGGCTGGAAACACATCAGTGAGAAATCACCTGACATTTGTGCCACTATATCAAATGTAAAAGCACATTCTCACACAGTTTTATACATTATCAGTAAATATGAAGCAGATATATAGGTGCACCAATATAATGAAGAAAAAATCTATAATAAAAATCATTGAATTATACATGCCAACCTTAGCTATAGGTTTTAAAACTGAATTTCTGATTGCTACTGATTCAGCAAAAGCAAAATTGCTTGCTAACAAATTGTAGAGCATTATGTTTGAATTTGAAAGTTAAGATAATTGCTTGGCATATAATTGGAATATATAAATCAAAATATTAAAGAACCACAAGCTTTGCAAACAGATGTCAGCTGTGTGTGATTAATTGCTAATGTAAAATGGTGATGAAAAATCAACATAACAAATTTTGTTTTTGGCTAAAATACCTTACTGCTGTAAGCGATGCTTATGCTGCTTGATGTATTGCTTTCTAATATCAGTATAAAGTTGTTTCTGCCAGGAAAGTTTCTGCACCTGAAACATTTCAAATTTAGAAGAAAAAAATGTGCACTTTCATTTTTATTTATGCCTCTTAATATTTTCATTTAATGTTACTTGCTATGCTTTTAAAGTCCAATTTGTTTATCCAATTCTTTTGAATGATTAACTGCCACCTAAGGTTAATCAGAAACTTGTTCTCAGTGCTTCTTCAATTTTGAGACATTTTAACATTTTGTACCTTCCCCTCATTTCCATATTCCTGTTATATTGACCAACTTCAAAGTAGTATCTGGCTTGTGAACTTCCAGCAACAACTTTTGTTCTTATAGAAAAGTTGACAAAAGTAATTTGAAGTCTGCCATATTGTATAACAAGTCAAATTTAGTTGTTTGTCCATGAGTAGAGAACAGTTCTACAATAAATTTTTTGTTTAACTTTGTTGATTGTGGAAAAAGCATTTAAAAAACTTTTGGGCACACTTGTTTTTTTTTTTTTTTTTTTTTTTTTTTTTAAACAAAAGTCTACGCTTGTGTTGTACCTCTTAAAACAGCATTGATTTCCAATTAAAATTTGCAGTGCTTATGTCATATGGCTAGTTTTACTGAATTAAAGATAATTATAATGGGGAGGTAGTTGAGTAAAAGACTTCTGAATTGATATCACTTTTTATGGTTGTGTTATACAGTTGAAAAGGATATGCATTAACTTGTATTTTGTCTGCAGTTTGTGTGTTCTCTTTTTGAGTTTGCCCCCTAGGTGTCAGTGTTGTTGCTGGCATGTAAATTTGATCCACTTACCTGTACTCCCATCAATTTGGGAGTGCCAAGGCTTGTTAGGAGGCAGTACAAAATGTTGGCATGCTAATCCACTTGGCACTGTGGGAGGTCTTCTGGATGTACAGACCAGCTTGTTTGTATTTTTCCTGTTGTATTTTTTGCCAGTAAAATTCCTTTGTGAAAAAGTGTGTGTGTGTGTGTTACTTATGTATTTCATATTTCATGCACGTGATATAGTCATTTCTTTTTGAAGATATTTGACTTTAAAAGCAGAAATATGTTATTATTTAATATATATTATTATCCAATCTGTCAGTCAGCCTGTCAGTTTCCTAATACAAAAGGTAGAACAGGGCATTTACCCTGGTAGTACAAAAATGTGTGTGCCTGCCCCTGCTGTCAAGTGACAGAGGCTGTTGACAGAAACTTAATGGCTGGTGGTCACTTGTTTTTTGCTTTTGTGTATTATTCAAAAGGGTAGATTTAAAATATTTTCATTTTTAAGCCTTTATTTGCTGTGTTATTTAATCACACCCCTGTTGTCTCTGCAAACTGCATTTTTGTGACCTAGACTCAGTGTAAGAACTAAGATAACATTTCACTTGCATCCTTTGTTGCCACCTATTATGGAGTCCTAGTGACAAATTATAGACATCAAAACAAAGATAGGGTTTCTTCCATTTATAATTTGAGACAAATCTTTTTTTCTGAATTTTTTCAAAAGAAGGAAGGCTGTTGATTGATGTTTTACAGATTGAAGGAATCTGAAGAAAAAAGAATTCTCAAGGGAAAGGTGTATATGGGAGAAATTACCACCCACATTGGTTTATGCAGTAAAACATAAATTGTAGGCTTTCAGCTACTGCTTTTGTTTATTCTGTTCTTCTTTCAATTGGCATCGCAGTAAACACTTGGACTTTGTTGGTTGATCCAGATTTATGTTCACACCTCATCTGGGGGAGAGGATTAAACCAGGGCCAGAAAAAAATACATTAAAATGAAATTACAGCTTTTAAGTATTTTTAAAGAGGAGTAAAGAAATGGGATTTTTATTTGTTCCTTTTCAATTTTTTCTTTAAAGATGCCCTTTGTATTTAGAAAAAAATGTTCTTTAAAAAAGTTATTCAGCACACAAGTATGTGAAGTATTTAGATACTATGTCAGATTAATTTTTTTTTTAATTATTTATAATTCTTTTCTTTTTTAAGTTGAACTTTCTGTTGAATTTTAGACCTGACATTATTGACCCTGCTATTCTGCGTCCTGGGCGCTTAGATCAGCTCATTTACATTCCTCTGCCTGATGACAAGTCAAGAGTCCAGATCCTCAAGGCCAACCTCAGAAAATCTCCAGTATCCAAGGTCAGCATAGAAATGTATACATTATTTGTAAAAAAAAAATGTGTAATCAAAGATTTTCTCACATTGACATTTTGCCAACAATATCTTTACAGTTTGTTAAAGCAATAATAACTCTTCGTTTCGGCCAAAAAATGAATTTTCCTGGAGTAAACAACAATTTTCCCATATTTACCAATGGTTAATGAATCCATTTTTACATTCAAAGTTAGTCCCTGGTTTTTTTCTAAAAAGTTTGTTTTTTTTGTTAAAATCTCTTAAGAGATTTTAACAGAGTATAGACATCAATGGAGGTCACGTGGTCTAAAGACAAGTTCAGATATCAGAATAAAAGCTATAACTGCTGTTTTTGTGGTAAAACAGAATATATTATATTTCTATGAGTTATTTACAAGGTTTTTATTGTGAAATATAGATCTCATACGAAGAGTTATTATCCCTTTAAGTAAGTAGTATAAATAAAATCTAAAAATGTGGTATGTGGTTGTGAATTTGGTGTGTCATTTCTGTGGTTACAGCCATCTGAGACATACTCAGGTAAAACAATCGTAGGTAGACCACCCGTGCAACCTATGGTGTGGCTGAACAGTAAATACATTCACCTTGTGTTAGTTATGCTTGGTTGAATACCATGAAGTAGAAAATGGTTGGAGACCATCAAAGGTTTCTTTTCCCTGGGGGCATTAAGATGTCCATTGAGGGCCAGTGCAGTGATAGGGTTACTTTTTTGTGTTTGAAATAATGGTCTGATATTCTGTGCCCCCAGGATGTTGACCTGGACTACCTGGCCAAGGTGACCCAGGGATTTAGTGGTGCTGACCTCACAGAAATCTGTCAGCGTGCTTGTAAGCTGGCCATTAGGGAATCCATTGAAGCAGAAATTAGAAGAGAGAGGGAGAGAGATGCCAACCCAAATGCTGATGAGGTAAGCCATATTGAATTTTATTTATATCATTTTTATTTATTTATTTTTTTGTTTTATTTATTTATTTATTGTATATCACCATAAAGCAACATTGTTGGTTGAGAATTTTTAATATGTTTACCTATCACTGTTCTCCAAACTGACATATTTCTGCGGGTTTTTAATAATGTGCAGAATTTAAGACTGATTGATTGAATAGTATATATATATGTATAGTCAAGGTTAAATTTCACAGTTATTCTGTTAAATTTATAGAACAACATTATAAGCTAACAGCATTATGAAAAAAAACTTGAATTTCCTACTTCTTAGTAACCTACCCAATGAAGAACAGTCAAAGCAGTTAGGCTTCATTCACATGCAATGTCTATTTTCTAAATTCTATTTTCTATTTGCGGTATGTCTTATGATCACGGTCTGTGGCCTGAATATCCCGCGGCGTAATTACTGGCAGCGCTGCCAGTAATTACGCCGCAGGATATTCAGGCCACAGACCGTGATCATAAGACATACCGCAAATAGAAAATAGAAATTAGAAAATAGACATTGCATGTGAACGAAGCCTTAATCTCTTGGATGAGAACCAAGCCATTGTGTTATCAAGAAAGAAAAAATGCAGGATATTTACCTAAAGTCATTTATTAATTTATTTTAGGATATGGAAGAGGATGATGAGGTTCCAGAGATAGTGAGGCGACACTTTGAGGAAGCCATGAAGTTTGCTCGTCGTTCTGTCACTGATAATGACATTAGAAAATATGAGATGTTTGCCCAAACTCTACAGCAGTCCAGAGGCTTTGGAACCAATTTCAGGTAAAAGACTTATTTTAGAATTTCCTTTGGTTTTAATTTTGCTGAAAATCTTTTGAAAAACCTTAATAAAAAGCAGAAATTCTTTTAGAAGTAAATAACATGCCTTGAGATAACTCTGATTAGTTTAGGCAGTAGTGAGACTGGTTTTTCAAAGTATCTTACAATGACAACATTTCTTTCTACAATTTCTGAAATTATCAGACCACCCTGTAAGATGTAGATAGTTTATTATGTTTGAAGTAGGGAAAAGGGCACATTTTCCAGATTGTTATCATAAACTATTTCCTTACTGTACATGCTGAGACTCCAGCATAAATCAAAGGAAAACATTCTGTATGGTACTGTTATTAGAACTGATGATTGAACGCTTGTATCAATTAAAAATGTAAATACCAGACAGGAAGAATGCTTTGATGAAAAAAAACCCTTTTTACTGGTTTTTATAGTCACACATATTTTACTGTTCAGTAAAATTAGATTAAGAGCACTAATAGTTCCATTTGATATATATATACAAAACTTTATTTAATCATTTAATTTCCAGCCATTATACTTTTCACGTATTGATATATCAGGGACTAACAAGTGCCTTGCACAAAGGATAATTGAAGCATTCTGGTTAAATAGTCTTTTTGGTGCTTATATCTAGATGCTAACCAAGAGTTTAAGATTGGATAGCTTGTGTAGTCATCGAAAGTAATGACATGATAAAGCAACCTCCTCTGAAATGCGTACATTCTTTAAGGAAGCACCTAATTTAATGTAGTTGCTCGATACTGCCAGTAGCAGAAGTCGCTATGGTTGCTTCCTTCCTGAAAGAGGGAAGGTGTAAATGTGCTTGATGAGCCATTTAGAGGGTAAGAATGAGTGATGCTTATTTCCGTATTTACTTGTTTTACTTCGGGGTGGTCTGTTTTGGAAAGTTGATTCATCTTTGCCGTAGACTGTTGATGTAATGGTGGTCTAAAGGCAATGCAAGTTACCTTGCCGCCTTTCATCAAGGACCACCTTTCCTCCAGTTTTTGGGTGGTCTATTTCACTAAAAAACAGATTGTATGAAGTGAGAACATGAAATATTGAGACCCAAGTTCATTTGCCATATTCATGATTTGGAGCTTGGACCAAATGTGTTTTACCTTCCTGGAAACTTTGTTATATCTAATACCTGCATGGTAGGAAACTAAGAGTTTTTGTATTGGAGTATCTGTGTTGTTAAATGGTGCAGATATTTTTGAACTTACAGTAGATACACCATAAGGATGCAGGTATCTGCTTCTACCATTAGAAACATTTTTCAAAGGATCATTGCACAAATTACTGCAATTTAAAGCTGCACTCGTAATAAAAGGTAACCGATCATGGTGGGAGGGAGATGTGTTTTGTATGCAAAATGCCCCATCCCATCTATAATTTCAACCATAATGTGACCAAAAAATGCCCATTCACTGCACTCATGTAAAGTCTGTCCAGAAACCATTGGATAAAAGAGGATTTGGTTTCAAAATAAACCATAACTGTCATACCTGTAAAATTGTTACAAAATGACTTTCACCCCATTTCCATAGATTAGATCGACCTACTTTAGATCGACCTAACTCCCTGGGGGTTCACGCTAAATATCTGTCAGCCGGGCGGACACCAAAGTTAATTACCCCCTTATAGCTTGTAGTAGGCGGGACGGACATTTTAGTCGGATTATCTGAAAGTAATCTAGTGAGACTGCCCGCGGGGATAGATCGATCTAAATCTATGGGAATAGAGCCTTTGTCTCATTCTAAAAAATAAAATCCATATATTTGTTGTACAGGTTCCCAAGTCAAGCCGGTGGTGGACAGGGCCCAAGCCAAGGTGGACAGGACAACCAGTTCAATGATGAGGGAGATGATGACTTATACAGTTAGACTGAAAAACGTACAGTAATCAGAGATGATCAAGAATGAGAGCAATCTTTAAACAGATGAAAGAAAATGGACATGTATTATGAACAACTTGGAACATACTTGGAATGATTCACTATATAGAGTAAATCCAGTCACAGTCAGCCCTTTTATCAAGCTATTTTACTGTATTCTTTTCAAGCCTGTGGGGATGTAAACTATACGACAAGGACCTGAAAAAAAGTGCACAATACGTGAATTACAGGAAGGAAAGTTTATTAGCTTTCAGATGATATTGATTGTTGACTTCCCTTTTGTACTTTGTACAGTAATATACAATCCTTAATCCTTGCTTAATATATTGGAATTATTATAACAGGCTTTCTGGTGTACTATAAGAAACCCTGATTATTAAAATGTGTTGGTATCTATACTGAATCACTTGTAAAATATCAATCTTCAAAAAAGTCACTTATTTAACAAAGGATTCTCTTGATCCTGAGGGGATAAATGAAATTGCCTTTTCACTTCTTGTTAACATTGAAAGGAAGGATACCAAAGCGTTGAGTGTTTATTTATTAATGGCTGAGAATATTCCAATTGTGACACAAAGAATGAATAAAGTGTTGCAAAATACTCTTTACTGTTATGATTGAGATGACGGTGTGTGGAATCTTTTTGTCATTAAAGGCTTTTCTTTTTGGACAATGCTTCTATTTTTTAGGCTTGTCACAACCTTTTTATACACAGACAATTTGAACATGTTATCTGCCATCCTTGTAGTCTGGCGCATGCAAAATGAAGTATGCCCTTCGTAGTATTCCTCTGGCACTTGCCCCATTTTTCCAAATCAAAATTCTGTTTTATTTTTAAGTCATAGGGTTGTCATAAAATGCACATCGATTTTGAAATTTTAAATACTATACATTGTTTTTAGAAAATTCACATTCTGTGATATTTAAAGGAAGGCTATACGGGATTTACCCAGCGACCAATTTTTCCTACCTGCAGATCACTGGTCGACCTGTCCCTGCACTTGAATTCGATGTTTTGTCCCATTTTTAATTTAATTATTTATTTTTGAATGACTGGCCAGTCGTTAAGAACGCTGTCTTTCTGTACATATCAAAATGAACTATCGGCACTTTTCGGGCAATTTTACTTGAGAGGTTTTAAAATTTATAATTAAAGTTGGGAAAGATAAGTAGCTTTGTAGGACACGTAGACAAAATATAACATAAGAGATTTTTCAAACGCATACAGTAAACCTTGAGCAAAGTATATATTCTCATATCTAATACACCCCTTGCCCCGAAAATGTTATTTTTTGTTGGTGGTGCCTATGTTGATTCTACGACAAGTAGAGCAATGTGTCTACTGCAATGCCAGCTAAGAACGTGCCGTTTAATGGGAAATACTGATTTCTTTTTTTTTTAAGATATATATTTATGTTTGCTTTGAAAATGTGAATTTGTCATTCTTTATAAGGATCTTATTACTAAATTACTGATTATAATTTAAATACATTTTGATAAATGATTTTATAACTAATTTTCTGTTTGAACAGCTTGGGACTAGAAAATCTATCGCAAAATTTCGAGACCTGGCAGTATTCTGGTTCCCACACAAATTCTGGAAATAATATCAAACAGAACTCGTATTGAACAGAAAAACTCTCAGTCAAAATTAACAGGATGGCATTTTTATTTTTAAAAAACTTGAAAAAAACAGATAGAAAATTTAAACAGTAAATACTTCATTGAAACAAGTGTTCCATGCAATTTTAATAATTCAAAGGCACATGTATTCAAAAGATAGTAATTCACTTTAATTCCGTTATTCTAGATTTCCGAGATCATTTACAAGACTAAACCCATAATATAAAGAATTCATAAATGACTTTAGCTTACCATGTTTTCATTATTCAGTCAAAGAAGTTTTGTGATTAAATATAGTTATATAGGCGACACCACGACCTAGATTACATAATTATATACGTTTTATTCGTCCAAGATGAAAAGTGTCTTATTGTGATGATGAGGAATTTAACAGTCGAATTTCCACATAATCAATGAAAAATGGCCACACGAGAACTGCCACAATTATGAAATATTTTGCTAGATTTTGAAATGACTAAAATTGACCAAATGATGTACACATCTGTCGGGGTCCTGGAAAAGATAATCCATTTTCCTCTTTTTATTCAATAACCAAAATTCCCATGTAATGGAAATGAACACGAATCTCTCACCCTGGGGGCTCGCATCCCCCTCACTTCAACACATGTTGCACGTGCCCGTTGGTTTACGCTATTTATTGGGAAAGTGTAACAAAACTATTGCGCGTGCTATTGGTTTGGTGCTGATTACGCTCACCAATTAACGATGGCGCGAAACGCGATGTAGTCAGACACGGCGAGGGTTGCGGATCCCTTCAAGCTATTTTCTTTGGCATATTTGTCCCAGAAACAACATCCTCCAGGTAGGCTGTGAAATGCACCTTACCATAAACCATGATCATGTATAACTACTGTGTTTACTGAATATACCACCCTATCTTTCGTTGCTGTTCAATTTAGCAAACCAAACTTGGTATTATAGATCTGAGAAAACAAGGCTTGTTGCCACTATAAGCAAAGAAGTGTTTAGACTAGCGTGATCGCACAATATAGAGCATGAATAGTAGAATTTTTAGATTTAACAACACGTGGCAGTCAACAAAAGATTGTGTCGCAGACAATTGCTCTCCGCTCCCTATATTGTGAACTGAAATTGTGTTTTTCCTTAATTGTCAGTGGCCTTTGCGTCGCTGCTTTCAGAGAACGTGGCCTTCATTTCAACTGAACAAATTGACCGAAAATGTTTCATGTTATCTTAGGTCGCTGTCGTTGTAACAGTTTCTATAAATCAGCTATTCATCGTTAAAGCCAAAAAAATTACCCAGGTAGCTTTTTGAAAAACAAACCGCTACCAGTGCCCGTGTGGTCAGGAAACTAAAGTCCTCCTTATTTTCATGACAAACACGGCTCTTTCAGCGGTACGTAAATATAAATAATCGTTTGTTGATTTCCTCCATACTTACGCAGTCTAATATTTTAATTGGCGATCCGATGAAAAGCGTCATTTAAGCGCGTATTTTGATAGTGTAACAAAATACAAGTGTCGAGATTAGGAACCGGACTACCTGCGTTCTAGTCACTCTTTGACTTGTTTCTGCATTGTTTTCACATTCAATCATCTTAACGTTTCTGTTATACGTAGGATACCATTCTAATATCAATATTACAAAAAAAAAAAAAAAAAAAAACGAAAAAAAAGATCGCTTTCCTTTTTATCAGTTTTTCACATATAATATTTCTTTTCAATCCTTGTACAATTATTCTCTCTCTACATCCTATATTTCAAACTCTACTTAAATGCACATTAAGAAACTGATATCCTTTTTTAAATTACTTTATTTACTTCTCCTGCAGTTTGCCCAATATTCCGACTTAGTTTTTTTCTTGCAATGATCTGAATGTATCACAAAACAAAGGTTTTTAAAAGTCAATATAAGGATACCCTGCATTTAATATTTTTATTCTGTGAGAACAAAAAGAAACCAGTGCACATCATAATACACTAGAAGTAAAATGGAGCCTTGGACATCTGTGTCTTGTCAGCGTGTCTCAAGCGTCCCTGTGTCCCCGCTTAATGCATGTTGGAGTAGGCAAGGGTAAACATGGCTATCATCCTGCCACTGCATTGATGACATTTCTAGGTGGTCTAAACCCCACAAACAATAAACAATCTCATATCATGATGCAGATTGTACTGAGATGACAACCAAAGTCGGATTTAGCTTAGGTTTTTAAAAGAGAAAAAAATTTAAAGTACTTTTCTTACTCAAAAAGAGACGAGATGACATTCAGGTAGACCTACTCCACAAACCCCTTTTGTGTGTAACATAAGTCTGTTACATTTCTATGTCGCAGCTGTACTTTTCCCCCCAACGTCCTTTATTCATGCTCATTTTGGACTAAGTGGCATGAAGGGAAACCGATGCTCCTTCCAGTGTACCTGACTAACAGCCTGGGAGGTCTGCAACACTCGGGTCGTGTTCCCATTATGCATAATTAAAACATCGCTTAGAAACATCATATTTAGAGGCTTCTCCAAACACACCTGCGCCTCACTTCCCGTGGCCTCTACTGCTCTCTGTGCTCAATTTCTCCACCCCTTATCACCCTTAATTAAATCAACCCCTCCACACACCATTACTCGCATTGAGACGCCACATTCATTTGTTCCCCACTCCAGAGTTCAAGAAACGATTTATTTTTGCTTTACCGTGGCAAAACATACACGATAAAAGTGAGCTTTAGAAATCCTTGGTAGCTTTTTAGGATAGTAACAGTCAGCATACGTACAGCTCTATTCTAAGTTTAACAAGGAAAGAAAAGCGCAACCGTTAAGAAGAAAAAAAAACAGTTTTGTTTATCAACTTATATACACCATGAATAAAACTCTTCATACGCCCAATCAGGGACTAAAATCTTTGACTCTTAACCTCGTTTTTTAGTTTCCAGTTTTTGAGAGGATTAAATGTGAGTTTCGCACTTTTTATATCCTAACACCACAAAATCTACGTCAGTTGAAACTGAGTTGCTGGGCTAAATTTTTTTAAAGTTCGTTATGGTCATGCTAAGAAGTAATTAAAAATCGCGCGAAACATACACAACTGTCATCTCGGTTTGCTTTTTAGCCGACACAGTCTAAATACTGGCTTCCATTTATCATCGAATATTTACTTAACAAATTCTGACAAATTACTAAACATTTACACCGTGGCCCACCCAAGGACTGACACCTTGAAATATAGGCTTTTTCGTGTAGCTGGGACTTGAGTTTTCACTTGTTGTTTTAAGCTACAAATTCAGTCAAATTTTCACATGAAATATTCATTGTTTTCTTTGATAAACTTTTCTTTTCACTTTTGCGATTGAAAGTTTGTTTATCATAACTTTGCGACTGCCCAATCACAATTCACTTACCACTTCTCTGAAAGTGCCAATATGCTAATGTAACTGGAGCTCTCAGCACATATGGGGAGTACTGGGTCCTCCTCCCTGCAGTACACAACATTCAGGACTACCTACATCATGTTCAGCCACAAACTGCATGTCTGAGAACTTTACGACCTAGATCATCGCGGGAGATACCTGCCATCATAACGCTACAAACTGGAATTACTTCGGTCTTAGTACATTTATAAGTCATGGACCTTACAACGACAAAGCCGCTATGGCAAGCCTTGGGTGATCTTACAACAGGCTTCTACAAGGACCCGTTTCCAGAGGTACGTTTCTTATTTAGATTATTGATAAAACTTTTAACTGTCGTCGTAAATTACTGTATTCATTTTATTTAAGAACAAGATTTAACTTTCTTAACTGGTTTCCATACTTATTGTTTGCGAGGCAGTTTCCAAAAATATACAGGCTTGAGAAAAGGTTGCTGCTCTAGTTTGGCCACCGTGCAGTCATTGTGTCATATTAACTGGTACACTGCACCACCGACTGAACCTACTTAGTTCATATGAAACCCATGACATTTTCAAGATGAATTTCACTTAGATGAGTTTGCTTTCACGTGCTGCATGCTAAGCTATTATTATTATTATGGCAAACGAACAGCATAAAAAATTAAACAGACGAAAGTATTTTTAAATTACAATCAAGAAATCGTACAACTTGAAATCAATAACTGATAATTCAGTACATATTTGCAAGCTTGGGAACCCACCCATATCCAAAGTAACTGAAACATACATCAAAAATGTTTTCTGTAACGTTTTTATCAATTTTGCACGCTTGGATTGCAAAGCTGCTATTCTTGGCTAGGCAATCGCGAGCATATAAATTATTCCATCTTCATAAGGAACAAAAGTATCTTGTTTATGGACGGTGAAAGCATTCTAATGCATTGTTTATCAATCTAAATGTTTTCCTGTTTAGGTCTGTGGATAGGGTAAAGCATATAACGGATGCCGTTGCTATCATTCATTCGGGACCACACACAGTCAGCGTTAACTTCCTCTGATAAACGTTATAATAATATAAGTGTTAATTAACGCACCTGTGATTTTGATTCGTTCAAGGTATTCCGTGTGCACATGTATAATTTCTAAGTTTATTTGCGTTTTTTCTAAGACTTTCCAATTATTGGAACTAAGTCTTTTTTACCTTTTATCTGTGAATATTTTTCAATGAAAGAGCGAGCAAATGAATAAGCTGTGTACCAGTAACTTACAAGATGCTGGGTAAAAGTCACCTGTGAAAGTCAGTTTCAGTTGCCATTATTATTTAAAGTAGCAAACATGTTCGAAATTTCATTCAGTGGTCATGATAAAATAGATATCTTTTCTGCATTAGTTGGGGCTACGTGCGGTAACAGATTGTATGGCTAATGTTTTCACTAAACGTAAATCCGTGACCCGATGCTAAAATATACCCCAACGTAGTGTGAAATTAAACACATAAACCTAAGATGTGGAAGTTATGTCGTAAGTAATATAGGCCCCTATATATATATGGACAGAATAATAACAACGGCTAAATGAAAAAATCACGTTTAGATAACCAGTAACAGATAAGACCTTAGATTACAAACAATACTTAATCACACACTTGATTTTATCTTAATCTGACCACTAAAATCAAAATGGACTTTATTAAATTATAACTACTTTTCCATGCGCTTCCATTTAATATTTGAGAAAGTCACAGAATTTGTAGGAACAGAAACATACTTTCCCTTGAATGCGCTTGAACTCTTTAATATCTTTAATAACCCAAAGAAATAATGGGAATCCAAATATCCTTTACATCTAGAACGAGAGATCTATGATAGCAAGGATATGACGTTCTGAAAAAACGGCACCGGCTTCTGAAATATGCGATGTATTTACTACGCACCAGGTGTTCACTATCGTAATCATGGAACCATTTGATCTACAATGTATTAATGAACAGCTCAGGTGTAGTAATAACTTTTGAAAAAAAACCCCACAAATGATTGTTGTGCTCGTTTTACTGTGAATATGTGAGTAGGGGCCTACTTTTTTTCTTTGAAACGGCTTTTGTACGATTATGATATTTTATTTGTAAAAATGCCAAACAAAGAAATATTTTCACATTAGTAGTTAAGAAGGATAATATTTATCTGACCAGTTTGGTCAGTCACCGGTAATTTTCTTTCCTATGGCCAAACTGCGAGTCTCTGTGAATCTATGGACGTCCGGTCGCAGATAGATGGCGCTGGGTGTTAACTATCCATATGTCCGAGAATGTTGGAAACGAAGTGGACTGAATGGAAAATATGTAAAGATTACTAATGAAGTAAAACAAAAAAGTAAAGACGTAAACGTTGTAATAAAAGGAGTAAGGTAAAAATGTAAAAGGGCAAGCTTAACGGTTCTCTTTTTTGACAAAGTTGACGGTGAAGTAGCTTCTTTTCGAATTTACATTTTCAATACTAATTGGTCGTTACAAAATTCTTTCAAATAAAATCTTTTCGTTGTTTCTCTAATTTAACCTAGGAAGTACAAGATGTCTGTTTCTTCCCTTAAACGCTTTCATCCTTGCTGGTTCATTCATTCCAAATGCACCACCATATTTTAGTTTTCAAACTCGCTCAAGTTTGAGGCGATTCTAATGGACGAATCAGCAGGAAAACCCCGAATATAAACATCGAGCGGCGTTTACAGCTGCAACCTCGCGCTCAGTGCTGCTCTCGACCATGGTTAGGGAAGATGTGAGCCATTTTCTTTTGTTTATTTTTCCAAATCCTGCCGTCGAGCTAGCGCTCGTTAGCGTTCGCATATGGAGTAATCTGATCGGGTCCATGAATGCATTCACTTCTCCACATACCACCCATGAAACAGATCGGATGACTTGCACGCAGGCTCGCCTAAGCAGAGCTCCATCGGAAGTGCCCGTTGAAATGAAAATTGTACTCTTTCACAACCAGTTTATATACTTTGATAAATAAAGTTTTTTTGTTTGTATAAAAAATCTCAATTAAGTAAGTCTATTTTAAGATTTCTGGGATATGCAAAGCTACTATTTTGTTCAGATTTTAAGACATATGGGCGATGGATAAAATTACTTAAGTTCTAAGATCCCCCATCAATTGATCTTATCTTGACAGTTAAATAATATGCTGGCTTTCATCGTGGGAAGGAGCTCTGACTCCAAAAGAAAATTGAATGCTGAATTAGTGAAAATCATATTTAGTTGAGAAAAATATGGGGAAACGTATCTGGCATTCTTGGTTTCCATTAAGAAAATAATGTCCGATCCCATTTCTATTACTGTGACAAGAAATAATTTGATTCACTTGGTATATAAAGTAAAATGATAAATAGGGATAAAGCACGAATTCGTGAAGTCAAACTAAAGCATACAAAAGTTACTATTCAAATCCCTTGATCCGTCCACACTTTTCATCAACAAGCCTTATTTCCAGTGTAATTGTACATTTCATCCTGTCAAAAGAATGCATGATTCAGTGCCGTTTGTTCCTGGCCAGCTTGGGTGGTCTTTCTACTTTGGTGAGCTGTTGCTAGGCAACTAATGTCGGGCTGCAGTTACATGAGCTGCCTGTGGGCTTAAGAACCAATCATCGCCGCGCTCTGCGCGCCATCAATCACGTCACCGCATTCCCGGGGGCGGGCCTTGTATGCAAATAACCAACATTGTGGATTTCGATTCAAGCTGGTCTACAGATGTTATACGAACTGTCTCGTGGATTTACGCAAAAATTCATTGCTTTATGAAGAGAAAGCGATGGAAGGCTGGTCTCATCCAGCTTTTAGACCCTCGGAGGTTCGTGGAATGTGATATTTTTGTGAATTTCTGATATTTTGAAGGGGAATTTCCGCTAATACTCCATGTGGGTCACTCGGCTTTCTACTGGACCGCTCACAATGTCGGTGTTCAATGCGGTGTTTTCTTCGTAATTTCAGGGTACCACAATGACCGTACCTACTCGGAGGGAAGCATTTACACCGGAGGATTCAGAATTATGTACAAGAACCAGTTGGGTGGACGCTAAGACGGCGTACAAAGAGATAAAGAAGGTTAGTTGTACTGCTTAATGAGTGTGTTGGCGTCAATATGATCACAACGTTGGGGATAGCTTCACGTGTTCCTGATAAAGTGAGAGTGTTTACACAGGTCAGATAGTAAAGAATAGACGTATTCTCGAATTGCATATAGCTTCCACTTGATAACGAGCGGAGAGAGGGTTTGTGTGCGGTATTTTGATGAATACTATCCTTGGAATTTCACATTTATATTCCTCAACGTGGGGCGGGAAGGGTGAGACCGTGGTGCACTAAGCCTTCAATACAGCAATCACTTTACCTTTCAAGACGTGTTTATTTAGTGATTTGGGTTCCTTTTACCCACTCCTTTAGGTTATGTGAAATATCCTTGACTGAAAGAAGGAAAAACAGCAATGCTTTCTTTGAACGGTTGTTTGAATAAACACGGACATATTTTGAACTGGTGGCTTAACAGATTACACTGAATACATAACAAACTTGTGTGTTCCTTTCAGTCGACATTGAGGGCATGCCGCATTGAATATTAGGTCACAACGATTGAATTCCCCTTTATTATTCCACTACTACTGAAACTCCTATAAGGATTTGGTTACAGGACCTGATAGATATTGGAGTTAACATGAGCAGACAGTTGTGTGACGGCCACTGTAGTTATTCCCACACATATTTTAACCACAGAGTTGTATAGCCTTAAATGCTAATATTGCTACAACATGGATCTACAACTTGTATTTAAGTTTCCATTCCCTATGAAATTATTATATAGCAGAGCCTTCCTCTTCACTGAGCAGAAAGGCCACACAGACGAATGCATATCATGCTGGGTGGGTCACCTGGTTCAGCACAAAGAATGCACAGATAACATAAAGAATGGTTCTCAGTGACCAGTGCAACTAGCTGAGCCTTAAAATAGGATTAATCACAGTACACTGTATGATATAGCCATGATCTGGTCAATTCATGATACTGGGTTAAACTTCTATGGTCAATATGTTAAGGGAGGGTTACTGAATGGCAACCAATAGTGGTTGTTCTAGTGGAATAAACCTGTTTTTATAAGCTTAAGAATACTTTGACAGAGACACTACGTAAAATGTTGTTCTTCCATTCCAAATCTAAAAAAGTACAAATTTAGATTAAGAACATTTGAGCATTTAGTCACAAATGTGTTTTTTTTTCAAATTCTTTGATGTTTTTGGTCTATATACATGTTATGTAATCCAAGGGACCAAGCGGTAAGCATTTCTAAAATTTGTTTTCTGTAAACTGTTCTTCATCCTCCCACCTGCTGTCCAAACTGACTTTCATGTAGTGGACACATGGTCTATTTCACTGGGAACATTAACCACAGAGTTGCAGTTCATTCTCTACTGAAGAAATTAACCATAAACTCCGTTCCTCTGGCTCTGTTTACATCAGGAGCAATGGAGAGTAATTCAAGAGTTTGCAAATGTATAAACAATGGACCATCAAAGTGAAGTGACCGAAGAACGGTTAGGAAAGGAGAGTAAAGGCAATGACCAGCTGTAGCACATGTAAAAAGAAAATAATCTTACTTTTGACCCCAAGTTATGGAAATGGCTTTGGTCAAATAATGCATTTGAACCTGTAATGAATAGCAACAAGATAAATAGCTACATATGCTGTAAAGAACTTTCATGCAGCATTATTATTTTGGAGGAAAAGAAGAGAAAGCTTAGAAAAGCTTAATTTTCATACATAGAATATTAAAAGTATTGTTTTAAAAGGTTTCTTAGATTTTTTTCCCAGTTTTGTGGATTTTATTTAGTCTTTTTGTTTAAAATAAGTGCTCTTGCTGACCAGCACAAGTAACTGATGGGGTGCCTATTCACATGTAATGCTTCACCTAAGATTTGGTTAAAGTCAGTTTCTGAATTATATACGACTGACAAAGGTTTGAATTTTCACCTTCTCACAATAATTTTCGAGATTTACTTAGGTTCACTGTTATTTAATTTATTGTCCCTTTTCTAAAATTATATATTATATCTGTATCTATCTATCTATAGATTTATATGTCTTACTGACAGTTTTCTTTTCTCTATCTGTTTCAGGGCAAAGCCAGTGGGAATACTTGTGCATTATGGTTAAGGTGGCATTTACAAAAACAATTATTCAATCTTGGATGTTTTATTGAAAGACACTGTGGAAAAGTACTCTTTGTTGGATTATTATTACTATGTTTATGCTGTATTGGACTCAAAACTGCTACAATAGAGACCAATGTGGAAAAACTTTGGGTGGAAGGTAAGTACAAAGGCATGGACTTGTGTCTTTACAGGAGTAGAAGTCTATTGCTTATATTATAAAAGCATAGTTAACCTATAATAGTTTTCCAGTCAAGTTACAAAGATGGCTTCCATATTTGAAAATGGCCACCACCTCTACCAGCAGGGGATAGGTCAGGTAGCTGGCAATAAGTGCAAATTCCAAACCAGTTCACACAAACTATCCAATTCCAGCTTGACCCATATTATCAAGGAAATTGGATGGTTCCAACTGGAAAGAAAACTGCATGTGATGATGAGAGTAACACCAGAGTCCAGAACTTTGATCAGATACCTTAGTCAAAACTGAGACCTTGCAAATTAAGGCTCCTTAAACTTGATTGGTTTTATAATTTCATGACTATGATTCTTTCACCCTGCATGGTCACAGCATAAACCTTCTGGCAAATTGCTTCTTTTATTTTGATTGTGTCTCAAACCTTAAAGAGAAAGAGGCTATTTCAAGGTGTTTGCAGAGCAAAATAAGTTCTCTGGTGGTCTGGTGTCTATTTAAAGTAAGATCTTATTTAGAATGATGCTTTTTTTCAGTATATGGATTGACTTGTTGGTTGCAAATTCAGACTTTTACGTAACTCTGCACCCAGCAAGTCAGTTTACATATAATCTTGCCCATTTCCCAGTGCCACAGTGGTGGTGTGAGGGGAAGTGAGGAAATTCATAATCAGCAGGCAGGTTTAGTTGGTTGGAAAATAATCCAATCCAGGTCTGGTTTCTCAGCATTCTCCTGCACTCTGCATGTCATTCTGCTTATTTTGGCCTCAACATGGTTTACCTTCTGTACTCGGCCATGACTTGTTGGGATTGACATTTCCCAACTGTGGCCGGTGTATGGGGTGCATAGGCACTGATTTGTGCTACTGGCACTTGTCACCTGTTAGGCCCCAGTATATTTTCCCTAACAGTTTTATTTACTCTCTTATCAATCTGGATTTCTGAAAACTTTCAAGCAATTAAAATCTGGTTGTTGAATTGTTATGTTATAGTATTGGTTTTGAATAGAAAGATTGTGAAGTATGGATAGATTAGATTTCATTGAAGGTGTGATGTGTGATATATGGAACTTTTCATGTGGGTTGGTTTTAGCATGGAAATTGGAAGTTTTAAGCCTTTTTGCAACAAAGGCTTAAGGAAAACTAGGTTTTGCCTACTACCTTATGGCAGCTATATATTTACATATACCCTGGCATGTAGTTGGTCATGCATGAATACATGACCTTCACTGGTAATGAGGCTTCTTGTGTGGTCCATTGAAAAACACCACAGAAGACCTCATTGTACTTGTGTGTTTACTGGGAGACTGTGGTAACTATATAAGTGATGGTCTGGTACCTTTCAGTTGTCATCTTTCTGTGAGCTGTTATTACCTTGATGAAACATGTTGTAAATTTTATATTTGACACTGGCTGGATGTTATTATTGGATTTAAATGAAAGCGCTATGACAGGACTGAAAATTAACATTAGATTTTCTTACTGAAGAATTACAATTTTGTTTTATTTTCTTGTTTGCAAAATGTGAGGTAGGTTACCTATGTCTCTCTCAGTTTAATCTAATTAGTGCATTTGAGAAAACATCAAAGGCCAGGTTGTTATTTTTCCGACAGGACCCCCTCTGAACTGCTGGCTTGGGTATCTGGCTGAGGTCCTGTAAAATCAGTAGAATAACACATACAAATGCCACTATTTGATGTGTAGTAAAAGTGGTATTTATAGGGCAGCTTAGGATGTCGACTCTGAGGATGATAAGCACTTGAAGTAGAGGTTGTGCATAGTATATTTGTTTACTGATGTTATTATGGACCATTTGAGCGATTGTGAGGTGCCTAATCCTGTTGACTTTAATCCAAATGTCAACAGTTTAATCTACAGTACAGCTCTCTTTCAGCTACTTCCCTTTTTAAAATATTATTACAATTATTTAGACAAATATACATGGATTATTAAAGGTGTTCAGGGGAAATAAAGAAGTTCTTTCTGTAATTTTCTTTAGATACTTGAACATATTGTTAGACCTTGTTTTTTTTTTTTTTTAACTTAAAGCTTAATCTTGACTTTTTCAGTTATTCACAGCTTAGTTTAATTTTTTATATCCTCCTGGGTGTAATCTATAGCTGGGTATACACAGGACCAAAACATTTGAAATTTAAACATGGCTGCCATGATTGTGGTCCCCCCAGTGAGCAGGCTATATGGGTTTGAATGCAAGCTGACCTCTCCTATACTTACCACTTTGATCTTGAGCTCTGAATTGAAAACTGTATTGTGCAAGAGGCAACAATGACAACAAAGGAACAGAAATCTGGCTTCCAGTAGGGTCCAATTCCCCTCACACAAAGTGACCTCTTTATAGCAAAATGATTTGCTTCCAAATTACGAGTGTATTTGTTGAAAAGTCTGAGATGGCAGCTGGCAAGGAAAGGAGGAACTCTGTAATAAAAGTCTGCCTGATCATTATGAAATTGATAAATTCTTACATAATGAACCCAATGTGAGAAAAATAATACAGAGCATAGAAGGGCAATAATTGTACAGTTGATTAGATGAAAAAAGGTCACATTGGGATTAATAAGGAAATTGTTAGAAAATTTGGAGCCTCCTTAATATTAGTATGCTCTTATTTTAAATAGGCATGGTCTTGGTTAAGCACATGCCTGAATTGGTACAGTAAAGAGGTGAAAGTTTTGAAATCTCATTTTACGACAGTGTTCTATTCATTATAAACTGTGGCAATATGAGGCCAAGCATAAATTTTCCACACTACGACTTCACCTGCTTCTGCATAAGATAAATTCCCAATACTTTCGTCTTGTTAAGCTATCTAATGATACCACACATGGCTTAATCACTACTTGAAATGGGATTTCCATTCTGGATTTGTGAACTGCAGGCTGGGTGGCACAGGACTACCTGGTAGGGCAGGGGCTTTAGGGCTAGACTGAAAAATTGATGATACTTTTTTCTGAAAATTTACTTCTCCAATTTCCTATATTTACAGCAAACATGAACATATTTTGTCATAAAGGTAAGCAAATTGTGAGATAAAATTGATGTGTCAGTTTTTTTCCCTGTTGAAGAGGGTGTCCAGGGAGGTGTTAAGGTTAGATGAATGGCCACCATGATGAGAGCGATTTACATGTGGCACAAGTTACACCTCTCAGATAGTGATTCATGTACAGTCTGCTGCTGCTGGAGATGTCTTATGTTCACTTTAAAAATTAAGGATCTTTGTGTTCAGGTTTTATCTAGGAATTGAAAATAAAGTTATATAGTTGAATGCTGACTGTAAAAATGAATACTTTATTTTCATTGAATAATTATGCAAGGTATTGGCATTGGCAACATTATATATATAAAAAGAATTTGAGAAAAAAGACAAAAAAGACAGATGGATGCCTTTCTCTACAGAAAGTCAGCAAAGTATTTCCCATGATATGTTTCCAGTAGGTTGTGTGACAATAAACTAGCAATATGTCAGTATCTTCCACTCATAAAATGTAAGGTAGTGTGGTAAAGTGGCTGTCCTGGTGGCAGTGGGACCCAGGCCAGGGCTGCCAGCACTGTGTGGTCTGCAGTTTGTCATGTCACACTATACAGGCCTGAAATATGAAGGCTGTTTTCAGAATCCTGGAAGAAAAAAATATTAATGAAGACCATATGTTGATGTAGAAAGGCCATTAAGTGAAGGCATTAGGCATTCCTGAAATTGTATATCAGGTTTATGGTCTTCATAGAATTTGTCAACAAAAACCCATAATGTAATGACTTATAAAAAGTGTTGATTTAGAGAGTAAATTTAGACATGTTCTCCATTACATGAGAATGTGAAAATACATGTATTATTTAAAGATCTAATATGTTGTTATGTTGTAGTGTAACCACTCTTTGTAGGGGATATTAAAAAAAAGAAGAAAAAAAAAACAATTAGCAATATTCTTCTGTACATTTTAATTCCTGCAATCATTAAAATCTTGTGAAAATGACAATAAGGTATTATATTTGTATAGTTCTCTGACTGGTTATTATCAACACATTGGCTGTTAAAAAAAAACAGTGAGGACCTTAAAGGTCAAAAGATTAAGTGTTTAAGTGAAACAAAGTTAAAGAATTTTTTTTTTTGATTGAGAAGTATGCTGAAAATGAATATGGTAATTATGGTTTTATAATGGCAAGGAGTATATAATCAGATTAAAAGATAGAGACAAAATCAATTATGGAAAAGTATTGAAGTAAAGCTTGGGTGAGAAGCAATGCTGAGATAAACCAGAATAAATGGTTTAAAAAATTCCATTTTCTGCACCAAAATTGCCTCTGTGCATCCTGACATTCTTTATGTCTGCCAAGGCAGGGCAGGCCAGGCTGGGTATCAGATGAAAGATAATGGCCAGCTTTGAATCCAACTTTATCTGCCTGTGATGTCACATATCTAGGTGGTCTGATCAATATGATGAGGGTCTGACTTACTATTCATACACTGCTACACAGAAGGCTCGGTATACAGGGTTCTAGGCCCAGATTAAAAAGGTTTGACCTTAACTATGTAGATGTATGGTCTTTCCAAGCACTTCAGGAAGTACTATTAAAAACATTATGGATCTGAACAAGGTATATTAAAGTTACTTGGCATTTAAAAAGCGAAGTGTTTTAACACTTGCTGCATTTTTCTTACTTATTTATATTCATGCATATGTGAAATAAAACATACTCAAAAAAATCATTATGTACAGGATCTCCATGGTATATCCAAACTCTCTCAGTCAAAGCAAGGTGTTTCTCTTGGGAATTGTGGCTTAAAATTTGGGAGGGGGAATAAATCCCCAGTCTGTACATACAAAATGGACAGAAAGTATGTGTAGCCAGCCAGGCAATGTACAGGATGTGGAATCCCTCAAGTTGTCAAGGGAGAGATGCTAAGTTCATTAACTTTATAGCCTGCAGTCTAGGGGGGCTTGACTTGGGTTTTCATCATTTCTCAAGTGATGCAGTCCCGGATGGGCACTGGGGTTTAGGACAGTATTCTCCAGAATTCTGTTACCACTCTGGTATGGGTTCTTTGTACTTAATGTGTGGCACTGGCAGGGTACCAAATATCTGGCTCATTGGAACTGTAGGACCTGCTTCCTTTAGGAAAAAAATTACTCTGATTTAGAGTTGATTTAAAACTAGCTGTGTTTATTTTTGGCTTCAAAATCATTTTACTGTCAAAATTTATTATAGAAGTTTGCCAAAAGAAGGGATGGTTAATAGGGTATAGGTTTTCATCAGGTTTTTGAAGGTTGTACAGGGATAGAGACTTGAAGAGAAAAGGCAACTGTCTTCTTATTGATTAACAGAGGAGAGAATAGTCACAAGGTTAAAGCAGGTTTCACATAAGTCAAACATTACTACTTGTTTTGGCAGTTTGGCATGCATAAAGCAAGAGAGCTGTTAGGTGGTGAGAATGCTCTTACTGTTTTCCTTGTTAAACTGTCCATGTGTAAATCTTAGAGCATACAGAGAGAAAAAGAGAGACATTTATTTGAAAATTACCAACTCTGGAAAAAATGATTAAAAAACTTATGGATATGAATGTCAAAGTCCAGCACAAAAGATCCTTCCCATCTTGTTGTGCTTGTAAACGCACTTCAGAGAGCAGCATCTTTCTTATAAATCATATCGAAAGTTTTCCTGTAGGCCTAATGCTTTCCATGCAGTGCCTGCGTCATGGCTGGCACATACAGACCACCTCCGAGTAGGGCAACCTCTAGCCTACAGTCATATGGAAGCCAATTTATTTATGAAATATGGGGCAATTTTCTGGAATAAGTTTGATGTGGATTTTAAAGCCTAATCGGGGTTATTTGGAACAAATATTTGTATAAATCTGTAACCAGAGTCAGAGGAGTAAGGTCTCACCATTATTTATAGTAAATATTTGAGATCTGCTGCCCCATTCAGCTTCACAGCCCACACACAAATAGACAGCTTATTACAAGGCGCCAACTAGATATTAAGATGGTTTTCTTTCTCATTCAGTCGTGAAATTGGTGAAAAGTGCCAGAGAAGGGAGGCATTCTAATAGCATAGGCATGCAAATGTTTTACTGAATGGAAACGTGCTTTCTTACAGAAAGACCAAGAAATAGCTCTGTTTCATTAGTGACATCCAATCAACAATGTCAAAATATTTGAAAAGTCAGTTGTGATTATGTGCAACTAGGATTGATTTTAAATTGCACACTATAATTTCGTGAATGCGAAGAGTTTAAAGAAACAGAATATAGTATAAGAAACAAATTTTCCAAAGTGTGACAGTTTCCTTTCCTGTTTGTAACAATATTTTGAGTGCAATCATTTTTCTTTTGTAGTAAATCATGTTAATATAGTTATTAAGGAATTTTAAGATAGATTTGTTAATCATTTGGAAGATATAATAATGTACTTTTTTCAAATTGCTCAATTCACTTTACCATAATGAAATCCATATTCGATAATGTTATACTGATCATGACAAATGGGTTTCATGAAAATAACACATATTTGGTTTGTTAAAATCAAGTTTAGTAGCAAGCACCTTTTACTCATAATATTTTTCTACTGCCACCATGTCCAGACTAATTTGAGATTTTTATGGAATTAAAGGGCAAGACCTCCTCAGGCACACTTGACCCTATTTATTTTCATTATTTTCATCAGAGGTAGACATCTTCATTGTTAAACTGAACTTTGTCAGTCAGATGTGTCTGCCACAGTGTCTTTGCTCAAAGCAGCAATGTAATTGTGCAGTTCGAACCAGACACTTTTTTGTTTTTATATATGTTTATATATGTTTTATAAAGTGTCTTACTTCTAAAAGTTGTTCCTTATTTTTAATTTCAGAGGGAGGCCGTTTGGACCAGGAGATAGCTTACACCCAAAAACATTTAGGAGAAGGCAGTGGGATTACAAATGAAATTGTCATACAGACACCAAAGAGTGGGAAAAACATATTATCAAAAGACTCATTATTATTGCATTTACGAACAGTATTAGCAGCTACTCAGATAACTGTAGATATGTATGATATGTAAGTATACATTTGTTTTTTCATTAAACAACAAAAATTAAGATTTTTTTTGCATTTTACATGTACAATAATGCCTATACTGTTTACAATTGACATTTTTTTTATTCGTAGCATGCCACACAGCTTTCAATTCAGTATAAGGCTTCATTCACATGCAATGTCTATTTTCTAAATTCTATTTTCTATTTGCAGTATGTCTTATGATCACGGTCTGTGCCCTGAATATCCCGCCGCGTAATTACTGGCAGTGCGAGCCAGTTACTTATAGTAACTTATAGTAACTGGCTCGCGCTGCCAGTAATTACGCCGCGGGATATTCAGGGCACAGACCGTGATCATAAGATAACGCGAATAGAAAATAGATTTTTAGAAAATAGTAATAATTCAATCTAATAACAGCAATGCAAAATTATTCTCAAAAGGAAGGTAAAATAAGCCAAGACATTGGGGTTATTGTTAGGATGGCAGTTAGTGAGTGTACACCTTAATAAGACCTAGCACTCCAAGTCATCTAACAGGTGAATGTCTTTAATTAGCTTTGTGCTTTACAAACTAACTGAACCATTTGGGATTCCTAAAGATATTCTGCAGCTAGTGGTAGTTTCCTGAATGTTATGTTTGGAGCACTAGTAAAGACGGGGAATTCATACCTGTATAGACAAGGGAATAAAAGAAACCTTTGAGCACAGATAAAAAATTTGATAACATTTCACATGCATAGTTGATTATCAAACTGTTTTCCCTATAGAGATCTAAATTTTGTGAATTATGTAGAGAAAGTGAACATCCTTCCATGCCTTAGAAATATTTTTGGGAGTGTAAAAGCTATTAAAAGATAAATTTTGTCCAATCTGCAAAAGATTCTCTTAAGTTCTGTAAGATAACCATAAATTTAAATGTATTCCAATCCAAACAAAATGCCCCTCTTTGTGGTCAGGTCACTGGTCAGTAAGCAACATCAAAGCTTTGTCCAAATTTCTTATTGAAATCTATGCTAGTTCCAGTGTACACCTGACAGCTAGGTAAGTTTAGACAGAGATGGATTGTCTTGGGGTTAGCAGTCAGAGTGCTCTGCCAGGTATGAAGTCAGTGCAGCAGCAAGGTGGGGGGTCCAGGTGTGCACACTAATACACACACACACACACACACACCAACAGAGAATATACTGTAGATACTACTGTCTCAACAACACGGCTTCATGTTGGGGTCTGGTGGTTTCCTCAACACATTTTGAACCAAATTAGCTGCAAGGATTTACTTGGTTCATGTCTTAACAGTTGTTTGATTATAAGATATTCAGTACAGAATTCCCATTGTTTTCAATCTTCAATTTCTCTATGCTGAACTAGAAAAATGTAAATTTCAAATTTGTTTATTTTTATGCGTATGATAAGATTTGTGGAAGATAAGAAATAACATTTGGTACTGTTTTATCTCTTGAATAGAAACCTAAAGAAAAGATATCAAGAATTCTTGACAGCAGTAGACAAGAAGGTTATGAAGTTGATTAAAATTCAGACATGCTGTAAATTTTATGGACTAAAACAGCCAAATTCTTGATCTTTTACAGTACCTGGAGGTTTAGTGATCTGTGTAATAAACCAAGTTTTCCTTCATTTGAAGATAGCCTAGTTGATCAGGTAAGATTGCAAATTTTTATAGGAAAATATTTATTTGGAAAAAAATTGGAAGTCAACATTAAAAATGCATTAGGTAGAATTAATGTGCCTAAAAGAAATAATTTTGTAATGAAGCCGCATGAAACACCAGAACACTTGGTTACAAAATGTTGTTTTTAAAAACCGTTCTGATGATTAAATCGGATAAATGGTTATTAAAGTGGGTGGTCTCCTGTTTGATTTACCACAGTGTTAAAAAGAAATTAGAACCAATTTGAAAGACTTTTTTCTTTTCAGATGTTAGAACCTCTGACTCCTTGTGTGATAATTAGTCCATTAGATTGTTTCTGGGAAGGTGCCAAAC
Source organism: Lingula anatina (assembly GCF_051362555.1). Lineage (NCBI taxonomy): Eukaryota > Metazoa > Brachiopoda > Lingulata > Lingulida > Lingulidae > Lingula > Lingula anatina. Next base: position 59,884,186 of record NC_141767.1, read on the forward strand.
TTCTAGGACCAGATCATGCTGTGAATGCAGGATCGTAAGTAAAATATATATATTATTTTCCTTAAAAGGAATTGTACACAGAGTTTCATTTTTCATAGGAGTTTTTCATTCAGTGTGGTCTCATGTCACCAGAGGGTATAAAGGTATAAAGTTGAAAAATAGTAAAAAGCTTTGAACTAACTGACACAAAGAAGCAAAATTTTCTTTTTTTATCAGACAGTGAGTAAACATGACTGATTGTAATGGCAGCTCTTGGCACCTACCTTTAACAAAAATAGGGACAAATTGAAAAGATGGGGTATTGTTATTGCAAGATCTAGTATTTCAAAGAAAAAAAGTGGGTTAAGGATTAAGTTTGAAATATGTGTGAAAATAACTTTTTCCAAACATTTTGCTCTATTTTCTGTGCTCCATATTTTAGGCATGTGCATTACAAAGAAAAAATACAATAATTGATGACAACAATATGCATTATGAAATAAGGAAAATTTTGAATTACTATACTTCATTGTATGGGCTTTTGATTTTATGGATTTTTTTTTGTAAAAAAGTTTAGAAAAATCCATCCAAACCAAATGATAACAATTGACAGGGAGTAATTTCAATGTTACATGTGTTGGCTTGCTAAAAAAATAATTGTTTACCCACCCAATTTCTCAGTTTTGCAGTGCACTGGTCAATAGTTTCTGCTTGATGGAATGTACACAGACCTTGGGAGAAGCATAAATAAATATTTTATAAAAAATCCTGACTTTTGATTTAAAGCGGTTTTAATGGCAGCTATTGTTTAGTTGATTGTAGATGCCTCTCATGCCTTTTATCCCATCCATTCAGACGGTGATTTATCAGTCCAGACCTCCTGTTTTTTCTTTGAGATGAAAGAAAATTTAGGTGGCCAAGTGGGGATGGTTGTTTGGGAATTTTGGCTAGAAATTGAAAAATGTTTGTGAAGAGGGCCATTAGTGGCTCTCTACTGCTTATTGAGGTTTACTCAGAATATAAACACTGGAAAGGGAAATTGGTGGAAATCAATCAGTGGCCCAGTGAGAAAATGAAGCCCAGCTTCCCCTAGTATGCCTAGCTTCTCAGCAGCCTGAGAGCTGTTTATACTGGCTGTAAGTTAGAAGCACACATGCATCTGTGTGAATAGTCTGACCTCCATTTTGCTGACACTTATATGGGAACATTTTTCTCTAAGAGTAGTGCTGTGGCTTCAACTGTAGACCATGTGAAAAGAACTGCAGCAGACTTAAAGCCACTTCAGTTTTACCTAAAAAAATTCAGTTTAAAGGATGTTTTAGATTTATAAATCTTGATGTAACCTAGGATAGGCATTTGATAAATAAGCACTGAATGGAAGTGCACTTTACAGGTCAACATTCTCTTACCAAACCCCAGGAAATCTGATTAAAGGGAAAGAGTTTATGGGGAAAATGTTTACATCTGTCTTGTGCAGTGTGTGTTAGATTGTTCAGTCATGTGTGGGAACTGACAACAGCCGGGTGGGAATGCATCATCTTTCTCTAATAAAAAAAATCACGATCTTTGTTTGCCATTACCATGGATGTCTTTTAAACTTGATTGTTAATACTTATGTGCGATTAATTGTACATTTCCAGAAGTTTTCAGTTCGGTGGCTTAAAATGGACCAATCTGAATCCAGAGCATTTGTTGTCCCAGCTCCGCTCCATGGGGAACATTTTTCCAGTTCAAGCAATAGAAGATTTTCTTGCTAGGGTAAGAAGACCTGTATTTATTAACTTGGAAATAAATTTAATACTCAATGCTCTCTCTCTCTCTCTCTGCCCATCTCTAGCCCTCTCTCTTTCACCATATTTTTATGTGCATCTGTTTTCTAGTGAAAGGGTAAAGTGTTTATTTTATCGAAATAAATTGAGACACAGTAAATAAACTTGTCACCACACAATTTATTTTCCTATGCTGCAGGTTCTGTTCTTTAATTAGGTGTCTGGGGAGACATGGGATGGTGGTTGGTAAATTCACACCCATCTCTAAACAGTCTGGCATTCTTGTTTGCTGATAACATGATAAATGAGCAGCCATGATTAAATTGGGTGGAGCCGGGCTGACGGGGTCTTTTCCTGTGTGTTTTAGGCAATTTTTCATAAAAGGCATTTCTTAAGAGATGAACATTAATTGAATTTTTTTCTCTTTTTTGTGCTAATATAAGTTGTACCATCTTATTGCAGGCTGGAATAACAACTGGATATGTTAGAAAATCCTGCTTGGATCCCACAGATCCAGAGTGTCCCTTCACAGCACCAAACAAATTATCTCAACAGGTGAGCATTAGCAGTTCTTGAATAACTGATATCTGATATGTTGTAATAAAAAACCAATATGTGTGTGTGTGTGTGTGTGTGTGTGTGTGTGTGTGTGTGTGTGTGTGTGTGTGTGTGTGTGTGTGTGTGTGTGTGTGTGTGTGTGTTTTAAGATATTAAATGAAATATAATTTATAATTTCAGGAACCTGACATAGGTTCAGAGTTGACAGGGGGTTGTGATGGGTTTGCCACAAAATATATGCACTGGGAGGAAGATCTGATTGTAGGGGGAGTTCATAAAAACAGAAGTGGGCACATAGTCAGGTAAGAGATAAGTTGTTTTTGTGTGTAGGGTAATAAATTAAATACATCATGTAAGTAATAGGTGTGGAAAGCAGGCAGATTTTTTCTCAGTTCAGTTATTTTTATTTCTTTGAATTTGCAGTGTCTGTGCATGTGTGTGTGTATGAGAGAGATTTGGCTGGGCGAGGTCAGAGAGGCATATGGTGTCCACCTGTCTCTTTATATGACATTATTCTGACCTTATAACAGAGTGGGGGGGGGGGGGGGGGGGGATATAGCCTTGTTGTTCTACTGCATTGATGAAGTTGCACTATTGATGACAAACATATGATACAATATTGATGTAAAATGTTCTGTGCTCTAACTCAGTGGGATAGACACTGGTAAAGCAGACTTGAAACTTTACTCTAAAGGTTAAGCATAAAGCAAAGCCTGTCTTTATACCCAGATATACAAGCTCAGTACTTGAGTGTGAAATACAAGACCGCCTTGTGAGGTATCTTCTTCGTGGCTTGTTTGTGCTGAAATATTTCACAAAAAGTACTTAGATATGTGATTAAGAGGCAAAAGGCAATAAAATGAATTCCATTAAAGCTAGTGAGTAATTGCCTTAATGTAAAAAAACAGTAAGTGATGAAATATTTTTGTTTCTGGCAAAACCGTAAAACAAGATTTCATCATTGATATATGAAAGACTTTTATTGAAAAGAAGTACATACATAGACAATCTTTTTCGAAGGCATCACCTTCTCCCAGTCCTTAACCTCAGAGAGTAGTTATATTGTTCATAATGCCCCAGAAGTTACAAAACTGCCGAGATTGTCTGCTTGATTATGTCTAAAGATGCTTTTTATATTTGTGAGAACAAAGGTATTTATCGTAATCTCATGTAATGGCTGTCAGAAGTAGGTGTCTTCTTTCTGTTCAAAACGATCCAGTATTGTGCTTGATCAATAGAAACAAATTTTCAGTTTGACAACAAAGACGTGCCTCTGATCATGGCATGTTAAGATACAATTCCCCAGGGGGAAATAAGAAACCTTTGGTATGTGTCAGTTTTTTCTTATTCTTTTTTTTTTTTCAAGAATACCTCTTGTCGTGACAAATGTGGCCCTCTTTTTGCTTTTCAAGTTTAAATAAAAGTGAAGTTAAATATTGCATTTTTCCCTTTTTTGTCTATGCTTGATGTTCTCTTAAAAATGCAGTTATTTTTTTCAGGGCTGAAGCTATACAGTCCATTGTTCAGCTTATGGCTGAGAAACAAATGTTTGAGTACTATGAAGATTCCTACAAAGTCACAAGCATAGATTTTACAAGAGAAAAAGCCAGAGCTATCTTAGAGGCTTGGCAAAGGAAGTTTACTCAGGTAAGGAACAATTCACTAATATCTGCTGCCATCTAAGCATACCAGATTCTGCCAGAAACAATGCATTTCATGTCACTAATTTGTCTTTTCAACAGAATTTAAAAAAAAGTTTCTTTTTGGTTTAATGGTACATCATTTCCATGAGCTTTGTGGATCATATACCTATCAGGCATTCTAAAAAAGTATATGTTCATTATTATTTTAGGTTGTCCAGGAGATGGGAAATGGGACCCAGGAAGACAATCTCCATGGTTTCTCCTCTACCTCCCTACTGGACATGCTGAAGGAATTCTCAGAAGTCAGCTATGTCAGGGTAGCCCTTGGTTACATTTTTATGGTAAGTTCACTTATTTACTGGGATGTGAATCAATATAAATTTTTTCTTTATTCCACAATTTCGTCTTCATATTAAGAATTGTTTCCTTCTTTATTTATATAGATAAAATGGCAAACGCTCTAAGAGAAGTATTCAGGAAAAATTGAATTGCTCAGAATTTTAGTAAAGGAAAAAATTAATTGCCCAGTTTTTTAGAAGTTTCTTTTTACATAGTCACATTGTGTTTTTATTTAATGACTATGTATTTATGAATGACTACAAATTTTGTATTTTCTGTTTTTTTCAGCTGGTGTATGCAATTATTTCTCTGATGCGGTGGACAGATTTTGTGCAATCACAGAGCGGTATAGGTATGGCAGGTGTCCTCCTTGTAGCTCTGTCTGTGGCAGCAGGTCTGGGAATATGCTCTGTACTTGGCATCAGGTTCAATGCTTCTACCACACAGGTGAGAATTTATTGTGCAGACCTAGAGAGAGATGCAATTTACACAGTGAGGATAAGAAATTAATCAAAGAGTGATCACATTTGTAATGAGCTACATTGATTAATTGATATGTGTTTTTCTAGTAGTGAAGGGGCTGATGTTCACATGTTTGCAGGTTCAAACTGTTTATAAGAGAAGATCTGTGACAGTGACTCTACTGTACAAATGACTTATTTTAGTATCATGCAAAATTTGGCCACAGAACACTTCGTTCATTCTTAGCAAAATGATTTCCCCTGATGTGCATATAGTAATATAATCCTGAGAAAAATAACCAGGGCAATTTCTGTGTTGAGAAATAACAAGGCTTAGTATGGTGGTCCTAGCAGGCAGCAGGTGGCCTGGGAGGGATGGGCTTTGAAGAATAACTCCAGGTTCACAGATAGCCCTGATACTGATTACACACCAGCCAATGGAGAAGGAAATAGGGGAAATAGAATTTACAGGGTTGAGAATATGTATGGTTTAGTAAGGTGTCACTTAACCCCAGCAAGATTATGATGTTTTGAAAAGGGGTATCAGTTGCTGTTTGTCCTCCAGGTATAGTTTTCTTATCAACCATAGATGCAGTAGTTTTGGAGTATTTTTGGCTGTGACTTTCTCCGGGACCCACTTAGAGCTGAGGCTGATTTGAAACATGCATGTCTATAGATAGGTACAACATGGTGGATATTATTTTTATATATTTTGTCTATGTGCAAGCAGATTTAAAATTTTTCCTAACCTTATTTTGCGCCCCAATGCAGATGGCTGCAATATTGCAGGTCAGTTGCAACATGGCACCATACAAAGTTGGAACAATTGCATTATGGGCCTTGTAACAATGGATTAAACCAGCCATATGAAGTGAAAGCAACAAAGCTCCTCCTAAACTAACAGATTCCAAGTTTAAATTTGATCCCCACGGTCGTTTCTTAATGGATGTGTGCTGACTTAATGAAGGGGGGTCCTGCATGTGGACACAGACTGTTGCCTTCCGATTATTGGCCTTCATGAGGGGATAAATTACCACTACATCCATCACATTGGGTCCCATTCACATTTGGGCATATCATTGGTGTAATAAGTGAATAAAATGGCACACTGATCCTTGTCCCATCTTTTATCTGTAGGTGTTGACTGTTGACAATCTAATTATTTGGCTAACAGTGACCAGGGGGGCATTCAAAATACATGGGTAAACAACAAGACAAGGACACAGTTGTGTACTATGAAAACTTTTTCCACAACAATCAGCTGCCCAAAAGTGACAACCGTGTGCACATTCATGTGGAAGAAGAAATATTATGAAATTAGTGCGGGATTCTTTGCGTTGTTTTGTCAGGCCTAGTCTGTATTTGACTTTGTCTGTTTTGTCGTTTGGTCTCACAATGAGGCAGGTTATGCCACCTGCCTGGCAATATGACCCACTCTCTTGCCACGCCATGGTGGTCTGCCTAAACATACACATGGAAATAGTTAAAACAGGGATAACCAAACAATTTAATAGATCAATATTTTTGATATGAAAGTAAAAATTAGTATGAGCACATTCTTCTATTGCTTTTCAGAAATTTTAAAATCATGCTGATTCAAGTTTGACAGCTCTTTGCAGTATTATTTTTTAATTAGAATATCATTACATTATACACGGGATTGATAAGAAATAACCTTTTCTATTTTAGATTATCCCCTTCCTTGCCTTGGGTCTTGGAGTGGATGATATGTTTTTGCTAGCACATACATTTGCTGAAAATGCTAAAAACAAAGAAATCTCTTCAAAGGTAGGTTTCTGATTTGTCATAGTTGCTGAAGTAAATTGATATTTTAGCTATTTTGATCTTGTTCCTTGACAGTATATTGATCCAGAAAACTATAGAATGGAGCATACATAAAATGAACCAGATTAAGTTTCTTTGTCATGGGCTTTTAATAAGCATTTCAGGCTTTTTCGGACGACATTGAATAAAATTGTCTCCTATCTGTAGCATACCAAGTAGAACCAGTGTTTAGAAATTATTCAAGTGTGAGGACAGATATGAAAGTCGGGCACAGTTGACTGCTTTTATATGAGCCATCTCCAATTCAGTAGAGTTGAAATTTATCCACATGAGCAGTTTTTAGTGTAAAGTTTAAGGCTCTACAAGTCACCATGGTTTATGGCTTCAGTCACCCAACCACGCTTGGTCAGTAACATCTTTTGAAATTTAATTTACCGAGCCGTATGCTATATATTGCCACAGGGTAGGTTCTAGCCCCTCAGGCTAAACTAAAACGTTCTTTCATAACAGTTTGTTGTTCACAAGCCAACGGCTTTGGCAGTTTATTTGAAATAGTAACTTTAAAAATCTAAAAGAAATAACATTGAGAGAATGTGTTGACTTTATTGCTGATGCCTGTAAGCAGCTGGTGCTAATCATAGGAATTTCATATTTTTTGGAAACTGAACATCCATTCCATGACATTAAATAGGGCTTTTGAAATGCATTTAAGCCTGGCAACATCTTTCTCTCTGAATAGTATTCACATCTAGTTCTGGCAGAATTGAGTTCTTGACTGCCAGGGTGGACAGTGTAATATATTGCCTTGAATATTGCCTCAAATCTTCCACCACATTGTGTGGTAAGGATACCAACCAACAATGGCTTCACCATATGGAGAGAGGGCAGCAGTTTAACCATCTGACCTATTTAGAATAAGTGGGATCATTAAAAAAATACAAGGAGTCCAGAGAAGGAACCTTTTAAGTTTATTAAGATAAATCAGCATTCAAGTAGAATACCTTGGCATGGTTTAGAAGAGACCCATTAATTCATATTAAACAACAGTCACCTCTTTAATTTGACCTTATATAGTCTACCACAGTACCAGTGTGTGTGTGGGGTTTCAGCTCCTGCTGAGAGGGACACTTGCACAATGCACCCAAGTTCACTTGAGCATTATGGGTAGCGGAGCCGCCATGATTGTTCTTGGCTGTCTTTGGTAATTGGTCCCACCCCACATATCCTGTTTTCTGTAAAAACAGCTCCCTGTTTTGACTCCCAGAGCTAGGTACTTTTCCACTGCAGTAACATAATTATTGCATAATTTCATTATTTCAATGCATCACAGAAGAATTGCGTGAAGTAAGTATTGTCAGTTCTGATCACTTCAAGGAAAGTTAAGATGTCACTGTGAACTGTTGGTGGTTTTTCCTATTGTTTAGCAAAATGTTTTTCTTCTTGTAAAATTTGTTTTTGTTGTATTGTGTGCATGATGTTACTTAGTCTTAGTTAAGATCTTTTATGTGTCATTCTTTTTGGAATGTAGTAAGTTGTTAATAATTATACATTTTTTCTCAATTGATAAACCCTTAATTTGTATGACTGTTTAATTTCCATTAAGATCCATAAAATCAAGATGAAAAAGTACTTTGAGTACCAAAAAGTGTTTTAGGTTTGTCTTATTTGATATATATTTTTTATATTCCAGGAACAAACGGGTGAATGTTTAAAGAGAACAGGGGTGACGGTGTTATTGACCTCCATTACCAATGCTTCTGCCTTCTTCATGGCAGCCATTATACCCATCCCTGCACTCAGGGCTTTTGTCTTACAAGTAAGTTTAATTTAGAAAATGCTGATAAAAGAGTTTCATTTTGATTTCATTTTTTAAATGGTATTTTTAAGAAATAAAGTCTAGTTTTATTCATTCTGTCACAAACTTTGAATGCCAAAAATTCCAATGGACTGATTTTAAAGCAAAAGTGGCTAAAGAATGTAAATGAAGCATGCTGCATTTGATAAGTTTATAATCAGTTTTTAAAAAACTTTGTAAAAATATTATAAAGCTTTTCTAGAGGAAAAGACAGTAGTTTATTGAAAAGAGTTTATCGTGTGAATATTGGCAGTTATAAGAGGAAAAAAACCTAGTTAGCAGTTCATTATATGCACACTTCATGGGGAAATAGTATCTTGGATTGAGACTGGAGTCAGTGGTGCCTGGTGAACATAAGAGGCGGCAGTATAAGTGACTACTTTAACATAGCCAACTGTGTGGGGACTTAAAAGCTGAACATTTTGAAAAATGAGACAGGAAGCTAGCAGAGCCTGGGTGGTCAGATAGAGCAGTAAATGCATGCTTTGGGCTGGGAAATCCAATAGAAGACTACAGCCACCTTATCACATTAAGTGCTTTAAGTAGATAGACTTACAAGCTCTTTGGCTCCAGTCAGTGCTAAAAATACATCTTTGGAGGATGGATGCACTAGCATGTAACATTACAACACAAGTTTTAAGCTAGGACACCCAAAGAGGGAAAGGGATTTGATGGATTTAAAGTCTGAGCTGCTTTATGTGACCTAGACACCTTTAATTAAAAACCAAAAATAAGAGAACTTGTAGGGTCGACAGTCATGGCATTTTCATTTTTCATCAGTTGAACTCATAAACAAAGCCTCCACTGAAAGTTCAAGCATGGCAATTACCTTGTTTTTGCCCTCCGTCTCCAGTTATAAGATTACATCAGCAGCTATTATATGTGATTCTTTTTGAAGTTGGAGCCGATCCTTTCAATTGAATTGGAAACCTGATAAAAAGCAGAAGTTGTCTCACCTAGGGCCCTGACAAAGGACCTGGCCTAGGCTTATGTAGAAAGCTGGCAGGGTCACTGTTTTGTGGGAAGACTCTTTTCTTCTCTGAGAGTTTGTATGGCAACTGATCTATAGTGTGCGGTTGATCCTACTTTCAAATACCTTCCGCCTAATTTATCTTTGCCTAACCCAACTTGACTTTTTATGCATTTTATAATTTTGCACCATAGCCAGCTTTTGTAACCTACCACAGTGGCAGGTTTCATTATTGATATTCTTGATGGACCTTCCGAACACATTTGCTTTATACTTACAAAGAATTACTGTATTTTTGAATAAAGTATATGTATGTGGTTTTAAAAGTTTAAAAAAAATTTCTTTGTAGGCTGCCATTCTTGTGATCTTCAATTGTGCTTCCATTCTGTTGGTGTTCCCAGCTATTGTTAGTGTTGACTTGATACGGAAGGAAGAAAACAGAGCAGATGTCTTCTGTTGTTTTCCAGGGTATATATTTAGTTTTTAAGTAACTGTTTGCAAATATATCTTCAGTTTAAATTCATGATTCACATTTAAAATTAGTTTGAATTGATGGATTGATGTTGAAGTCTACATCTTAATCGTGTTATTTTCTAGCTAAATGTTTTGTTCTGGGAATCTCAATATAAATAGATTTTTGAAAAATGTGATGAACAAATTATACATTAACTCTCTCCATTTCAGAACAAGTACAACTGATGTTGTTGAACTGGCTCCACGAGAACGCCATACAGAGCATGTGGCTCCCCCTGTCTACAGAGAACCCAGTCCACCACCCAGCTACCAGACTATAACCCACACAAGTGCTGGGGGTGACCATGCAATCACAGTGCTGGGACCACCACAAAGTGATTCCCCAGTGTCAAGACAGGTGTCACTGTCATCAGGTAAGACTGTACTTTAAGTGGTATCCAAGTACCACCTTAAGATCCTGCAGAGAGCACAGGCTTTATGCCCATACATTACTTTATTTGAACTGATGATTAAGACTTAAATCTTCCTTTCTGTAGTTTCATTCTAATCTCATCATACTGTAGAGTAGACTAGAGAAAATCTTTGAAGCAGATTTCTGTAGGAATTTTGTAAAAGAGGCTATGTATAAAAATCAACTCATTAATGCATTTAAGTTTAAAGAAATGGCTACTCTTTCTTCAGTTGGCCCTCCATCTGCCTCTTCGTCACGCCAGTGCCTGACACCTGACGAGGGACCTACATGCCGTGAGCACTGTGCACAGACCCAACAGGAATGTTGCCATTTTTCACTCACAAGATTGGCCAAGTCTAAGTATGGTCCCATGCTGGAAACTACACCTGCTAAAGTAAGGGCTATTTTGATGATTAAATTTGCTTTTCTTAAATGTGTTATTTTCAGTTTTTAAAGGCATAAATATGGTTGCAACTTAAGAAGAATACCACATGAGAACAGTCATGGTTGCATTTCTTGTAATTCTATTTTAAAAAATGTTTGGATGATTGAGAATGGTTAAATGCACAAAAATGTTAATAATGAAAATAATAGATGGTAGTAATAACTTTATGAATTATCTCCATCCCTTTCAGATTCTGGTTGGAGTCTTGTTTATAGCCCTGCTTGTGTTTGGAGTATGGGGGATAGTCAAGGTTAAAGATGGCCTAGATCTCACTGACATAGTGCCAAGAGATACGAATGAGTGGAAGTTTCTGGATGCACAGGGGAAATACTTTGGGTTTTACAACATGTATATTGTGACAAAAGTAAGTAGCACAGTTTTGTATCAGTATTTTGGATTTATGTAAAGTGATGCCATGGCGACATGTTTACCATGACAGACCAAAGATCCAGATGCTGGATGAAAGTACCATCTTCTGTCAGGTCAATGAGTAGAAAGTAATTTATATATTGTTGAGAGGTGAAGGGCCATTTTGACTTTATTTTCAATTGTTTGCCCACTGACCTGTTGCAGTCACAGTCATTTCTTCCTCATTACTGTCATAACGCTGCTACTGGCAAAGAATAATTTCAGTAACAATCTTGACCTTTTTATTCATTGAAGATTACAGAATGGCCCAGTGCAGACACATTAAGTAGGCAGTAGTTCTCACCTGTATTCAAAATAGCTGCAAACAATTTCATGCTCCTGACATTGACATCAGCTAAATTTCTAAAGTAGATGGTGTCCTGAAGCTAGTCATTCTTTTCTTTTCTTTCTTTCTTGCATTTTTATTGTGCTTCAGTAAATACATAATTAATGGTAACATTGTCTATATTTTCCAGGATAGTATAAACTATCCCAACCAGCAGAAAATGATGTTTGCTTTGCATAAAGAATTCTTGAAGATCAATAAAGTTATCAAGAAGGAGGATGGGACTCTGCCAGATTTTTGGCTAGAATTGTTCAGACAATGGCTGCTTGGTAAGAAAATTTTAAACACTGATGGATTTATCAGTTTTAACCGTAAATTTTTTTCTGTGGGATTCATTTTATTCATTTATTTTTTGTAGCATTCTTTACTATATCATTTGTCTTTGTCATTATGTTGAATGTAAACATTTTCACCCTGTGCATCATTCAAAGTTTGGTTTGATCAGATGTCTAATTTTTAAAAGAAATGTGGCAGTAGCATGTAAGGCAACTTAAGGTATCCATGCTCCATTTGCATAAGGAAAAGCAGCATGAGGGAATTTCAGTCATCCCAGTCTTTTTATATATGATACACATATCGGGTGTCAAAATTAACTGACTTGCTGACAAAGATGTAATATGTTTAAACTTGAGGAATAAAATTATGGTGACAGTTATTCTCCAAATAAATGAAAAAAAGTACTAGTATGAAGTGGTTCAAAATTTTTTATGAGAAAAAATTGAATAGTCAGCAATGTCAGCCACACACGAAGCAATTTGTAAGAAACTGTATCTGTGGGTTTGAGAGTGACTTTGACTTGAGTGCTCCCTAATGGGCTACCAATTTCCCTGTATTCTGTTTGGTCAAGCAGCTGTGGCAGATGAAACCATTAGATGTGTGCCACTTAAGTTTCTGACAGTTCAGGTACACATGACTTTGTGTACACCTTGGGATCTGCACAACCAAGTTCTTACAGTGAATTGTTGGGGTACTCAAACATTTTCATTATTTGTCTGCATTCAGCCGCTTGTTATCTTAAAAATTGAACTTTCTCAATGAGAGTCAATCGTTAGAATAGTTTTGCATAGTTGTACATTAAAGTATCTTTTTGTTTCTGCTATTCACACTATTAAGAAATGTGAGACCACACACTAAGTTCAAATTCCATGCTTCCATTCAAGTTCCCCAAGTGATTGCCATTTTGGCATGGTGCTTACAAGGCACAGTGCACTTTCTGCACTTTTTTTCTTCATCTCCATAGTAATACAGTGGAACTTAACCAGTCGGGAGTAGACTGGTTTAAAGCATGAATGAAAAAGTGTGTAAGACTGGGCTTTGTATACTAATAACACTGGGGCAGAAATGCTGGGGAAAAAAATAAAAGGCCACCTTAGGTTTAACTCAAAGCAAGTTCTTTTTTGCCACAAATTATGTATTTTTAGTTTTATTTACACCATCTACTAAAAGAAAAACTTGGAGCAAAAGTAGTTGAAATTGATTTTGTTGGAATTGGGGGTTTTCATTTCTTAGAAATAACACATGCTTGCATTGTTTGGCAACATATTGCTTTTCTCAAAAATTAGTTTATCATATCACATAGCAACTTTTGGGTCACACCTTAAACAAGAACAGAGAACAGAAGTTCTTAAAGCGGGCGTGTTGTTTGACACATTTCAATCACGCCCTATTGTTATCAAGACCTGGCAATTAAGAACTGATGAAAAAAATAGAGAAGTCAAATTTAGGCAGTAACAAAGTCTTGGTGTAAGATGGGAGGGGCTTCGTTCAATGTTTTCACTTACAGTGTTATTTGAATAACACATATTTCAAATATTTAGGAGAACATTTCAGTAAGATAAGATTGAAACCATTAACTTTCTATCTAAAAATAAAGTATTTTGAAGAACCCATCTTGCTAAGTTTCCAGTCATTTAAAATATTTATGGAATCATTTCACTGAGATAAACTTGAAACAATTTATTTCCTATCTAAAAATAATGTATTGAAAAAACAAAGTTGTTTTAGTTCCAGTCAGCAGAAATGTTTTTGGACTGTTCATTGATACAGGGGATGGGTTTTTAAGTATCAAAAAAAGTTTTAAAATAAGTATTTTAGGACAGTTAGGTACAATTTAAGTAGGATTAGGATGCACAGGTTATGAGAACATGTTCAAGAAATTTGTTGTGAAGGAAGAAGTGGGCATTTTTAATGATTTGTTTTATGAGGTAACTTGGGTATGTTTTGCTTTGGCCTAATGAACTTGTCACCAAATTCATGGTATATTAGAAGATTTTTTCAAAGTTTTTAAAGTTTTTTCAATTACCAAGGGAGAAATGAAATTGATTGGTTATTACTTAAACATAGATTGTACTTTGATGAGGAAAAGTATGATTTATCTTTAAACTTTATCATGAAAACTGTAGCATAGTAAAACCCCTTACTCTTTGTAGATTTACAGCTGGCATTTGATCAAGACTGGAGTAGTGGCTGCATTACCACAGATGGCTGGTTTGCAAACTCCACAGAGGAAGGCAGATTAGGATATTTGTTACTGATACAGACAGGGGATGTGGATGACCCATACAGGAAAGAACAGGTAAGACATGTTTTTCACTCTTAAATATTTTTGTGTGCAGGGAACCATGTTTTATGCAATACTGGAAATAACATACAGAATAGACTACAATGTGTTGTTTATGAAATAAAATCTAATGAAGAAAGAAAAAGAAATAATTGTGTACTTGTTGTTTTTAGGCTGCCACTAGCAGACTTGTAAATGATCAAGGCATTATCAACCCTCAAGCTTTCTACAATTACCTTACTGCCTGGGTTACCAATGATGCCTTGGCCTATGATGCATCTATGGCAGAGATCAAACCTGAACCTCAACACTGGGTCTACGATCCTTCAGACCAGATGGAACTGAGAAGTATGTAATAAATTAATTAAATGCTTGTAATGTTTACTGGTACAAATATATGTAAAATTTGACTGTATTTGGTTTTTAAGATAAAGGATGGTAACATTTGACCATATTTGGTGTTTAAGGTACACATATAAAAAGGTGTTGTTAACCCATTTGTAAGGCATGAAAGAAAAGGCACACACACAGAGAAAGATTAAAAAATTGATGATAACTAACCTTATTTTCTTTTCTTTTACAGTTCCCAAAGCCCAAGCCATTTTGTACAGTCAAATGCCTTTTTACTTGAACAACATGGTGGACAATCAAGATGTCATAGCCACCATTGAGGAAATTCGTAAAATTTGTGACTCTTACACAAACAATGGACTAGCAGTTTACCCATCAGGAATACCATTTACATTCTGGGAGCAGTATTTGCATCTTCGTTTCTACCTCTTATTGGCTCTGATCTGTGTCCTGGGGGTAACTTTTCTGGTGATCACCCTGGTTTTGATGAACCCCTGGGCAGGATTTATGGTGGTAAGATAATATTAAGTGTAGAAGACAATACTTATAATATTTACTGTATTGCTAGACTTATGTTTCACAAGCAGACAAACATTATGTAACCACGCACTGCTGGAGGATGTAGGTTTAAAACATACACATATATCTCAATATCAATGCTGAGATGGGATGTGATAGCTTTGGTCACTGCAGTAACCCAGACTGGCAGTCTAGTCTTGTCTTGTGACCTAACATCCAGCTCACTTGATAAATACCACACAGCACATGACTCTCCACAGTACTGATCTAGACCTCTTTTCATGAGGAGACCACTTGATTGGTTATTTATGCATGGGCATGAAGTCAAAAGTGATCCACTTGGGTGGGAGTCCTGTGTGTCATCTGTTAAGTCCAGGGCTTATACAAAAACGCTCAGCACGTTAAGTCATGTTGGTTTGATTTGATTTGTTAGGGAATCGTCGTCGCTTGATAAAGAAGCAATATTGGAATTGTTCTTAACAAAAGAGAAATAGATATTATGTAATAGATACTTTTAAAAGCATAAAAGTAAAACTTATATTACCATACCAGTTAGCAGTGTGACAATATGACTGATGTCCATGGGCATTCCTCACTAGCAGGATTAAGTACAGTTTTGTACTGTCGAAAAAGTAGTTGACATGCACACTTGTCACTAATGGATAGCATAATGTGTTCTCACTGCGAGTTAATATATTGTGTGTGGTCCCATGTCAAAGCCGCAGTCACTGGTCAGTTCAAAAAGTAGTTCTCACTGGGAGAGATGACCCCAGGCTGACCACAGGGTTAGCACTATGGTAGACCACCAGCCATTTGTGCCAGACTGGATTTTTTTTTTTTTTCGTAATGAAAAGTATCAAATTATTAAAAACCCACTAAGTGATGGTAATTTGGTCACACCAAAATGCTGTTGTCTCAGCAGGCCAACTCATTCCTCAACCTTGCCATCCTCGACCACACACATTGGTTAGTTTCCTTGTCTCATATGTGCTGCCATCTTGTCATATGCCACACAAACTGAGAGCTTGAATGAAAAGAAAATTAAATATAATATGACACTTTGTGCTCCGTATATACTTTGCTCAGCAAAAAAAAAAAAATTGTCAAAAGTTAAAAAAATGGATTATCATCTGAGATATGTTAAATTGAAGAAAAGACATTGAATATGCCTTTCCCTTTATATAATGTATATGATACAATTTTTAGATGTTTCTGGATTTTTCAGGTGATGGTGCTGGCCATGATAGTAGTGGAACTTTTTGGTTTCATGGGTCTGATTGGAATCAAGCTCAGTGCCATCCCTGCTGTCATTCTCATTGTGTCGGTGGGCATTGGAGTGGAGTTCACTGTGCACATATGTGTGGTAAGTTTACTGACTTTATATTAACACAATTGAATAGAAAACAGGTGATTATAGAGTTAAACATTTTTATAAGTATATATTGTGGTCTCTATGCTCATGTTGCATCTGTTTTTTGTAGCATGATGAATAAATTTTGTTAAATTAATTTATAAATCCAATCTACATAAAAGAGTCATTGTATTTTTAGGGTTTCATCACTGCCATAGGAAGCCGTAACCGGCGTATGCGTATTGCATTGGAGCATATGTTTGCACCAGTGATTCATGGGGCCATATCTACTCTGCTGGGTGTGGCCATGTTGGTGGGATCAGAGTTTGACTTCATTGTTAGGTGAGTGGAGAACTGGGGGCAGGAGAGACAAAGTTTTGTGCTTTAGATTTGATAGGAGTTCACTTCTGTATGTTTAAAAGAAGTGAGTGTGAATAAATTCATGTGTCCTAGAGTTCATGCTGTTGAATAAAGAAAAATATCATGGTAAATATGTAAAAGGAAGTTATCACCTGCATCAAGGTTTTAACTAAAAGAATGTCGAATGTGATAGACCTTTTGTATGTGGTGGTGTTCTCCAATGTAAGCTAGTCTATTTTGGAGTGAAAAGGTGATAACCACACGATGCTGTAGTTATTAGAGCAGAAAGAGACCACCCAGGCAGGAGTGTGTTGTGTTCAGGTGATAAAAAAAGAACTGCAGTTTATGATCTGTTTTATGTGAACCATGCAGGCGTACCTCATCTTTAAAATTGTTGAAGTTCATAGTTCAAAGCTCATTTTATAACTTCAGGTTTGGGTAAACCTGCCACAATCTTTTTTGTCATTTTTATGAGCACGCATATTTTTTATGTCATCTCCCAGCTGCGAATCTTTGGGAGGTTGTCATATTTTATAGTAGTTAAAACTGCACCCAGATTTTGCTGCATCCTGGACATTAAGCAAATAATAATTTATCACTTGGTGAAACACACTGACAAGTGTTATTTGCTCAGTACAGGAATTTTAAGAATTGAGGAGAAATTTTAAAAATGGGTGATTCAAAATATGTAAAAACTTTGTGTTTGCTGGCAACTTGTAATTTTTAGTATTAAAGTTTAACACTTAGGAATAAATAACTTGAAGAAAAGATGGAACAGGTATTGTTGTACTTAGATATGACATATTTTACATAACAGATAGTATGATGCATTTTATTGAAGCCATTACGAAAGTAATGATAAGTAATATGGCACTGGTAGCAAATACGTTGAAGGGGTTCTGTTGATTTTGTATTTATGCGATAAAAAGTTCAACAGTCTTCCTATATTCATCTCAGATTTGCCAAAGAAAGCAGTGGGTTGCTAGGTGCATTTATTGAGATCCAAGGCATTTTATTGAGAGCAGACTTCTCAGATTATGTCTGCCAAGGTATCTTAGTGAGAGGACAATTATGTATATAACTGCAAACAAAAAGAGACTTAGGAACATGCCAGTTAAAGGTGTGTGTTTGTGACGAAAATCTGGGAAATTTATGACAACAGTAGATTGACTGAAGCCACAAAACTTCCTGAAAGCCACAAAGCTGGTACTGTTTAGGAATTAGTGCAGTAGACTCTGTTTATTACCACCAAATATGCTGGAGCTGGAGCATAAGCTTGCTGTCATTAGTAAATACATATATAGTGTAAATTCTGCTGCAGTAGCTGAGAGCTGGATTTTTCTGGTGTTTATGTTGCATGTTTTCTGATGAGCTGGGCTGTGTATAGTGTTCTGTGTGGTCTGTGTGCTGGTGAGATAGGCAGTAGTGCCAGCTACACAAATAAACCCCAGAGGTCAGCAAAAATGGAGGGAGAGGGTATGGCGAGCATCAGTGTCAGCTGATGTTTAGACAAGTGGTAATACTAGATTTCTGCTTATAGTTGTGGATGTTTTTGCAAGCTTGGTTATGGGTACTTAAGTCCCAATGGAAACTAAACTTGGCCAGGACCAAGACTTTTCCAATGTATTTATTAAATATACAGAGGAAGGGCCTTTACTTTTATGAAATGTCACACAGTGGGGTATAGGGCATCAATCCACACCTAGAGCTCTATATGGAGAGGTAGTAAAATTCACTTAAAACTGCACCCTTTGCCACAATGAGGAGTTTCAAGATCATTGAAAAAACTGCTGCTTTTATACAGTCAAGAATAGGCACCCAAATAAAACAATTTAAAATGAAAAATGTCACATCTGCAGGGAGGCTTGATTTGCTGAAGATGTACAGAGCTGGCACCTTATATAATAAAAGTGCCAGGGGATTTCATTACAACATCAGGCATTTAACATATTTCAACAGGACAGTTACATTCTTTTTTGTTGACCTCATTAAAAATAAAGAAACTATAGAAGTTGAGGAGACCCAATTATGATTGTATCCTTCATTATGATCTTTTTTGTTTCAGGTATTTTTTCAATGTGCTGACTGCGCTGGTTGTGCTAGGTGTGCTGAATGGACTGATATTGCTGCCAGTGCTGCTCTCAATATTTGGACCTAAGGGAGAGGTGAGAGGTTTTGAGTAATAATTTTAACAGTTGCCACTGCTTTTAAAATGTCAGTTCTACACAGTTATTTCACACATTTGACCTCGTGTCTTGTACAAATTGTGTTGATGTTAAAGAAAATGTGCAAAAATCCATACCATGACAATTAAAGAATTTCCTGCAATATATAGCACAGTGCAGGGAGTTACTAAGAAAGAGCCTTTACAAATATTAAAAGTCATAGAGTTTAACTATTTTGAACATTAGTTGGCAACTAATTTCACTTTGAATTTGTATTTTTAGGTTCAACCTAAAGACAATCCAGATAGATTATCCACCCCAACCCCAGAAGCCACACCCCCACCCCAGCGTCCCCCTCGTGCCCTCAGTCGCAGGGTGTATCCAAGAATGCCTTCAGACATATCACTTACCACTATATCCGAAGAACCTACGCAGTATTCATCACATGAGATCATAGTTTCACCAGAAGTGGTTGTAGAGACGACCATTGGGGCAGATTCAGGGACCCCAGCTTCTTGTAGTAGTACTTCAAGTAGCAGTAGTAATAAAAATGTAAGTAGATAATATGGTGGATTGAAATGTAATTATTCTCAAACTTTCCATATTTATATTATGGTTCACTTTTATAATGTGGTAAGGAAAAATAGCTTGAATGACAACATTTAACCACTGAGATCTCCATAGAGCTGAAGATATTTAGCATTTTCCTATATATAAGAATGTTTGAAGTTGGATGTATATTACGGTATGCTGTAAAACTAGATGTTCCATTGTTGAATTCCAGAACACTTCTTCATTACCCCAGTCTTCACAGGGTATCCGCCATGTCACTACTGTGAGGACGAAAGCTACAGTAAAAGTAGAAGTACATCATCCTGTACCAGGTAAGCTACAGTAACAGCATTATCCAGTTACAGTGAAGGAACATCATAACACTGATACAATACCAACATTAAGCACTGGGTTAACTTATACTGCATTGTGCCCATTATTTGTTGGTTAGTTGCATTCAGTTTTACATCAAGGATGAAAAGTGTAGCCATTTTCTCCTGTGTTAATGCAATAACTGTCTAAATTGTGTGATAAGGCATCCTGAATGGATAAATTAGGGAATGATATAGAGATGATGATTAACAATTCTGCCCCTTATAAGGAGTGTATTGTTATATAAAGGTGATTGTGATAAATAATGATTATGGAAGGTGGGATAGGGATGTGTTAAGAAAAACCTTTTGTCATGTTTCAGGTACAGTAGACCAAGAACACAGTTACAAAAGTAAAAGAAGGAAGTTAAAGGAATTGGAAGGGTCAGATTCTGATTCAAGCAACAAGTCATAACAGTAAGTAAGATTATTAAATGGAAGTCTTTAAGGACCAAAAAAACATTCAAGCACAGATTTAGAATCTGGAAAATAAAAAATCAGATAACCATTTTAAGAGAGTACATAGTTCTTGTTTCAATTTCCCTCCAAATTGACAGAGTCTGGCAGAGACGGGTTCCCCAGTGATGTTTATGTTTTCATGACTAATGAAAACAAGACAGAACAAGCTCAGCTTGGTTGCAGTCGTGATTTCTATTACTTAAATGTCTTAGTAATTGTTATTACAAAATATTGGATGTCTTTCCAAAGCATCTGTTCAAATAATGGAACATGTCTAGAGATGTGTCTAGAGATGTCCTGGGTTTATTTGCCTGGAAGCTAGATAAAGGTGTGAAAGTAACCTGTGCCTACACACAAATTTAACATCTCCCAAGGCTAAAATGGTGTTAAGGATGTAGAATTATCAAGTGCATGTTGCCCTTTGAGTGACAGTTAAATGCATGGGAATTTTTATTTATGTTTTAAAAAGCTTCACGTAAAAAGGGATAATCACAAACACCTTGTGAATCTTGATTAAATCCAACTGGATGATAGTAAAAAGATTTCCAGACAGATTTATAAGATTTTGTTTTGTTATTTCAGGTTGTTTGAGCAGTGTCTGATGTCACACCATCCATTTACCACTCTTTGGTGCTGGACCTCACAGTGAAAGCAATATTCTTTGTGTATGGACTTAATTTAATTTTTATATAGGTTGTTATGTGTAATTTAATGTCCTTGTTTTATACAGAAGTGTATATACACAGATGCTATATATCTGTTTGTACAGTGTATTGTATTATGTAAGCTGAAAGAGGGCATCAGTTGTGTGTCAGCTGATTTAACTAGTTCCCAGGTACCAATACAGGAATGTAAAATACTCGTGTGTTAACTGTAATATACTCATGTGTATTAACTGTTACATACTGGTGTGTATTAACTGTTGCTTATTCATGTGAATTAAGTGTTAAATACTCAAGTGTGTATGTAGTGTTTCCACATTGTAAAATACTCATGTATGAAGTATCAAGTACTGTCAAATACTCAGTACTTTGAGGTTTATTGACCACTAAGTATTTATTTGTCAATGGGATATGAATAGGTAGCATGGTGAATGTTGCCATATTTTTATCTGGTCTCTTTTCATAGAGATTATTTTATTTTTGTTATATTTGTATAGTTTTCATAGATTCATAAGATTTAGTTTTACTTTATGGTACCAGTAGCATCATCATCATAGTTTTTTTTTACACATATTTTATGTCATAATATAAGTGGCTCGTCTTGAGTAATGCCACCCAGTGAGCCAGCTGCAGTGCTGCATTGTCAGTTTGACTAAGGTGTGGCTAAGACATGTTTTACATGTACATTATATTTTAAATGTATACTTATGTAAATTCAAACTGAAATCACCATTTTAATAATTAAGTCTTGTTGGCACATAGCCAACTCTGTGTGTAATATCACTTGTTGTATTATGAGCAGCACTGCCCTATGACAGTGTGTCCGGTTGGAGTAGATGGACCACCTTTGTGTTCACTGGGGGGCACCCATAGTTTAAGTAGAATGGGTTGTGCCTTGTTTTGATTAGGGGCACCCATATTTACGAGTAGAACGGGTTGTATTATTATTGTTGTTATTATTTATAGTATGAAATGTGTGGCTGATCACACAGCTGCAATCAAACTCTGTAGTCAGTGAAACAAAGTTCTCTGTATTTGCATAAATTTTTTTTCAAATATTTTTATAGTTGCCTTCTATAGTTGATTTCATGCCCCAAGATTTTACAGAAGAAAGTTGAAAAACCTCCAGAATCCTTGTAATTACACTTTAATATATTTACATTGTGTACAAACTCTGAGACTGTGATAGCAGAAAGTCAGAATATGGAAAAAGTAATTATGCTAGTATTTTAGCCATGCAGATCACCAGACAGATGGTGTCACTTGCAGTTTGCCATCTTGTCTTAGGATTTAGCATAACAAGTACTGGTGTAGGAGCAGAAGGTATTGGTTATGTGTTCACCCATCAATTCATTTTAACTATGCAAAAAAGACGAATGATAAAATAAAAATATTTTATGAATATGAAATGTTCTTAAGTTTCTTATTGTTTGTGGATATTTCACCATGTGAAACCTATGGCCCTGTAGGACAGGCTGTCAAGAGAACATGGACTAATTAGAAGTTGTAAATACCCCTTTGCAGTTGCTATCGGTTTCTCTGGTAAAATAATAGAATAAGTGTGCACAAAAAGATTTGAATAGTACTTGGTCCTGGTTTCCCACCAAGTAAGTGTTTCTAAGCAAATAGTGATTAAGACAACTGTTACAGAAGCTTGCCAAGCCCTGCAGGGAAATCTCATTCTAAACTATTGTCTGCCTTGTAAACACAGCAGTCTTATAATGAAGTGAAACATATACCATGTCACTGAACATCGCACTTTTTAACAACTTCCTCTTGAAGACTCTGCCTCAGCCCACCAAAGCAAAAAATAAAAAGAATTAAAATTGCACGTGAAGGGTGACATGGTGTATCTTGAGATTGACAGATTGAAGGCAACCATGGTTGCTCTTTTATCTAGAAAATGGAACAGCAATTCATTCAGAACATTTGAATTGTACGCTTTGAAAAAGAAGAAGGTTTTTATTGGACATAGGATAACATTTAAACAGATTTTTTGTTAAGACCAATTCAACAATTTTAACATGATTTCATGTTTGGTTATAAAGAATTGTTGGAATAAACCCTGTAAAAGGTTTCCCTGATCATGGCCGAAAGTGTGATACCATATTCTGACCTTTTTTTCTCTAAAACGAAACTTATCATTGTTATTGTACTATGGAAAAAGTTTTCACAAAAGCTTAATTCAAACAGCGATCAGACAGTATGTAGTCATGTCATGAAAAATATTTAAGTCCTCTATTTTCAATTAAGAGAAGTATGGAAGAACAGGTTTTATGTACTGACATTTCACATAGCCTCCAATTATAAATAACTGAATCTTAAACACCAATGATACGGAATTTTTGCAGCCTTAGTTTACCAAAATGACATTTATGCAACAGACCATTTACCAATCTCAGAAAAAATGGAAATATCCTAGAATAAGTTTCTAAATATATATAATACATCTAGAACTGCAGACATCATCTTGAATGAGTACACAGAGTAAGTTCTTTGTGTCATTTATTGACTATTGTAGAAAATTCCTGTTCAGAGCCTTACAATCACTCCTGAAGGAAATCTATTGAGTCAGTTCCCAGCATCGACACCTCAGTCCAAGGACAATCCTTTGCTGATCAGGAAGGCCTCTTGGGTTGGTTCTCTGCCCAGGAAATTTTTCAGTAACACATCACCATCCTAGTAAACAAAAATATATATTACAATATTTGTTCTAGTTAGAGATCAATCAAGAGCCAATTCAAACTGTTAACCTCAACCAATTTTTAAAATAAATGACAAGATTGCATTATTGAAATGTTTTTTAAAATTCAACATCAGAAAAATGGGGTACTAGTAATTTACCAATGATGCCACAAGTAAGTTGATTTGATGAAATTATCTAGTTCAGTCTAAACTTACAACAGAGCCACCTGGTTTGAGTATATAGTTCCTGTAGTCCATGCCAACTTTGGGGTTCATTATGCCTTCCTTCTTGAAGCGAGAGTGGAACATGTCCATGCTGAACACCTCACTCCACTAAAACAACAAAAAACTTGAACTGATACAGTTTTCAAATTTTACTCTAAATAATTAATTAGCATAGCTCATTTATCAATAAATATAGAACAACCATGTGAAAATCATGATTTATAAATTTTTAAGCTGATATGTGAAGAAAGGTTCTATAATGTGCTAACGGGCTTCTCTAAAGCAGTGCAAATCTGTATAGTTTCCCTCTGCAACATTAGGGTGCCCTTGTCACAGCCCACTAGAGCTTCAACTTTTTGAACCTTATAATTCAATAATACAGAGTATACATTTTATAGCAATAAGGACAACATCTGCAGAAGACAATACGCACCATGTAGCCATAATACTGTGCATCATAGCCATCTGCCAAATGGCCAAAAGCTGCAGGCATGTTAGTACCTGGAGTGGAGGGAATGTTCATGATTTCCTGAGTCAGTTCTGCAAATAACGTTGCAGTATCTGCCTAAAAGGAAATAAGAAGGTATTTTAATATCAAGATAACTGATTAAAAATTAGCAAGAATGTAAGACTGATATTAGTGAACAAGTCTTAAGAGAACAATTGTCTATAATATACTATATTAAATTTTCAGCCTATAAAAACAATTCAATGAACTGCAATATATGAAGTAACAATGAGAAAATATTTTCTGTCAAAGCTTTGCAAATGCATATTTTAGGGTGTAAAACCTAGCAACTATCAACATGTACCTTTGCACGGGTGTGGATATTTTGATCAAATGTTGCCAATGCAATCTGCCTAAGATTGAAAATGCCAGCATTTGCTTTACGGGACTTGGTAAGTTTTTCCATAAGGTCATCTGGAATGGGACTGTTGTCCTTGTAATGAGCAGACATGCGCTGCAAAGGTTCCTTCTCCCAGCACCAATTCTCCAACATCTGTGATGGTGCCTCCACAAAATCACGTTCCACACTAGTGCCACTAGCAATGGTAAAATTTACTTCTTTATTGTAAATTCAATACAATAGCTTCTGTCCAGCTTTGTCTGTTTCACAATTATTTCAAGCAGAGATTTAGTTCACTGTGCCTCTTTAACCATATGCAACTAATTGCTACAATATATCATTTGTTTTTATGTTTTTATGGACAGCTTACCTGAACATTTTGAAGTCTGCTTTAGCACAAAGCTGGTGCATTACATGACCAAACTCGTGAAAGAAAGTTTCTACCTAAAACAGAAATACCAACAGTTATCCTACCTGAACATGACAAAGTCAGCCTGTCCACATATATCATGCATCACATGACCAAACTCATGGAAATATGTCTCCACCTGAGAACACAGAACACATAAATGTCTTAGTTGTTCTCCCTTCTGGTCATCAATATGTAGGATGGCATATTCTCAAGCTTTAGTGAATGTTTTATCTTTTGACTTCAATTTAACAAGTCATCAGAAAAAAAACTACTATTTTACAAACTGTGGCGTTGTTGAGATGCTATATTGACCAATATTAATTGACAAATATTCTATCAGAACCATGGCTTCAGCAAACATGCATGACAAAACTGCCTCAGACACATAATTATAATTCATTTTTGAAGAAAGGAATTGATTTGTGTAATCAACGTGTCACTTCACAACTTGTGTTCATCGAAACATAATGTTGGCATTATCAATGAATGGACACTTCTTTCACCATTTGATAAAATGAAATGTTGGTGCATTTTTGGTTAGCATAACCATAACATGAATGAGGCAACTAATAATGCTTTTTTTCTAGAGTACATCTTTACCTCATCATGCTCAAGTAAAGATGGCTGATCTTGGGTTGGTTTTGTAAAGTTTGCTACCATGGCAGCCACTGCTACCTGACGTTTGCCATCTCCACCCATACAACCAGCCTAAGGGGAAAACAGAGAACAAAAAACATTTCACTTTGTATAAAGACAGACCAATACAGACAAGCCTGAAAGAGTGTGAATTATCAGAATGGTAATGAAAGGATAAATTTGCCAAAGTATAAAAATCTTAAAAGGACTAATGAACATGAAAGTTCATAAATAACTAAAACATTTCCATATTTACACAGATGCACTTATTCCTATCAATCTTTGTAACAGTTGTCTTCACCTGAAGTCCAAAGCATGCAGCATGGCCAAACTTTCCATCCCTAGGAAACAAGTCAAGGTAGAAATAACCAAGCAGATCTCCACTTGCACTGTCCTTCACACTGTACTGTAAATACAAAGACATAAATAAATCAGAGACTTTCTACTTATATTGTTTTTTGCACTACACTGTCCCATCTTTAAGTGCACCTTGTTTGCTTGTTAAAGAATTCAACGATACACTTTGCTTAGAAAAATTTTTATGTACTGACTCTGTTTGTGTCTCAAAACCTAACTGTTTAAAGAGACTGACTTATAGGAAAATAATAAAAACATATCTTTTACCATTTTGACATCTTCATGCCAAACCTTGGGGTTGGGGATTTCTTCAAACTTCAAGCAAAGTAGCTCCTGTAAGAAAAGATATATATATATTTTAAAAATATTTAAAAAATCACATATCCAAATGTATAGATTATCTCATTTTAAAAAAAGAGGCAAAAGCAGTAATACACAACATATGTTGATTTCAACTATATATGATATCCAAACTTCATTTGTATATAGCTATCAACTTCATCATCAGACAGACGTGGTAGAAATTCCCCAGTTCATGCCATAAAATAATTGCCATCAACATCATGCATGTTTAGGCAAAGAATATTCAAGATAAAAGCAGGAAATATTATTACATGATGTTAGATCGCATTCACAACGATTTGAGCCAGGCTTTACAAATCCTGAGACTAATATGGCGGACGTACATGAAAGGAAAACTGCCTAATCTTTTAATAGTCTCTCCGCCTCTCACACGCCTCCCCACACGTCGTCCCTGCGGGGTACAGTCATTAAATCTC
The DNA here is from genome assembly GCF_051362555.1 of Lingula anatina. NCBI lineage: Eukaryota > Metazoa > Brachiopoda > Lingulata > Lingulida > Lingulidae > Lingula > Lingula anatina. The sequence continues at coordinate 59,910,961 of NC_141767.1, forward strand.
GGCTCCGTTCACCATGTGGAAGCGACCTGAGAAATATTAAGTGCGCATGCTCATCAATTAAACTCGAGGTGAAGAAAGCATGGAGGCGATCGAAGGAAAAAATCTCTTCTGTTCTATTATCTCTCAAAACAGAGATGAAAAAGAAATGAATTGGCCCGTAGAGCAGCAATGAATCGGCTATCTACGGAGATAATGTCACCAGAGATATTCATGGAGATACCTAGCCCCAGTAGACGTATGCAGTCTTGTCAGAGGGCGCAGTTCGTTCTGATGCTGATGTTTGCCTTGTTCCCTACGCCTGATCGAACTGTTTTCATGATTTTGATCCCGATTCATAGCCAATTCATTTCTTTTTCTCAGGTCGCTTCCGTATGGCGAACGGAGCCGAGATTTAATGACTGTATCCCGCAGGGCCGACGTGTGGGGAGGCGTGTGAGAGGCGGAGAAACTATTAAAAGATTAGGCGGTTTTCCTTTCATGTACGTCCGCCATATTTAGTTTCAGGATTTGTAAAGCCTGGCTTAAATCGTTGTGAATGCGATCTTATTCAAATCTCAGGAGAATGATAACGAACGATCAGTTGGGGTGAATGCAGATATCCATACTGGCAGATTTTCATTCAGACCAACAGTAATCAAAATGCTTAATTCACAAATAAAACCACTAGTTTTCGTACAAGTTTCAGAAGTACAGCAAAACCAATAAGATAAGCAATGAGCTCACTGACCTGGTATATTTCCAACAATCCCTTAGTGACTACATGCAGAGGGTAGTATTCTTTGAGTTTTGTATGATCCACTGTGTACTGCCTCTCTTCAACCATGCTCATGTAGTAACGAAGGTCCCACATGTTGAACTTATCATCAAATTCATAGCCATATTTCTCACACTGAAATCACAAAGGTTCACACATAAATGCATTCTTCTCAAATCAAAATTTTGCTAATCTCTACCATATTCATTATATTTACTAAGTACGTTTTAAAAAGACAAATTATTGTCAGTGTGGTATTAAAGTGCAGGAACATGACTGGCTGACAAAATTAGAAATGCAAAACATTGTGAACACTCAGCATTTATCATTTAAATTGCACACTACCTCCTCTTTCTTGTACTCCATGAACACCTTCATCTCTTGATCTTTCAATGGTTGAAGCTTGACAGCTAAATCTTTCAGAAAGGTCTCCACTCTCTCTGGTGTCTTGGCCATTCTCATGTCTAAGATGAATGCAGCATGGTTGGGGAAACCAAGAAGCTCTGCTTTCTGGAAAATCAAACAAAAGAAAAACTTGCTATGAGCATGCATGTTGTTGTCAATAAGATAACTCTTGGCTCCCCTACACTTTAAATGAAATAATGCAAATAATTGCTTTGAACAGCACACCACCACTCATTATCAATGTATACAGGGGTGGTATATGTAATAATACAACAATCTCTGCAGTCTTTTAATAAGCACTTCAATATATAAACTATACCATACATTACTATATATTTAAAATAATACCATACTGTCAAGCATAAATTCTGAATACTTATATTAACAACAATTCACAATAAAGCCAAATGTTACCTTATGTCTCAGCTCAACAAGTTCTTCCAAAATTGGAGTATTCTCTTTCATACACCTGCAAATATTATTTCCTTTGTTTAAATATCACAATGATAAATATGAAAGGCCACAATTCAATAAATAATGAAGCTTCTAAATGTAAATTATCCACAAGAAAGAAAATGTAATTGATACATGTACATACACCTCTCTCACCATGTGGCATTTTTCTCTTTAATATGTTTGGCATTTTTCTCTCATATATGTTCTAATTACACAGATCACTCTAAACCATACCTGGTATTGAAAGCTGTCTCCAGTCTCTTCCTAGTCTCAGGATTCCTGGCCTTTTTCATACATGGGAAGTAGTGAGGGTACTTTAGGGACACTTTGCACTTCCCTTCCTCAGTCTGAAATATGGGAAATACAGTATCAATTATCATTCTATGTAATATGAAGTCAAGACATCTTATGAACCATAACTTCTTTAATTATTCAAATCTAATTCCATCCAAACCTCATGTACATACAATTACGTACTATATGATGGCATTTCCTCCCAGTCAGTGACTCACTCATTCTAACATTTGCTAGGTACATAGTACATGTATCTAGGGTCTATTCACAATGGTATTCACTATTCAATATATGGTCTTAAGGGAAAAAATCCTCTTCCTTATCTTATAACACACTCTTGTACACTATTTTGCACAAATATAAAAACATAATTACCTTTTCAAGTCCATTGATGAAGTCATCTGGTAGTCCAACTAAAACCGACAAAAATACTCATATAACTTTCAACCTGTTATTGATTTGGTTATTACAAGGTTTAAAGGCCTTTTGACATTTAACATTATATCTTTAACATTTAACATTATATCTCTATGACATAGCTATACAAAATTGACAAAGCTACCCAGAGAACCATAGCTAGCTACATGATGCAAAAGCATCATCAGTGGCATATATATTAAATCCTGTTACTTTCACTTTCCAATGTTTAAACATGACACACAACAAATCATCTCCAACTGATCAGAACATCAGATGGGTAAAATCAATAGTTGAGGAAGGTCAAAAGAATAACATCCCAGCAGGCACACAACGTTGATTCAACGTTGAATCAACGTTGTGTGCCTGCTGGGATATAACTATCACAAAGTAATCTATATTCAAAATGCAACATTGGTCAATTTATTCTGAAAGCCAGTTGATATTTTACATTAATATATGTACCATATAATTTCAATAAGTTACCTAGTTCTTCAGCAGTGAATTCAAGTATTGTGTTCTCCTCATTACAGTACTTATTAAAGTCTATGCTCAGATCACTCATCCGTTTCTTGATTTCTTTTATCTTGTCCTGGACATCCTTAGGAAGATGGAGACCTAAAATATATTGGATCATCAGACTTTTTTCATAAAACTCAACACTGATATCTAAAATGCTATGGTGTATTTAACATTTACTTTTTCATTTCACACCTTAATCTTAATTGCCGTCATGTTTTGGCCTACTTCTTTAAATGTATCAAAAACAGCATTAATAAAATACATGTAACTATAGCAAGGGAGTTGAAAAGAAGCATGCCGAATGGCAAGCAAGTCTTGACATTTGATATTTTTTGTATGTGAAGACAAGAAGTACTTTCAAGAGTAACTACAGAGTAACTACACATCTTGGCATGCCCTACTTTGTCTCAATGTGCTCATAACATATGCAGACATGCTGAAAACTTCAGAATGGCCGGACATTTGGACTGGCAGTAATGAAAAATTTGTCGGACCGAATGGGTTTTTGTCGGACCAAAAATCACCCTTTTCCTTTGAGACAAATACTACCAGTATGATTAGGGGTGCTTACTTTGTTTGTGATAGGTTTGAAATGGAAGGGAAAAAGCGCTTTGGGTTTTATATAATTTTATTAGTGAAGTATATCAAATGATAACTGTAAATTCACATTTGCTGCTCTTTAAAATCTTGTTGGTCCTTTGGACCGACCAAGTCCAATTTTTTACCAATCCAGACAAATTTTCTCGGTCATGACAGATCGGACTGGCAGTTTCTGCATATGGCACAGGTGCTGAACTAGTGGATGTCCTGATTTTGGCTTACATTGGAAGGCTGACTAAGGGCAAACTAAAATTGGGGCATTCAACATATATAGTTGTCCATCTCTAAATGGTATGAAAAAGAAAAAGGTATTGCACAATATGAAAAGAGCCTATAGATCTTACCATTCCTTTTCCCCAGCTTGATCTGTTTCTCCAGGTATCTCTTGGCCTCACCCTCAAGTTCTGATCCATGCCTTTTCTCAAACTCTAGCAGAACCTTAAACACATCTTCTCTCATGCTGGAAGATAAGATATATTTGATATATTTGTGCATGTGGCAGGACACAAGTTTACTTCTGATTGCCAGGAAATAGTATATTTTTCTATTGAATTATCTTAGTAAGTTGTTTGGTAATTAAGAAAAAGCATACTTATATTACACTTAGGCTTCGTTCAATTACGCCGCGGGATATTTAGGGCACAGACCGTGATCACAAGATATACTGCGAATAGAAAATAGATTTTTAGAAAATAGACTTTCCATGTGAACGAAGCCTTATATTAGAAAAGACTTGTCATACTTGGATTTACATAAAAGGTAAAAATATTAAAAGATCTAAAGTCTTTATTTTGAACTTCAATAACATAGGCAGTGTAGTGCTAGTAAATAAAAAGCAATTAGTCTACATGGTACCTTGTTTCTACATCAAACTCTGATATCTTCTTATCTGCTGCCACACTGGCATCCCTGAGTGCTTTGTCTGCCGACACATTCTGAATAAAATCTATCATGTTGCGCTCAACTGCATATTCACGATTGTTGTCAGCAAGAGCCTAGAGAATTGAAATATGAAATAAATAAAATATAAATTCAAAATCATTAGTCTTAAACATCTACTATTCCTGATTTTAACCTTCCTGAATGATACTATTAATGGAAAACAAATTGACCATGTGAGCTCTGAAAAAACCATATGTGATGACATATCATGAAATATTAATATACAGAAAATGAAAAAAGACAGTGGACAGTAAATTGCAGGTGCAAACTCCCAGTAGAAACAAGAACACTTTTCTATAATGCACATAAAATCCCTCACCTACTAGCTAGTACACTACTGCTCCACTGTTTGGGGCAGTAGTCCAAAAATCTATAAATCATACCAGAAACAGAGGCACAAAAAAAAAAAAAATCCTCTTTTAATCTATTTAAAGACTTGAACTCATTACTGGCTCACCATTTATGAAGGAATAAATTTTAGAAAAGTTACAACAATAAAGAAGTCTCAAAATGATTTTAAAAGCTTTAAGTACATGAGTAATTTTTAATAATGAATATTTACTACATGTGTATTACAAAGAAACAAACCAGATCTTCAGCAGTTACATTTGCCAGGTGGTAAACATACCAGCGTAAACATAAAGATGTTTAATCAATGGGCCTGTTTGCAGCTCTATGCTTTTTTTTTTTTTTTTTTTGAATAAGCTAGATAATGGCATAAGAAATTTGAAAACTTAAAAGAAACTTTTAAATCAGTTTATATAAATTTTATGAAAAAATGGGGATTTTTATTGTTGTTTGTGTGTGTGTGTTTTATTGTTATATTTGCTACTCTTAACAAAATATTTAATTGTTTTTACTAATTTCACAGATTTTTATTTGTGTAATTTTAATGAGGGCCATGGGGAAGATTAATTTTTAATTTACCATGTTTTTACCTTTGATAAGTAATTTAATTAAAAATAAATATAAATTAATAATATATATCCTGTATGTGTATGTCACTGTGTGTACTGGAATATGTATGCAAGTATATCCGCAAAACATATTTACCTTGGAATATCTGCTAATGCATTAAGCACAGATTGCATAACATGCATGCGATTATGTAACTGTAATGGATTCTCTTTTCATATGCTTTTTCATATGCTTTTTACAGTGTATGACACTTACTAATGCAACAATTTGACCAAGAACTGCGGAAGATCGGCAAATAGTGGAAAGAACTAATGAAAACCAACATAGTGCACTTACGGCCACACGTAACGAACCTTAATAACCCTATCATAATTTATCTCATCAGGCTTAAGGGCACCGACGGCGTCGTAGACCGCCCTGGATTTCTTGATCAACTCCTCCGCTTTGACAGGGATGTCCTCTGCAGTTAAATCCCATCTCAAACGGTTACCAGGGGCTGCCATGTCTGCTTGTTGATTCTGTGCACAAAATTGACGATACATGTTACATGTAAAATAACGAAAATTGCAATCGTTTGTAACTTTAAATCGAACACGAATCGGTACTGGTTTTGTGAATGGACTGAGTAATCGATACACCTTTGTTGCCATGCACAAACCGTGTCCACACGAGGCTTACCGAATTATGTCAACATCTGCCACTAGGGGAATGTTATACAAGATAAGACAAAATTAAAAAATTAAATATAAATCATACCTTGAATTATTTATATTAAAAGATTTCACGTATCATTGATACAAATTTTAAAAAAATAACAGCGTGTAAAGATATATTTAAATGAACTGATTCGTATTTGGTAACGCATTTCACAAAGGCTGGTTTATCTTGTGTCGACAACGAAAACAGACGGCAAGTGTTCGCAATTTTCAACAATCACAGCTGCTCCGTGGCAGTGTAATTAGAATGTACAGTATGTTATTAAGGTTATTATAACTATTTATATGATTAATAGATTATTTAGAATTTTTTATGGTATACTACACTACACTGTCTACTAACATGGCCTGCGATACACTGGTCTAGCACATACATAAGTTGTATTATATCGGATATAATTCCCTGTGTAGACTCAGTAGACAGAATAACGGTTGTACCAAGGACTCGTAAGGGCGAATGAGCTCATTGGTTGCAAGGCAGTAGACTTCCTTGATTGTACTGGGCGTAGTGTAGTCTTAACGTTAAGCATGCTTTAATCACTTTGTATGAATGGAATAGGGCACAAAACAACTCATCAAGTGGAACTGCCAGCGCTCTGGATAAATGTGAGCACCCCCTTATCATCATTTAATTTCTATTTACCTGTGACTATGATCTACTTAAAGTAATCCTGCACACTGCTTCAAAGTACTTTTTAAAGTGCTAGTGGTTTTAGCCACAGAAAATTTTTTTAGATCTTTTTTAATATAAAATATATTGCCATTGCCTCAGTGTGATACATGTACTATTTTTGCTCCACATTTTATGCATGTACTCCCAGTACTGTAAGTATGAAGCAGAATATGACATTACCAAGTACACAAAGTCTGAGACAGTCAGTTGAATTGACTCAACATAATCCAAATTGAAACCAAAGATTTTTGCTGCTTATTGAGATGCTTTTTGTAAAGTTGTGTCCACTCATCAAAACTCTGTTATTAGTAAGTTAAGAGTGCACTAAACATCACCTTTTTGAAATGTGTGAGTTGTATGTGTCATACACTGTAGTTGCTGGAATATAGTGTATGTGCAAGTTCACTGCACACTCAGCAAAATTTTTGCAAGAAGAAAATCTGCTACTGTTCAAGGTTTAATTAAGACTTTGGACCCATCAAACTGTATGCTGGGTCCTACAGATAGAAACAAACAGCATTGATATTTGTTACACTGCCTCAGGATGTGATCCTGCTTGATGCTTTGTACTAGCAGATCACAGAGAGATAGTTTTATTGTAATCAGATACACCACTGCCATGGTTATTAAGTACAAAAAAAAGTTATACAATAGATGATGGAATGTGATAATATTATGGATAAATATTTATCATACCCAAAATGGAATTGTTCTCTGACATTGCTGTAGTTGATCTGATTAATTGTTATTTAATAAGATATGGTCACTCAGTAAAAATGTTCTCTCTCTTTATTTCAGTAGCATGTATTCTCTTATATTCACCATGTACTGATGGAGGATGACTTGCCTAAAAACGCTGTGCAGTACATCTCAGTTAATTACACTCCTACTGGGGGTGGTGTTCATTACCCTAGGATCATGCAGAGTGTTGCTTATAAAATTCTCTGCAAATGAAGGTGCATATTTTCATTTATCTTACAAAGAAATTTAGTAATGTGTAAATAGCCTTTTTATGACTATTTTATAATATTTATAGCATGAAATTGCCTTCAGAAGCCTTGTAATCTTTAACGTTATCCCCTTTTCTCTTGTTGATATGCACTGCACAACACTGCAAACTTGCACCCCATTTCCATAGATTTTTAGATCGATCTTTCCCTGTGGGGAGTCTCACTAGATTACTGTCAGCTTGGCCGGCTTAAGCGTCTGTCCCGCCTACTAAAAGCTGTAAGGGGGTAATTAACTATGGTGCCCACTTGGCTGACTGCAATTTAGCGTGAACCCCCAGGGAGTTAGGTCGATCTAAAACTTAATCTTTATATCGATCTTAATCTCTGTGAAAGCACCCTCGGTCTCTTAACAATGTTTTATTCAATCATTTTTTTATTCAAGAGGGCAAATATGAATATCTCCCAGTGAGTGTCAATGTTGCAGCAGAGTTCATTAAGTTGGTAGTTTGCTCAGGCCTGTCCATAAGACTGTTTTGGAAAGGTAAGTTCTTGGACAAATCTGACAAAAAGGCATTTGGTATGCTTAATTTGGACAGTTGGTTAATTAGGGTGAGTCCTGCCCTTCAGAAAATTCATGAGTTTGAAAGTTCATTGGTCCAATTTTTTGTTAACCTTTTAAGGTTTATAGTTTGAAAGGTTTTGTGAAAGTCATTGTTAAAGACATCTATTTGAAAAAATATCACCTGTAGAATGTTGAATCTTAAGACATGGGGGGGGGATATAGGGGTGGGGAAAGGGCAAAAAGTGGCAGATATGCCCCTTCTTTGCCCTACCCCCCCCCCCCCCCCCCCCCACACACACACACACACACACACACACACAAAAGAAGGCAAAGAAAGAAAAAGGTGTTGAACAAATGAACAAGTGAATTGTAACAATTGGCCTTAGAGAAACTCTTATGCTACATTTGGTGGTCTTACACATGTATGACACTGGATGCTGTGGTATGTAGGTGGAATTGGCATTGAAATTAATTAAATAATTTATATATTTTTCAGAGGAAAGATCTTGGAGAGATATTCAATGTTCCAGAAAAGAGGATGTTCTTAGTTTTGTTAAGTGGGCAATACCAGGCCTGCTTTACTTCATTGATAACCTCATTGCTTTCTATATCATCAAATATTTTCAACCGGTATGATTACTTGAATTTATTTTCTTTTAAATATGATAATATGAGTATGTTTTAAAACCTTTTTTTAAGTGGTTGATTGACTTTAAGGTCTTTAAAATGTTATGTATTGAAACTGATGCATTTTCAAAATATTAAAAAAAATATGTTGTTATTCACAGGCCATGGTAGTGCTGCTGTGGAATTTTGGAATTATTTCAACTTCGGTTTTATTCAGAATTGTTTTAAAGTAAGTGAAATTAAAAGTTCAAAAGGCTGTAAGTCATAATTAATTACCAGGGCACTTATTATAATAAAAGGATAAGGAAGTCAATAAAGGATGTTTGCATACTAGTTTATCATCTAACACAGAAATATTGGAAATAAAAAAAGGCATTATTTCATAAATATTTTTTTATATTTATGTGTTTGTATTTCTTTTCATTTTCAGAAGAAAGCTGTCTAGAGTTCAATGGTGTTCCCTGGGGATATTATTCCTGTCAATAGTGCTATTATCCAACAAATCTGGATACAACATGGATCACCAAAAACATCATGCTGTTAATCACCTGATCACCAACACCAGTGTCAACAGTCATATTGTGTGCCAAGCTGAAATCAGTTCAATCACAGAAACTGGGACCAAAGAAGACAAACCTGTCATTGACCTTAAAAGTATTCAGAAAGCAGGACTCCAGTTTCATTTTCATACTGGGCATTTACTTATACTTGTACAGTGTGTCATATCCTCCTTAGCAAATATTTATAATGAAAAAATATTCAAAGAAGGCAATGGGATGCAAGAAAGTATATATGTGCAGAATAGCAAGCTGTACTTATTTAGTGTGATATTTAACTCTTTATCGGTGTTGGTTCATGGTGTGTATAGAAGGAAAGTTGCCTCATGTGGATTGTTCTATGGACACAACAAATACTCTGTGGCTGTGATATTTATCACTGCAATTTATGGATTGACTATTGCTTTGATTCTGAAATTTAAAGACAATATGTTTTATCTTTTATCAGCCCAAATTACAACAGTTGTTATGGTGGTTATGTCCATTTATTTCTTTGATTTTAAGCCAGATTTGGACTTCTTTTTGACTGCTCCTATTGTGCTGTTTTCAATACTTGTGTATAATCTTTCCAAAACTAGTGATATGGCTTCTCATGATTTGCCTCAAAACCTCACTTCTAGAAGTGAACACACAAAAATGCCTCACACTTTATATGAAATGCAGCCACTTAATGTGGAATCTGATGATCCAGAGACCTGATTGTGAACTAGTACAGTAATTAGAGAAAGCACAGTGGCCTAATTTCAGGTAGAAAACAATTTTATAATTTAGAAATAAGTTTTATTTATGATATAAAAATCAAAATATTTTTATAAAACAATGAAAGGTATGTGAAGTTGTTTGTTGCTTTACATTCTAAAAGTGCATTGCTGTAAATGTGTTAAACATCAATAAAATATCATGGAACGTTTGCTGGATGTTTGTTACTTATAGTCAATATAAAAAAAGCAACAATAAGTAAAATTTGAGTTGCAGAAATGTTTATCTCAAATTGCCAAAGAAGTTAATATGCATTACATTTATTTTTCTAATAACTTCCATGTCTACAACCGACCCATCTTGTTTTTATATGTAGAGCGTTATAACATCGATAACTACGTTTTTCCTTTTTAAAGTTAAACTCGCATGATGGTGGAAGAATGACACAAATGCTTATTAAAATTAGACCCGTCACAGTAGTTCTCCTTGATGGTAGTAAGACTCACCTGACAGACAGACGTAAGGTGCCATATGTAGGTACCGTTTCTGTCTGCCACTTTGTAAAATGCACCAACAGATGAGTTTGACAAGCCTCTGCTACGACTGCATCCAAGATAATTTACATGTAGGCTCCTTTGATGAAGTTGTTCTGCAAAGTAAGTTGATAGAAAGGCCCTGGTAAAAGAGTTTTTCCAAAACAGGTACGTCTGCCGAAATAGGCAAAATAAGCACGTCTATGCATGACTGCCAAGAATGAAATTGAAAAGAGGCAGTTTGTTCACAGTACAGCAATTTTTTTTTATTATTTCAGAACATATTTTAGGGGAAGTAAATGAAATCAATGAAAAATTATGCAACAGATCTTATTTCCTATTTGAAAATATATTTTCCAAAAGTCCATTTAAGTATAGAATTCTGTTATTTACATTGTTTAAATTCACTGTTGTTCTAGCATGTTCATGTACAGTAAAAAGGTACAGTAAACAGAAAAGGTAAACAGAAGTACATATACTGATAAAGCACAATCTGACATGAATCTTGTTGGTATGGACAGTATAATACAAAACAATTTAACTTGGATTGAAAATATTTCACTGTTTTTATATATATTTAATAATTCATCATTGTTATGATGCATCATAGAAGGTAGGTGTGGATCAATTGTGTTGTTTGATCATGCAGTTTTTAGATTGATCAACTGATCAAGCTGGCATCCAGTTTAGGATCAGATCTTAAAATCTTACAACCTAGTTCTTTTTTACTCTGATTGTAGGAGAGCCATAGGTGTAAGCTGCATTTATAACCATATTTTATATCATATGTACACATAAGTCAATATGCATAAACCAGTTGACAATCTGTCTGAAAATTACTTCATCCTAGAACTACAACATGTAATTGGCTTAAACATAACAGATAGAGTAAACAAAACTGCTCCTTTTTTCAGATCTTCCAACATTTATCTTGGGGAAGCTTGCATACCATTTGAGTCCATACAACTTATTGAGGTTTAATGGACTGTGGAAAAGCAGAGGTAAAACATGTGACTTAAACTTGAAATATATTTTCTGGTCTTCTGACACGTGTTCAGAAACAGCCACATTAGACTGCTCTCTTTAAAAATCATTGACAAGGTTTCTCTTTTTTATTTAGAAAAAGTGTAAGAAGCAATACATACTTCAATACTTGTACATTTGAATAAAATCTGGAGAAAATCATCAGTGGTTGTTCAAAAATGTGAAAAACAAAAGAGTTTACAGGGCTCAACATAAATTTTTTAACCAGGTTGCCCCAGGGCAACCTGCCAGATATTTTTACTTGCCCTTCCTCTGCCTCAACTTGCCCATTATAAGTGAAAAATTTTAAACCACTCGATATGCAGTTTTTTTCATTTGAAGCATTTAATTTTATTGATTTATAAAAAAAATCAATTGTGCCATCTTTGAGTTATTTTCTCCATGAGCAGGTTGATTGATGGAATGTCAAATTTTGTAATGCACATCTCTAAAATTTCAAATTTGTCACAGATTCTAAACAAAAGAAAGAAGGCACACCTCCACTATGATGTAGCATAAAATTAAGATATCTATAAGAATACAAGTGCATAAATGTTGCAATGCCCACACTCCTCAGGAAGGTGACTGATAGACATAACATTGTTACTTATAAAATATGCTCTTACAAGAACCAACTCTTTTACATTTACTCATCAAGTATAGATAGGTCGGTCACTATCCCCAACTTCTTTTTTTTTATTCTATTTATAAAAAATAAAACATTTCTTTATTTCTGCAGAACAGTTGATAAAATCAATAGTAAAGAAACAATACTTTGAAACTTCAAAAATTAATCTTAATATAATTCACTTTAATATATAGTAGGATTGCCTTGACAACACCAAATTACACAAATGATAATTTGATAGTAAAATCTAAAATGCCACTGATTACTTCATAGCACTTTTCTGCACTCAATCAAGGTGCACTTTGGTGCATTTTAGGCTATTTTTCAACATTTTATGTGGCACAGTGACATAATTGTCTTGTTTCATATGTCTTGAGGAGTAAATGAAGTTAAGCTAAGCATGATAAAAAAATTCATTAATAAAGAACTGCATACTTAGCACCTACAATTGCTAGAATGAGGATCCCCCTTCTCCATGGCTGTTTAGAATTGAAATTTTTGAAGCCAAGTATTGAATTGGTGGCATTTTAACTAAGAAAACTGTGGTATCAACATAGCTCATATACCTTTTTTTCAGTGAATAAACAGTAAAGCCAATGATTTAAAATGTAGAGGAGATCAAAACATACTCCTAGACAGACTTCCACATTCATTAAAGTGTCAAAAAAACTAGGTCAACAAAGCGCTCTGAAATGCTTGCGACAGACCATGATCGGTGCCACACTGTCTGGATACTGACAAGTGCTCACTCGCTCCCTCAAACAAGTATTTGTGTAGTACACTGCTTTTATTAGGTGGGTTCAAAAAGTTAACATATTTATCCAACTTCATCAATTAAAATGTCCATACTTTAAGGAAGCTTACTCTTCCTCCTGTTTCTCTCTGAAATTGTTGCTAAATATATAAACTCTAAGCAGTCCGGGAAATCTCTATCAGTTACAGAAGCATGCAGTTCAGCTGTCTGCTAACTGGTCAAAACCACCGCAAGCTGGTCCCTGCAAACTCTCACTTAGCAACAGTGTGACTGCTTGTTTTCCACTTCTTTCGTGGTTAAAGCTTGGAAATTATATGCTTCTAAATATTTCCCAACCAATACAAAAAGTGCCAAATAAATGTGAGAGAGTGCCTTCTTAACTTTAATCACGTGGCTACATTTTTCCAAGAACAACTTGCCTCGTTTTAGTTTGACTAAATACTTCAAATTATAGAATATGACAGCACTCTGAAAACGAGGCACTGCTGACGGAGATAGTGACTGCCAGTTATTTTTAGAAATCTTACATTGACGTATGTTACAGTTTGTGACGTTATTGTGCAAAAAGGGAAAACGTGATCTTTTAACATCAGATCTAACATTGTACTGACAAAAGGAAAAAAATTCACTTGCCCGCCGGGCAACTGGACGTAAAATTTACTTGTCCGACGGCAGATTTTAGTTGCCCCGGGCAAGCGGACAACCGTTTGTGTTGAGCCCTGGTTTAAATAATACCTTTTTTTATGCACATTGTAACTATACAGTTCCAATATTCCCTTTGAGTTAGACACTCTGGATCATTTTTTATTTTGTCCTAAGCTTAAATAAACAGCCATTGCAACATGATACAGCAGAAAACTTGGAATTTGCTATACACCTGTATAGGTCTTGGTCTGTAAACTGTGCACTAATTTGAGAATGTAGGCAAACTGTCCCACTGCATACTGTTTCACTGTGTGTTGTTTATTGTCTCCCATGATGTCACATTCATTGTCAATTGGTGAAGGCAAAATGTATGTCTACATGTAGATGTATCAAAATTAGGCAGATGAACAGATTATTTACTCCTTGGTACACACTGCATTGTGATTAAGGAAAATCGCATCTGTTCTACAAGCTTCTTGTAGTTAAAAATCTAATCACAGGTTTGATCATCACAACTTGACAGAAAATGCAGTCTAACAGACAATTTTACACGTGAAAATTATATTTCTAATTATAGTGTTTCCTTTTTATACTCTTCAAGTTTCCTGTTACTTGTTTGGCAGTGAGTAAGAGAGCTGAAGGAAAACTGGAGTTCTAGTTCAGATATGACAGAGGACAAATCAAATCTATATTTATTGATATAAGTGTGTATTTATTCTATTTCAGGCATAACCAATGAAGCTGTATGGTTGGGGCATCTTCAAGAGATAGGGTGTTCACTCCTTGACTCTGTGTTTAGACAAAGCTCAAATTACACAAATTCCATGAGTAGAAGAGCCATTCCTCAAGACAAATTTACAAAGTGGATATTAGGAAAAACACTGCACTCTTACTTGATGGAGGATCCAAACTTATGTAATTTTTTTTGTTGTTATTACCATTTTTCATTAATAATAATATCAAACAAATTAATCCCAAGTTTAAGTAAATGATTTGTTATGTTTATATATTGTATTAAATCATTCAGGTAGCTAGGTAAGTCATCCAGTCTTATTATTGCAAGTCCAGTATTAGATTTTGAATGTTTTTGTATTATCGATGATATTAATTCATTCATTTTTTAATATTTCTACAGCTTATCCAAAACAATTTACTTTTTCAGCACTTTCCATCACTAATCTAGATAAAGTGAAACTGCTGCATACTCCACTTCTGTGCAGCTCTAAAACCAGACAACAGTATATGGAAAATGTTGCTGTGAGTGTTGAAAAAAGGGATCTTCCACTGCAGTTAGAACTCTGTGCTAGACTGACCTCTGAATTGTCCATTTTTGATTCTGATATCTCAAGCATATTGGGAAACGACATGTTGCTAAAAGCTTTATGTAGTAATCTGAAAACATTAACAGTTGTAAGGATGAGACAATCACCCTGCCCTTTAGAGCATCTAAAACAGATGTTGGTAATACTAACTGAGCAGGGAAGTTTAGAAAATTTGGTGGTGAGTGTTTTACCAAGTGGTAGTCAAGAGCATAGGAGCAATTTTTCATTTTCTGACTTTATTCTTTTGACATCAGACCCCAATCATCTTTCTGGGACTTCCAGTATAATGCAAATTTATGAACCTGTTGAAAATGACATGGAAAATATCAGTGATCACTGTAACTATGATAATGGTTTGGAAACCTGTAACCATGATGATGATCTTTATAACCTTGCAGTCTCCGAACAGTCTGCATTTATCAGAGGTGGAATCATGAACCCATCATTTATCAAGCTGTCCAGCTTGGATGTGGAACTCTTATATCTAAATGCCTCTGAGTTGGATGATTTGTCCAAAGTTTTACCAAGATGGCAGTCTTTAAGGAATCTTCATATTCTTCTTGATGACAGCATCATCCATAATGGTAAGGTATTTCATAACTTTTTTTTGTCACTATACATTGCAGAATCACTTAATTCATTTTCATTTTCAATATTAAATAATGTCATTGTACTTTAAAAAAACCTTTTATGTACAAAACGCTATGTTTTGATCACTATGTGTCCCTGTCACTATTGCCTCCACCATCGGTAACATCAGTTCCTATAACTGTCTGTACTTTCATTTTATTGTAAATTTACTCTGTAGCTTTGTTTCATTAAAACGGTTTCTGGCATGATCAAATTATTTTAACAAAAGTTGATTTTTTTGTGTTTTTTGCATGAAGTTTTGCAATTTTTGCCCCATAAGTGCCAGGCCATATCTTTGTTTTACTTCTAATTTGCTGATTGGTTTTGTATGTTAATAAGGCGGGATTCTTTTGAAAATCAACATGATTATATTTTAACAACTTCATTGATTTCTTGTTTTTTTTTTCTTTTTTTAATTCTTTCATGTATTTTGACAATGTTCACCCTGTAAGTGCTGTAGCATATTTTTGTTTTACTTCAAATTTGCAGAGTGATTTTGTTTGTTAATAAGGCATATTCCTTTAAAAAATCTGCTTGATCATATTATTTTTCCATTTTTTTTTTCGTAGAATATGAATCGTAGTTATTTACATTTTCGGTGCTTCAAGAGCTTTCCCTCCAACAGTTTGTGACAGCAGTGGGGAACAGTTCCATCACTAGCTTATCCCTGGAGATGTCTCCTGGGCCATACTTAGACACAACACTCAGGAGGGAAATTAACTTGGATTTCATACAGAGAATAATGAAAGAGTAGGTTCTCATTATATTTTGCTTGAAAATTGATATAAGCACATAACCACATTTTCATCCTACTCTTTTGTGCCCCAGCAGGATTATTTTTACATTTTTACAACTATTTTACAGGAGCAGCTAGTTCTAGTTTCATGTGGTAAATTTTCCACTTGAGATGTGTGTGTATGTATGTATATGTTACAGGTGTGGTAGATTACAGTCTCTGGATTATCAAGGTGCCTTTGGTAGTGACATGCCTTATGTGACTGGACTCTATGACTGTGATGGTATGTATCCACTTACAAACTGAAGATATAGTATTACCCTTTTTTGTTAACTACAGAAACATAAAAAGAACAAGTACCATTGTACCAGTAGCAAAAAGTACAAATGATTGAATAGTATTATAAGAGTTGAATTCTGCATGGGTTATACTTATAAAATGTTTGTAGTTAGTTTGGAAGTTTAAATTAAAAAAAAAAGATATTAGCCTATTAAGAAAGTGTTTGGATTTGTGTTTTGTTTTCAGTGTTGTCTCCTAATATTGTGAGTTTTGGAATCTGTGAAATTGGTACTTATGTTGATGGTACTGGCAGAACATTTGAAGATGGCTCAGTCTTCAGTAGACTTCTCCAGCAGACAGGACCTGGGTTGCAATGTTTCAAGATAGAGTCTCAGGGAAACAGAGAGTCCTGTAATATCATTTTACAGACCATTGCAGGTATATTTAATCTCCTGTCTATCTGTAAACTTGCCATTAATGATAGTTACAATTTATAATGCAAGTTCACAGAGTCTACATTTAGCTGTGTTTTTTTTCTTCAAAGGAAAGAGGGAACTGGAATATTTGAGGTATAAGTCAAGAAATCTCCATCATTGTGTGTCCTCTGTCACACAAATGATCACAGATCTCCACAACTTGAAGATATTGGATCTCCCGGAGTGTAACATTGATGATCTCTTCTGTGAGTATATTTTTTATACTTGATTTAGATTACACAGGTAGTTCTGTCACCAATATTAAGCTAGTGATGGGATTGTTACTGCTTGGGCTAGCCATTATATTTGTAAGTGTGGACTTAGTTGTGATTGTGGTAGGGGTGATTTTTTTACTGAAAACTGCAAAATGTGGTAGTAGTGTTTTGATTCTACATTAGACAGGATGTTTTCTTTTGATTGTGGTTATTGAGCTTAATGTGTTTGTAAACTCAGGCACAATCGCATCCAAGAAGTAGTTGTAATGCTTTCTGGCAAAAGTGTGACACAAGTTCATATTTGATTTTTTTTTTTTTTAATATATATATATATATATATATATATATATATATATATACTAATAACTTGTAGGAAGAACAGCTTAGGTGAACAACTAGTCTTTACTAGTGGAAAGTGGTGAAAAAAGGATGGACATAGCATATTTTCTTACTCAGCCACTTTATAGAAGCAATACATTAATAAGCTTTAAGGTAGTGGTGTTTGTAACAAGTCCTAGTTTAGATATCGATTAGCAATTAAAATTTTCATTTTCAAGCAGCTCATTTCACTGTAAATTAATAGAAGTAAATATCTGTGGAGTGGTCATACTTATAAGCATGTACTGGGCAGGTGGTACATACATGTACTCAGGTGGCACGTACACAATTTTCAACTCCAGAACGTCTTGTTCACTTTTAGTAGGCTACTAGAGAGTGTTTTTAAAGCGTTTGCCTTTAGATAAAATGGGTATTTTTATTTTCCTTTGAAGCTGCTTTCAAAGACAGGATCTCTTTGCCTAAGTTAGTAGAAGTGTTCTTTTGCATTGTATTCTAGAAATGTGTTGACCATTTCCATGCCATAAATTTTGCTTATGATGTTCCTGTACCCATGTCATGGTGATCAGACAAATATCAAGAAAAGGAAATATACTGAACAATAGCTTATGTATAATGGTACTTGGAGTGGGAAATCTCAAACTGGAGTTAGTCACTATGAGTCATCCTAACTTAGCAGTTGCAATACCATGTATAATGGATAACATGACAAGTGGGAATTTAAAAGAATTGTTTAAAAGATATTGGAGGGGGGGGTCAGTTAATTTGTTAAATGGTTTTAGGCTGATCATCTACAATTATTTCATTATAAAATAAGAATGTAAGAAATTTAAATTGTTTTAAATTACGAGACCTTTTCATTTTTCTCATAACTTGACCTTTTAGATATGGGGGGGGGGGGGCAATTAATACATGTTACTGTTTTAGGCCGGTTTTAATTGTTGTCAGCTAAAATCATTGGACCTTTTATGATTTTGGGAATAATTTGACCCTGGTTATGGTGTAAAGTATATATCATAGTCACTTTGTAGTCCCCAAATGTTTATTTCTTCCAGTGAGTGTTGGTAAATAGAAAGGCCATAGACAACAGAGGAATGCTTTCAGATGATATATGTAATTATCAAATAAATATTGCAGTTGAATGGATAAATGATTTCTTATTATGTTGCTTTACTGGAAGAGCTCAAAACACTTTCAGTATGGTTATTCAGTTGTAAGGTTGCACTGCTATTACATTGATTGAGGTATTAAGTGATTATTCTATCATGGTATATACCTCTCCCTTATGGTAACCAGTCAAATTAAATGTACCTGTAGCATAAAATTGTGTTCTCTCCCATTCAGCCACCTTTGTGATAAGTGGGAGAAATTGTAGGTGTTGAAGGCTGAGCCAGGTGTACAGCCCTGCTAGTTAGCCTCTAGTATCTTTGTTTTTTTTTTTATTATTGAAGATGAAGTACACATTAGTCATCATGACCACACAGGCAGCTGGGCAGGGACGTACAAACACCGCCTTATATAATCGCTGTTAAATGTTAACTGATATATATATATTTTTTGCACCATCATTAGCATCATATGTATGTATGTATGCACATGTACGTGTGGGCTTATTTGTTTTTTAGCATATACATTCATGTGTACGTGCATCTATGTGTCTGTGACAGAAAAAAAAATTAAATTATACAAATAAAATAGAACAATTACATATAAAAATGTCAGTCCCTACTTTTTGTCAAAAGCTACAGTACAGTGAAAATTTGTTCTGTGCTTTTTTTAAACTTGTGTTGAGCAGAGAACAGCAGTATGTTCTATAGACAACCACTTGGTTAACTGGATCTATGCACTGTATTCATGGGAATTTTATTTGAATGTGTGAGGTCTGAAAGATGAGTTCAGCAAAGTTGTTGTTGTGGTAGCAAACATTTAACGTTTTCCTAACAAGGTTAATGATGTGGTTAACCAACACCCAACATTTCATTTATGGCAAACAGTGAACAATTACAGATGTAGAACAAGATAATAGAATCAGATTTAAGTGTATTGTGGAATCATGATGGATCAAAACATTTTTCCTCTGATCATATCCCACCCACTATGATGGTGTTACAGAGCCCTTAGGGCATGTCATGGTTCTATAAATTTGTATATGTAAGTCTCAAAGGGTATTTTTATCATAGTAATGAATCAAGAATGTAAGATAGTTCTTAGGGAGTGTTCCCAATGAAACTCTATGTAGATCTATCCAATGCCACGGGGACTCTTGCTGAATGCAATCAGATTAACTGAATAACATACTTCCTCGAGCAGCTGGGGGGGGGGGGGAATGCAAAATCTGAATGAATAAAAACATGTTCACATCTTTGTCATGTGTGAAGTCTTTTATCATAACATTCAAATTGATACTTAAATCTGATCTGGATGGGTCAATACGTGAGTTTTTATTATTGCATGAATGGGATTTTCCTCTGGGAAGGGATTGTAAATCAAAGAAATCTGGTCGAGTTCAGAAAACATGAAAAACTTTCTGACACTTTACCTGCTTGATTTAGAAGAATTTTGCTCCCTTCTCTCTTTTAGTTAACAAATGTACATTCATGTAAATTAATTTTTTATTTGATCTACAGCCTTTTGTTAAAAGCTGATATAAGATCTTTATATATAATGTTTCTTCTGATAAGAAGCAGAAATTTAAAGCACAATCCAATGTTATGGTGTACACCTTGTCAGAGAACCAGTAGGCATTTGCATATCATTACTGCTGATGTTGTTGTTTTGATATCCTTCTTCACAATGTGACACTTTCACCCCATTTCCATAGATTTTTAGATCGATCTATCCCTGTGGGGAGTCTCACTAGATTACTGTCAACTTGGCCGGCTTAAGCGTCTGTCCCGCCTACTAAAAGCTGTAAGGGGGTAATTAACTATGGTGCCCGCTCGGATGACTGCAATTTAGCGTGAACCCCCAGGGAGTTAGGTCGATCTAAATCTTAATCTTTAGATCGATCTAAATCTCTGGGAAAGCACCTTCCTTGCTTCCTCAAAGCACTGACCCTGTTCAGAGTCTTCATCTCTTTTGGCTACATTATGAACATCTGATGTATGAAAAATGTGCTTTACTGATAATGATAGAAATACATATATAATTACTTTCAACATGATTTTTGTCAATGAACTTTTACGAAGATGAAGTTGTGATAGAAAGTATTATAATGTTCTTTGTATGTTATAGTGTTCAGTACCTGTTAGTGGCGACTGCCTGTGAGCAGATACCTGTCTATGCTGCCCACTTGTCACAGTGATGGATTAGTTTTGGCAAGTAGCTGTATTGTACACCCCCACTAAGCCTACAGCTACTTCCTTGTTTTTTTTCTTCACCTACTCTCTTGGTTTTCAATGATCTGTAAATTATGTGACAAAAAAAGAGGTACTTTTAAGGATATTTAAATGTTTAAAACATAATAATAATCCTAATAATTTGATTGTAAATGGGATGGTGCTTCACCTTACTGATATTAATCTTAGTTTTCACTCATGTAAAGTTAGGGACCCCTCCCCCCCCCAAAAAAAAAAAATAATAATAATAATAAATAAATAAAATAAATAATGATAATGTATACTTATTTTGTCTAGATATTAACTTGAGTTTTGAAATACATTTATTGATTTGATTTGATTTGAATGACTTTATTGTATATGAATGCTTTTGAAGCCTTATGTTTGGACTGATTTTTTCCCAACACCGTTGTCAGCGTTATGTACATTTTATGTGTTACTGTGTGTGTGTGTGTGTGTGTGTGTGTATGTGTGTGTGTGTGTGTGTTTTAATTTATTTCACAATAAAAATAGTAGGTTTGCACTTTTAGAAAATTCAAATGTAGATAATTCATAAATATGATTTACCCAAGACAGACTTAATCAAAGCTTTTATTTTATTGGAACTGCATGATGTTATACAACTACAAAACCTAAGAGAAATCATATGAGATAAACTTTTTATCGATAAGGGAAAAACTCTTTGTTCAGGAATAGACAGAGAAAACAATCAAAATAGACACAAAATGTCATACTGTTTGTAATAGACTATAACTTAACAGAACTTAGGGAAAAAAACAACCAGTCAAATATCAGTGGATTTTTTGTCAGCTTTAATTCATTGCTCCTGCTACATGTATATCTGCCATTATTTCTGACCCTACTTTCCTTAAAATATCCTGCAAAATCTCACTTTATGATTCACTAATTAAGTCATGAGAGTTTGGTCTAACATGTATTATCCCCATTACATGCTTACACATATCTTCATGCCATTGGAAATAATGTGTGCATTTACATCTGTAATAAGATTTTCAAGAGAAGAGTACTGGCTGATAGTTCCCATGACAGTTCACCCTCAGCCTTAATGATATTGGTTTAGCAACTCTAGGGGTAACACAAGCAGTCCTTTGCTTAGATAAGTCTCAGTAACACTTGTGTCTACACTTACATGTCCATTTCTTTGTTGTAAAAGAAACATCACTGATATATGAGACACCCTATGCATGGGAAAAAGACAAAGATGTTCCATGTTTCTGCAGTGGCAAACGGTATTTGTGTTCTCTTGCTAATGTTGAATACGTTGCACAGATTTACCTGCAGTTTTTTATGATTGTGGTTATAGTGGGCAGCACTTATGCCTTGTTTCATTAATTTCTGTCTTATAGCTAACTGGATTAAGGCATTGAATATATATATTTTTTAGTTTGTAAAATGAATTATGATTAAAAAAAGTAAAAATAAAATAAAATAACCCGGAAACATTTGAAGTAGGTGAAATACAAACTTTTTGTATCATTTCTTTTTCTTTAAAGTGATAGATAATATATCATTTATTTCCAGTTACCCCCAGTTTAATTGAGGCATTGGCCAAACATCCCAGTCTAGAAGAAATACTTTTGAGGAACAACAAACTGGGTAAGATTTGTTAGGTTTTTATGTATCTGTCGGTCTGACTGTCTGCATGCATGCATGTATATATGAACCCTTAAAAAGGTATAACAACGGTTTGTGTGAAATTAATATTTCATAATAAAAACATTGTAATTTGTAAAGAACTCATAGAAAAATAATAAACTCTATTTTACCACCAAAACAGCACAATTATTCTTGAATCGACAAGCCATCATAGGGTGCTATACCTATGTAATAAAAAAAAATTATTAAATCCTACAAAGGTCCATCAAATTTCAAGAAATTTTCAGTTTTCTTGGTTACTTTGCAAAAAAGTTGTTATTTTTAAAAATATGCTGCAAATGGCATAAAAGGCACTAGATACACACTTGCATATGTCAATTTCTCAGATGATGTATCCTTGAGGTACCCCCACAGAAAAAATCTGGAGGGGGGTTCCAATCCAATGAATGCAGTGCCCACTCAAAATGATCTTACACATATTGAAGTTTAAGTCCAGCAAATTTCTTGAAATTTGATGGACCTTAATAGGACTTTTTTTTTTTTTTTTTTTTTTTTTTTTTTTTTTTTTTGGGGGGGGGGGGGGTCACCCTGTGCTCTCTTTAAAGATAGTTACAAAAAAACCAAACTTTTTAGGAAAAAATACCATGGACTAACTTTGAATGTTTGAGTGGATTCATGAACCATTGGTAAATGGCAAATTGTGGTTCACCCCAGGTAAGTCCATTTTTTGGCAAAAAAACAAAACAAAAAACAGTTGTTATCCCTTTTATGTCACCTCAATGTCATATCATAGGTATGAACTGTGCATTGCCCCCAAGTCCCAATGTTACCAATGAGAAGGAGGAGGGACTGAACAAATGTGCAGATATATGTTAGAAACTACCGATAGGATAAAAGGATAATTACAATGGCCTTTTATTAACCATACTATGATACATTGATGGAATTCCAACTCACCTTTTCCCCTAGGGTTGCATGTTATTTTTCACTGAATTGACTCTTTCTGCCAGCCAGCCCAAGTTGAATTGTCGTGCATGACGTCACACACAATCTTTCTGAAGGTGAGAGAACACTGTTCAAAAAGTACTAAGCTCTGAAACATATGATGTACAGGTGCACTAGAAAAAGAGCCATTGCAGTGCTTTTCTGAAAACCACACTTTTTATTAGTGAATGGAGAAGAACTACATGAAAGTCTCCTAGAATTTTTTTTCTTGGCATTTTATAACTATGTATCATTATCATGTTATCTAGTTTAGAAGTTCAAGGTATTATGACTTTTTTCTGTTGAATATGTCATGCACCCTTTAGAATGATGGACTAGGAAAGGTGTAGCAAAGGAACAGGAATTAAATCTTCTTGCTTTTTACACTTGCTTATTGTCAATCACAGCAGCATCAAAACAGTGTGTTTTCAATATAAAAAGTTCAAAGCAAACAAAACTTCACGTTATGAGCGAATGCATTTCTTTGGACAAATAAGTTAGAATTTTATCTGATAAATACATATAAAATATACGATTAAATTAAATTGATGCGATTAAATTTTTCAAGTTTTTCACATGTAAATAATTTTTCTAACCTGTGTTTTTTTACTTTGGAAGAGCTAAGGCATAGATCTTAAAGCAAAAAATAAAGTTGGATAGTAGACCAATATCAGATAATGACTTTGAAGTCATGCTAATCAGTAAAGCCACCACAATAGGTTGGTCCCAGTCATGTAATTGGTCATGTAATATTGATGTGTTTAAGTTGCTGGTTTGACAAACTTGCATTAAATAGAATATATCTTTCCAAATTCTATAACCAGTGGTTAAGTGACTCTTAAGTCTGTGGCCATGCCACGTGCATGGCACACACTGCACTATGGGTGTCATCCAGGGTTGAGGTGTTTGGCTGGTGGCATACAAGTGTCAACAGTTTGATTTGTGGGGACACTAACACACAATGCCTAAAAGATTATAAGCACTGGGGCTTTTTACCATGCTGTATGGTGAGCCCTAGGACTATGAACCCTAGATTAATAGCTTGGTGTTTCCCAATGCTGAGTGACTCATACAACAGCCCCTGAGACAGATTAGTGTATAAACACACAAACTTGTTGTACAGTTGTAATTAGAGGTGGTGAGGTGGGAAAGAGGTCTTCAGGCACTGTTTTCTTGAACTCTAATAAAAAAAATTAATTTTCTGAGCGATGCGCAAGTTGTTTATAAATTTGTGTGATTCCTTTAAGGAAAGAAAAATTGAAATAGTTGAAAGCATTTTGCTAGCTGCAGGTTAAGTTTTTAACTTCTTTGTCTTTCAGTTGCTCTTTTCATTGGATCAAAAAGAAATCATAAAATAAGTTTAAAGGGCTTTTTTTATCCAAATTAGTACATATATGCTCCTTGTTGAATTTTTTTCATAGGTTTTCTTGTTGCACAATACTTAAACAAAATTCATGTTAAATTTACAAATTTGTTAAATAAGGTGTAAGTAGGTAACCTGCACTCTTCAGACTCTTGCATGTATACAAAAATCTGTTTGTTCCATGGCTCTTACAATCACTTTAGGTACAAATCGTCATCACAGTTTCTACTTTGCACCATTACTTACCAAGATGTTCTAGATGGACTACACCATGTATTTGGAATTTCACTTTATTTCATGTAAAGATTGACACTTTTAGAAAGTTTGACAATAGACCGTGATGCTTATGTGACTGTATGTAAAAAGGTTTTTATCACTGTTTACATTTGGTGACTCACTGTTTCGTTATTTGTGTGTCAAAGGTGACTTTCACATTATTTAAACTTTTCAAAAGTTACACGAGTGGGACATGTTTGTGCAAGTTATTTTTAGATCGTATGAGGTACTGTTTACATTGCAATAAAATTTTTGGTGTTTTGAATTGCAGATTATTTGGTGCCAACTCTGTATCTGGATATTTCTATTTCTCTAGATAAAAATGATTTAAGATATATATTTGAATAAAAATAATTTTCAGAAGAACTTTCTGGGTTGTAGGGTTGTAAGTGTTTTTCAGAGTGTTTTTTTTTTTTTTTTTTTTTTTTTTTGCAAACAGCATACAGAAAGGTGGTTGAAGCATTACAGTGCTATGGAAAAAAAAAATGAAATTTGCTATTTGTACCAGAAAAAATAGATGTGTATTAATTTTATCTGTTAAAAAATTCCCTTAAGTAGGGTTTGTTTTCTTTGCAAAATTTTATGTTTTATTTGTTATTTAACCAAGCTTATCTGGCTGTATTGTTTTGGTTCATTTGCTAAATATATCTGTTGGCTGTCAACTTGTGTTGCAGCTATTATTTTGTCTTATTTGGTTGAATCACAAAAGAAGTGTGGCATTCTACATACTTGTGGTTCCTCTCTGAATGCAGGATTTACTCCATTTCACGGACAGCTTGATTAGTTATTTAGCTGTTTAAGACATTGATGATTGACAGCTTTTTCAGGCGTTAAAGGTTTGACAACAGAACAAAAGAAGTAAACTGAAGCACAAGGAAGCAAATTCAAAGTAAACAATGCAGTAATTATTGTATTCAGGCTAAGGTGCTGGTCATGCTCTAGGTTGTTATATTAGTTATTGTATTCAGTGGTTTATTAAGGCTCATGCCTTTCCTTGTATTGTGTGACTGACTTGTTTTTATTGACATCAACCAGGTGTTAAACATATGCCAGGTAAGCTCTTGTTTGTAGGCATGCTAAAAATCTCTTTGGTGTCTTTCATTTGATATAGCTCTATGGAGCTGGTGAAATATCATTGGGTTTTATGTGATATCCCCCCCCCTCCCCCCAGGTTGGTTTTACTAGACTTTTCTTCTGGTCCTCAGGGGAACTATTCATCAGCCCTTTAGGATTCTGTCATAAATTTAATAAAGACATTTACACCCCTTACTAGAATATTTATGCCCCTTAAAATTGGATAATTTGAAGATATGAGCAGGTTGACTCTGATGAAAATGGAACTTTTTATACTGTTTATCTTTCACAATAATTTAATTATATTGGACACGGAAGAAGGACATGCCTAACTATTAAATGAGCACTCTATGGCCAATAGTTTAGTTAAGTGAAAAATAAAAGGTCCTTATATTATTATCATTACTTTGGGTGTTTACTGAAATTAAAAATGGGCAAATTCTGTACATTTGATGTAGGTTGAGTAAATATGTTATAATAAAAGTTGAAGAAGTGTGTTGAAGTTATGACAGTTGATTTATGAATTAAATGATTGGTGAAATGAATATTTGATTTCTTAAAATATATATTTCAAAATGCCATTTTCAAATGAAATTTGAAATGAACTAATCAAAATTGCTCGTTGAAAAAGAGAAGAGAAAGAAATGAGAGATTCAATTCCAATTTTATGATTTATGAATTAAAATGATTGATGAAAATGAATATTTGATTTCTTAAAATATATATTTCAAAATGCCATTTTCAAATGAAATTTGAAATGAACTAAACAAAATTGCTTGTTGAAAAAAAAAGGGAAAGAAAGATTAAAGATTCAATTCCAATTTTTATGTTAGATGAAGACTTCAAAACCCTCTGTTCATGAGTCCAATGACAACAGTGACACACACACACACACACTAAAAATCACCCCTCAGTTACTGCTCAAACACTTCCAAAGGAAACAAATTAGTAGCCAAGAGCCCAATAACTTTGAAGTAGACAAGGCAGTGAACTGTCCAGAGACTTGTCTATGTTATTGGAATGGCAGTGGTTCTAGTTGTGGATCATGAACATCAATCAGGATTGACATCCACCTGTGCTCTAGTCTCTGCCAGTAATCAAGTTGTGGAGGCACACCTGGCCACCCTATCAGATCCTAGGAGGTGATTTTTTTAAAGTAAATTTTCTGTAGTAAATCTGGTATTATCAAAGGTTGGTAGAGGGATTTTTATGAGAAATGATTAATCCAGAGCTCTGGCACTGTCCTGGAATCCAATCAAAATATGCTAGCTGTACAGGGTAGCATTATTTAACCTATAAATCACCATATCAGTTTTTTTTTTTAAAAAGTGAATTATGTATTTTGATAGTTAAATTATTTTGCATGACTGGTGGATTTAAGTAGTAAAGACAATATCTTCCATTCTTTAATTGAGGAAGTGCTTTAATTGAGGAAGCATTTTTGGCTGGAAGACTGGATTATTTATCTTAGCTTGAGGAAAAAAGTAACAATGACCATGTCAGTGTGTACTGTTATAACATAGTGAGCTGGAGTATGTACTTTTACTTGAAATTCAAAATAGGTGCACTGGGTGGGTTATTGATGCAGTTTCCAGGTTACAAAGGATTTGGAATGTGATAATAAAATGTTTTATATTCCCATTTTTATTGAAGAGATAAGTGCTTTACTCTGATGTTAAGTGCACTTTTAATTTTGATTTTTCTTTCTAAATTGAATGACATTGAGGTCTCTTCCCCATCTTGCTATAATATTGTGTGCACCTGTAGGTACTTTCACCCAGAGCTGATAGCTTTCAATGTAATTTACACACCAGGAAGGATTTCTTCGAAAATGAAAGTAAAATTAATGTAGGCAGTAAGTGAGAGCTAACCAGCAATTCAATAAAATGGTACCTTATGCAGCTTTTCTTATATTGCATATTTGTTTTTCAAAGTGGTATTGTCAGATATGTTTTTTTTTTTTTAATTTTTGTATACCCTTTACTATTTAAAAACAAACATGCAGGATTTTTACACTTGTTGGCATTTCCTTTAATTCTACACATATTTTTTGCAATCAATTTTTATGAATATCATTGATCACAATGGATAATTAAATAATACATATTTTAAGAAGTGTAATGTAAGCAGTCCAGAGTTAAGTATGAAACATTAATCTTCCAGGTGATGGAGCACTGCGAGGGCTACTGCAGGTGTTCAGGAGGGCACATGCTGGGGAACACGGTCAAACTAAACTACACACCCTAGACATCAGGTAACGTCAAGGGAATTTACTCCTCTTTTTAGTAGGGTCAGCACAATTGTGCTAGAGGTTATCAGGTGTGTAAGCCAAATGATATATTACACAATATTAATGCTAGTAATTGATGGATATATTAAAGCATTAATTTTGTTTACTATATATATATTTTTTCCCTGATAACCATAGAAAATGGATAGAATTGAAAATGAAATGTACATGTATCTTAATATCGAGGGACTGAAAATGTTATCATTGATGGTAATAGAAAAATTATAATCTAAAATTGGACCCCCCTCCAAAAAAAAAATAAATAAATAAAATAAATAAATAAATAAGAACCTGCCTTTTTTTTCCAAAATGTATCAAGAAGTGATTATGTACCTAGTAACTGCAGCTGTTTTAGTACAAAGATAAGGATCATCAGTAAGTGGGATTGCCCAAGAATTGAAAGCACCCCTGTCAAGTTGGTTCTGTTGTGATCATGTTTCACCTTGTCAGAGCAATGATTACCTGAAAGTTCTTAACTCACACCTGTCCCACTACTTCTTATTTGAAGCACCACCTACAGTCCAGTACTCAAATAGTGATTGGCTGTCAGATGATTCAGCATAAAGTACAAGTCTGTGGTTTTTGGCAATCTGTTATCACTTCATGGTAATGGCTGCCAGTTGCCAACTTCTGTTTATTTTTTCTGATCATTATGATGACACTTCACACATTTGTGAGAGCTTCTCAGGGAAGGTTACCTAGAATGGTTGACTGTAGACTTAAGTGATGGTCTGTAAGGGTACATAATGTAGGGCTAATGTAAATATGACTGCAAAATTTGTAAACAAGTTGAGATTTACCTCAAGTCCATGCTTTGCTGTAGCATGGAGAAGTAACCATAAGGCAGGTGCCCTACAACCTTTCATAAAACCAACTCTGATCTCTCAGACATGTTACAATTAAATCCATCCAGACAGAGATGCCCTTGCCAGAAATGCTGGGTGGAAAGTAACTAATTACACTGAGTGTTTTTAACCATACTTCCTGCTGTTCTTTTTTACCCATTTTAAATTCTTTATTGTTATTATTATTATTTTGTTTTTTACTATCCAAAATGATGAAATTAGAAAGTTTTCAGTTTTTGTTAAACATTGGTATCTTTTGTGTAGCTTCTTTTCTACAGTCATTAACAAAAAAAAAAAACTCTTAAAAAGAGTTTTACTAAGAATCATTAAATATGAAAATCTGTTTCTGAAACCACTATAATAACTTGCAGATAATCTCATTTTGATATTTCACAAAACACACATTTAATGTTGCCATCTTAATTTTTTAAGTGAAAGGAAGTACTGGAAGATGGTGACAATATCAATTTATTAGATAATCCTTGATATCAAGTGTACCTCTCTAAATGTACATGATATTCTTGATCAGTTCTGAACCTATGCCATTTGGGAAAATTATTCACTAAAAAAAAGTAACAATATAATAGACCCATCCCCCCAAATAAGTGATAAGATTAGGGTGTGGTACTTCATTTTGGATATTCCCATGCTCCAATACTTGCAAAAGAGGTGTATTGCCCTTTGTTTTGTTTCAAAGCACTGGCTTTTCATGAAAATCCAGGTTGAAATGTTACCTGCCCCCTTGATAAGTGCTAGCATGTCCATGTTGCCAACCAAGGCCATCAGGAATTTAACAGGCATTTGACAAAGACATCAAAGTGAGACATATCAGCTAATTGGGAATTAATTTGTAAGATAATTAGGTTGATACAACTAAATAGTGTTAGCATTTACATGATAATAGTGTAATATAACAAATCTAAAAGGCATATTGCCAAACTGAACACATAATGTTCACTGTAACAAAGGGAACTATCATGATGGAGTTTTTTAGAACTTTGGGGGATTTTTTTGATGAATTAAAATTGACATTTGGAATTTCCTCCTATGGGTATATTTATTAGGTTTGGATTATTGCCAAAACCATCCACTGTATTTGTTTTTTATCTTACATGCAGCTTTTGTCAATATTTAAGAGATAATTATATGTGTTCTGTGAAATCAGGAAATGCTTTTTTGGGTGCCTCATTTAAAGAAAGTCACAGTAAATATGTTTAGTATCTTTTTTTCAACATCAAGGATATGTGAAATTTAAGATGTGTTGAAGTATTAAAGAGGCTAAATAAATTTTAGAAGTAATTAAGCAATAAGTTGGAAATCCCCTGTGTAGGAAATCCCCTATTAACCATGTGACGTAGCTCATTGTCAAGTTTCAAAGATGGCATGATGCCAAACTTTACCATACCACTCCTGGATGAAGGCTATGGGAAATGAGATGTATCTGTATTGCCTATCTTGGCATTAGTTAGTGTCTATTTTATTTTTGTGAAATATTTCTCAATTAAATATTTTCCTATTATTGTATTATGGAGCATTTTTGTTACTTAATGTTTTTAGATGAATGGGGATTTTTATATGCAAGTGTAGGCACGAGTTATGATTATCTTAAACCCCCTTTTGCTTAGTTTCAGCAAGCGATGTTTTACAGAAGAATGCCTCACAGAGTTTGCCAGAGGACTGGAAGTCATTGCTAAATATGAGAAAAGACACATCCTTTATAGACTGGCGTATATTCAATGTCATTGGAAACCTGGTTTAAAACCATGGCAATTAACTCAACAAGATATCAGGCAAATTCTTTTAAATTCTGTTCAATTTCCATATGGAAGCCTGCTTCCAACAGAAGCCTCAACATTATTTGGAGAATTCTTGAGTCAAATGTGACTGAAACTTATTAACACTGATGGTGGTCATGAATTCTACATTTATCAAGTAAGTTTCATCATCTTTTGATAGGCAATCCATTATTTTTTCATTATTATTTTACATTAATATTAATTTTCTTTTCTTTTTTTGCTGATGAAAAGTAAATGATTTACTTTACGAAAAGTTGTGTGCGTATCATTTTAGGTACAAAGGTATAGCTAGGCTGTTTTGGGCCAGATACTATGGGAATGTTCAAATGTTTGGCAATGTTATATTAAGCGCGAAGAGTGGAAGATTAATTACATTCATACTTATGCTAAGAAAAAGAAACTAAAAACAACTGTCAAGTCAGTTTGATCTTGTATTCATTGTATGAAATTTAATAAATAATAAATGGCAATGATTTAAGCATGAATTTTTCAGTTATAAGCACCGAAACTGTACAAATATTTACAAAACTGAGGTACAAAATGATATGCAACATGCTGCATACTTAAAAATGAACATATTTACAATGCAAAAAAACTCAATATCACTCTTATTTACAACAACCGTTTTAAACACATATAATCACTGATAGCATACATTTAAAACATCTTTTTAAAACAAATGCTGTCATATAAAAAAGAATCTGATCAACAGATCCATTTTATAAGAAAAAAATGCTCTCCAAGCTTTTTCACATCGAACATTGCAAGTCACATTCAACAGTTCTTTTTCTTCAAACAGACAAAGTTTGTGCATATGTCACATATATATAAAGTATTTTAAAGCCCTCCAGCTTATTAGCTCATGCTTGTTGAAATCATGACCTGACATCCACTGTTCACATGTTCCATTATTTGTTGCTTGAGGTACGCAACTTGGTCTCGGAGCTGGCCTGCTGTACTTGAGAGTTCAGTGTTAATAGATTTTAAATGGTTTACTCTTTCTTCAAGGCGCGAAATTCTCTCTAATTTACGCGTGCGGCACTTTCTGGCAGCAACGCGGTTTCTTGCCCTCTTCCTCTCCAACTTGATTCTTTCTTGGCTCTCCATGTTTATAGGTGACAGTGGAGGGGTGGTGCCAAGGCATGGGACCGTCTGGGGCTCTTCCTTCAGGTGTGTAAGCTGCATATTCTGTGGCATAGCATAGTTTGGGTGTGACTGCTGCATAGGTGGAGCATAAGAGGCTGGAGCACTCACCATGACGGTTGTTCCAGGCAGAGAAGTGCATGTTGTGGCACTAGGGGCTGTCGTACGCATAGGCTGGAGTGTTGTCAACGTGTGGGAAGCAGAGGAAGGCACGGTCCCACTGCTGGAACTCTCTTCGGGGTGCTGGTGGAGTTCTGCCAATGCGTCGACGAAGCCACGGGCGTAAGCCTCCTGTTCTTCTGTAACGTTTTTTGGATAAATAAACTGGGTCGGTGTAGGAGTGGTCACAACCATACCGTTCTGTTGGATTATCATCCTCTCGAGCTCTGGTGAACCCAACTTCAGCAAATTGAGATCTGGCGAGTTCAGAAGGCCTCCGAATTTTTGTGCCTTTGTTTTACCGGCACCAAAGTCTAAGGTCATAGCCTTTTTCAAGTCCTTTACAGCACTTCTGTTGTTAGCCATGCCGTCTTCGTAAAAAGTAGTTTCCATTGTGTTTCTTTCTCAGTAAGGTGCGACTCGGCTTCCTGATGAATAACTTTGTTTTGATGATTCAATTGTCTCTGTGGTACGTGTACGTGTGTTCACAATAGCTTACCACAGCTGAAATGTCTGAAACAACTCTCTGATTCACTATTTCTGGCCGTTTGGCGCTATCTGTCCTGCCTGATTTCAAAACGTGTTTATGACTCAGAGAGTGTACTCCTCTGTACTTATAGTGGTGAGTAATACACTATATTTAGAATGACATCACTTTTCAGTCAGCCGATTGGTCAAAAATGACATCACTGCCATGTGACTTGAATAGACATTCGCGGACTTGACCTTTCACCCCGGCAACGTGTTGCATTGTGGGCCGCAAAATCCATGACGTATACTGTCTGCGTAACAGTTTTGCCCTTTTATGGAAAGCGGGATTTCCCTTTTAGTTGGATGTGCCCTAGTTTCTAGCAGGTTCGGAGCGCAAAACAAATCAATATTCATATCGTGACGTGGCAGTAAAATCGGAAATGACCTAGCATTCTTAGTGTACAGGTATTCTTGTTTGTGTAAACATTCGTGTTAAGGCCTGTCATAATTTATAGACGCGCTTTTCAAGTAACTTCACGGTATATCATAAATAATGTACATGTACCGTATGTCTGAAATTTGTGGAACTCGGTGATGCCATTTTATTTAACAAGACTGTCTTTTTTTGCTTTGATAAGCAGACGATGCCTTTAATTCCCATATTCTAAATATACCGTGAAGTAAGGTGAAGGCCAATGAGTCATATAAAATTCCCCGGGTTGCAAAATTTCCGGTCAACCCGCCTCTTACTCCGAATCAAATTTTACGCAAATGAAAATTGAAAAAACATTTTTTCAGTGGTATTCCGCAATATATAGTATATATTGGAGGTGCGCTTTTGACATTTTACCCTAAAATTAGGTGCATAAAGTCAACATATGTGTTAAAAAGAATTTTTTTTCTCTCGCTTAAACCAGCCTTACTCTTTTCTTAATAATTATTGTTTTTTCTGTTGTTACCACCTATTAAATTGAATGGTTGGAAAGTTAAATCCGAAATTTCAGCAAAAGCATCATATCAAATTTTATCAGTGGAATCATATTATTCATATATACTAGTATGCATACAGTGTATAAAGTTGCTTAAAGTTCTTATGAAGTATAAGCCCATCCACACATTCCTAGTATGCTGTGCCTGTGAATCTTTGATGTAGTTATTTGTTCAATGTGTCTCTGCTATTCAAATAAATAGTATGCACTCTACTTAATTATTTTCATTGTTTATTCCTGAAATGATCTTGGCTCACGAGCTTGAATTTTGTTGTTAAACACTTATGAGACACTGGGAATCAAAAAGTTAACAGCTTTGCTTATCAATCTTTTAACACTAAAAAATTCCCCTGTGAAAAGTTAAGTTGTAGTTTTGAATATGCCATTTTTTTATAGTGATGAGGGTTTTGCATCTCAGTTGGTCTATATAG
Source organism: Lingula anatina (assembly GCF_051362555.1). Taxonomy (NCBI): domain Eukaryota; kingdom Metazoa; phylum Brachiopoda; class Lingulata; order Lingulida; family Lingulidae; genus Lingula; species Lingula anatina. Next base: position 59,945,406 of record NC_141767.1, read on the forward strand.
TCAAAAAGTTGAACAGACCATATTGAGGCTCTATAGTCTGAAATTTTTTTAATTTGAAATGATTTTTTTTTCTCCAGTAGTTCATTGGTCTTACCCTGATATCCAGGTTCTAAGCAATGCTATACATCTTCTAGTATCTGAGCTTTTATGCCAATGCATTGTTAACAATTGTGGTAAAACTTGGAATAGTCCTTTATTGCATAAAGTTTATTAGTATTCCAAATGCCCAAAATATATCAGTTAAATACCAAATGCTGTATCAATTGATAACTGATCTAAACTTCAACAGTAATTAAATAGCAATATCTTTGAAAGTTTTGAGCCAATAAACCTAAGATCATTGTATTTTTTAACTTAATGAACATTCAAATCAATAAACCTATGCAAGTCAGTTTCTTAATTAATATTTTTTTCAAAATTTCTACAAACTTAACCCATTTAAATTAAAAGTAATTAAGTCAAGTGATGAGTATTAGGTGCCAAAATCTGAGCATATATGTGTATATATTATTTGGGAGCAAACAAGCTATAGTTATATATGCAACAAATTTACTAAATTTTTTTTTCAATTTTTTGTAGGGAACTAAGTTTTATTAAAAAATGTCAAAAAGTAAATTGTCAACCACCAAGTCCAGTGTAGATATAACTACCCAATCCACATCTTGCTCGCCCAGTGCAGAGGATGACAGCTTCAGTGACACTGACATCACTGTCAGAAATGAAGCTAGAGAAGACATTTTCTCAGAAGAGTTTGAGCAACAGGTGCCCTCCTTTGTTTTTAATTTTTTTCTTTGAAATAATAATAGTTAACATGACTTACAAATGTATTTTTGGAGATTTCAAGGAGATTAAAGCATTCCAAGCCAGGATCTTCCAGCAAAAACTCATACATATATTTATCTCTCAAAATACGTGTTTAAAGATTAAATTTTTTTAAAATAAGTTCAACGAGAAGCAATGCATGCACTTAGAATGCATTCAAAACCCTGGCTTGGATTGCTTTAAGTGTGTGTGTGTGTGTGTGTGTGTGTGTGTGTGTGTGTGTGCATGATAGTTTGAACACTCATAGGCTCAGAAATGACAGGAAATGAAATTCTCAGTGCTAAGGTTCCCTGGCCCAAAGTAAAAAAGTTAACATTGTTTTTGCTATCTGTATCTGTCTTAAACATTTATTTTTCCAAAGGGAATTGCAGTATACCAGTGAACCTCTCGACTAATAATAACATGATAGTTTTGTAGTAATAAACATTTGGATTTAACCAGATTTTGGAATTGGATGAACATGTAGTGAATCTTTGGACTTTTGGTACACACCTTGTGCTTATGAATGAAGCATAGAATGGCTTCTACATATTTATATTAATTATGTTTCTACTATTATATTTCAAATCTTTGTGTATAAGGACGTATGTCAGTTTACTTATGCACCTTTAAAATTTTCTCCAGAAATATAACTTTTTTTCATCAGATATACTTAAGCATTGTTTGGAATGCTGGAAAACTAGGTGTGGCCTATTATGATGTAGACACTACACAGATCTATCTCATGTTGGACTGCAGAGAAACTGATGACTTTCAGATCCTAAATAAAGGTAGTAAAAGGGTTATGGGGTGTGTGTCTTGGGAGAGAGAGTGTCTTGAAATGTTTAGAAAGCTATGACATTTGTACTTCAAAATGTGTTTGACATTAAGATATTACAAGGCATAAAGGTAAGAGAGAGAAAATGCACAACATGTTGTTTGCAGACATATCTTTTTAACAGAACTGTTGTGAGAGAATAATCATTAATACCCTCTAGGACATTTAAACCACCCAAAAACTGCTTACCCTGAAATACAAATTATACAAAAATTATACCATTTAAATAATGAAACAAAATTATCAATAGATTTGAAAATAAGAGTTGATAGCAAAAACAATTTAAAAGAATTGGTATAAAAGATAATGTTGTGTATTAGTGATAATGGTATAAGGTGGTTGATGATCTTTATTTTCAGTTCTTTCACAAGTGTTACCAACTTGTATTATCACTAGCTCCAAACAAGATGACAGACTGTTGAAAGTTTTGCAGGAAAAATATCAAGGTAAAAAGGATCATGTTTAATTTTAGAAGTTAAAAGATATCAAATTAATGTGATTCAACATATTTTGATTACCTAAAAATGTTTAAATGAAGTTGGCATGTTTAAAAGGTCTCTTGCTGTGAAACAGATCTCCCTAAGTATTTAATTTTAATTTCAGAGAAAGGTGTGATTTTGTATGCATGCTTATTGCAGTGTAGGTGGATTGCATTAATTCTCACCATATGTATGGGCTGTACAGGTATTTCCTCACCTGTAATGGCACTGTAGTTAACCATTGTCCTAAATTTAATTTAATGTATATGGAAATGTACACGAGGGCTGTTAAAGGCTAGACTATTTGGACAATTATTATAGATGGTGATGTGATATATATATATATATATATATATATATATATATATATATATATATATATATATATATATATGTCCACGCTACTGGGTAACAGCAGGGGGTGATCATCTTTGAAAGTCTGTCAAAATATTCCTATGTGTTGGATTACAATGGGGGTGCTTTCATGTTAAAGGGGGTGGATTTGTCTTATTAAAACAGACAATTTTACGTTTCCAAACATTGCTGTGTATTTTAAACTTTTTAGCCAAAAATGACACTAAAACAGTGCTTAAATCTGGCACAAAGTCATATACCAGTCCGTTTTCCAGCTGTATATTATAGAAAAAAAAGCTCTCAGAAAATTATTGTCATATATATATTATAATAGTATTAATAATATTATTCATTAAAAAGAATTAAATATTTCATACATGTAGAAGATTTTGAAGCAACAGCTTATTTTTTTTCTTTGTAATACATTTTTAGGCGAAGATAATGATGAGAAAGATAGTAATGTCTTACAGTTCCTTCCAAGTGCTGACTTTAGTGAGTGTAAAATTGTCAAATTATGAATATAATGACCTAAAAAAAATTAGACCAGATAAATGTTTTCACCTTGACACTTTATCAGTCAAGTCAAATCAATTTGTCATTTTTATTGATGTGTTGTTAGTTTTGTTCTATAACAACTAATTGCTTGAATCGTGGAAAGATTGTCATTGGAAATATTTCAAACAAAAACACCATGTCATTGTAGCTCTTGAAGTGTGCAAGAGACGTCTGCTTACAGTAAACCTCCCAGGAATACCAGACCATTTTGATGAGTCTCAGAAGACACTATATCTCTCCTCTCTCGTGCCAATGGACTGCACTAATATGGTAAAGGGATAGGATATAAAAGATTACAGACACCGAAGTTAGCTAGTGATGGTCATCGTTTTTTTTTCTCTTAATGGGTATAGAAAAAGGGAGGCATAATATTTATCTTTTTTATGAGACAAGTTGGAATTTGGGGATTGATTGCAGTATTTAATTTCCTCTGTAGAAAATTTATTTCATTGGTTATATGCAGTTGAAAGTTAGGAAACAGTGTTGTAAACATAAAGTTAAAAAGCTATGGAGTGTTTTAGAAAAGAAGACAGCTTTAGGTTTTGTGGTATTTGATGGCTACTTATGGGGGATGTGGTTTGGTGATTGCAGACAGACAGCCCAGCCTCCAAATTGTACTGTTAAAGATATATGATAATGAATTTTTGCTGTTATTATTCTTTATTCTTTGTTAATTTTCCAATTAATGAGATAGTAAGTGCATCATAAATTAATTAGTACAATGTGTTCTATTAACCATATTCCAGTTAAGTTAATTCTGTATGTAGGTTTGACTTTTATCAACCTGAAGATATATATTTATATATATGTTAAAAGCATTTAACTTTCATATTTTACATAAGGATAGTTCTTTTCCACGTGTCTCTATGTGAACAGTGTTATAAAAGTTAAAAAGAATTTGATAACAGTTAATTAGCTAATAACCTGAATAACAAGCAAGATTGAAATGAAATGGGGATGTAGGAGTAGGCTTTACAATTACGTAGTACCCACATCATATCAAAGAGTCTCCAGCCACATCAGGTTGCATGGGTAACCACAATTGATGTTGTGGCTGTCACGGGGTTGATAAACCCAGTGTGATGTTTGTGGTAATATGGGACCTGGAAAACTGTCACATTTGGGTGTCATTGACGTATGTATGTGTAGATGCTGCTATAGTTTGATATGAATTATAAAAAAGGATTTCATTCTTTGCAGCACAAAAACACATTGCATTCACTAAGCAGCATAACTGGGAGGTCTAACAATAACTAATATATATAACCATATGTCTTGAAATAGAATGGATATGGAGAGAATAATATACCCAGTAACTGAATTAATTGTTAGACTGATCATGCCCTTTTTTGAAAAAATTGGTTATAAATTTCACTATACTAATACAAAACTGTAACTTTAAAATATTCTGTAATGACTAGTCCACATTTGTAAATCAAGGTTCGTGCCACAGGAGCACTGCTGAAGTATCTAGAGAAGTGCCGTGTAGGTGTAGAGCTGGAGGGAGCTGATGTCAGAGTGCCAGTGCTGGCTTTGAAAACGTTTTCTCTGTAAGTAGATCATTCTCCTTTGTTTGTCAAAAATCGATGGAGGAATTTTAATTGAACTAAAAGGTTGTTGTTTCACAAGAATTATTATGATCTTGTTCATATTTTAGGTCATTGAATCATAAATATGGATTTTAAGTTTTTAAAAAGCAGGAGTTAGGTGTTATCAAAGGAGCTAGTTAATGATGTTTTTTTACTTTAAATTTAATAAATGAATGCTTAAACATTCCTCCTGTTAATATGTGCAACATTTATAATTCTTAAGAATCAACATTCATAATACTTGAGAATCGTAAATAAATACATTAAGTTCTAGGTAAAGTTAATGTTTTCTTACACTTCATTTTGTTCAATTTATGTGTCTTGGCTCAGCCATAATTTCTTAGAAGGAGGCCATCAATTATCACTGTGATAAATGATGTGTAGGCGGCTGTCCAAGAAAGAGACCAGTGCAAAATTAAAAGTCAGTGCCACAAAAGATGAGATTAGCAGGGTTTTATTTTGATGTGCTGAGTGCCATAATAATAGGGTTAAATCTCCCAGTGATGGGTTTACCTGGCTTGGATCACTTAGTGGGCCTTGGACTGAGCTATCTATTACCTTAATCTATGACAACGACTCAGCTGTCATGCAGAAAGGTCATGCACATGTAAAGCGACCATTCACTGTTGAATATAAGACATAGTAATGTTTATCTCTAATATAATATAAGAGTTTCTATCACAAATAATGTCTCAGATAGTTGCCAGAGATAAATTAGACAAGAAGATTAAGTTAGATATATTTGGCCTTTCTGTACGTACTTCTGACATTTCAAACATAAAAAAACAGTAAGCTATTTTCTTACAAGTTGTTTGTCTCACTGTGATATTATCTTTCATGGTGGAAAGCAGCTAATATCTAAATGACACCTCTGCAAAAAGTGATCTTTTGATGAAGTTCTAGATTTTAAACTAGATTTCTTTTAGCCTTCATAATTGGTTTCAGCTATGGGTCTGATGTAGATGATATACAGACAAAATATTAAATATATAATATGAGAAAAAAAAGGCTGCTTCTTACTAAAGTAATCAAGCCATTTTTATTTTAGCTAGGTCACTCACCTAAGGAGAGGTCCATCTGTCAGTAAAATCAAGAATGTATAATGCATTCTTGGCAAACTTAATCTTTTTTTTTTTCTTTTTTTTTTTTTTTTTTTTTTGGGGGGGGGGGTAAATTAGTCTAATGCCTTTCCTTCCTTCATCTAAGACCCCACTACTTAAGATCGACCTAACTCCCTGGGGGGTTCACGCTATATAGCTGTCAGCCGAGCGGACACGAAAGTTAATTACCCCCTTACAGCTTGTAGTAGGCGGGACGGACATTTAAGCCGGATTATCTGACAGTAATCTAGTGAGACTCCCCGTGGGGATAGATCGATCTAAAAGCTCTGGGAATACAGCCTAAGTTACACTGTAGATCATGTATTTGACTAAAAACTTGAAAATATGAATTATTCAAAAAATTTTTACGTAGGTAATGGAAACTGTAGACAATCATGGTCAGTAACTGTGTGAGGCTAATAACTTGAAGTTTTAATGGCACTTTACAACTGTAGCAAATTCTTCATAATTAATCTGTGCCAAGTCATGTTATCAGTCCAAACAGTGTTTGATCATGTGTTTAATTGCTTAATTACTATACAGTGAAGGCCCACATAGGTCTCCATTGTCTGCCAGCCACCCAGGTTGACATGTTCAGCACTAGCAGCAGAGTGGAAAACTTAACTGTGGTAACTGGAACTGATTACTGAACATATGTTAGGCTAGAGAATTACCTGTGAACTTCATTTGATGTGGGTCCTTTCATGTCCCAAATTAAGCCAGCGACAAGGGTATCATTGTACCTTATCCTGGCTGGTGCAGGAAGTGCTCACCTGGGCAGCAGGAGCACCTGTTTGATTAGGGGCTATATAGATATAATCTTTTTTCATTATTTGTCCTTGTCACTAAACAAGGCTGTTGACAATAAAAGCAATAATTGCTTTCATGTCCAATAATGAGTAAAGAATTATTAAGAAATTGAATGGCATCACACTGCATTTGAACTCTGCACTTTGATGATACATCTTGTTATATTCAATAAAAAATACCTATCTTTCTATCTATCTATTTTATCTATTTTCATTTTTAGAGATGACATGATGATTATTGATGACAATACATACTGGTAAGTATAAACTTGACTGATAGAAATAACCTATAACCAGACATGAGCTTTTTCCGCGGAAACGTGGAATTCCACATTTTTTTATTCAATTCTGATGGTTCCTGAGAATCGTCTTGTCTGAGATACGATAAATGTTCAGAGTTTTTTTTAAACCTAGGCTCATGTCTGTATAACTATTTATTACTTTTTTTAAGTGCATTTCTGAAATTTATCATATAAACCCTATAAATTGTGAATTCATTTTTGCAAAATAAAGCTTATAAGCCATTGTTCATTTTCATCAAAGATCATACATTTTAATATCTTACATATCTTTAGTTTTGATATGAATTTTTTCAGTGATTGAGATTTTCTGTTTTATTTGCTCCATCTGGCTGTGTTGATAAAGACTTCAACAATATTGAAATCTTCCAAGTCACAGTTGTGGTGATTTGCTCAAGTGGGGTGAACCATTTACAAATTGGTTCAGTCAGACAAATTGATAACAGGGTAGATTAACAGGCCCTATCACCACCACTTAAAGCTCTTCTTATGACAGTTACTATATTATATTCAAATATGACCAAAACATACATATACCTATATTTATATATGTGTAAGACTAAATTGGCTATGGTAGATGGCATTGCAGATTATTCACCCAGATAATTCACCCATGAGATATCACTTTGTGCTTGTTGACAAAAGACATTAAATGATGCTTTTTAGTTAACGTTTGATAATGCATTTTAAGCTCATGACATTAAATAGTGCTTTTTAATCTGACGACATTAAATATTACTTTTTAGTTTTTTCTAAATGTAATTGTGTGCAAGTGAACACAAGAGAAAAGATATTTGTTCTTCTCTTAGTGCACTGCAGATTTTCCAAAAGGAACTCCATCCTTCTGTGTATAAATCTGGCAGTTGGAACAGTGCCAAGGAGGGCCTAAGTCTGTTTGGTAACACCATTAAATAAACTACTGAAGACTTACAGCAATTTTTTCCTTCAGGATTAATTTCATCCTGCTGCCTTGTTGGTTTAAATTATACCAGAAACAAATTCTTTTGTAGGGATTTTTTACAAGTAATAAAAGTCATATTAATTTAAAGGATATTAAGATATCCTCAAAATGTTGATTGAATTCAAAGTTGCCAACATGACATAAAATGATCATTATAATTACTCAGTACAGAATCGTTAAGAATTGATTCTACTTTTCAATTCCATTTACATAACAATATAAATGTACCATTTTCTTGTAGGAATTGTAAACAAATGTAAATCAAGAATTGGTTCCATGATGCTAAGGTAAATACTTTTTACTTACTTCAGATATTTATTTTTTAAAATTTAATATGATACCAGTGTATAATTTAAATTTTTAACAAAATTTCAGCATGAAATAGAATATCTGTTCATGAATTAACTATTTTGTTAAATTTATTAAAATATTCATTTTTTAGGCTTTGGTTTCTGAGGCCTCTTAAAGATATTAACACTCTAAGGCAGAGACAAGATGCTGTTGCCTTTTTCTTCAATCCCAGAAACATTGAGATAAATAACTCACTGCAAGATTGCCTAAAACACATCAATAATACTCCTGTAAGAGATTCCAAAATATCTTTACTTTGTACATTTTATATGTGAAGATGCAATTGAAAATATTTATTTATTATTTTTGGTGAATGAATCTGTGCAAGGTAAAGACAATCCAGTTATATATGGTATCTGTTTTGTAATTATGAAATTATAATGATAACCAGTGTCATTTTATGTGTGTGTGTGAGTGTGTGTGTGTGCACTTATGTGTACCTATAGATGTATATATGCATGTTTGTCATCAAGCGTACATTTGATTATAATCAGTGGAATCTACATGTTTTCAGAAAATTCTCAATCGAATGAAACAAGCTCAAGCTTCAATAGGGGATTGGCAAGCATTGTACAAAGTAAGAACTCGCATCAGCATGGCCACCTGTATATTGAGCACACACATAACACACTTTGAAATTATGATTTGAAGAAAAGACTCCTAGTATTCATCAACACTTATTCTGTGCACTATTTGTTAAGTATAAAGTTTTTTTTTAAGACTATGAATAAGGTGTTATGATTACAGGGTGGTTCATAAAAAACAGCCTATTTTGTTTTCCCTCTAAAAACAGCGTTAAGGAGGAAACGGGGAGTCAATATAGACACTGTAATCTTTCAACAGGATAGCGCACCACCACATTGTTCAACCTGAATGTTGGAATACCTTCGCATATATTTCCCTAGGGACAGACTCGTCTCATACACACTGACTTTCCTTGGCCACCCTACCTGCCAGATCTCAATCCCCCAGATTTCTTCCTTTGGGGATACCTTGAGGAAACAATTTATGCTAACAATCCACAAAAACTAGATGCTTTGAGGACCAGCATACATTTAGGGAGTTAAGGAACATTCCGACTGTCATGACTGTAAGATTTTTATTGCCAATTTCAAAGATCATGTGGCTGCTGTTATTCAGCACTGAGGACCATGGATAGTTCACATCAGTTATTGAAATTTTACTGACTTAAAGGTTTCCAGTTTCTGCAGAATTAGCGAGGATGAAATGGTCTTCCTTATGGAACAATTTGGTTAAAGAAAGTTGGAAATATCTTAATTATAGCAAAATTGAGATGGAAAGTAAAATAGGTCATTTTTTATGGACCACCCTGTATTACATTTTAAAAATCAGCATAGACCTTATATCATATGAATACAGACAATAACTTGAAATTGAAAAAATGTCTTTTCAGACAATTTACAATGCGATTCACATAGGTGATATCTGCCGTGCACAGGCTGACAAAATTGACATCTTTGAGAAGGTAAGCTATACGGTGGTTTGATTAGACAGTATCTAACAGAAATATGTTCAGAGTCCACAGGAGACCAAGTAGTTCCAGCAATATTCACTGCTTTTTTTTTTTTTTTTCAGCTGAGCCACAGTGTTTAAAAGACTATTTTTTCTGATTGAACAATATTGAACACAAGTTTTACACAGGCAGAACTTATAGTATATTTTACAGGGATTTTATTTCTTTTCAGATAAGTACAGCATTCACAGAAGACTTGCACAGGATAGCAATTTTGATCAGTAAAATAGTAAGTATATCAGTTAGAATGCATGTAATGTTGTAAAAAGATCTAAAGAATATGAATGATGTTGAACGAATAAAATTTTTTCTTATTTTGTCATTTAGTGTTTTGTGGTTTTATAGGTTGATTTTGATGAATCATTCGCCCAGAATAGGTTTGTGGTCAAGCCAAATGTGGATCCAACACTGGATGAAAGTAAGCTAGTTTAATGCTGTCATGGAATCAGATATAAATTAGTGAAGGTAGAGCCTCTAAATTTCAGAGGTAGAATTTTTCTGTATATTTTACACTTCTTGCTTGTATCTTCATTTGTTTATTTGGAAAGCATGGCTCTTGTGTCAAAATAACAATCTGGTTCAGTGCTTTTTAAGTGAATAAACATTCAGGTGCCAGGTTCATGATATATTACTCTGTATCTAAATGTCATTAAAATGAAAAGAAAAAAACATATATTTGACACCATTAAAAATTGGAAAAATTTTAATATATTTGTTTCTCAAATCTAAATGAAAATTTAGTAATTCAATTTCACTTTTTTTCTGATTACTCTTTGTGTGATGTTTTAGAAAAGAAAACCTATAATGGTCTGCCTGATTTCATGACGACAGTTGCTCAAGAGGAGCTGAGTAAACTGAGTGAGGACATTTTGGAATGTAATGTCATTTATCTGCCACAGGTAAACCATGGTTTATCTGCAAAGACTTGTCAAATTCAGCCTTTCACTGTCACTAATTTCAGTGATGTTAGCCACTTGTTTAATATATAGGCATTTTTCCCATTCTAACAGAAATTGTTCTGGCATTTTTCAAGTATTTCTTTGTCTCTTCCATACCTTACTTTGAAGCAGACTCTTTTTACTATCATCAAAGCACAATTGTTAAAATGACATTTTACAAAAATATTTTGAGGCACTGAATATATGATTTTGTTGAGAAATACAATTTATAAACTATCCTTGAAATCCAGACTCAAGAATGCCATACAGATATATATTTTTACAAGACTTTTTTTCTTCACTACTGTACTTTAGCTAAGTGGAACAGTTGCACATATGCCATCTTATGGAGAAAGGCATTTTTTGAGCAGGGCCAGTGAATTCATTACTAAAAATGAAAAAAAAAACAAAACAAAAACAGCACACAATGTTTTATCTAAAAAGAAAACCAGTAGATTTTAAACAATGACATGCTGTGAACTCAGTCCTTTTAACAGTGTGCCATCATAATTTCTTTTTGCTTAACTTGATTTTAACTAAAAAAAAAGGATTAGGTGAAAACACTGATTTTCTTCAATTGAATATTATTATTATTATTATTATTATTATTATTATTATTATTATTATTTTATCTATCTTCATTGCATTTAAAAAAAAAACTAAAAATCTTGCTTGTTGTCATATTGTTATCTGCATTTTAGCTTGGTTATCTACTTGCCATCCCAAAGAGTAAGTTTTTAGAGGAGAAAGAATACCAAGTACCAGGACTGGATTTCATGGTAAGAGCTGTCATCATCACACCTGACATTTTTGTTTTGTGATCCAAATATTTTTTTTTTTCAGTTTGAATAGTATTTATTTTCTGTGTATTTTAGATTGCCAGTCATTTGCATTTGTTTTATATCCTTTCAAACAGTGATACAAATGGATAGGTCAGTTTTGTATGCTAAGATGCTGTATGAGTGAAAACTCCCACTCAATCATGTGTTACCTCTTACTCACACTTTGATGAATATTACTTGCATTTCTTCCTGGTTCTGGCTCATAGACTGCACAATATGCCTTTAAGCATGCACAGTTAGGTCCTATTTCATCTATGATCCTCTCTTTTATCTCTCTTTCTGATGTAATTTTTTTTCTATTTTCTTAAAGGGACAGTTTATACAATTTTAGTTGAGATGAATCTTTATATGTTCCTGTTAAGTTGCTTGTAATTTTGCCTCAAAGGCATTTTATATCCTTTCTAGACAAATCCTACTTAAACTTAGCATTTGTCTGATTTGTACATGATGTGAAATACAAAGAATACATACTGTATAAAGAAATGGACTTAAATGTCTGTATGATTATGTTCTTTTTAGTTTGAAACTTGACATCGTGAGAAAATTATCCCCGATGCCAGCTAGGAAAGTTCAATCTTTTATTCTTCTCAAAAAAACCCTGTGAATGGTTCGTTTAATTGAATAGAAACTTGATTTATTAGCTGGGCATGAACAGGGTCTGTATGAGGCCTGGCTGGTTGCTATGAACAGCTTTGTCCAATTTTGCATAAAAATTCATTTTTTCCTATTTGTAAATATGTTGGTATTTTCTTGATGTTCAAGGAGAAAATTTTGTTTTGATCATTAAGTTACTGAATTCAGTTAGAGAATGTTGAAAATATCAAGATAGTTTAGTTTGTTGACTATGGACTATAACCCCATAGTCCATTTAATTGCATGGCATTTGATAAACCTGATGCTTCACATTTGGATAAAATAAGTACATCGGTTTTAAACTCATTTTCTCTTCTATGTCACTGTGAGAGGTTTTAAAATCAGAATAAAATGTTGTGACATATTTCATGCCAACTGAAAGTGAAGTACATCTTGCCTTCACACAGCTTAGAGTTTTTATGTTTCCCCCAGTGCAGTGCTCTGTATTGTGATTTATATTGCATTGCTAAGATTTTGTTGTTCTAAGTTTCCTTTAGTGCAGTACAGTATATTGTGATATACGTTAAGCTACTAAAAATAGGAACCCCATTTATTCCATATCTCTGTTAAGGCAGCCCACTTGTTATGAATCATTGGCATTAGCAGCAAATGTTCCACATAACTGATTTATATAACAGTTGTTTACTATGATACAAATCTTAATCTCCTAAAAAAACAAAACTTCCTGGTTTTCTGGTGCATTCTCTTAGGAATTATAGTTAACAAATATCATGAAATTATGTTTATGAATAATATGAAGGTTTAACATTTTCAGTTTTTCTCAAATGATACAAGCTATTTCAAGAGTGCTAGAACAAGAGGTATGTTTGGAAATTTTTAATTTAAATTAATCAATGAAATTTGTTACCTAGAGTAAAGGAGGTCAGTGCACCCATCATGAAATGTGAAGAATTTCATGTACATGACATCTTTTCAGTAAGATATTAAATTATATAATTGGTTTTATGAATTCAGAACTGGACCATCTACTTGGTGACACGCAGTGTGATATTACTGGTGAGAAAAAAGCTTCTCTAGCACATCAATCTCTGTCAGATCTTAGCTGTCCTTCTCTAACACAGCTACAGACCCATTTTGTAATATCCTATATAATTATCTACTACATGACTTTCCTATATATAAATATTTGATAAAATAAAAATGTATTCTGCCTTTCTGATAATTCTGCCTGTATTTAAAGAGGACTCAAACATGCGTCACGAGAATTAAACATTTACTATTAGGTTAATCATGAAAGTACAGTTGTATAGCACAGAAACTGTCTTCTTTGAAAGTTCTGTACGTCTAAGTTTTAAAATAAAAGTCTGCTTCCTCATGTCTTCAGCAAATGCCCTCCTTGTTTCATTTAGTATTTCTATTTTCAGATCATGAAACTAGCATCATGCACAGACTACAGAACACCATCCTAGAGCACTGCAAGGTGCTGCTGGATATCATGGACTTGACTTCTCATCTAGACTGGTTTGTTGACTAGATAAGCAGGATTGCTAACATTTCATCCCCCAAAATTCATAAATCAGTTATTTTTTATGTTATAAATAATGGAATTAAACATGAAAACAAAAAGCATACTAAAGAATTAATGAAATGTGCATAAAATTGCATAAAATTAGTATTCCTTGACCAGCTACAAATCTTGTGTAATCATGCAGACAATGGAATCAGTCAGGGGTGGAGAAGTTTCTCTGGCCATTGCCCACAGTCAGATATGTAACATATGTTTGTCTCTTGTTTTGTAAATACAGTATATTCTATGTTCAATATTTCAGTTTGCTAGCACTAGCTTCATGTGCCAGAGAATATAATTATGTCCGTCCTGAGCTGACCACTGAAAATATCATTGTGATTCAAAGTGGCAGGTAGACAAAGCATATTACACAGAAATAATCAAAGTTAACCTTTACAATGCAGATAAAATTTATAGTAATTAAAAAAAAATTTAATTTTGTTGAAACTTTAAAGTAGAATGACAGATGCTGCTTCTGTGGGTAGTTGTGTTCATTAGCTTTGTGTCTGTTAGCTACTGAGAATTTATATTTTCTGTCCAGGCATCCTCTTCAAGAACTGTGTTGCAGCCCTTTTGTTCCCAATGCCACAATGAGTGGAGGAGACCATAGCAAGATGAAGGTTCTCACAGGGCCCAATGCCAGTGGAAAGAGTGTCTATCTGAAACAGGTTATATATGCACTTTAAGAAAAAAATTCGATCTTTATTTTCGTATTATATTTTTTCTAGTGTAAAGGCTGCCTAGAAATTTGTCTGAATTTGCTGTTATGTGGGTGATGTGTACATGTATGCACATGTGTACCAAAAGCTGTATATACTCATATTTATGCATGTGAGTATAAGCATATACACGGTACATGTACTAGAGTTTTATTGGTCAATTGCTGTGGTGTAGTGTTAGATGAGATTTTGAATGAAAATCTATGTATTCCAAGAAATTCATAACACTGTGTTTTGAAGCTGGATAGCTAATCTCTTATTAAACTGTCTTAATGAGCTCATTATATTTTATAGGGATACAATTTATATCTTGTTCATTGATTGTCTTGTCTATTTTTCTGAAGGTTTTTCTTTCAAAAGGAGACCAAAGAAAGAAAGAAAATGTCCACATTTTGATGTCTGCAATTTCATTGGTTTAAAACTCACTGCATGTGATAGGGACATTTTGTTTGAACAACATTGCCTATGGAATCTACATCTATTCTCTTAAGTCTTATAGCCTTAGTTTCTATTGGACTTTTAAGGTGTCAAGAGGCACACATGTATAATATACAGTAGTAAACTTTTTCTTTGCAGGTAGCCCTCATAACATTTCTTGCCCATATTGGTAGCTATGTTCCTGCTGAATCTGCAAGAATTGGTCTTCTGGACCGTATTTTCTCTCGTATCAAAACAATGGAGAGTGTCTCTGTGGGTCTTTCTACATTCATGATTGATTTGAACCAGGTAGGCAACAATAGCAGTGAGTCCAACTTGTTGTTATATGTCCTGACATATTACACTTTTCAAGTCTAATCCTTCTGCAAAGTATTGAAGTAGGTTATGAAGCAAAAACTTAGTACTTTGATAATATATTAAAAATTAAGTATAATTTATTAAATCTATAATGATAATGATAATTTTTTTTGAAAGTTTGCCTATTGATGTCAACTTTTTTTCTTTAATTTAACAAAATACAGGTATCAGCAGCAATAAACAATGCCACACAAAATTCTCTGATCATTTTGGATGAATTTGGAAAAGGCACAGAGACGGTATGTTATATTTATACCAATGAAGGATATACAAGCATTATTAGTTGTTTTTTAAATTATACCTAGCCTAGCTGGCACATCACCTGTTTGAATGATTTTTCCCTATGCCCATTTCCACATGCCCATATATTTTAGAAACCTCAGTTAACCTATGAATGAAAATTGGGCTTATATTTTAATAATAATGAAACAGTACAGATGTACTTTATTTCAGTTTTGGTCAAACATGATGTGTGTGTGTATGTGTGTGTTTATATGTGCCCTCAAAAATATACTTCAATAAATGAACACATTTACTGCATGTTAAGAATATGTGATGAGGTATCCATTCTATTTAGCTATTATTATGTTGAATATGTGTCTAATTTGCAAACATATCTTGTGTATTTCAGACTGATGGTTTGGCTCTATTATGCAGTTGTTTAAAGCACTGGTTAGCACTTGGTTCCTCCTGTCCTCATGTACTGGTCTCAACACATTTTCATGGACTTATTCAGCACAGACTACTGCCAAACTCTCAACAACTTAAATTTCAGGTTTATTTGAATTTTTTTTTTACCTCATACATAATATATTACCATGAAAGATTAATTTATTATTATTATTATTATTTATTATAACATTTTTAGAAAAAATACTTTCAAGTTTATTTTAGTGCATTTTTGTTTTTCTGATTATTGCACAATTCTGTTAATTTTGAGTTGCTAGGCGAATTATTAGTGAAAAAAATTCCACTGGTGAAAATGTACATATGAGAGGTTTTATTACATTTAAGGTCTGAATTGGCCAAGAGAAATATTATAGCTTTGCAGGATATATTTAGACATAGAAAATATGGCTTTAGGATATTTTAAACATGGATATTATACCTTTAATTGCAAAAAATAAAACTTATTTAAAATTTGTTTAGATAACAAGTTACTGCTATGATATTTTTAAAAAAGATATCTTGGTTTTGACAGTCAGTTCTGATTTCTTAAAATCAATTAATGGAATGTACCAATAATGGGAGCACAACAGATGTCAAATCAAAATGAATTTTTGGTCATTAGCAACTGTGAACTCACTGTATTTTGAGACAGAAAATTCACCCTCTTTATATAAACAAAGGAATATACAGAACATGTGACTGTGGGAGTGATCTCATTGACTACACCTGTCAGTGTATAACTGTACGCCACAGTTTTGGCTTTCATACTTAAAAGGCTAGATTTGATTACTCTGAAGGAGATTAATTGTTGATAATTGGTCAGCTCCTGTATATTTCAAGTTCAATGGTTATATACTTTATGACAACACTCCCCTATATCAATCTGACCATGAATTTTATTTTCGGCAACTGCATATTTTAAATAATGCATTATGATTTGGCACTTTTCATTATATAGAAATCAGCACTTTAAGTGTACAACAAGTATACTATATTACAATTATTTATTTTTAACATGTGGCATCTTCATTTTCTCCAGACAATGGACATTGTGCAGAATGAAACAGAGCTGGTTTTCCTGTATCAGCTGATAGATGGCAGCACCAACTGTAGTCAGGCATGCCATATTGCTGCTCAGGCAGGATTACCAAAGGAAATAGTCAGCAGAGGACTGGAGGTACAGTACAGCCACAAGTTATGATTAATAAATGCACTGATTTTGTTGAATTAAAGGGCTCCTTTATCATTTGGATGAATGGAATGTTTTATTCAAGTTTATAAATAGGAATTGATAGTACGTATTCCGAATATTGTGCACCAGATACATATATATATAGTAACGTTACCTTACTTACATGTATTTAACATGCTGTTGAATCCTTTTTTATTAATGCTTTTCCAAAAGAGAGTATCCCCTCAACTCCACTTTCAATCATTTAAAAAAGGGGGGATTTGTCATGAAATCATCATAATTTGATTTATTTTTTAAAAATCTTTAGTTGATGATATTGATTGTTTTAGGTGTCAGAGTTATTGCGGAAAGGAGAACCTGTCCATAGACAAAACACCTCCAGCACCCTGGCACTCTATAGGAGGTTGTAAACATAAATATTTATTAATCTGCTGGATTTTTACTGATTCAAGTTTTAAAAAGGGAAATATATCTACATATTTTAATTCATATTTGAGGATGGCTTTTTAGAACCTTTTTTATTTTTGAGTTGAACTGAAGAAAATGGCCTTTCACCTGAGAATCTTCCTTGTTATAAGTCTCGGCTTAATGCTTTTATTTGTTTCAGATGTGAGAATGTTGTAAACAAGTTCTTACAACTGGATTTGGAGAAAGAAAACCTAAACGCTTTTCTTCAAGAGTTTGTCATTCCTGCCAGCATAGACCTTAACTAGAAGCATTTTGTGTTGTCAAAGTGAAAAGAAAGATATGAAAATATTTCTGAAAATATAAACTTTTCATTTTGCCCTTTGTAATATTTAATTATATGTTCTACACATAGTTAAATACACATACACATATGTATCTTTCAGTAAAGAAAAACTTTATGTGTAATGGACAAGATGGTCTGCCCAGTAAAATTAAATTTGATTCCATTGTTTTTATTCCAATTTATCTGTTTATAATTTTGTTAAGTTTTGATATTTTTTTTAATATTCTGCCAGGTTGATATCTACTTGTTTTGGATCCACCTTTATATATGATTTTCAAATGCGTAACTTGATATTTGTCTTTTTTAAGGTTTTATCTTTTCATAATTTTAATAAGTTTGACATTTTAAGTCATGGCCATGTTTATATATATTCATTGGTCCATTAATTTTTTACAAAGTTTACATTTTTTTCTTTCAACATTTACTCAACTTGTACTTAATTATTAATTATTTTCACATTGTATATCACAGGAACTTTTTTTTTTTTTTTTTTTTTTTTTGTTCCTTTATGTTGAAGATTGATTTTTTAACTTAATGGAAAGTTCAGAATTTAAATATGATATATTTTAAAATGATAATAATTAATAAGCTCCTTTGTATTGTTTTCTTGACATAAAAATACTTTATATACCATGTCATGTTTCAAGTTGGAATTTGATTGGTTTTTGATAAAAATTTTATTAGTATTTTTATTTGTATATTTGTCCAGTGTTAGACAATTAGATGGGAATTTTAAATAAATACCAAATACTGATTTTTTTTCTTCTCTGTCAAAGTGAAAACAGCTTTTAAATTGTGATAAGTGTTCTTGCAAGTCCATAGATGAGGTGTATGAAAAATGCAAAAATATTAGCCGCGTTCGTTAACTGTGATGTTGTGACCGAGAAGAGCGTGTCATCATTCCCCCCCCCCCCCCCGCCCCATTTACCAGGTTCTCATAATGCATCAAAAATATAGGTCAAGGTCACAGTCATTTATGTTGTCAGTTTTATTGTCTTTCTGTGTTTCTTTCTTTTTATTTTCGGCTCACGAAAATTTAACATTCACAATGTTGTTCTTTGGTATAAATTTTGAAGAAAATTGAGTGTTTTTAGGCAGTTTTATGAAGGCATATGCATTTCCTTTCGTATCGAGACTACACCCCCACTCTGATGACGTCACGTACAAGGATTTTGGAGCAGTAGTGATGGTACATAAAAGAGAAATATGTGTTTCTATTTCTTGCCTATATAAACTATGTATATGATGTCTAAAATACAATGATTGGAAAAAAGAGAAAGAGAGTAGTTGGAAGTATTATCAGAACCAGGAAATCGGCTTTACGGGACATAAAGTCGGTAAGTATCGTAGGTAAAGTGAAGAATATGTTGCTCATAAATGCAACCTCTACTATTTATATGATATATCTCATTGTAAATATTATTTATCTGTAAATTTTAAGACTTACCCTTATACATGTGTGTCTCATTATATGTAGTGTTGCCTATGTTTGTAGCTTGATCATGCCACGTACATTATGGTTTACATCAATAGAGTTCTGTTCTTTTCTGTACCAATCACGTGTAATCGTTGAACCGTTTGGAGTGCAGCCCCCTGCCTGTATCATTCTGATTGAAAACCTTTACTAAGTTCACAAATGCAGACACAATGCTGTCATTTTTTTTTTTTTTTTTTTTTGAGTTGTTTATGTTTTAATACATTTCATAGATACGTTCTATTTAACTTGAACTGTATTACTGATACTTGTACTAGTGTATTACTAGTACTTGAGTATGTTACATGGCCAGCCATTTAGATATAGATATTATGAATAAGGTGTTCATATGTCCTCCTTCCTTGCATTGTACTGTTTATTTAAGTTTTTTAAAAAAATGTGGTAGAATTATCTTGTCTGTGAGCAAAATGACAACCTAAACTGAGAAGACTCCCAGAAGCTACAGGGAGAACCACTCCCATTCAGAGAGTACACTCAGTTAAATGAACACCATTCAACTCTGTTAGCACTCTCCATTATTATTTTGTTTTGATAGATTTCTTGATGATGATAATATATTATTATTTTTAGTTTTTCCATGCGAATAAACTACATATAAAACCATATTGACAAAATACAAAGAAAAATGTAGTATTAATAAGGGTAATAATTGATTTTTTAGGTAGATCTGATTTTTATTCAATTTTTGTAAATCTCTGATAACTGATCAAACCAGCCCTTTGCAGCACCCATCATTGACACATAATTCATATGCTTTAGCAATATGCCAAGTATTGTAAAACAGTCCTTGTTCATCAATTTTCATACAGATTCTGGGAGTATGCAAAGGATACAAAGTTCCTTCCGGCCTTACTAGTGTTCTCTCATGCCTCACAGTCAATGTATGAATGCAATGCACCAGTTTATTCACTAATAATTGTATTAACATGATAACATCACAGATATTGTTGTTAAATTCCAATACAGTAATAACATCAGGATACAGATACAGCTTGGATGTTTTCCAACTTATCCCCCCAACAGTAATAGTAGATCTACTTTCAGAATGTTGTCAGCAAGAGCTCTGTCTCCTGGTAGCTCTCCAACTGCACTGTTCTCCATGTCTGTTTCTTCACACATTTTAACAATCGTGCATTAGCAACCAGATTGTATTAAAATAATTGTCACTATTGGCTCATCCCCAATGAAACTATCAGTCTACATAGATCAGTCCAACTCTGCAGGAACTCTTGCTGAATGCAATCACATTAGTGGATTAATAAACCTTCCCCTGGCGTTATGTAGAATACGGTAAAGCTGGTGATTATATGAGTACCCTGGAAACGAGTAGGTGTTTTAATCTTATTGCATTCAGTGAGTCTCCGTGAAATTGGATCAATCTACTTAGGGCGTATTCCCAGAGCTTTTAGATCGATCTATCCCCGCGGGGAGTCTCACTAGATTACTGTCAGATAATCCGGCTTAAATGTCAGTCCCGCCTACTACAAGCTGTAAGGGGGTAATTAACTTTCGTGCCCGCTCGGCTGACAGCTATTTAGCATGAACCCCAGGGAGTTAGGTCGATCTAAAGTAGATCTATCTAAAAGCTCTGGGAATACAGCCATAGACTGATAGTTTCATTGGGAATAGCTTTATTTGTTTACACTGCTCTCACAATTATATCAGTATACTACTTAGTACTGTGCATCAGTGGGAAAGTTGCCCAGCTCAGTTTCACAGAAAATTTAGTTGACTAGATTTGGTCATTATGCTCCATGTCCAATGTCTATCTTGGTTCCATTTTTAGATTGTAGTTGTTATGGTGTTACAAATACTAATAAAATCACACTTTTGTTCATTGTGTGAGCTTCCAAACTGTCAAGCTTCAGACTTCAGTCTGAAATTAACTTAATTTTAATATGAGCATTGTATTTAGTCAGACTGGGTTCCCATACCTAGATCGATCTAATAGGATCAATCCATCTTTAAGGGGTTTCTTGCTAAATTGCTTTCAGCTTAAGCAGGTTAGATGTCTGGCACACCTACTGAAGCTGCTAAATGATAATTAATTAGGCCACACTTTTTTATTTTTATGGATGACATCCTCTGGGTACCCCAAAATTGGTGCGAGAAGGCGAAAAAAAAAAAAAAAAACAGTCCAAAAAAAAAAATACTGCTTAAGTAAAGGAATGCTGTCAGTACACAGCTGGAAACACAAATTTTACCACAGAAACACGTATCAAACTAACAATATGTCTTTATCCATGCTCTCAAAATATTAAAGCATTGTGAATACTTCGTAGAAATGTAAAAAAAAGTCATGAATAGATACACTTCTTATTACAAAATCTATTAAGGTTATTTCATGCATTTTGTTGGTATAGCAATCAATAAAACAAATATCAAACAAACAGTGTGTCTTTATTTGTATTCTCAGAATATTAAAGCATTTTGAACACTTCACAGAAATGTTTAAAAAATGGTGCAAAGATATGCTTAATACTACCAAATCTATTAAAGGTCATTTTGGACGATGCCATTTTGTCTACTTCGACTCACACGGCCAAACTGTCAGGTGGCCTGTCCGACCTTCATCCCACCAAATACCTCGACGCCCTTGTCGACCCTTTTTTCGCTACAGAAAACCTGGTAGCCTATGTGCTGCTTTGTACAGAATGTCACTGAAATTTTTCGGGCGATAATCGCTGGTGGCCACCAGTCTTTCGCACAATTGTAAAAAGGTGATATCTCCATGCCCAATATCAATGGCATACCAATCCAAAACGATGGCACCTGTTCTCTTTATGACTTTAATTGTCCTGTAATTTGAAAGTAATCCTAGAGATGAATTTGATGGCAAAGCGGCCACATTTCCACGTGGCGATAATACGCATGCGCAGAAAGCTCATTTCCTGGCAAATTCAATAACGACGTTTGCGACAACCGACTTCGTTGGGGGCTGGGAGGGGGGATTTTTTTTTTTTCCGGAGAACGGGCGAAAATCGGTGCGCGCGCAGGATGTCATCCATAAAAAAAAAGTGTGGCCTTACCCCCTAGCAGCCTCAGTAGGCATGACAAATATCTAAGCCTTTTAAGTTAATTGCAATTTAGCGCGAATCCGCTTGGAGATTAATCGCTCCCCAGTTAGTACGATAGGGTCTGGGAATGGTCCCTTAGAGTAGGCCATTTGCATCCCAAAGCTTCAGCACATAAGCCTGTTTTATTTGCTTCAGGAGAAATATGCTTGCTTTCAGTAACAGCCCAAAAGTGATCAGATTTTTTTCTGATTTGTCTTTGCAGGCAAGTAACCAATGATAAACAAAAGACAAAATCCTGCAAGTACAATGTATTTGGTATGGGCACAATATTTACAGTTTTTGTTTGTACAAGTTGCATCTTTCTTCATGATATTGTTTTTGCACAACGAGCACAGCTTTGTTAATGTTGCACCAAGAGCACAATCTTTTTAATTTCATTCGGGTCTTGTAGCTTACTTTAATTTACTTTCCTAAATTGATAGTAATGCCATGACTTTTTTGATCTGTTGTGTTGCAGTATTGCTTAGTTTTTTGTCATTGGCGAAAGATTTTTGGTTGTACGTTTTGCTGACGATAACCTCACTTTTTGGTTTTACGTTTTGCTTAAGATAACCTCACCTTTATCTGGTGAGCAAAAAGGCCTTGGGGTGAAGGGGCTGCAATTGTATTATTGGATGTTATATAACCACAATATCATTTTGAGTATTTGGTATCATCAGTGCAAAAGGCCTTTCTAAGGTATATAAATCTTATTTGTTTGGCAATTTCCTTAACGTTTTGTTTAATGCACAAAATGATGTCAAATTGATTATCCCTTTACACCTTGTGATAGATTACCCTCAAAATAATATCAGAAATTAATACTTCATAGAATATCAAACAAGATTACCTGATATTTTTGACCAACATAATTGTACCACCAGCGTTAGCGCTGGCGGTACACATGGTTTCGGTCCCGTCCGGATCGTTCCGCCGGCTCCGCCGGCTCCGCCGGACGGCTACCGTTACCGCTTCTCCTCCTAGACGGTAAGGGCCCCCGTACCCATCTCATGGATTTAGGTCACCTATAATCTCAACTCGTTCCACGTAAAATTTGGGCTTTGTCGGTATTGGGGTCTGGGTGTGGCACTCATTACAATGCACCCTTGTCTAAAAATGGCAAAATTAAATGCTAATTATCTACCCTACGGAAGGAGTTATGGGAAAAATTTCTATAGACGGCTTTCCAAAAGTCATATGTGTAGATTTCAAATATACCCTTGGATTTGACCTTTGACCTTTACTTCAAGGTCAAATAGGCCAAAATTTTCAAAAAAATGAAATTTTTTACGAAAAAAAATTTTTTTGCCCTGTTATTCAGACACTACACAGACTTAACCAATAATATTATTGGAAAGTGTTACCCTTCAGGTCATCTTTCATCTCCATGAATTTGGGGTCAATCGGTGCATTTTCACGGGAGTAGCGGCCATAAGATACCGAAACTGAAAACTGTCTCTAATTCGGGAACCGTTAATGCTAGAGACCCATTCTTTTTTGCATTTTGTAGAGCATGTAAAGCCCAACACTGGAGGTGGTCTCCGTTTTTTTTGTATTCCATACGGTTTTTGAGTTACGCTGTATCAAAAAGTACATATTGGTGGTAAAAGCAAAATGTGCAGTACGGTAATGGATAATAAATTTTGAACTCTGGAAAAATAAAACATAAGGCTTGGCAAAGCAGACAACTTGTGTTCAAAAATGACATTATTTCATCAAATTTGAACTTCTGAAACTTCAGAGCACCTCCTATTTCAAGAATTTTGACCAAAATGACATTTTCTCTATTTTAATTAATTTTTTCTGTACGAAATTTAAGGCACATTATGGTAACTCCAAAATTATAACATTTAGTCCCTTATATCTCCAAAACTGGCAGAGATAGGTCCATAGTTACTATTGAAGTTGAATAGGAAGTCATATACTGGCTATCTTACTGTGACCTTGAAATTGACCTTTAACCTACTTTTCACCATGAACTGAACTTTGCAAATTTTGCTTCCCTTTTATCTCCAAAACTGGCAGAGATAGGTCCATAGTTCTTATTGAACTTGAATAGGAAGTCATATACTGGCAATCTAAATGTGATCTTAAAATTGACCTTTGACCTACTTTTCACCATGAACTGAACTTTGCAAATTTTGCTTCCCTTTTATCTCCAAAACTGGCTGAGATAGGTCCGTAGTTACTATTGAACTTGAATAGAAAGTCATATACTGGCAATCTAAATGTGACCTTGAAATTGACCTTTGACCTACTTTTCACCATGAATTGAACTTTGCAAATATTGCTTTCCTTTTATCTCCAAAACTGGCAGAGATAGGTCCGTAGTTACTATTGAACTTGAATAGGAAGTCATATACTGGCAATCTATATGTGACCTTAAAATTGACCTTTGACCTACTTTACACCATGAACTGAACTTTGCAAATTTTGCTTTTCTTTTATCTCCAAAACTGGCTGAGATAGGTCCGTAGTTACTATTGAACTTGAATAGAAAGTCATATACTGGCAATCTAAATGTGACATTGAAATTGACCTTTGACCTACTTTTCACCATGAATTGAACTTTGCAAATTTTGCTTTCCTTTTATCTCCAAAACTGGCAGAGATAGGTCCGTAGTTACTATTGAACTTGAATAGGAAGTCATATACTGGCAATCTATATGTGACCTTAAAATTGACTTTTGACCTACTTTTCACCATGAATTGAACTTTGCAAATTTTGCTTTCCTTTTATCTTCAAAACTGGCAGAGATAGGTCCATAGTTACTATTGAACTTGAATAGGAAGTCATATACTGGCAATCTATATGTGACCTTAAAATTGACCTTTGACCTACTTTTCACCACGAATTGAACTTTGCAAATTTTGCTTTCCTTTTATCTCCAAAACTGGCAGAGATAGGTCCGTAGTTACTATTGAACTTGAATAGGAAGTCATATACTGGCAATCTAAATGTGATCTTAAAATTGACCTTTGACCTACTTTACACCATGAACTGAATTTTGCAAATTTTGCTTTTCTTTTATCTCCAAAACTGGCTGAGATAGGTCCGTAGTTACTATTGAACTTGAATAGAAAGTCATATACTGGCAATCTAAATGTGACCTTAAAATTGACCTTTGACCTACTTTTCACCATGAACTGAACTTTGCAAATTTTGCTTTCCTTTTGTCTCCAAAACTGGCAGAGATAGGTCCATAGTTACTCTTGAACTTGAATAGGAAGTCATATACTGGCAATTTACTGTGACCTTGAAATTGACCCTTGACCTATCTTACGAAGAACTTAAATTTGATTGTTCCATATATATTTTTTGCAAAAGTTTAAAAATTCTTGTTGATTGCATTTTAACAGCTTGTCAAGCACAAAACTGGTGGCTGTGTCCCTTATTTTGTGTATGTGGGGGTCTATACGAATGCGCTTGCTCCAGCTGGTGGTACAATATTCGGAGGCGGTATCGCCTCTCTGATCCTCTAGTTAGTCTTAGTCCTAACAGTCACTGTCATCTGCTCCCCCTTTCCTTCATCTCCCATTAACAGTTACTCACAGTCACTTCAATAATAAGACATTCCCATCAAGAGAGAGGGGTCTTGCTATAAAAATGCAAATGACTTGATAGATAACCCTGACAATATGAGTGTTGCAGTATTTAACTCTGTGCACATATAAGAGTTCTGCCCAATGTCAGTCATATCTTTACAAGAAAGCTAAATGTAAAACTTATTTTCTTATGTGCTGTTGACATTTGTTAATTTTCGAAATAAGATGAGTTACTCAAAATGGTATGTACAGTAATTGTCAAGTAAAAATATGTGAATAAAAATTTAATCTGTTTTTTCTTTTCAGTCGTCTGGAATAGGCAATCCATCAGTATACCATGCCTTAGTAGTGATATTCTTGGAGTTCTTTGCATGGGGGCTGCTCACAACTCCCATGATATCTGTAAGTAAACCAGGTTTCCTTTCATAGAGTTACTATTATGAATTGTGGAAAGTTGTCTATTATAATGTATGTTTTTACAGCAAGAATTGCATTAAGTTGATGAATTGATTTAAAACATGTCTGAATAGAAGATTGCTTTAAACCACCCTGACTGATGTTTGACACTTTGTGTCTATTTTCAGTCAGATGAACACCCCATCTCTTGTTCAAATATTCTTGTATAAAATCACCAGCTTTTCTGTATTCTACTCAATGCCAGGAGGAGGCATGTAAACTGTAAATCTGATCAGATTGCATTCAGCGAGAGTCCCCCATAGGTTGATTAATCTAGGTAGAAAAATAGTTTTATTGGAATTGATGAGCCCTTAGATATAGCTCTTTTTTGTACAGGAGCCAAGTAACAGATGTTGTGCCACACTTAAATTTGAATATGTATACTCAATACTTGTATGATGATCAGTCTGTCAGTTAAATTAATATATTTCACTACCCCCCCCCCCCCCCCCCCCCCAAATGTGGGCTCAATGAAGCAAAGGTATATCCTTCTGTGATTTCAAATAAGCAACAGCTGTTGGATCTCAGCAACCCAATCAATTCAATAAAATAGTAACTTTTCTTGAAACAAATTTCCAGCAGTTGTTTGATGTATAAGCACAGCAGACTTTGGTTTGAATGATTTTCCTCTCAGGCCTTCGTATATCACAACATATTGTCCTTATTTATTTCAGGTGTTAGATGAAACATTTCCAAAGCATACTTTTCTGATTAATGGACTAATACAAGGAGTGAAGGTATGGGCAGAATGAATGGTGAAATAAACACCAATACTCATTCCTATCCTCAGAAATTTAAAATTATTTTTTCCAACAGTTTTACTTCCTTAGTTTGAAAACTATTATTCATCTCATGATCTATACTTAGTAGAAATACCCAATATTTATGTATTTGTCATTGTTTTGCTCTAAATTATTTTCCTGAAGTTTGAAGAACATACTGTAATGTATTTGGTACATTATGACTGATCTTCTGGAAATGGTATGAGAGCATACTAAATCCTGCATTTTAGTGCAGCCTTGAAAATCAATAATGTTAGATATTTGTACTTTGTGGAGCACTCAGCTTTTATACATATTAATTGTTGTCAGTGAGCATACATTCTCGCAAGGATATAATTATATACCAGAAATGTTTCAACACAGCCTTGATTATGATATCATATAAAATAGGACTTAAAATGGATTGAATGCTAAGCCTTCTTGGTACTCAATTTATGATGCTGTAACATGATTTATAACAAACTTTTTTTTTTTTTTACAAAATCATAAGGTCCCAAGAGTTAAAATATATTACGCATACTATATTATTACTATAGTTAAACAATGCAACCATTTTTACCACTTCTCTTTTTGAAACTTAATCACTAAACGTTAAATAATCTGCCTATAAATTGCTTTCAACCTGCATCATGTGAATGCATGGTGGTTTTGTACACTGGCTGAAAACCACTTCAGTATTTCCACTGTTCTAGGACATTATCTTATTCCTGGCTGTTCTGACCGTTGACTATCTTCATCAGACAGCCTATCATACAACACAACACGTCTTGTTGAGATGTAATAGCGGTAAACTTTAATAAGAAAAAATAAACAAAATATAAGTACAAAGACAATAACAAAGTAAACTTTACAAAACTATTTCGTCTAAAAACTGAAGGCCAATTACGGTAACATAGTTGTGATGATAGTAAGAATGCTGTATAAAACTTAACGATAATTACGGTAATAAAAGTGAGCAATTTAAATAACGTTTTTTGTACTAAAGCTTAATTTCAATACCAATGCACAACACAACGTACATGTATCTGTCCTAAATTAAACTGCATTTACCGTACTAGATAAACAAATGTAAATTCTCACAAGAAGTGGTGTCACCGGCTAAAACGTGCGAAGCAGTACTGAGAACGTGCAACAGATTCGCAATGACCTGAAAACGGGAACCAACAATAAATTCGCTGGCACGCTAAACTCTAAACAATATCACTTGCATCACAACACTAATACAGTAAGTTTGCGCTAAGCTTACGGTAAAGTGCCATGAATTTCGAACGGCTCTTGAATTTCGAACGATCTTAAAATCGGCCGTCTGGAGTTTTTTCTGGACCATGAATTTCGGCCAGTAAGCAATTTTGCGCGATCTTCATTTCGTGAATTTCGTACACCTTAAAATCGGCCACCGGGCTATTCTCGCGCTTATAAAGATCTAACAGTCGGCAATGTTGCCCTAGCGTACCTTTACCTGAGTACTACGTGTGCGGCCCACGGTGCAAGATAACGATCAGTACAGTTAGTTTAGGACGCTAAACAACATCGTCATATCCATTCATTCAGATAACAGGAGAATCTATTAAGAGTTGTACTGTCGGGCTGTTGTTTCTTTACCGCAGTATTCGGTGTGAGATAGCGATCGGTAGTTTTGCTGAGGCGCACAATAGCATTGTTATCGTAGAGACTTCAGTAACAGAACAAAAGAGCAATATTAAGAGCTGCAATAAAGATTACCATTATTGCTTTCTTGACGATCTTCCGCTAATGAAGTCCCTTGAAATGTACAAATGAAATGAAAAATATTTTTAAAAATAATAAATTCCAATGGGGAGGGATGGAGGGTTAAAAACAATCTAGAACGATCTCCGGCTGACGATCTGCCGCAAACGAAAGCCACTGAACGAGTATGAGCTTTCTCGTTTCACTCGGATTGCGACGCTGACGATACGAAAATTGCGTTCTCGTCTCGCCCTTTGGCTTACGAAGTCTCTTTAACAAATATGAAAATTGCCTCCTGGTCTCTCTCGGATTGCGAACCATCTCTCGCTGAAAATTTGAAATTTTCCTTTTTGTCAATCAGCTTTGTCAGTTGCCGTGCGTATGAAGGTCCGGAAGGTGTCCCCTTTCACAAATTGGCCTGTAGTTTGCTTAGTGTTTTGTACCGCATGAAGGTCACTCTTGTCACTGCTGCATACGGCGTGGAATGTGTATCTTAAAGTTCATAGAAACATTTATTGTGTTTTGTAAGCTTTAGGAAGTAGTTTCGTCGTGACTGAATATCAGCGTACACTACAAAGTAGTACCATTCATTTGTGACGCATCATAAAAGCTAGGTACGTCAAATTACTCTAAGAAAATTTCTTACAACGTCCACGGCTGTCCCGACAAGCCAAGACGTCATTAAAAAAAAGTCGCAAGCCTTCTAGCCGTCTTTGAAAATATAGGCCGTCCGGTGATGTCAGCGGCCGTCCAAATGACGGCTGGACAGTTCACTGGGAAAAGCCTTGCTCATAAGGGTATATTTATTTAACTAGGGGCTTACTGACATCACCCAGCTTACATGCGGGTGCATGCCTCCCAAAATTATATTAAATGATAAAATTGTAATATATCTAAATTTAATTGTTTGTAAATTTTGTAAAAATTGCCCATGCCACCCCGTTAGTTTGGAGGGTTAAGCTCGATCAAGTCCGTGTCAAAATTCTTTGAAACTTTGCAGGAAAAATCAATCTTCCTTTGTTTCTCTGGCTCCTTGTTTAGCCCGATGATCAGATTTATTTAGTGCCCCCAGGTCTGCTGGAGCAGCTCTTTGAAATAACACACAGGTAGATTTTTATCTGAGATAAATATCGCGTTCGATACACTCAAGACAAAAGCTACCTGTGGGCTGAAGGGCACTTTACCCTCTAATTAAGAGGTAAAGCAAGTTCCAGCTAGATGGACGATTAAGATCGGACTTCAGATGGTAACTAGTATTGTTTACCTCAGTTCTGTGAAAGCAAACGAGAAGGGTGTCAGAACAATGGTGCATATATAAATTATACAGAGAATTTGTACATTCAGGTGACCTTAACATATAATCGAAGGGGATTTTCGATAATATTCCTTGAAAAGTACACTAGATTTATGGAGAATAATATCATGGTTGGCCAAAAAATTATATACGCACAGTGTATCCGTGCGTATGCCTGGTTACGCCCCTGTCGCAAACCAGCAAACCATATCCTACTGACTACATGAAAATTGCCTTCTAGCATGGACAAAAAGTCCAAGCTTCTATGCTTGCTCGGATCGCTGACGATCTCTTGCTGACGAATATACTAACGAAGTCCCTTGAACTAGTGTGGAAATTGACTTACTGTCGCGCTCAGGTCGCTCACTATCTCCCATTGTCGATCTTCCAGTCCCTTGAACGAATATAAAAGCTGCCTTTTCGGTTTACTCTAGATTACCTATCTCTCGCGTTTGTTTGAAGATGGTTTCAATGACAAAACGTACACGCTTTTCAAATGCGTACATTGACGCAACTATGCGCCAGGAAATCAGTTGCTGCTGCTGGTTAAGATTGGGTTGCCTGAGCGAAAAAAAAAAAAAAACGGCCCTGCACCCCCCCCCCCCCCCAAACCTAGTATATTTGATCGCAGACAACAATCAGCGGTCATCTTGGTCGCAGCGCAAGACGGAGAGAGACCGTAATACACAGTTCGGCTGCCGTGGCGAAGGCTACCTGTGCGCCGCACATACCGATCTGCGGTCGTAGTGGCCTCTCTGCACGGAGGAGAGGCCGTAGTGCCGAGGCCGGCTTCTGCAGGGAAGGCTACGTATGCGTCGGAGACACCGACCCGCGAACGGCGAGATGAGGACGCATTCGCGCGTAAAGCTCCGCCCGACTTTAACGGTAAAGGCAACGAACCTGGTCGCGGAAGACACTTATCGCAGATGAAGGCTACCTGCACGTGCGCCATAGACACTGATCGGCTGTCGTCTCAGTTTCAGTGCACGGAAAGGAGCAACGGTAACACTAAGCTTCCATAGTAAAGGTTATCTGGCCGTGACAGACGCTAATCGTCGGCCATCTCTCCCTCCGTCCACTCCCGTTCTGAGCGCCAGGATCGTTTTTGAAAAACGACACTAGTTTCTGGCTGCCAGAATCGCGTTTGAAAAACGACACTACTGACGCATTATTTTATAAATGGTGCAAGGACGTGCTGTTTTGCGGCCCTAGACAACAGTACCGCTCTATCTATGGGCCATACACAGTGATCGGGTGAAAGTACGTGTATATCTTTGGTCGCAATTACCGACACTCACACATCATACATTATGGTAACTCTAAATAGATCGTCGGGAGAAGATAACAGAAGGCCTAGCGACGAACAGACAACTTCCGGTCAAAATTGACAGAATTCCATGAAATTCGAACTTTCGGAAGTTCTGAGCACCTCCATTTCATGAATTTCGGCCAGAACGATCTTTTCCCAAATTTAATTATTTTCTACTGTTCGAAATTCATGGCACATTACCGTAATAGCCGTTCTACGATTGAATATAGCTTTTACAGAGGGTTTATACAATGAAATACGCCAGATAAATTGTAGTGACACATTGCGCAAACGAAAACAAACACGAAATCACCCTAAGTAAATCTGCATCGTTAAATGACACTGAACGCTATCAAAGATCGTCGCGGCAGCAATTTAAGGTATGTTTACAAACTAAATCATATAACTTAACAAAAAAAAACCTTAAAACATACTATAAACTCAATAACTTGTCAACAAAATAAAAACGCTTACTTTAACTCCTACGGTTGACGGAGTTGGGTCTTCCTACTGAAGAACTAGAACGGCGTGTATCTTCTGAGTATCGTGTGAGTGAATGAAGATCATTCTAAGTGTAACTAACTAATATCAGAGTTTCTGGCCAATAACATCCAGCCAACACCCCTCACCAGATCGATCACGCCACTTATCCCCGTAACATGGGGGTTACTGACCAATGGAGTCCGGCCGACACCCCTCACGAGATTGAAAGCGCCACTACCCGTTATACAATAATCTAACCCCAATACAGAGACAGCGCTAGGAGGCTAGCGAAGTGAAAGGGCTACAAATTTACAGAAAGGGGTCTTCAGATCTATACATAGAGTACTTAACATTCTCCTGGAAATAATCCTGTAGCAATTAAATAACAGTAAATAATAATAATAATAATAGTTGGTTTCAACACACTGGCAACTTCTTTGGTGAGGACACTGTCAGTTATTCACATGTATTGTTTATATGGACATGCTGTTTTTTTGTAGTTGGTGCAGGTGGGGCCAAAAATTTAAGACCATACATATTGATTCCTGTATTTCTGTTTTAAGGGCATCCTGTCATTCCTGTCAGCTCCTCTGGTGGGGGCACTGTCAGACATATGGGGTCGCAAGCCATTTCTGTTGCTTACTGTCTCTTTTACATGTGCTCCTATACCACTCATGAAGTTTAGTCCTATGTAAGTAATTTGCAATCATTAACTAATTGGTGCCCTTTTAAATGTGCATACTCATAGCATAGTTTTTTTAACAGTTCATTATCTCATTTATTGTTTTAGGTACGTACTGTATTTTTTGGTTACAATTAAGTAAAATATCATTATATTCAGTCATCTTAGTGTTGGGTATTTTATTTTAAATAAATGCACTAGCAACAGACTTTTATAACATCTGGTACATAAATTTGTGTGTTTTCAGGTGGTACTTTACCATGATCTCAATCTCAGGAATCTTTGCTGTCACCTTCAGTGTAGTGTTTGCCTATGTAGCTGATATCACAACAGAGGAAGACAGAAGTGCTGCTTATGGACTGGTCAGTGAAATGCATACACACAGACATGCACAGACATACAATTTTTTTCCAATTTCATACAGCAGAATGCTCAGTTCATTGTTTGCCCAAACACATGAAGGTGACTGATCTCTCCTGATGATACCTCTGAACTAAGATCTGAGTATTTGTTTCTTGAATTTTATAGGTGTCTGCAACATTTGCTGCAAGCCTTGTGACCAGTCCTGCCATTGGTGCTTACTTGGGTCACATGTACAGTGAGAAGTTAGTTGTGGCCCTAGCCACTGCAATAGCCTTACTAGATGTGCTCTTTATACTTGTGGCAGTGCCGGAGTCGTTGCCAGAAAAATTACGACCGTCTTCCTGGGGATCACACATCTCTTGGGAGAAGGCTGATCCATTTGGTGTAAGTAGATTTCTTGTGGTAATGTAGAAAGTAATATTAGGCCTACAAAATCTCTATGTGGAGCATTTTCTCACATTTTCTCTGGTGCTTAAACCCTTAGTGACATTTATTCTTCATATTCATTGTGCTTTAAAACTCATGTTTTAGAATCAGTTGAATATTTCATTAAAAAAACCCATAAACAATGTAATTATGTTTAAGTACATAGTTCTAATTGTAAGTTGAGAAAAGACTTAACTGTCTATTAAAGTTTCTTTTTCCCTGTTCTTTTCAGGCTTTGAGAAAAATTGGTCAAGATCAGTTAATACTCATGTTGTGTGTAACAGTATTTTTATCCTATCTACCAGAAGCTGGAGAATACTCCTGTTTCTTTGTATATCTAAAACTGGTGAGTTGATTTGTTAGAAATCTACATGTCTCCACACATGAATTTTGCACCATACTGCTTGATATTTGCTAAACATCCACAATATTTGTGATACATGCTTGTATCATTTGGCCAGCATCCGTACATGTCCGTAATAATCCGCAGAGGCACTTGTTTCTCTTCCCTAGATTTTTGAGATGTCCAAAATTTTGGTTGTGGATGATATGCGCAGCATACATACGCAAAACAAAAGTAGTACATTTGCAAAACATGCACTGTTTTCTGCTCTTATCCACAACTCCAGGGTAACCTTATGTAGAGCAACCCTATCACAAATGTAAATGATCTAGTTCAAATATTACAGATTTGTCAGGATTTAAACATTTCTGTTGCGTCTGATTTGCGAACATCTGCAATGGCATCCAGTTTTAATCGTGATACATATACTGTTATACAATACATAATATGTTCGTAATTCATAGTGTTCTTATCAGCATACTATTACGGAAAATTTGTCATTTTTGGTCAATTCTGTTGCGGATGACTACGAAGGCCCGAATCCCTAGAATATTTGTATCCTCAATTCTCTCGTCAGTATGATCTGGCCTTATCCGATTACACAATTGTAAAAAAAACTGAATGTACAAATGCCTACAATTTATCCCATAAGATAATTTGTTCAGTAATAACAGCATTTTTTTCAATCTTTAAGTTGCATGCAGTGTATACTGTACATTTTTCCAGATAATGGGATTCTCAGAAGAAGCAGTGGCATCTTTTATAGCTGTTGTAGGGGTGTTGTCAGTGTTTGCTCAGGTGAGTAAGGATAGAAAAGACACTGGAAATGCTGTAAAATATAGTGCTTTGCATAAATGAAGATTTTTTGTAAGTTTTTTAAAAACAAAAATACTATATTAACCCCATATGTTTGAATCTATTTTCAGACTGTTATCCTAGCCTTCTTAATGAAGTACCTAGGCAGTAAGCATGCTATTATAGTGGGACTTACTTGTGAGATGGTGCAGCTGGCCTGGTATGGCTTTGGTTCACAGCCTTGGTAAGTAATACCATCTAGTTTGTCATTTACAATATGCCAAATTGAGTCTATATATTTAATGGTACAGTTGGATAAGATGAATATTTATGTATAGTATGTAGTAGAGTAATAAGATGCTTGTTTACCAGAGCGGAGGCTTGTATCAATGTTTTAATGCTAGAAAGACAACGTTGCAGGTCAGCAGGTCAACTTGTGTTGGACTCTAATTATTACCAAAGTGAATAGGGCACCAGACATGTTTTATCACGGCAAAAGGCATACTCACTCACAGATGTCTTAATCTTACTTGTTTCAGGATGATGTGGTCAGCTGGGGCTATTGCAGCCATGTCCAGCATTACATATCCAGCCATCAGTGCATTTGCCTCTGCTCACGCTGATGCTGACCAACAAGGTAAGTCCAATAACACATATGACTAGGTCATTTATCAACCGACTTTGTTCAATAGTAACTGCTTTTATGTTTTATATCCAATTTGGTTGACTCAAGAGTGGGTAGTTTCAGGTTTTAGATGTAAGATTTACCCTGAAGAGTGATCAGAAACACTTGCAAATTTACTGTGACAGGCCATCTCTATTAAATTGGAAGACGGGGGTGTGAGAAGTGAGCAGGACCGAAATCTTAGTTTATGTCAGGTGTTTAATCTTATCATTCCAGGTGTAGCCCAGGGGATCATCACAGGAATCCGGGGACTGTGCAATGGGCTGGGACCAGCGCTTTATGGATTTATCTTCTTTCTGTTCCATGTTGACTTGAATGAGATGTCATCAGACGCAGAGAAGCCACTCATTCATGCAAAGCCAACTACCACCCTCCAGCCTCTCACCAATCAAACCTCTTTTGTTCACATGGAACCAATGCCAAATAGGACAATAGATGTGAGTTCTTTTTTTAGGTCCACTGTAACAAATCAAAGATTATGCCCAAATAATATTTGATTTGATTTGTTACATTTGGTGGAATTGATAATGTTTTGGAAATTTTAATGATGGCATTACCTGTTTATTTAGACTAATGTCAGTAGGATGTGAAGTAAACTTTGCAACGTGAAAAGATTATCCAAAAATTATACATGATTATAAAAGAATTAAGAGGTGAACCTTAATTGCACTATCAGACTGTTAATGGTCCTGATATATAACAATAAGGCTCCTTTGTCACTATCACATGCATCTATTAGATCTAAGTCTTGTGTTTGTAGCTTTTTGAATAATATTTTCTCATCCTAACATTCCTCATTATAACACTGGTGATTTTCTGCCTTTTTCCTCTGTATTTTGGCTGCAAGAACATTGTCATTTATTCATGGCTGCAGGTCTCTTTTCACAAGTGTTTTCACTCACAAAATTACCACCTTGTCCAGTGACAGTCACAAAACCCTATCCAATTTACTCGACATGTTCATTTGGTTAGCAGTTTGGCAAAAAATCTGTTTTACTGAATGGATACCTGGTTCTCCAGCTTTCTGATGCTGGTCTCCTTCATCTTCGCGAGTTCTGTGTGGATGATAGATCCAAATTGCAGTACAAAGAAGTTTTATGCAATTTATTTGTCTTACACAGTCGTTTTCCATGTATATGGCAACTTAAAGCATCTATGAAATACTGGTAGCTCTTGCCAACGCTTCATTGTGTTCCAGTGAGCTATTTGCCTCTACACTAGTTAGCTGCTTTATCTTCTTCTATTGACCAGTAGGGATGAAGTAGGTGCAAATTCTGATGCCCTTACCTGTGATGTTAATCTATGTCCAGTTGCAACTTTTTATCAAGAAATAATTTTTAGCTTTTTATTAGACTATTTAATGACTGTTGATTTTGTATTATATTTCACAAAAATAGATTGTCTTAATAGATTGTTAAAATAATTACATTTTTCTATTGAGTTTAAACCTTTTTGTTTCTTTTCAGTCTGTAGTTCCAGGTCCTCCATTTGCTTTTGGTGCCATTCTAGTCATCTTAGCCCTCCTTGTGGCAATATTCATTCCAGAAAATCCACACACAAATCTAAACAAAAGAACTTATAGTCATGACAAAGGTAAAACTAAAAAATAAATAATCTTGCTTGTCAATTATAGGTTTACTTATCCTTTAATTGTACTGATTTTATTCAAAACTTTGTTTTTGTGATGAGTTTTATAAACTATGTGAATCATTTGTATTTGTTTGCTGTTAGTTATTCATTTAAGATGTGTACTTAATTTAATATCAACTGAAGTAAAACGTAGTATTTTTCATTTCTAAAATATTTCTATTATTTGCATTTCAGAAGCCTTAATATCCAGTGAAGAAGAGGCATGACAGTGACAGTTTAGTACACTGGGTCTACATTTGCCCTGTCCAAATTATGTGCTAACATTGTGTTGTTTTACTTGGATACATTGCTGGTACTAACATTTTGTTCATAGACATGGGTATGTTGCCCATGCCAACAGAACACCTGTCAAAGTCTCTGTCATACAATACTTAGCAGTTTGTAACGCAAATTCAGTTCAGTAAGGATTGATGGATCCCTTTGGATCTTTAAACCTTGCAGCCTGTCATCCTGAGCAAGTAACTTGTTGCCTTGTCAGTAGTGAATGAGAAAGAGAAGTGAAGCTCACAGGTATTCTGTGAATCTCAAGATAGAGAAATAATTTTCATAATATTATGAGAACCTGCTGCACTGGCAGACAGAACAGTAACAGCAAGGTTATTAAATACATTTGGATTACAGCATGGTTACTTGAAAAAAGGATCCCTGTGTAAGACAAGTTGATTGCAATAGCATAGCCGTTTTCATGTATTTATGTACCAACATTTTTTTTCTGTTGGAAATGGAGACCATTTTGATACCATTTTGCTGCTGTCCCACCGTGTATCTGACCTAAATATTCTGTATGTATGCCACCTCTACAGTTGTACGCCTTACTAATACTAACTCAATACATGCAGTTGCTCTTCAAACTTTTCATGAGGAACTGCAAAATACTGGATATTATTTCTATAGCAGAATATGAAACAAAACTTGCATTTTATCCAGATGAGGACATGCTCTTCACAGTTTAAGTCTAGTTGATGAAAAAACTGACATGCAGGTGGATCAGGTTGCAGGAAACAGGCAGGATGGATTTGACTAGAACATGTCACAAAAGCCATACATTTAAGCTGAATTTGAGTTGTTGTTTGAAAAACTAAATTGTAACATTTAAGAAACATTCAAGCAGTGACTGATATGTGTCACTGATGTTAGAAAAGTGCTTTACTAGTGCATTGACCAGGTAAATGGCAGGAAGTAAATGGATGATTGTTGTAGTACCATATAAGTTTTATATTAAAAAAAAAAACATCAATTAAATTGATTTTAATTTAAAAAAAACAAGTTTTTTTGTTATTTGTTGTTATTGCCTTTTCATTTTGGGTGTGAGATGGGTAGGATGTTTTGATGTTTTTTTAAGAGGAAGGGATAGGGATAAATTTTTAATTTTTCAATTAATACTTTAAAATAATATTTAAAAGAATGTTAATATTGAAAAAGAATATTTAAAAATGTGAAGGGATGGGTGTTGGTGGTTTTTCAATTTTTTTTCCAGTTGAATAACAAATTAAATGTGCTTTCAATGTCCAAAATTGCTTCTGGTTCTGCTGCACAAGAAAATTGAGCAGTGGTATTCAGGTTATAACAAAACTCGGAACTAAATTTTGATGTACAAAGAGGTCAATAAGAACTGCTTCATAGGGACAAAGGAAACCAAGGGGGCATCTCGATAGTCCGCAGGTTCACTGTCCGGAAAAATGGTAACATTTTTATCATTTTTTAATCAAGGATCCATTGGTCCGAAGGTTCTATAGTGAACGTTTGGACCAATGGACCTTCATACTTTTGAACCCTTGGACTATTGCCACAGCCCTAAAACCAAATGTGAGTGGTTTCTGTACTATGCAGGACAAAGGTTCTTGCCAGTAAAATTGTATTTGAAAATTATAGGAATTGTATGACAACGACTGGTCTCTTTGTGGTGTAGCTAAAGAAGACATCTTGCATATTTTCTTTCATTGAGCTATGAGTAAGAACATTTGTGAAGAATCAAAATCTTATATTTTCAATAGAACAAGTAATGGCATTATCTTTATCATCAATGAAAAATGTATTCTTTTTGGCTCTCTGCCAAACTCATCCAGTCCAATAAATTTATCCTGTATGTACAGCTTTTTACATTCACAAAAATTTCAAAAAGAAAGATGTTAATTTCCCTCCTGAAAGAACAATTTAGTATAGATTTATTGCATTAAAAATCCCAAATTTCACTAACTTTGAAAAAAAAATACAGAAATTGGAACAATATGTTTGAGACAAACCAGTTACTAAGTATTTATTTGTAGTTGTTTCTCTTATTATGTACAGACACAGATGTGTCTGTACATATTGCCATCACCTGCGTCTGTCGTCGCCGATGGCGATGGCGATGGCGATGGCGATGCCGATGCCGATGCCGGCGCCGTGCACTTTCCTTGTAAACACGATAAGTGGAGGGCAGTTTTACTTTTTGGCTTTATATTTACAGAGCTGATGAATATTCATAAAACGCAGGTCAAGTTCGAAAATCAGTATGATCGGGCCATTATTGTAGAAGTTATGCTGTTTTTTCACTTTTCAGCATATTTTTCACATTTCCTCAGATTCAATTCTTAGGCATGTTAACAGTCTCATTATTAAACTAATAAGATACATAAAAGTGTTTGTTTGACATTAACTGCATCTTTACAACATTGTTAGTTGATTTTGTAAAAAAGATGGTAAACTTGTTATCATGTATTGTGTAATAAAGTTTCAAAAATAGAAAAAAACTCATATCATTGCAGTTTGTCAGATTCAATCATTCACTATGTTCAGAATCTCAGAATGGAAGAAATTGGACATTTAACACTGCTCTGTTGATATTTTTCCCATCATCAATTTTCTTAGTTGATCATATAAAAATGGCAGTAAACTGTTAATTTTGTTTTATGTTAAAAATTGTTAAAAATGGAAAAAAAAAACATTTCAGAACAGTGCTGTCTTGTTTACATTTTGGCATTTTCAAGTTGTGACTTTGAAGTTCCATGGGCCTGAAGACCTTTGCTAGTCACATTTTCTGAACATCCATGATACTAATATTTTATTATTAAAAATTGATGGTCATTATGCTGTTAAACATTATGTAATATTGCATCAAAATTTGAAAAAAACATATTTTGGGCACTGTTCCCATGATGACCATTTAAGAAAAACCATGTCAATTACTGTTCTTAAACAGTACAGTAAATATATATAGATGTGTCTGTACATATTGACATCACCTGTGTCTGTCGTCGCCGTCATCGCCGTCGCCGTGCACTTTCATTGTAAGCACGATAAGTGGAAGGCAGTTTTACTTTTGGGCTTTATATTTACAAAGCTGATGAATATTCATAAAACACAGGTCAAGTTCAAAAATCAGCATGATCGGGCCTTTATTGTAGTAGTTATGCTTTTTTTTTTTCACTTTTCAGCATATATGCAACACTGTAAACACATTTCAAGAAAAACCGATAGGCTTGTTGTCATGAAACTCACAGGAGTAATTGATCTTACTAAAACGCAAGTCAAGTTCGAAATCGGCATGCAGCCTGAGTTGGAAAAGCAGTCTAATTGGCTTCTTTTTCTGGAAGTTATACATGTTCAAAGTGTGAACTTGAACTCCCATGGGCCTGAAGCCTTATGCTTGTTACACATTTTACTTACATTGGTATTACCTGTTGAGCATAATTAAAATTTGATGTTAAATTTGCAGTTTAACATAATGTACTTTTGCATCAGAATTGACATTAGCCTATTTTGTGCATAGTTATTTCCTGCTTTTTGTCTGTACATTTGACAGCTTTGCTGCCTTGTTTTTAAAACTTGAATTGTTTTGAAATTCATTTTTTTTTTTTAAGATCCAAACAAGTGAAAGTGAGAAAGTTGGGAATTTTTCCGTAGTACGTGATATCATTGGTCCAAGTTAGCGTTCATGAAACCAAGAAGTTATAAGAACTTCTTGATGAAACCGAACTCCCAATTTCTCTCTCTCTCTCTCTCTCTCTATCTTTCCCACGCTTTAGATAATGACAATACACAACATAACAGTGTGCGGCTGAGACAATTCGCATTGTGTTTTCTTTGCAAAGAGACGGGGTCTGTGATCATAATCAGTTAGACTACCGAGCACCTCGCCCCCGTTGCGGCCTGTGTCATAAACAATGCTTCAATGTGTAATCCCTGGTGGATTGCAGTCAACAAAAACTGTCTCCAGTGATTACTTCACACGCAGTCAATGAGGAAAACAAATATCAGTATTTCTTATTGATAATAGCGCGGTCAATGTCCACACGTGCCTATTTCTGTATACTTTTGTGTAGACCAGACCACTTTGCTTTTTTGAGAGTAATAGGCGTCGAAAATAATAAAGAATATCGATAAGACAAAAATATTAGACTCCCAGGCAGGATCGGCAAACTTTGTTCTGCAAAGATTTGAGTAAGACACAGTTCATATCACCCGATACCAAACTAGGACCCACCTAACATTATAGGTCCTAGTACCAAAGAAAAATATATTTTTCATTAAGTTTTTTTGAGATAATGAGCCGAGTTATAAAGTGACGAGATGTGCAGAGCACACTGTATACTTTTAAGTCTCCTTTTGAGTTGTGGTGCACGGATAATTTGACTTGAAACATTTGATGGTAAGTGTCTCCGTTGAAAACAACCAAGGTGCCAACCTGAATCAAGGAACCACCAGGTCGTAAGGACATCACACACGCACTTTCTCTCCCCCCCCCTCTCTCTCTCATCTCTCTCTCTCTCTCAGGTCTCAAATGAACAGTTTTTACAAATGGCTGTTAATAGCTGAAATCCAATCATGATATGCTCTAATTCAGGCCAGGGAGAAGATAATAAGTGGCGTAGCTTTTTATCTATTGATGCGAGATACTGCAGGAGACGGTTATGATCGCCTTTTTCCATTAATCATTTTATGCCCAATGACAATACGATGGCTTTTCACGTACGGTAAAGCCTTCAAGGCAAGGCAAAGCAGTCGGATATACAAAAATTCATCTTGAAACCCCTCCTTTACAGTATTTCTATTAGATGGCGCAGAACTCATCATTATTCATGGGAAATATCTGACCGAGATTATTTGACATAACTTATATGTACCATGAAAAGTACCCGTGTTTGTTATTAAATCATATCAAGGGGCAGATCCAGGATTATTTGAAGGGGGGTCCGGGACCCCCCCCCCCTCCCCCCATGACCCTCCTCTAAATCCACCACTATCATATGATGGTTCATAATCACAAAACTTGATTTATTTCAAAACAGAACAGAACAGTGATGTGCTACCTTCGTCTTGTTGTGCGGAATCCACCGTTCCGTTCAGCAAACGTTGACTCGTATTTCCCTCCAATCTTTTTAAAGGCTACCTTTTTTTATGACAGAGATATGTAGAAAACTAATTAAACGAAGGGAATTTCTTATCAGCCGTTTTGGTTCTTATACCCTTATAGTAGGTATACCTAGCCTTCTCTATTTCCCACGACTTTTAAATGTCTGTCACGTTCTTTTCTCTGTGTTACCAGCAAAGCAGATCGAGGGGATTAGTAAAAATAAAACTGAATGCAATCAACTAGGAGGCCACTATGTCAAAGTTACCATCGTAAACAAAAACAAAAGACAAAAGAATTGGACATTATTGAGACTAGTCCCGGTATCCTTTGAATATCGATGCATGTGAACACACTTAAAATACTAAAAAAAATCACATCATTTCAATATATATATATATATAAATATATATACATATCCCTTTTTACATAGAATTTTTTCTCTTTCTTTCCAAATCAGAGAGAGAGAAGGGGGATCTACTTAAAAAGAGAACTTTTTCATTGTAAGTACGACGAAAAATCAAACTTAAAAAGTTCTAAAAAGGTCATTGTAGGGTCACGCACTAGACCCCCCACTGTTCGCCGGCCTCTCTCATCTTTAAATTTTTGTCCTACTTTTATCTCATCTCTCAGCAACTACTTAAAAGATCCTTTTATTTTTCAACAAACTTGTTAGCAGCCATTCATTTGATTGCAAATAGCGTGGCGCTTCGAACTAACAAAGATACCACCTCTTCGCTCAATGCATTGACCTTCCCAGAGGTTTAGTGTTCAGCTGACTTACGTCACCAAACAGGCAAAATTTGTCGCCCAACTGTCTTCATGCTCTCCTGCTTATCTTAATTGATAGGTGTCAATCTGAAGAAGAATCTTCGGTGAATTAGAAAATGCGCGTGCTCAGAGCTGTTACACATGCGTAATAGCCCTAATTGCGAGCAAAGCTCCGCCTCCTCCACGGACCGATTTATTAGCGGGGAAGTACGAAAAGTCTTCAGATAGACTCAAAAACTTCCAAATGGCAGCGTTTTATCCCCCGTGCTCAGGTCTTTCCGAAGAGCTGACAAGATTGTTTAGGTAAGAATACGAGCGTTTAAGATGTAACATTAAGTACGTCTTTCTTAGTGATACTCGAATTGATTTGCTTGAAGTAAGAAAAATACAATTTTTAAATTAAAATTGAGAAGAAAACTTTCGTTACTTCAAATATGAAATAATCTTATTTTCAGCTTGCCACCTCCGAGCAGAGCCTCAGTTTGCTTAAAGCAGGCAGATGAGCAGTCGTTAGTTGATGTTCGTGTTCCCCGTGTAGACAAGGAATTTGACATAGATCCCTTTGATGACTGGGAAAGAAACGGCAGGTCAAGTGACATTGACGAGTTCGACAGGCTGTTGTGGGCCCTGAGAGAGAACTGCAGTGCCAACTCCGGGAATCAGCGCCGCCGGACAAGTAGCAGCGGGAGTAGCCACAGCGGCGGCCGCGCCGACCAGAACCAGGGGATGGGGCGCAGTGTCTGTGTGTTCTGCCGCAACAACAACGAACCAAAGTCGTGGTTTACCAGTCACCGCCTGAAGGATGACCAGGGACACGTCGTTTGCCCTGTCCTGTCTGCTTACACCTGCCCTTACTGTGGAGCCACTGGATCTAAGGCGCATACTAAGAAATATTGCCCAAAGAGAACCCCAAATACTTTACAGGTTGGTAAAATTTATTTTTACTATATGTTATTTTCCCACGCATCTACTAAAATATTTTGGAGATCGCATTGAAACATTATATCTGCTTTGTTATTTTGTATCTTCTAATATTACTATCACCTACCAATTTTTTGTATAAATGAAAAAAATTAATCGGACAAGAAAGTGAACGTGAAAAGGTATAGGGAATGTTCCCCCCAGTTATGCACATGGTAATATCATTATGATATTCTAAATCTCACCACATTAGAAAATGAAGATGTTGAAATTTTATTTTGTTGAATATTATTTGTTTCAGGAGATTGGGAAAGCCACTGCCTTGTGTTGAAAGGTCCAAGTGGTTAAGTTATGAAGTGGGAGGAATTATCCAGGCAAAATGTTTTTATACCTCTATAATTTGAACTGTCATCACAGGTTGAGAGCAGTATAAGTTTGTGTCCTAAAAACTTGTGTGCCACTCAATAAATGCCATGTTTAATTTTTTCTTACTGTAAAATATATATTTTAGTAGTTTTACACCTATATTGATTTGTTATTTACAGTGATTTGTAGTCATTGTACAAAAGAAACTTGAACGTATTGTAGTTTATAATAAGTATTACAATTAAATGGCAATAACATTACTGAAGTACATTTATTAAGACTGCATGTTCAAGTTGAAAACCTTTCAGTAGTAATTTTGTAGACAGTGTAACCTCTTAAGCAAATAGGCTGAATTGTAAGCAATATTTTCCTTTATCAGTAGTATTTTAGTATTCATTCATAACATTTTTCAGTGATTTTGAAAGTTGAATAGCAGTTTTGTTCTATGCAATTTTTTAATCATTCCATTGGAGAACATGTACAGGTTCCCAATTTTGTAGTTATTATATATTTTGTTGTTTTAAATTTCCCCAGTGGGGAAGAATTCAATTGTTATTAGCATAGGCACATTTATTAAAGAGGCATTCTTAATAATAAAGTTTGAATTGACATTTCAAAAAATGACTTGGATCTTTTCTTAATAAAAAAGAACAACTATGGCCCCATTCAGAATAGGAGGGTTAAATGTAGCTGACTCACTTGAATACTTCCCCATGTAATATCTATTCAGTGTATTAATGGA
Organism: Lingula anatina; assembly: GCF_051362555.1. Classification (NCBI taxonomy): domain Eukaryota; kingdom Metazoa; phylum Brachiopoda; class Lingulata; order Lingulida; family Lingulidae; genus Lingula; species Lingula anatina. The sequence goes on from NC_141767.1 coordinate 59,990,347, forward strand.
TTAGACTGCAAGCATTGAAGGGGTACTATATTTGACCCTCTGACTAGTTATCCCCCTGTGTAAATGGGGCCTATTATCTTACTTGCCCTCTTTTTAAAAGCTAATGCTCAAAGAAACATTAAATTTGTGGTCTGGTGAAGGAAAAATGAGGAATTAATTCTATTCTTGCTCAATTAAAATTTTGGCATTTTGAAGATCCCATGAAAATTGGAAAAAATCTTGGAAAGGGATGTCATATGTGGATTTGGAACATTCAGAGAGGCGTATCCTTCTTGTTGAGTTGATCCAGCTCTGTAATTACCCCTAGAGGTGTGTCATTCAGTTAAGCTGATTGCACTTAGGCACCGTTCACATGAAAAATCTAAATTCGTAAGATCCAAAAATCCATTGGCGGTATCTAGTGATCACGGTGTGCCCCCCGAATACCCCGCAGTATAATTAACTAGCAGAGTGAGTGAGTTAATTCCAAAGCTGTAATTAATTCTCGGCTGTGCTTGGAGGAGATTCCGACACCTTGACGCATGTGCAGTAATAAGTTACAGAGAAAGAAATTGCGGTTTCCCTTAAAAATGTGTTTGTCAATTTTGTGCAACAAGACTAAGAAGATGAGGTTCATATACACACGACAGATTATGAGTGCGATCTGATGAACTCCACAGTTTAGAGATACTTCTGCGCATGCAGCAAGGTGCCAGAATCTCCTCCGAGCACAGCCGAGAATTAATTACAGCTTTGGAAGTAACTCGCTCCCTCTGCTAGTTAATTACGCAGCGGGGTATTCAGGGCACAGACCGTGATCACTAGATACCGCCAATGGATTTTTGGATTTTTAGAATTTAGATTTTTCATGTGAATAGTGCCTTAGCATTAGCCCCAGGACTGACCCAACTAGTATGATCTGAATGCTCCCTTTGGAACCATTCCCAGTCCCTATCGTACTTACTGTGGATCGATGTATCTCCAAGATGATTCTGGCTAAATTGCAATCAACTTATATGGCTTAGATGTCTGTTACGCCTACTGAAGTTACTCAGGGATAATGAACTATCGTTAAGTAGCTTCAGTAGGTGTGTCAGACATCTAAGCCGCTTAAGCTGAAAGCAATTTAGCGAGAAGGCCCTTGGAGATAGATCAATCCTATTAGACTGATCTAGGTATGGGAACCCAGTCTTAGGGCGTATTCCCAGACATTTAGATCGAGCTATCCCCGTGGGGAGTCTCACTAGATTACTGTCAGATAATCCATCTTAAATGTCTTTCCCGCCTACTACAAGCTGTAAGGGGGTAATTAACTTCCGTGCCCGCTCGGTTGACAGCTATTTAGCGTGAACCCCCAGGGAGTTAGGTTGATCTAGTTTGGATCGATCTAATCTCTGGGAATGGGGTCTTAGTGTCAGCTACATTAAACCAAATGGCCACCTGAAGCAGACACTTCCTGCATAGGAATTTCCTTATGGATGCATTTCTTATCAAGATTGGAATATAGCTAGACCTCCTTTTTTTACAGTGCATTAATTTAGATCTGAACATGATCTGTGAAGATGTGACACATTCACGCAGTTCCAAAGAGATGCAGCAAATGACACTTCGATTTTGCGCGGAAGGGGGCTTGCTGCAAATGATATTCAGCTCATAAGATATATGTTAATTTGAACAGCCAATGTTACCAAAAATTAAACTTTGAAAAAGATTAAAACAGTCTGCAAAATGAAATGATTTCTAATTTTATTTATGTCCAGACTATTCACAAGTAACAACCCTAGTAGATTAGCTGGTACACCAAGTGCTAGAATTGACTTCTTGGTTCTAACATATGCATACAGATCTGCATATTTTTCCACATTCAATGCTAGTCACTTAATTTACAAATGAATACACTTGGACTAGCAATACCTTACAGCAGAGCTAATCAAGTAAAAGGATAAAACTTTACTAAAACCAAGCTACATCAAACAGACCTGACCTAGTCCTTCCAGTGTGATACTCAAAGAGCACCACTGAATTAGACATAAATGCCCCTTGTTTCAATGTGAGAACATGAAGGGTTCAATTCATTACTTAGTACTCGGAATATCAAAGATATGCACAAGTCACTGGATAACTTAACTAATACTCAACTTAAAAGGAACTAACTTAACTTTTGTGAAATAGAAAACCCAAACTATTCACATTTTACTTCATATTAAGTGTTTTTACCTTTCCCACATTAAGATGTATTAATCATGATAGTTAAATTTAATGGTCAATTGATTGCACAATTATAAGATAGCAGCGATTGTACCTTAAAATGTTCTTAATCTTATTTTCAATCACTTCTAAGCGAAATTTTACTTTTACTACAACAACACAAAAGGACTTCTTTAAAGAGCTAATTCTTTGTAGCTAGAATTCACTTGTATCACAGTAGAAAGGAACCATACAGTTACAGGTAGTAATGCAAGCTATAAGTAAATAACTTAGGCAGGCACATTGTACAGCCATATAGTAGTGGAGCTTAAAACATGCTACTTACAGACTGATTTTAACTCCTCAGTTTTTAGCTACTTAAAACTAGAAAAGAAGCCCCATATTTGTGATGAAAAGTCTTATTGGTCTTTCATAATCAACATTTTACATAACCCTGTCATAGCCAAATTCTATACAGGATATCAAGAAGTCATCCAGGATATGCAGATGGCGTAATGCAATCTGAAAGAACTGTGAATCTTTACTGCTTCTACTGAACTACTCAAGTTCCATACACAAGCAGGGAAAATAATTAAGTCTCCATTTTTCAACATGTCTATGACTTTCAACATTTGAAAAAAGATCAAATTATATGTATATTGCACAAATCTCATTAATTGCTGACTGTTTTATAAATTAATCTAAAAAAAAAATTCAACAAAGAGTTACATTGTACATGTGCAATTTACAAGCTTTAGATTACACAATCACATGACTTCAGTATCAAAGGTTAGTCTACAAGGCAGCATGTTAACTCCATCGGGACCTATAGCAGCAAAATGGAAAGGTCCACTAGTCACTAAGCTTACCTACCCTTGATTTCCAAATCAATTATGACTTTTCTATAGACTACATTAAATTGTTTATTTTTAAGTTATAACTAAAGCACCATCTAAACAAAGTGTGTCTTACTGTTTGGATAATGATACATCCAAAAACAGAACATTTTCACGAAAGAAGTCTGATTTTGACCTGAATAAAATATGAGGATATAAGAACAATTATTTCTAAAAAAAAAAAATCCACAAAATTGTGAAATTAAGGTCAATTCTCTCTTAAAGACATGTTACAGCACCCAACTCCTGAAGATGAGTGTTCAACCTTCTTTAATTATGCTTCACATATGTATGCTCTCCTTCCTGCTATTCTGCACCACTTTTAACTGATCTTCACCTAACTGGGAACTGCTTCTGCAGCTGACTTACACCTGAACTTTAGTTACAACAAAACATGAGACGGGGTTATGACTTACAAACACCACTACACATTGTATTCTTCAAACTATTACAACACAATGTAAGACAACTTTTACTACAGCAGTCATTCCCACTCAGGTTGTCAGCTGTGTAGGGTTGGTGTGGAAGCATCCATTGGTTTTGGGAGTATTTCTCTCAGCATACATGTCCATGGTAACAAATCTCAGTCCTTCTTCTTCTCATCCTTGCCCTTGACAACATCCTGCTTGCTGTCCTTAGTTGTCCCGTTTTCCTTCACCTCCTCCTTCACCCTCCTCAGAGCATCCCACATCCCTCCCATGAACACTGCACAGAACAAGTTCTCAAATGGAAGGAATGGATCATGGATACCCAAGAGGAGAGAGGACAGACGGAAGTAGATGAAGAAGATCACAATGCCGAAGTGGATAACAGCGTGGGGTGCTGTTAGGTAGTTCATACGCTCCAACACAAAGATGAGGGCTGCCGCAATACAAGCCTTTGTAGTGCTGCAATGATAATGTAATTACATGGAACACTGTCATGATAGCATTATAAAATCAATCCTTACTCTCCTTGCCCATTATTGAGGATTTTTACTAAAAGAAGCAGTATGAAGAGACATTTTCAATTCATAATTCAAAAGACAAACTTTATTTGAGTGAGAAAACCCTAAGTGATAAAAATACATGATACAGCAATTGCAGTGTCATTACATTGTAAGATATCTTTTGTTTCTAATTTAAAAAAAAACAATGTGGGCCAGTTGTGTTATGCATTAGAAATCATATATATATATACATATCTAACACTATCTAATTCAAAATCATTTTCGGATATATTGTCATATAAGAGTACAAATGAAGCTCCAATCCTTTTTTTTCTGATTAAAATAGGTTGTTTTCATTAAACCATATGATTTAACTGTGCACATATTCCACCAACCCCTGCATTATACTCACAACGATGGCTGAAGGAGCTCGTTAGTGGTAGGGATCCACAAACCTCTCACGAGGCGTTCAAAGTTTTTGATGACATAAGAACCACTTCCTATAAAAATTATGCACAATTCAAATTGCTGAGCAACTGACTTGTGGTCCTCTTTGATGACGTGTCCTTCCCATTGAAAACTATGAGGAGTAATTTCACTTTTGTTTGTCTCAGTCAGATATGATCTTCCCAGAATTAGAAAATATCTCTTACTTAATGCATTTTCATCGCAGTAAAATTAACAGAAATTTTGCAACCTCAAACAGTAAAGGTCTACTGAAAATCATTCGCTGTTATGTCATTGTCATTGGGAAAGAGTGCATCACCACAGAGTGCCCAGGAACAGATGGAATCAAGACAAATAAATTTCACATCTTCATTGATTCCATCTTCCTATAATCTTTCAACAAAAGCTTGATCAAAAAGTAATCAATTTAATCAAGTCTTTGTTGTTTTCAATGTGATGAACATAACAAACCTTATGTACTTACAATGTTGGTAATAAAATTTCATTAACTGTTGGAATCCACACTCCTCGTACCATACGCTCAAAGCTTCTCATAAAAGCAGCACCACCTCCTACAAAATCCAATGTGCTCACAAATCACACAAAACAATGGTGGGAAAGGAAAGTGCAGGGAGAGATGCAGGGTCCACAGTGCAGTCTGCCAAGGACAGTGCAACACTGGGGGGAAGGAAACAGCACAAAAGTGCAGGTAAACAGATAAGAAAACAGAAAAGAAAGAAAAATTCAAACTGCTACTCAACAAAATAACAACATGATAAACATATACAATGGTGACTTAAAAACAGTATATTGCTCTGATGCAACACTTACTCAGCAAATATGAACATGCAGATGTGTAACAAAATGTCTTTGTAACTTGCTTCCACAATGAAAAATCAGATTAATTACTCAGCCATTGGAAAAATTATACAAAAAATCTTAAATTATTGTTGATGTGACATCAACTCCCTTTCATACTTTCAATGATTCGTAACAGTTGCAGATGTCAAACCACTGCCCAGTTGTAACAACTATTTCATTGCTAACCACTGCCCAGCAGTTGCAGTTATAATAATAAATGCAATGTATAACCATTACTTACTTGTAACAGCTACCACAATGTTCATCTATTCCCAAGTTGTTACAACTAACAATGTTCAGCAGTAACAATTAACACAACACTTAACTGCTGACCAGCTGTAACTACTAACACAATGTATAACCATTGCCTAGTTATAACAACTAGCACAATGTCCAAACATTGCACAGCTGTTACAACTAGCACAATGGTCAACCACTACCCAGTTTTGACAACTCCAACTGCACCCCCACCTCCAACAATTGACAGCACTTTTGAAGCAAGAAATATAATAGAAACATTTCCATTATGAAGGCCATGACATCTGACCGACTTCCTAATCATGTGAAAGCTTGTAAGGCTGATTATTTGTTTTCTGTTGCATTTACAAACCTCGTGACACAGCGATTATAATCATTAAAAGGTAAGCATTTGGATGAAGCTTTGCAGTGATGGCAACTCCGTCATGAACTTGTTTGGCCCTCCGAATTTCAACAGCAAGGAATGCAACTACACGGAGGGGCAATAATCTCATAGTTTTGTAGCAGATATCCATAGGTGAGTAGTTGATCAAGTACCTAATAATCACAGGGATAAAGGGAAAAGCAAATTACATCATTGAACAGATGTGCAAAGGGTTGGAAGCATTGATGTTTATGAGATATTGCGCCTTTTGGCAATCCTGCAAGATTGAAGGCTGGTCTACAAAAACTAACAGAGTAAATAGTTTATGTTTTATGTACGATCTGGCAACTGGACCTGCTACAAGCTAGATCAGAATATGAAAATAGATCTGAGAATTTAAAAAGAAAGATTTAATAGTAGACTGAATGGTATATTATTAGGGCAGCAATGACAGCAGCAGATCTGAAAAAAATGACGTAGCTATAAGATATAGACTTCTTAATTTTATGCTCTATCTGAGGATGAAAAATTCTAAATAAATAATAATTAAAAAATCTGTAGGAAGGTAGTGCTAAAATACAATAATGGTGCTAGTCAAGCAGTCAGTAGCAACTTGGATTGCACAGCCATTCTAGCACACTGCAAGAACACACCAATACATAATGTTACCTCTAAACAAACAGATCATAGGCAAAAAATACAGGGTGGTCCAAAAAGATGTATCCATTTTATTATCCCTATCATTTCAAAGAAAATTTACCCTGTTTCCATGTAAGATATGGCTTTTACGACCAACGCAAATAATGCTGAAAGCTGTGCCTTCGGAAAAACCATCAGTCAGCCAATCAAAGACCATCTTGATTTCTTGGGCATCATTTTTTTCTGTGACGAGGCAAATGTCCAACTTATTGGTCACGTAAACAAAAAATATATGCCCTTTTGGGCTCAGGCTCAGCTGTCACCCACTTCATTAGAAATTGTGTCTGTTTCATGCAGGTTGGGTCATTATGGCATTATCAAGTAGTCACAGTGAATCAGCACTAAGGAGCTTGGATTGAGCTGATTATAAACTATTGAGCTGTGCTTGCAAAATGGAGGTATGCCAGTAAAAATTATACCACAAAAAACTTACATGTCTGTAGGACAGGTGAATGAAAAAAATTGTTTTTTTACTTTCAATAGAAAATGCTACTTCATCAAAAATGGACACATCTTTTTGGACCACCCAGTACATAAACATCAACTGAAAAATAATTAACAAAAAATGAAGAAAACAGCAACCATAATGCAACAGAAGCTATGGTCCAGTTAAGCGTGCTGCTGTTGCCATGGGGAACAGAACTGACCTTTCACCACCCCAATTATGACCATCAGCAAATAGGCATCAGGATAGAGCTGAGCAGTGACCACCACCCCCTGGTGGACTTTCTTTGCACGCAGAACTTCTTTAAGGACACTAATAACCACCCTGACAGGGAGGAACTTGGCAGCTCTGTACAGTATATCAAAAGGCGAGTAGTTAATTATGTACCTGGAATAAAACAGGCACCTGTTGTATTCTGTGCAAGGTTTAACATTTTCATTCTACATGCTGGTGAGCTGCCCTTTCAGTACAAGTGCCGTAAACACACACATAGTACTCAGGAAAACAGAACATGTTTATGACCTGAAGATGAATCCAGAAAACATTTCTAAGAAAATGAATAACGGCTCCCACTGGGAGCAAAATTTCAATGTGATTGAGGCATTCATAATATTCATACTGATATAAATATGTAGCAACTGACATAAATATAGTGGAAATAAAGACATAAGTTCACATTTTTTTAAACAAACTGACTTCAACATATCACTGACAATTTAATAATAAAGCCTTAAACAAATGTGAAAAACCTCAACACATAAGTGGAATGGATAGCCATTTACTATGTTATCACTGAAAAAGCAAAGTTGCAAATCTATGCTATGAAAGTTGTTAAGGAACTGATTTCAAGCTTTTTTTAATAATTAAAATGAAAATTTCAACCGTGAAAACTTCAGTGACATAAGTAAATAACAATCAGTTTTATCACTTTGTGTAAATGTGTCATGATGAAGACTCATCAGTCTCACTGTCCCACTTATGGCTAAAATCAAATAACAAATATTTTTCACTTGATTTAGGAAAAATTGCTATAAAATGACCAAAATTAAGGTTTGCCCAATAAAGAGACTAGGGTCTTCTGTGTGTTAATATGTGGTACAGTGATCATTATAGTGTAAGTTAAGAAGTTTACCTGTAGACAGGAGGGCACACTCCTATAGAATAAGTCACAAGCAATTATTGGTAACATTTATATATCAAACTGCTGAGTGACTTAAACCTTTATATCTCTTTTTCAAAAAAAAAAAAAAAACAGCTGGAATACGTAACATCATTCAGTCAATGGTTATTCTGCATACTGTATTTTACTCACTATTCAATGCTGAAAAATCTACTCAAGTTCTACATCCTTAAAGGAACAATTTGCAAGACTGGCATGGATTCATATTTCCCTTTTTTAGGACACATACTGGTGCCACTAATAGTTTGGATCACAATAGGCTGAATGTTGAGAAGTTTTATGAAATTCTTTAAGACCCTTCCCTAAAAAAAAAGATTATAATAATAATTGTGCATTGAAAATTTTCAAGCAGCATACATTCTTTTTAAGACATGTTTGTAGAAGACTGGGGGGAGATGTAGACCATAAACTCACCACACTACTGTTGCTGTTAAGACCATATCGTGTCTCTTGAATGCTACAATACAGGGCTCTCCCAACATCAGGTTGGCAAGGATGCTGCCTCCAAAGCACATCAACATGGTCGACACCCAGCATGATAAGGGATGTTTCCGCGAAAAAGCTTGAGATCCTACAAAGTAAAAAATAAATCATTTATGGAGTCTATGTGCATTGGTATAATAATATTATATTTGAAATCATACAGCAGGAACAGTAGTAATATTGTTAAATGCATGTCATGTTTGTTACATTGTTGAGATTATGGTAATAATAATGTTACATTATTGTACAGTTTATATTTCATATCTCACAGAAAACTGTACAGGGATTTATATGGATTTGTAGATCTGATTTCCATTTCTGGCAGTAACAGGTACCTACAAAATGGCTTAATTTCTAGAGCCCGTTACTGAGAATCAAGATTACTGGTATATCAAACAACAATGACATTTAAAATTGTGAAAACAACCAAGTCCAATTAATATCTCTTCACTATGAGGTTTACCTAAACACAGGCAGGGCACCTTTAATTAATCCCTGTTTCTGTTTCAAATGCCAATGACCAAGCAAAGTGAGATAGGCTGCTGTAAATCATGTTGCTGAAGTTTCAAAGCATACCTGACATAATAATATATATGCTGTCTACATTTTCAATTAAGAATCCACAGCATGTGCTCAAGGGGAGGGGGGTTGAGGGGTGAAAATGAACTGCCCTTTTGGGTGGAGATAAGGTCACTTTTGAATAAAAAAATTATCTAGTTTTATGTACATGCATACATTTTATTGTGAAAAGGCCCACTTATCAAAAAAATGTTTATGTTTATTTTTATTATATATATATATATATATTTTTTTTTTTTTTGACTGATGAACCTAACACAGACATAACTCTGATTAACATGTCATGGTGTGCCACTATAACTCACTTCAGATTGAAATCAGTAAGACAATAACCTTTGAGATGCCCCCTCCATATGGTAACAGGGCAACATCTCTCCAAGCACACATCTACCTGTGCATACCTGACATGCAGGCACCTCAGAATTTCAGCTAGTCCCACTCTATATCCCAACTAGCAACAAGTGACCAATAAAATATATTCAAAGAAACTTGAAAGACTGAATTCCAAAGTCATATCTATTTTATTTGAGGGGATTGCACAAGATATGGGAATATTGTTTTTTAATAAAAGATAAAAGATGAACATGTCATGATTTATAAAATAACTCAAATGCTTACCAAAACATAAATATGGTATTTCTATACACATAGAGGATGTGTATAACCACATTATCTTATTTTACTTTCAAAAGAGAACAATATACTTTTAAACCATATTTTAACATAATTTTACATTATATGTAAACAAAGTTATTTTATACCATTAAAACATCATACTGGATAATAGTTGGTATAGCACTGTTGCACTTGGATATGTTACTTTCATGTTAGTATTATACTTAATATTGAGGTGTACAGTACATATTCCTTTTACCTGCCTCACTCTGTGCAGGTCCCAGACCTGCCTACATTGGGCTCTATTATTGTAGAGTTCACAGCTGTGTGGATCTTACTGTGCTACCTATATTTACATTTCCTAAAATATCTCACCCTTCCAATATCAGGTTACGTTTCTGCTAGTATGAGGAGTTGCTCCACCTCTGGCAGCCATTACTAGATCAAGTATTTGATCAGGTAGATATGCATGGATCAATCTAAAAGCATCTTATCCAAAAATTATACCATTTGAAAGGAATTCTGAAAAAAATATATGGATCAACTGCTTTGCCCTAGTCCAGTCCACTTCAAATCTAAACCCTTCCAAAATTATTCTTTTTCAAGAGAAATTGTTTTTTTTTACAAGATATTATCAATGCACAAGTATATCTAAAGGGGATATTCATCTCTGTCAACGCAGGTGTACGGTTTGTTATTCACACACACACACACACATACATGTATACATGCACCACTGCAGACTGATGTCCTGAATGGTCCAACAGATCATTTTAAATCCACAAACCTATACAGAACCACAGAGATCAGTGGGACATTAATTACTGGACATTTCCTCTTAAAATGTTGATGTGAAGACATCCTAATAACCAAATTAAATCTTACTTGAAAGAAATTGAGGAAAAGGTCAACAAGACCAAGGATAAGTAATTTGATGGTTCAGTACCTGAAACATTTTCCTTGCTTCAGCAGCCAGCCATGTACCCCTCAAACAATACCAACTCGTTCTTGCATAATACTACAGTTGTGTATGAATGACCACTGGATAGCCCCAAGTGGACACTGATATATGAGACTATTCAAAACTCTCTGGTTAAATGGGATTGATGAGGTGTGAGACATTTCATACAACAATGATCGTAAAAATTGCCTACTGTGTGCTATACATGTATTTACTTCTTGTAACATTACATGACATGTAGTACAGTTTACAGATCCTAGCTCTGCCTGTCACGAAAAGAAAAAAATTGCACACACTAATACAAAATATGTTACGTATATTTTGTAATCGAACTTTCCTTGACAAGTCGTAAACTAAAGTGTTGCTTTTTCATTTCTTAACTTAACATGTAAATATGGGCCAAGTGAACATCTTTTAAACAGATACAGTAGTCAATAACCGTCAGAGAATGAAAGACCTGCAGAAGCCCTGTGTAAAAACAACATTCCATTGTAATAACTTACAATTTTACTGCAGCCATTATCAAACCAGTGATAAATAAAAACATGTGTGATACTGTTAACATTTACAAAATTATTTCTGGCATTTTAAATATGCAGTGAATGACTGTATTCTTAATATTGGTGGGGGCTTGAAATCCTATTTTACCATTCATTAACGCCTGGAACTAGCATCAGGTAGTTTCTGGCCTCTACCAAACATTTGAAACAATTCAGATATAATTTCATCTGTTTAACTTTACTGCAATTTTATGAAAATGTGTAATTCTATTGTGGAACATTAATAACAAGTTGCAGTGTTCCCCATAATCTGACCCAGAACAAAATTAGCAAAAAGGGCAAAAATACTCATATAATAAAAATATTTCAAAATTGTTCAATTTTAAAAGAAAATATTCCATTTAGCTAGTTAAATCACGAACTCAATTGCTCTTAAAGGTTAATTTGTAATAAAGATAACAATATCAGTATATTAATGGAGTAATGATTAATAGTCTTTGTTTACAAACTGCTTAAGTGACATGGCAAAGACAGATCTTTGCAAAATACACAGATAAGGATATGGTACATAGGTATAGCATAAACCAAACTGCATAATAACGCGTATGCAATATGTACTTTAAGATCTTCCACTAAGTAATCGCACTTTAGCACACGTAATACTACGGGTAGGCGCAGAGATTCCACTGCCAGAGCGCCGACTTACCGGTCTGTGGCGAGTCTTCACGGACCGCTAGTGCCATCAAAATATAGTGACAAACGTCAAAGTACGGCCACATTTTTAGTTTAGAGACCGTCGTCGCTATATTCATGAAGGTTTGTGGATCCATTTTGAAATTGTGTGGGAACACTCCACAAAAGGAGACGGCGAAAATCCTGCACCTCGACCGGAAATATCGAAAGAAAGAGAGCGCACGCGCGAGGGATTTCCCCAAAGTGAAAGGTCTTTGAGAAACAATGATAAATATGTAGACTAGCTGTATGTGCACTGCCTCTTACACGCATGTTTTCTTTCTCGTTGTGCAAGTTTTAAACCAAACAAAAAGTAACAAAAAAAAAAAAAAAAACTATAAAACTAAAATGTCATTACTAAATTTGCATTAACTTAGTAAGACAAACAATTAAAATTGAGTCTGCTGAGCTTGCTGAGACAGATCGGTTTACACTGTTGTGTAGCCGACAGGTGCAAAATGTGAGTGTCTTTACGTTAGGATTTTTCCTCATTCACTGATATAATTGACGTAAGATAAAGATTAGGCATACCATGTTATTAAATAAAGCTGTTGTAACAAATATGCATCAGAGGGGAGGGGCTAAAGCGCCGCTTTAGAGGTGAAATCTGTAATATCGCTTTTAAACAGATATCCCTCACCTGAATTTAGCTACATGTACAGGAATGTACCAAGTAAAATGTTTCGCCTCAGTTTTCGTCAAAGGACACAGTTTTGTACAAAAATCAGCATAGGCAACCACGTGCTTTTGAAATGACTTGTATTGAACTAAGGAGTTTCAACTGTTGAAACTCCTTGATTGAACTAGAATCACATAACAAAATATTATAGTAGAAAAGAAGAAAAAAATTGCACCGAGAACCAAAATTAATCTGCATTTATCTGTATATTGATAGTATTTTTTTATAAAAGGTGACGTTGATTTTAGACAGGATACCTAAAACGCGATCATCATGGAGTAGCCTACATGTATTTCAATCCAACAACCTTTATCTTAAATATACATTATTCACCGCCTTTATCTTATAGGCATAGAGGTACGGTGAATTATCGGGGATAAATATTTTTCTAAATGTGTTTGATGTGCGTTTTCATTGAGCGTTTCACTCCATAAATTGCCATTTTTACATCTAAATTATTTTGGAGAAACATTTTACATCCGTTTTTATGGAGCATTTTTAATCAATAAATTGAATCCATTCTCAAAGCGTAAGGAGTGAATCATTAAAGAGAAATTAAATTTATTTAATAAAAAAGTTCCATGAAATATTTGAAACCCATAGGCCGACATTTTTTATATTTAAATGCATAGAGGTTTAATATTGACTCAAAATACTCCATTTCAAAATGGAATTTAAATCCGTTTTTGATATCATTCCATTCATACTTATATCAGCTTCACTCAAGACAATGTAGGTCTGTATACATGAGTTTCTAGATTCTTTCATAAAATTCGTTTGGGCCAAATGATCTGTGTACGTTTACACTATGAGCCATTTCATGTGATCTTGATTTATTAATCAGCTACTTTCGTTAATTTCCATTTTTTAAAAAATATTTTAACGAATAAGTAATATGATGGATAAAAAGGCTAGCCCTATCCGACAGGACAGTAGAATTGTGGTCTTGTGAAAAGTGTTTTTCATTAAAGAATTTTTATTTGACCTCAAATTCCGTTGTTTTATTTCAAAGCTGGTGCAAGATTAAAGTGTGTACCCAATATGCAGAGTTAACTTATTAAAGATTCTCTCTGGCATTTCTCACCTGAAATCTTCATCGATGATTGTTTTGTGCAAATCAAACTGATCCTACATTGTATTTGATATTCACTTTGCAAATGTTAATTAGATAATACGACTTTGTCATTCAAGCAGTGGTACAAGATTTCTAGGCAGAGGATAGTGGCCGACGTGAAGAAGAGGATATCGAACGACGCCATGCAGTGACATACATATTAGAATGTGATATCTAAGCCAAATGACACACCGATTTAATTTCAACGAAAAATGGTCATTTTCAACTTCTTAATGTATAATCAGCCAAAGTACCGGACAAAAGAATCCACAAGATGAGAATAGTAATATAGCACCAACTATATAGTGCTCTTACCTTCTTTTGACACATTAAATTCATCTGTGTTTACTAAAAGGCACGTTCTTAATGAACAAATTCCACACTTATATAATGCGCCAGTAAGTCGTTAGATAAATGCATTAGAACATCTTATACTATATCTCTACGTTGTAACACTAGATGGTGTTTAACAATCAGGCTCTAATTGTGACGATGAGACCACAGTTTGACGGGTTCCTTGGGAGACGGGTGCGCTAGAGAGATGGACACGATTCCAAAGCGCTACTGTCTGCTTTATCAAGTCACTTTAGTATTGTTTGTCCTTGAGGTAGGAATCAGAATTAACGAGTAGATATAAATATGAAATAAGTTTGAAATTACATAAAATGTATTATTATTTACTTAGAAACACTCGCCACAAGATATGGTAATATGCTGAATATAATGGTATTGGCGTTGTTGTATTCAGATGATAGTTCCTGCCCGATGCTGGCATAACTTAGACAATGGTGAGTTCCATTGCTGGCCGGAACACGCAAGCGATGACAGACCAGAAACATATAACGAGTGTCCAGGTAGGGAAATTGAACGATGATGGCAGACCCAAAACGTCTTTTTCATTTTCTCCTCTTTTGTCTCACGACCATGTCAGAGACTATTTACATAACGTTTGACTCCAATTGACTCTTTTTTTACGTTTTTCTCAGATGTATAGACGTCAATTTGTTGAAAAACATCAATTATACGTATCCATTTGTATAGTCATTTATATCAACAATATGATAATCTATATTTATTTATCTATTTATTTGTCTGTGCTATGTTATAGTTACTAGTATTGTTATTGATTGTACCTTGTATATGAAGGTGTTTGTCAATAAAGAATCTGAATCTATAGCGGGGCAATGCAATTGATCTTGAATTCACTCTTAAAAGAGCTCCCTCTGAGCGTTCATGATTTCCAAACTTACACAATTTATCTCTACATCAGGGATAACTTTACGCTGGATAGATCCCCCTCCTGACAGCGTACGGGCTCAGAAACACTTCAACGTCACTTACGAGCTGTTAGTGGATACAATCTTCTATGAATGGGCAGAGGATAGGCAAATATTCGATGCGATTACGAATGGCACAAAGGATAAAAGGTGAGAAAAGCTTGAGGGATTTTGACAATTTTGGGTACAATTTAAGTCAAACCACTAAGTAGTTAACGTACTCCCATCGAAAATACTTGAATTGTGATATTTCAAAATGTTTTTTTAAACATACACCTCTTTCTCACATTTTTCCACAGGAAAGGTCAGACAGCAAAGCAATGGTGCGTTCACACGAAGTGTCCAAGTCCCAGTCAGGCTTCCAAAGAAAACTGTTGTGTTAATCACGTGAATGTCCATTCATGTCCCTTACACCGGACTCCTAGGATTTGCGGTCCCTGGGTGTCCCCCAATGGAACTATCTTTACCCACTCTGAGGTCATGGTCGGAAATGTAACTCAGGGGAACTGGACCAGTTTGATCAGGGGCCTATTTGAGGTTGGCCAGACCGAGTTACTGGCTCACTTTAAGCTGGGGAATATGCACATAGCTCTTCATAAGTCTGTCAAAGTGTTACCATCGACAGGTAATCGACCAAGGGCGCCTTAACATTTTCTCATTTTGAGTATTCAACTACGTTAGAAAAGATTTTTCATATTGTCATATTGAATGTACACAAAATACACAGGGAAAATTGCGCTCGCACATTTTTAGCATTAGAGGTTCATGAAAAGAAATTCTTGAGTCGACTTACATATAGCATCGATCTGTGTGTGTGTGTGTGTGTGTGTGTGTGTGCTTGAGCGTGTTTGAAAAATGTCTCTTAGTTGTCATAACGTTTCAGTGTGCGGTGATGAAGTCTGTGAAGCAGGTGAGGAAAATTGCCAGGTGTGTCCACATGACTGCGGGCCGTGTCCGCTCCCCAGGTGGCAGATTGGTCTGATGGTAACTGCTGGGGTGGTGGTGCTCATCACCGTAGCCACCATATTTGGAGTACGTTGTTTTTATTATATCGCATCGTCAGTTTAAACTATATCGACATAAAGAACCCTTTTTTAATTTGTCAAGATGAGACAAATATTGTAATTGATCTGCATAATGGCATTAACGTAACTGTTCACACAATTTTTTAACTATTTAGACACCTAACCACAAAACGTCTTTTCTTTTCAGTACTTTCATTGGAAGCAACAGAAGTTGCTATGGGATGAAAGTTGGATAATTTCCTACGGCGATGTGTTAGCAGGTAAAAACGATCTCAGTATAGATGTGATTTTTTTTTCAAAATTATTGATCAATGCAGGTGTAGATGTTTATGTTCTTGAGTACAGATCTGCGTAAAAGGATCGAGTCCTCAAACGCATAGTGAGAACTCACTGGTGAGAACTCTGTATACTGCTCACGTGAATGCATTAGATACGTCCACCAGTCACATCTACCACAATTCACGCCACTCTGAATGACACCTAACACCAAGCTGTACGCGGCCTCTTTCAGATACTACATACAATGGTTTGTTGGGCAGTGAATGGAGCCTTGCTGCCAGCTCAGCCAGCTCTGTCAGCCAATTTAATGCTGATGTGGGAGAAAAGAACAATTTTGCAGCAACAGCCAGGGTGAAGCAAATATTCACGCAAACTGGGATTTTGTAAGTACACTTGCCTCAGTCAGTTTTCAGCCATGCATGCTACGCAGGTACCGGAATATAGGAGTTGCTATTAGTTTGTATTCGTTGTCCATTTTTGGATGATAAAACGCTTTTTATCACAAAGTTTATCTGACCAAACATCTCTTTTTCAAAATGGAAAATGAAGTACTTTTCCCCTCTTATTTTCATAGCAAGAACAGATTGGTTTCCATAAAAAGAATAGAGAAGAGGTATTTCAGCTTAACCAAAATTATCAGGTTGGAAGTCTCACAAGTCAGGTATGTGGCATATGTATATATCTAGTATAAATCAGTTATCTAGGAATGCTGCAATCATTTTTTCTATGAACAGTTTTTGTAGTTAACATTTATTTTGAGGTTTACATTGTTTGAGATGCAAAATGATGAAACTATATATATGAATTTCCAAGATTAAACTGAGGCAATACATATGAGCTGAATAATTATTGTTTTTTTTTTTAATTCTACCAGACAGCTGGATCATGTTAACCTGGTAAAATTTATTGGAGGTTGTGTTGAGATCCCTACTGTGGCCATTATCACAGAGTACTGCCCTAAAGGAGGCCTTAATGATGTGCTGCAAAATGATGAGATCCCTCTCACCTGGGCCTTCAGGTAATATTCTGAACTGCCTATAGAATATGTATGGATAAACCAAGCTTAAATATATCATTATCTTATTAGATTTATGAAAAAAGAAATCACAGATTTGTTATATTCAAGATTTTAAAAAAATCAAGTTATTAATGCTTTACAGAGTCTGCAGTGCCTGCATATAAATGTCACATAACATTATCTGTAGATTTTTGTTTGTCTTTTCAGATTTTCTTTTATACATGACATAGCTCGTGGTTTGCATTTTCTCCACTATAATAAAATAACCCATGGGCGTCTCAAGTCTCCAAACTGTGTGATAGATGACAGATGGACTGTAAAAATATCTGGTATGCCACACTTCATTAACAGCTTATCTGCACTGGCCAGAATATTTAAATGGTTATGTAATAGAGATTACGGTATAACCTCAGCAGATCTTCTAATTTTAATTATTAAAATAATACTCAGAATTGCAATATCATCATTGTACAATTGGATGCAAGTTTAATTCCTTTTTTTTAACAGTCAATATAAATATTCATGCTATGTTTTACTTCTAAACAATATCTAGGCACCATTGCTTAATTCTTTGTCAGACTTTGGACTTGCTACATATCGTGAAGATGTGGAAGAAGACAAGTACAGGAGTAAGGCCTGCAGAGTGTATAGAGCCCCAGAGCTGACACACCTTCCTGCTGCTCAACCAACACCAGAGGCAGATGTTTATGCATTTGCCATCATTCTAGTAGAAATTGCCACAAGGAATGGACCATATGGGGTAAATAATTTTTGTTTCTGTAAAAGTCCTTGCTGTAATCTAAGATCTAATATACCGTTTATTAGATCTTAGCTGTAATATACCGTTTTTAAGAGAATGCTCCATGGCATATTTGAGCAACAAAAAGTCCTGTTAAAGTAGAAATTAAACAATTATTGGTCTTGGCTGAGGTCAGTTTGTTGTTTTGCAGATCTCAGATAAGTGATTTTTATAAGATAGCACACTGTCACTTGAGTGATATTGGCAGAACACCTCAAGCATCAGCTCTTCATTTGCTTATTAAACAGTGTAAAGCTAGACCTGTCCTTATGTGGCACAGATTCCTTAAAGGTTGCTGCACCAAAGGAATGTAATTTGCTTTCACTTTTATTACACAGGATAGTCTCTCCAAATTTTTTTATAGAAACTCAAAACATATCTTTAAAAAATTGACTAGAATTTTTAATGGCTTTTTTCAAAGACTTGGTAAAGTAGCACTTTTAACTCTACATTATTTAAAATAATTTGTTTAAAAAATATTTTGCCTTTTTTCACTAGACTTTTATATACTGTATTCATATTGTATTGTAAAGCCTACAGAGTGTAAAGAGTCCCAGAACTGACACACTGCTGCTCCGCCAACACCAGAGGCGACGTTCTGGTAGAAATTGCCACAAGAAACATAATTGAATTTGACTCCTTCAATAATAATAATAATAATAATAATAATAATAATAATAATTATTATTATTATTATTATTATTATTATCGATGCTGAATAAATTACAGTTTAATTTGTTCCCTTGCAATTATCCTGTTCCAGGAGGAAGATATTGATGACCTACCTGACCACTGGAAGCCCAGCCTACCAGATTTACAAAGTTCTGGTAAAACAAGTAAAGAATACTCTTGTCCTTGTGGTGACCAGTACATTCAGGTAACAAAGTTAAAGAAATACTGCAGTGATGGTGCTGATTAAAACAAAATTCAAAACTAAAATTAAAACTGTGCAAGTGCAAGATAAGTACAAACATGTTGTAATTTGAATGGATGCAGGTTGTGAAATTAGCATATGACTTAGAGGGAAATATACAAAAAGACTTGAATGTTTGTTATAATGGGGTTTTTCCCATTTAAAAACAGTTTTAATACTTAAACAGAAAAGCTTTGTTTTCAGTTAATAAAGCGCTGCTGGAGTGACAATCCATTTGACAGACCAAACTTTGAACAAATTAAGCGACAAATCCACAAGATCAACCCCAATAAACAGAGCCCAGTGGATATGATGATGACCATGGTAAGCTGCTCTCACTTTTTTTTTTTTTTTTTTTTTTTTGTAAGTAGGAAAAATACTGTGCTTTATAAACTTTGCTTATCATTCATTTAAATCATTTCATTATTAAATTTATTTTGCCTGGTAGTTGAAAAACAAAACTCAATGTACACTTTGTTTCTAGATGGAGAAATATTCAAAGCATCTGGAAGTGATGGTTGCAGAGAGAACTCAGGATCTGATGGCAGAGAAGCAGAAAACAGACAGACTATTATACAGTATGTTGTTAGATGTATAACATATAACTACATGTACCAGACACATAATTACATGTATATGGCATGTCTTTCATGTCATTCAGTTAACAAATGAGATATAATTTGGCAGAGAAGACTAGTAATTCTTATACTCAGTTATGGTAGTATACATATACTGGGGTATCTATGTATCAGCTGTTTTTCCAAAAGAATGATTCAATGGAACACAATGAAGGACTTTGATTGAAATTGTATCTCTGTGGAGATGAAATCAGTAGGCAGATCTATTAAGTTGAAATATATTTCCAGGCATGTTACCTAAAAGTGTAGCAGATGCCCTGCGTCTTGGAAAACCAGTTCAAGCAGAGTCCTTTGAGTCCTGCACCATTTTCTTTAGTGACATTGTGGGTTTCACTGAGCTGGCAGGACACAGCACACCTCTGGAGGTGGTCACACTGCTCAATAAACTGTACACATGCTTTGATGAAATCATTGACAGATACAGTGTATATAAAGTGGAAACAATAGGGGATGCATGTAAGTACGGTTGGTGTATGGTGGATTTTGTTGCAAAGTGTACTAGTATGTGAATTGTTGTAACACAACTTTTCTTTGATGGTCAAATGACCATGACTCCTATTTTGGTACAAAATGTTATTAATCAGATTAAACATAACAGGTTCATAAACAACATCACCAAATGTCATATGTTAGTATATAATCAGGTTATTACAACTTATACAAGTACATTGGTGATTATACAATGGAATGAATATATATATATATATATATATATATATATATATATATATATATTCATTGTATCATGCATACAAAATTAATGCATTTATGAATTCATTGGATGTTGCAGATATGGTTGTATCAGGAGTTCCAATAAGAAATGCAAACCACCACTGTAAAGAAATAGCTAATCTGGCTATTGACTTGGTAAAGGAAAGTGAAATGTATGTTATACCTCACAAACCTTATGAGTCACTCAGGATAAGAGTGGGACTGCACTCGGGTATGTTAGATGTAGGATCTTTCAAACACAGCGCCATCTTGGATCAAAAAATAATAAAAATGTGCCATTTGAATTTTACAGATGACCAAATTGATCTTCAATGTGGAATTTATTCATATAAATGTTTTAAACCCCAGTACAATAGGCCATGTAAGTACACTGCCCTGTGCTACAATTTATATTGAGGTGGCTAACCCATCTTTGATTAAATATTTGCTATTGTTGTTTAGGTCCAGTGTGTGCAGGAGTAGTTGGTTTGAAGATGCCCAGGTACTGTCTGTTTGGTGATACTGTGAACACTGCCTCCAGGATGGAGTCTACAGGGGAAGGTAAGTATAGTCAGCATGGTGGTCTTAGAACGCATTCAGAACAGCTGACTTACATATCTGTGGATTAAATATGGCTGACCCACTTGAATGCTTGTTGCATAATCCCCGTGGCGAATCTATTTAGTGTCTAATCGGAAATTAAGCGGCAATCTTTTTAGTGGGTCACCATATTTGATCTGCAGATCTGTTAGTCTGCTGTTCTGAATGTGCTCTTAGTGAGTATTACTGTACATAATTCTCATGACATGTCTATCATTCTTCAGGGAGCGTAGGGTCATCTTGTCTCTGCATTTTTTAAAAAAAATTTTAAAATTTTAAAATTATTTTGTAAAAAAGCAATTAACACACAAAATGTGTCCTATTTAAAGATATACTGTACAAGATTTTGGTGCAAGGATTTTTCTTTATGGCATAAGCCTTGCGATTAGTTGCAAGCATTCCTTGATTTTTCACTTCATGTAAAATTTTATTTTTGAGAAGGGAACAGAAATTCAGTTACTTAAATATGATGATAAATGTACTCGTTTAAAGATATTAGTGCAGGTCATCATCATTTAACAAAGAATATGGAAAGATTTAAGATGTTGGACATTCCATATGATATTCCTTTCAAAGGGCAATGATGCATAACAGTTACCATTCCTTATAACAACAAGCCACCAGAAACGGTTAATAAACAAATCAAATAAATAGAAAAGTGACTGGCTCAATCGGATAGTGCTAGTTAACACACTGTTCATGTGAGCAGTGTGCAAATTTCAGACACTAAAAGATATGAATTATGATTTGAAGGTGAAGTGTTGTATGATACATTCCAGCTGGGAAAATCCACATAAGTGATACCACATACCAGCTGCTACAGGAATATCAGGGGTTCTGCTGTCAATCCAGGGGGACCATCCCTATCAAGGTAGGTGACATTTAATTTGTATTCAAAATTATTGCTAACATACAAAAAATTGACTGACTTCGTGGTGATTGATTCCCTAGCTCAGAGTGAACAAATAACAAGATTTCCTCATTATGTGACATTTCTAGGGAAAAGGGGACATGAAAACCTGGTGGTTAGCAACATTCCCAGCAAACAGACTAGAAGAAGTGAAAGCTAACATTCTTAGAAATGACAGCATCAATGAAATACTAGGTATGTAATGTGTGGACAGGAGCATAGGCCCATACATATGGAAATTTGTATGTTTCAGACACTTGTTTTAATGCTGTTAACCAGTTCTACTCTCTTGCACATAAATTAGAAAAATATAAGCTGAAAAATTTCATAAACAATCCATTAAGTGTATAAAAACATCTTTTTATTAGGCTGCAAAAGAAAGAAAAAGAAGAAAATGAAAAGAAGTAGAAATATGTACTCCAACTGTCCAGATTTGAGAAATACAGCTGACAGTGCATTAGGACAAAAGCCCACTCAAGACCACTGCCAGATGGACTTCACAATCTGCTGACCAAGTCAATAAAGACAGTGTATATTTGTGTATATTGGGTCAAAAATATGACAGGAAGTAACATGCAACTTTCAGTATGGTTTTTAACTTTCAACATGCGTCATTATAGAAGATCCTTACTGAAATGGATTTGTCAGCATTTTTTAAAATGTATTCACAGAACATTCAAGACAAAAATCAATTATGGTTCAATATATATATATATATATATATATATATATATATTTTATTACCTTACCCAAGCTAACATTATTGCCTGTGTGTTTATACCCAGATGCTAAACACATCTAAGGAAAACATAAAAGTCGGTACCTGTAAAATGAGTTACATGCATTTTAAAATTATGCCTTATTCCTTTCAGTGTCAGGGGAGTAAAACGGAGGTAGAAAAGTTTGTAATATGGGAGCCATATACATGTATGAAACCACAATCGGGTATATATGCATAGAAAAGCAGTAAGAAAAGTTTTTTTAATCATAAAACACCTTCTGCCAAAAATTAATAACATTGAAAGCACTTTCATTGTACTGATAAATCAAAACAGGAAATGGGTGAAAAAGTGAAAGACACTGAATGAAATCAACAATCAAATTTCACTATTATTACAAAAGTTGGAAACAACTGTTCAAGTGAAAACAAGGCTGTGCAAGTCTTAAGTCTTCCTTGTTTAAGTCACAATTACTTGATAAAATGAGAGTCATTGTACTCTAATGAATATGCACTGCAATATTTACCTTTTTGAAACACTTTGTTTATAATTTTGACACATTGTGAACTGTTATCCTATAAACCCTTTGAAAGTAAACTTGGAACTAAAGTCCCATGCAAAATTGTTGCTGATTTGACCATATCAAGAGCAAGTTTGGCACCTCGGCATCAAAATCATGTCTATAGATGTGTTGAGTCCACAGATCTTTATTCATTGCACTAATCTGTGTAAAAAATTGTCTTTCAAATATTTGAAAACATACAATTAATGTTTCTAAAAAGGTCAAATTTTGTATGACCGTTGTCATGTGCCAATTCATAAAATAAGTCTTCGTTCACATGGAAAGTCTATTTTCTAAAAATCTATTTTCTATTCGCGGTATCTTATGATCACGGTCTGTGCCCTGAATATCCCGCGCATATACTGGCAGCGCGAGCCAGTTACTTATACAAAGCTGTAATTAATTCTCGGCTCTGCTCGCATTCTATAAAATCTCATCCTCCGTTGCCGCATCGCTTGCCATTGGATCATGACGGTTGCACTCGTATCTGTCGTGTTTATAGCTTCTTCATCTTCTTCGTTTTGTTGTTGCACAAAATCGACAAACACATTTTTCAAAGCAACCGCGACCACCATTGACTTTCTAACTTCCTACTGTGCATGCGTCAAGGTTTCAGAATCTCCTCCGAGCACAGCCGAGAATTAATTACAGCTTTGGAAGTAACTGACTCGCGCTGCCAGTAATTACGCTGCGGGATATTCAGGGCACAGACCGTGATCACAAGATATATCGCGAATAGAAAATAGATTTTTAGAAAATAGACTTTCCATGTGAACGAAGCCTAAGATATTGCAAATCTGAAATGTTTATGCTGAGAACAGGTCTCTTAACACATGCTTTCATACATGTATAATTCATGGTCATTCAAGTGAACCATGTGACAGCTCAACCAAATGCTGACTTAATATCACAGCTACAACTTTCACGTATATTGTTCAAGTGTCACTTTCTATATTTTACATCTATAACAAAATCCAATGCCTCCAATCAATTACCACTATGACTGAAACAAATGCAAGAAAGCTAAATCATGCATTTTTGTAAATGTATCAGCTTTAGTATTTCACATATATAACAAAATTCAACCCCTCCAATTATGCAGTAAATCTGTACAGAAAAACATTTTGTACAAATAAAATATCTTTATAAAATCAAACTGCATTTAAACAATAGTTGACAAGCCCATCCTTCAGATGGATTAGTCTACTAGTATCTGGATTTAATTGGCAGAAAATCACTACCAACTAAGCAGTGAGGTATTATGATATGTTATCTCTCTAGCTTTGCTAATTGTCATCTACATCACATAAAGCATTAGACAGCATTCCCATAGATTTAGATCAATCCATCTAGATCGACCTAACTCCCTGGGGTTCACGCTAAATCGATGTCAGCCGAGCGCGCACGGTAGTTAATTACCCCCTTACAGCTTTTAGTAGGCGGGACAGATGCTTAAGCCAGCTAAGCTGACAGTAATCTAGTGAGACTCCCCTCAGGGATAGATCAATCTAAAACCTGTGGGAATGGGGTCTTAGTGTTTATTACTCCTATGGTCAGCTACATCTAGCTCACTATGATCAGCTGTATGTTGTTCCCTAGGGTCCAGTGTGTCTACATTTTCACTCTGTCCATTGGATTCCTGGGTTGCTGCTGCAGCTTGGGATCCTTCTGCCAAAATAGAAGGAAAAGACAACTGTCATTTGTCACAAAGATTTGCATTTATTATAAAATTCAGGTCCTCTTACACTGTAGGGTCACTCCTATATTCCATCCATTAGAGGATCTGAAAATGGCACCATTTCACTTCTCATTTGGACGAACATACCCCGGTATATGGCTGCCACATTATGTATGCTGACTTAAAAATATTACCTAAGGTTGTAACATTCATTCAAAACTGCAACATAAATACCTTTAAATCATTTTACACCCCAATATTCCAGTCTACCTGGTAAACTTATGTGCAGAGATATTTTAAGATGTTGCCTCCCTATCTAATTACCTTTTAAGAGCGGGTTAAATTGTGAAAATTGTCATTTCTTTTAGTTTTATTGCATTTAATATTTGGATTTAATTGACAAGAATTACCTTCTACGTTTGCTCCTTGCTCAGGTTCCTGAGTTCTACAGGTATTATATGAGCCACAAGCTGCACACTTCAATCCAAGCACATGGAACAATACTCGACTCTCCTGATTGGAAAAAAAAAATCACATTTACCCCATTGCAGATGCAATCTCAGTCGTAAATATTGTCACATGAATTTTAAAACTGTTTTTTCTGAAAACGTTTGTCCTTAAAATACTGTATGATCAATGTCTTAGGAAAGCTCTACCACTCAACCATATAATTTCACTACAAGGGACTTTGCTTCCTTTTACAAGTTCAGTTTGTTTCCGGTTTTTAAGTGGAAGTAAATAAATGACCATGTTGAGTGTTTAGGCTCCGTTTTGGTGATTCTCTTATGTAATGGTCAGGCCATTAAGTTGTCAGTTTCTCCAAACGCACTGGTACAGCCATTTTGCCATGAAATACCTCTCAATGTGAAAAGGTCTTCAATTTTTTGCTAAATGTATGCCAAGACATTAACTAATTACACAAGTTAATCTCATTTCCCATATCAAGGTACCAGAAAAAATCCACTACAGATATCACTACATACCTCATGACAGTCCCTGCACAGAATCTGTACATTGTAGTCTTTGTATTCATCTGGCATAGGAGTCGCGGCTATCTCCTCATCCAGGTGCTCCCACACACCCTTCATGTCCACCAAACACTGGGCACATGTAGGGCAGGCATAGTTTCTAAGTAAGTACACAGTGTGCATAGAATTAGTCTTACAACATTAAAACTCCACCTAAATCTTTATATCGTTGGTGTCAAAATATATCAAGCTTATAGATTATGTCAATATGTCAAGTTATAGGTTAACTTGTTGTAGGACTTGCATAAGTCATGTCAAAAACCAATTTACAACAGTTTTGGTGAATCTATAAAATTAGTAGGACATGCACTAAATCTCTTCAATGGCAAGAAATAACAAAAATGTAGATCAAGTCCATCTGTATTAAGTCTTTTTTTATCAGAAAATGTGTTTAGCATTAGCTTTGGAAACGCAATAAAAAAGCTTCAGTTCTGGGTAGGTGCTGCAGCACAAAATATGTCGATTGCTCAACAGTTGGTAAATGTGCCAGTCCAATCTTAGTTTTGAGGAAATAAGAACTTTTTAAATAGAAGAAAATGCATTGGGTATGTGTTTTGTAATAAAATCTTTAAAGTTATAAATGAAAAATTGCTGTTTCAGTAAAATTTGTCCTGCTTCTTCTACTGTTGTAAGCATAATAATGCTAACTCTGCTGTCTGGCTACTAAAGTGACCACTAGTGGCTTACCCTGTTTTCAGCATGCCATTCATACAGGTCCTGGAAAATAAGGTGATATTTCAGTCTGGACCAATTAAGTATTTGTCTTCATATCAGTGCAAATCTTTAATATCTCTTTAATTTGATGTTGTGTACCCTACACTTCCAAAGATGACCTCTTGTGAGTGGGCTTCAAAATGACCACCAAATTCAAAATCTGGTAACGTCACCAAGGCAATTTAGAATTACATACATTCATTCAACTAAAGAAAATTCCTTTAAAGTTACATATCAAGTCAAATCTTTACCACTTAACCTGACCAAATACTTGGTTTCAAATAACTAAATAGCTACATAACTAAAAGATATCAAATAACTTAACTAAAAGATATAACAAAGGTTATCATCTCAAACTTCCCAAAAATTGATACCAGTAACCTGAACAGAAGTTTTCTGCTTTCTTTCTGTGATATGGTCATTTTTACCCCTTTTCATTTAAATATTGCTATTGTACGTTCGACAGTAATGCATAATACATTACTATGTCATCTGTCAGACTTTTACAAACTGGAGGGACAGATAAATAGGTCCAGTTTACAAGAAATTTGAACAAGGTCCAATTTTAAAGCTATTTTTTGGCTGACAGAGTGATTAATTTGGTTTATTCTTTGGCATGTCTAATTTATTTCAGTCGTTTAAGAAACTAGTCGAATTTTTTTTTTTTTTTTTTTTGCATAACAGGGAATCTACCCTCAGTTCATATGCACTTTTAAATAACAATGTTTGGACTGCAAAATCTAACATTTTGCTAAAAAATATTTTTCTCTTTCTTACTCATGTATAGGATGTCCACATGGTGGCATACACACACTTTCCCTAGATGTATGAAGAAGTTCTAAGCAAACAGGACAGTTAGACTTGGAAGCATTCTCAACACACTGAAAAAGAAATAGGCTCCACTATGTTAATTAGATTTTCGACTGAGGAAATATATTAGGAGAACAATGTTAGTTATTCACTAAAGGATTCCAGTTTAACTTGACCATTTATGACCACTTATATAAAAGTTATACATCAGATTGAATAAAATTCCCATTACCTTGTGGCTTTCCCTCAGGCCAACATGGAGGCACATATCACACTTTAAACAATGAAAGAAATTGTCTCTACCACCAACTCTGAAATCACAAATATAAGAACTTTGGAGAGGTAACAACTCTTTTATCCCTTGTATCTCATGTATTATTTATGACGAGCATGTACATCATACCAGATATTGATGGTAAATAAAATCAGTATGCAAATGCCCAAAAACATATAACAATATTTTTTTATGAAAAGGCAATTAAAGAATAATATGACAGATGAGTAACTTAAGACATTTAAGTCTACAGAGATATTAAACATACATATTTAGATAAAAACATCTCAACCTTAATTTTTGCCAAAGTACCTGCATATTCCACAGGCATCACAATGAAACTGCTTCTTATCCTGGTCATCAAACAAATTGCACACTTGACAGAAATACTTTCCAAACTGGACCATGCACTGTCTGCAATTACTGGCCACCTATATGTGGACATTTCTTTTAAAAATCAAAGTAATCCTATTTTATAGTTTCACAGAAAAAAGGTTACTAGTAATTAGTTTCTGTCTATACTTCAGGTTTTTAAAAAAACAAATTTAATTCCATAACATATTTATCCAATTAAAACTTCACAATGCACATTAAGGCTTCGTTCACATGCAATGTCTATTTTCTAAATTCTATTTTCTATTTTCGGTATGTCTTATGATCACGGTCTGTGCACTGAATATCCCGTGGCGTAATTACTGGCAGCGCGAGCCAGTTACTATAAGTTACTATAAGTAACTGGCTCGCGCTGCCAGTAATTACGCCGCGGGATATTCAGTGCACAGACCAGGCCCGTAGCCAGGGGGGGGTCGGGGGGTTCGAAAGAACCGCCCCTTTTGCTGGGAAAAGGTCCACTCTGGGTAAAATTTTATCTAGGTACATGAACATTTTATGGGAAAAGGTCCACTTTTTCAGTAAAAGAACCCCCCTTTTGAAATTGCTGGCTACGGGCAAGCAGACCGTGGTCATAAGATAGCGCGAATAGAAAATAGAATTTAGAAAATAGACATTGCATGTGAACGAAGCCTAAGTGTTCCTTATATCAAAATTAAATAAATGTAGACAGAAACAAACAAACAAATAAACTAGAGGATCAGAGAGGCGATACCGCCTCCAGATATTGTACCACCAGCTGGAGTAAGCGCATTCGTATGGACCCCCCCCCCTCCTAAAAGGGACACCATCACCAGTCTGGTGTTTGACAAGCTCTATAAGATGCAATCAACAAGAGTTCTCAAAATATGCAAAAAATATAACTAAAAATGATACAATCAAGCAGATTTTCAAATTGACTTGCATTTTCCTACCCTTGCTCACTACTGTATTCTCTAGACAAAAGGCCTATTGGTTTTCCTTGAAATGTGTTGTCAATGGTGCATATATGCTGACAAAAGAGAAAACCTAGGGGAAACAATGGGCACATCTCTGCTAGATTTCAAGATATGAGAGGCAAGAAAATATGCAAAGCTCAGTTCATGGTGAAAAAGTAGGTCAAAGGTCAATTTCAATATCATAGTATATGAATTTCTATTCAAGTTCAATAGCAACCATGGACATTTCTTTGCCAATTTTGCAGATTTAAAGGCCAGAAAACATGCAAAAAGCAGTTCATCATAAAAAGTAGGTCAAAGGTCAATTTCAAGGTCACAGATTGCTAGTGTATTACTTCCTATTCAAGTTCAATAGTAACTATGGACCTATCTGTCAGTTTTGAAGATAAAGGTGAACGAAAATTTGCTAAGTTCAGTTCATAGTAAAAGGAAGGTCAAAGGTCAATTTAAAGGTCACAGTAAATTGCCAGTTCATGACTTCCTATTTAAGTTCAATAGTAACTATGGACCTATCTCTGCCAGTTTTGGAGATTAAAGGGAACAAAAATTGGCAAAGTTCAATTCATGGTGAAAAGTAGGCCAAAGGTCAATTTTAAGGTCACTGATTAATTGCCAGTATGTGACTTCCTATTCAAGTTTAATAGTGACTATGGACCTATTATGGGCGGCGGTTTATACAAAAATGCAAAACACGATTAGTCGTCATCGTTATCAGATCAGTCGAAATGAAAACACGATTAGTCGTCGTCGTTATCAGATCAGAAGGCAAAATACGACTAGTAGTCGTCAAAACGCAACTAGTCATCAAAACGCAACTTGTCATCATCAAAACGCAACTAGTCATCATCAAAACGCAACTTGTCATCAAAACGCGATTTGACGCCAGATGGCGCCCATTGTACGAAAATCTAGGCCAAGTCACATGATCCACAGTGATCAAAATGGCGGACGTTATTGAAGCAGCATTATCATATTCCTCGCTCGAACTCGAGAATTATCTCGAGTTCGAGATATTATTATATATATAATATCATTATTAGATTGTACGCGTAGAGATAATTCTCGAAATAATAAATAATTAGATAATTTATTAAATAATTTGGACATGTTATAAATTTAAAAAAAAACAAAAACACACACTTGTGAAGCACTGCTTTATTGTTGTACTCATTTCACAAGTTCCAGATATTATTATATATATAATATCATTATTAGATTGTACGCGTAGAGATAATTCTCGAGGTCGAGCGAGGAATATGATAATACTGCTTCAATAACGTCCGCCATTTTGATCACTGTGGATCATGTGACTTGGCCTAGATTTTCGTACAATGGGCGCCATCTGGCGTCAAATCGCGTTTTGATGACAAGTTGCGTTTTGATGATGACTAGTTGCGTTTTGATGATGACAAGTTGCGTTTTGATGATGACTAGTTGCGTTTTGATGACTAGTTGCGTTTTGACGACTACTAGTCGTATTTTGCCTTCTGATCTGATAACGACGACGACTAATCGTGTTTTCATTTCGACTGATCTGATAACGATGACGACTAATCGTGTTTTGCATTTTTGTATAAACCGCCACCCATAACCTATCTCTGCCAGTTTTGGATATTAAAGGGAACAAAAATTGGCAAAGTTCAATTCATGGTGAAAAGTAGGTCAAAGGTCAATTTTAAGGTCACTGTTAAATTGCCAGTATGTGACTTCCTATTCAAGTTTAATAGTGACTATGGACCTATCTCTGCCAGTTTTGGAGATTAAAGGGAACAAAAATTGGCAAAGTTCAATTCATGGTGAAAAGTAGGTCAAAGGTCAATTTTAAGGTCACTGTTAAATTGCCAGTATGTGACTTCCTATTCAAGTTCAATAGTAACTATTGACCTATCTCTGCCAGTTTTGGAGATAAAAGGGAACAAAAATTTGCAAAGTTCAGTTCATGGTGAAAAGTAGGTCAAAGGTCAATTTCAAGCTCACATCTAGATTGCAAGTAAATGACTTCCTATTCAACTTAAATAATAACTATTGACCTATCTCTGCCAGTTTTGGAGATATAAGGGACTAAATGTTACAATTCTGAGTTACAAAAATGTGCCACCACAAAGTACTTTTTAATACAGCATAACACGAAAACCGTATGAAATACAAAAAAACGGAGACCACTCTCAGTGTTGGGCTTTACATGCTCTACAAAATGCAAAAAAGAACGGGTCGCTAGCATTAACGGTTCCCGAATTAGAGACAGTTTTCATTTTCGGTATTTTATGGCCGCTACTCCTGTGAAAATGCACCGATTGACCCCAAATTCACAGAGATGAAAGATGACCCAAAGGGTAACACTTTCCAATATAATTATTGGTTAAGTCTGTGTAGTGTCTGAATAACAGTGCAAATAATATTTTTTTTCGTAAAAAATTTCATTTTTTTGAAAATTTTGGCCCGTTTGACCTTGAAATAAAGGTCAAAGGTCAAATCCAAGGGCATATTTGAAATCTACACATATGACTTTTGGAAAGCCGTCTGTAGAAAATTTTCCCATAATTCCTTCCGTAGGGTAGATAATTGGCATTGAATTTTCAAAAATTTTGACAAGGGTGCATTTCAAGGAGCGTCACGCCCAGGTCAATGTACCGACTGAGACAAAAAAACCTGGGGGTTCAAGTTGAGGTTATATGTGACCTAAATCCAAGAGATGGGGACAGGGGTCCTTGCGGTCTAGGAGGAGAAGCGGTAACGGTGACTTGTATCCGGCGCCAGTACGCGGAGCCGGCGGAGCTTACGGAGCCGGCGGAGCCAACGGAGCCGGACGAGACGGGTCGGGACTAAAACCATGAGTACCGCCAGCGTACACGCTGGTGGTACTAATAAAATCTTGTGTTATTCTTTTTTGCTTCAACCTACTGGTTGCTGTTCTGCACACTTGAGACATTTCACCTTCCTCACATCTTTGCGTTGTATTTGGTGTTGTTCAGCTTCATCATGGCACACACGACATGTGTAGATCTTGTTGCAACATGGTGTCTACATGATTGAAAAAAAAAGCAAGAATATTCTTTAAGTTCACTTATATTTACAATTAAAAATACTTTTCATTTCATAAAAAAATTAATAGCAAATCTCAAATGGTCTTCCAAGTAGTGACAATGAAGCAGGGCCGTGGACAGTCATTTTGAAGGGGAGATTCTATTCCTGAAAAAGTGGACCTTTTACCATGAAACTTTTGATTAAATTTTACCAAGCACGGTGTCACGTGAAGAAACTGTCGTCGTGAATAAACCGTTCTGGCGGATTATTCACGCGGGGGTAGCAGTCTGTTGACTTACAGTATGTAGCTGCACATGCATTTCCATCATTTCCCCGTAGAGAAAGTTGTAGTATTATCAAACACACAATTTATTTTTAATGAAAATGACTGAACTCTGAATTGAAAGAACATTGTAGAGTGAAAAGATTTATACTACGAGTCTTAGATCTGCCACGTTTTTTACACAGAGCAAAACAGTTCAGTCACGATCAAAAGCTCACTTCCAACATTCCCCCGTATACTGTATTAATAAGATTATCAAATACATACTCTCTCATGACGAAAACCACAAAATTATGAATTGGAAAATCATAGTTCAGTGCAACCATAGCGCCTACTTAGGACGACATCATCATACCGGAAGTAACTTCTTTCAATCTACCCTCAATGCGCATGTGCAGAACGGTTTCGTCACGGCACGGGTCTATCACGCCACACCGACCATTTATTGGCAAAAGGGGGTCGTTTAACCCCTTCTCCTCATCTTGGGGGGGGGGGGCAGAGCTGACATATTAAAGAAGTAATACTCTTTCTTCTTTACGTGATACCATGCAATGCCTCTTATTTAAACCTACTAGTATGTAAATGAAGACAAGATGTTCTGGCATTCTGATTAATTTTATATATTTCCCTGGTGTACCCAGTGGCGGAGTTAGAGGGAGGGGATGGTCAGGGGAATCCTGCCCCCCCTCCCCCCCCCCCCCCCTTCGGTTTCTGGTCCCCTCTTGAAATAAGAATTTTGACTACAGTAGCTGAATCAAAGTTTTAAACCGTCAAAAAAGTTCGGGGCCCATGATACATGACACATGATAGTGAGGTGCAGCGGTCCCCTCCCCCACGTTTACAGCACAGTTAAGTACTGAGTATAAGTGCACAGATTTACATTATTATTTGATACTTGGACCTAAATAGATTGATACTATGCCAGTAATTTACAACTCCCAAGAATCAAAGATTTAATATGGCACTCAGTAAAATTCATTCAATCTTTCATAGCTAGACAAGCTTCAATAATTATATGGAATAGCTGATCTTACAATAAATGCACATTTACGCCTGTAGTGTTCACATCCCAAGTTTTTTTCATCAGAATCGGTAGATTTTTCGTTGACATCACTACTGCCATCTGCACTATCCGTGTCCGCCATTGGAACGGTTAAAAACCATCGGTAGAGGGTGCTGCAAAATGCGAAAGGTGAGCAGACGTGTACAAGACAGCTTCGCGCATTTGGAGCCCAGTAAATGCCCAGAAAATGTCCAGAAAATATATCCAATGAGAAACAGTCTGAAGGTGTAGAGACTTCCGCGTATTTTGTGAACCAACCATTGCAAAAAAAGACAACACGTTAACAAAATAAATAAATGATAAATAAAAAAATAAAACAAACCCTGGAAATTCTAACACTTCCCAGTAACCACTACTGTACATTACAACCGTTTAACATTTAATTTTTAAAACCAATTTAAATATATATGAAGAGTCTCGTTTTATTTAACAGTTATCAGAAATACACGTATAACAAATTTCTGCGGCGCGACAATTTCGGCAAGGGACTGAAACATTCCGGCATTCCGGACACTCAGAAGTAAGAGGGCGCTACTGTAAAGTTGACCCATTTTCCTGTATTTTAATGACCCTCTATAACTATAGACGGATGACCAGAGCCTACTTAGTTGACTCGTATCGAAGAATAGGGCCTACTCCGACTTCGGATACTTGATTTCATTTGCCCGATTTGCCCTGAATGGAGTCTACTGCTGAACTGTCTCAGTTTGCCAGTGGTGTGCAAAAGTATCCCAATTTTCTAAGAAGCTATGGAGACCAAGTCACCCGGAATCCGTATGACGAAGTCAACAACCCCCAGGTCAGTGTCAGGTAACATTTCAGATATTTCTTGGGAGTTAATATTATACCTATCCAGTATATTGGACAAGGAGACGGAACTCACCTCTCTAGACATAATTTAAGCAAGGGAGGAATGCACTGGTAGTAGAGGGTTGAGTCTCCACTGAGTTTTCATTTTACAACCGGACAATGGACAAGTTATCGTACCAGCAGGATCGATCTTCCTCTGCGGGGATTCTAGCTAAAGTGTAGTCATTGTAATCACCTTAATTGTCTGGCACGCCCCCTCGAAAAGCTAGGGATTTTTTTTTTTTTTTTTTTTTTTTTTTTTTTTGTAAGGGGGGGGAGAGGTTAATTGTCGCCGTTTCCGCTGCACGAATATGTTAGTGGCCTAATTGCGAGATTCTCGAGGGGGCGTGTCCGAGGGTCACTCAAAACACAATATAAAAAATATGATATCCAACACCTGAATGCTCTATAAAGATTTAAAAAAGAGTGTTTTATTTTTCAGGGCATACTGAAGTTGGGGATTGCTGAGAACAAGCTGACGGAAGAAATCATTATCAAACGGGTGTGAGAAACAACACATGACTGTTGAAGTCTTTGGAGTCCATTATCTTTCAACATAAAATTCAAATTTTCTAGTATCTGTAAAAGGATAGAACGTATTGCAGTTTTAAGCCAAATGTTTTACAAGGGTGCAACGTGCTGCAGTTTTTAGCGCCAGTCAAACAATTTGATCTTATACATATATTTACAACGATCAAAATAAACTTGATGTGTAAATTTGGCACAAATATCAATTTTTTATTATTCTTACATTGTTATGTAACATTTACAATTGCAGCTCTCTGCCCCCGACATGCATGTAGTCACCCCTGATATGCTGTATTATTTTAACTACATTGGCGAGAAGAGGTAGACCTACAACGAGGGGAAAAAAACGGGAAATCAATTACACTAGTGCTACTCTTTAAACTTGTAAAACAATAAAATGTATTTTTGGGCTTAGTTAAAATTAAAGCGCAATTCAGAGGAGTATCATGTAGGAATAGATGCCAAAATGTAATATGATATGTTTAATATTCCTCTCTTGTGTTTTAGCTTCAGGAACGCTATTGCCGAATTTATCACAGAAAGATTCCACACACGTAAGCCTGTTGACCCAGACGATGTAAGTGGTAGGTCTATCTGGTTCGAAGTTAAGTGATATGATTAGATGCGATAATTAACTCGGCTACTAAAATGCTACACCAGTGTTTGTCTGCGTGCTGCGTTGCTCTGTGTGAATTGATGTCATTGTTTTATGAGTCACCGATTAAGGTGTTTTCATTTATTTTATTTGACCATTTTTATGTTTAAGGTGTTGGTCATCAATGGGTGTGGTACTGCCCTGGAACAACTCCCTGCTGCTGTAGCTGACCCCGGGGGTGAGTGGAGCACTTACGTGCCTTTTGTATTTGTAATGGACTAAATTTAATGGTGTAGGTATATCGTAATATCAGTTTTTGACTATGTCATTTCTCAGATTATTTTCTTTTTACAGACTTCTTCCTGTGCCCATCGCCCGTCTACAGTTCTGTCCACGCGAACGCAGAACTGAGGATGAAAGTCAAGTGTTTCGATGTGCCATTGAAAAGCAAGGTTGTCTGTTTGTTGATGTTTGTCTTGTTAATTTTATGGATGAACAAATAAGTTCGGCTCTGCTGAGTTTTGCATTTAACTTTATTGCAGAAAAGTTAATTAGTCAAGGTAATGAAGGTGGTTTGTTTGTTGAATTTGCTTCTTACCAAAGGCTAGGTATGTGGTGACGGCATTTCTAATCAACAATTCGCTCACAATACAGAAATGAGCACAGAATTATTTTTAGTCAGAGAAATATAAATATCTAATGAAGAATCTCTCTGCGGCCCTTGTAGAAGGTAGCTGAGGTCTGCGTTTTCTTTTGATTGGATGCATAAAACACGCTTAATCGACTAGATGCTGATAAATAGGGGAGCTTCTATCTCTGAGCTCCAAAGAACTGACGATGACTCTATTTACCAACAATATGTTCTCCGTCATTGTTTTAGTATCTCGGGTAAAATTAGCTTACGCTATTTAGGAACCAGCAAACTAATATTGGGTCCTAGATTATATAGAGGAGTTTTAGAAAAATTATGAAAAGCAAACTGAAGAGATATTAATGAACTTTAATGTGATGTTATCGTGTTTGATCTTGTTTTCAACCCATCGCAAAATATAAGTATGCTCTCAATTACAGGCAAGTGATGCTGCAATAAGGCCATTCCAGCTTACGTTGGCTCAGATAGAAGGTTCATATAACGAGGCAATAAAACTGGTGCGTGCATAGTCATTGGGATAAAACTACAGAAAACGTGTGATCTCAATAAGCATTCTCTACATATTGATATATCATTGTGATAAACGTATTTTAGAAGAAAGCAACACGATACACGTTTGCAATATTACATCACCATGTCACTTGTGCAGTGCTAATCGGTCTCTTCAGGGATTGAAAGTAAAAGGCATATTCCTCATAAACCCCTGCAACCCAACTGGAGAAATCTGTTCTCGTGACCTGCTGACAGAAATATTAAACTTCGCAAAAAGGTATGATTCACCTTTTTTTGACCATATGAATTCCTATTATACGTATATTTCAAATGTCCCCTGTGCCCTTTTCTGTTTTAGTTTTAGGCCCAAATATTTCAGCGAGGTATATGGTCCAGGGTTTAATATCTGTTTTCATAATATTCTTTGTTCTTTCAATAGTCGATGTCTTCATGTAATAGTTGACGAGATCTACGCCTTGTCCGTGTTTGATTCAGAGGCCAGGTTCCACAGCGTTCTCTCACTTCCAGATCTCCCAGACCCTCAACGCACGCACGTTCTATGGGGATTTAGTAAAGTAGGTAACTCCCATGCCAATAAATTATTTTCCACTTTTGCGTATTATTTTCTTTCGACGAAAAACTATTCAAAACACCTATTAAAGACGTTAAACGGTGGCGCTGAATCTAGTGTTTTTAAACCAAACAGGCGATAACAAACTTATTTCGTGCACATTTAATGTTAGTTATTGACAACCACGAGTGAATAAGGAGCGGGGCAGTGTTTTGTAGAGTAACTGAGTTGCTTGGCATGTCCTCATAATACTTTAGCAGAGGAATGCAATGTAAACGGAGAAGGCCGCTTGAAAAATGAAAAGAAGGCGGCTTGAGAACCAACTGGAAATAAAATGACATGAAAAAATA
Source organism: Lingula anatina (assembly GCF_051362555.1). Lineage (NCBI taxonomy): Eukaryota > Metazoa > Brachiopoda > Lingulata > Lingulida > Lingulidae > Lingula > Lingula anatina. The sequence goes on from NC_141767.1 coordinate 60,027,944, forward strand.
TAACGCTGTTGTATTTACTACCTCATGTACATGTAACAACAGAAAGTAAAGTCACACACTCACACAAGATTTCTTGAATTAGTTCCGTGTGTTTTATCAAATACTGACTTGTTCTGAGAGTTTATGCTCTGACACATACAGTAGGTTGATATCACACAAGAGAAAATAAATAATGGTTGGTTCGTATCGCAACGTCGGATCGTTGCATTATGACTTTCTAAGACCAGCCCTAGATTTATATTACTTCTTTGAACAAGCTTGTCACCTCATTGAGATATTATAGATGCTTTCTTTCTCTCTAGGATTTTTCGCTGTCGGGATTTCGCTGTGGCGTGGTAGTCACGCAAAATGTCCACATCAAGGCCCATCTGAATAACGTGGCTTACTACCAATGCACTCCGCCGATACTACAGAACATGCTCAGGATTATGTTATCAGACAAAGGTGTGAGAGGATTTTATACGTGCTTTCTCAGATATTTTGCAACGGCTATTTTGAATGAAATGTCTGAATAATGACTTTCTTGTCACCGCTACAATGCCTTTTTTAGTTTTGATGAACGTTTTAGAAAGAAATTAAGAAAATAGTTACCTTTAATCGTTGCGTATTGATACCGAAGAAATCCACCGATAGATAAACGTGAAAGAAGGCGGTTATTTAGATGAAATCTTGCGTTTAGTGAATGTGTTAAGTGCGCTTGTGTATTCTTCACTTTGCGACCTTTTAAGTATGATTATTTTTCTGTAATTTTCAGAGTGGTTAGACCGAACTTATTTTCCGACAAAACTAAAACTGACGAGAGAAGGGTTTGCGTCTGCTGTAAAAGAGCTTAGTGATGTTGGCGTTAAATGTCATCCTAGTCAAGCTGCTTTCTTTTTATGGGCCGATTTTAGTGCGGTGAGAATTTTGTTTTTCAGTTAAGTGCAGTGTGTGTTTGTGTGTGTGAAATTGAGCGTTGCAATACAAAATCATTCACTATACATAGGAGCAGCAAAAACTGAACCAAATGTATCCAACCAAAGTTTTAAATATTTTTTTCTGTCATTCAGTTTTTGTCCAGTAGTGACCGAGATGGAGAGATGGAATTGTTTCAGCGTTTCCTGTCAGCTGGAGTGTATGTGGTTCCTGGAACAAGTATGTTTTGTACGGAACCGGGCTGGTTCAGAATAACATTCACTTTGCCAAAACCGTACTTTCAGGAAGGCAAGTTGCAACATTTATCACTTCAACAAACAATTATGTGGGTCTTCTGTTGAGTGCTTTGATATTAAGATCTGATTTGGTATTTGGTTGACACCTTGATTTCAAGTAACAAAACAAAACAAAAAAAAAAAAAAAAAAAATGCCATTTTCGTTTCAAAGACTGAAACCTTAGTTCAAAGTAAATATAACGTGGAAGGCACTAACCCAATGCCAGTCCCAACCCCATAACTGCGTAGCATCATCCGCACAATAGTTTATTGTATTTGATTTAAAAAGTCACTTATTCCTCAAATTTGGTTTCCGCCATCTTTCAACTTCCGGTGGACTTCTTTTAAATTTTTCATTATTTATTCATTTGAGATAAATGCATTACATGCAAAAACGGATTCGTTTGGTCTGTTAAATGTTTTCCGGTAAGTAGGCCCTACAAATAACGATGGAACTTACCATTTCGATGGTTCCGAACTCTAATTTTGTTATGAAGGAGTACAATGTGGTTGAGTGCAGCTCAGATCTCAAACTAAATGGAATGTCAGTACCAAACCGATTGGTCCGATTTTCTACAGCAATGAGGAATGCTTTTAATCTCAAGAACCCTAAGCCATGTTTTTGTTCATTGATCATAAATTTCTTTTGGTGATTATTGCATCAGGTGACATAAAAACCGTGTACAGTGGTGTAGGTGGGTCTTAGTCTGGAGTGTCTGCTAATAGATTCCTCGATCTCCTTATGAACTTGCTTTAAATGCTTTAACTCAGTAAGTCTCCGCAGAAGAGTTCTTATCGGTTCTTATGGACCTCCAATCACGGGCCCCAAATTACCACCTATATTTGTATCTATGTTTACTACCTAAAGGATAAGGGCTTTCTTGGCACCAGGCCCTGAAAGGATTAAAAGCTCAATAGAAAAAATGTTTTCTTTTATCCAAATATTTAAAACAAATTTAGATTAAAAAAAGTACTCATATGGCATCATTATATTTTTTACTGTTTCAGGATTAAGAAGAATTAAGACCACCCTAAACGAAAGCCGGCAACATAGGCCTAAGCCTCCAAACATCTGAAGACTATTCTGTATGATTTATTCATTCATTGAAGATATATCCTATAAAACATGTTAAATTAGTACTATTCTATAAAACATTAATGTTCATTTGTTATATCATTAGTAAACATTATTATATGATATCTGGGAATACGAGGTCTGATGAAACTCAACAATGACGGACGACATCGTTGTCTATTTTTTTTACCAGTCAGAGAAAAACAAACAAAAGATAGCCACTGTGTTGGATGCCAGAAATGTTGCAAATTTTGATGTTATCTTGGACAACAGTGACATTCAGATATTTCATAATGTAATAAAACTATAATGTGATTTGCTCTAAGTTAATATGTTATGTTCAAGATCTCAGCCAAAGTCAATAATTATATAAAAACATATAATCAAAGAAGACGAGTTGTTTACTTGAATTACATAAAAAATTACCTTTCAAAATGTGAACAAATGCTTATTTTAATTTTTACTTTCGCTGTTCATCCTAACGGTTCTTTTGCGCCAGTTCAAATAAATGCTTGTTTGGTAACAGTGTCTACAAAAAGGTAAATAAAGGTTTTGCTCTGGATTTTAAATACCACGGACGAGGACGCTACGGAGTCTTTTTAGACCTGAAATTGGAAGAAGTCAAAACTAAAGCAGTCGTGGTTATGTTATAAAATCTTTCTTAATTCATAATGATGATTTGGATATGACCCCCCCCCCCCAAAAAAAAAAAAATAAATAAATAAATAAATAAATAATAATAATAATAAAATTAATTAAATACATAAATAATAATAATTATATTATTTTGATTTTTACACAAAACAATCCTGCTTACCCTCTTGCAAATAGGGCTTTGGGAGTGAAAAAAGGACCCTGAACCAACCAGGCTCTACGCAGAATAGTTCGGTCCCAGGTATAATATACACTCCAGCAGCAAACAACTTTTGGAATAGTTGCATTTCTTCCTCTCTGGTCTTTTCAGACATGAACTGTAGCGAAAACAAAAACGGTTTCTATACAGCTGGTAGATTCTGAAGCTAAGAAATAGACAATTGTTTACAACAAGAAAGTAAACTATGCACTGGTCGGAGCAGAACTAGAAGTTTGTGAAGCGAAACGAGACAAATGCAATGTATACAGGGCCGTAGCCTCTGGGGGGCAGCTGCCCCCCCTGGGATTTGAGGTGCAAAAAAAAAAAAAAAAAATAACTAGAGGATCAGAGAGGCGATACCGCCTCCGAATATTGTTCCACCAGCTGGAGCAAGCGCATTCGTATAGACCCCCACATACACAAAGTAAGGGACACAGCCACCAGTCTTGTGCTTGACAAGCTGTAATAATGCAATCAACAAGAATTTTCAAAATATGCAAAAATATGTATAACTTAAAATGGTACAATCAAAGTTAATTCATCGTAAGGTAGGTCAAAGGTCAATTTCAAGGTCACATTTAGATTGCCAGTATATGACTTCCTATTCAAGTTCTATAGTAATTATGGACCTATCTCAGCCAGTTTTGGAGAAAAAAGGGAAGCAAAATTTGAAAAGTTCAGTTCATGGTGAAAAGTAGGTCAAAGATCAATTTCAAGGTCACAGTAAGATTGCCAGTATATGACTTCTTATTCAACTTCAATGGTAACTATCATCATATCTCTGCCAGTTTTGGAGATAAAAGGGAAGCAAAATTTGCAAAGTTCAGTTCATGGTGAAAAGTAGGTCAAAGATCAATTTCAAGGTCACAGTAAGATTGCCAGTATATGACTTCCTATTCAAGTTCAATAGTAACTATGGACCTTTCTCTGCCAGTTTTGGAGATAAAAGGGAAGCAAAATTTGCAAAGTTCAGTTCATGGTGAAAAGTAGGTCAAAGGTCAATTTCAAGGTCACAGTAAGATTGCCAGTATATGACTTTCTATTCAACTTCAATAGTAACTATGGACCTATCTCTGCCAGTTTTGGAGATATAAGGGACTAAATGTTATAATTTTGAAGTTACCATAATGTTCCATAAATTTCCTACAGGAAAAAATTAATTAAAATAAAGAAAAGGTCATTTTGGTCAAAATTCTTGCAATGGGAGGTGCTCTGAAGTTCCAGAAGTTCAAATTTGATGAAATAATGTCATTTTTGACCACAAGTTGTCTGCTTTGCCAAGCCTTATATATTTTTTTTTCTGGAGTTCAAAATTTATTATCCATTACCGTACTGCACATTTTGCTTTCACCACCAATATGTACTTTTTGATACAGCGTAACTCGAAAACCGTAAGGAAATACAAAAAAACGGAGACCACCTCCAGTGTTGGGCTTTACATGCTCTACAAAATGAAAAAAAGAATGGGTCTCTAGCGTTAACGGTTCCCGAATTAGAGACAGTTTTCAGTTTCGGTATCTTATGGCCGCTACTCCTGTGAAAATGCACCGATTGACCCCAAATTCACGGAGATGAAAGATGACCTGAAGGGTAACAACTTCCAATAATATTATTGGTTAAGTCTGTGTGGTGTCTGAATAACAGGGCAAATAATTTTTTTTCGTAAAAAAATTCATTTTTTTGAAAATTTTGGCCCGTTTGACCTTGAAATAAAGGTCAAAGGTCAAATCCAAGGGCATATTTGAAATCTACACATATGACTTTTGGAAAGCCGTCTGTAGAAATTTTTCCCATAATTCATTCCGTAGGGTAGATAATTAGCATTTAATTTTGCCATTTTTGGACAAGGGTGCATTGCAATGAATGCCACACCTAGACCCCAATACCGACAAAGCCCAAATTTTACGTGGAACGAGTTGAGATAATAGGTGACCTAAATCCAAGAAATGGGTACAGGGGCCCTTACCGTCTAGGAGGAGAAGCGGTAACGGTAGCCGTCCGGCGGAGCCGCAGGAGCCGCAGGAGCCGGCGGAACGATCCGGACGGGACTAAAACCATGTGTACCGCCAGCGCTAACGCTGGTGGTACAATAATCGCAAAGGTAAAAAAAAATAATTGCAAAGTTGGTATCAATTCTGTGAGAAAATGCACTCATGGGCACTAGACAATCATTCAACAATCTGTTTACAAAGGTGTCTGTTTTTAGCCAACTCAGTTCATGCCAAAAAGCTCACCCTCCCTTAGGGAGCTCTCCTGATCCTATTCCTAATCCTGAGACAATCTACGAAATGAAGTCCAACTGGCGTGTTGTGCTGAAAAAATGACTGTACTTATGGCAAAATGAACCCACAATTCCTGACTTCTGATTGAGCAATAAATAAGTTAAAATGCACCAGAATGCAGTATTATACATACAGTTTTAAAAATTTTCCACACCATGGGAGGGGGACACCCCCTCCCACACCCTCCCCCTCTCGGGGCCTTTGCCTCTCGTGTCCGCTTACTGCCCCCCCCCCCCCCCCCCCCTGGCATTTTGCTCAGGCTACGGCCCTGGTATACAACAATAGCATAGGACAATTTACTACGGGAAAAATTTAGGCCTACAGAGTCATGAGATATTTGTTTGAATGTTCGGCCCAAGAATAAAAAATCAATTGGGAGTAATTACGATCTAATCAAGTTTTGATTCTTAGGATCAGTTACAAGTTATCTGGAGGAAGGCCTATCTATTAATCATACGAAACCATAGACGCACACAACTAAACACGAAAACACACACACACACACACACACACATATCGCAAATAGCCGTTCAAAGGGAAGCACTATGGTTTCAATCAGGATTGCTATAGGGAAGGCTCTTTTAAACTATGCACGACGACGTAAAATTTAAAAATTGACACAAATCTTTTTTGAGTTCTGACGATTTTTTTTTCAAAGTAAAAAAATCACGTTGGCGGAAAATCGAGGTAAACGGAGTTTCCAAGTATTTAGGATACAGGGATGGGAATTTGCCTAGTTTTGTCTGGTTTCGCTCACTGTTTCTTTAGTAGGGAGGAGAAGGGTTGCCTCAAAAGAAAAGGAAGGGTCCCCTGTGCCCACATTCCTGGGATCTATGACCCACCAAACAACTTTTCTCCGACCAGAGGTCGCGCTAGCAGTCTGTTACAAAATTATTGTATCTATACTTTCATTTTGTATGCTATTTTAGAGGCCCCTGATATCAGACGGTAAGTGTACCAAACAACTAGCTTGGATCCACTACTGGGGGGTAAACTGTTTAGGCAAGTCGATCATAATCTGTTAAAGTGAGCATGTATTACTGTTTGGATGCGTGTGTCTAAAGTGGTCTGAACGGCAAAAACCTTCGCGATAATGTTATATTAGAGACAAGCATACCGGTGAAAAATTTGCCCATACAAAAAAGGCGGCTTTGCTTGGGTGGCATTTGATCCCGAGATCTTCTAATTCATTCGTAACAAAAGCAAACATTTCTCTCATCCTGTGGCGGTTCATAGGAAAATACGTGGAATCAAGCCATTCTGAAAGGAGAAACGGGAATATCCACATAAAATGCTATATACTAACTATATGTACAGGCTTTAACATTTTCCGATGTTCATTGCAAAAGCACGAACGTCACTTGCCAGTTTTAAATCTTACTTAAAGTCTAAACATTAACAAATGACTTGTAAAACAAAGTCATTAGCTGCTTTGGTACCGTGACGAAACAGTACCAGACTGGTAATTTGTTCTATTGCGTCTTATAATATATGATTTACGTTTTAAAGAACGTCTCCCCAAGTTTAACCCGACCCTGACTATGCTGAGGTAAATAAAGTGCCTTTTTTTGCGCTAATGTTACAATGAATGGTCATTCAGTATGCTCCGATAAATATCAGATCCAACATGTTGGAGCCTAGGAAATTGTATTAACATTATGACTTAAATTTTATTTCTATTAAAAAAACATCTGCCTACTTTTGTCAGAAATCATTATCCTCATCATATTCTGGAGCAGTACCGGTGTGCACTGGTAGTAAGCTATATTGTCAATGAAAGTTTTCAGCTTCTTATTACTGCTAATTATTGTACCACACCTGAAACCTGAGAGAGCGAAGTCCTGAAAAATTTGATATTTCCATATTAGAAGTATATTGGATTGAGGTAAATGAATGCAGAAATAGTTTCATCGGCAATAGATAATTTGAATAGAATTATTCAGTATGTAATCATCCCACAGCTCTATTGTAGTAATCTTCCATTTCTATATCTGTTAGTTCCTTACCTTACTAAATCCCCACAGAACATGTGTTTTGTCAGGGTCTGGGAGGTTGGGTAACGCAAGGACACTGCAAAACTGGGTTTCTGAGTCAAACACCGACAAGGCGTAAATCTCATCCGCTATGACGTGTAATTGGTGCCTAGAAATATGATTGACTCATTTTTTCATATTGTTAAATATTGTTTTAATCTTTTTCTTGGGGTCTTTTTTGTTGCACCTATAGCACACACATGTATACAAATATTTAAATAGCCTGACAGAGTCTAAGAACCCATTCAGAACAGGTGATCAAATATGGCGGACCCTATATGAAAGCAAGACCGCTTAATCCACGATGGTCTTATCGCCTCCACACGCTCCATTAAACGGATTAAATCTCGGTTTCCAGATTTAATTGCTAGGCCCCTGCAGGGACGGCGCGTGTGGAGGCGGAGAGACCATTAAAGGATTAAGCGGTCTTCCTTTTATGTAGGATCCGCCACATTTGATCCGCGGATCAGTAGACCCCAGTATCGTCTGTTCTGAATGGGTTTTAAGAGAAAAGAAAAAGTCCCCCATCTTCGCGTACCTTTTTGCGAAAAGCAAGATATCCATCAGCAATTCTGGCGAGTAAACGTCTCCTGTTGGGTTGGAGGGATTCAATAAGAAAATGCCCTTCACCACCAAACCCTATAGAGAAAAAAATAAAATTTGGAATTAAACAAAACAGCAAACATTGCTGAATTTCGAACATTGATTTCAGGCATATTTCTTTTTACCAAAATCGCATGGCAATACTTGTTTTTCTCTCAGTATTCTTAGTTACATGTTAGTTTCCGTGTTAGCTATTAGGCCTACAGAAAATTACGGTGTCAGTCACTTTGTCTCTAAATGACCAGGCGACGCTCTGACCTGTCCGGTGGCGTCTTGGTACGCTTTCTCCACGTCTTCCAATGTCAACTGGAAGGGTCGGACTTTGCCATTCTCTTGCTAGGAAAAACGTAGATAATCACAGATGACCACCTGCACAATGTACCATCATAACATAGATTGCGAATGAGTTAGTAAACATAAGAGACGAAAGTTAAGCAAACCAACATATTATTTATCCTCATTTGCGTATTTGAGCTCTTGTATCTCAAAACTACCAGGTGGAAGCTCGCTATAAACGATATCACACAATCAACTTTATTAAATTAATATGTATGAATACGTACATATCATAAAGAAACTGAGAAAAATAGTTTTGGTGTTAAAATCAAAAGTTACGAATTCTATGTAAATGGGATATTTTTGTGTTAAAAGAAAAATTAATATAAACTTTTGATTTCTAACCTGGCTTGTCAGTGGAATATCGAAACAATCCACTTGGCCCCTGATATTGCAATCAAACTTCACCATGCTGTAATACGGACTTGGACACAGTAGGTATTCTGAAAATTATCACGTTAATAAAATACGGTAAAATATGAAAAAAACGGTTTACTTTATAAAAAGTGTATGTGATATACTAATATTTTTATATGCAACACTATAAAAAGGAAAATTTAGAACTGAGATTAAACGGAAGACAAAAAAACATACATTTGCCTTAAAAGACGGAAAGAGATTTTGTTTCACATCGTCATTAAAAAATGTGTCAGGGTGGTTCCCTCCCCTTACCCCCGGGGTCTGCTACTGCTGAGGCCACCTGCTCCAGAGCTGAACCGCAACCATTAACAACCATTACCTGAAATGTAACATGGAGTTCATGGCACGTACTCTCTTTGCAATGTACATGTACACAACACGCATGCATATTTAAATGCATATCTTATATATTAAAATAATCTTGGATCCGTTATATACATAATGAGTCCAAGGTTACATTTAATATCTTTAGATATATATTTACTATGGACAGGATAGTATTCACTATTTTTAAAGACTACAAATAAAACATCAATCTAAGAAAACAAAAAAAAAAAGTAAATAGAATATAACATGTATTTTTACATAATAAGGATGTATAACACGATTTGCTGGTTTATGTGCCTGTATGTCATGAGGATTGACATAATATTAATATTTGTGCGCTTACATTATCAGGCTCGACACTCCGAGTTGTCCCAAATCTCTCTGTGATGAAATTGGCCAAGGACACCCTGAAACTATTATTGGTTAAATGCATTTTGAGAAATTATTACACGGCTTGTAACACCAATGTATAGATGATGGAGAAATAAATGCCCCATTGGTTGTGCGGTGTTTTAACAGTCGAAAAGACTTTGCTTCAAAACGACAATCGCATATTTCCATTTTGCATTCACATCTCCTAAATACGTGTACATATATATCAATGATGAGTATTAGGTTCCAGAATACTGCTCACTGTATCAGACTTTAGAACACTTTCAACATGAAATTTCAAATTGGTCTTGTATTTTAATTGTTACAAGCATTGTTAAACCAAGGTTGTTTTCATCATCATGAAATCTGGAAGAAAAGTTCCCGAAAAGTCAACATTTTTATTCTGACTCCCCCCCCTCCCCCCCCCCCCCCCCAAGAAAAAATGTTACACTCCAGGCTACGTAAAATAATAAAATACATACTCTCGTGTCCCTGAAAACTTGAAGTAGTACAACATGTCTCTGCTCATTCCATGCATATCTGGCTGTGAGAGCTGAAATAGAAATATTGATTTTTAAGTCATCTTTTCAATCTTTTTCAACCATCTTCTCATAAATAAAGCGAATGTGACAATTTTAAATTACTTTCAGACACAGAACGCTTCACATGATGCTTGGCCTAATATTGTTGACCGAAATTGCAGTAGTTTTGCTGCCTTACCCTCTCAAAAAGAATGTCCTCCATTAACTTATTTTCAGCCATCCCCATGCTTACTATGCCCTGTTGATAAATAAACCTATCGGGTATCATGTTTGTAGACAAGACAAAATATAGTAAAAGGATTAAAATAAATTCAGTACGGATACATGTAGCTTCCCGTCAAACGAACACATCTTTACATTTGAAATGTAATGGAATCCGTGCTATAACAAAATCTAATAGGTTACTAGTAGCCTTTGAGGATTAGCAATGCCATTTGGAGTGTAGGCCTATTTGAACATTGGCTCAAACAAGGAATAGCTCAGCATGTATGTAATTTGTGTTACCTTGGGATTGTTTTTCTCGTCGTAGGGATTGTGTATCGCTTGGGCGCCATACTTCATTAGAAAACTATGTGAGTCCGCTATAAATGTCCCTCTCTTCGATAAGTCTGAGGCCATGTCGCCAGTCCTCGATAAAAGAAGAACAAAAGTATATAATACTTTATGTTTTGCTGTGTGCTAATCACACGGTTTGCTTAAAGGTATCCCGGAATTATCCAGCCAAATCGAATTTTCCTCGAAAATTAAGCAATTTCTCCCACTCACGAATCATTGCTCGACCCGTTCCTGAATTTCGATTCGATGTTTTATACCATTTCAAATTAAATAAATAGTTCTAAATGACTGACCAGTCATTTAGACCACCATGTCCTCCATTCCGTTTTCTTTGCGGGGTTTAATCGTTTTTAATACCATAATTGGGAAAAGTAAATGGCTTTGCAGGATATGCTTTATTCATTGTAACGTATGCATCTACATGGATAGATGAAAATGTACAAAAGAATGCAAATATATATAAATATGAATTATGATCAATAGTGATATTGTATGACTCCTTGTATGAAAAAAAAAAATACAAAACATATTTAGCGGAGCCCAAATAGCTCTACCTACTCAACTGGTTATGGGTGCAGCACAGTCCCTTTTTTGGAAGGCTAACCATAAATACTTGGCAAGAGCAATAATAAGGATATGTAAACATGGAAAATGTGACTTTGGCACGTTTTCAAACGCGGATGGTATACTACATTTAAGGCTTTTGCCTTAATTCATCTTTTTTAAACATTAGGGCACACCCACGCGTACAGTATGTGAAAGTTAATTAAGCACAAACTACGTGGATGACAACGGGTAGCCTGCTCCTTGGCCTTATGCTGGATGCTGTAATACTTAAGTCTCGGGTCCACTAAGGGTCAGAAGTTTATGTAAATCTTGGAAAAATAAAACGTTTTATTGGTCCCAGTGTAAACAGAGTCCTTTGTAAAACCCCCTTTACACTGGAAAGCATCCTTTCTGCGTCCTTTTGTGCGACCATGTAACTGGCATCGCTGTGGTCGCAGAAAGGAGGCACAAACATCGCTTTGATTGCAGAATGAATGCTCGATGATCGGCCAACTGTTGGCAAGTAAAGTATTATTATTTTTTCTCTCAAAAGGGGCCCTGCTTCGGAACGCAGAAAGGACGCCGTCCAGTGTAAAGGGGCTTAAACTGTCAAAAGAATTACATATGTGGTTAAGACTAGCGAATAGAATTCCCCTCCGTTTCGGTTGACTGCAACCAGCTTCTCGCATATTGGTAACGTTCTTATTCATACACGATGGATGTTAAGTTCTCGGAAAATGCAAAAATTATGTTGGAGAATACTTGAATTTTTAGCATATGTGTGCTGAAACTAAAACGGGGTGTAAAAAAAGGATAGTTATCACGTTACTGACCAAAAAACAATGAAGACTTTTGGCAATGGGAAGTTTCGAGACATCAATAACACCATGGGCCGTTCCCCGAATAGTTTAGACTTTTTTTGCCGTGGATCGATTGATCGAAGATTTAATTAAACGTAACATAAAAACCATAAGGGCTTTTCATAAACTAGAACCAAACCCTGTTTACCTTACCTGCAAGTCGAGTTCTTCCTGGCTGTTCCACGAGCAGAGCCTCTACGGTCCACGTCTTCAATGCAATGGTGGGTCCAGGGGGGGGCACTTATATTCTGATACATACCTTCTCTTTCTCTTTCTCTCTCTCTCTCTCTTTCTCCACCCCTCCCCCTCCCCCGCAAAACAGTATAATGAACAAAACAAGAAAGAACAAATTAATTTTCCATAGCTGCTTTATATTTTATAGTAAAATTTTCCTAATCCACAATTTTATACTTTATTTGCGTCGTTCGGGAATTTTATTCCCCCCCCCCCCCCCCTCCCCAGCACATTCTGGATCCACCACTGTAATGGGCGTAGGTATTTTAGCATCGATTATTAGTGGTGTCACAGGATTGTAACGGGTGTTTTCATTAGGGGTGGGGTTGGTGGAGACGGGGGGGGTTTACTTTTACCCTTGAGCCTAAGTGTGTTCATCTAATCTATAACAAAATTTGAATAAGAATGGACGTTTGCCAGGACCAATGGGACCAATGGAAGATTCGAGACATCAATAATTTGTGTTGGACCCCCCCCCTCCCCCAAACCTTCCTCTGCCTATTGTGTTGTTCTTTTGATAAGCTGAAACTCGAATATTTTAAAAATGGAACGATGGATTTTCACTGCGCCTTGCAAACACAACCGTAACCAAATAGAAAGATTAATTCCCATTAGCAAGTTGAAGCTTTATCGCCAGCCCGTCAGAATGGCCTGAACGGAAAACATGCCCAACTAACGATATCTTTATTAAAGTACACAAATTTGGAGGTAATTTTGTGAATTTTGAGCTTCAAAACACCTCTCTTTTAGCTAGGTTTGGGAGTTAATGAGCTACGTGATAACGTGGTCCGTTGACGAGAGCCAGTTCAGTAAGCTGTCAAACTGAGCTACCATTATCTACCTTTAAAATGACTTTTCAAACTACTGATAACAATTCATACCCATTCACCTATCTCTACGGAGGGGTTTATATCCATACGAAGCCAGGTGCCTGACTATTCAATGATTTGACTTGCATTTAATTACGGTTATCCCAAGTAGTGTAAAATACTGCATTCGAATGACTTTCATTCAGTATGAGGTCCATGTTATTTGTGAAATTCAATTCACTTCAATTTATAAAACCCTTGAGCCCTACAGCTCATCAGAATGAAATGCAGTAAAAATATAAAGTCATAACAACAACAACGAGAACGCAGACCTCCGCCAAGTCTCCAGCCAATGCCGTTTCACCCCCTAAATTTCCATTGATTATTGATTGATTATTGATTGATTATTGATCCGGATCACCACCAAAATGTAAGTAATGTTATGTTTTCACCCCTGTTTGTTTGTTTGTTTGTTTGTTCGTCTGTCTGTCATCAACATAACTCAAAAAGTTATGGACCGATTTTGATGAAATTTTCAGGAACTGTCAGAAGTGGGCCAAGGAACAGATGATTAGTTTTTGGTAGTGATCTGGATCAATAATCAATCAATAATCAATAATAATAAAAAGTCGCTGACTTGGCGGAGGTCTGCGCTCTCGGAGTGCTTTTCTAGTTATGTATGTTATTGTAGTCAGAGAATATAATTTATGTAAAAGGTTACATGTGAATATGTATATATTTAAGTGATACACATGATAACATATAAAAGCTGGACTACCAGAAAAGCAGATTAATTCAATAAAAGGTCATACCGAGGAGATCTCTTGTTGTTCTTGTTTGTGACAGTAATAATAAAAACTCATCAGACTGACGTTCATCTTAACTCCGATGCACATTTTAAAGAACTTACCTAAGTTGTTTAATTGTGATACATTGTTAAGTGAAAACAATTTAATAAGCTTGAAAACACTTTTCTTTGTATAATAAAATTTCTGATGTATTTCTGCCCAATCGTTCTCTAATTTCTCTAAATTCATCCTCGATGTCATTTAAAATACAGTTTACAGGTTCTTAATTTTTATTTGTGTCTGTTTACCTTCCAGTTTCTACAGCTAGATTGTGTGATGAAAGGTCTAAATTTGGCAATTAATTCCTTATAATTATGTGAAATTGGCTTAATAAAATAAAATTGCACTGTAAAATTATCAACAAGATGTTGATACAATAGCCCTCTACTCCTTTTGGATATTTCCCCGGTCAATGTTTGTCTAAAGTTATCTTTCACTCTTTGCTTTTTCAAAGACAGTATAAAATTGTCTGATATATTTTCGTGAAAAATAAATGACACGCCAATTGTCTCCAGTCCATTCTGTACTTACATTACCCGATCGAAATTTTTGTTAAGCAGATCTGTATAGCACGGTGTTATGTAATACAATTTTTCGAGGAGCGGATTTTCCACGGAAGTCTTGCCTGGGCATAGGCATGCTTCAAGATACCCTAGAGCGATCACTTTCATGAATGTTCGCGACCGTGTTTGAATTCATTTGTTTAAATATCGATAATAAACGTCATTTTGAAATACCAATAACATTACCCCATGAGATATATTGAAAAAAATATTAAAGCCCACCAAGAATCTGAGTTACTTGTTGTTACCTGGCTTGGGTAGTGCGGCGGTGCGTAATTAACAAGTAATATTGTTAAAGAGGTCTTGGTTAACTACCATGCATTTAAAATACATCACCTATTTTCTTTAAATCTCTCCGTTTACATTATATAACTTTACAATGTTTAACACCAAATTTCAATGGACTTCTGTAAGCAATACCCACTACCATCGGTTTAAAAGATGTTATCAAAAATTAATGGCACCGGGTATGTTCTTCATAATAACTACATCAATCTTGATTTTAACTGCAGCGGCCATGGAGTTATCCCCCGAACCGATAGCTATCTACGTGTACGCCCGACTAAGATTACACGCTTCCGGGCACTTCAACGGCTAAATAACACATGGTGACAGCGCCAGCCCTACCTCTTATCTTGGATTCCGTGTAGGAAAGAAAAAAAAACATATATTTCAGGGTATTAATATATACGCCCAAGTAACCATGTGTGTCAAAACGTGTTATACCTATACATCTGATATAAGAAAACTCCAATTTATAACAGTGGTGGATTTAGGGTGTCAGGAGGGTCCTGCCCACCCCCCTTCGATTTCTGAAAAAAAATCACACCAATGGTCCCCTCTTGAAACTAGAATTTTGACCAGCTGAACCATAGTTCTAAACCGTACCAAATGGCAACGTTCTCCCTCTAAAATACCAAAATTTTTCGGGGCCCTTCAGTGTCCCCCGAACCCCAATCCAAGGGTATCCGCGGACCCCATATATAATCAAATAATCCTGGATTCGCCCCTGTATGTCGATAATCTTACTGGTCGCGAGCTGTGTCTTGTATAGACTTTTCCTGGGGTGAAAATTTAATACTACCCTCTTAACTGGTTTACCCATGCTTAGGATTGGATAAGAAGAAGTCAAATATATGATAATTATTTACTTTTTTCACCTTCTGGTTAATACCCTTATTCCACACCGACTACAAATTCCACGAACCGCCACGAATTGATAAATCCCAGGGTTCTTACCTTAATTGTGATAAATTCTTTAAGCTCTGAACTGATTCTTGTTTACTCTTAGTCAGTTCTTGCAATTCTTGAGAGATCGTGAAATCGGGACAAACGTTTTGAGCTCCCGAATGCAAAAAAGTCCTTGGTATATTCTTATCGTATCTGATTCCTAGTACATTTTTGCCAGTCTTACCTATTCTTATCTTAAACTGGGAATCGTGAAGCATCCGTCTGACCACGATTTGACTACTATTCTGTAAAACAAGGTGTAAAATACCACAAAATAATATTCAGAGATAACTTGGAAGAGGGCAGTCATTAGATCATTCAGGATAAAGCAGAGAGATCATGACCGGTGTAACATGAAAATCTGACTCCCATGAAAATCTGACTCCCCCAGTCAGAATTTCATAATGAAAATCTGACTCCCCCAGTCAGAATTTCATAATGAAAATCTGACTCCCCCCATGAAACTTTGACTCCCCCTCCACAAAACTTCATACATCTTATTTTATTTTGAGTATATGACTGTGATCTTGTAGTGTAGTATGTAAAATGGAGGATACATAGGCCCTTTTTTGTAGTTTGCAGGTGATAATTTTCATGAAAAAATAAGAAAATTAAAAGTGTGCACATAATCAAAATTTCATAGGGGGAGTCACATTTTCATAATGAAAATCTGACTGGGGAGTCACATTTTAGGGGAGTCAGATTTTCATGGTACACCGGGTCACCTCACACGACTTCACTTAGGAGGAAGATTCGCCTTTGAAGTCTTGGGGCAAGAAGTTATAACTTCTTGCTTGGGGGGAGATTCACCCCAGAAGGAATTATATCCGTATCGGTGCCGGGGAAGACAACGAAGGCATTTCTTTTAATTAAATGTTTAAAATTCCTGAACGATCTATAAAGGCTGCCCAGTTTCAAGTGAATTTCATATCGTGTTTTGGGTCTCTGCGATATCAGACAAAATTTTCTCTCTACAGGAAGGAGAGGGTTTTGCTTTAGTAAATTTCCGGAACTCTGTATGACAAAGTAACATTAAAGTTTTTATCTGCGTGCCTTTCAAACTGTACTGTTCACTGAATAGAACTCGCCTGACGAACACCATCGAAGCCAAGAACCTACGCATTATGATAGATGCCATAAAAACAAGTTTTTATGTCTGTCTTGAGGAACATTTTCGAAATTTCAAGAATAGCCAAGATAACATTTATAATGGTGCCAGAATCGTGGTGCATTCGGCAGATACTTAGCTTTCTCTTTAACTGAATCCTATACTAGTCGTGAAGTATTCGTCAGTCATTCTTGCAAATCGTAACTGTTTCTTGACCACATTCGTACTGTTCAAGCAGAATCCTACAGGGTCAAGATCTCTACCAGAGATGTACAAAATTCCACGATCCCTCACGATTTCTAAAATTATCAATTCTTGGCGGTTCGTATAATTCGTAGTAGGTGTGGAATAGGGGCATAAAGGAAAAGTTAGAGAAAACTACTTCTTAGACCTAGGGAAAAATACCGTTTATAGAAACCTTGCCTTTACGTTACTATATTTACTCATTCATTTATCTATTCATTAATCTATTTGACGTTTGACCAATTCTATATCAATTCAACAGTATAAAAATACTTAATTTACATTAACCAAACTGAACTTAATTCCACTTCTTTTAATGCATATATGTATATAAATATTAATAACACTGAAGTAAATAAATGGTACTTGGAGATTATTATTTAATCACAAGATGAAACGATTCGACATTGATATGAAAAAATGATGATGGAATTTTAGTCAGTCATATACCAACAAGGTACTTGATAATTTTTTACATGTCAATACAGCATAAAAATAGCATTATTGAAATGACATCAAAATGACATCCAAATGACATAATTTGACTGCCTGGTAAATGGTCTGGTGGATAATTTAAACTGACAGAAGTAAACAAGTACACAATGAAGTTCTAATAAAGCTCTAACAAATATATTGGGTATTGAAATAGTTTAGTAATATGAAGGGTATAGTAGCAAGTTACTATCCACTTAGCATTATGATAAAAACATTTGTCACCAAAGTTTTGGATCGAGAAACTAAATTATAATATGAAAGTGCAGTTGTAAAAAAATCATTCAAGCCTTTCTGGAATAGTATTTGTAGGTTGAAAAACAGTCCTTTTTGCTACAGTGTTAGAGTAAACTCCACTTTCATCTGCCCATGTGTTCCAGCCAACTCTTCTATAGTCGGTGGTATCTGTGAACTGTGAGTGCATTTTTCTGTATGACCAGGAATTGTCAGGGAAATCTGGTGGCCGCTCCTGAAAATACAGGAAATCTGTTGTTAATATACATTCTTGTATGATGCTTAAGTTTATAATATCATAAAACAAAATAAAATCACAAGAGAGAGAAAGGTTAGTATACTTACTGGTGCAGGTGTGTATGTGTAGGGTGGGAAGTAATCTGCCCCATAAGTTGTTTCTAAGTGATGCTTATTGTATTCAGGATGGTGCCTTGGCAACACAGATCCAAATCCTCTCTGAGGGTGACCAGTATCTCTAAAAATATCACAACAATAAATCAAGATCAACCAAACACTAGTCACTAACACTTCTACTTTAAAAATATCCCATCATATCATATCATATCACATCATATCATATCATATATTTCAAACTCCAGAGTTTCCAGCCATCACGGTTACAGTCTCCAGTTGAATAACTCATTATTTACCTGTCAAGATTAGTATGTGCAAAAGTTTCCAGGTTGACCATTGGTTTACTTGTGGCTTGTTCTTGGAAATCTTTTTTCAGGGAAACTTGTGCTGCATGGTCTTGGTACGTGGTATTTGGCAATGACTAAAATTAATAAAAGTGAACAATGAATGATTTACATTAAACTTCAATTAGGCAATAGTACTGCATTATATTTCTTTGTGTAAAAAGAATGAAACAGGCTCTAAATTAAGTGAATACTTATATGCTGTCTCTTTCACATTTCCCGGATATCAAAAGGGGCACATATTAATTAATACTAAAAAAGATTAAGAAAAAAGGAGAAAGGAATCCTACCCCATCTGTAACATTGCCAATCCTTTTGTAGGTTGCCTTGCTTAGATCTCTCCTTTCTGTCTTGCTTATATCAAAATCTTTTGGTTCTGCTTCCCTTGCTTGATGCCTTAAATCAAGATATGTAAAATAAATAAATAAATGCAGCATCTACACAAGAAACAATAATTTACACACAAATAAATATCAAAGTAGAAAGATGCAAAATACTGAACACAACCATGCTCGGGTGTCACCTTGATACTGAATCTAAAAAACATGAAACTACTTCCGAATACCATGCTTACCAGTTCGAATTGAGTGTCGCCCTAGCATAGTTCATGTGATTTGATCGCAGGAAAAGAGATCCTTTCCTCTCAATGTAATCTGGCAGGCCTGTGATTCCGGTAGCCATAATTATATAGGCATGTACATAAAATCCGTCTTGTAAATGTTATGCGCTCTGCCGAGCTCCACGGCGAGTTTCCTATAAAACGTGATTGAGACCGAAGAACTCAGTTGACAATAACAACAAGCTTCCATCAAGTAAAATAATCCGCACACGTTATACAACTATTCTTCATATCGTTTTGACTAAATAATAGATAAACAAATTTTAATGGTCTAAACTTCAAATTTATCTACAAAACTGCTGTTTAATGAAACATATATCTTGTTTAATCTATAGCGGATTAATAATTCTACATTCTACGTGTCTATAGTAACGTAAGATGAAAAGGGGGAAAAATTGCATCTGCCATGCTACAATCCAAAATACGCTCTGCAACTGCATGCATTTTATAGCTTATACTGGGTATTAACTAGTAGTCTATAGTAGGCTTATGACATTTGACGCTTTGAAAGATTTTTTTCTTGTGTAAGTCTAATAATTATAAATTAATGAAATAAAGTACCGGTAAATGTTAAGCATGTATTCACTCGATAAACACGTACTCACTCTCAGTTTATAGGGGAAACTAGGTCCATTTGAAGAAAACATAAAAGTGAAAAATGAAGTTTAAGATATAATTGCGAATTCTACCCTTTCTAAATCTCTGATGACAGAAAGTGATTAATCTATGATTTTTTTTATAAATCATTGAAAAATTTTAAATTCTTGCTTTGTTAGCATGGAGACGAAATAACGAAGGTTTAGCCTACCCTCTACCAGGGCGACAGATTGATTTTCCACAGATATTCACAGATATGTCTCTAGATAAATAGACAGTCATTTTGGTCTGATGTCGCTCCAGCCAAAAATGTCCACAACAATAACTGCGGCCCTGGTAGAGGGTAGGTTTAGCCTATTTTGGTAACGAAAGTTTTAAAAATAATCCCTTTTGGATAATATTCGCACGTTAGTAGGCCTAATACTAACAAAAATTATACCGCATTATTGGGGTATTACGAGATGCACATTTATTTTACTGACACATTTTGTCCTCAACCTCAAGTATATATTTTTTACAATGCCTGGTAACGAAGGTGTTGCAAATTACTTTTTATGAGAATGCAGTTTTGCCGTGTTTTGTCTAAAATATTTGACTGTGTCCTGTCACCATACATAAGGATGAACATTTTATTAATGACCTAAATATTACAAAAAAAAAAAAAAAAAAAAAAAAAAAGTTGCAGATTTCCTTCTTAAATAAAAATGCACTAGATCAATAGGAAAATGTGCGATGGTTCTGCAAGAGACAGTAACGAAAGTTTCAAATTTAGTCCGTTTAAATGATTTTTGTGAACAGATATACATGTAGATAAAGCTAATAATAATTATTTTATTTTGTAAGTTGCTAGACTCTTGTTTGTTAAGTTCCACTTGGAGAAACAATTATTCCGCTTGCTTACTTTTAATAATTTTTTAAAATGTTAAATGGACCTATATATTGAGAATGAGTGTAAAACAATCAAGTTGAGGTTCAGTTTGAAGCCTGGTCGATTATCTTGGAGGATCAGACAGAGGGGCAAATTAGACAACATGGGTGGTTGCATACGCCTATATAGCCCTATATAAAAGGGAATTAAGTTCTTAATGAAAGTACTAGTGTTAGGCAACACGGGCATGCAAAATGCCTCTAATAACAATCAGCAATGCATGCTATTTAAAATTATTGATATTTCCAGGAATATCCAATTATTATTTTTTTCTTTTGCTATATTATAGTCTAACTCCTTATAGGCCTATAGAGGTTCTGCGCTGCACTCGATCCCTACGTATATGCTCGTTTTCGAACGTAATATACGCAAACGTAGCCTGTGCAGTGCGGTGTTTTATCGATAATTAAATTAGGGGACATCCCCTCTCTCTCTCTTTCAGAAATGTGTTATATAAAATGTTTTCAAATATGCTTTATTGGCCCTATCATTTTCTATTAACATTATGAATGCAATGGTGAAATACTCAGAATACCGGTACATACTTAAAAAGGGTGTACATGTACATACAGTACAGGGCAATCGATTTTATTTTTGTGGAAGTATTAATTTTTTCAAGTTTTAGTCTGCATATTTTGTTATCATGCTCAACGCACACGTTGTAGCTAATTAATCTATAATCTAATTAAATTAATTAAATATCAATTAACTGTTAAAGGGATAGTACCTGTTCGTTTTTATGGTAAAAAATGGATTTTCCTGGGGTAAACGACGATTTTCTTATACATACATGCACCAGTGGTAAATAAATCTATTTCGACATTCAAAGTAAGTCCATTCATGTCAGCAAGGGCTAGCCTGGACATCCATCGACAAGCTATAAAAGATCTGGAAATTTGATCTATCTCGACAACATAAAATCAATATATTCCAAACATTGGTCGAGCCAGTAGGCCTACTTCTTTACGGTTGTGAAACATGGAGCTTAACAAAATAACTTGAAAGACGTATTGGTGGATGCTTCACCAGATAACTTAGAGCTGCACTTAATATCAGTGGGATAGACAAGGTGCCAAACTTGGAGCTCTATGGCGAAATACCGAAAGTCACCTCTAAAACTAGAAAAGCACTCCGAGAGCGCAGACCTCCGCCAAGGCAGCGATTTCTTATTATTATTGATTATTGATTGATTATTGATTGATTATTGATTCGGATCACCACCAAAAACTAATCACTTCTAAGTTAACCCATTTCCGACCTACCTTGATAATTTCATCAAAATCGGTCCATAACTTTCTGAGTTATGTTGATGACAAACAGACAGAAAGACAGACAGGGTTGAAAACATAACCTCCTTGGCGGAGGTAATAAGAGACCACAGATTGAAGGCTGTCGACCATTTTTTTATCGTCACACAGAAGAAGCAGCAAATAGATTTCTGCTCTGGGTACTCACACATGGCTCATTGGGCACACGAAACAAAACTTCAGGTTCTCCTTGATGACACTGGCTTGGAACACATAAATGAGCTTGGCAGAATGAAGGCCCGTAGGATTTGGAAGTCTATATATGCTGTCGCCTAATTAATGATGTTGACAGTCGACTGCAGTCGATAAGTCCATGTTTTTTTCTAAAGTGTTTGGTTTCCCGTGCTAATCTCTTAAGAGATTATTACAGAGTTATAGCCATCTATGAAGGTCCATGTGGTCTGATGGCAAATACAGATTTCAGAATAACTGCGATTACCGCTGTATTGGTGGTAAAATGAAATTTATTATATTTTTATGAGTTGTTTACACTCTATTTATTGTGAAATATGAATTTCATATGAACAGTTGCTATCCCCTTAATATAATTGCTTAGAAAGTAACCAAATATAAAAAGCAACAGCTAGATCCATTAAAAAAATGAAGGAACATGTATTTCCCCATCTAATGATCACTTGTCTTTTTGCCAGCTAATTCAGATTACTTATTGTTAAGTACCGGTAAAATTGTTGATTCATTAATTTTTACTTACGGGCGGCTTAGCGAAAGTGTTTATTTTTTTTTGCACCTTTCGTCGGATAAACATAAATAAACACCCACACCCTATATAGAGGCGCGTTTCACATGCTGAAGTATCAAAAAAGAAAATTGAATGAATTTAAAGTTGTATTCAACTTTATAAAACATGTGTACAGAAATAAATCCACGGCTGTCTCAATTTTTACATCTACATTTAATTTTTAGAAAAGTCTATTATGTAAGGAGCCTAAATAGTAACGTACGTTCCGGTAACGTACTGTATGTTCCGGGTCATATAATTTCGATATATTTTGTAGTGATTCAGTCATGGCAAATTATATATGACGTAGATCTAAGGATGTTTTAAAAAATATTTTTACTGTAACTCAAGGGGCTTTGTGTCATGGCTAATACACGCATGTTCCCCAGAAAAATTGTCAAAAAGTTTCATCTTGCCCAAGTACTTGGTGTAATAGGAAACATGGGTTTTTGTTGCTGACTGACAAATATATTGTGATTCCATGATAGTTTGACATTTCTGATATACAGTAGGCTACAGCGTAATATTTGGACCACGCATGGAAAATGGTTTGTCAATACTTATTCTGTGATAGTGATAAGCAAACTAAAGTCGCTCAATAAATAAATAAATAAATAAAATAATAATAATCAATAATAATAATAATAATTAACTGCTCTGTACAGAAGATTATCATAATTTTTACAAAGTTCTATATTATAGGAGATATATTAAAAAACAAAACTAGCAATTATTGAATTTTCAAAGTGAGTAAAACGTCCCCACGTTTTGCGTTTGTGACAGTAATTAACGTTTGTCTTATTTTTAATTATTCATGTTTCCAGGAGAATGACACTTTTATACAAACTTCTTCATGTAAATAAATGCACTACATATTTTAAGAGCATGCCCGTGATTTGCACCTCAATATTGGGTTTGGGTGAAAGCGCCCTCGATCTACCGGTATTTTTAACAAGGTAGAGCCAATAATGAACTCAATTAAATTGCTGTCCAGTCCAATACCCAACCAAATATTACTTAAGTTACAGAAGAAATTAGAAACAGTGTGCTGTCTACGTATAGCCTAATAAATTGCATTGTTAGTTACCACCCCGACCTACGAGTAGGTACATGCACATGTAGGCCTACCAACCTACCGGTATTACGCGTACTACTTTCAGCCTACTTTCCCCTCCCACTATACTTCCTTGAGGTAACTCACCCAAACAGACGAAGACCTGAAAAGTAGGTCAAAGCACCGGCAGTTAGTGAATATACCCTTTCAACGTAGAGCATTGTATAAATAGCCGTTTTATCTTCTAAGAATGCCACGAACAAGAAGAAGACGTGCTGTGCCAAACGCCGATGACGGCCCTCCAGCAACCAGAAGCAGAATGACTGTCGGAGACTCAGGGTATGGCAACTTTTGGTCTTAATGTTTAAATTTAAGTAAGGCACTATTAGTAAGAACTGGTGAACGGGGACTTAAAAAAGCAACTCGCCCAGTGAATACTCAGTAACCCATAACAAAAAGATCTTAAAATTTACTCCACTTGAAGCTAAAAATGTTGAGAATCCAAGTTATATGTTGCTTCTATTACTCGGTTATTTAGTGCAGCTACTAGTGTTACACAATAAGGTAATTTACGCACCAGTAGTTTTGAGCGCGAAATTTTTTGCACAGTATTTGTATGTTTTTTGTGTAAACAACAAGGCTGGAGTGATTGGGCAAAATGGAAAAATACAAATAATTATGTTCTTATTGGAATAAAGTTTTGATTCTATTTTAGTGTTAGTCTGTCAGAAGGCAGACACAAATTAGTTACAGATGAAAAGTTTATGGAAATGAACAAAGTGTTGAACAACATTGACGAGGAAAATGGTAAATATCTGTAGATAAACTGATAAAAACATCAAAATAAGGGATATATGTAATAAAATTTATGGCAAGATTTAAAATATTGAATCTTCATATAATAATGCCAATGAAAATAAACAAACCTGAACAGGGAATCTTATCATCTGGTTTAAAATACTTGCTTTTAACTTGCAGGTTTGAAATTTATTGAAGCAGATTTTCACATTGAAGACAACCGGAAGGACCACCATACTCTTGAATATGAACATAAAGATCTGATTGTTCGTAGAGGGCAGCCTTTTACTCTCATGTTGAAGTTTGATCAGCATGTCTATACCAGTGACCTAATAACACTACAATTTTGTATAGGTAATAGACTATACTATTGTGAAAGACATTATTTTCTCTTTGTAAATGTTGAGAATTTGATATTTCAGAAATTGCTGTGAAATTGAAATATAACATACATTGATGGTTATAGCTTTGTACTTATATGTTGTAATTTTGCTAATTGTGCATGTTTTTTAAAATGTTAAATTTTGCTAGAATCATTACTAGATTCATTCTAGCATGGCAAATTATTGCCAAATATGAAAGATAATTAGATTGTATTTACTCTAAGTATTGTAATATATAAAATAAAAATTAACTATTTTTTAGAATTAATACAACTTGTCTTTGATTAAATATACATTTAATACAAAAATTATGTATTACTGACCCTTTATTCATCAAAAATTACATTGTTTACAGGTTACAAATAAATTAATTAAATTCAAATTAGTTTTGTTTTAAGAATTAGTTTTCAGTAAGTGTTTTTCATCATGTCTTTGGGAACAGAATGAATTGAGAATGCATTGATTTCTAGGTGACCGTCCTCTGCAGAGTAAGCGAACAGTGGTTCGTGTGCCAGTGTTGTTTCACTCATCAGAAACTCTCTCCACAGCTGAGAATTGGAGTGCAGTGATTAACGAGCGGTCAGGGCAATCTGTCTCAGTGACTGTGACCCCTTCAGCAGAAGCAATGGTGGGAAAATACCAGCTGTTTGTGGAAACCAAGAGAAACGACAAAGAGAATCGTCAGCAAGCAAAATCCCCTATCTATGTCCTTTTCAATGCTTGGTGTAAAGGTAGAATATGTGAAGGAGTTTGGTACAACACATAAAAAATGAAATGTCAATTTTCTGAAGAAGAGGTACATTTGTATATGATGGTGTTGAATCTGATGATGATGATGATGATGATGATGATGATGTTGTTGTGTGTGTGTGTGTGTGTGTGTGTGTGTGTGTGTGTGCTGTCTTTCATATAGATGATACCATCTTCTCCAGCATGTGTTATTTGTTTAGGAGTCTACTTTAAAATTCAATATAATTTCAAATACTCATTTAATCATAGTACAGCACATTACTAGAATCTGTACATGTGGTCAGTGTGCACATTACTTCTGATATAGATGATGCTGTTTACATGGCCGATGATGACTTAAAAGAGGAATATGTGTTGAATGAGAAAGGAAGACTTTGGAGGGGAACTGTCAACAACTTTGGAGGTTCACCTTGGAATTTTGGACAGGTTTGTTACTTTGAATGTTAACAACAAATTTTAAACTTATGTCCCTGCGCCTAAAGCTTGTTGCATACTTGTAACATGAATTATAGTGATGAAGTATTTATTTTCATTCAAGAAGTATTTGTTTACTTTAATGCACCTATAAAGTAAATTAGACAGCTACAATGATACTTATTGACTAAAAACCCCAGATGTATGTTTGTGT
The DNA here is from genome assembly GCF_051362555.1 of Lingula anatina. Classification (NCBI taxonomy): domain Eukaryota; kingdom Metazoa; phylum Brachiopoda; class Lingulata; order Lingulida; family Lingulidae; genus Lingula; species Lingula anatina. The sequence continues at coordinate 60,054,200 of NC_141767.1, forward strand.
TTATTTCTGTTTTTATGTAGAACTGTTTATTTTAGTTTGAAGATGTAAGTTTGGATGCAGCCCTGTATGTGCTTCAGAAGGCCAAGATTACAGGACCTGCTTTAGGCAACCCAGTCATTGTCACCAGGACTTTCACTGCCCAGGTGAGTATATAGACATTTTAGCACAGGGCGTATTGTTTTTGGAAAGAACAAATGCATACTTACACAGATATTAAATGATGCCTTAGATCAATTTTAAATTTATTTAAGGAGCTTATTTATGTAATTTCATCCAAATCAATTCCAAATTCTCAACATGAACATGATGTTGATAATGTTTTAATAAACTTTTAATGCAATGGTTTATGTTTCATTAATTAGACCAACAGCATGGATGACAGAGGAATACTTGAGGGTCGTTGGGCGCAAGACTTCCCCCAGCCATCTACCAAACCTTGGATTTGGACAGGCAGTGCAGACATTTTGGAGCAGTTTATGGAAAAGAAGAAAACTGTCAAATATGGACAGTGCTGGGTGTTTTCTGGTGTTTTGTGTACCTGTAAGTCTACTGATTCTTTACTAACTGTGGGTGTTGGATAAGTATTTGCATATAGAATCAGTGGGATATGTATGATTGCTGAAACATTTAGTGACTAGAATAATGAAGAATAGTTTGCTTCGAGATATCTGTAAACAGGTTGGTATTACTGGTGATGCAATACAGTATAATACATAGTGGGCTTAGTAATTATTTTCCTGCTGCAAGGCATAGTGAATAACCACTTGACATGTCAAGAATATTATTTTCATAAAGGTTATAAAAATAAGTATGCTATTTTTACCTGCTTCTTGAGTGATTCACACTTTATGTGGTGAAATTTAGTATGTTTGATAGTAATTTTATAAAGACATGTAGATCATGGCAGAATCAGTTGTATATACCCGCACCTTTTGTAGCTTTACCAAAATCTGCTATCCCAGCTGGTTTTAGTGTTGCAAGTCAGTCATATGGATGCTTCTGCTAGCAACCTTGCGCTAATGTTGCTGGAGTGTTACTGTAGCAGTGCTAGGATGTTCTGCTTTCAGTGTGTCGTGCTGTCGGTATCCCATGTAGAAGTGTCACTAATTTTGAATCTGCCCATGATTCTGATGGCAGTGTGACCATCGATGTGCATTGGAATGAGGCTGGGGAGCCTGTGGAAGAGTTAAATGATTCCATTTGGTAAGAAATGTCAAATAATGGAGCTGACATTGGGATAAGGATACATTGTATTTCATAAAGAATACAATAAAGTAACTTAACTAGCTCCTAAATCAGTTAAACTTCTGGCTATACTGCCCACAATAATGCTTCAGTTATGCATTAAAATTTTTAATATACATACCTTAAACCTTTTAACATGGATTCAGATTCAACTAAAGAAGCCTTAGGATTAAAAAATCTGGAATGCTGCTTGACATCCCTTCCTGATGAGAATAAACAGGATCATGTACTTACAGTTATGCTTCAATAACTTTCCTGCAGTGCCAACAATGAACACATACTGAATTTATTCATGCACCTCTACTGTCCACTTGGTAGAACTGTATTTATATATTTATGGTATTTGAAGTGTATTGTAATGATAGAGTTTATTTAGCATTATGTTATGCTTACAGTTTTTATTTATGTTATCAGGAACTTTCATGTGTGGAATGAGGCTTGGTTCAAACGTACAGACCTTCCATCAGGAAATGATGGTTGGCAGGTCATAGATGCCACACCACAGGAGTCCAGTGGAGGTATGTGCAGTTTTAAGCCATCAATGCTGATATGTAAACAGTGACAGAATATGTAAAAGCTGTACACATACACCATCAGCATTTTTTCATTGAACATTCTGTATTTAATTTGATGATCAGGCTAGCCATCAGAGACTGAAAAGTAATGAGGGGCCATTAGGCACACTCTCATGGAGCCTTATCACTTACACAAATCTAGGTAATTTTCATAAAGGCAAATATACATCAACTGTCTTAACTTTGCTTGGACCTTGTTGTTGAAGGTGCACTAATTTTCTTTTCTAGCTCTCACCATTAAAAAAAGCATGATTATTCTTTCAGGTTTAATGCAATGTGGCCCTGCTCCTCTGAGTGCTATTAAGGCTGGCAATGTGTATTACAACTATGATACACCATTTGTGTTTGCAGAAGTCAATGGGGACCGTATTCACTGGGAGGTAGGTTAAAATTATTATCATGCCTAACTTGCCAGGATTTTATATATGAAGTACTGGTCCAGTCAGGTGTACTTTGTGTTAAGACAAAAACAGACTGATAACATTTGTAATGCTGGAATGTTTTATGAAGCAAATGAAGTTTTATGCTGTTAATTTTGGGTCAGGAAAATTTTGAATTTAAGGTATTATTTTCATTAATTGTGTTAAAAAAAGGATTTGTTATACTTTAGGTGAAAAAAGATGGAAGCATGGAGTGCATTTACATAGAGAAGTATAAGGTTGGGCGGTTCATTAGCACCAAGGCAGTAGGTAGCAATGAGCGAGAAGATCTTACGAGTGCTTACAAGTTTAAGGAAGGTAGGTAATGCAATTATAGGACTGAAACTTGAGAAATATCATAATTAACCTATCTCATTAAGAGGCTAGGGATTTCTTAAGTGGACATAGAGTGAGGTATTAATTTAATTCATTCATGTAAAATTTACCATTAGTTACAACTTTTTAATCTTTGTTCATGTATAGTAATTATAACTGTACAGTAATAGGGTCACATTCTGACTTTCAGGTTCAGATGCAGAACGAGCTGCTGTACGCCATGCATTCAAGTTTGGCAGCCGCAGGGAGCAGAAAGTTTATAAACCTGAGGCAGAAGATGTTTCCTTCAAGATCACCATCCCACCTGTGGTAGCCACAGGGAAGGACTTTAATGTCCAGCTAGACTTGAAGAATAATGGTAACAGCATTAGGGATGTCAAGGCCACCTTGACTGCCCTCACTAGCTTCTACACTGGTGTGCCCTCAGATCGCATCAAATGTCAGACATTTGAAATAACTTTGGATCCAGATCAAGGTCAGAGTTTTTCACCTTTTTTCAGATGTGATTTTTTCTTCTTCTTCTCTGTCTCTCTCTTTGCATTTTGAATTTTTAAGACTGGATTAAGCAACTAACAAAGAGCTACACTGTTACCTTCTTGCCCATTTTCTGTACATATTCATATGGCAGTTTAAATTCACAGGAAATTTGCTAAAATATTCTTTCACTAAAGCAAGTAGATGATAATGTTGTAACAAGGGTATTGCAACTGTTGTAGAAAAGAGCATTGACATTGATGTGCTAGCAGACGACTACATGGAACTGCTGAAACCTGATGCACTGATCCAGGTGTATGCCAAGGCCAGGGTGAAGCAGACAGGACAGGCATTTGTTAGAGAGGACACCGTGGATCTGTCACCTAGCATGGAGGTTGACGTGTTGAAGGTAGGTGCACTCATCATACTATATCACTTGCTTGTTAGCAAAGGTTACACTTGAATATTTTATTGCAATTGTATTTGTGATGAAACTATTTGAAACTTGTCACTTGAATGACGGAGTTGTAGAGATAAAATATACCAGCGTCTACCAATAATTGTGTTTCATATTTACAGCTACAAGCTCCAGAAAGAGTGAATAGATCTGAGCCATTTGAATTGCGTATGAAGTTCACTAACCCTCTGAAGATCCCCATCACTAAAGGGATGTTTCGCATTGAAGCTGCTCACATCGTACGCAGCAAGGTCATTCCTATAAAGTGAGTGGAGAGTTCAATTCTAACTGAATGATTATTAATGACTTTTAGATTTGTTTGATATCTGATGCCTGTAGTGTGGACATAGGTTTAGATTTCCTGTGAAATTGTAACAGATAATGAAAGATTGTATTTAGATACACAGTTTATGTTTGCTGCCTTTGTTAAATGCTTTTCACTGTTTTCAACTGTTAAAAAATTCCATTATATACACCAACAAAGCTCATTATTAATACTATCTCAATCAGCACTATTAACCCAAGTTGGAGTTCTAAGCTTTTGACCACCTATTTCACTTTCAACAGTCAACCCATTCAAATGTAACAGCATGCAGTTTGTTAACTTTAGATAACTCGGAGTGCGTAATCCTTTATTTGAGTTTATTAGGACTGACATATGTTCTCTTCAGACAAACCATCGCTCCAGGTGCGGAAGTGGTGGAGACTTGTGTGTTGACAGCAAAGCTGCTAGGCCAGACAGAAATTCTGGTCAATTTTTCTTCAGATCAGATGGTTGGAATTTATGCCTCAACCAATTTATATGTCCACATTTGATGATGTAAGATAGTCTATGGATTAGATAGAATTTTTCTTTTTCAATTTACAAGACAAAAATGTGTATAGATATAAAAATGTCTTCTTCACAGGGAAAAACTACTAGAGGCATTCCAGTCCAGCTTAAGCTGATTTTGCACTTATCTACTTTTTTAATCTTTCACAATATTTTTATCTGCATTGCGTATAACCCTTTTCACTTTCTTTGAGGCAGTTTATTTCTAGTGTTTTTAAGTATTGCATTGTTATGGTGGGGGTGAAAAAGTCGACCCCTTTTGATCCCTTGGAAAATACAAATGATGTTTGTCTATTATATTATTATATGGATAACACGTGTACTGGTTAATTTTTTTTTAATTTACAAACCAATTTAAAGAAATGAACAAGGGTGAGAATGGTGTTTTTCTTATCTTTTCACTTCATCTCTGTACTCAGCCAGCAAAACAAGCTGGTATCCCGCTTCTTTGAAAACATCTTTATTTTAAGAATAAAGAATGCTTTTTTAAACTTTCTTTGCAAATATAAGTTTCCTTTTTTGGTTTAAATTGGGCATAATTTCATTTCTACCATTTAATTTCAATCAAGACCTTATCTTTATTTATATAATTTCTCCATGTTTTAGGAAACCTGTAGGCCCAGGGGCAGAGATAGAGATAGTGACAGAGCTCACCTCAGCACGTTCTGGCAAAAAAGAAATCATAGTTGGATTTAGTTCTGACAAATTAGATGGTATCTCTTCATCAGTTGAAGTGTATGTGCCTTATTCTTCTTAATGGTATATTTGTAAGTTGGACATTCACTTGTGCACATTTCAAGGGGTATTGTGCAGTAGTTGTGATTTTTAAGGTATCAGTGTATATGCAATGAAGGATGGTGAATTCAATTAGTAAAATACTAGTAATATCTGATGAGCTTACATATCTATTAAAGCAATTTCGAACAATTTGTCAGTGATGTTTCTGGAATTTTGTCATTTTCCTAGTGTCATCAAGTTGTCCAGGACACACAAATTCTGGCTTTGTTGAGTTTACATGACTTAACTTTTTGAAGACTGCATTTTATCCCCTGGCTTCAGCATTATTTGGCTTTAGACAAACAAATTATTACACGCACAATTTACATTTATAACTACACAGAAGCAGAGATTGTTATCTCACTGCTTCAGAAGAATGCATTTTCCAAATGGAACAGAAGTTCAGACTATATAAAACACATTTAAAATGACATTTCAGAATATTAAGGCAGAATATTATGGCAGCTGGTTATCATTACTAGACAATCAAAAGTTGTGCTTAATTTGATTGCAGTAGAATACCATGTACTGTTTTTATTGAAGGGATAACAACTGTTCGTTTGGGCCAAAAAAAGTTTTCCTGGGGTAAACGCCAATTTTCTCACACTCACATATTGTTTATGAATCTGTTCTGACATTCAAAGTTAGTTCCTGTTTTGTTTCTAAAAAGTTTTTTTTTATTGCAATAATCTTTTAAGAGATTATTACAGAGGGTAGACATCTATGTAGATCACATGGTCTGATGGCAAGCACAGATTCAAGAAGAATTGTGATAACTGCAGTTTTGATGGTAAAATAGAATTGTATTTCTAGGAGTTGTTTACAATGTATTTATTGTGAAATATGGATCTCATAGGAAAAGTTGTTATCCCTTTAGTCTTTGTTAGCAGCATTTGAATTAAATTTTTATTAGAAAATGGTTTTTATTTCTGTGTGTGGATTAGTCTTGTAAAAATAGCATAGACTAAAATATTTACTAATTAATTTTATTTTTAGTTATAATAAGCATATTTTCTAGTAAGATTTGAAGATTACATAAAAGTGCTATTTTTTTTTCATTCCAACCATGGTCTTAAATATCAATGAACCCATTATTTGCTTACAACGTTAATTTTTTAACTAATTGTCTCTAGCACAAAGTGTTACAAACCCAGTTGTAACAGTTATATTTTCCTTAATTTGAAAGAATAAACATGTTTGCTCTTGTATTTTTAACGAACTTGTCTATATTGGCCTAAAATAAGGCTGTTGGTATTGCGTGACGTTATACAAGACTAGAAAAATGTATGTCATGTACTCTGAAATTTAAAACAAATTATTTATTTTAGACCAATAGCTATACATTCCATTTGTTCATACCTTTATCATGATAAACACTGTCAAAGGAGTTAAATTGGTCCCACTAAATACACTTTCAAATTTATTGAAAGGCATGAAAAGAAAAACTCAAAATTGAAAAGTTGCAATGGCAATTTCAATGTGTTTGAGACATGCTTTAGAGCTACAAAGGATAGCATGTTATAAATTCACTACACAAAGTATATATATTTATATATGTCTAAATAGATACATTTAAAAGGCTTAAAACATGAATTTCCCAAAAATCAGGACAATACATGATCTAGATGTAAAATTGTGGACGGTTCACTTTTACATTTGCTTTTTAAAAAATGAAAGATTACTGAATACACTTCCTGTTTGGAGAATACATAATTTTTTTTTTTTTTTTTGGTCATTTCAAATGGCCACTTGTTTAAATTCATAAAACTGATGTTCGAATGACAGTTCATCTCTGCCTAAACTGACAAAAGAAAAAATTGCCTTTGCGCTGGTAGTTAGAAGTTTCTGACTTACTGGTGACACTATATAAGAAAGATCATAAATAAAGACAACATAAAGTGACCTAACAGCCTCAAGTATCTAGTGCAAAAAGCAATTTATCAAAATACTTTACAAATCATAAACAATTACTAAATTACTTTAGCTTTCACAAATTAGGAATTCCAAATATTTGTGTTAAAGTTATTAAAGGCAATTCTACTGTTATGATAGAGGTGCTCTTTCATTTAATGTGTATAATGAGGACTACATGTGTGCTAATTCAGCTCTGTCATAGAAACAGTAAGTGTGCATTTTTGTCTTACCCCTTCTAGGAAAGTGATGTGGACAAATTAAAAGTGTCTTTTTCGGTCATCAATTTCCTAAAAATACATCTGGGTTTAACAAACGTGTTGAACACCTTTTAAAAAACTTAAGTATATATAATTTAAGAAATTTAGATATAATATAAGTAACACTTTAAACAACGAGAAAAATAAAATATGTATCTTAACATGAATTCTAAGACCTGAATGAATGCATATTTTCACAATAGTTGCAATACATAATGCACATTTTAAATAAATGTAAAGCAGACACAAAAGTTTGTGACCGACATGTTTCTTTTCACAAATCCCTTCGATATCATCCAAGCTTCCATGCGTTCTTCATCATTAAGTCAAAATAGGCATCACTATCTATAGATGCGCTGACGCCAGCATAGTAGTTATTAAATTCATCCTTAGTGATCTGAAATAACAAAAAATAAAATGCAAATTTTATGGCAATCGGTCAAGTATAAATATTGATGCTTTCAAGTTACATATCTTGTTCCAAAGTTTGTGTGAACTGTGTAATTAGGTCTCGCATTTGTCATATTAACATCAGTTTACAGAGCTGTAATTTTAAAGCTTGCAGTGCCCATTCATTTGCATTTGCAATTTTAAGTTATGAATAACAAACACTTGAGTAACTATACATGCACTATAACACACTTGCAGTTCAAGTTGTAGTTGTTTTACATTATAGAAAATATTTTGAAAGCTATCCTTTAAGTATGTACAGGTAGGGTGGGTAATATATAAATAAGTTACAATAACCGTAAGTAAGCAGTTAACTTAGTGCCAAAAGTCTAACAAGTCTTTCTACACCCTTTCCGTTTTTCAATCCTTCAATTCAACCAGTTGTATGCTTGTGGCAGCAAGCTGAATACTTATGCAACTTCAAATTAACAATATCTGCCAACTGGATGGTCATGCACATTTAACTTCTTATACAACAGGGGCCGTATTCTCAAAACTTTGTAACTTGCAAACCTTCGAGAATACCAACTTACGTGAACGATCGGACTTACGTGAAAAGTTACAAGAATTTGTAAGTTACAACCTTTCGAGAATACGGCCTCAGTACAACATTTCTAATCTAGTATTAGTAATTTTGATAATATTTGTTTCTCACTTGACAACCAGACTTAAGTTAAAGAAAAAAGATTATCCCACACACAAACATGGATACCAGTATCTGTAAATGAAAAAATACTGAATGCATTTTTAAACACTCTCTGTACCAATTTGATAGAGGGGCAATGAAAAACAAATGATGAGAAGTTTCCATGACAACTTATTATTATGTGCACACATTTCAGACACCTTTACACTTCATGGTGGTCAAGTGTAGTTTGTTACAACCTATGAGACACAAAGATGCACCCAGAGCACCACAAGCAGTGTAAATTAAAGCATAGACAATGATTCACCATAATATCATAATAACAGTGAATTGTACTGATAATTAAAGCTAGAAACCTGTAAAAATATTTGGTCTGAGCTAAAAGTTTTCATAGGGGCATAATGTTTTGGTGGATGATTTTGGTGCGAAACTTAAGGTTTTTTAAACACCTTGCAACTAATCATTTTAAGGGTTATAAGGAATATCTGTGTAAATTTGGAATATTCTCCTAGTCACCTATAAATCATTAGCAGAGCATCCTAAAGAACAGTTTTTAAAAAGTACAGAATGCAGGTTTCATACCAGATATGCCTGAATCACCCCCTTAGTATTTTTCATCAAATTTATTTGACAGCCTTAATAATTGGAAGAATTCACAATTGATTTCAATATCGGCATCTTATGCATTTAGAATAACATACCAAAATTCAGCTTGCATTAGCAAACATCAAGAAAAATGCATTAAATTATTGTAGAGACTTTCTGTTTAGAAGTTAAGACAACCAAAAGGCAGAGCACCAGAGAAAACGTATAAATTTCAAATTTTCACTGACAAAATCTGACATACAATTCACATTAGGCGTAATTTTGATGGCATGTTTTGCAGTCCTCCCCCATGGCTTCACATAGTCTTTGAAACTATATTGATAGTTTCTTTGGTGACTGAGAAAAAAGAAAATCATCTTCTCTGAAAATGCTGATATTCACATCAACAGTCTGATCGGGAAAAGGGTCAATACAAAATCTATTCTAAAAATAAGGTGAACTAGTACTTTACATTTGACATTTTTAATCAAAAGAGCAACTGCAGTCACCGAAATAGATGCTAAGAAGTGCTACACTGCGAAAGGCAGAAGAGATGGTGCTCTTGAAAGCAGTATGTTTATGCCATCAATTGCAATCAATATAGTGATATATCAAGATAAAATGAGATTTTCACAAAAGTTGCAAATGCCTGAAAGGAGGGGGGGGGGGGGGGGGGTCGTCTTTCATTTATTTTTTTTTTTTACATTGTATATTTAATGTAACTAATCTGGAGGAGGAATAGAATATTTGGAGGTGAAAGATTGATATTTAAAAGGCAAGTAACTATGTGAAAATTCTTTTTATGCAAGTCTTATGTACATAATCCTACGTACAAATCTATAAAATGTGCATATAAATTAAGTTAATTAAAAAAATTCAAATAAAATATTTTAAGATTACAAACATACTGTCACTCTGCATGTTTGTGAATGCTGATAAATAAAGACAGTTCAATGTGATTAGTAATAAGTATATTTACTAGGATCTAATTTGTTATTGCTTTTGAAATTCTAATTAAACTGTTATTACATATGAAAAAAATATGATTAAAGGACAAAAACAATGAATGAAAGGAAAAGAATAATGGAATTCCATGCATTGTTTGCAGGGCTTCAAGCACAGATCACTTGTTTTAAACTCCACTGCAGTTTTACATTCTGTACCATATACCCAACAATATGGCACATGGTAAGGACTGTTTTAAAACTGCACCTCTGACAATAAAGCATGGCAATAATCATGCCAGTCACTTTTTTTGTCTGCTTCAGCTTAAAAGATATCACTTCAAAAACTCTGAAAAACATTGCATGGCCAAGTAGTAATCACACTCAATTCCAGAAAAGATCAAACTGAAGGCCTAATCCACCCGAGGGTATTATCCATATTTAGAAACCTTGGTGAATACCTGCATACAAGTCTACAAGAGTGAAAAGACATTTACCACATCACAACAGCTATGATATCTAGTTCATTTTGTCTGCAGGTCTCATTTCCTACCTTTTCAACCCAAATTTACTTTATCTCATAGAATTTTTTGGATAAAAATCATGACATAACAATGCCATTGACAGAATATACTCAAAGTGCTGAGAAATGCATTTTCAACAAGAAACCATGTGATGTGCTATGATTTTTACACAAGATTAGGTAACAAAAACATAAGCACTAATAACCAGAGTAATGAACTCCCAGCTCCACGTGAAATAGTAATTACCATTACATGCAAGAGAAACCAGCCTTAAGGCTATAATTTCCATGCATTCTTCATCATCAAGTCAAAATAGGCATCCTGATCAATGGACGCGCTAACTCCAGCATAGTAGTTTTGAAATTCATCCAGAGTGATCTGAGTAGGAAAGCAACACAAGCGTTGTTTAACATTAAAAAACAGAAAAATGTGAACCAAACTGCACATCCTGGCAAACAACATGTACTGGAACACAGTGTATACTGGAACACAATTTACAATCAAACAACTTCAGAACAATGTGCACCTGTAAATCAAAATTCTGCAATTTGCTTGCTGCAAAAAATAATTTGAGTAGAGCCCTGTCTATTTAAAATAAATGACAATTCAATAGATCACAAAAACAACAACAACTATTTAGCAGTGCATTAAAACAATGTTGCAACCAAGCTGTTAAAAATTAGAATAGGCGTTCACGACAAAGGGCACTATTATTTAAAGCTTGAATGCAATTGTTTTGGTTCTCCTAAATATAGGACTTCTGCAATATCCAGCAAAACTGTAGAAGCAATAACAAAATTCTATGAATGTTAACATCTGCAAATTTAAAGAAACTCACCTTGCCATCTTGTTCTATTGTATCAAAATTTTTAAGAAAATCATAAAGGCATTCATCTTCTGTTTTTTCACCATTCAGAAACTTGGGATGCTTGGCAACACTGTAGACTCCATGCAAGTCTTCAACAGTAACTACTCCATCACCAGACTTATCTAGTTTCCTGAATGCTTGATTTATCAGGTTTACTCGGTTCTTGGACATTGCAGGCTAAATATGAGAACATATGACATATATGAGAACATATTACAAAATGGCATTTTAAAAACTCACTGTCACAAAAACACATTTAAACACTATATTCAAAAGTAAATATATTCATTTTAAACAAAGCAATTGTACCAATGTTTTGAAAAATAAATATGTACTGTTATGAAAAAGTCAAGGAAAGTTCTTTGGGTAACCACTACAATGTACCTCTTTATTGCTTCAACATACCCTTAAAGCAATGAGAAATTCATCAAAGTCCAATGTCCCACTTCCATCTGTATCCAGTTCTTGAAAAAGTTCTTGCTGCTCATGTTTATCAAGATCAACTCCATAGTCTCGTAACCCTTTAACAAACTCTCTGTATTCTATTTTCCTGTTTCCATCATCATCCATAATTCTGAATGCTCTGTCAAATAAAATCCTTTGACTTTATACAAAATCATTTCAAGACATATAATATATTTACTAAAATTTAGGGACATTCCAAAATATTGCAAACATGAAAGAATGTTAACCCACTGTTAGCACAAAATCCATGCATTAGAACTTCTGTTGATGATTTTTGATATGTATTAATTAAAATGGGTCAATAGGACTGCTAGTCATAAATTTCATGCTAGGCCACTAGCTGTCAGCAACAAAAGTCAACATTGGCCTAATGTTGGCTCAATTTCTGCTGGCCAACATTAAAAAACTCACATTGGCCAAAATTGAAAAGCTAACACCAACCAAATGCCAACTAGGCAAACATCATCTTGCTATCAAGGTGGGATTAGTACATTACATATCCATTGAGTATCTCTTGTAAATTAAGCCGATCTTTATATCTTCATCTAGTTCTATAATTTTACTTTTTATGCATTTAAACAACAAAATTTGTATCTTTTATAGAAGTACTTGGTAGATCCCTTATACATTTACAAAAATCTTGTACTGGAAACACTATAAAAGATTGATCAAGAATAACAATAGAGTCTTTTCCACGGTCACGTGACTTCCGCTAAATTATCCGTGGGAACGCGAGATTTTGCGGGATTTGAAGTTTCAGGGGGAAAGTGTGGAGTGTACACGACTGACGCCATATCGAGGAGTGCTCATTTCAATCTGAATTTTCAAAGTTTCGTAACATGTTAACACCGGATTTTTTTCGAAAACACATTCATGGGAGCAGTTGGAATAGAAATTTAGCAGAAGTGCCTGATGACTTTTCAATGAAAGAACTAAAAACGTACCTCATCGACAGCAAAGGTAGGACATTCGGTACTTTTGTAGTATACCCCCCACCCTGTAACTTCCTGAAACCTTCATTTTTCAAACATTTTTTTACAGTGTCTTTTGCACCTATGTCAAAGCTGTTGAAATAAAATGTTTTTGTAATTACCTGTGGTCTTTTTATTAGTTTTAATCACGTTTAATCCACCCCATCGAAATACAATGTGAAAATTTACAATGTAACCGCAGCTTGCTGCGTTTTCGTTGGCTAACTCTACCTTATTTTATGTGAACATAGGATTGATACATTGTATACTTGGATTTGCTCTGTGAAATTATTATGAGCTACTTGTTCACATAAAATTCCATAGGGTTAGCCAACGAAAATGCGGCAAGTTATTGACTGCGGGTGTAAATTGAAGATTCTAACTTTATATTTCAATGGGCTGGATTAAACATGATTAACACTAATAAAAAATCCACAGGTAATTACAAAAGCATTTTATTTCAACAGCTTTGACATGGATAAACAATAAAATGTAAAAAACTGTTTGAAAAGTGAAAGTTACAGAAAGTTACAGGGTGAGGGGGGGTATACTACAAAAGTACCGAAGGCCCCTTCTACTCTTTCCCCCTGAGAAACAGTCCCGCACAAAATGGCGCGAACTGCGCATGCTCACGATTTCGTGGAAAAGACTCTATTGTTACTTTCCCACACCATTACCACCCTCCCATCCTACCGGTAGCTACTGGTACTTTGCAGCACCATTACTCTGCCTCATCATATTTTAATGATGCTTAAAAATGTTTTTGCTGTAGTCCTGGTATTCACAGTCCAGTCACAGAATAACCCTACTGTACTTCTTAAGTGAAGTATATGTGGGCAGAAATACCAGGATATACTGTACTGTAAGTGTATACAGTAAACCAAACACCTAAAACAGTGTTTTTCAAGTTAATTTGAGGGATTCTCTCTTTCTCCCCCCTCCCCTTTTTGAATCAAAATATCAACGCACATGCACCAAAATAAAGCACTTTCACACTTTTGTTCTTGAGACTGTGTACCCCACTTTCCTTAGACTAGACTACCTCTAATTCGATTCGATTTTAAGTAGAGACTAGGGTCGAGAGTCTACTTAGTATACACACCTTCCCAATCCTTTTATGCCGTTTGCACCTCTAGCGAGACACTGAGCGCGCAGTTTGTCTAATGGCGTTTTTGCTGAGACTGCAGCCTTTTTAGCCTTTTCAATCAATGCTTTTTCTCCTCTGGACGTATGTGCCATCGCGCAGTGGTTGGAGATAATTTGTGTTTATTTTCAATATGCAGGTGCTCGAAAGACTCGCTTTGCGTAGGGATCTCAGTGAATTGAAATCAAATATTTTCTTCCAGTTATAATACCCTCAAGCCTGTAAATAGTTTTAATTAAGTCTCCGGTGTTTTTGGCGTTCTCTGAATTCAACAAATGACAAGGAAATCTTGCGTTAATCTAGAATTTTCAAATAAAATGTCGTCTTTACCACGGAAGTGACGTCAGTAATGTTTTGTCTCTCTTTTCCCTGACAACAGCAGCTTAACGCTAGTCGGGTTCTTGTAATAGTATATCTTATCATATTATTCGTTGGTGTAATATATGTATTATAATAAATTTATTGTGACATAAGCATTTGCTTTTGTGAATAAGATATAAAAATTACATCGTTTCACCACCGCAACCTGAATATTGGATGACCCAATTTATGGCGCGTGTTAAAACCGGTTTGTGACCTATTTACTATCATTTCCACATCCGGCGGAAAGTGAGGCACTGGGTGTTGCATTGCTGTATCAGATAAACAGCTGGTCCCCTACGGTGTCATGTCGAACGTTAAAGTAAACTTACGTCTAGCAGTTTTCTTATCGAAAGAATTTCATTTTATCCTGCTCGATCCTGTTTAGATTTTAGTTTAAGACTGTTTGCGTGCTAGTACGTACAACACTTGAGTGTAGTACAAATGTACATGTACATGTGTACTAGTACTAAACTAGCTAGTATGATATGTTACATACCGTACAGTACGATGTTAGAGTACAAGCGCTCCAAGGCAGTATAGAAAGCTAACATGCATAATACAGTAAATATGCAAAAAAATCACAACTTAAAGTGTTGGATATTTGTTAATGTTAAACGTGCACGATAAGACAGAATGGAACAGCCTGAACAGAGGTGCCTTCAGTTCACCAAAGGCAACAGATTCAAAAACTGCATGCAATTTTTACAATTGTCTATACTGATTAGAGCAATGTATAAGGCAGCTGGTGCCAAGATTGATATTTCATTTTCTAATTCATTAATTTTGTTATACAATGGTATATATTCAGATAGGCATCATAGGAGGCTCAGGGCTTGACAACCCAGATATCTTGGAAGGACGAACAGAAAAGTCTGTCAATACCCCATTTGGAAAGGTATTAATATGTCTAGTGCTTCTAATGTTACATAAGTTAAATTCTGAAAATACAGTCTTATTTATTAATTCCTCACCCCTTCTCCTCAACTTTTCCACTGCCATTTTCTCTCTTTACTACAGTACTTACTAGGCTCAAGTGTTGTTATTTTTATTAATCTTCAACAGATTCACCAGAGCAAACATTACGACCAATAATACTTACCACTTCATTATGTCTTTTTTTTTTAGCCTTCTGATGTTTTGGTGGAGGGGAAGATCAAAGGTGTGGAATGTGTCTTACTGGCAAGGTAAAGTGATATACTAGACTTTTACCAAGTGGCACCACTCGACACACTTTTCATGAGTTTTAACAGCAACAAAAAAAAGCTACTGTAGATGGCTTTGCTGGGTAACACATTGTAAAAAAGTATTGATGAAGAAATTGTTTAATATTAAAAAAGAAGAATCTTCCTCCCAAAGACAGCCCAACCACCACTTCCATATATTGATAAATTTTGACTTGCCCCTTAACACCTCTAATGATTGGTCTATTAATTCCAAAAAATTTGAACTTATTCACTCTTATGGTCTGGGAGAGATATATGAAGTTACAGTGTAGAAAATTAAAATCATCCCCCCCCCCCAGGGACAGCCCGTTCCAAAGACACTAAAATTCCAGAGTGGCCATGCACATCCCTGATGATGCTGTAGGTCTGCCAGTCCCTAAAGTTTGAACTTCCTTACTCTAATAATCTAGGAGGAGATAGCGGAAGTATAAAGGACAGTATCACGGTGTGGTTACAAAGAAGGAATAAAACCAAAGTTTCTCTTTCATGTGGTTAGAACATATTTTTCAGTGGAAGCACTGTCTTGAGATCAAACTTTCTGTTAAAAGCACAAATCTCATAGAGTTACATGATTGACTTGGCATTTTTCACTTATTGCACAGCAGGCAAGGCAACTTCTTCCAAGTTTTGCCTTTAAGCAATAAGTTTATAAACATCTTAGATTAAAAAGAAATGAAAAATAAAAACTTATGGACACCTTACTGTAGTTATATATAATATTTTAAGCATCATCACAATCTGTGTCATGTTACAAAATCTCACCATGAAAGTTCTCAATCAATTTGTAAATTTTGGCCCAGTGACTTTGATGTCACTGTATGAAGAGAATATATCAAGAAGTAAAACATACAAACACCAAAATGTATGAACATATGAATATGTATATATGCACATGTAATGTTGATGAAGATTGCAACTTTATTCTAGACATGGGAGAAAACATGAAATTATGCCATCCAACATAAATTTCCGCGCTAATGTGCATGCACTAAAACTTGAGGGTTGCACACATCTAGTTGTCACCACTGCTTGTGGGTCATTACAGGAACATGTGAAACCTGGGGACATGCTCTTTCCTGACCAATTTATTGATAGGTAAGTGAAAGCATTTAGTCGTCTTTGTCCTTGTATACTGTTTTATTTATTAGTATAGTGCCTGAAACAAAAAGGGTACATTTGACAATTTAACATTAGTTTTGCAGCAATCCACTGACAAATAAAAAAGAGATATCTATGATACTAATACTTAGGGCAGTGATAATTGGTATTTCTAGTTACAATTTATTATATAAATACTATGACCACAGTTTTCAAAAAAAGAAAATATATTCTAGCTTAATGTGTATGTTTTGCACATGATGCATTTGCCTTTGGATCGTAAGTCCTAACAATAAAAGAGAAACAAAAAACTTTCAGTGTTTCTGTTTTAGGACCCAGAAAAGGGTTCAAACATTCTATGATGGTACTTGTGAGGAGTACAAGGGAGTGAGCCATATACCAATGCATACACCCTTCTGTGAAAGGACACGCAAGGTAAAATATCTCAACAACTGCTTAAAGTATTTGGGAAAAGTGTAAAAAATATTAGGTTAATTTCTTATTAAGGGAGTGGATGTGTGGATGTAAAGGTATGTTCATGTTGACTCACATTCTGTAAACCTATTAGATGTTCTGGTTTGCACTGCAGATACTAATTGAGAGTACCCAGCAGTTGGGCCTCCTCCACCATACCACTGGCACAGTTCTGACCATAGAAGGTCCCAGGTTCTCATCCAAGGCTGAGAGTAAGTTGTGGAAGTCATGGGGAGCAGATATTATCAACATGACTACAGTGCCAGAGGTACTTCTGATTTTTCCTTTATTTTCACCCAGATTAAAAATACTTCACTTAGACTATGAAGATGATGTAGTGTCATTCAAACATTAAGATAGAAGCAACCCTTGTTTGCTATGTAATTTAAACGTACACCTTTGCCCTAATAACATTTAAGATTTGCTGAATCTTTATGCACATTTGTAGTAGTAACTGGGGCAAAAAATGAAAATAAGGTTTACAAATTTTAAAAATAACATTATTTGTATTAGATATTATGTTCTTTTGTGTGCCCATCTCCTATAGTTTTATATTCAGTTTTATTGGAACCTTTATTAAACTCATACATTGTTGCACACCTGGTAATGTTCTGAAAATGTTTTTCTTTATATATTTTTTCACATTTGGAAACATCTGCTATTACGAGTACTAAGGACATTTTCCTAAAAAAAGTCAGCACACAAGTTTACTTCTGGCCAAATTTAACAGTAAAGTCAAATGACAGTGGAGTTATTGGGATGAGTTCTCTGGACTCCCACTTTCCTCTTTATTGTAGATAATTGTTATTCCAGGTAGTACTTGCCAAGGAGGCAGGCATGAGCTATGCCGCAGTAGGAATGGTGACTGACTATGATAGCTGGCATGAAGATGAGGATCCTGTGAGTTCACAACACAGTAAATTTATGATCACTATATGTGCAAGTTATTGGAAAGAGAATGTGTGTGTGTGTGTGTGTGTGTGTGTGTGTGTGTGTGTGTGTGTGTGCTCTTGTGCACGCATTCTAACCGAGGACACACACCTGCCCAAAACCCACTAACCGAGGACACACCTCCAACCGAGGACGTCCTCGGTTGACATAAGCAGTGGAATGCATAAAGGGGCCCAAGTTAGGTGGTGAAATTTGACGCTATTCTGAGCCAGTCCTCGGTTATGCTGTATAGCGCGGGCCAAATTCCCGCCACGAGTGTATCAGAAATACTGTCCAACTTTTTGTCTGAAATCGGGCTACACACACGCGTCCTCGGTTGTGCTGTAAAGGGCAGACTAAACTGAAACTAATGTTATATCTCAGATGTCTATATATTCAGTAAGTTGATATTTTTAAACTAAAGGTCTTTTTTATCAAATTAAGCTCTCCTAGGCCGTTACGTAACTACATAACTATCATCGCACTGTACATATTACGGCACGCTTCTTTATTAGTACAACTGACTTGGAGTGGTTTAAATAAAGAAGAACTGTCTGAATTTGTGGCTCACTCGGTAGATCTTAGGACCGACAATCTTTTGAGGGTGCAAGAATTAAATGAAAAGGGTAAATGGATCGTCCGTAAACCCCCTTTACACTGGGGCGGCGTCCTTTGTGCGACCAAGAAACTGGCATCACTGTGGTCGTAGAAAGGAGGTACAAGCATTGCTTTGGTTTAAAAAAATGAATATTTGGTGATTGGCCAGTTGTCAGAAAGTTAAGTATTATAATTTTGTACTCTCAAATGGATCCGTACTACAGGACGCAGAAAGGACGCCGTCCAGTGTAAAGGGCCCCTTAGCTAACTATGAATTAATCTACCCCTGACAGTTTGAAGAAGGCTATGACATTATGAAACATTTGTTATTACATAATGGCTCTGCGAACTACAGTCACTTCTTTTCACCTGTAGATCTGACCTGTTTGTTATACACCTGGCTGCTAGAATAAATACTAAATCTAACAACTGAAGTGAAATTATATTTTGAATGGGCCCCTGTCGGTCCATGTCGCTAACACAGAGCACACATATTCATAAACACCGCATTTGCAAGAACCGCTTTGTGAAATAAAAAAAGAAAAAAAAAGACGCCCCGACAATTACGCGTCCTGATATATAGGCGTACAGTTCGGATATGCACACGGCAAAAACGATTAAGGGACCGTTCCCAGATCCTATTGTACTAACTATGGATCGATCTCCCCAGAAGGAATGCTATATAAATTGAAATCAACGTAAGCGGATTAGATGTCTGTCATGCCTAATGAAGCTTCTAGAGGGTAATTAATTATCGATTAGCAGCTTCAGTGGGCGTGCCAGACATCTAATTAAGCTGCTTGAGCTGAAAGCAAATTCAAGAAACCCCTCTGAGATAGATAGATCCACACTTATATCGATCTGGTATCACTAGTATTAATTGATTTTGGGTAAATGTCATCAAAATGTAAGTGATTTTAATCGGGCCAATAGCATACATTTCAAACATATATTTTGGAAAAAGTCAGAAAGATAGGCGAAGGTTCAGGGGGTCCGACCCAAGCAAGTCCCAAAATGCCGAGGCGGGACAGTTTGGGGCTAAATATTAAGTTTATTTTTATAATTAGCCTTACTTGTGTTAAAAAAATTACTTTATTTTTATTTTTATCAAAATCAATCCCAACGTTTTGACCACTTGAGACTACAGTGTCTCAAAATGGAGGAAATGGGGTGATTATTTTCAAAAGTTTTGCATTTTTTTCTCCTTTTTTCAGTGTACATGCAACACTGTTAACATATTTCAAGGAGAACCAATAAGCCTGTTTTCATGAAACTCACAGAACTGATGATTATTAGTAAAAGAATGGTCAAGATTGAAAATCAGCAAGACCAGGCCCTTTTCTTTCAAATGTTATGCTGTTTTTTTGTTTGTTTGTTTGTTTTTTTGTTTTTTTTTCAGCATATATGTAACACTGTAAGCACATTTCAGGGAGAACCAATAACTTAAAGCCTGTTTTCATGAAACTCACAGAACTGATGATTATTAGTAAAAGCATATTAGTAACACTGTAAGCACATTTCAGGGAGAACCCATAGGCCTGTTGTCATTAAACTCACAAGAGTGATCAATGTTATCTATATACAAATCAAATTTAAAAATAAGATTGGTTGAGTTTTGAGGGACTTCAGCTTTTATTTGTATATAAGTGGTTTTCCTCAGATTTGATTGTCAGGCATGTAAACAGTCTCATTATTGAATTTACTAGATATGTAAAATGGGTTGTTTGACAATTTCTGCGTCTTGACAATATTGCTAGTTGATTATATAAAAATGGTGGTAAACCTGTTATCTTGTATTGTGTAAAAAAAGTGCCAAAATGGAAATGAACTCGTATCATTGTAGTTTGTCAGATTCAATCATTCACAATGTTCGGAATGGAGGAAATTGGACATTTAAACTTGTTATATAGATATTTTTGCCATCTCAACAATTTTCTTAGTTGATCATGTGAAATGGCAGTAAACTGTATTATTTTATGTAAAAAAGTTAAAAATGGAAAGAAACCCATTTCAGTACAGTGCTCTCTTGTATACATTTAGCATTTTCAAAGTATGACTTTGGAGTTCCATGAACCTGAAAACCTTTGCTAGTCACATTTTCTGAATATTCATGATACTAATATTTTATTATAAAAAATTGATGATCATTATGCTGTTAAGCATTATATAATATTGCATCAAATTGGAAGAAAGCACAATATTGGGTGCTGCTGGCATGATGTCCTCAATTGTAAAATTGTGTACTGTGCAAGTCTGTATCCAATGGACGACACTTTGTGTTATCAAAATATAAAATTCATGATAATAAAAGAGTGCTAAATAGAAAATAAGCATTATGAAAATAAAATGTTTGAAAACGAATTTCTTTGGTCTTTTATTTTATTTCATCAGTATCTTTTCTTCTCCTAAATTAATTGGTTTTATCTCATAATCTTCAATTCTAAAAAAGTGGCAAAGCCCAGCATAAAATATTGTATAACTGTTCATTTAATCATCACCTCTGGTGTTATTTTGGAATTTACCTTAAATATGAAAGAATTTCATAAAAATGTGAATTGCTGCAAAGTAACGCTATATAAAATTTGCTTTGCATTAAAAGTACAATCATTATTACATGTAGATGCATGCATGCCCTCGGTTGTAATGTGTAGTGTGTCCGTGTGTGTCCTCGGTTAGAATGTAAAATTCTTGTCAGCAAAAAATTAGTTTTTATAAAAAATTAATTTATAACATTCATACTCGAATAGATTTTACCCTAAATTGAATGTTTTTATTTTGATTTAACCAAGGAATAAGATGTCCTCGGTTGTATGGTGTTGTGCTGATGTCCTCGGTTGGTACACATAGACAAGTATGTGTGTGTGTGTGTGTGTGTGAAGGGGGGAAGCATATTACATATAAATATTACTCAAATTGGTGTTAGTTTGGATTTTGCAACCTAATTGATAAGTTTTTCATTTAGCTCGTATATTATCTTTTTTTTTTTAGGTTAGTGTTGATTTAGTATTAGCTACTTTTAAGACAAATGCAGAAAGGGCCCAAAAAATACTCCTCCATGCAATACCCAAAATAGCACAACAAGACTGGACAGCAGTAATGCAAGAAAACAAAGTAAGCACCAAGAAATATTTTAGGTTTATATGTAAGACGCCCTTATGTTTTAAAAATTTTATACCTGTTCATTTATTTATTTTTTACATATGAGAAAGATTATGTCAGTGGCTATGAAAACAATACAACCTGTTCAAAAACCAACAAAAAATCACTGGATAATATACTCAAAAATTTCTTTGCAGGCAGTTGCTCGGTCTTCCATAATGTGAGCCAGGATAACTTTCTAGAAGTCTCTGCTTATTTACAAGGGATGCTCAACTTACATTCATTGGCATTGCATTTTTAAAGGAACCTTAAAAGAGTCTGAATACATATGGCCAATGTGGATCTGGGCTATTTGTTTCACATGAACAGTTTAAGTCTAAACTACTTTGCAGGGTTCATTTTAGTGTTGTCAGGTGATGATATCTATTAATCAGACATGAGGTTTTTCTGCAGAAATGCGGAATTCTGCATTTTTAAATTCAATTTTGATGGTTCCCGGCCGGTTAGGAGTTGAGTCCCATGTTTGTTTTTTTTTTTAAACTTAGGCTCATGTCTGATTAATTTAATGAACAATGACCATAGTGGGTCATTAAGAAACAAAAAAGTGATTTAAGATATTTCAGTTTTGGAAATTATGCTACATGCAATTAATATTTTTAGATTTAAGCTATGCCATTTCTAATTATTTTAAAGCAATTTTCTCTAATATTGTAAAGCATAACTTGTGCACCAGTATATTCAGCTTGTGAGGTTGAGGATGTGAAGTTTGAACTTGGGTTGAAAGATTATTCATTAAAGGTTTTATGATGCTGTTATATATTAAGGTGAAAGTGTCATATGCATTAAGACATATATGTTTCAAATATAAGGATATAATTATTATGCAAAATTGTTTTCTGGCACTCTCTATATTATTGATAAATTTATAGATAAACATAATTTTGTCTGTTTTTTGTCCTTAGGGCTAATGAATTTAATTGATTTAATATTGACCCCCTTTTTTGACAAATGCTTTTTTATCAAAATCTCAGTTTATTCAGCAAAAGGACAGACAGTTTGACAGAAATGCCATGCCATGTTTGACAAATGTGCAATTATAAACAATCCAGTGAAAGCTTTCCAGTGTGGATTTGTTTCTTCTGCATTGAATAAAAATATTAATATTAAAAAAATATTAAATAAAAAAATATTAAATTTTATTACAAAATTATGTCCCATTTGCTCTTGAAATCCAAGCGCAAATATTTATGTGTAACTTTTCCATAATTCTATCAGTTTTGGAAATATTTAGTATTTAAGTTTCTGTAAAAAAATGTTTGTGTTGATTGTGCTTTGGGTATATGGTGAGAAGTTACAATTGGGGTCTCCTTTCATCATCCAGAGTTTGGGGTCAGTTGGTGCATTTTTACAGGAGAAGCTGCCATTAGATGCTGAAAATCTAATTCTAGAACTGTTAAAGTAAGAGAACTGTTGTTTGTTACATTTTTTAGCAGTGGTGTCAGTATTTCGGTTTTCCATACAGCATACGAGTTGCATTACTTCAAAAAGTGCAACACCGTCATGTTCAATGGTGAAAATTTTAAAATTTGAAATATTCCAAAACTACAAGAGAAAAGTCCATAGTTACTATTGAACTGGAATAGCAAATCATATAATTATATTGACAATCTTAATGTGGCTTTGAATTTGACCTTTTAAGTTATTTTCACTATGAACTGAGCTTTGCAAATTTTCTGGCCCTTATATCTCCAAAACTGTTAGTTGACAGTTGACCTTCAACCCACTTTTCCACATGAAGTGCACTTCACATATTTACTGGCCCTGATTTCATACAAAAGCAGATGTATCCATAGCTACCATTTAGCTTGAGTGAGCTTGAATGTTACCTGTTGTGCATAATTAAATTTTGGTATTGGTTTTGCTGTGAAGTAATTTGCAATATTGCATCAAAATCAGCAAAGTAACCTTTTGTGCATCATTATTTTTCTGCTTTTTGTCTGTGCGTTTGACAGCTTTGCTGCCTTGTTAATCAAGGAGTTTTAGCACAAACTCCTTGTTTTAGTATACAGGCAACGTGTGTGCCTGTACATTTTGATCAATGCCAGTGTCGGCGTTAGTGCTGTCCGAACATTTGTTCGCCCTTTAACTTCCAAACCGTATTTTTGTTTTACTTCCAATTGTACGGATAATTTTCGTATGGTGGAAAGAAAGACTAGGTTCGATAATCAGTCAAATAGGATTTTTTTCGAAAGTTGTTGATATAATTTTTTCTGCGTCGTTCACTTTCTAAGTGCCAACACGTATTTGTTTTACTTAAAAAAAAAACAACGTTGAAACTTCATTTAGTAAAAAGGAAGGTCATGCTCGAAAATCAGCAAAATCGGAATTTTATTTACGAAATTGAATTTCTTTTTCGCATATTTTGCGACGTTTGCCCATAAAGGCCCAATTGTGTTTTCATATCCGTCTTGCTGGGAGACTTTGTTTGGTGAAAAGGCAAGTTGGTTCGAATTTCAGCATTATTGTTACAAAATTAATGTTATAATGCTCTCTCTCTCTCTCTCTCTCTCTCTATATATATATATATATAAAACAACAGATTGGATTAAATATGAGGGTTTGCCCCATGTTAAAATTAAATCCAAATGGCATTTCATTTTCATTTTGATGTATAAGTAACCTGTTTAAATTATGAAATAATGCGTGGCCGAAGGGGGCAGATCCTCTTGAAAAATAATATTTTCGTAGTGTTAGGAATTTGTTTTCTCCACCTCTATTAGAAGTCTTAAGTTGCCTTAAGTCAGCTTCTTCATGAGTACCACAAGTAGCACAAATATCCTGGTTGCACGTACACTATGATGTAGACTTTAAGACGGACTTTCTATAGTGCGCCCTTCTCCGCTCAAAAAAAAAAATATATATATATATATATTTTGAATGTCTGGTTCGTCTTAGTTAAGAACAGAAAAAAAAGACAAAGCTGATCACTGCATTGCTCCGTTTATTTTATTTAGTGATATCTGTATGCCACTGATCTAATTAATAAAATTGATTATATCCATCGACGTGACAATGGACTCAATATCGATCAGATTAAACATGAATAGATGTATGGACACACAAATTTTTGTTACTTGTGTTTAGTCAGAACAACCGATTTAATAACATAAGTTAATGGACTAAAGTTATTTGCAAAGGTACAAATGCAAATCGATGTCCTTTTCTTTGAAAACGATATTGCAAGCATACAGTAGAGAGAATAACACCATGGTCATACAACAAAAGGAGCAAACAAGCGCAGATGGCTTATGTATGCTTTGAATAATTTACGAACGTAAATCTTTAGTAATTCCAATCTTCAGCTTGTTTTTACATAGGCCAAACATGTGCATCAATGCTTTATGCAAATAATATACGCACGTTCGTAAGTGCAATCCTTAGTTTGCCTTTAGGACTCATTTTGATATAGTACATGTAATGGAACCTTACACTGTCTGTTTATTGCCTTGTAATGGTGACAGATCCATGCCCGTTATGAGCCTTGCTAGTTCCAGTGGTGTTCGAGCCCGAATTATAGGAGCCCCCTCCGCCCCCGCAGGAATTGCTGTTGTTATCCCCACTCGCTCCCCCAGAGTACCCTCCCCCTCCTCCTGCTCCTCCGCCATTGCCGTAAGCCCCTCCGCCACCACCAAACCCGCCATCTGCATTGTAGTTTGCTGAGCCGTAATATTTAGATCTTCCTCCCACTCCTCCATTAACAAAAGCTTTCCCGCCCTCGCCCCCTGTACCGCTACCTCCATACTGGGAACTGCTGCGTCCGTCGGTTAACAGGCCACCTCCGCCGCCCCCAGAGTTACTGCTGTCTGCTGTGGACGCTCCTTGTCCATTGGAGCCGCCTGGCCAAGCCGAGCCGCCGTAGCCGTTGTTGCCGGTGGTGCTCGTGGTCCCGCCGCACGTGTCGTATGCCGCACTGGGGGTTTCCACACCTCCTCCACCGCCAGCAATAATTAAAGGAGTGTCATCAGCCCGCGTTACAAATGTACCGCCGCCTCCACCAGTTGAAGAATAAGTATTTACAGGACCCATCTGTCCGACTAAAATCTTCAACTCGTCACCTAAGGATTACGAAGCATGAGCAAATTTACAATTTTGTATTGATACTTTTCTAATCACTGTTTATTCACACAATTTATCAGAAATTGCGTGTTTTTTTAAACACATGCAAGATAGGAAGGAACCGCTAAATCCATTTGCTGCTATTTCGAATTTATACCGGAAGTTTTGAGCCTCTAAATACCCAAACATTACACACACACACACACACAGAGAGAGAGAGAGAGAGAGAGAGAGAGAACTCATAGGAGCGGACATACAGATGCACGGACCGAGCGTTTTACCTGCATTTAAACTGAATGTCCCTGCGACCACGGCCCCTAGGGCGCGATGTTGGCAGTTATTTTGATTCTGGTCACAGCCTCCTGCGGCACCTAAAATAACGATCACTGACTTTACTTTTGGTGTTGTAAGGCATAAATTAACTGATTATGATATTGATAGGCTATGTACATATCTTGACTGTGTGTGTGTGTGTGTGTGTGTGTGTGTGTGTGTGTGTACAAGGGGAGAGAATAAATCTTGCCAGACCCTAACAAAACCATCTATTTTCAAGATGCTGAAACGAAGACCACCATTTTTCCATGAAATCTAGCACTTTAGGGCACCTACCTTTCACTTCGATCCTGTAGTTGCCTGTCATGGGTACAGTGAAAAACTGGATACCATTGATTAAGGTCACCATTCCCTCGTGGTCCTGGCCATCATAGTGAGAACCTATGGAAGTGGGCCCAGTTCTCCCTGTGGCGCCAAGATTGGTAAATGTCGCCGTGTTGAAAGCTGAAAGTGAGTTGAAAGGAGTTATTGAACTATTTCGTCATTTACAGTTTGACGGATCGCATTTGGATACAGAATCATTTTGTTCAGTCGATCACAGGAATAACGATTAACTATGGCTGTATTCCCAGACCTTTTAGATCGATCTATCCCCGCGGGGAGTCTCACTAGATTACTGTCAGATAAACCGGCTTAAATGTCCGTCCCGCCTACTACAAGCTGTAAGAGGGTAATTAACTTTCGTGTCCGCTCGGCTGACAGCTATTTAGCGTGAACCCCCAGGGAGTTAGGTCGATCTAAAGTAGATCGATCTAATCTCTGGAAATGGGGTCATAGCATTAGTAGTTAATACTCAGGGGCGGATTTAGGCCGTCTTCTGGGTCTTCCGGAAGACGGTCAGATTTTCAAGTTTACATTGACGGGTATCTAATTTTTTCTGTTGGAAGACGGTCAAAAATAGAGGATGGATCAACAGAGATAATTGGGAAGACTCTCAGAAAATATCTCTAGATCCGCCCCTGAATACTTATGGTTATAAAATAAACTCAGAATATAAATCTGTTTTCGTTAATCTGAGGTCTGATATAATATTGACAGAAGTCATCACCAAATATAAAAGGTAACTGGCTGATAACATCACCGATTATTTTTAACGGCTAAAAAAGGGAAATCCGTAAAATATGTGTCAATTTTTGTTATCTTAAAGGACAATCACTTTTCTGGGATCTGCAGGTCAACATATCGACTTTAGCCAGTCCTTAATTGTATACTTTAAAAAATAACTCGTGATTTAAATCGATCAGGTTGCACGTCTGACAACACTAATGCATATCAAAAAGTATTCAGCATAATGTAGTTTACCATGGCGATGGCATTGGCGTTCGACATTGACAGTAAGGACAGTAGGTCCGATGAATAAGAGGAGCTGCATTTTTCCAGCTGCAGAAAGACTTACGTATCTGGCACGTTCTACCATCCGAGCTGAGCAGCTTATCCCCAGTACACTCACACTTGTAACCGCCCCACGTGTTGATGCACGTCTCTTCACAGTCATGAGAACCGCTCGTACACTCATCCTTGTCTGCCATAATTTTAAAAATAAATATTTGTTATTGATATAAATTTTGTAGATAAAAAACGTCCAGTTCTTTGATTTAATTATGAGCATACAAATATATTACATAATGTAGGTATATTAGTCTAATGATTTCCCAACCAGTAAGAAAATAGTCTTACCCAGTAATAACCGACACAATCCGCCGTTGGGGATATACTTTGCAGAAGTGCAAGTAAATCCTTCGTTTCCCTTAGGAGTAAATTTGTTACACTCTGCAAAACATTCTCCGATGCTCATGGGGGCCTCGTGAAACACTGCGGAGAGGTTAGCATACTGGGAGTACCCGGCACCATCCACTACGACACCTGAAGACATAAGCGATGGGCTATAAACTCGATAAAAACAATTCCATTTGTTGCAAACCAAGTTATCTCTGAAGCTCAGGGTGCTTGAACACAGACTGTACACCAGAAAAAAAACCATCAGATAGAGATTTGATCTGCATAAAAAGTTTTAACCACAACTGACGTGTCATTGACAGTTCTACGAAAGCAGTTTTATGCCTATCCCTACACGTTGCTTGAACATTCTCGTGTATGGAATTCAACAATAAACGTAATACAAGACATGTATTCCCATGTCCGGGTAATACCAAAGACCATAAAAAAACGGTACCCGATGCCTCCTAGCTAAGCACTCAGCACATGAAGGATGTAGCAAAGTTATATGGTGATGATGGCCTGAGAGCTTTAAAACGGGTGAGGAAATGGCCTGTAAAATGTCTGTAAACACTAAGTGCCCAGTAAAGTACATGTAGTATTATTATTATTGTTAATTTGAGCATCACATATACCGGTGCTTGGGTGAAATGGGTGAAATATATGAAGTGTAGAAAAGCCAGCAACTAGCAGATTTTAACCAAAGCTTTACAATGTACAGTATGAGTTGTAATAATTACTGCATAAATCATAATTAATATCATTACAAACATCAGAAACATGGGATCACATCGGATACCAATTGTTAAAATAATCGACAAAAATGTTGATTGAACCATTTTGACAGAGTGACGTGTCACCAACCTTCTAAGATATTATTTATTAATGAATCATTTTTTTAAGATAAAAATACAAAATTACATAGTATTGCATGTCGTTAAAACATGAATATAAAAAATAACTCATCAGAAAGCCTTTTAAGTAGTCCCTCAAGCATGTACCATGAATAACTGGAATGAGGCAACTGACACATGATCCAAAATATAATTTACTATTCTGAATGTTCTAAAACATCGTTGCATCTCCAAAAACAAAAAATGAAGTGCATGATGGAAGAAAAGATAACAACAAATGGATTTTGGCCGCGTTTTCATATTTTATGATACGGTTGCACGGAAACCATCAACTTTCACCCGCAACTTGACTGAAGTAAAGGTGTTATTTGTCCAAGCACGCAAAAACCAAAAATTGTGCGGTGGATTAGCAAAACCAAATGTAAAATAAAAAATAACGAAAAAGTGTCTTTGGTCATGAAGTAGACCTTTCCACTCACTTGCTCTTACTTACCTGCCAAACAAACGGCAATAACGGCCAAGCGTAGTGAATCCATTAGAAAGATTTTTTCAGATCTGCAAAACTCTCAATGCTTCTAACATCGCCACTGCTTTAGCAAAAGTATATAATTTAATCTGTGGCAGTAATTATAGAAATTGTAAACAATGGCAGTAGAAATGATCAAATCGACCCAATGAAATCCCATCATTTTCATTGATCGAACAACCTATATTGGAAGTAGGATGATGGATGGATACTTATTAATTATTTATGTCAAAATCGACCCTGAATTGTATTAGATTATTCAAATTCACAATGTGCTTTTCAGATTAAATCGTTAGAATAAACGTGAGCATGTACTGTGTAGCGCAATAGATATTCAGTTGATTGACCTTTTGTTTAGTAACCAAGGATACGTGACAAATCCGAACAGGTTAGGGTTAATAAGCTTGGCGTAAGAGGGTTAACCTTTTAGACATTTGCCCCGGGCGCCTGGACTGAAGTCGTACTGTATCACTCATTCTCAATATATGAACATGTAGGTTCATTTGAAGAAAAAAAAAAAAGAAAGTGAAAAATGAAGTTAAAGATATTTTCGCGGATGCTACTTTTATTACATCTCTGGTGACAGAAAGTGATAAATCTAGCTTTTGTGCAAATCATGGAAAATTTTTGAAATGCATTGCTAGTATGTGAAAATTTTCGTAGCAAATGTTTCAGTTCTTTCAGTAACGAAAGTTTTAAAAATGATAACCCTTTTGGATAATTTGCATGTTGTTTATACTAGCAAAAATTAGACTGCGCTAAAAGGGGATTAAGCCCTATGAGATGCACGTTTATTTTATTGACAAATTTTGTCCTCAACCTCAAGTATATTTTTTCATAATGCCTGGTAACGAAGGTTTTGCAAATTACTTTCTAAGAAAATGCAGTTTTGCCGTGTTTCGTGTAACTGTACTATATCGTCTATCTAATCATGGATGTAACTGAATTGAATATTTTATTAATGGCTAAAATATTACAATAACATCAAACAACTAAAAATGACGACCTGCGTCATAAGTCGTAACGAAGTTTTTTTTTCGATTTTTAAAAATCTGGCGACACCGCAAAAGTAGACCCAAGCTATTTACCGAGTTAATTAAAATGAACATTCTAGACATTTTCTGAAACATTAGGTATCATACTAGCTTCCTGACAAGTTGCACATCGTTCTTCTTTGGTAAAAAGAAACTAGATCGATTGGAGAATAGGAGATGGTGCTGCGAGTCTGTCTGTCTGTCTGATTTTTGTGTGAAAACAGATAAATCTAATAATGATTATATTTATTAAGTTGCTTGACTAATTAAAGTTAAGTTCCACTTGGGCAAACAATTCTTCCGCTTGTTTGCTTTTCATAATTTTTTAAAAATTTTTGAATAAGTGAGTATACGATTTTCCGTGCGAAATTTTTCAATTTCAACAACATGACCTTGAGGTCACTTAAGGAAAATCCATTGTCGATTGAAAAGTAATCGTAAGGGCCCGTTTCAGTCTCAGGGCAGTTGTCGTACGCCTTCCGTGCGGCTTCCTTGAATATCGATACGTTATCGGTACCGCCCCCTACGATTGACCCATGTGAAGATAACGCACTTCAGATTCATGCAATCACTAGCTTAAAAATAGCTTTACTGTTGTTGATCCCTCTAAAAAATCAAAGGTTGAAGTGAAAGAGACTAACAACAGATTGACAAAATCGTAGAGGCTATTCTGATACCGTGAATCCGTAGGCCTACGATAAGGCCTACGTACAGTTCGATATCACAGGGCCACTACCGGCCTCTGTACAAACGCCACACGAAAAGAGATTTATGAGAGTATACGAGCAACATCTCATGGCAAATGTAATCTATGCTTTACTTGTGCAAAACAGTGAGTAACGGGTTTTCTATTAATTAGCATGTTCAACGCTAAATCACACATAAAAACAACGCGCGCCATATATTTCTCCTTCCCCGACAAACACATGCACACACACAAAGAAGACACGCCTCGGTTTTTTTAGGAAATATATTAACAGATGGCATGATCACCGATTTTTGTCTCAACAGTGCTGATATAATGATAACAGCTTATTTATTTTTTGCGCATCCAACATTTCCAAAATAGAATAGTCTATATTAGTCATTGTGATAGGTGTCTGAGGGATGCATTGTGTTAAAGTGGTGCTGTAAAGTAGGTCATGTGACATTTGTATAAACAAGATGGTGGACCGACCCTCCCCCCATTCATCAGGTTGTTGAACTTATTGAGCTGTATTTTTAGGTAAGTGATATCGGAATGCAAAAGAATAACCGGTTCAGTAGTAAAATTCTCATGGGCCATTTCTGAAGTACTTAGCTAGAATTTTTATGTACCTCTCCTGGAAACTGAGTTTTTGTTTCACAATTTTGAATGAGTGTCATTGATTCAAAAATAATGTATTCGTACAAATTAATGGTCGTTCATGTTCCATATGCGTGAAAGCTACTTGTAGCTTTTTATCCATTATAGACAGCATGCACGACAGCATTTATATATTATAATATATTTGTAAGGAGTTGAAGTATGAAAAGGTGTGCTCGCAGAAATAGTTCTACTCCACATGCTCGGCTGTCTCCTCGATTTGTCAGAGAAGCTACTGTAGAAACCACATAAAACGACATAAAAGTACCACACTTTAATATACCCCAGTTGTTTCTTAGTTTTGCTGAAAACATTTGTGTCCTTATGTAAAAGGTATTATGTTACTGTTACTACTACAGATTTTAGATGAGAGTGCATCACCAGCCCTGTTGATTTAGGTACATGTACATGTGTACTGAGTACATATAAATTCAATTTACAAGGTGGACCAAATCTACAGTACTATTCTGCCTCAGAGTACTATCAATTGGCTTGATTTAATAAATAATGCAGTTTAAATAACACCATATGAGACTTTATCAGTATTGATGATATTCTCTCTGACTATTGATAACCTGTTTTCATTCATGGTATTGTCTGCCATAATCTGGTACCTGGTATATGTTTGTTCTTGTCAGAGAAAATGGTGATAGGTGAAGCTGGCATAGAATGATAGATGGGGAAGATTTTGACATATGGCTGCTTTATTGTTTGTAAGACATGTAGTGCTCAGTCAAATTAGGCATGACTACTAGTATTTTGATAGAAGTTGACTTGCTGTATCAATTTAAGGAGGTAGACTGCACTGTTGTATAAGGTTCTGCTCACTTATTCATATCATTGATAATTCCTTTTAAAAGTTTGATAAAATTCTGTGCAATAATAAAAATAATAATAATCATTGCCATTCAAATGGTAAAGGTATACATATTTAGCTGCAGATTTATTTGCCAGAAATATTTTATCTTAAGTCTGTATATATACATGTACACATGGACGATATTGTACTTCTTTAAAAAAAATATCACAAGCAGTTCCTTACCATCCTAAAAGGTAATACATGGACTTTGTGCCCAGTGGTATCTTTATATGGCTCTAATGGGTTGGTATCAGGCTTTGTCCCTGTTTAGTTTACTGTTGTGGAGATAAGAATGCTGTGAAGGAAACATTTGCATACATATCTGAAATTACAAGTGCAGGGGGCGGATCAGGGGAGAGATTACCAGTAGGGTGGAGGATGGTACAAATGACTTATATATTTTGTCATTATAAGAAGTAGTCAAGACATTTGTCGTGCAAGATCCATTCATTGGAAAGATACCGAAAAGTACAAGTAGTTAGTAAGTGCCAAAAGATTTGTGTACGTTTTTATTTAGGAATAGCTTAGGTTTTGCAAATTACTTCATTGGACCAATCTTTGACCCTGTCATGTGTTTCAGCTCAGTGGACTCTGGAGTAGAAACTGGATCATGCTAGTCTAAGAGATGGCAGTATGAAGCAGTAGTTTTCTTTTGCAACCCTTTGCTTTATTTTTCTTATAGTTGTACACATCAGCTGACCATGTCCAGTACCCCAGAGCCTACCCC
This sequence comes from Lingula anatina, assembly GCF_051362555.1. Lineage (NCBI taxonomy): Eukaryota > Metazoa > Brachiopoda > Lingulata > Lingulida > Lingulidae > Lingula > Lingula anatina. Next base: position 60,087,377 of record NC_141767.1, read on the forward strand.
TGGGGACACCCTTCCAGCAACCACAGAGACCCCACCTTCCTCACAGTCCAATACACCAGTTAAAGGGCAGAAAACAGTCAAGAAAGGTATGTAAATACTCTGGAGTAAAATTTTAACGGGGATGATGTTATAAGAGTTTCTGTATTGTTTTCTTCATCCATATCCTTCTTTGGGCAATACAATGGTTTATTGACAGTATAAAGTGATAAATGGGCAAATACTGTTGAACATATTAAATTTGTTATTTAATATATATATATATATATATATATATATATATATTTATAATCAGAAATTTTGTGCTGTTCCATCCTGGTGTATACTTATCCTTACTATATTGAGTTGTTGTTTTTTTTTACATTATTTTTTTCCTTTTGCAGACAAAAATGACCCTGCCCGGTTTGAAGGCGAAGGTGTTAATTTCAAAGCAAAGTTGATAGGTATTGATGATGTCCCTGATGCTAGGGGAGACAAAATGTGCCAAGAAACTGTCCAGAAACTCAAGATGGCCATTAGGACTGCTAAAGAACACAAGCAAAGGATTATTCTCAACATATCAGTGGATGGAATGAAGATTATTGATGAAAAAACAGGGGTACTCTTATTTAATATTTCTTAGGCAAACCTTAAAAAATTCGATAACTTTTAAAAACTTTTGTCAAATTTTAGAAGTAGAATTTACAAGTATTTAATTGTCTGGGTGAACACAGCATTTTAGTTCTTGTCCAAGGCTGCTTAGAATAGTTAGATAAAAAATGTACCCAATTAATGCTAGTATGATTTCACCACGTTGCTTAGGGCTGTATGAAGTTGTGCTGATAAGTTTATTTGTTCTGTTTAATTGTGTGTATTTTTGATAAGTTAAGATTTTTAAAATCTTTTAGACAGGTAAAAATACCTGATTTTTAGTACCCCAGTTTTCCCTAGATGAAAAATAGTTTTATACATCATTAAGTGTTTTCGGTAATATCTCAGTGATTGTATTTATTATCTGTTCCTTTTATGCTCATTGTTATTGTATGCAGGAAATCTCATCTTCACTCTAATGTACCAGTGTTCAAAATATGCTATTTGGTCACCTTGGTCAGTGTCACCTAGACATGAACTGGTTTAAGTGTAATTACCTCTCTGTATACACTTGTATCTGTACATATACTTGCAGGCAGTAAACCATACCCACCCAGTACACAGGATCTCCTTCATATCCAGGGACGTCACAGATGCCAGGGCATTTGGATACATCTTTGGACCTGGAGATGGGAAACACAAATTCTTTGGCATCAAAACTGCTCAGAATGTGAGTTAATAGATGCAGAACTGCTTTTTTATGTACAGACACAGATGTGTCTGTACATATAGCCATCATCTGCGTCTGTCGTCGCCGTCGTCGCCGTCGCCGTGCACTTTTACCGATAACACGATAAGTGGAAAACCATTTTACCTTTTGACTTGAAACTTACAGAACTGATGAATGTTCATAATACGCAGGTCAAGTTCGAAAATCAGCATGATCGGGTCACTTTTAGGGAATTTATGCTGTTTTTTCACTTTTTTCAGCATATATGAAGCACCGATAACACGATAAGTGGAAAACCATTTTACCTTTTGACTTGAAACTTACAGAACTGATGAATATTCATAATACGCAGGTCAAGTTCGAAAACCAGCATGATCGGGTCACTTTTAGGTAATTTATGCTGTTTTTTCACTTTTTTCAGCATATATGCAGCACCGATAACACGATAAGTGGAAAACCATTTTACCTTTTGACTTGAAACTTACAGAACTGATGAATATTCATAATACGCAGGTCAAGTTCGAAAATCAGCATGATTGGGCCATTTTGAGGGAATTTATGTTGTTTTTTCACTATTTTCAATATAAATGCAACACTGATAACACAATATAAGAAAAACGGTTTGGCCAATTGTAATTATACTCACAGGAGTGGTCAATCTTACTAAAACGCAGGTTGAGTTCGAAAATCAGCATAATCGGGCCATTATATTAGAAGTTATACTGTTTTTTTCACATTTCCTCAGATTCAATTATTAGGCATGTTAACAGTCTCATTATTTAACTAATAAGATGCCTAAAAGTGTTTGTTTGATATTTCCTGCATCTTTACAACATTGTTAGTTGATTATGTAAAAAACATGGTAAACTTGTTATCATGTATTGTGTAATAAAGTGTCAAAAATGGAAATAAACTCATATCATTGCAGTTTGTCAGATTCAATCATCCACTATGTTCAGAATCTCAGAATGGAGGAAATTAGACATTTAACACTGTTCTATTGATACTTTTCCCATCTCATCAATTTTCTTAGTTGGTCATATGAAAATGGCAGTAAAATGTTTATTTTGTTTTATGTTAAAAAAGTTAAAAATGGAAATAAACCCATTTCAGAACAGTGCTGTCTTGTTTACATTTTGGCATTTTCAAGGCGTGACTTTGAAGTTCCATGGGCCTGAAGACCTTTGCTAGTCACATTTTCTGAATATCTGTGATACAAATATTTTATAATTAAAAATTGATGGTCATTAAGCTGTTAAACATTATGTAATATTGCATCAAAATTTGAAGAAACTCCTATTTTGGGCACTGCTTCCATGATGACCATTTAAGGAAAATCATGTCACTTACTGTTCTCAGACTTACAGGAAACAAACATGGGACTAAAATACAGCTTCAGTAGGCAATGCAGTCTGTTTGGTATTTTTTTTTTTTTTTGGCAGTTAAACAGTTTTTTGTGAAAATTTAATTTTTCACATATTGGCATTTGCAAGGTGTGACTTTAAAGTTCCATGATCTTGAAGACTTTTGCTTGTCACATTTTCTGAATGTCCATGTTACTAATATTTTATTTATAACATTTGATTGTCATTATGCTGTTAAATATTATGTAATGTTGCATCAAAATTTGAAGAAACCCCTATTTTGGGCACTGCTCCTATGATGACCATTTAAGGGAAATCATGTCACTTACTGTTCTCAGACTTACAGGAAAGATACATGGGTCTAACATACAGCTTCAATAGGCAACGCAGTCTGTTTGGTAAATTTTTCTGGCAATTTAACAGTTTTTTGTGAAAATTTAATTTTTCACTTATTTGCATCTTTATTTTCTGTTCTTTGTCTGTACATTTGACAGCTTTGCTGCCTTGTTTATACTTCATTAGGCACCCCTTTTATAGTAGCCATTATTTTTTGGACTGCTCATACATTTGCCTCATGAAATGAGAACAAATTTTCTATATTTACTGTACTGTAGATGGCTAGAATTTGTATATTTATTGTTGAAGAAGCATTTTGAGAAAGCATGGCCTTTGTGGTTACTTAATGTAAAACTTTATTTTCAATGTAACAATTTTAAAATTATCTGTTCATAAAATAATATATAGAATGAAGGTTTGTGTCCCCACAAAAAAAGGATATTGTTTGACTTAACTGCACTGTACAATTTTAGGCAGAAGGGGTTGTCCTGGCCTTGAGAGACTTGTTCCAGTATGTCTTTGAGATGAAGAAAAAGGAAGTAGCAGAAGCTAAAAAACAACAGGAAGAACAACAACAAACAACAGAAAATCAGGAGAGCACATATCAGGTACGTCTTCAAAGATTTTTAAGCCATTTGGACCAATTGGTTTTCCCCAATGCTAACTTATGAATGTATATATACAATTATGTACATGCAGTTCAGGGTTACGACAAACATGTTAGTAATATGACCCTTTATCAAGTAAGTAAATACAATGCCTTTTTTTGCATCTGCAATATGCTAGCTCTGTGTACTGTTACCATGAAAATTGTAAACTCTTCCTCAGGTCCCCACCAACAATGGTCCAGTATCAGCAGCTGAAGGAGAGAGTGCATATGCTGTAAGTTTTTAACATATCTGAGGGATTCTCTCCTATATTTTGTACTGAAAACAAATTGTTATGTCAAAATAAATACACTAAATGTGGATTGGGCCAAATAGCATTAATAATACAAATAAGTGGGTAGCTTGCAGCATACAGTATTAAAAGATATTAATGTGAGGCCCATAGCATACTCTTGTTACTAAGATTATCATGTACTGTTGGGAATAAACTTGGATGACATAAGGTTAGCTTTAGATCTGTAAATAATGTGTTCAACTGCAGTACTGCCATCTTTGTCTAAGCAACAAAACTGATATATTGCTAGGTCCCCCAGAACAATGCACCTGTAGTAGCCCCCAAGCAAGAGGAGAGCAGCAGTTCAACTGGAAATCTATTGAACCTGGAGACAGAACTGGAAACTTTACAACAGGGAATCAAGCAGATTGATGCCTTTAACCATGACTTCTGGACCAGCACTGAAGGCAGTCTTGGGTCAGGAAAATCTGCACCAGACCCATTTGTTGTGAACAGAACACCTGCCTGGGGAACAGCACAGATGACAGCTACGGGAGCCCCTGGTGGAGCATGGGGACAACCCACACCAAATGCTCAAATGAATTTTCAAGCAAACTTCCAACAGCAAATGCCGGTAATGTATCAACAAGTTTGGCAGACCTGTAATTTAGCTTAGTTATGAAGAATAACTCACTGAGACATCAGGATATAGATGCTTGATTGCACTCTCATCTCCAGTTGCACTGGCCACATACATCAAACAGTACAGAAAGGATTACATAAATGATGGCTGCCATATCAAACCACCTTCCTTAAGTTAGGACTTGAAATGCCAGAATGACATGTGTTATACTTTGATATCTGTACTTACTTATACTGGATTATTAAAAATAGTGTGGTTTTTGAAAATAGTTGAGGCCTTTGAAAGGTTTTTTGTTTGTTTGTTTGTTTTAAAGACTATAAATGATATTTTAATGAAAATGCATTGACTGTATTCACAAATTGGTCCAATATATTGCATATGAAAATTGTGTTTTGACTAGGCGCAGCCAGGAATGCAACAACAGTTTGGTACCCCATTTGGAGCCCCTGCTGCATTTAATAATGTAAGTATCTTCCCTCCCTCCCTTCCTTGGTTGATTATTGCCATGTATTTTTCAGCAATTCACTGCTCCTCCTTTGTCAAAAATGCTTAAACTAATGAAATATACTATATTTGGTCATAATTCAGTTTCATTTCAAATCTGGTCAATCTGTTATAATCAAGATTTGTAAATGTCTTATATGTGTTTTCTTTGTTATTCTAGCCAGCACCTACAGGGCTTCCCAAGGCTACAGACCCTTTCAATGACCCCTTCTTCCAGTCCAAACCAGCCCCCTCTCAAGCACCAAAACCACAGTTTAACTCACCCTTCAGTGCTTCCAACATGTCAGGAATGGGATTTAATCAGCCTGCATTTGGCGCACCTCCATCACAACCACCCCCTGCAGCTTCCAAGCCAGATCCTTTCAGGGATGATCCATTCTTTAATCCCCCTGTAGTGACATCTGCGGCCCCTGCTCCTGACATTGTACCCCAGGGAGATGACAGATACCATGGATTGGATGCCTCTCTGTTCACCACAGCTAATCCTGAACCTGCTGTTCCTACACCTTCCATGGATCCTTTCACGGGCGACTCCCCCCTGGTGCCAACTCAGATTCCAGGGAGCAACCCCAATGAAATACAATCAGTGCCAAGCAACACAAAAAAGAGCATGTTTGAAGATTTGGACATTTTAGGCAAAAAAACATCATCATTTGTTCCAGCTTCTCAACTCTTCAAGGCTGCTGAGCCACCAAAGAAAAGTTTGAATGAATTGAAAAGTATTCCTCAAGGTAGTTCTATTAGTTCAAGTTCAAATAGTGATACCATAGATCCATTTTCTGTAGATTTTGCACCACCAACTGTAACCTCTGCACAGCATACCTTTGCTTCTGATTCAGATAGCATGAGCACTGCTTTAAGCTTCGGTCCCTCTCCCCCTGTCCCCAAACCAAGGTCACTTCCAACACAAAAGGCACAGAAAACAGAAGTCAGTTTTGATGATGATTTTGGTTTGCCCTCTCCAGATGCACCCCCACCCCCTCTGCCCAGACAGGGTACTATAGACATAGATGAGGCCCCAGCACCTCCCCCACGCCCCTCTCAGAGCTCAGCTGCACCATCTGCTTTACCCCGCTTGCCAGCCCCACCTGTGCCAAAACCTAGACAATCACTACTCAGCAGTGACTCCACTAGTGCAAGTGGCTCCCCTGGTGTCAAGCAAAATGGTGTCCAAGCTGGTCAGCTCAGTGGTGGGGCTGTGGACCCTTTTCATGGTCCAGTGTCCAGTGGTGGGGTCAGTAGTGGTGCTAGTCAGCCATTTGGGAACTCATTCAATGATGATTACTTCTCCTTACCTGCAGTCCCCAGTGGGCAGGTGAGTGGACAGGTAGGTACATGTACAGATCAACTGCACTAATTACAAGAGGCTGCATTTCATAATAACTGCACTACTCAATGCATGTAAGACTAAAATTAATAATTTCATCAAGTATTTGTTATCAACAATCCCCATGTGATTCTGTTATAAACACTTGTATTTACAAATCAATAAAAAAACTATTCAAGGATACAAGGATACTTTCTTAAAATGTCTGTTTAAATTTTTTGATTTTCTCATTTACCTTACATAAGCATGTACTATCATTAAATGTTTGAATAACATTTTCCCACAAACAATGTAATATATAATATCTGATTTTTCTTACATAAAGTAAAACATTCTTTTTGAGAGTGATCAACACATGGTAATTCTACTTCAGGGAGCCAGTGATCCTTTTGGATTTGGAAATTTTGGTGAACAAATTCAGGTAATAATTTGGTTTAAAATTTTAATATTGTTGCTATTCAAATATACAAGCATTATAACAGTGTTTTCATGACTCCTTTAGACTGAAATTGACAGTTCTTCTTTCATCTTAAAAATTACAAGGTATTGAAAAAATCTGTCAGATTCTGAGATTGATGTGATTTGGTTAAGGCATGGGAAATGCATTTAGATGATTTTAAAATATGTATACATGTCAGGGCTCAATATATCTACAGGAGTAATTTGCCTGGCTGATTTCTGCTGTCAGCTTTCTTTGTATTCAAACCTGCAAGGCGTAGAGGCATTGATTTTGGAGTGGGACAAGCAACTTTCCAGATCTACTTGCCTGATGGAGCTAGTTTCTGAAATAAGTTTGTCTAGCCCTGATACATTATCACATAGTGCATAATAATTGCATAAATTGAAGGTTTTGCTTTATTTTAGGAACCAATATATGCAACAGTGAACAAACCAAAGAAGCCTACATGAAACTTGGCAGACTGGAGACCCCAACCGTCCAAGTTACTTTTTATCATTTCTACCTTCTACATTCTATTTATAAGGATGAGGAGCTAATACTCTAGTTCCAGGATCAAAGTTACGTATCTATGATCAAATGAACAAATACTGAAGGCCACAGATATTGAATAACTGCATCAATGACAACCTCTGTGTTTATAGTAAATTTACTTGTTTTATTACATATCTTTGACAAAATTAGTACAATTTACTCAAACAAATTGAGGCATTAAGTATGCATTTTTGAACTGTCTCAAGGGGATCAGTGGGGTGCAAGGTGATGCGATTTAATGATTTTTATGTTAAAATGGTAAACATACCTGTCTACATTTCATTATTAAGTCTAAGGTCAATAAGAAGTGCCAAGATTGATTTTATATCATTCATAATATTACTTAATGTCTATGCCTTAGTTCAATAGGGACGCAAAGCATCTTTAATGTTGTTAATATATATTCAATTTTATATTGTTAATTGTTGGTAGTGTATAGAATGATACTGCTATATATATACAAGGCAGAATCTATTAAATGCATATGTATTGATAAAGACTGAAGTCTTTTAAGGCAAGCCATAATCTAGTAAGCTTAATTGGTTTTGAGTCCAATAAGGCCTGTATTTTTTGTGATTCAGAAATGTTTTAAATTGGTGTTTAATTTTCTGCAATGTTTGTTATACTTCTATATTATTTCTCTCTTGTTTAATGACATTGCTAGTCAATTTTATTGTTAGTCGACCTTAATTTCAGAATCTTGAAAAAAATCAAAATTACACAATTCATGCATGTGAAAATGATAATTATACACATTTTACAAGTAGGATATGACACTCTTGATTCATTCCAAAGACATGATCAGTTGCATATAAATTTAAAGATGTTAACTTATGCTCCAGTAATATGCCAAGCTAAGTATGCAGAGTCCAATCAAATAGAAAATGGAAAGAATACAATGATTTCATTCCACAACTGTAATATTATTATTGTCACAGGTACATGGTATACTGTAGATACCGTATATCTGCAGTCTGTAAAAGGAAGGTTTACAGCAACATAGTCTTTGTTACTCACACCTGCTAATACAAGTTGTGAGAACAACCAGTAAGATCAAATGTATCGAGTTTTGAACTGATGTTTTATTCATGATTTTAGCCAACTTCAATTTTGTGCCCAGAAAACACATTTCAGTGGCATGTCATCGTTATCAAAAGGTGAAAGGAAACATGGGAAGTGTGCAAAGGTTTTGTAAACATCTTTTTTGTGATTTTTGTCAGCTGAATGAGGACAAATCATTGATATTTGGCAAATTAACAGGGTCTAATTGCACCAAAGATATGAAGTGTCCCAAATAAGAAATTATCAATATTCTTGTTTTACTTTTTCTATTTTTTTTTTTTTTATATTGATTGTTAACAGCATACAGTGTGAAAATACTTGTGTATCATAACTTTTAGTGAACAGCATTCACATTCCTGTGAATGTTATTCAATTGTTGCGGACCGAGTTGCAATTATCCTTATTATTATTATGCTATAACTGTATTACTTATTCATGTTAGAACAGTTGCTATCTTGCTAACTTACAGTTAACTATAGGAATGCACAACTTGTTTTATGTTAATTTTAACTGTTTAAAGCAGTATTGTATTAAGAAAAAATGTTTAGTTGAAATTATAATCCATCAAATATTACATTGAAAATCGGCATATAGTCTAGTGTACAAGCTTTATTAACCGTTCAGTGATGCTTAGGCAATACATAAGTTGCATGTTCAACATTGTGTACCATCTGTAATTGAAAATATATGATCTAACATACTTTTTAATTTTTTTCTTCCCTTACTATTCTATTATCAATGTTTTCAAAATTTCAGAAACATCGTTGAAAGTTCAAACAAAGATTGTCTATAGTAGTAAAACAAGATCATGTGACACAATAGAAACAGAGTGTTCACTGAGTAACACGGGATGTAATTTTCTGTATCAAAAGGTGTTAGATCATCTTTCTTTCAAATACTGTTTTCATTTTTTTCTACAATTGCAAAATATATCAAATTGAAATATGAACTAGAGGGTGTCAAAGTGACTGCTTGCCTCTTTTTAATTTTAACTTCAGTTTTTTAAATTGCTTTGTTTTCCAATCCCATTCCTTCACATGTTATTTGCCATGTTTCCCCTTGAATCTGTTTAACTTCAAACTTGGCCTAGATAAAACAAATAATGCAAAAAAAGTCATTCACCCTTCTACAACAGATTAGAAATAAGATCAACCAAATACATTTGTTAAGGATGATGCTCATGTAAAACTTTCTGCTAAATTAATTTACCACACCTAATTTAAAACAATTTCCTGAATCAAAGTATTATTACTTTCTTCCTCACTCTTACCGGCTGAGGCATTTGGATAATTTTTACTTTCATTTTTGTCTTAGATGAAATAATGAATATTCGTACAAGTTTCTTTCAAATGCTATTTCTTACCTGCAACATCTGCTGAACCAAATGAATTGCTACATGTATATCTTACTCATTGTCTGCTGTGGCATTCTAGATTGCTAGATCTCTTACCCATGTCATATGTTATTACATAGTTTGATGTATCTCACATGCACGGTTTTATAAACTGCTGTCACATACATTGCTCTGTCTTACCTGTGTCATCTGCTGTGCCACATGGATTGCAGTCTCAGTGTGTAAACTTATTGGACCACACATTATCACAGATTTGCCCTTAGCAAGGGCCATAAAAATTATAAGCTAGAAATGAAAAAGTAAAATAGCATAACTTCAGACAGATTCTACTAAATAAGAAGAATAAAACTGCCGTATGTGTTAACACTTAAAGCTAGGGATAACAACTCTTTGTATGAGATTCATATTTAACAATAACTACTTTGTAAACAACTCGTAGAAATATAATAAATTCTATTTTACCACCAAAACGATGTTATTGCAATTATTGTGGAATCTGTGTTTGCCATCCATGTGACCTCTATGAGAGATGATTATAAAAAACTTTTTAGGAAAAAATAGGGGCCAACTTTGAATGTCGGAATGGATTCACTACTCATTGATAAGTACGAGAAAACTGTGGTTTACCCCAGATAATCCATTCTTTGGCCAAAATGAACAGTTGTTATCCCTTTTATTAAGTAATTCTTCCAACATGGCTAAATGACTGAATGATAAATAATATTGCCTTTTGATCTTACACACAAAAATTAACTAGGCAGCAATATCAAATATGCAAACCTGATTCAAGACTATGAATTTAGTGAAATGTTTAGTACAAAACTTAAATAGCAATCAACAAGAAATCAAAATACCTGATCTTGTAAGTACTCATCCACACATCCTCCATGTTCCAGACTAGTTAACAACATAGTTGCTGCACTTTCACCAACATCTTGAGCAGGAAGACCTAAATATATATATAAATTGTTGTTTTATTTTTGTATATATATAAATTGTTGTTTTATTTTTGTATATAAATTGTTGTTTTATTTTTGTATTATTGTTGTATTATAATCATACCTACACCAATCTTATACATAAATTTGAAATTTGTATGATGTGAAATGTGATGTGTTAAAGCATCATTAGTAAATTTCTTTATAGGCAGATCTCTGTGCAAATGTTCATGTTCATTGATATGATACCGTCAAACATGCACGCAAAACATCAAACAGTAGAGAACAGCAGAAATTAGATTTAAAACTAGTTTTGAAAAGAAAAATATTAAAAACAAGCTGTGTTATTTATCTATTATTTATTTTTTGCATTGAAAAAAGTATTGTAATCGAGATGACTACAAAGTGCATGTGCTCACAGGGGTGTAGGTGTTAGAATGAACCTCCCTTTTTGCCAGAAAAGGCCCATTTAGAATCAAAATTTGATCTAGGTTCTATGTTCTACTTCTCATCTTGGGTCGCATGAACCAGACATGAGCATAAGTTTTAGAATATCTCTGAACATCTATTGTGGGGAAAAAAACACTTATCAGCCAGCTGGGTTCCAGGGCCGCTTTAGGTCCTATAAGAATGGAGTTAAAAATCCCGGAATTCAGTGATTCTGGTAGAAAAGCTCATGTCTGCAAAGGGTAAAACAGACCCCACTTTTTCAGAAAAAGAAACCCCCTTTAAAACAGATTTTCATACTTACCTTTCTGACCTAGAGCTGATCCAGCCAGCCTGCAGCCAGTGCTTGTTTCTGCTACCAAACTACAACACCAAACATGATCAAGATATTCATTCAAGCAAATAGTAAACTTGAGGATCAGAGAGGCGATACCGCCTCCGAATATTGTACCACCAGCTGGAGTAAGCGCGATCGTATAGACCCCCCACACACACAAAAAAGGGACACCACCACCAGTCTTGTGCTTGACAAGCTGTAAAAAATGCAATCAACAAGAATTCTCAAAATATGCAAAAAAAAGTATATAACTAAAAATGGTACAATCAAAGTTCAGTTAGTAGTAAGGTAGGGTAAAGGTCAATTTCAAGGTCACAGTAAATTTCCAGTATATGACTTCCTATTCAAGTTCAATAGTAACTATGGACACATCTCTGCCAGTATTGGAGATAAAAGGGAACCAAAATTTGTAAACTTCAATTCATGATGAAAAGTAGGTCAAAGGTCAATTTCAAGGTCACACTTAGATTGTCTCTAATGACTTCTATTCAAGTTCAATAGTTACTATGGGCATATTTTTGCCAGTTTTGGAGATAAAAGGGAACCAAAATTTGCAATGTTAAGTTCATGGTAAAAAGTAGGTCAAAGGTCAATTTTAAGATCACAGTAAATTGACTTTAATGACTTCTTATTCAAGTTCAATAGTAACTATGGGCGTATCTCTGCCAGTTTTGAAAATAAAAGCATTAAAAAATTGCAAAGTTCAGTTTATGGTGTAAAGTAGGTCAAAAGTCAATTTCAAGGTCACATTTAGATTGCCAGTATATGACTTCCTATTCAAGTACAATAGTAACTACGGACCTATCTCTGCCAGTTTTGGAGATAAAAGGGAACCAAAATTTGCAAAGTTCAATTCATGATGAAAAGGGACTAAATGTTATAATTTTGGAGTTACAATAATGTGCCATAAATTTCGTACAGAAAAAATTAATTAAAATAAAGAAAAGGTCATTTTGGTCAAAAATTCTTGAAATGGGAGGTGCTCCGAAGTTCCAGATGTTCAAATTTGATGAAATTATGTCATTTTTGACCACAAGTCGCCTGCCTCGCCAAGCCTTATGTTTTATTTTTCCGGGGTTCAAAATTTATTATCCATTACCATACTGCACATTTTGCTTTCACCACCAATATGTACTTTTTGATACAGCGTAACTCGAAAACCGTATGGAATACAAAACAAGGCAGCAAAGCTGTCAAATGTACAGACAAAAAGCAGGAAATAACAAAATAGGCTACTGTCAATTCTGATACAAAAGTACATTATGTTAAACTGCAAATTCAACATCAAATTTTAATTATGCTCAACAGGTAATACCAATGTAAGTAAAATGTGTACCAAGCATAAGGCTTCAGGCCCATGGAAGTTCAAGTTCACACTTTGAAAATGTAAAACTTCCAGAAAAAGAAGTCAATTAGACTGCTTTTCCAACGTCAGGCTGCATTTTAGTCCTGTATTTCTTTTTTGAAAGTTTTGCAATCATAAGTAACATGGTTTTCTCATAATGGTCATCATGGCAGCAGCACCCAAAATTGTGTTTTCTTCTATTCTGATGCAATATTACATAATGGTTTACAGCATAATGACAATCAATTTTTAATAAGAAAATATACCTATCATGGATTTTCAGAAAATGTGACTATCATGGGTCTTCAAGCCTGTGGAACTTCAAAGTCACACAATGAAAATGCCAATATGTGAAAAATTAAATTTTCACAAAAAAATGTTTAACTGGCAGATTGCATTGCCTACTGAAGCTATATTTTAGTCCCATGTTTCTTTCCTGTAAGTTTGAGAACAGTAAGTGACATGGTTTTTCTTAAATGGTCATCATAGTAGCAGTGCCCAAAAATAGTTTTTTTTTTTCAAATTTTGATGCAATATTACATAATGTTTAACAGCATAATGACCATCAATTTCTAATAATAAAATATTAGTATCATGGATATTCAGAAAATGTGACTAGCAAAGGTCTTCTGGTCCATGGAACTTCAAAGTCACAACTTGAAAATGCCAAAATGTAAACAAGACAGCACTGTTCTGAAATGTTTTTTTCCACATTTTTAACAATTTTTAACATAAAACAAAATTAACAGTTTACTGCCATTTATATATGATCAACTAAAAAAATTGATGAGATGGGAAAAAAATCAATAGAGCAGTGTTAAATGTCCAATTTCTTCCATTCTGAGATTCTGAACATAGTGAATGATTGAATCTGACAAACTGCAATGATATGAGTTTATTTCCATTTTTGAAACTTTATTACACAATACACGATAACAAGTTTACCATCATTTTTACAAAATCAACCAACAATGTTGTAAAGATGCAGGAAATGTCAAACAAACACTTTTACGTATCTTATTAATTAAATAATGAAACTGTTAACATGCCTTAAGAATTGAATCTGAGGAAATGTGAAAAAACAGCATAACTTCTAAAATAATGGCCCGATTATGCTGATTTTCAAACTCAACCTGAGTTTTAGTAAGATTAACCACTCCTGTGAGTTTCATGACAATTGGCCTATCTGTTTTTCTTATATTGTGTTATCAGTGTTGTATATATGTTGAAAAGTGAAAAAAACAGCATAACTACTAAAATAGTGGCCCGATCATGCCGATTTTCGAACTTGACCTGCATTTTAGTAAGATTAACCACTCCTGTGAGTTTCATGACAACTGGCCTATATGTTTTTCTTATATTGTGTTAACAGTGTTGCATATATGCTGAAAAGTGAAAAAAAAAAAACAGCATAACTTCTACAATAATGCCTCGATCATGTTGATTTTCGAACTTGACCTGCGTTTTATGAATATTCATCAGCTCTGTAAATATAAAGCCAAAAAGTAAAACTGTCTTCCACTTATGGTGTTAACGATAAAAGTGCACGGCGACGGCAACATGGACGGCGACGACAGATGCAGGTGATGGCAATATGTACATAATAAAATATATGTATCGTGGATTTTCAGAAATTGTGACTAGCATGGGTCTTCAAGCTCGTGGAGGTTCTAAGTCACACCTTGAAAATGCCAATATGTGAAAAATTAAATTTTCACAAAAAACCGATTAACTGCCAGAAAGAATTACCAAACAGACTGCATTGCCTAATTAAACTGTATCTTAGTCCCATGTTTCTTTCCTGTAAGTTTGAGAACAGTAAGTGACATGGTTTTCCTTAAATGGTCATCATGGGAGCAGTGTCCAAAATAGGGGTTTCTTCAAATTTTGATGCAATATTACATAATGTTTAACAGCATAATGACCATCAATTTTTAATAATAAAATATTAGTATCATGGATATTCAGAAAATGTGACAAGCAAAGGTCTTCAGGCCCATGTAACTTCAAAGTCACACCTTGAAAATGCCAAAATGTAAACAAGACAGCACTGTCCTGAAATGTGTTTTTTTCCATTTTTAACAATTGTTTAACATATAACAAAATTAACAGTTTACTGCCATTTTTATATGATCAACTAAGAAAATTGATGACATGGGAAAAATATCAATAGAACAGTGTTTAATGTCCAATTTCCTCCATTCCGAGTTTCTGAACATAGTGAATGAATTAATCTGACAAACTGCAATGATATGAGTTTTTTTCCATTTTTGAAACTCTATTATACAATACATGATAACAAGTTTACCATCATTTTTACATAATCAACTAACAATGTTGTAAAGTTGCAGGAAATGTCAAACAAACACATTTACATATCTTATTAGTTAAATAATGAGACTGTTAACATGCCTAAGAATTGAATCTGAGGAAATGTGAAAAAACAGCATAACTTATAAAATAATGGCCCCATTATGCTGATTTTTAAACTTGACCTGCGTTTTAGTAAGATTGATTACTAATGTGAGTTTCATGACAACAGGCCTATCGGTTTTCCTTGAAATGTGTTAACAATGTTGCATATATGCTAAAAAGTGAAAAAACAGCATAACTACTAAAATAGTGGCCCGATCATGCCGATTTTCGAACTTGACCTGTGTTTAAGTAAGATTGATTACTCCTGTGAGTTTAATGACAACAGGCCTATCGGTTTTCCTTAAAATGTGTTAACAGGGTTGCATATATGCTGAAAAGTGAAAAAACAGCATAACTTCTACAATAATGGCCCGATCATGCTGATTTTCGAACTTGACCTGTGTTTTATGAATATTCATCAGCTCTGTAAATATAAAGCCAAAAAGTAAAACTGCCCTCCACTTATCGTGTTAACAAGGAAAGTGCACGGCGCCGGCATCGGCATCGGCGATGGCATCGGCGACGACAGACGCAGGTGATGGCAATATGTACAGACACTTCTGTGTCTGTACATAAAAACGGAGACCACTGCCAGTGTTGGGCTTTACATGCTCTACAAAATGCAAAAAAGAATGGGTCTCTGGCATTAACGGTTCCCGAATTAGAGACAGTTTTCAGTTTCGGTATCTTATGGCCGCTACTCCCGTGAAAATGCACCAATTGACCCCAAATTCACGGAGATGAAAGATGACCTGAAGGGTAACACTTTCCAATAATATTATTGGTTAAGTCTGTGTGGTGTCTGAATAACAGGGCAAATAATTTTTTTTTCGTAAAAAATTTCATTTTTTTGAAAATTTTGGCCCATTTGACCTTGAAATAAAGGTCAAAGGTCAAATCCAAGGGCATATTTGAAATCTACACATATGACTTTTGGAAAGCCGTCTGTAGAAATTTTTCCCATAATTCCTCCCGTGGGTAGATAATTAGCATTTAATTTTGCCATTTTTAGACAAGGGTGCATTGCAATGAGTGCCACACCTAGACCCCAATACCGACAAAGCCCAAATTTTACGTGGAACGAGTTGAGATTATAGGTGACCTAAATCGAAGAGATGGGTAGGGAGGCCCTTACCGTCTAGGAGGAGAAGCGGTAACGGTAGCCATCCGGCGGAGCCGGCGGAACGATCCGGACGGGACTAAAACCATGTGTACCGCCAGCGCTAACGCTGGTGGTACAATTACTACCTTCTTTACAGAAACACTTTAAAATTTAATAAGTTCCTAATATTTCATTGTAGTTATCAACTTTCTAGCTTTCTTCAGTGAAAAAAAAATGTTGAGTTAAATCAAAAATGGAACTTGCAAGAAAAATTTATCAAAAAACACCCTTTTGTCTATGTCTCTCATACATGACTCCAGTTCCTGTTCCCACTGCATGATCCTGTGGTTCCTTCACCACCTCAATCTGTATAGGTATCTGTCCTAACCTTCCCTCTATCATCTTCCTGGCTACACTGGCCATGGTTTTAGCAACCTGAATATACATTGCCAATTATTAGTGTAGCTTTATCTATTTTAAACTTAATCATTATATTTTATTTAACTTTCAAACAAAAAAAGGATATGGCTTCTAAATCATTGATTAACACATATTTTTGCAATTTAAATCATCTGAATGAAATTCACCTATGTATTTTGTATGTTAAATCACAGAAGTAAAGATATACTTCCACGGTTAAATCAAAATGTAAACTTTACATAAAAGGATGTTGATTAGTGCAAAGAAGACTCTCTGAGAAACTTTAAAAAATACTGACAACCCCTTCATCAACTTTCCTGATAGATTTCCTGGTATTCCCTACATGTAAGTTGATTTGTTCAACTTACTGACGGCACCTACCTCAGTAATAAAGGTCACCCTACAGGCCTGTAGCCGGCAATTTCAAAAGGGGGTTCTTTTTCTGAAAAAGTGGACCTTTTACCATGAAACCTTTATGTACCTAGATAAAATCTTTAACCAAGAGGGGACCTTTTCCTAGCAAAAGGGGGGGGGGGGGGGGGGTTCTTTCGAACCCCCTGACTCCCCTGGCTACTGGCCTGCCCCACTTACCTTGATTGGTAATACTCCAGCAACAAATGCAATTCCTGTCACTTTGATTACATGACCTCTGTCTGTCATCTCAACTGCATGAAGACATCTGACTGGCTCAGTCCTCACATGGACCTCACCACCGCCTTTGGGATAATAGCCCCTAGGTGTTTTATGCATATTTACAATTGAAATCACAAACTTTTCTTCAAAAAGACACATCCTATAGAAAGAAATCCCACCCAGACATGTTTACTTTATATTTACCAATATTTCAATCTTAAATTTACACCCTATATAATAGATCTTACTGGTATAGCAATGTATGCTACAAGTTCTCCAACTAAAGGGGCTAAGAATGAGGCAATACTTCAACCACCTCAAAGATCAGAGTGAAAATTGATTAAACAACCCTATTTTACTAATATTATTGGATAATATAACATTACTTTTCTCATTGTTTATGAAAAATATCTAATATTCAGAAAGAAACTAACCTTTTTATAATATCACAACTGAAATTAACTCCAAATCTTTCAGCTATTGGTTTGAATACCTGAAGAAAAAAACTTTCAAGAGGAAAATAAAATAACCATGTACAGTAACAAACTGTAACACAATAATGCTGGTTAGAACAGTTACTCATTATTAAACAGCGTCTCTTAATAAATGGATTCTTCACTCTCATAGTAATTGCAGAATCCTCATACACATGCAGATTTAAGGCTCTAAAATCCCTTTGGATCTTTGAGGAAACTGTCAATCTTTTTACAATTATATACACTTTAATTATTGCAAATGGGAAATCTGACTTTTATATTTAACATGGAAAACTTTCAGTTTTGACAGCCAAGAGAGATGGACCTGGATTCCTTTCCAACTACAAGATTAAATAGTTTGTTTCTAACAAAAGAAAATGAGTGATCTTAAGTGAAAACTTCTTACATTTATTCCAATTCATCATTCCCTTACCATAATTGTGTAGTCTAGCTGTGGAGCAAAACTAGCATTTGTTCCTCCTTTAAGAATCATCTCTGTAGGTCCACTAGCAAACAGCTGGCAGGGCAAAGACACTTGGATCAGAAGGCATATACTCCTGCACATGAAAAGTCATAATAATAACTAACTGATATAACAAATAACACAAATGATTAGATATATATCATTTATTTCATATTCAATATGAAATGTATTTTCAGAAAAAAAGAAGCCTCAATAAGATCATTCTAAATCTGCTTGGTTATGTTACCTAAATCAACCTTTGCCTAAATTTGCTGTTGAGATCAAGTCTTCACAAAGTGAACTACACTGAGAAACTTGATATATCATGTTGGCATATCAATTTTTATTTAATAAAATAATTAAATAATTGTAAAACATTTTACAAATGCACCACTGTGTGCCTGTGACATCCTTACCCTGCTGTTTTGGTATCAGCCACATGTGTCCCTGACTTCACTTTCCCTGGGAAGAATGTGATATCTGTTGATGAGACTTGTCCTCCTTGTAGTTTTCCTTCACAGAGCTCCTGTACAAGTTCAAGACCTGTCAGATGCTGTGGCCTGAATTACATTGAGTATTGAAGGTCTTAAAAATACAGTTTGGTAAATTTGCCTCTTTGTTCTAACATATCTTAACAATTTAGGTGAATATGTAAATTTGAACAACAAGATTTGGCTTAGTGAGATGTCAGAATTATGCATATCACCTTAATCCAGGCCTGTCTCTCCCTGCTCGTATATTGTTCACATGGATCGGTTTTCCTAGAAGGCAACTGAGTGCAGCTGCATTGCGCAGTATTTGACCACCCTGTATATCATAAACCAAATATGAGAAATAATTTACATACATGTACATACATTTACAACTTGCCAATGAAACATAATTACTAATGTTTGTCGGTGAAAAATAATTATAGATGCAGTCATATTTATAATTTACCGGGATACTTGAACAATCCAAAATTGTGTGTGTGTGTGTGTGTGTGTGTGTGAGAGAGAGAGAGAGAGAGAGAGAGAGAGAGAGAGAGAGACTTAACGTTACCCCTTCTAGAATCCCTCCGTCGATATCAATCATCTTGTCGGTCGACATTCTATCTGAAGCAAAACGTGACACCGAAATAAATTTTTCTGGGTGCTCGGTGAATCTGCCAGTCGCTCTACTCACTTTCACAAGCAGTCGCAACATAAATGGCCTTGACTTTGGAATCGAAAATGAAAGAAAGGGGACACGCCTCTGCAAGACAAGACTGGAAAAAAATGAAAACCTCACACTTTTTACAGCTTCATAGTGTTTTAAATATACAGTTCTATTGTAATTTGTCAAAATAGAAGAACGTCGTTTTTAATGTGCCAACAGAATTCACAAACTTTCTAAGTTTGGACATTTTTCCGTTGTATTAAGCTTCTTCATCTTGAATAACGCCATCTATAAATAAACAGTGAAACGATGGCAGCTCGTGGACAGAGTTTGATTCGAGGACTTAGTTTAAGAAGCAACTTTGGCTTGGTGAGTGAAATATTCTGTCGAAAGTATGTGCAGAAAACGCAATATTATTATTTTTGTTTAAATAGGGTGGTATCATAAAACTAATACAGAGCTAAAAGAGGTGAGGTCAAAGAGGGCAGATTGACAAATGTTAAATATTGCAGGGTCCAGGGTAGCACGAAATTCATGCATTAGCACTCCTACATGCAAACGCATAAAAAGAAAGGCTTCAAAAAATGTTAAAGAAGACCATTTTCCGCACCAGCCGCCGTGTGGGTGCTCTCAACTTCTTTTATCTTATCTCTCATCTCCTCATGCAATTCGCAAGTTTCCCCCATCAACAGAGCTGAGTGAGGTACCCAAGTAATATCCATCTGTTCATTTACCAGTTACGCTGTTGTAAATTCATACACGCACTCTTGATAAACAGACTTCTTCATGCAAAAATCTCTCTCTCCTTTTATAACTCCAATGAGCAGTGTATTGATGTTATACAGTTTCATGTAATGGTGTCAGTGGACAATTAGTACTACATTTATGGCATTGTTTTATTCCATGATAAATACTATGGGCGGCGGTTTATACAAAAATGCAAAACACGATTAGTCGTCATCGTTATCAGATCAGAAGGCAAAATACGACTAGTAGTCGTCAAAACGCAACTAGTCATCAAAACGCAACTAGTCATCAAAACGCAACTAGTCATCATCAAAACGCAACTTGTCATCATCAAAACGCAACTAGTCATCATCAAAACGCAACTTGTCATCATCAAAACGCAACTTGTCATCAAAACGCGATTTGACGCCAGATGGCGCCCGTTGTACGAAAATCTAGGCCAAGTCACATGATCCACAGTGATCAAAATGGCGGACGTTATTGAAGCAGCATTATCATATTCCTCTCTCGAACTCGAGAATTATCTCGAGTTCGAGATATTATTATATATATATAATATCATTATTAGATTGTACGCGTAGAGATAATTCTCGAAATAATAAATAATTAAATAATTTATTAAATAATTTGGACATGTTATAAATAAAAAAAAAACAAAAACACACACTTGTGAAGCACTGCTTTATTGTTGTACTCATTTCACAAGTTCCAGATATTATTATATATATAATATCATTATTAGATTGTACGCGTAGAGATAATTCTCGAAATAATAAATAATTAAATAATTTATTAAATAATTTGGACATGTTATAAATAAAAAAAAAAAACAAAAACACACACTTGTGAAGCACTGCTTTATTGTTGTACTCATTTCACAAGTTCCAGATATTATTATATATATAATATCATTATTAGATTGTACGCGTAGAGATAATTCTCGAGTTCGAGCGAGGAATATGATAATGCTGCTTCAATAACGTCCGCCATTTTGATCACTGTGGATCATGTGACTTGGCCTAGATTTTCGTACAATGGGCGCCATCTGGCGTCAAATCGCGTTTTGATGACAAGTTTCGTTTTGATGATGACTAGTTGCGTTTTGATGATGACAAGTTGCGTTTTGATGATGACTAGTTGCGTTTTGATGACTAGTTGCGTTTTGATGACTAGTTGCGTTTTGACGACTACTAGTCGTATTTTGCCTTCTGATCTGATAACGACGACGACAAATCGTGTTTTCATTTCGACTGATCTAATAACGATGACGACTAATCGTGTTTTGCATTTTTGTATAAACCGCCGCCCATAAAATACTTTCCACTTACTTTTTCAGTTTAAAACACTCCACATAAGACGCCAGTGTATACAGTTCAGAAGAACCTTTAGAACTCCCAACAGTTGGTATAGGGGTTGGGATAAACGATTTTTAACATTTACTTCTACAAGGAGTATACATTCTACACCAGGTGGTATTGTTAGATAGTAATAATAATAAGTTCTTTGAAAATGTTAGTCTCAGTGATGTGTACAATATTTTATAATTCTGCTGGCATCATGGGTTCTTGGGAGAGATACTTAGTGATAACTTAAAAGGAAGTCATTCGTATTAAGAAATTTGAATTATTTTACAGAAATTTAATTTGAGTTATAACTGTAACAGTCTAAGGCTCATGCAGTAGCTGATTGTGGCCAAATGATTGCTTTATTCCACATGAAGAAGGATTTTTTATTATATAGACATAATGTTTTAATTTAAATGTCTATTAATTGTTCTTGTCAATCTGTTGAAGCTGCTCTAGGAGAAGTTGTCCAGTTCAACTTATCAGACATTGGAGAAGGTATACGAGAAGTTACAATCAAAGAATGGTGAGTTACTAAACTCATGTAGCAGTTATTTCCATGAGCTGTAATTCATTTTATCATTAATATGTAGGGCAGTATCTTCAGGTTAATCAATATATATATCAAATGTGTCCAGTTAAAGATGTTAAATGTATTTGTGACTCCATTTGCTGTCTAGAATTCTACATGCTCCTGACCAAGTAAAATGTCAGAGTAGCCGTGATTCACTCTTAGATCAAGTACTTTGTATTGGGGAGTTCATGAACTTGCATATTAATCCAGACATGTCTAACTGTATGTTATCTACATTTCCAAGTGTTCTGAACCACATAAACCAGCACACGAACGAAACGGGGTGCCTCGATATGATCCCAGACGACTTTTGTGTTTTTAATCTCCAAATACTTAAAAAATCAATAAAGCTAATAAATAGGCCGTCTACAAGAATCTATTATATCGTATCTTTTATATTAATTATTATTAAATATCACAATGATAAACGAGTCGCCTTTTGATGCACGCCCGGCTATGACCTCTATTAAAAAATATCCATTTTTACCAGATTACAAATTGTATCGTATTGTTTGGTTCCATTGCCTCGCTTTCAAAAATTAGAACAGGCGCTCCAAAATCGTAAGACGAAGTAAAAAATTTTATATTGACCGAGTTCGCCCCCCAATAAGAATATTCTTACAGCATTATCTGCAATTAACCTTCTTACGATTTTTAATGTATTTTGCAATATAATTTTCAATCTGCCCGATGAAGAATTTTATTAATCAAGAGTGGGGGAGGGGTGGAAAATCCCCTTGGGGCCACATATAACACTATAAATGCGAAGGGAATCCCCCTTACAATGACGGCAAAATGAATGTTAATCAGGAAAGTCCGATGGATTTGCCTTTTAAAACATACAATCAACAAAATATTTCTAATATGATTTCTCAAAACAACACCAGAAAGCAAATTAAATCAAATCAACCAGACGGTAAACACCGGCATGCTTTGTCAGTTTCACCATTTGTTTATTTCAAACAGAGTACTTTACGCGCATGCGCAGTAGTTTGAGACCTGTGCTACATAAACCATGTCCATGTAAGTATTAAGGACCAAAGAAACCAGTTTAATTGCGGGCCAAGTGAATTGTTGTAATCATGCTGTCTTGCTGTATTGTCTAGGTTTGTGAGTGTAGGGGACCAAGTGAACCAGTTTGACAGTATCTGTGAGGTACAGAGTGACAAGGCTTCAGTGACCATCACCAGCCGTTATGATGGGGTGATAAAGAAGATCTACCATGAGGTGGATGACATAGCAGATGTGGGGAAACCTCTTGTTGATATAGAATTGCAGGGGGAAGCTGAGGGTATAGTAAATTGAATTTTGAATGTGTGTATATAAATTATCTTTTCTTATAGATACTGTCTTGTGATTCTAAAACTCTCTCTAGTGATCTCATATCAGAGTCTATATTAAATTAGATTTTTGAGTGTGTATGTGTCTGTCTGTCTGTCCATCTTTTTCTCTTTATAAATTATCATGTTTTCTTATAGCTACTGTCTTGTGATGCTTAAACTCTCTCTAGTGATCTCATGCCACATATTTGTGTTATACATATTGGATATATTTTAGTCTCTATTTTATTACAATGTACAAATGAAATAAAGATTTGTTGAGGTTAAGCTTTTGTAATATCTTTTTTACATTTGTAAGACATTGGTCAGTTAGAGGACCAGGATGATGTGGAGGTGTCATCAGGTGACCAATACACCATGCAAGAGGTTAAGGGTCACAAGGTGCTTGCTACACCAGCAGTAAGAAGAATTGCTCAAGAACACAGTGTAAGTAGTAAAAATAAGATATTCTATCAAAGTATGAGACTTTAATAAATGTGCCTTTACAAACCTACCAAAAAGTAAAATTTGCATTTGGATACAGATGTTTGAATGGATGAAAAAGGTGAATTTTTGTTGTGGGGATGGATGAAGAGTACTGCACGCATGGATTAAATGTTTTATTGTTTTTAATGGCAATTTCTTATCATTGTTGAAAGCAAATAAACAGTCAGCATAATCTTTGACTGCAAGAAAATAATACACTGATCAGAATTTTGTGATTATTGCTACAGGTGAAATTAAGTGATGTTCCTGGAACTGGAAAAGAAGGAAGGATATTAAAAGAAGATATACTTAAATATATTGAAGACAAAAAAGCTGGAAAAGGTATCATAGTTGATATCCAGAAAGAATGAAAACATTTACACTGTTTTAATGAAAAGTGTGCTTATATGTGCATCTTCATTAGATAAATTGTACAATAAGAAAATCTAAAAAAAATGTAATGATACATATTTGTCTGATAGATACCACATTGTATAAGGCACAGGTATTTTGATAATTTAAAAGTCCATTTTTGTCTGTTCTACAGAAGCAGCAGCTCCAATCTCCACACCCCCTAAACCACCACCCCCTGCATTCACCCCAGAGATTGTTGTCCCACCCCCTTCTGCTACCCCTACACCCCCTCCAGTGTACGTCCCCCCACAAGTCATTGGTGAAGATACTAAGGTCCCAGTGAAGGGCGTGCGTAAGGCTATGGTGAAGACCATGGTAGCAGCCAATTCCATCCCACACTTTGGATATTGTGATGAAGTGGACTTGTCAGCACTGATTTCTTTAAGGGAGACTGTGAAAGCTGCCGTTCAGCAAAGGGGAGTCAAGTTCTCCTTCATGCCTGTCTTTGTTAAGGTTAATTATTTGTTTTATTATAATATCATGCTACTTTATTTCCTTTCCTAAAAATAATTTGCATCTTTTCTGAGACCTGGTTTAATGTGTTATGTATGTGGAATTTAGATGAAAATTGAAAAAAAAAATGCATTAATTCAGATATTATGGAAAAAGTGTTTAAGTGATGTAAATACAAGTTTTATTTGATCTACTCCTGCACTGGAAAGGGGATGAATTCATGGTTAAATTGCCTATTTCTTTTGTTCATTTCAGGCAGCTTCATTGGCTCTACTACAGTTTCCCTCATTAAATGCACATGTAGATGATAATTGTGAAAATGTTATACATAAGGTTTGTAAATTATTAATAATCTTTTTACACATTTTTTCCTCTCATCTAAGCTTTTAACATGTCTTGTTTAGATTGATTCAAATATTTAAGATATTTTGTTTATATTAATAATTATAGTAGCATTTTATATGTTAGTATAATGGACATTTTTAAAAGATTTTAATGATTTACATTTCAGGCATCGCATAACATCAGTCTAGCCATGGACACCCCAGCTGGACTCCTTGTTCCAAACATAAAGAATGTCCAGGCACTGACCACATTCCAAGTGGCCACAGAGTTAAACAGACTAATGGTGCTTGGGGCAGAAGGAAAGTTAGGGCAGGATGATCTGGCTGGGGGCACTTTTTCTCTCTCAAATATAGGTGTTGTAAGTAAATTTCTTGTTATTTGGTTGATGTTCAGGAGAGAATTTTTTTAAGTAGTGCGGTAACTCATTCACACACTGTCCTTGCAAGACATGTTTGTGGCTTTAATTTAAGATTTGATGTAATGTTGACTTCAAGAATGAGAGAAATATTAATTGTGCACTTTGTTGTAAATGTATTTTAATTAGAATATGTGTTTTGTTTTCTGTCAACAGATTGGTGGTACATATGCCAAACCAGTGTTACTGCCTCCACAAGTTGCTATAGGTGCTTTAGGAAAAATACAGGCAAGACAATCCATGATATAAAACCTTCTTGGATTAAAATACCTTCTTTTCGATATTTTTTTAACGTTATAATGATGAGGTATAGTATAAAGTGAATAACATTTCTTTATCTCACCAAAAAAAGTAAATGTATAGTTATATTTGTTTTGTCATAGGTGTTGCCCCGTTTTGATGCTCAAGACAAAGTGGTAAAGGCACACATCATGCAGGTGAGCTGGTCAGCTGATCACAGGGTGGTAGATGGCGCCACAATGGCGAGATACTCAAATTTATGGAAAAGTTACTTGGAAAACCCTGCCAGCATGATATTGGATTTGAAATGACATGTGTACAAGTGGCAGCTACACAAATGACGCTCACAACTAGTGAATAACTGACAGAATTTGTTGGATATAAAGAAATAATATCTATTTATTGTACCACCAGCGTAGGCGCTGGCGGTACACATGGTTTTAGTCCCGACCCGTATGTTCCGCCGGCTCCGCCGGCTCCTGTGGCTCCGCCGCCAAGTCACCGTTACCGCTTCTCCTCCTAGACGGTAATGGCCTCCATACCCATCTCTTGGATTTAGGTCACCTATAATCTCAACTCGTTCCACGTAAAATTTGGGCTTTGTCGGTATTGGGGTCTAGGTGTGGCACTCATTGCAATGCACCCTTGTCCAAAAATGGCAAAATTAAATGCTAATTATCTCCCCTACGGAAGGAATTATGGGAAAAATTTCTACAGACAGCTTTCCAAAAGTCATGTGTAGATTTCAAATATGCCCTTGGATTTGACCTTTGACCTTTATTTCAAGGTCAAACGGGCCAAAATTTTCAAAAAAACAAAATTTTTGCCGAAAAAAAAATTATTTGCGGTCTTATTCAGACACCACACAGACTTAACTAATAATATTAATGGAAAGTGTTACCCTTCAGGTCATCTTTCATCTCTGTGAATTTGGGGTCAATCGGTGCATTTTCACGGGATTAGCGGCCATAAGATATCGAAACTGAAAACTGTCTCTAAATCGGGAACCGTTAATGCTAGACACCCATTCTTTTTTGCATTTTGTAGAGCATGTAAAGCCCAACACTGGGGGTGGTCTCGGTTTTTTTGTATTCCATACGGTTTTCGAGTTACGCTGTATCAAAAAGTACATATTGGTGGTGAAAGCAAAATGTGCAGTACGGTAATGGATAATAAATTTTGAACTCCGGAAAAATAAAACATAAGGCTTGGCAAAGCAGACAACTTGTGGTCAAAAATGACATTATTTCATCAAATTTGAACATCTGGAACTTCAGAGCACCTCCCATTTCAAGAATTTTGACCAAAATGACCTTTTCTTTATTTTAATTAATTTTTTCTGTAGGAAATTTATGGCACATTATGGTAACTCCAAAATTATAACATTTAGTCCCTTATATCTCCAAAACTGGCAGAGATAGGTCCATAGTTACTATTGAAGTTGAATAGGAAGACATATACTGGCAATCTACATGTGACCTTAAAATTGACCTTTGACCTACTTTTCACCATGAACTGAACTTTGCAAATTTTGCTTCCCTTTTATCTCCAAAACTGGCAGAGATAGGTCCATAGTTTCTATTGAACTTGAATAGGAAGTCATATACTGGCAATCTACATGTGACCTTAAAATTAACCTTTGACCTATTTTTCACCATGAACTGAACTTTGCAAATTTTGCTCCCCTTTTATCTCCAAAACCGGCAGAGATAGGTCCATAGTCTCTATTGAAGTTGAATAGGAAGTCATATACTGGCAATCTACATGTGACCTTAAAATTGACCTTTGACCTACTTTTCACCATGAACTGAACTTTGCAAATTTTGCTTCCCTTTTATCTCCAAAACTGGCAGAGATAGGTCCATAGTTTCTATTGAACTTGAATAGGAAGTCATATACTGGCAATCTACATGTGACCTTAAAATTAACCTTTGACCTATTTTTCACCATGAACTGAACTTTGCAAATTTTGCTCCCCTTTTATCTCCAAAACCGGCAGAGATAGGTCCATAGTCTCTATTGAAGTTGAATAGGAAGTCATATACTGGCAATCTACATGTGACCTTAAAATTGACCTTTGACCTACTTTTCACCATGAACTGAACTTTGCAAATTTTGATTCCCTTTTATCTCCAAAACTGGTAGAGATAGGTCCATAGTCTCTATTGAACTTGAATAGGAAGTCATATACTGGCAATCTACGTGTGACCTTAAAATTGACATTTGACCTACTTTTCACCATGAACTGAACTTTGCAAATTTTGCTTCCCTTTTATCTCCAAAACTGGCAGAGATAGGTCCATAGTCTCTATTGAACTTGAATAGGAAGTCATATACTGGCAATCTACATGTGACCTTAAAATTGACCTTTGACCTACTTTTCACCATGAACTGAACTTAGCAAATTTTGCTTCCCTTTTATCTCCAAAACTGGTAGAGATAGGCCCATAGTCTCTATTGAACTTGAATAGGAAGTCATATACTGACAATCTACATGTGACCTTTAAATTGACCTTTGACCTACTTTTCACCATGAACTGAACTTTGCAAATTTTGATTCCCTTTTATCTCCAAAACTGGCAGAGATAGGTCCATAGTTACTATTGAAGTTAGATAGGAAGTCATATACTGGCAATCTAAATGTGACCTTAAAATTGACCTTTGACCTACTTTTCACCAAGAACTGAACTTTGCAAATTTTGATTCCATTTTATCTCCAAAGTTACGCTGTATCAAAAAGTCATATTGGTGGTGAAAGCAAAATGTGCAGTACGGTAATGGATAATAAATTTTGAACTCCGGAAAAATAAAACATAAGGCTTGGCAAAGCAGACAACTTGTGGTCAAAAATGACATTATTTCATCAAATTTGAACATCTGGAACTTCAGAGCACCTCCCATTTCAAGAATTTTGACCAAAATGAACTTTTCTTTATTTTAATTAATTTTTTCTGTAGGAAATTTATGGCACATTACGGTAACTCCAAAATTATTACATTTAGTCCCTTATATCTCCAAAACTGGCAGAGATAGGTCCATAGTTACTATTGAAGTTGAATAGGAAGACATATACTGGCAATCTAAATGTGACCTTAAAATTGACCTTTGACCTACCTTTCACCATGAACTGAACTTTGCAAATTTTGCTTCCCTTTTATCTCCAAAACTGGCAGAGATAGGTCCATAGTCTCTATTGAAGTTGAATAGGAAGTCATATACTGGCAATCTACATGTGACCTTAAAATTGACCTTTGACCTACTTTTCACCATGAACTGAACTTTGCAAATTTTGATTCCCTTTTATCTCCAAAACTGGCAGAGATAGGTCCATAGTCTCTATTGAAGTTGAATAGGAAGTCATATACTGGCAATCTTAAAGTGACCTTAAAATTGACCTTTGACCTACTTTTCACCATGAACTGAACTTTGCATATTTTGCTTCCCCTTTATCTCCAAAACTGGCAGAGATAGGTCCATAGTTACTATTGAACGTGAATAGGAAGTCATATACTGGCAATCTAAGTGTGACCTTGAAATTGACCTTTGACCTACTTATTATCATGAACTGAACTCTGCTAATTTCTTTCTCTTTTAACTCCAAACCTGGCAGAGATAGGCCCATAGTTACTATTGAAGTTGAATAGGAAGTCATATACTGACAATTTACTGTGACCTTGGAATTGACCTTTGACATACCTTACGATGAACTTAACTTTGATTATACCATTTTTAGTAATATATATATTTTTTGCATATTTTGAAAATTCTTGTTGATTGCATTTTTACAGCTTGTCAAGCACAAGACTGGTGGCTGTGTTCCTTATTTTGTATATGTGGGGGTCTATACGAATGCGCTTGCTCCAGCTGGTGGTACAATATTCGGAGGCGGTATCGCCTCTCTGATCCTCTAGTTCTATCTTGCCTTTTGTAGGGATTATTGGGGTTATTGCAAAAATATGATAATACTGATACATAGTATCTTTGTATTGTTGTATATCATAAAGAAATGCTTTGGAAAAGGTTAATTGGAAATGCAAAAACATGACAACCAGGAAGGGATTTAAAAATGCAAGTTCTCTGATTGGATCACAGCTGATGACGAAAGACATTTTCACATGGGGCATTCTATTTTAGTGATCCATCTTTAATATTTTATTTATTTATTTATTTTTGCAAGATTGACAGCTTTTTAGCTCAGATATTATGTCTGAGAATCAATGGAATCCCCTGGGCTTAACAGGGTCATTTAATGATTAATTGCTAGTTTCCACTCTTTGGTCATTGCCAAATTTTTACTGTGTTAAGGAGAATATGCTCTCTAAGTGTACTTGTAACCTTATTACATGGCCAGACATCTCTTTCGCAGCTGATGTACAAGTTATCTTGCTATAAACAGGGATTATCATGGCATATAACAGTATCATGACTTGGCTCTCACATATTGTGGTGGAGATGAAGATAATTTATTTTGCATAATACATGCTAATATATAATACATTGGGTTCTGATTGTGTTCAATCATGCTGTTCATTTAGTAAAGGATTCAACTTGAAATAATAATGTACCTAAATTATATGATATAGTTTGAAACTATACCCTACATACAAATATATTACTCTGGATGAACAAAGGATGAACAAAGCTGACAATTATGTCTGTGGAACAACAATTATGCTGTGAGCCATAAATTTGCCAGCAAGACATTCATGATCAGCATTGTGAATGCTACACATTTTATATTGTGCATTTGAAGCATTAAAAACAAATGTTACTAGTCATTTTCTAGTTTTTACCAGTGCTGAAGATTGCATGTTTCACTCGGAGTTAAAGTCAAGAGAACAAAATTGAAGAGATTGTGGCTTCATGACACATTTGTAATAAAAAAAAAATACTACAATACCACTCTGCTTCAAAGAATAACAATGTGCATCACTGTCTCTAATAACCAGTGTGAATCACTTATATATGAATTGTCAATTAAAAGAAAATGAACACTACTGAAGTTGACATTAATAATACCATAGCATTTAGTAATGTGAATTTATATTGCACTGAATGGAGAGAATCTCATTGATAGGCATTTCATTGACATGTATAAACCATGGGGCAGCTAAGTCTTTAAAACATTGCTGCTCGTACAAGAATAATAATATTTGAAAATATATTCTTATCATTTTCACAAATGCCCTACATTGAAGTCCACTTGAACTGCTTCTGGTCTTTACCTTTGAAGCTTGCCCACCATTTCAATTATCCCTGGCAAGATATTATGATCTGCTTTGATGTTTATGAAATATGATAACTATTGGGCATTGTGGTAGCTTTTAATAATGTTGATAATTTCTCAGACTGTTAACGGTATAGAATGTTTTATAACATTTGGCACATGAAATAAATGCAGGCTGCTAATAGAAGTTTGCTAAAAGATTTAGCATTATTTGCTGCAGATATCTTTGGTCGACCCTTGTGACTGTCCCACATCCCTTTGGCCTTTAGCTCCTTTCTTTTTTCCCTCCATTCTAGACGAAAATCTTTGATAAATATCTTTGTTTTGGTCTTATCTGAAATATGAAATTTTATTGAAAAAAAAAAAATGTCACACCAAAAGCATCCTTTCTTAGTAGTCCATCAATTCACTCATATTACTTGCATCTTTATTGTTATAAATTTAGATAATGATCCAATAAAATAGATAATTTCAATATAATTTCTTAATTTTGGAAAAAAAAGTTTTTAAAAATTTATAATGAAAAAAAAAAAAGCCTTGATTACTGATGAAAAATTGATAATTTTTTTTTTAGTATTTCATTATTATAAAAAAATATTATTGCACATTGGATGAACCTGATAAAATTCATGATGCCATAAATACATTATGCTCAAAACTGAAGTTTTTGTAGGAACTTTTATATCAGTTTTTGTCCATAAAACATATTAATTTCTTCAATATTACTTTAAACATAAAGCAAAAGTTTTTAATAACATTTTACACAGACTGTAACAAGTTTATTAGATAAAAATAAATTCTCACCACAATTCTCAACGTCGTCATAGACCTGCGGCAAGCAAGTTAGGATTCCATCGTAACAGTAGCACATATTACAGCTCACCTGTTCCCATTCCCTGTGTTCAGTATCGCCACAGGGACGACGACGATGTTTGTGCTGGCAGTAGCGACCGTGATATTTCCTGTAATGTTGACGAATGAAGGTGTCAACGAGGGTGTCAACGAAGACGAACGTCCTCTTTACACTACACAATCAACACTGATCTCATCATGTTCTATGACAAACTGTCTTATAATATACCATCTTTCAATAAAAAGCCAATGCAGAACATTTTAGCTAAAAAGAAAACTCACTTTGGACATTTGCAAAAACTGCCCAAAACGCAGATCCCGCCATTTTCACAGCAGTCGGTACGGTAGTTGGTCTTCAGTATATGAGGCCCTACAACATTAGATGTGATAAAGAGCCGATTTGTCAAGATTTTAAGTTATCAAAACAAAATCTAAAATGGGATATCTAAAATGCCAACAAACACACCAGCTTGGAATAAGGACAGAAAACATAAAAATAAAAATAAAACCTGGAATTGTTTCACCACCTACAGTAGTCAGATGCCAGTAAAATGTTAATAATTTTCAGTCAATATTTCCTTTGTTTTCCCGACATTTGTACAACAGATTTCACCTGAATTGGCCCCCGTACTTTGCGCAAATGTTATGTAATTGCCATTTAAAGAAGGTAAGCCCGTCTTATTGAGCTATACAGCCGATTGCTTTAAATCCGTTAACGAGGTAACGAGGTGCGTTTCCTCAATAAGAATTAATAGAAATTCGGGGGCTCCTAGCAAGGGGATCACAATTCAGGCAAATCAAGTGGAAAATGTCACTTTCATGAAATTATACAAAAATATTAATCATAGGCCTTTGTAGACCAATGTTTTGAAACTAGCATAAAAACAATATATGACTCCACAGTGTGAAGAAAACTCATGTTTTCGCTGCATATACCGCCGTATAATAGATGACCAAATTTCAACGATAGTTGAATGCCATTTATTCTTGAACGGCAGAGTTGCCAACATTACAGGCCTCAAAATGCGTAGATTTATTGCCTAACGTCTAATTGTTTAAAATACAATAACATCTGTAAACATTGAGAGTCTGTCTTAAACAATACGTAGAATACGCGTAAATACGTAGAGTTTGCAACTTGGAACACACTTTACGTAACCTACGATTATTTAAGAAAAAAAAAACTCACCAGTCTTCGTAGTTTCGTTATCAGAAGACGACACGTTTGCTGCCCATGATCGAGTAAGCGGGGTGATATCCAGTGTTTTTACAATATCCGTAAGAAACATACCGAAGAACACCAAGCATAAAAACAAGCTGAAAACATGTGAATAAAATTAACAAGTAAAAGTAGCATTTACCTAGGACCAACGTAGTTTTACCACACCCGTTAAAGAAAAATAATCATAGAAACCAATGAGCCCACAAAAACAAAATGCACGTGGAAAGGGGATAGACTTGATTGACTGCCATACGTTTCCTTTGTCCACTCGTTTCTTTTCTCTTTTTTTTTTTCTATAAGACTGAGATCTTGAATATAGCCTTTGAATTTTAAAGGTTTCCCCACGCGCAAGACGAAAACTTGTTTTTGGTTAAACAGCATTTTTTTATGAAGAACACACTTGCCTTATTTTCGACACCTCCGCCATAAATCCATATCACAAGAATAGCAGCTAGTGATCTTCTGAATGTCGCACATTAATCTGGCAGGTCCTGACGTCTACTTCACCATCTTAGCGAAGACAAGTGGTCTTGTCGCCGCACTTCGAATATCCGGTCTCATTACCTGTCTGTCACAATGCAGTTATCAACGAGTATAAGCATAAGCACTTCAATATTGCATACTTAGATTTTTCGTAAAATCTACCTTAAACTTTATCAAGAGAATCCGTCTCCAGTTGATTGCAAACGTTTTACAATGTCTGTATCTTACTCTTTTGCGCCGCCTCTGACTCGTCCAGTATACAGGTATGGCCAACAAACTGCTTAAGTCGTAATCTTGAACAATTAACACATTGTTAAGGACATAATACAGATGACGTAATGCCGAGGTAACTGGCAGATTTTAATGACTGTCGCTTCAGAACCATTCATGCCGTTCATATAGGCCCGAATATATGAAAGATCTCAACACAGGTCTGAAAGACTAGATGTGTTTTTCATCGTTTACCATTAGTAAGTCTCACCTTTACCTATGAAAATAAGCCATTTTAAAAGATATGCTACAACTGAAACTTTGATATTGCTTTAGAAAAATTAACAATGTTAAGAGCATCGGTGCGGTCTCTAGTCTAAGCGGTGGCGTTTCTAGTAAAACTACCTTACCCATCTTATCAATTTAGACGTCCAGTTCTGGTTTATTTTTCTTTTTGCGTTCATTAATCAAGGATATAATTTTTCATCTATAGATTAGATTTTATGCTGTGAAATGTACTGAATACTTTATGGATTTAGACGCTAAACAAAAATATTACCACTATATTATCCACTGATTAACTAAATTTTATTTCTATAACCATCAGTCTTTTCACTCGATCTGTCAATGACCGTTTTACCCTTCACAATTACTCGAGTTAGTGCATCCCCGTGTGTAAATCTTGAAACGTTTAAGCTACTAGGAATACCATTCGCGCTTGAAATCGCCCAAAAGTCGTATTTTCCGCGGCCGCCTATGTATCCTTCAAACGGCCATGCAAAGCCACATATCATTCCCGTGTAAGACATTTATTATTAAAAATGATAAAATCTCTCGAGCCAAAGTGCCTCATTTCCTTTTAAATGTACAAGAAGATCGTGCATAGCGATCTACGGGAAAATGACAAGCTAGTCATTTCAAACTAAATAAGAAATGTTATAAAACGTCGAATCCATGCAGGGAGGGATCGAAGTCAGTAGTTTAATTCATTCAGGTGGGAAAATATCGGAGATTGAGAGAAAAGTTGGCGGAAAATCCGTACAAACAATTTTTTATAATCATTTTCAATATCAAATTAGTAATTTCCATTTTTAAATAGTTGCTCTTACGAGACCAATTGGAACGGGAAATGTTATCTGTCGGGGACCCCTTCAACGGCTTCCTTTCGTGATCAGAGGGGTCGGTTAATTTTTGCACATTATCCTGCATATTCAAAATGTTGTGCTATTTAATTAAAAAAACTTTCGGCATGACTACTCTAGTAAAAGCTTCTGCCGTTTGAATAGTTGTTGTGGGATAAAATGAAATACTAGACAGCAAATGTGGGAAATATACAGATATTTAGCAAAACAAAGTCACCCTCGTTTCACTTTCACATAAGCAGGCATAGGGGCCTATTGCAGTAATTAATAACTTTTTTTTATAAATCCAATTATGTCGATTTTTGAAAGGAACCTGCATTTTTACCACATAAAGCCAATCAGCATAGATCTACTTGAAGTTTAAAAAGTTTGGCTCAAAGGCTAACACATGAATAAATCAATAATTTTTGTAAAAACGATCTGATATGGTTTGGCAGTTTTAGGGTGAATAGCAGATGAGTCGGATTGCAAGGACAACAAATCAGATTGCCACAGCGACCAGAATATATATACAGATACACGCAGTGTCTGTATATAATTAAGTCTAGAAGTAATTGTATTCCATGATACCCAACTAAAATGTTTTCTACGAAATGACAAGGTCCAAATGGATGTCTATTTTTTTTCCTTAAAAGCTATGTACGTGTAAGAATGTACGTGTAAAAAAAAAAATAATAATAAAAATAATAATAATAAAACTGTTACTAAAGGTTTATTACATCAGCTGAAATATGTAAGACTCATAAAAAACTTATCATTATATTCAAAATATACTTGGCCATCCCTGTACTTCAATATGCACTACAAATGCTCTTTAACATGTACAGCCACACCAATCCCTAAATAAAGCACGACACATTTTCGTTAATGAGGTATGTTATTAGATAAGAGTATATGATGCATCATTGGATCAGGCATGCATGATACAAACGTTTCCTGCTAAAACATCTGCAAAATTAAGTGTCTCAAATGTGTATTCTATGGATAACTGCTAAATAAAATGAAATTTGGTTCAAAATTATTTCCAAAAAGGACACCAAAATATGTAGTTATTTCTAATTCAAATGAGAAAGTTGACAGATAGGAAAACTTAGCCTGCATAATTATGATGACAATATCTTTCAACATGGAACCAGCTGCTTGCACCCCACCTAATTTGGCAAGCGTAACATTAAAAATCATTATCATACCATCCTCTAATTTGTACTAAAATTACATCTACATTTATTAAAATACTTCGGAAACAAAATTTTTGTGAACAAACTCAAAATATGCTTTTTCTTTCAGTTAATAAGCAAACATACCTTTTTTTGCTGTAAGAGTTAAGTGGCACACTAACCTCGCATTACCCCGTTTTTATTTTTATTTTTTATTCTGTATTGCGTAGTAAATATACAAATATCATTTAGATTTTTCATATTTAAGTAGATCGTTAGCATTTTGTTTTAAGTAGAGGTCAGCCGATGGGCTCGTTACTTGACCCGTGAGCGGCAAGGGTGGGCTGATCCCCCTTGATGAGCCTATTGATTAGTTTATTGGCCAGCGTATTTTCTTTGTGTGTGACCACGCTGTCGTGCACGTGTTGATGATGCTCTGGTGACCTCGCCGACGATGTCGAATGGTGCCTGCCGTAGGAAGACGTACCGGTTCAATGAAGATTTAGCTTATTGACTTTATTTCTATTTTTATTATGCTGTTATTATATTGCTCTATCTGTTGATATTATATTGTATAATTTG
Source organism: Lingula anatina (assembly GCF_051362555.1). Classification (NCBI taxonomy): domain Eukaryota; kingdom Metazoa; phylum Brachiopoda; class Lingulata; order Lingulida; family Lingulidae; genus Lingula; species Lingula anatina. The sequence continues at coordinate 60,124,061 of NC_141767.1, forward strand.
CTGTTTATGCGCTGATTGCGTATACTATGAAATGTATGGAGCCCCAGGATTCAGACCTTTCACTGCTGGCCAAGGAGTTGGATGTACTCCGAGGGAAGGTTCGGGAGCAGGAGGCGGAGCTGGCGCGGAGGAACGCAGAGCCTTCTACGTCCTCGAAAGTAGTTGTGCTGCCAGCGAGAAAGATCGAAAAATTCAAAGATGTGCCACAGAGGGCGACTGACATCGGCATTGGGGAGTGGGTGGCCGAAGTCCGGGCACACGCCGCTAGTAACAATTTGAAGGGGGAGCGGTATGCGGCCTTCGTTATCGATCCACTAGGAGGCAAAGCCAAGTGGGAGATTCTTGGCAGGGGCGACTCTTTTAAGGAAGAACCGGAGGAAATATTCAAAACTCTCCGCCGTGTTTGCGGCGATGGCGCCGATTTACCAGACCTTCAGCAGCAGTTTTATTCCCTGGAGCAAGGTGCACAGGATCTTATCACCTGCTCGCTGCGACTAGTAGAGCTTTTTGGTCTCATCATAGAACTCGATCCAGCTTTCAAGCCTCGACGGGAGAGTGCACTGAAAAGCAGGTTTGCGGAAGCCGTTAGAGACAAAAACTTATGAAGAGAGCTCCGCCGCCTCAACATATAGAGTGAAGAATTAAAGTTCTTCGAGCTGCGTGATAGAGCGGTGCAGTGGGTGGGTCGACCATCAAGCCTGACGAAACATGTGACAGTGGAGCAGAACACCAGTGAATCTGAGCGGAGGTTGGTAGAGCTGCAGGAGGATATCATAAAAAACAGCAGGAACAGACTGGCCAGCTAATCCAACAGCTGACGTTCATCAAAGGCAAAAAGACCAGGGGACGCCAACAAGACGGGCCAAGACAGTGTTGGTCCTGTGGCTCGCTGGAACACTTAAGGCGGGACTGTACCTCGGGGGGCGTACAACTACGCCGTTAAACTAGGCCGTTTAACTACGAACACCTGTGGTAGAGAGCCATACCACAGGTCAGTCAGACGGCGACGGCTCATTCTATAGAAAAACGATCGGGAATTGTCCGGAGGTGTAACTAAAACTACAGGGAGTCGACGTGAGGTGTCTGTTGGACACAGAGGCACAGGTTTCCACTCTGAAGGAGTCGTTCTACAACAAATTCGTCGCAGACAAGTGTAGGATGAGAAACGTGGACAACCTCATTAACATCAAGGCCTCCAATGGAAAGGACATCCCTTTCGTGGGCTACGTCGAGCTGACCGTGGAAGCATTTGGCCACACATTCCATAACATGGGTTTCCTTGATGTAGAAGACCCAGGACGTCTAATGAGAGAAAGGAAAAGGTTGGTGCCCGGAGTTATCGGCTCAAACGTTCTGCGCGACATCAGCAGAAAATTGCCAAGGAACAGTTGTCCTGAAGAGAGGTGGAAGACCGTGTTGGCTCTGTACGAGGAGCAGCGAATTGCGTCCAATGAGGACAACTTGATCTGCAACAGGTTGAGGGTGTCTGGAAACAGACCAGTGTTACTACCAGCCTGGTCGCTCCAGGTGGTAGAGGCCAGCGTGAGACCCTCTGAAGTTGCTACGAGGGAATCTAAGAGGAAATGGGGGCAGATTTCCCTACCCTGCAGACAGGGGTGAATATGGGCCCCACTCTCGTTACGGTGGAAAAATGTGGCACGGTACCATTTCAAGTGTCCATCTTTTCCGACGAAGATGTATACCTTAAACCAAGGACTCCGATTGGTTATTTGCGACCAGCGAGATCCATGCCAAATGTGAATGTTGTTCTCAACAATACCGAAGTTCTCGTAGTTGATAGTGATAGTGAGTGTAGTAGTAAATTAGTTGACTCTGTAGATCACAAAATCATGTCAGAGATGGATATAGGCGACTTGAATTCCCAGAGCATAAAGCAGTTCGAGGACTTAATTCAGCAGCATGAAGGAGTGTTTAACAAATCTGACAGTGACATTGGATTTTGAAGTTTAGTTGAACATCGTATAATTACGGAAGACGAGGTTCCATTGAGGGCAGCTCACCGCCGTATTCCTCCCAAGAAGTGAGCAGAAGTGAGGGAACATCTAGAGCATGCCATGAGCAATAATGTGATCCGCGAATCTAGCAGTCCATATGCGTCGCCATTAGTACTAGTTAGAAAGAAAGACAATATAGCCTTAGACTGTGCGTAGACTACAGGGCACTTAATGCCAAGACAAGGAAAGACGCATACCCGCTACCAAAAATAGAAGAAGCATTGGATGCTCTGAATGGGGCATCTTACTTTTGTAGTTTAGACTTAGCTCACGGATTTAATCAAGTACCTGTTAGAGAAGAAGACATTGAGAAAACGGCCTCTAGAATTGGAACAGGAGGACTGTACGAATATGTGCGTATGCCGTTTGGTTTGACGGGAGCTCCCTCCACGTTCATGCGACTGATGGACAAAATATTCGGTGATCAGAATTTCCAAACATTATTGATATATCTTGACGACATCTTGGTTTTTGGAAAGACTTTTCAGGAAACCATAGAACGACTAGATCTCATACTGACCAGATTAGGGGCTCATGGACTGAAGATAAAGCCTAAAAAATGCCAGCTTTTCAAAATCAAATTGCGATATTTGGGACATATTGTTTCAGAGGATGGACTTTCTCCGGATCCAGACAAGATAGCAGTAGTGACGGGATGGCCAAGGCCTCAGACGGAGACACAGTTACGTGGATTCTTAGGAATGGTTGGCTATTACCGAAGATTCATAAAAGATTTTGCAAACATCGCGGGACCCCTGCATGCCTTGATAGGAGGCCAGACTGCTTAAGTGAAAAAGAACAGGTTTCAAAAGCCATTGGGACTGAGTGCATGGGTTGGGTGATGTGACGAGGCGATGAACATCTTAAAAGAAAAGTTGACACAGGCTCCAGTATTGGGTTACGCAGATTTCTCTCATTCATTTATCTTGGAAGTTGACGCTAGCCACCTGGGGCTGGGTGCCAGGAAGATTTATTGGAAGAGCAGCAGGAAGATGAAGGTGAAGATTATACAATTATGATCGAGGTCGATGGTGAAGACCAAATTCATGGGAACGAACTGGTCTCTCCTGAAACGGGTGCTCGATGCACAGCAGGGGAGCCGGAGACGACGGAGGTGGTGCGCAGGGGCAACAGAAGTACATCTGGATGGCACAATAACATAAATCACCTACCGCGTTCCAACATCCAGCAGGGTGCGGTTGCCAGCCCAGGCATCGATCCGTCTGTTTTAGCGAATTTGGCTGGGACCCAGCTATTTTCTTGCATGAATGTTGGCTGGTGGGCATCAGCAATTTTAATTGTACAGCTATGGTTGTCACTGACATTGTGGGGCGGCAATGTGTTAGCAGGGGAGTGTAAGAGTTAAGTGGCACACTAACCTCGCTTTACCCTAATTTTAATTTTTTTTTTATTCTGTATTGCATATTAAATATACATGTAAATATCGTTAGCATTTTGTTTTAAGTAGAGGTCAGCTGATGGGCTCAGTATTTGACACGTAAACGGCAAGGGTGGCCTGATCCCCCTTGATGAGCCTATTGATTAGTTTATTGGCCAGCGTATTTTCTTTGTGTGTGACCACGCTGTCGGCCTCTCCCCCTTTTGCCCCAAAAAGTTTAAGGCGCAATACATCTTTTGCGATGCAGATTTTAGTAGAGAACCAAGTTAAGGCTAGATACCAAGACTTGTATAGCCAATGTGTAATTGAGCCAAAGAAGTGACCGGTGCATAGTCTCTGCTGGGGGTCTTAGTCTATGCAGAGTGAATAACCGTAGAAACCTAAATTTGTCTTCTTATGTCATTCCACCCCGAGACCCACTCTCGGTGTCCACATTGCAATGTTCCCATATTATCACAGTTATCACACTCAACAAAGGCAAAACAGATACAATATATCTCTTCATAAAATAGTCTGAACATATTCAACCACAAATCATACTAAAATATGAAAAAATTGTGATCATCTGACTAAAATTTTTGATTGGGTGTGGTTTACTTGATATCCTGTGGGCATAACGCACTATATCCATACATTCTTTAATATGTAAATGAAATCCAAATGCATCAGCAATACATTCAAAATTTCATATAATGTTTTAAGAAATACAACAAAATCAGCCTAGTAAAACTGAAATATATCAAACTATATATTCAAAGAATTGCACAGAATTTTGGAGCTTTTCAACACTCCACTGTCCCTTGGTAGTCATATATATATATATATATATATATATATATATATATATATATATATATATATATATATATATATATATATGAGAATCTTCTGAAATTCACTCCATTTTGATTTTTTTATAAAGCCTTATTGCATTAACATTATAAACATTATATGCTATACCTGGATCATTAACAATTAATAAAATACAATATCTCAAAGTCATTACTCATGTCCAATCCTAAAGCTGATATCCCATTTCTTGAATCCACTTCAGACCTTCAACAGTGTTCCCTAAAAAGTAGCAATTTCATCTACAATTAGCATTATTTAAGCATAACAGCACATGGTGAAAATTCAATAACCAGTTCAAAGCATTTTGTTTCTGATTTTCTTTGATATTTCATGAAGTATATTATTACAAAATGTTAATTAATACCAGGTTTTGAATTCACTTTTCTTAATTGCATTCAAGTTATCAATTTCAATATCTCACCCCTTAACTCAAACATTATTCCCTTACCTTTAGGCTTATACTCCAACCCTATCCAACCATCATAGCCCACTTCTTCTAGTAATTTAAACACATACTTGTAATTGATCTCTCCATCAGTGTTAGGTTCATGTCTGTCAGGGACTTGGGCTATTTGCATGTGCCCTGGAAATGTTTCATATCATGTCAAGATATGTTATCTTGGCAAAGGAAAGTGGCCTTCAGAACAATAAGAAAAAAGTGCAAAAAAATTTCCTCCCCCTGAAAACACCTGTTCTGATCCATAGGATGCTGGCAGTACACTTAACATCAAATATGAAGCAGCATCATTCCATTGTAATAATATTCAAGTAACTTAAAATATACACAGTTAGCACTGAAGAGCAACTAAACCAATCTTACCAACACATGGCATATACTCTTTTATCATGCCTGTTAGGTTACCATGCATGATCTGGAGATGAAATATGTCCTGAAATAAAATAATCACTGTTACTGCATTTTTTAAGAATATTAAAAATTGATTTTAAACATCTCTATTTAGTGCGTAGTACCACTCAGTGCTACCTGTAGTTAACTATGAAATAAAGAATATTACCATTCGAATCAATCAAAAATAGCAATAGGACAAATTTACAACAAGACATGAATGCAAAGAGCAGTCCTGGGGCTTACCAATTGCAGCTTTAAGTTAGGGTGGTTCACATTCTTGATACACTCCACAGCTGTTAAGAGAGTGATAAACAATTTACTATATAATGTTATCAAAGAGTGTTTAAATGGAAAGAATAATTTTAAACATGAAAAAAAAGCAACAGACACTTAATGAGGATCTAAAAAAGCATTGCGCTTTTTGTGAATCCCTTACCTCCTCTCATCCACTCTGTTCATCTATCTATCTAGCTAACTATACTCACTTCAGTTTCTCTATACTTGCCTTTTTCATAATTGTCCATGAAGTAACCTGGTAGGCTGATTTTTGAGTTAACTGCTTCAATCAGACACAAGATGCCTTCCTGAATGACAAATTCATCACAATACAAGTAAAAAAAAACTGAAAAATTATGAACTGCATGGGATTACAATTATTTGCATAACTGCTAAGTAAAAAGAAAACATCCCAAGATAACTCAATCATCAAAATGTCTTCAAAAGCTGATCTTTTCCCTTAAGTGCTTTTAGACAGAAAAAAATGACCCTCACCTTCTGGAGTCTCTCAGCTGCATATCCAATGTTCTCAAGGTAAACATCCTTCATTGCTGTATCTATAAACTGAGTTTGACGTCCTGCCATTACATGCATTCTAGTTACAGAATAGATGTTAAATAACACTAGTAGATGCTTATATATCATAACTAAATAACCATTAATCAAACCAGAATAAAAGTACAAATTCTGAGCAGCAACCAATTACTTAAACAGAATACTGTTCAAAAGATAAACCCAGTGTTCAAAGCAATAATAATAAAAGTACAAATTCTGAGCAGCAACCAATTACTTAAACAGAATACTGTTCAAAAGATAAACCCAGTGTTCAAAGCAATAATAATAATAATAATATAATGTTTAAAATCCATTTGAAATTTAAAATGTAAGTAACACTGTCCCAGTCACCAGGGCCATAAACTTGCAGAGATAAGAATACTTATAATACACATTATTAGACTATAAACAAACAAAAATACAAAAAGATATCTGATAATTGATCTCTTGAGATAACTTACACACACACACACTGATCTTATTAATGAACAAAATGAACAAATAATAACATGCTGATATTTTGTCAGTTTTATGAAACTAATTATTTTGGTTCAAAGGTTTGAACAAATGAGAGAGACAGAGAGAGAGAGAGGGTGATCTCATACCTTTTACATCCCAGTGCCTTGGCATACTGTATTGACGTTTCCAACTTTTCTTTAAACTCTGACCTACGACTTGAAATGGCTGCTATGCCAATATCTCCACCTTTTAAGTCACCTTAAAATAATAATTTAACATAAACCACTGTACTATTTATGGGTTAGGCTCACCTGTAACTGTGACTTATAGTTGGTTGCATGTTAAGTTTTGCCACCTCTCAACAACCAAAGTTTCTAATAAATCTTATTAGAAACCATGCTTGTAAAAAAAAATAATGATTTTAACATCCAAACCCAATATAGATGTGCAAATTATGTTACCAGCATGCTCTTTAAAAATTTAATGGACAGATTAGAAACTGTTTGATTATTTTAGGATCCCACGTGAAGAAGTTCATATCAATGTTTCACTGTCCTGGAACCATGGAGAATAAAAAAAAAAAACACAATAATCTAACACCAAAAAAGGAACATACATTACCATTACAAATGGCAAACTTTCAGCTGCAGTAGTGATTTTACTCACTCTGAAAATTCAATCTGCACTGGTTTACCATTACTGAATCACTACAACATATTTGGAACATGATAAAAAATAAAAAAATATATGACCCAGAACTTTACCATTTACAGTAGGCTCTTTACATAATGGTAAAAATTAAATGTGGATGTAAAATTGAGACAGTCGTGGAATTTTGTTCAATACACTTACATATTTAAAAAACTGAACAAAACTTCAAATTCATTTTTTTTTTTTTTTGACACCTCAGCATGTGAAATGCACCAATAATGGGTTTGGGTGTTAAGAGCCACAATAAAAAACAGTTTAGCGTACATGTACTATGAACATGTTGTCCATTAAAATATTTATATTTGGCTTTACTAAGCTAGTAAATTAAACTAGACAATTAAGCTAGACAGTTAAAAAGATTCGGCTTATTATAGTCTCTGCATAAATATCCTACCAGGCCATGCATTTATTAACACATGTTCAATGCCGGCAGCTTCTTTTGCTTCTGCTAGTTTGTCCGCGGCAACTTCGTAGGGAAACGTGCATTCAACGGCTTTAAACCCTGCTTCCTTAGCCGCTTTGTACCGGTTTTCTAACCCTTCTATTTCTTGAAATAGCATAGAAATATTAGCTGCGAACTTCAAGGGCATTTTGGCACTGGAGGTGGAGAAATAATGGAAGTGTCTCACAACAGAGCGTGCAACAAACATCGAGATCAGCTGCATGTACCTGCATGTACTAGTATACTATCGCACTTTGTCACACATTTTGACGTGACCTATTTATGGTTTCTAGGTCATGTCTGGATGTGTGCGCATTCAAAATGGTGGTCTCTGGAGCAGAGCACGTTGACAGGTGGTTGGATTGTTTTGATTGACATTTACTGCACCAAAATTGAAATTGCATACTTCAGCTTGAATCAACGTTAAGTAATAGCAATAATTGTTTAGAAATTCACAATTTCGATGGCAGCTCTAGGTGACTGTAAACTATGTCCACGTTAAAAAGTCCGCGGCCAACGCCGCAGTTCTTCAAAGAAGCACAGACGTTTTCGACAAAGAAGGTAAGATAATATTGAAACAAGTACAAATATGTTTGCATTGTGCATTATTGCCATTCACATAAAGTAATTCGATGAGTTATATGCTTTGATCAAAATACCCTGTTGTGCAGCTGTTAGACACACCTTCACACTCGAGCATGCACAAACTCTCCCTCTCTCTCATTCTCTGATATGCAGAGCCAATTGTGTTATTAAAGATTCCGATGGTTATTCACTTGACTGATGTACAAATGTTTAATTTTACCATTAAATGTTGATTAATTTCTATAATAATCTTTAGTGAAATACCAATTTTACAACAGTGAAGAAAGTAAGATTGGCTTCTTCATTTTCACACTGATATGTACAGTGTTGATATAAAATCAACTTCATCAAATGTGACAGTTCATTTTATCACGCAGTGTGTTTCTATCATATCTTTCAGGAGAGAGGCACTCCCCGAGAAGCCCCTCCTCCCAGGCCTCCAGTGAAAAGTTGCCCCCCAGTCAGTAGAATATTTCATCATAAACAAGTGCAGAGGGCACAGGCAGTCTCTTTCAGAGGATCTGTTAGTGATCATTGTATCCTTTGTCTACACTGATAAACGTTAAACATTACTTGAAATATAATGGCCCCTTAATTTTCCTTGTCAAAAAATAAAGTAACCATATTGATTGTTGATGTGGCAGGGAAACCCTTACGAAAAAGTCCTGTAGGATCCTATAAGATCCTATAGAATTCTATAGGAAATGGGCCCAATTAAAAAAAAAATTTCCTTGTCAAAAAATAAAGTAACCATATTGATGTGGCAGGGAAATTAAGCAAATATTTATGTATCTATATGTACTAGTATATGGTTTTAACCATTAATTAAAATTTTTGGTGGAAAGGGTATTGTGACGTGTTATGCAAAAAAAATTGTCTTGAAAAAGTAGTGACAGCCGTTTACATTTTAAAATTTTGACTTAGTCTTATTTAGCCAAGGATATGTTACCTTCCTTACTACCCTCTTCCAGCTGTGTTGAGTTCTCATTATGACCAGGGTAGTAAAGAACTCTTCTTTGACCAGTGTTTTGTAGTGTGCACCAAACTCGGAGCAGGTTCTTTTGGGGAGGTAAATGTTATTTGATACTTATATGACATATCCGGCCTTTATATCAAGTATTTTTAGATTTTGTAAATTAAAAGTGAAGCAAGAATAAGAAGTTACGGGTTTTATTAGCTACTCTAAAATAGAGGCATCTTATTATAGTGACATTGGTAGTATAGCAGTTGTTAAAGGCATAACAACTGTTTTGGCCAAAAAACAGATTTTCCTGAGGTAAATGATGATTTTCCAATATTAACCCATGGTTAATAAATCCACTCCGACATTCAAAGTTAGTCCATATATTTTTTAGTGTGGTTTTTTTGTATTGATCTCTGAAGAGATCATTATTGAGGAATAGACATCAATGAATGTCCATGTGGTTTGATAGCAAGCACAGATTCCAGAATAAACGTGTTAACCACTGCTTTGGTGGTAAAATGGAATTTATTATTTATTGTGAAATGTGAATCTCATAAGAACACTTGTTATCCTTTAACTTTCCATTTTTCAATGTTTGTATGAGAGAAATGGTGGCAAGATTTTTTTTGTGTTTAACAGGTGTTCAAGGTGCAAAGCAAGGAAGATGGCAAATACTATGCAGTGAAAAGATCAAGAGAACGGTTTAGGGGTGAATCTGATAGGTAGGTGTCCAATTATGTTCTTGAAGGAATTGATTTGTCTGCATGGTAATAAGTCCATTGTATTTTATCATTTTATCTCATCACTGACAGTTACTTACATTTGTTTTTATGACTATTTAGCTTTAATTATCTACTCGCTTTGCTAAAACATATGTACTTATGTAGAGGTACTGTACATTTACCTGTTCATTATTTCATTCATCCAAATTTTTTTTCTCTCACCTTTAGAAAACGTAAGTTAGAAGAGGTTGCCAAGCATGAAACTCTGCCAAAACACCCTAACTGTGTAGAATTTGTCAGAGCTTGGGAAGAAAGGCAACATCTGTACATACAAACTGAACTCTGCCAAACAAGGTATCCCATCATCTATACAGTTAATTTGTTACAGATTTTTTTTAGTTTACACCCTGACTTACAACTTTTATGACATTCTTGTCAGTCAAAGGATCTTCATTTTCCTTATAATAGTCTTCACTTTTATATTCTAGGAAACTTCTTAAGTTTTATCATAAATGTAGCCAAAATTGCCAGAGATTTGCTAACTTCACTAAATTTTAGATAAAGATTACTTTATAACACTGGAGCAGCTTTTCAATAGAAGCATATTTATGATACTGTATAACCTGTAATTCTAGTCTGAATAACTATGCAGAAAGTCATCATGATATTCCTGAATCTCTGGTGTGGAACTATATGGTAGACCTGTTAATGGTAAGAATAAAAACTGTGTATTGTATCAAAATGCTTGTGTTACATGGAGAGCTTAGCTTACTATTGTTGAGAATGTTATTGATGTACTAGTAACAGTGCTTAGATAGTTTTATGTCCATGGGGGTAAGGACCCTGGAGATGAGATAATCTTGACAATGTGGTAAAGTGTGAGGATATCTTATGGTTACCCATTTACAGCTTCTAGTTTTATTTATATAGAATGAAATTGTGTGTGTAGATTTTCAATTTAATTTTTTTTTTTTTAGGCTGTAAAACATCTTCATGACCATGACTTAGTACACATGGATATCAAATCAGAAAACATTTTCATTTCAAGTGATGGAGTTTGCAAGCTTGGAGATTTTGGTCTTGTTATAGACCTAAAGAAGGTATTTTTAATTATGTTTCAACACAGACAATACTTTTTCCTTGTTTTGCAAAAAAGGTATTTGTATCAGTTTCATATCTTATAGTTGATGCTTGAGGAAGATTGTTAATGAAACAAAAACATGTAAGAAATGTTTGTGATAAATGTATTATATTTTAGAAAGCAGACATGTCAGATGCTATTGAAGGAGATCCTAAGTACATGGCCCCTGAGTTATTAGAGCAGGAAGGAAAGTTTGGAAAGCCAGCAGATGTTTTTAGTCTAGGCATCACAATTTTAGAATTAACCTGTGACTTAGACCTACCTAGAGGTGGGGAGGGTTGGCACCAACTTAGAACAGGCTGTCTGCCACAAAAACTGCTAAAAGGTTGGTTAAAATGTTTTATTTAAAACTAAGTTTAAAACAACATGAGTTATGTGCTTGACACAAAATAGCAAACTATGTAATGTATTTAAAGGAGAAAACTAGCCATAACAGTCCTTTTTTAAATGAAAGAATAAGAGACCCTTTTTTGGACATAATCTGTACTCAACCAAACTGTATCTTAATTCCTTGATGTTTTAAAATTTGTGCAATATATAGTAGCAATTACTTTAACTGCGATGTTTTATATGATAGAAAAAATAATTATGTAGCATTTTATTCAGGAAAGTCGCCAGAGTTAATTCATATCATAAAGTGGATGATGGAACCTGATGACCGACTGCGACCAACTGCTGACCAGCTGCTCTCCCACTCTTATGTTAGAAATGTAAGTGTTTTACAAATAAAAATTGATCAAAAAAGAAATTCTTACACCGAGTCACATGTTTATCACTAAGTCATCATAGTCAATACAATGTTCACTTCATTGGATACAATTCATTTACTACATTTTAGAATACTAGAAATGCTAACAGAATATGTTGTATATGTAGAATATTTGATAAAGGAGGCATGTGAGTAAATTTTTAGATTACTTTAAAATAATGTACCCTTTTATATACTACAATTAAAGGTTTGGAAGAGACGGAAAAGGCAACAGATGTTCAAGAAATGGGTAAGTTGAATTGAGGTAACTACCTGGATGATGTAACACTTTCAGGTACACAATGCGGGATTTTCCCACCAAATCGATTTTTTCAAAATTTAGATAATTCAGTTCTAAATGGCTAGCCAGTCACAAAGACCACCATGTCTCTTGTAAAATTCAGGAAGAAATATCAGCATGGGGTTCTTGTGAGGGGGCTTTGTTGGGACTGAATTGACTTTTGGTCATTTTCAAATTTAGAAAGTTTACCTTTAATTATACCCCAATGGTTTATAGTAGATTAAACCATTTATCAATACTTATCATCATTGTTCATGTAATTTTCTGTGGTCTTTCCAGTTTAGTCCCTAAGTTTGATAAACTTGTAAATTTCCTTTTTTTTCAGTAAAATATTCAACAGTGCCTTAATTTAAAAGTAACGATTTTGACTGAACTTCAAACATCAATTTTCTTTGCAGGTGGGATCTGTGCAATACTTGTATGAAAAGACAGTGGCATTTTTCTTGTTGCTCTGGTTTTTCTTGAGTTTGCCATTTGTCAAAATTTTTAAGACAACAAAACAAACTCCAGTTAAAATCCACATTCCTAAACAACACCCCTCTGAATGGGACCATAGTTTTTCTGATGGTGAGTTCAAAATGTTATTGTGATTTCCATTTTTTGAAAAAAAAAAGAATACTTTTTGTGTGTAATACAAACAAAGTACAAACAAATTATTTGTGTAAACAGAAATATTGCTTATATCAAAATGATATTACTAGTGATAAAACTGTATGCCAAACATGTTCATATTATCATGCCATACCAACAGAGATAGAAATTACGTATTGCAGATGAAATATTTGAAGATAATAGCATTAATCTCCATGACAACTCTATGGTTGCTCCCCTGGACACATCCACCTCCAGTGATGATATGAGTAGAAATGGAACATTTGCTATCCCAAGGTTTGTTATATAAAAATACAGAATGGAATGTTTTCTGTGCCAAGGTTTATGCTATATAAAAGATGAAATTATTTCAAGGTATGTGATGTAGCATGTGCATCCTCCATGCACAACCTATGCATCTAATGATACATTTGTCGCAGAGAAATACTTTGCTGAGTTTAGATAAATGGTACCAGGCAGAGTTCGCTTTTATTATGGGCAGTGGCACTTCTGATTGATCTCTTCAAAACTCAACTTTTAAATTAATTTGAATACTGCTAGTATCTTTGATAAGTGACACTTTGTTGTTCTGGCAATGGTAATAAAACTTACACATGGTGATATGTACATATATTATTTGCAAAGGTGTTATTGCTGTATCACAGTGAATGAATGATAAATTGCAACTTTAGTCTTCCAGTACGTCCTAAAACAACCCCAAGTGCACGCCACAGGCCTCAGAGGCGGAGCACCCCAAGAACTAGGTCCCCCGTGTGTAATCTCAATAACATTATAAACAGGTAAGCATGCAATGGCACAACGACGAGTTCGTTTTTCCTTTACATGCTAAAAAAATGTGTAGCATTGTGCATTTTTGTAAGTCATTTAAATCTTTCAATTACTTCAAAGTTTTGTAGGTTTTCTTTATCTTGGTATGTTTTTGTTGTGTAGATACACTCCAGAGACAAGTCCTAGCATTGGTTTCAGAAGTGATGTATCTGGGACGACACCCCCAAATACCAACTTTCTGGCAGATGAAGAAGATCCAAAACTGATCATAGGTCCAAAGAATTTAATGCAGGTAACTGCTACAAATGAGCGGCTTTTAAATATGAATTTAAAACAAGATTAAGGTACACAGTGATGTAGATTTTAAGGTCTGGTGGCAAGCATTAATTTAATATTGAAGTTTTTCAACAATGTTTACAGATTACCCTCTGCCAGGTATGTTTTAAGGTGTTGGCACTGGCTCTCTTTCAGATGTTTGAAGCTGCTTCTGATGAAGAAGACTGAGGAATCTTCGCAGTGTTTACAAGATAAAAATGTTCACTAGCCAGGAAATTAACTTTGAAATGACTCCAACTAGACCAAGAGTGGAAAATAGAAACTGCTTTAATGTAAATAGCCTGACTATTTATGTACATAAAAGATGATGCACATAGTTAAATTTGCTTGTTGATCCATTTTTATTTGGAAAAAAGAATTAAGTATGGCTGATGTGAAATAAGAGGAGTTCAAATTCAATTGCATTTATGATGATGATCATGTGATGCATCTCCACCCAAACAGAAGAGAAGTTGTAAAAGATGAACATAAAACCACAAGATGTGAAACAGTTGATGTCACATGAAAGAGAAAACTTATAGGGAGCCAGTATGTTGACCAAGTTTGCCAAGATGTACCACTGGCAAAGATTTCAAAATCTGGCATTCAAGCACATGCTGTTATAAGTTTTGACCACAAAAAGGCATGCAAATGGTGCTTTTGTTGAGATTAAAACTATGTACCCTTTTATGTACATAATACACTTTCTGCAAGAATGCATGCCATTTGCAGATAAAATATGATATAACACACTGCTTAATTTTGAAGTGCATTTAAATTGTAAAGGTTTTTAACAGTGCCAGTTAATTAATTAAAAGTGTTGATGTGCAAGTTTGCTACAATAACAATTAATGGCAGCAGTTGTTTTACTGCTTCTTTCACAACTATGTATGCCAGGGGTGAAATGTGTAATGGAAGCAAATAGGTTGTTTTAATTAGTTTTATAAAGAATTCTATATAAACTTTGTTATAATGCTACAGACATCGCGAGACTGTAACTTGGAGACTATTTTATTAAAGATTGTTAAAAGTGGATTAAGATCCAGCCTTTTCAGTCATCAGCTTAAATATCTCCTAGGTCCAGTTTCATTAACACTAGACAGCACTATCCTGAGGATAACACTATCCATTGGATAAAATTATTCTTTGGACAGCATCCTGAGGATAGCAGCTGTTTACAAACACTGAAAAGCAATATCGGAAAAGAAAATGAGTATCTAATGTTTAGAAAACAGAACTTTACTCACAGAATAACTTTACTGACAGCAAAAATTCTGCCCAGTAGATAGTGTTACTCAAAGGATAGTGCTATCCAGTGTTGATGAAACTGGGTCAAGTTTATTAGTTTGTAAACAATGGCAATTTGAAATGATACTTTTACTGTTTACAGTGTGGTTGTAACAAAACACTCATATTTTCTTCATGGAATAAAAGCTTCCATGTAAAACGTATGACTTTTGTAGAAAATGAATGAAAACTCAATAAAAGATTAGTGGCTTCCCTTTTATTAATTTTTCCCTCATGGTTCTATTAAACAGTTTACTTCTTAAACAGTTTTCTTTAACTAAACAGTATGCAATCCTTTGGGCAGTTACCAGAATGTTCTTAGCTTTCGCCCAAAAGTATTTTGTGCTACTAGTTTCTGGCATGTTCATGGAAGCATAATTCATACAGTCCAGAAAGGGAGGGGGTGAGGCACAATGCTTATGTTTAACAGATATTTCACAAATGACTCATTTTAAGTTCTGCAATGCTGGCAACCCTGCAAACATCCCTAGTGGACTGAGTACGTAAATTGAAATGCCTATCTGCTCTTTAATATTCATTCAAGCTCACAGAAAATTTTACAGTGATCCAATTTTTTACTGGATGGTAGATGTATGCAGTTATTTTGCACCAAATCTTGCCAGACACTGCTGAATGATCTGCCAGAAAAGATTGTTCATTTTGAATGAATTATTTTATGTAATTTAATCCCTTACTTTTAAACACTAATATAAGCAACTAATGAATGATAGAAAGTAAATTGTTTCAGGCAAAGATACTCCCTCACTTGTCTCAAAAATTAAAATGTTGATTAGTTTGCTCATAACAACCCATATTTCTATTTTTCATAATGTCACAGGATTGACCTGCCTCTCCACTCTTTAATATAAATATTAATATAAGTTCACAAAAATTTGTACTGTGATCCAGTTTTAAATCATTTTGTGGCAATTTTTGCCAGTCACTGCTGACTGACATGTCTGATTGTGCAAATAATGTCACTCACCCTATGAATTAGATAAAAATTTGAGCATAAAAACGGGAAAAAAAGTAGCAAAAATGAAACTACTAATAATAGACAGATTTGAGCAAAAATTTAGTTGGAAGATAACAGAAAAGATTATTCCTGTTGAATGAATTATTTAATATTATTGAATTCATAATCTTCAACACAATTAGAGTTAAGTAATGATTGGTAGAAAGATGCTCCCAATGTTGTAATTTGCCTCAAAAGCTAAAATGATGACTAGTTAGCTCATAAAAACCCGTATTGATATTATCAATTACACCACAGAATTCAGTTAATCTATACTAGTCTAGCACAATCCTATAATTTACTGAGCCCTTGTGCCTCCCCTGCAGCCAGTCATGCTGACATCTTGGCTTTGAGGTTCTCTGCTAGCTTGTCCAGAAATTCAAAAGTATTAAGGTAGTCACTACGCTGGGTGCTGAAATGAAAAATTAAGATAATCACATTATAAAATGTTGGATTAAAATGTGGATTTCAGGACCTAATGATCTCACATCAGAAGTGTGGAATTTAAATGTCACAGAAATATAAACACAGAGGTAAAAAAAATCTCACTTTGCCATTCCTTTGATACAAATAGCCAAGTCCTTGGTCATGCTGCCTGATTCAATAGTCTCGATACAGACATCCTCCAAGGCTTGGGAAAACTTTGCAAGCTCCTCATTGTTATCCAACTTGGCACGGTGAGCTAGACCACGTGTCCAGGCAAAGATAGAGGCTGAAATATTTAGATATTTAGCTTATTTCTTTTTGACAAGTGTGAAGTATAGAGGAATACAGACATAAATTATAATGTAATTCAGTTTACCTGTCAACATGCACTCCATTTCCTTTAGATGTTTTAAAAAGAACATTAAAACATTTTTGAAAATAAAAATTAATTTAATCATAATTTATGGTGTTATCAACAATTTTAATACATTTGTATTTCAAATCTGTACTTTCAATTTAAAGCATCAATTAAATGTAATTCATCTAATTTTAAATGAGATGGGGTTTTGTTAAAAGTATTATAAATGATGGAAGTAAAACTTTTGAAGCAATGCTAATTTTCATCTGAATGACCTTTCTACTCCCTATTGCAATACCCTTGTTCGACTTTTCATTATTTGATATCTTACCAATTGGGTTAGTAGATGTCTCCTTGCCTTGCTGATGAAATCTATAATGGCGTGTGACTGTGCCGTGCGCAGCCTCAGCTTCTACAGTTTTACCATCTGGACATATCAGTACACTGGTCATCATGCCTAGAGATCCAAAACCTAAACAACAATAAAATATGTCTTTCTTCAGCAGTGACATATTCCCTGACATCTGAAAGCACCAAAGGCACATGTTACATGTAATCTGTTTGTGCCATGACCCCTGGTGCGATAATAATAATAATAATATGAGAAAACTGTTTAGTAAATTGAATATAACCGTGTCTTTAACATTAAGACATTCCATTTTAAAACCACAATTTACTACCAACAACCAACCCTTCTTTTTACCTTGTGCGACAGAATCAGACTGGACATCTCCATCATAATTCTTACATGCCCAAACAAAGCCACCCTCAGACTTCATGGCCTGTGCAACCATATCATCTATCAGCCGGTGCTCGTACCAGATCTTCTTGGCTTCAAACTGGGGCTTGTAAGCACTGAAATAAAATACAATACAAATCTTAACATCAACAAAGATAAACTAGATAAAAACAATTCACCAGTCACTTTTACTCAACCATTTTAGAGACCTTATCAATAATATATCTATATCATGGTTGTACTCCACTGTGCTTTTATACTTACGAATCATAGATTTCTTGGAAAATGTCCTTGAATCTACCATCATATTTCTTCAAAATTGTGTTTTTTGTGCTGTAATATAACACAGATGATTATACAATTGCTACAATAAACAGTTAAGTGTCACTTACATAACATTGTTACAAGCAACACCAAAAGAAAAAAGGGAATTCTTAAACTAAAATTGTGATAAAAAATTTACTGATATCAGTTTAGAAGTAATGTTGTTACATTTTCAGTACAGTGTCTTTGGTTCTTTAATAAAAAGTTCAATTTCTATCACAAGGGGTAACTTACCTTAGGTACAACGGAAGACCCTTCATTAAGGCATATTGGAATGAACTGTGGGCAAAGTCTGTAATTGCCTAGATAAAAAACAGCTTACATTTTATGTTTCTAACTCAAAGTACATGTACAAGAGCATTGCCACTAATGGATGACCTGCTGTTTATACGCCTATGCTTTTCATAAATGTTTATTCGTTGAGACCCTTTTTTCAGTTGTTCAATAGAGATTGTAACCAGAAACATAATGATAATCATAAACCCTATTTACACGACATGACAACTACAGTACTGGTAAACATTTGTTAAAGAGAGAGTCCTTTGAAAATCTCATTACAAGCAGAAACAGTGGAATGAGTTCCCACCTTGTCTGTGTTGTACATGGCCAGTGCTACCCCTCCATCTTCAAACTCAAACACATTGTGTTTGATAGGTTCTCCCCCTGCCTTAGGGGTCCATGTCACCTCTAGCTTGCCTGCACCTGGGACCACAAAGTCAGTGGCTTTATACTAGAAGGAAAACTGGTGCCATAAATATTTCTTTAACAAACATGCAAAATCATTCTTATTAACAATGACAAGACATTTTCTCTTCCCTCTTTAGAATTTGTTTTTGCAAACTTGCGAAAATGAGTGAAGTCCCCTGCAGGGTTTTTACATGTAGGACCTCTAAAAGAGATTGTTAAAGGAAGAATGTTTGAAGTGAAAAGACACTTCAAACCAATGTTTTAGGTATGATGCAAAAAGCTGTGCTATTTTCCTGGGTGCAAATGAGGCAATGCCTGTGAAGGTCAAAGAAGGCAGATGCTGTTATAAACAACTGGTCAATCATTTAGATCACTAAATTATTCATTTCAAAATGGAATAAGACATCAAATCCAAGTGCAGGGACAGGTTGAGCAATGATTTGTAAGTGGAAATTGACATTTGTTTTGGTGGGTATATCCTGGAAGAGTACCTTTTACTGGCACCCATTCAAATGTTCCCTCTCTACTACGCATGCACTCACTCACAGATACGCAAACATACATTTAAACTAAAACAACAAGTAAATACCTGGTCACCATAAGCATGACGTCCAATGACGATGCTTTTAGTCCAGCCAGGTACCAGACGTGGAATGTTCTTACAAATTATGGCTTCCCTAAACACCGTGCCACCAAGGATGTTTCTTATTGTCCCATTAGGGGATCTCCACATCTTCTTCAGCTTGAATTCTGGAAATGTGTACAAAATGTATAACTCAATTTTTGCTATTCAGTTTATTTTGAATATATATTTTTGAAAAAATAGTATGAGTAGTGTAACTAAGCTTGACAACACATTTTTTAAGAAGAATCAACACTTTTTACTTAAAAATATGTGAATGATATGTCATCAAATGCATGATCTTTAATAACATGTATATTTCTTATATCATAGTGGACATATGTATATCATGGCTTTTCTTCCAATTATAATCAATAGGTTAAGAAACAAAAATATTTTCAGGTTTGCTGCAAGATGCAACCACCATAAAGATTTCATGACATAATTTCAGTCATATATAATTCAACCAGTATTAAATTCATTGGCATCCATAGTTTTGCACACTGCTGCAACATTTTTACAAGGGTTTATATACAGCCTTAACAAGATACATCAAACTGCTATACTGGGACAAGAGTTTCCTATTGTAAATAACATCTTTGTTACATCTTTAGAATCACCTCACTGAGGTTGATCAAATTATAATATAAATCAAAAAGCACAACCAGCATCAACTTAGCATATCAGCTGTTGTTTTCAATCTCACAAAGATGATTAATAAATTATTTCACATTTATTTTACATCAAGCACATATTTAATACAAAACAAAGGCACAACATTTTATTTGCATTTGCACAAACCTGTGCTCTTTGCTATAATATACAATTCTGCATTTCTTATTAGGCTTAGTAGGCCTAGATATATACAAACATTTCCACATTCATATTTTATACACAAACAAACATTGATATCAAGAGTTTCCACACAAACAAGTGCATGCACACACATATCAAAAAAGCTATAAAATCCATTTATTTTGTACATGTAAGGTTCACAAATACATTCCTACATACAGAAACACATCTACATGTACAACTCAGTAAGTAAAAAGCATAGAATTAAGGCATTTATGTTAACAGCTGCTATCAGATCTTCTGTGGCACTCCCAGTCTAGACTACTGCAGCTTGTGCCATACACATATCATGCTCAGTCTTACATTCCAAGAGGGGACATGGTCACATCATATGCTGCGCTTACCACAGGAGATGGGTTGGAAGGTCAGCAGTGTACCAGGTGTTCTTCACAAGTTGCTATATACAGATTTCCATATTTACTGACCTTTACTAACCATACAGCATACCTTAAATCTAGTCAAAGGTCATGGTGATATAATCACACATTTATCACATGAAACTATATACACTTATCACGTATTACACAAGTTTTAATTCATCTTCATTCTTTACACATGAGAGAGAGTAAAAACTAGTCACAGTTATATGGTAGCACAATGTATACCAAGCTGAAGATTAATTCACTAATTCATGTTAATCAAGTTATTATAATCATTCCAGCAAGTTTTTATTGCAGTGATGAAACAGACTTGCAGGTACTGTACTATCACCTTTTTCTCCTCAAAGAGAAAAAATATACTTCATACTAGGTAAGAATGGCAAAGTATCATCCTAGGTCATATATCGGGAGAGGAGGCTGAAAAGGGAGGCTGGGAGGGGGGGGGGGGGGGGCAACTTTTCTAGAGTCAACTTACCTTCCACTCTATGCTCATCTGGTGTTATGGTGGCACACTTGATACCAACATTGTACTTCTTTATAGCATTGGCACAGTCCACGGTAACTAATTAAAAGAAACACATTTTTTTCTGTATGTAGTTATTCAGTCTCTACACATATCAGTGACAACTTGCCACATCACTGTGTCAATTAGTTGATAAAAATTAAATTTAAGGCCATTTAAAATCTATAATATAGAACAAATAAATGTCCACTTTAAGGATATTTTTCTTTAAAAAAATAATAATAATAAACAAAAATCAAACTTTCTTAACCTTGATCATCTGTAGCATCCCTGTTTTGGATGCTTAGATCAAAAGAAACCAGCTGTACATCTAGGAAGGGAAGAATCAGCTTTTCCTTAATAAGGTCCCAGATAATTCTGGAAGTACAGATTGTCAAAAGATAAAATATTATACAGGTGCCATGAAACAAACTGCATTTATATGTGAAAATCAACTCATAATGATGAAATTGTCAGTTTCCAAGGCATCTTAAAATTGATCTGAAAAAAAAATCATTACATTTGCTTCATAATTGAGTAGGACTTTGTTCAAAGTTCAACAGCTCAGAATAGCATAATCACCACTTGTTAAAACACCTTAAAGCAATTAAATCCATCTTATTGGATAATAGTTTTTGGATGGTTTTGTGGTGAACCTACATATTATGACCCTGGCCACATCAGCTTATACAGTACATAGGCAATAAACTGAACTCTGTGGGTAAAGAAATTGTGTAGAGATGATTTCTCACCACAATACAAGACTAAAAATATAATACATTGACAGGTTCTCAAAAGAAAACCTTTTATGGCAACATTATTTAATTTAAATAATTAATTCTATTATTATAAAATTACTTGAAACTATTTTGCCCTTTTGGCAATCCATATATCACCGATCGCATATCACAGTGAGCGATCCAAAAACAGCAAATTTTACAAAGCGACTTACAAAACTTAATTTTTTCATGAGGCGCTCCACAAATAATGTGGACTTTGCACCTGAACAGTGAAATCCGAATGCTCACCTGGTCATCTCGTCTCCCTGTATCTCAACAACAGGGCCAGCTGAAATGTTAACAAACAGTTATCAATGTGGTAAGGAAGAAAATAATCAGTGCAAATATGTGCAAAATTCTACAAGATTTCAGTTAGTGTAATGACACGCATTACCTTTGATTTTCCCCATGACGATCGTTGTGCAGCAGCCAAACTACTTCTGAACCGGTCAGGAAGTCTTGTGCGGAGGTTATATGCGCATGCGTCACATATGATGCCACAATATTTGAGACCCGCCCATTAATTGATCTATTCACTCACACACTTGCGTCGGTCGACACGTGCGCTTTATTGCCAAAACTGGTTTACTAATTCTCATACCCGGCTTTTTAAATGAATATTTAAATAACTACTTCACTATGTCAAAAAATATTTGTAAAATACAAATCAAAATTGCTAATCTTGTAGGCTATTGTTTTGTCAAAGAAAAAAATAATAAATACTATCATAGAAAAATAAAGAATTAAACGCATTAGATTCGTCTAGATATGTACTTTTACATTTTGGCATCCTCCCTTTCTGACTCTTTGAAAGCAACCCCCTCTCACTTTTTGGCACTCGTCTTCTCTCTCTCTCTCTCTCTCTCTCTCTCTCTCTCTCTCTCATCTTTACGGTTTTTATGAGTTTTCTTTTTTAATGTTGACACTGACTACATACATCTTGTGAATAGGATGCACTGAGTGGACCTCCGACAATTTTTATAGAGAGTAGATAAAGTAATCGAATCTTATAAGCTCTCTGTTTAAAATTTGATTTTGACCTACTAAAGCATTCTAATTAAAATTCGTATGAGATTCATATTTCACAATAAATACATTGTAAACAACTCATAGAAATATAATAAATTCCATTTTAACACCAAAACAGCGGTTATCGCAATTATTCTGGAATCTGTGCAGGCCATCAGACCACGTGGACCTTCATAGATGGCTATACCTCTGTAATAATCTCTTAAGCGATTATAAAAAAAATCAAAAACATGGACTAACTTTGAATGTCGAAATAAATTCATTGGCCATTGGTAAGTATGGGGAAATCGTCGTTAACCCAAGGAAAATCCGTTTTTTTCCAAATTAAACAGTTCTTATCCCTTTAACCCCTCATCATACCGGATAGTCTGCAGCACATTATAACCCGGTGGGGCAATTTATTTAACAAGGCATATAATAATCACTCAAATTAGCATGTCCTACAATTGTAGTAAATTCCATGATTTAAGGCTGAGTTTCATGTCATATATTTCAGTAACAGTATTTTGTACTATGCTGTCAAATCTCTCTCTATGGCTAATCTGTGGAAAAGCAGTGGATCATTTACAATCCCAGCAGTGTTTCTTCTTATAACAAGGCTGCGCTAGTCAATTCAGATGCATAACCTAAAAACTGCTAAAGTTGTGACAAATTCATGACATTTCGAGAAAGAGAACGAGTAATACATTTCTTACAGTGAAAAATAAATATTTGCCCGGGGTAGTCGTAAACGACCCCGCGCGGTATGAATAGGGTTAAGAACAATAATATCCACATACATTGTACAATCATTTGAAATTACACAAAAATGCAAGTTTTGTTTTTTTAAGTCGAATTTTAATCATGCAAAAAGTAAGGAACCATAGATATGAATGCACATCAGCTATGTACAAAAACAATTTTTGCTGGAGTACGTCAGACTTCTGTGGCTCTTTAAATTGATTTTCACCAACCCATTTTATGGGCAATAAAAGCCATTTACAAATGCAAAAAAAAAAAAAAAAAAAAAAAAAAAAAAAAAAAAAAACACACACGCACACGGCCAATTTGCAAAAGTATTTTTCATCCTGGAGGATCCCCTTGAATATTAACAGATAATTGTCTATTTAATTCCTTTTACTTTTTTGAAATGTCCAGCTAGAAAATTTGAGAGAAAAACACCATTGTAATGCGTTAGCCTTACGCTTCGGCTGGTCATATCTTACTTCTAGTTAAGAGAGCCACCATAACAATTAATTACCCCCTACCAGGGTCGCAGATGAATTTTTCACTAGATATTCATAGATATATCTCTGGCTAATTCATGACACGATTCTCTGCTGCGCTGGAGAAAAGTGCACATAATTCATTTGCGGCCCTGGTAGAGAGTAACAATTGATTAACTTATTTTAATCTGAAGCACTCATCCAGCATTTTTTCTTTACTCCATATATATTTTAATTGTCTTTCTTCATCCAATTTCTGTAAAATCGGGCGCGCTATGGACACCTGCGAGTCACATAATATTTGACAGACATATGTCAAACAATCAATTGAAGTAGCTACCGTTTACTGCTAATTGGTTAGTTTGCAGTTACGTTGATTGACGGTGTTTTATCGCGCGAACAGCACGCTCGTTATAAATGTAAGTAAAACTGGAATGACATTTCAAACAGGAAACCTATTAATTTTGAACTGATTTTGAAAACGATGTTTTACTGCACTGCGTAGTGTTCTGCAGTCTTTCTAACGAAACTGACGTGTCGTCTGCCGGAATTACTTCAATCATGGAAGGTTCAGAAAACTGGGTGCAGCTTTTGAAAGAACATTTAAGTGTATGGAATGAAATGACATCGATATGTGATACTGAAAACTGTCTTCGGTTGTCGTATGTCAGTGCCACAGCAGGAGAATTGTCTTCCTTGATGTATGATCATGGACTTCTTACAGAATTATCCAGTTTTGTAGAAAATATTCCAGATAATTTATTTAGAAAATTAAAGGCTAACGAGAAGTTTCTTTTTAATTTGGTAAAATTACATATTTGGCAGAGAAAGTATGAAGAAGCCAGATCTAACATTTTGGTGAGTACTATAAGGTGGGGTTTTAAGCAGTTCAGCTATTGATGCTTTAATAATTAATATTTGGTAAAGCTGAAAAACAATTTCGCTAATGATTTCGCTAGCATTTATGCAAAGGTCTACGATCGTTCGGTCGCGAGGCGCACACACACACACACACACACACACACACACCATATATACATACTTAATAATTATTTTGCGTTTATCTAAAGTCAATACTGTTAAGTTAAATGATGCGGTTAAAAATTAAGAACAGATCTGAAAATCGGCTGAAAACGCATCGTTGAAGATTCAGGGAAGGAGAAGAGGGGGCAGCAGCGGGTCAATTATTTAACCACACCCCTCCTTAGTATAGTGGTGCTTATGCAGAATACCTTCCCCCATTATATTATCTCGGATTTTCAATGTTTCACCTAATTATATTTTGTTTATTCAATTCTATGTGGTTATTTTGATCTTTACTTCTGTAATTCTAATAAATTAGTTTGCAAATTTAATTCTACGACTTGTAATATTTAAGATATTTAAGTCTATTCAAATATATATATATATATATATATATATATATATATATATATATATATATATATATATATATATATATTTATGAAACGAGAGTTGCAGTCATTTCAGAGGTGAACATCAAAAAATAAGTAAATGGCAAAATGGATTTATTTAAATAGCAGAGGCATTGATCAAAGTAACCTCATAACTGTAAACAGATAAACATCGAAAACCGTGTGTAAGTTTGTGGGGGCACGTGCATAAGTGTTAATATACTGAACCCATCAGAGTCAAATGGTTGACTCGTAATGTTGATTAACATATTAATATCATCTTATAAAAGCAAAAATGCACTTTTCTATTTCTTTTTCAGTTTGATTTGTGTAAATTTGTCTTGTAGGAGGGCAAAATAACAGATCGCAAGGAAGCGTTAAATCTTTGGTTCCAATCACTTTATGCAGAGAAGGAACTGGAAATCGGCCGACCCTTGTCAGCTGTGACACGCTTCAGGATTCGCCAAAGGTAAGTCCGGACCCCCTCCCCATCGATTTCTGAAAAAAATCACACTAATATTCCCCTCTTGAAATTACAATTTTGACTAGCTAAATCATAGTTCTAAACCGTACCAAATGGCACCGTTCACCCTCTAAAATGGGGGGGGGGGGGGGGGGGGGGGGGGGGGGGGGGGGGGGGGGAGGGATCGGCGTCGCATCCACGACCCCCTTCAAATAATCCTGGACCCGCCACTGTTTACTAACTAATTGTGTTTGTGTACTCAATCTTTTAGGCCGACGGTTAGGAAAAGAAACCATGGCAGTTTTAAGTTAAAATCGCTGAAACTTCATTATGTTATTCAAAATAACGAACAGAGACAAGAGTAAAAGTACAGTCTTTTCCTCTGCCAGGATTAATGCTATTGGTTAATTAATTAATGGTTAATCATTAGTTAATTTTTTGTCTGTCGGTCTGTTAACAACATTATGCAAAAAGTCGTGGACAGATTTTGCTGAAATTTTTGTTACTCAATTGATATTAGTTCATCACTATTATTGATAAGAATTGAGGTCATTAATTATAAAAGACTAAAATTTAATGATTAAATCATTTAGTTAATAAGTCAATAATATTAAATATTGAGAATTGAGCTGCTTTGGGTCTGTGCACTCAAGAGTGCTTTCCTTGTTTGATATGTATTTCTTCAGAAACCGACCACCCTCACATATATGCCCTGAAGACTACAAAATTAACACTGGGTTACCTGTGGAATCTAAAATACTCCTCAGAAGTTGGTTTGCTGAGCATAAGGCGTTCCCATACCCCTCAAAGGAAGAGGTGGCTATTCTTGCTGAACAATGTAATATCAGCATTTTGCAGGTAAAAGTTAGGCATACAACTTACATCTTGTTATTCTTTGTTTATAATTGTACTATAGCTATGTTCTTTCCTCAAATGAAGCATTTTATTTGTTATATTTTAATATTTACATGTTTAAAAAATAGAAATTAAAAGAATATGTCAAGTCTGTTACACTTTCCATACCTTTAATTTTTTTTTATTTTTGTGTTAGGGGGGTGCTAGTTTCCAAACTCAACAGTCAATTTTACTTGGAACAAGGATATTATCTATTGTGTTATTTTCAGCCATTCATTGACATTTAGGCTGCCTTCACATGAAAAATCTATTTTCTAACAAGGCAGCAAAGCTGTCAAATGTACAGACAAAAAACAGAAAATAAAGATGCAAAAAAGGTCATTTTGTCAATTTTGATGCAATAATAAATAATGCTTATAATAGCACTATCAGTCACCACTGAATTTTAATCATGCACAACAGGTAAAATGGTCAATAACATGAGCGGACCCAGAGATATTCTCTGACAGTATTCCAAAGTATCTATTTTGATCCATCCTCCATTTTGATGGTCTTCCAACAGAAGAAAAAATAGATACCAGGCAATATAAACTTAATAACCTGACTGTCTTCCGGAAGTCCCAGAAGATGGTCTCAATCTACCCTTTCAACAAGATTACAGTTTCAGGACAATGAGAGTTCAAATTCACATGATGAAAGTCTCAATATTTGAAAAATGATGACAGTGCATAAAATAATATTACATAAGTAACATAATGTTTAAAGACATAAAAAAACAATACAACTGCTTATGTGGAAATACAGAAATGTCGGAGTCTCAGGGGGATGAGAGTTAAAAGTCACAAATGCAAGTCTTTGAGAAAAAATTATAAAGGAAAACATAACAAAACCAGAAAAGCACTCCGAGAGTCCTCTTTGGCCCACTTCTGACAGTTCCTGAAAATTTCAGCAAAATCAGTCCATAATTTTTTGAGTTATGTTGATGACAGACAGGGGTGAAAATATAACCTCCTTGGCAGAGGTAAATATAATTCCAATAAAGCTGCTATTCAAACTTTTAATCTTTCAGTTTGATATATATATATATATATATATATATATATATATATATATTAAAAACTTATTTGCAATATTTAACAAAATTTACCTGCATAATTATCACTGCTTCCTTATTATTAATCTAGCAGAGAGCTTAACCTATAGGAGTTTACAGGGAAATATCAACAAGTGTGCTTTATGTAATCTCAAATCACAAGTGTGCTTTATGTAGCCTATCAATTAGGCAAATTACTTTAAAACTGAAATTAGCTAAGTGATACCCAAGGGAAATTTATAGACTGACCCTCTCAAAGGTCTTTCAGGCCCATAAGTCACAACTTAAGAAGAGCACACAACAATAATGCACAAAATAGGAGACTACCACTTCTGATGCAATAATACATTATGTTTAACTGCACAGTCAACATCAAATTTTAATTTTGCACAACAGGTAACACCGACGAAAGTAAAAGCATAAGGCTTCAGGCCCATCAGAGTTCAAGTTTATACTTAGAAAGTGCCAGAATGAGAAAAATGAAATATCACACAAAATTGCATTAAATTCAATAATAAATGATAACCCAATTGACCTGGCTTTCTAATTTGAACTGCATGCCAATCCTAAAAATCATACTCTTAAGTTAAATATAATAAATAATATAACACAGTTTTCTTTTCATAATGTTTGCAGTAGCAGTGCATAAAGATTATTGTCAATTTTGATGTAACATTACATAATAAATTATAGAATAATTATCACCAATTTTTGATTATTGACTATAAATAGCATGAACATGTAGAAAATTTGATTACCATCCGGCTTCATGTCCATGGGAGCTCCGAGTCCCACAATGAATATGCCAAAAAGATAATGAATATTTCACTAAAATGTATAACTTCCAGAAAAAGAAGCCCATTAGACTGCTTTTCCAACTCGGGATGCATTTTACTCCTGTGTTTCTTTTTTGAAAGTTAGACAATCATAAGTAACATGGTTTTCCCATCATGGTCATCATGGCAGATGTGGATGATTGAATCTGACAAACTGCAATGATAGGAGTTTATTTCCGTTTTGGACACTTGATTACACAATACATGATAACAAGTTTACCATCATTTTTACATAATCAACTAACAATGTTGTAAAGATGCAGGAAATATCAAACAAACACTTTTACGTATCTTATTAGTTCAATAATGAGACTGTTAACATGCCTAAGAATTGAATCTGAGGAAATTTGAAAAAACAGTACAACTTCTAAAATAATGGCCCGATAACGCTGATTTTTGAACTCAACCTGCATTTTTGTAAGATTGACCACTCCTGTGAGTATAATGACAATTGGCTAAGCTGTTTTTCTTATATTGTGTTATTAATGTTGCATATATGTTGAAAAAAGTGAAAAAACAGCATAAAAAATAAAAGAAAATGTAAAATAAAACATAAAAAAATAAAAATAAAGCTGCTATTAAAACTTTTAATCTAGCTGTACAATTACTAACATGATATGAATAACCCTATTGAGTTTGAGAATAATAAGGCACTGTTATTCATCTTTAGCATTAATGTAAGCGTTACACAAATTTTTTTTTGTGAACTTATTTTCCATATTAAATAACATTTACCTGCATAATAATCATCGATTCCTAATTATGTGACACAGTTAAGAAAGCTAAACCGATGGGACTTTACAATGAAATCTCAATGTGTGTTTATGTAATCTCATTTAATGCCCACTTGAAAATTAATTAAGCAAATTATTTTATAACCCTGGATTAACTGCCTACTATCCATATACATTTATTGCACCAAATAGCACTGTACTGCATTGCTTTCAAAACAGAAAACAATTACGATGGTTTTCCAACACAAGCTGCACTTCAGTCTTTTCAGTAAGGTTGATTATCATAAGTAACATGGTTTTCCCTTAATCGCTATCCTGGCAGCAGTGTCCAAAATAGGGTTTTCTTTAACTTTCATGCAATGTAACATAATACTTAACAACATAATGACCATCAATTTTTTTATAAAAAAATAAAAGTATCATGGATATTCAGAAAATGTGATATGGAAAGGTCTCCAAGGACATAGAAGTAGGGGTCACACTTTCAAAATGCCAAAATGTTAACAAGAGATAACTGTACTGAAATGATTTTCTTTCCATTTTCAACACCTTTTTTACATAAAACCATAATCAATTAACTGTCATTTTTAAATGATCAACTAGGAAAATTGTTGACATAGGAAAAATATCAATAGAACAATTTATAATGTCCAATTAGCTCCATTTGGAGATTCTGAACATAGTGAATGATTGAATCTGACGAACTGCAATGATGAGTTCCTTTCCATTTTTGATACTTTATTACACAATGCACGATAATAGGTTTACCGTCATTTTTATATAATCAACTAACAATATTGTAAAGAAGCAGAAAATGTTAAAACAACACTTTTAAATATCCAATTAGTTCCGTAATGAGACTGTTAACATGCTTAAGAATTAAATCTGAAGAAAAACCACTTATATACAAAAAGGCTTATAACTTCATCAAAACTTAACTGATCAAGCTTATTTTCAAACTTGATCTGTATACTGGTCAGATTGATCACTCCTGTGAGTTGCAAGACAAAAGGCTGATTGGATTTCCTTAAAATGCGTTATCAGTGTTGCATGTATGCTGAATAAAGGGTAAAAAACAGCATTACTTTTGTAAAAATAGTCCAATCATGCCAATTTTCAAACTTGACCTGCGTATTATAAATATTCACCAGTTCTGTAAATTTCAATCCAAAAGGAAAAACATTTTTACACTTATCATGTTATCGGTGTTATAAAAGAGCTGAAAACATTAAAAAAAAAAAAAAAACAGGATAACTTCCATAAAAATTGCCCGATCTTGCCGATTTTCAAACTTGACCTGCGTATTAGGAATATTCATTAGTTCTGTAAGTTTCAAGCCAAATGAAAAAACAGTTTTCCACTTATTGTGTTATCAGTGCTGCATATATGCTGAAAAAAGTGAAAAAACAGCATAAATTCCCTAACAATAATCGAATCATGCTGATTTTCAAACTTGACTTGCGTATTATGAATATTTATCAGTTCTGCAAGTTTCAAGCCAAAATGTAAATTGGTTTTCCACTTATGGTGTTATCGGTGCTGCATATATGCTGAAAAAAATGAAAAAAAAAAACAGCATAAATTCCCGAAAAATGACCCAATCATGCTGATTTTCGAACTTGATCTGTGTATTATGAATATTCATCAGTTTTGTAAGTTTCAAGTCAAAAGGTAAAATGGTTTTCCACTTATCGTGTTATCAGTGCTGCATATATGCTGAAAAAAGTGAAAAAACAGCATAAATTCCCTAAAAGTGACCCGATCATGCTGATTTTCGAACTTGACCTGCGTATTATGAATATTCATCAGTTCTGTAAGTTTCATACCAAAAGGTAAAATGGTTTTTCACTTATCGTGTTATCAGTGCTGCATATATGCTAAACAAGACAGCACTGTTCTGAAATGGGTTTATTTCCATTTTTAATACTTTTTTAACATAAAACAAAATTAACATTTTACTGCCATTTTTATATGACCAACTAAGAAAATTGATGAGATGGGAAAAGTATCAATAGAACAGTCTTTAATGTCCAATTTCCTCCATTCTGAGTTTCTGAACATAGTGAATGAATGAATCTGACAAACTGCAATGATATGAGTTTATTTCCATTTTTGAAACTCTATTATACAATACATGATAACAACTTTACCATCATTTTTACATAATCAACTAACAATGTTGTAAAGATGCAGGAAATGTCAAACAAACACTTTTACGAATCTTATTAGTTAAATAATGAGACTGTTAACATGCCTAAGAATTGAATCTGAGGAAATGTGAAAAAACAGCATAACGTATAAAATAATGGCCTGATTATGCCGATTTTCGAACTTGACCTGCGTTTAGTAAGATTAATTACTCCTGTGAGTTTCATGACAACAGGTCTATCGGTTTTCCTTGAAATGTGTTAACAGTGTTGCACATATGCTGAAAAGTGAAAAAAAACAGCATAACTACTAAAATAGTGGCCCGATCATGCCAATTTTCGAACTTGATCTGCGTTTTAGTAAGATTGATTACTCCTGTGAGTTTCATGACAACAGGTCTATTGGTTTTCCTTGAAATGTGTTAACAGTGTTGCATATATGCTAAAAAGTGAAAAAAACAGCATAAATTCTACAATAATGGCCCGATCATGCTGATTTTCGAACTTGGCCTGCGTTTTATGAATATTAGTCAGCTCTGTAAATATAAAGCCAAAAAGTAAAACTGTCTTCCACTTATGGTGTTAACGCTGAAAGTGCACGGCGACGGCGACATGATCGGCGACGGTGACGACAAACGCAGGTGATGGCAATATGTACAGACACATCTGTGTCTGTACATAAAAAGAAATTAAATATTTTTTGACTAAGGTATTGTAAGAGGGTTCAAAAGAATGCAATTTTAACATCTGGTAAATTTAGGATGGGAAAATGATAAATAGATAAGTTTGTCAAAATGGGTGAACATGTAAATTGGCAAAAGCATTAATTTACTTAATGTTTTTTGTTTGTAAGTTTTGCAGTTAAACATTTGAAGAGGTTTGAAAACATTCTGAAGTGGTGGAAATGTGCATCAAGTATACACAAGTTTAAGCTGCTCTATGGTTCTTTCATATTTTAGGTAAAGACATGGTTTGCAAATGCTAGAAGGCAAATGAAAAGCAAAAAGAAGAAACTTTTCCAGGAAACTAGAGCTTCCATCATCAATCAAAAAGATAAAATTCATACAACAAACACTGAGGTAAATTACAAATTTCCATTTATAGCATTTAGCAATTTTGATCTTTTAAAAAATCTTATGATGTTATTTGGTGAAAACTGTGTTTACATGTACAAAACACAATATTTAAATAAACATTTACTAGTATTGTCTCATTTACTTTTTTGTCTTGTGAAGCTATTGACATTCTTTTTATTCTATAATTCTTCAAGAATTAATTCTATTAATTGTTTAAATAAAAACTATATATATATATATATATATATATATATATATATATATATATATATATATATATACGAGCCAATTTTCCAGCAGCACCAGGTTCAGTCTGGAGGCTTATTTGAAGCATCAACCTCTAAAACAGTTCAAAATCTACAAGATGTAGCATATTGCAAGGATCATCAAGAACTGGTGGCTCCACATTCACAGCAGGGTCTGAAAGTACAAAGTATCCCATTCCGAGGGAATTTAGCAGTCTTACAAGGGAACACATGCCCAAGAGATCCTGCATTCCTTCAGAAAAATAGCCATGAGGAGAAGCCTGCTGTGCTTCAAGATAACAGCTTTCAGGCTGCAACTACAGATTTTCAAAAAAACGACTACCAGGGTGATTGGGAAAGCCCATTTATTACAGCAATGAGTTACCAAGAAACCCCCTGTTCAACAGTTTGTGAGCCACAAAAGCAACCTGAAAACACCCCTCCAGATGCTAGCTCGGACTTGTCAGATCATGCAGTCCCATATGTCCTCAACATAAGCAATTTAAATGTCAGAAGAATGAAGGAACCAGATCAGCTTCAACTGGAAATTTTGGACTTAACAGAGGTACTTTTGGATGACATTTCTACAGGCCAAACTGCCCAGGATGAAAGTGAACCAATTACCCTGCTCGATCATAGCAATATCTTTTCTACCCAACCTTTTATCACTTATGCTGAAGAAAGGACCCTGGTGACTAGCAGAGCGGACTCCATCACACACTTGAGTAACCCAACCACACAGTTGACTGCCACATGCAGTGATGGTTCAGTTACAAGTCCTATGACAATTTCTGAAACCCTACATGAAGGAGATGCAAGTTCAGCACCCTTAGATCAACCACTGGCTACAGGTTTCACTGGGTCAGACCAGTCAGTTCAGGTACAGGATGTGACAACACTACCAAACTTTAATATCACACAATGTACATTAGAGGGATGGAATGGAGTCGCTACGCCATCTCCATCCACTTACCAATCCAGTAGTGTACACCACAGCAAAGATAGCCACAGATCTAAGCCTAAGTTCACCCCATCTGGTAAGATGTCAACCAGATCTACACCAGAAACACTATCCACACAAAAAAAACCAAATACTCCACTCTCAGTCTACCAGCCATATACTATTGCTCCTTTCTACCAGTCACCACTGAAGGCTGGGACTCATGGGCCTACTACATCAATGAACAGACTGGAAGCTATGGATCTTGATAAAAAACTGGAGCAGGACTCAGAGCTGTTACAAATGGTCCCCAACTTCTCAAAGAGGCACCACACTCAAAGTCCTGGCAAAAACCCAACTTTAGAAACAGAGACAATTTTTAGAACCAAAAACAATGAAAACAAAAGGTTTCTATTATATACTTTTTAAGTAATGATAATATCTTATTCTTAAAATTTAAACACTGTAAAGTCAAGATTAAAGCTGAATCATCTACTATTTACAAAACAGGAATAAAGTAAACCTTTCTTTCTACTTCAGACAAAATAATCTTCTTCAAACTAGTTTGCATACTTATATTTTAGGAGAAAGATGGAGAAAGGGCACATGATGAAGATACATAAAGATGCAAGACAACATGACACACCTACCACTCCTCTTCTTAGAGATGCTGAGCAACAAGAAATAGCTCAAGTTTTACTCGACTTGGCAATGAATTATAACAGCCCAAACAACCAGGGATCACCAACTTAATCAAAAGAGTAAGAAAGAGTTCCATTTTTACTGGTCCCATTAATGTAATATAGTATATTTTATATAATTAGGAATTTAAACATTTTGAATTGCACTGTTTTGATGTTCTAGTTATGTTATTTTGAAATTGTTACTTTGTTAAGTTATTTATTACATTTGTTGTTTGACAAAATCATTATTCATGGAGGTAAAAGTTGATTGCACTTTGGCTGTAATCTTTAGATTCTTTAAGTTTGTAATCTTGAAGTTGTAATTAAAAAAAAAATTCTTAAATTCTTGATTTATAAAATTATAACTTTTCCATTAAATATTAGTAACATTCATGCATAGAATGGCTAAGTACTGATACCGTTTTGAACTTTACAATTAAATAGAAAAATATTTATTTCAAGTAATTCTTACATAATAAGGACAGCTATATAATTCTAAAATTAGCATTAGGAATAGCATACAAGTGAATATAAGCTTGTCTTAGATTTATTACTTGAGAGTCTTATCTCAAAGGTTATGGCATATTGTGTATGTAACAAACAGAAATGCACAACAGTCAGTTTAAATTTCAAAGTTTGAAGGATGAGACGGTCAATTAAAACAAATTTGGGATGTTTTTAATTACCATTTAATCACTATTATCTTCTTTTTCCTTGGTTTTTGTTGTTGTTAAACAAATAAATAAATTCTAAAAAACATTGAGTAGTAGTTCTTATTCCATACAAACAATTCCACATGACACAAAGATGTAATGCCTGTTTAGAAAACAGATGACCAAGATGTCACTATCAACTATTACAAAATAAATAATAAGCACCAGGGAAAACTTCATTCTTTGTGATCACCAAACAGTGAATGTACTGTTTGGTGATGTTCCTTAATAAACTTGTCTCATTTCTTGTTACAATTCCAGAAAATACATATACATAAATATATTGCTGAATACTGCTTTTATTGCCCAGTTGTCATCTTGTTTTTATAATCAGCCAAAGTACAAAGAAAACAAAGAGTGAAAAGAGCAGCAGGTACCAAATAAACTTGTTGTGTCCTGCTCTTGCCATTGCAGTCAATCGTCCCATTGTGGCACCCAATATGCCACTAGAATTATCCATATCGTTATCCTAAAGAAAACAGAATGTTACAAAATTATGTTACTAAAAAGGTAGTCGCATGTAAAATTAGAATGTATAATAATACAGTATTACAGAATATGTCTACTGTTTCTAAGGCATAGTATATTGTTTTTGATTTCAAAGTCTATACTGCACAGAAAAATCAACTGTTCATCACAAATATTCAAAATAAAAAAAATGCTGCAACATAATTCTTGAAAAAAAGAGATAATTCTTCGATACAATCATTTAAGTAATTATCATCCCTATCAATATACGTGATTGAAACAGTGAGTATATAGCCATGGAAAAAATCAGTAATCATAGATTAAACACAACAGCAATGACACCAGATCAAGCAGAGTGTAAATTTATCTGGAAGCATTTTGTAATACACTTGTACAATAATAACATTATATAATATTCAAAACTACAGATGCATCACTTACAAAATCATTTAAGAATTTATTCTGCTCTCTGACTTCTGTCCCTATGTCTATTGTTAACTGAAATGAGAATGGTAAAGAAAGAATTTTGTTATCATACTATGAGTATTGTTGAAAATCATTTTTCACAAGTAACTTATTCAACTTACTGATCTACTGAATACAATTATCTCTAATTCTCCTCTTCATAAAGAAATCAATCAATCAGATCATTAAGGTGTTGGGGAGTATCTGCCTTTGTCTAGGAAAATGTACAATCATCTGAAATTCAAAAATGTTTAAATCTTAAGACAAGCAAAAAGTGTAACTTATAATAACATACTGATTTTAGAGCTTTAACTTTGTCTGACAAACTGTTTGTTAAGCTGTCATTTTCCTCTTCTATCATTTGTGACTGTCCATATGAGCCATCCCCTAAAATAAAAAAAGACCTGTTGAAAGCTAGAAATGCACAATGGGTATACAATTTCATGGCAGCATAACTGGTAGACAAGAAGATAAATGTGAACTTATTCACAGCATTGTAGATGCACTAGAGACTGGCAGGCTTTTTATTTCAGGAGAGCGCGACTTGGGGAGGGGAGTGGTAAGCAGAAGATTTGTGACCCGCCGACAAGCAGCTGAGTTGTTAGCTGTTCATCATTTTACAGTTATAGGCCCTTAAATATTTCATGCCTCAGCACAAATACCAGTTTTACACATCATACAGTGTAAAATAGGACTGCCAACAAATCAAATAGTAACAGGGTAAAGTAGGAGATATACAAAGAGTATATTGGTCAAATAGGGAACAATGTTACCACCTGTACCTTTGGTTAGACTACAATAATAACAAATGCAAGAGAGGTGTATATAATAACATCTCCACGATTCAGATGCACACCACAGATATGAATTTTGTAACACAAAATTTATAGTTAATAAAAATTTTAATACACGTATCGTTTCATAACCTTGTGAATTCATCTTTGATATATTTATAATCTGAGGGCCCTTTTAATTAAAAATATTTTGAATTGATGTTTCTGGACGTGTGACTTTTGAACTCAATTTAAGAGTGAAGATGCCTTTGCACCGTGGCAACTGCAACTTGTCTTTTTTTATCTTTTTAACCACTGGAACGATTACATTCAGACAATCATTCCAGACTGTCTACCTCATAGAGTTCTTACCGGCATGTGCTCGCCGCATTCTCCTGGTCAAAATGTAAAGCTAGTTTGTAAAACACTATTCGATTTATTTTGTACACGTCTCGCTTGAGCTTCCTTCCAACCTGGCGATTTTTGTAATTTATTTTCCGTTCTCCACTTCCAAAAGAACGTCCTTCACCTTGTTAGTACATGTGACTGGGCATTCTTTATCCCACCCTCTGGTGAGATATTTAAACAATTGTTTTACAGTCCAATTTTAGTTTTAGAAATATAAATAGATGGATATTTGCATAGGAAAAGACACATTTGCTTTATTATTTGATGGTTCTAAAGGCTGCAGTAAAATGTTGTTATGTTTGCAAAAGGGGAGGTTGATGGAACAGCCCTAACCTCGCCCATATTCCAAATAGAACTGAGGCAAGCATAGTGTGATTGCGAGGCAAATGTTTACATTTATATTTGTATTATAAATTAGGCACGTCACTCCGGATCATTGTATCTCCGTTTTAGAGTGATTGACCAACTTGTGCTGAAAGTTGTGCGGATCAGCGGTCATTATACAGGGTGCTTTAAAAAGAACCTTACTGCTGGAGTCGACTCGGAGGAAAAAAGTTTTTTCAAGTCCCGCCATCTTAGAGCTAACTGTGAGTAGGGTATAGTGATTAGTTGGAGTATGATTTATGTAGGTTAAAATATGTGATAAATTTTGCCATCAAATAGTTATACTTATGAACACATACGTCCACTACTGGTAAATGCGTAGATGTTATAGTACTCGCATTCAACTGAAATGTAAAGCTGTTTGAATTATCAGGTGTTTATTTCACAAGTTCAACTTTAAAACATTTTATGATAAATTCAGGGACACAAAACTATATTTTGAAATCTTGGCAAGGATAACATCGTCTTGTTTAAAAGCTGTTTGAAATGGTGTATATATATATATATATATATATATATATATATATATATAAAGAACTCTTTATGAAAGCTTGGACTATTCCCAGTGTTGTAAGTTAATTGTATTCCAACAGGTGGTTGTCCATAAAGTCGTAGTTTTAGGTTTATGTTCTGTAACGTTTACCTCTAGTTAAGAGTACATACTTCTTGCTTCTAGTTTTGACATATGATACCCTGGTTTTTGCTTTCACGTAGCACACATTCTATTTTAATTAAACAAGAATAGTTATAAAAGATGATATAGATGCACAAGTACTTATTTAATACAGTTTGACAGTTTTATCTCATATGAGATATACATCCACTAATTTATAAATTTGGGAAAGTTTGATTAATGATGGTCCAGATTATATTTTTGTTCTTTATTATTATTATACTGTTCCTTTCTGCGGTCTGACTCAGGTGGTGTATTTGGTAAAAAATGGTTGCACTACTTTAAAAATAGTATTTCTTTGATAAATCGTGGGAGGCTCACATGTCTTCATGTGATGCATTCTTACTTACAGCACTTTTGACTTTTATGACTTATGTCAGCAATGCAATGTATTAACCTTGACATCATCATTTACTAGAGGGCACTTTAGAGACACTACTTAACTCCTGTGAATCCCAGACTTGGGAGTTCATGATAGAATAATTGTTTAAGTTAATGATTAAGAATGTGGTCAGATTTCAAACTCATACATCAAAGTCTAGCTCCTGCTATACATGTTGTTAAGGTTAATGTCATGGAGTCAAAGAACTGAGACAAGGAATAAAATGCCACTTATTGTTATATGGGGGTTGCATGATGAATAAAATCAACATTTTTTCCTTCATACTGGAAGGTAAGAAATTTTATGCATCAGAAATATTTATGCATCAGCGTAGAAATACAAACTGAGTTTTAGACTATGGAAGTGACTTGCCTGAAGTAAATTTTAAAGAAAATGTTGTGAGCAGTCCTAAATACTTGATTGTATGGCATGACTTTTTTGAAACAAGACAGCTAAATTTTGGTTGGCAGTGGTATTGAGAACAATTTCATAAGGGCCCAAAAATTGTTTTAATGACTTCAAAGGAACTCTGGCTGGGTTAGCGCTAACACTCATCAATTCAATTGAGCCAAATGCTAAAAGTGACTTAAGTTGGCTAACAAAAAATGGTTGATTTGACTTGTTTCAGTCAAATTCAAATCATGTGGAGAAAAAAGTGATGAAAAGGGGTGATTTGGCAAAGAGAAAAAAATTCCCAGTCTGGTGCATATCAGATGCTATATATTTTAGTAGATCTGCATATCAGGTCATCTGAATGTTAGTTCTGTTTGATGTAGCATCGGGCATTTTTGTTTTTCTGCTTTTATTTGATATTTGTCATTTATAATATGATACTGGTTGTAATTCATATTTGACCAATATTGTTGAGCTTTTTATCTAAAAGCAATTTAATGGATTACTAATATCAGAGTTCTACATAAACATCAGTGTAGCTTTTTCCATTCTGACTAGTTATTGTTTTCAGAAAAGAAGCAATATGTGGCAAACAAAAATTTGTATGTATCTCTGTTTTATAATTGCAATGGTTATTTATTTAGTTAATTTTCAATCTTTTAATAATAAGCAAATTTTATTTAAGCCACCCATTTAGCTAAACATCTGATGGTAGTGCCACTGTGAAATTAATAGTATTATGATAAAAATGCCTGAAATTCTTTTTTATTCAACTCTCATATTGCAAAATTGATTACCATAATTGTAAGGCCTTTTTGTTACATAATTACTTTGGTTATTGATTGAAGATATTACTTGAAGGTTCAAAACACTAGTGCTTTAAGTGTAACTGTGGCACTTTTTTGAATCGGTGAATTAATTATAATTTGAACACAGCTTTGTTTATGAACGATTAGTTGGGTTGATATTAAAAAGACCGAATATGTGAAATATCATGTGTAAAAATATTTATTCTGTTTGTGTCTAAAACATTGAACAAGCTAGAAATAACCCACTGGATGCCTGTAAGCTAGAATTCAGTAATGTGCAGGTCCCATAAGGGAAACTATATGTACCTAAAGCTTAGATAAGTAAGTATTGTTTCAGTGAACAAGGACTCTTGTTGTGCTACCTTGCAACCACTGAGGGTCAGTTGAAGGACCGTAAGAGGATGAAATTTGATTGTTATCTTTGGATGATAGTGAAACAATATAGGAAAGTATGAATTAGAGGCATAATTCCTTTATAATTACCTCAGCAGATATTATGATAAGGGGGTTGATAACTATAGTTTACATAATATTTGCACCTCCACATAACCGGATGAAAGTGAAAATGACATACATAAAATCTGTTTTCAGTTCTGTTTTTAGTATCCAGTGATATTATGGAAGGGGGTGCTAGTTGTTAAAAGGTACAGGGCTGTGCCAGTCTATGATGATGCTGGTGCCATTTGTGATTGTAGATTTGACTTTAGTGTCACCTTGTTTTTCATCTGCCTAACAATTGGATACTTGTTATTGGGTCACATAGTCAATCTGCCAAAGAATGTGGATGAAAAAACATTAAAGAAGAAAATGTGTTATGGAATGCCTTAAGTGAACACGTGTTTATGAAAAATTTTAAAGGCAGATGTAGCTCTAGCCCTCTCCCTCAATATATGGGATGGAAACAGTATGGTTAATAACACTGCATATTGTTTTGTGTTCTTGTGATCTTTTCCTCATATATGAGGTTATGAAATGTATATTAATGGTCTTCTAGTCACCTGTCTACTATTGATGGGCTATGTTAATATATTTGATAATAAGTAACTTGGTCGTGCTAATTTACTGACATACTTTATATGAAAAACATTTCAGCTGGTTCATATATTGACCATAAGTCTGCAATAATAGTTTGTGTTGATATACATTATGTATATCATGATATAGCCTTTAACTTAATATCATGAATATAATCAATTATTAGATAAAATTTAAATCTTTTAACCATACATATTCATACATATTCTAAGTAAACACATTTTACTAGTATTTCACAATCACCCATAAGCATGTGATTAGTTATTTCAAAAGGTTGGTGAGTAATTTGGGTGGAGAGCTCCCCTATTGTTAAACATACAGAAATCAGGTACATGTATTTCAGTGAGAAAAAGATATTGGATTTCTCGTACACTTATGTCTTAGACATCTCTGGGTGTGGCCTATCTTTAACAAATAGTTATTGATAATCAAGCATGACTTGTTGAGTTACCAAGAGGGTCTTCATGTTCTCAACAGTAGGGTTGAACAGTGATACAAGTGATGACAGATGTTTAAGACCTTGGTATAGAAGTGACTTGCCCTCTCAGTTCTCAGTGTGTCATGCTAAGGTCGGTGCATCCAAGTCTACTGTATTAGCTATAGAATGTTGACATAACCGTGAAAATGAATTTGAAGCAAAAAGGGTTGTTGACACTTTGGCTGTAGATAAACATAGTTTATTAAGGGTAATGTGACCCAAACAAAATAAGGCAAAGTTGTGCAGTGGTAGAGAAGAGAATAGAAGGAACATAATCAGATATTACAGGTAGAAGCTAGAAATGCGGTTACCTTTGATGAATAGATTTGATTGTGTAAGTCCATCTCCCTTAAAGACAATGTTCATAGGTAGAATAAGCTCTACCTTTTAGGGGATATTACATAGTGCTTCTGCAAAGAGTCTCAGTGAGTTCCAATACTTGTGCGTTCTGTTGAAATTTCAAATAGTTCAAGACAGTTATAAATTGTGAATTCACAAATTAAGAAAGTAGAAGATAATGAAAGATTTCCAGTTCCTTATTCCTGCCTCACAACTAATGTAGGTTTACACAATTGTATGTCATGGTTTTATCTCGCAAGTGTTGAATTTCTACCATCTTACTGCTGTTGTGGGTTAATATTTTGATTGAAAAGTGAACAAACTACTTATTTTTGCTTAATCAAAAACATGAAGTAATTTTCTTTATTAGAAAAAATAACCAAAAAGTGTATATAAAATATAGCATAGAAATTTGACTTTAACCTTTAAGTTTTTAGTATGTCTTTGGATAGGGTAAACAGGTGTTTTATTGATAAATGGTTGATAAGGGCCGGTTTATGTCTGTTCTTGGAATAAAGGTATAATCTATTTGATAACATTGTCACATAGTTTACAGTGCATTTACAGGTATCCTGTTTGGTATTGTATTTGGTTTTAAGGTGCTGTTTATTTGTCTAAAGCAGTCAGAAATACTTTTGACATGAGAAGCAATATAACGAGGTTGCTGAAGTCAGAATTAAACCTCTAGCATTGAAATATTGCATGTAGATAGCCTCACGTAGAACCTTCGATATTGTGTTTATGATAAATGTGTTGCTGCAGCAGTGGTGTACCTTAACATAACCAAAGGTTACTTTGTTGAAGAAATTCTCTGTTACAGGATAATTATTATTCCTTTTCTCATTCTAGTTTTCTAGTGATGAATTATGCCAGGTGTCATGCAACGTGGTAATGATATGTATGGGTATGGACAGCCACAGGAAAAGTAAGTCATGTCTATCAAATAAGATTTTAAAATTTTAGTAAGCATCTTTTCTGAAATCTGTTTTCCTCAATTTTTTCTCTGTGACAATTTTCTGTTAAGCGTTTGCTGGTGATTTTTATCTAAATTACCTATTTCAGCTATAAGTGAAAACAAAAATTATTGTGTTCTGTCTATTTGTGATGTTATAAGGTAAATTTTGTAAAAAAAGTGATAACATTGGAATTATCTGAAATTATCTTAATAAATTTAGGTATCCTGGATGTATTTGAAAAAGTCATTTTTATTCTGCAGAGCTTCTTATCTTTACTAATTCATATCTTTAAAGACAATAAAACTCATAGAACAAAAGTTTATCTGAAGTGTACCTGATGATGATAGTTCCATCTGAGCCCTTGATTCTTACCATGTCATTCCCAGTTCTTTGCAGTACGTCTTGTGAAATGCCAGGTTGATGGATGGTGGTCTTGATATTACATGAAACATTTAGAACTGAATATTTTTTTTTAATTGTACAAAACGTCAAATTCAGGGACAGGCCAAGCAAGGAATTTTGAGTAGGAAAAAGTTTTTTCTTGTAGAAAATTCGATTTGGCATGAAAATCCTAGATACAGTAATTTTGATAAAAGTATCCATGGTTTACATTTATGCAGAAAGTCTGTTTTAAATAAAGTAATAGATATGAATTTTTATGTTGAAGTATTAATATAACAGGAAGAGGTTTTTATCCTGCAAGCTACCTATTGTGGCAAGGTGTCTGAGAGCAAGACCACTTGACCAATGTTCTTAATGCCCAATTGATGAATGCACATATTAATGTAAAGCAACAGTCTAAAGGCATGCATGTGTTTTATGTATTGTTTATGTTATTTTGTATGAAAACCGAATATGGATAGAGATATTTTCATTAAGCAAGGTTTCCATTT
Organism: Lingula anatina; assembly: GCF_051362555.1. Classification (NCBI taxonomy): domain Eukaryota; kingdom Metazoa; phylum Brachiopoda; class Lingulata; order Lingulida; family Lingulidae; genus Lingula; species Lingula anatina. The sequence goes on from NC_141767.1 coordinate 60,167,640, forward strand.
CTCTTTTCAAGTATTGTTATTCACTAGGGGGTTGATACATGCAGATCTATGTCATAATGGAATGTGCCCCAAAGAAATGATATTAGAGAAGAATAAGGGCAGTCATGTGTTAGAAAGTTGAGTAAAGAAATTTGCGGATAGATTTCATAAACATAGGCTGGGCAAGACACCTACAGGATAGAATTTAAACCCTTGTCACATCACTGGCCTCTTTCAATTTACTGTGTTGAAATTAAACCAGATGATAGAATAAAAGTTAATATGAACTGACTTAAATTTGGCCAGTGAGTAATATTAATGGAAGCAGTTAATGATGATGAATATGAATATAATCTTTTTTTACTTAAGATATATTATTTAAATTGCATATTTTTGAACAAATTATACTTGTTGTGACACTAACAGGCTGGTTTGAAAGCAAATACACTGTATTTGCCTTCTTTGCTGTTAGGGAAGCATTTTAGTTGAAGTGGTATTGCATGGGCTCTGTTTACAGAGTTGCTTAAACTTGCCTCAATAAACAGAGGTGCATATTGGAGCCCGTTTCCTCCACCTGGTATGAAAAATAAAAAGAACAATTTGCAGTGTTAACATTGCATGTATGTTGATGTCAGATGATATACTGCACCAGTGGGTGATAGTAGGCCCTTCTACAGGGCGACTCGAGACTGAAAAAATTAAGAGTCACTGGAGGGAAGTTGGTTTGATGGTTGGAACAGTAAGTTGCATATTGAAATCCAATATCCCAAGTGCATGAGGGACGCTCATTCATAGTCAAATCTTGCTACACAAAGCAAGTCCCTTAGGAATGTTATGGGGTGTAACTCTGAATAGCTGCGGTGAAGGGAAGACTTGAACAGGACCTTGGATAGGAGTGTTGGAGCTGTTCATCTTAACTTAAGAATTATTATTTTTTCCTTTCCAGTGGCTATGACGCATACAGAGGCAGAGAAGATTCTTACAGAATGAGGTAGGAAGAGTTTGAGACAGAGACAGCATTATACATTTTTGTGTTTTTGCTTTGGTTGCATAAATAAGGTGTTATTGAAGAAATATAATCAAATTCTTGTAGTCTGATCAAATAATTTCTTCCTTAATGAATAATTGAGAATCATGGTCTTAAAGTTTTTTTAGAATGTGTGCTTTAATTATTATTTGCACATTTTTTTAAAGAGAAAATCCATATCCTCCCAGGGAAGAGCCCATGTATGCCCGCTCATCAAAACAGAATGGGGTGAATCACGCAGATTATAACTACAGACCCAGGGAAATGGATTACCAGAATGGATATAACACTGGTGAGCACCAGAATTATTTAAATTTAATTTTATCAGTAAGTTATGATTACATATAAATAGATGACAATTTTGGGAAAAGACATTTAAAAGTAATTTTGAAAAAGAAGTGGTAGAACAGATAACAGCAATTAAAAATACCAAAAATATCCATAGAATGCAATTAATATATAAATAAAAAGGCACTTCTATTCCCCTTTGACATGACCCCTTTGATTTGTCACTTTGAGAAGTGGTCAGTATTATTTCCTGTAGCTGTGTTCATTTTGGCAAAGATGGTTAAAAATGGCAGGTAAAGTGCTAAGAGAAACTGATACATAGAGAGAGTTGAAATTCCATTTATTGCTGAATCTGTTATTCAGAGTGATCTGAATAACCACCAAGGGGCTGTATACACATACAAACTGCAGAGAAGTCAGTTCCAATAATCACAATTATACTTTAAGGAAAGCACTATATATTGAATGTGACCACAAATTGGTGTGGTGATGGTGATGGTAATGATAGCAGTGTTTAATACTTTATGGTTCTCCTAAACACAGGGTGTACACAGATTTAGAAGAAGACCTGGGGGATAAGGGACAATTATTAATCAAGTAAAGCAGACACTATAGCCGCATCTTAAACCACAAATTGGCAATACAAGTAACAGTTGGCTTAATGCATGTATAGCTGTAGATACTACTTCATTTTTGCAATCCTGTACAGGGGGGGTAAGGAACTATTGTTTATGAAGGAGGAAACTTCCTTCGCAACACAAATTGCTTGTTTCATGCATGTTATATTTTACGCTGTCAGTCAATGTACTGGAGATGTCTTGATATTGGCCTTGGTACCCGTCCAAACTGTATATAGCTAACATATGGCAGAGAATGACAAATGTCTTGTTTTGGTACATACAATGAAAAATACAAAACACTTATCAACTATCTTAATGCTCTCGTGTGAAATGTGCTTTGGTTGGTTGAGGTAACATTTGATTATAATGAATGTGTTTCAACTGGTGTGACATGTTCCTTAATTGTATATGTTATTAATGGTATTTTTTTTTAATAATCAAGATGTTAAATGATTGTGAATATATAGAACAGGTGAATTCCATGTGGTGGATGTCACATGCTAGGAATACTCTTTGTGGTCTCTTGGGTAACAAGCCCAGGCATTGTTACCTGACAGACTTTGTCAGGGTCATCAATCTTTCGGCTCGGTTGATTATAGTTACATGTCAGGACACAAACACAGTGTATTTGTATACCATGGGGCAAAATAAACAGGTGTAATAGTATTTCAAATCCTTTCAAATTGCATTTGTTTCAAGTTAGAACAAAGAAATAACCTATCCATTACTATTTCTACTTAATTAAGGAAAGTAAAAAAAACCCAAAAGGTGCCATAGATAGTCAAATTAACATGCTTAAGAGCTGTTTTAAAAATTAAGATTTTTATTATTATAATATAAATCTGCATACTTTTAGTTAAGATTTTTTGTTACATGCTTTGCTCTTCCTCTCACACTGAAGTAGTTTGTGTATGCAGGTAAGGCTGGGTGGGGTGAGATATGAGTTTGTGTTTTAGCTTAATAGATAAGACAGTTAAGTCTTAGTTAATGTTAGACCATGTCTGTTTGTTTCTTTGGTTTATCTTATCTTTTGCTGTCACAAATTTTGATAAACTCCTCTGTCTTAGGTTTGGTAACACAGGTATGGGAGCACTGCCATGGGACCTGGTTATGTTTGGGATCATTTACTTTAAGAGACCAGAGTTAATAGTATATATTATTTCTGTTAACCTTGCAGTTTTGACATTGATATTGGATTGTGGTGAACGTTAGGGGCATCTGTCACATATGACTGTATGGAGCAATTTTTTAGATGTCTGTTACCCCAGAGTTGAATGGAGTTGAAACAATTTGAAATTTCCTAGGTCAGGATTTGTAGCTTTACTCCAAAATCATGCCATGCATATTTTTACTCTAAAGAGAATATCCTCTCCCCCACCCCCCACCCCACCCCTGCACCAACTCAATGTGCTTGTGTCTGGGTTTTTGGTAAAATTTATATCTGACTGATATAACAAAATAAGTGAAATCCAAGGTGCCCTAGTTCGGCTCTGTAACTACTCAGTAGAGATAGTGTTTTTAGTGACAAATTTCTTTTTGACTTGTGTGTCAAGTTATCAAATCCCCACACGACAAGTGTAAAAATTATGCAGTAAATATCACTCCACATGCAATGGAGATAAAGGAACAGGTAATTTGAGAATGCTGTAGAGCTCTATGAAAGCTTATCAGATATGTTCAAAGCAGCAGAAGTAGGTGATGACCCAAGTTGGCAACTTTTTGTACACCACATTAAGGTCAGTCTGATAAAATCAGAAAGAAAGAATACTAGTAAAGGAAATTGGTTAAGAAGGTATTGTGGAGAGCATGCAATATTTTCAATAGAAACGTAAGGTTAAATGCATAGGATATATTCTCTGTGAATTAGTGCAGATTTAATATTTCTATCCTTGACTGACAAATAAAAACATGAAAGCAAATCAGATTATAATAACTCTTTTTGATATATATTGAGAAAACACAACATGTGTACCCTCTACCAGGGCGACTGATAGATTTTTACGGATATTCACAGATATGTCTCTACCTAGATAGATTGTCATTTTCAACTGAAGTGACATGTGTATCAAATTTTGCCAAACAATGTGAAACATTGAGATATTTTATTATCTGTGTTGTTGGGGGTTAATTAAAAGGATTTTTGTTGGGTTTGTTTCATGTGACTGTCATTTAAGTAACAAAAAGTAAAATGAAGTCTAAATGAAGACAACATCTGCTCCTTCCCTTCCAGCTGTGTCCTCGTGCATATTGTGTCACTTAGCATCAAAAGCCAAATAGCTATGGACAGAGGGGCATGGAGGGGTGTCAAAATGTTGATCATACAAATGCATTTAGTCACTGCAGCAATGTGTCTGGACAAAGCCAGGACAATTCACCAGCTGTTTGGTTTAAAATTTCTAGAAGAGCAAGCAAGGGATGTCATGTCTTGGTGGATAGCTCCCAATTATCGAGATAGATTGTTGCTCTGGCAGAACTACTATGAAAGTTAACCATTCTGTGAATCGAGTAGTTTACCCTCTAGTTCAGGGCATGCAACACCACACATAAAAGCCAAGGTTTTAGTGCAAGTGGTGGGTTTATGCACAGGGCACAGCTATCCATGTTAATGATGAGGATGGAAAGGAGGAAAGACTTGTGATAATCGAAACATGAGTTTCATGGAATACAATTTGGGAGGTAGCCAAGCAGAGACCATGTTATGAAGAGACCATGTTATGAAAGTCAAAGCAGCTTTGTCAAATGGGAGGGTATATGAACCTGTGATACTGAGTGAAATTTAAGAGTGTATAAGAGAACTGATTTGCAATGACATTGTTTTATTTTGCATATTATAAATAAGTTGTGGTTAGCTGATAATCTGCTATAAATGCCACACACCTTTTATTGCAGCAACAACACTTAATTCTGATAAAAAGGTGCAGCCTTAATTCTGATAATTGTGTTGTCATATCTTTTGTAAACTTCAGCTTGTCTATTATTACACAAGTCTGGTCCTGGTTTCTTTTCTAAGAAATGAAAGCTATTAGCAAATAATTACTTTGAAGGATTTTTGTTGACTTGCTTATCCATTAATGAAGATGAATATAGTTATGACTTTTGTTGCCGAAATTATATTGTGTCAGTTGCACTTTGTACCATCTTGTCCTTGGGGAGGTGGTTTTGAACTTTAGAAGTCATCAGGCCAAACATTAAAGTGCATAATGGACCGAGGTCATAATGGTTGACTGCTAATATAGATTGACAGAGTTCAAATTGAAGGCCTGTTTCGTGTTTAAAAAACTGCATGTGTGTATAACTTGACTTCAAAAGAATTGGGAAAAAAGTAAAAAAAAAAAAAAATAAAGGGAGGTCAATAATGACTATTTCTTAATGTCATGTAGCTTAACTTCTTTGTGGGCAAGTTATTTTAGCATCTTCATGTAGTAAATATTTTATAACCCTCGTTTACATTATATTGGAGTACCCTTATAAATTGTATACAGTTTTTGTAGAGCTTAGCAGTAAATGTATCATTATATTACTTTCAGCACCTGAGAGGATGTCTGAAAGAATGCCTGCACGAGATGACAGAGATCCATTTGGAAATCCAGTTTATGACATGGATCATTTGGCCACATTTACTGTGGGATCCAGAGAAGGTAAAATTATATGATATAACTTTTAGTTAACCATAGTCTTTACTTGTAAATAATATGAACCTTAAATAATATGGTTTGGGATTGTTCACTTTCAGATTCAGAGAAGATTTAATAAAATGTTCCTAAATATTGGAATGAGTCATACAGCATGTAATAAATTCTGCTTTGATAAGTTTTCAGACATTCTGAGATCCCTCCCTCTGTTCTTTTAACAGTAAATGAATTAGAATCACTTTTAATGAACATTGTTCTCATGCTGATGAAGAGTGATGAACAAGGCAAAACCCTTAATGACCTACTTAAGGCCTTTATGCATTCTATGTATAGCAGAGAAAAGGGTTATCTGATTTGTTGTTTGGCTGTCATTCTCCAGGTTTATTGTTCCCAGAGGATGGGATTCGCAAACTTCGCCAAATGGAACAGAACTCTGGGATCTGGACCATGAGATGTCGCATGGTGATAGAGAGGAAACATTTAGTGGTCATAGATGGACAGACTGGAGTAAGTGCAGTTTGGAATATTTTTGATGTGTACTTGTTTCCTAGCAAACTAAGAACCTACAAACCTGTCTCCAGAGCAGCACACTTATCTGCATGCTAGCAGGTTTTCTCACAGTACGTGTTGTACTCATCCAACTAGTTTGTATATGTAACAGATGAGATTGTGTTTCAGTACAATCACTGATTCTCCTAGGACAGGTCACGATGGGAATCAGTATATGTTCAGTTGCAACAACTTAAATCAATTATTTACTCCTAATGTCTGTTTTTTTGCAAGTTTTTATATGTGTATTTGTGTAATTCAGGAAGAAATGGAGCGTTTCCCCCTCCCTTTGGTTAGTGAGCCAGCAGCAGTGTCCAGCAGTGACCGCAGAGACATCTACAATAACATAGTCCTGTTCATAGTTGTAGAGGACCCAAAGAAGAAGAACTCTAACCCATCAGAAATGCACATATTCCAGTGTGTCTCCAGGCCGGTAAGCTCAGTTAATTTTTTAAATAATTGTCTTAGGGCTGGGAGATTTGACATTTATATTTAAAGTGAATTGTCATAAAATCATCAAAACGAAAGAGAGACCATATGAATAGCAGGCCATATATTTATAAAGTCTGAAATAAAATCATTATGTACATTTTTTTGCAGGCACAAGAGGTTGTAGATGATATAAAAGTGGCAAAGATGGGTAAAGTCAGGCCATCTTCAGGGTAAGAGCAATCACTCAGAAAGACAAACTAGACTGATGTAATTAATTTGGGCGTACTGCCCTGAACATGACCCAAATCAAAGATTACAAAGTTATATAATTAAATAATTTACGTCTGTGAAAAATCTTTAAGAAGGAACTCCCAAAATGTATCAACATAAAGCACCAACTTTGACGTTCGGGTTAAGAAGGCTTATTGAAATTGCTGTTTGTACTTATTATTTTCCCTGATTAAGTATAGATTAAATATTCATGCAGCTTTAAATGTTGAATTTACATTGCCACTGTTTCTCACTAGGTTGGTTATATAGCCTTGTTGGTGTTATATCAGCAATTCTTAGTTAACCAGCTGGAAGACTGAAATGTTTTTGCTGGTTTATATTGTACCAACTTTGGAAAAGGATCTGTTCAAAATCGAATATCAAGTATAAAAGCAGCAATTTGGATGTCAGTGTGTGTCTGTTGTACTATGCAAGAAAATCATTTTACAAATCCATCTAAGGACCAGTGAAAATAATGATTACAAGTACAACTTTCTGATTATACTCATTTTCTCATTTTACTCATTATACATCCAGAGGACCACCTCCACGTATCCCACCTCCTCCCATTGAGCCTGCACCAGAACCTCCCAATGGCATGCAGGTTCGCAACCACATCAGCATGTTTGAAGAGCGTGGTCGCAGAGAACCATACGGTGGTGGTTATGGTGTACCCAGAGGGCCCAGAACCAATGTCATGAGACGAGAGGATGATAATGACTCTGTTGTTAGTGAGAGGACGGAAAGAGATGTGGTATGTTTTTCAGCATGCCAAAATATTGTGCAGCAAAGGGAAAGGGTGGTTTTGAAAAAATGATGCTTGACATATAATTTAAGCAAAAATAAAATATATACCATAAGATATGATGTATGATATGATATATGAAGACATTTTTTGTTACCGTTTCAGCAATTACTGAATCACTGCTTTGACGACATAGAGAAGTTTGTAGCACGACTTCAGTTTGCTGCAGAGGCATACAAAGAACTTTCCAGAAGACAGAAAAACAGAGGCAAATCAAAGAAGAAAGTTATGGGAGGTAAGCTCATTAACTCGTCAAGTGTCAGCTGGTTGTAATGTATTTCTGTTATAAAGCAATTATTGTAATAATGGTTTGAATGATTTATTTTGCATTGACAGTATTTCTGACTGAAAGATGCAGGCATGTATTTATTATTTATTTTAGATTTTTTTTATATTTAGAATGAGAAAGTGACATATTGCTATGGATATAAATAACTGATGTATGAAAGAATTAAGTCATTACACAGTCTTTTTACATATGTTCTTCAGAGGGTATGCTGACAATGAGAGCACGCCCACCTCCACCACAGGACTTTATAGACATATTTGCTAAATTCAAATTGTCCTTCAACTTGTTGGTGAGTAAAGTTTTGATTTTGGAACATGATGATAAAATACTGATTAAAAATAAGCAATTTTGCTAAATTCAAATTGTCCTTCAACTTGTTGGTGAGTAAAGTTTTGATTTTGGAACATGATGATAAAATACTGATTAAAAATAAGTAATTTTGCTAAATTCAAATTGTCCTTCAACTTGTTGGTGAGTAAAGTTTTGATTTTGGAACATGATGATAAAATACTGATTAAAAATAAGCAATTTTTTGTTTACTTTGTTAAGCTTTGACTGTACTGTCAGAAATTTAAAAGACTTGCTAGGTGATGTTGCCCTGTAATTGTTGACATTTTCGTTTGTGCACAGGCCAAGTTGAAGGCACATATCCATGATCCCAATGCTCCAGAACTTGTGCATTTCCTGTTCACCCCTCTAAGTCTAGTGGTGGAGGCCAGCAAGGATCCCCGCCATGGAACTCCGGACCTCGCTAGCCAGGTTATCTCTCCACTGCTCACAGTGCATGCACGGGAACTCCTCCTTAACTGTCTGACATCCAAGGAGATAGACCTTTGGATGTCCCTGGGAGAGCCGTGGAGTGTACACAGGTATGTGATAAAACCAAAGGCATTGACCTCTTTTTCAGGACTAGAATACTGATTTGAAGAATGGAGTTTGGAATTTTTCAAATTTGTTTGTGATCAGGGCAGGTGCAATTTTAGAGATGTGGCAAAAGCAACCAGTGGCACATAATATCCCAGGGTCTGGTGTCATGTTTAGTAGACTGTTTGGAGGTTGACATGAATGCATTAATAGGTAATGGTAATGGTAGTAGCAATGGGATATTTATAAAGTGATGGATAGAATATGTATTGATGTTTGGCCTTCCACACCCTAGAGTGAGCTAGACACACTACTAGGTCTTATAAATGGCATTATATTGTGAGATATACACTTCTTCTGGCATTCTAACTTTTCAAACATGGACATTAGGCAGTGAATTTTAGGTAATTAGATTTGTTCTCCAATTAAAAAAAGAAATTGGATTTAAAAAGATTATAAGTTAGCTTTGTACTCTGACAATATTTATTTGTTGCAAATGTCATGTTGTCAAGTCTGTAATTGCTTCTGTTCCAGGGATGCTTGGAAAGGCTATGTACCTCCTTATGTTCCAAGGTTCTATGATGGCTGGCAGCCAGGCGGCCCGGTACAGTTTGATGATGATGCTAACTCTGCCATCGCACAAGCTGTTTCCAATCATGCTGCACAGATACGTAATAAAGAACAAATCACTCGAGCAGTGGGGCAAGTGAGTAGGCCTGTGGTGATGCCTCTGGAGTACCTCATATATGTCTGCACCCCGACTGTGTCTCAAAATTAAATCAGTGTTCTGTCTTTTGGTCTGGAATGCCGAGATCTTTCTTCTTTGCCAAATTACAGATTAAAATTGTTAATGGAGAAATAAAGAAAGGACATATTAGTTGGAGTGCAGACATTGGTTGTAGAATAATATGAACTGATCTAATAGTGTCTGTAGCTGTTTTAATAATATTTGTACTGTCTAGACTACTAACTGGGAGTAGTATAGTAGTATGGCAGATGTGAACATGTTATTTAACTTTTTCTTGTTTCCTTTCAGTATTAGGTCAACTTTATCTTGTAGAGGTCAGGGTTTAACCAGGATTGATATCATATGATTGACATTAATAGGTGGAGAAGTTTCAGGAAAATCTTAGACCCGCCCTTCCTTCATATTTGATAAGTCTTTGGCAGCAAGTAACCCCTGCTCAGTATTTGACAAAACTGTTGTGACAGCGATTGATTTCTTATTGCTTAAAATAATAAAAAAATTAATTACATTTAATGCAGAAGTTCTGCTTGTGATTTTTACAATCACTCCTTATCACATCACAGGCACATTTAACAGTGAATTTCAGAATCAAAGCTTCTGCTTAAAATAGAAAAATGATAAAAATAGAAGTAACAATTTTACTTAAGTGGGAACTGGATATTTATTAAGATGTATAATAATTACTAGTTGACATGATACATGATGTCAATTACTAACTGGAAAAAGTGAAACTGATCACTGTATGCAATGTAACGGGCTACTTTGATAACTACTAAAGAATAATATAGTAGTGATTAGAAGGTGAGGCACAATGTGGTATATTATCTAGAAAAACAAACATAGTGCTCAGGGCTGAAGAATTGGTCAGTTCTAATGCCATGTTTAAAATAATGCCTTCTGGTGTAACTGATTTACTTGTGGGTATTATAACTGCACTGGTTGTGGTGATCACCATAGTAACAAAGACTAAGACAGAGGCATACTGTCACAAGGGCTGGGAGGGATTTGGGGGAGGGATATGATAACAAGCGTGCAGCAGGTAGGATCAGTATGGCAGTGATTTATTTATTTTTTTTTTATTTTTATTGATTAAGAAAAAACAAAGTGTTATTTTAAATGCAGTCTAAGATTCTTAAATTAGATAAATATCTGTAGATGCCCAGTATAGGGAATTGATATGTGAACACTCTCACTGATCACTAGGCTACCAAAAGCTATACATATATCCCACATTTCATTATTTTCTTCATGATTTCCTTAGATGGAAGATCCAACCTATCAGTATGGTCATGGAGGTCCCAATTATAGTGGTCAGGGGTATGGTGCCCCTCCGCCACAGAGGGGAGAGTCTTTCCGCGATGTACAAAGAAGCAACAGTTTACAATATGGGTAAGATGAGTGATATAATTATATTACATTTGGTTCATATTCTCCTGTCTACCTTGTAGGCTGAGGAACATGTGTTACCTGTCCAATCCAATGAGAGACCACATTATAGAGAGACTGTGTTCAGGGACCAACAGCAACAACATCAATACAGCCCCCAGGAAAATGGTCGAGATACTGACCCATACTTTGACCGTGGTCCACCTTTACCTCCACAAGTGGGTCAGTCAGACCCCAGGTCTGCTGGCTTTCAAGCTTATGTTGAAAAACACATTGACAGGTTGGACTCTGTTACTTTCTTGTTCATTTGAATTTGCTTCAATATTGAAATAATTTTATCTCTTAAATATAAGGCTTCTCTTTGTGTGAAATGTCATTTGTCTTGTTTATGTGCAATAACCTTTCCAGTTCAACTATGTGTGTTTTCATAATCATGACAATCTTAATTAATTTGATAAAATAATAATTTCTGTACTTAACTTACTGCTTTGTTTGTTTACTTTAATTGTATATATTAACATGTGTTACAGTTGTCTATGCCTTCATTTGTTGTTCTCACTTTCTCTTTCATTTTCACTTTTTCGGCTTTTTTGTTTTACTTTCAAAATAATTTTTCACTTTCAAGACATAACATTCTCATGTATTCATGTATTTGTACTACTTGCGTACCAGTGTTGCTTATTTATGCTCAATTAGGGATTCTAACATATTGTGTAACCCATTTTTTGTGTTGAACGTTTCTCATTTAGTTGGCTTTACTAATATTTTTTCTTGAAGCAAGTTCAACTGAAACAAGTTGAGTTTAATTGTGCAAACATTTTTAAAGTGTGACTACTTGAACATGCCTTACATACTTAGCAAGTAAAATCCTACCCCTACTTGCTTGAGACTCTGTGTTGCCTGCTTCCTAGAACCTGTCAAATTTCCCCAGCATTTGTTGCAGCTGTTGATGACCTTATGACATAAGCCACCACTGAGATTACCAATATTGATACTGATTTACCAGTTCACCAGTTCTGAATATTATTTCTCATGTTGTCTGTTGTTTCCCTTCTGTATATTCAGTACAAACACAGGGACAGCATGCTGTCATGTGCAACAAGTGTGCCCCTTACCCCTACTATGTAGTACAATACGAAACTTATAGCATGACAGAAGCAAAGAAAGATGCAGCATGCTGTGATTTAGCAAATGGAGAACGACCTGGAAGATAAGGGTCAAATACCATATGCCTTAAAATATGTGAAGCTGTAACTGATGTTTGAACATGCCAGCTGTCCAGTATACACCATGGCAGAAACAACTGTTACATTGTTAGATGACAGCATATCATGGCTTGTCTGGAAATTGCAGTTAACCTATGTATTACATGGGCAAGTACTGTAAATTCTTTTTAAGTCCAAAAAAAAAAAAAGTTTTGTCCAGTATTTGTAATAAATATATATGTGCTATTATCATTGGTTATCTAGAAATAGGCAAGCCCAGCATGAGGCCATGGCTCGTAGACAAGAACCTCAGTTGCCCCCAGAGCCCAGAGTTCTCTCCTTTGAGGAAAAGCAGAAAATATTCTTGAGGGAACTACGCAGTAAAGGAGCAAAGTAAGTGATTACATACACTTAAAATATAATAATACCAACCGAAAGGCTTCAGAAAATGAATCTCTTATTATATGTAATTATATGAAAATTAACATCTGATTTCTCACCATGATGAAGAAAATCTGCCATGGAAAGTTTTAAAAGTTTTTTCTTTCCTTTTATTCAGGGTTTATGAGGTAATGCATGAACGCAGTGGAAGAAATGCCAAGGAGCTGACTGTCTCAAAAGGAGAAATTTTGGAGGTAGCATACCCATGCAAAGTACACTAGTGTATAATGGCCTTATCATGGCAATTTTCTTTATAATTAAAAAATTATTTGTTGTTTGTACATGTAACAAGTGTTTTTTTCTTGCAATTAGTATTTTGTTAGTTTAAATTATGATTATGATCTTTGATTTTGTTTTACTACACTGACAAAATAAACTGGGTTTTATTCCACTTCACAGGTCTTAGATGATGGCAGAAACTGGTGGAAACTTAGGAATAGTGAAGGAACTGTTGGGCATGCCCCATACACCATTCTGAAGAAATATGATGATGACAGTGATCCACGTGGACATGACTCCTCATTTGATGAAAGGGTAGGAATATGAGCTGAGAAGTATTCTGGGTTGATTGTTATTATTTGTAAACTTAATATTGCCAAAATGAAATTCATGGTCTCAGTATCTGCTAACTTTATATTGGTTTGCAAAGTACACTCATATTGTACAGCTGTTCTCTTACTTAGATTTACAATATTTTTCAGGATCGTAGAGACTTTGGGCGCAGTAATGGTGCCCGCCCTCCACCCCCACCTCCAGGCCCTCCACCACCACCTGTTAATGGGAATTGGAAGCAAGCCAACAGACAAGGTGAATACCGATACTTCTAGACATACAGCAGACCAGGGAGGGGGGGTGGCTGTTGGAATTGTCTGGGTTATAAGTCATGTTCTGGCCAACTTATATTTCAATCTACACTGGTATGTACTATGCCAGAGGAAAAAAGAAATGAAATATCCTTTACTTTTGAATTGCAGATGCTTTATCTTACAATGAATGTAGGATATAGTTCTTTTCAGCTGTTTTAAGCAAACGTGTTATTTTCCCTATAAAGATTTCTGGAAATGCATTTTAGCCTTGTCTGTTTTGAGTGTTATTGCAAGGCTGCAGGAAAAATGACTCAGATACTGAGGATCAGCTATGTTTGTATTATTAGTGTGTTCATTGACTGCTGATATGTAATGTATGACTGTGTATAGCGTGAAGAAGCCTATAATAGAGTAGGATAGTTTGTATGTCACCTTATTTCCATTTTTGTGCATCATTTCACATTTATCGGGATAAAAAGAAAAAACAAGCATTATATTTGATTAAATATGTATTGTAAATGCTCATACCTTGCCTTAATCTACTTAAAAAGTCTAAAGCATAAAAAACATTGCTTATATTGTTGCCAAGCTACTCACAAGGTGACAGATCATTAAATATAGAATATGTAATTATTTTTATTATGATTTGAATGAGAATGAGTGTTTAACTTGTATAAAAAAATTAATTGTCAACCATAAAATGTAAATAATTTAAATGATAAGATAATATATTATACATCACAGTCATTTATCACACAAATTAACACATGTATTGTTATGATCATTAGCTGTATAAAACAAGAATTGGGTTGTTAGGGGCATCTAAAAGGACATTGTCTAAATACAGTTCTCTTGTCCTTCATTGACATAATATTCAGCAATTTTCAGAGACTAGATTTATATAATTCATTATGAGTATAATTTTCTTCTCTTTCCCCCCTCAGAATAAAAATGCGAGATATCGAAGATATCTTTATCAGATTCTTTTGGGTTTTAATTCACCCTTAAAATTTTGTAATAGTAAAACTCTATAGATTTATTAGCCACGTCCCATTATTAGAATATTGACTCTGTGCAATAAGTTTCTCGGAAATTCTTCTTTTAAACAATGAAGAGAAAAAGGTAGATGAAAACAAACAAGATGCACTTAATTCTTTAAAAAAACTGTTATCACTGCACATATGATTGTAAGGCACATTATGTTGATAATAGTTGAAATATGCTTACAAGAAGTAACTAACCAAAGATATGAATAAGATTACATAATATTTTTTCACATTGATATTTTGTTTTAGAAAGTGCAAACATTTTATATAAGATAATTTAGTGTGTAAGATATACTGTATGAAAATTTATCTGTGGTAATTCATAGAATGATTGAATTCAAATTTCACATGATCATTGCCAATGAACATTCCAAACAGTTGGTGTTTTGATCTGTCTGTTGTTAATGAATGTTTGTTTATGGAAACATGATTTCATTCATAAAAGCACGTTGTATCTCTCCTCTAAATGTTTTGTCTGCACTTAATAACCTGTTCTCTAGGTGACCTAATACACTGGGCTTGACTGTGTATCAGTGTGATGGCCTCATTATATCTCTTGCTTTTTCATTTTAGTTTTGTTCATTAATCTTAACAATTTTTCTTTTACCTGTGGGCATTCTATTTCAGATACAGTACATCCTAAGTGATTGGATTAATTTCTTTACTAAGAATGTGTTTCTACTTACACATTAATTTTGTATTTCAGTTCTGGTGGTTGTAGATTTGACATAATGCATTGCCATACTTAGCTTTAGCTTCAGTAGATAGTTTACTTGCAACAGTTGTCTCCAAGCTCTTTCTTGCACGTTTCCTGTGGCCAGCAGATGGGGTTGGTGATCAAGACTGTCTGCTGGGAGTAGTACCACTCTTACGTAATTTGATTCTGTGCTCCAGATACTGCTTGTGGCTATATTTTTTCTTGTATTTGAAATTTTTTCTGAACTCTAATTTTCTTTCTTTTGCTTGGTAACACTTGTTCTAGAATACTTCAGTGAAAAATTACATTTCTGATTGAGTTTAATTTCTCAAACAGTCTAAGACGTGTTCTATATATAAAAGATGAACCCTTTTGTGTGTTTTACGTTTTCAGTGAACATTATTTGTAAGTCCTATTTGTTGTGATGATTTATCAAGTTAAAGCTTTGTGCATATGAAAATGCTTGATATCCCTTTGGCAGTGCATTATGTGAATTTTGGAGGCAGTCTCTAGTATCCATATTTATGATATAATTTTTTTAGACAAGCTAAGGTTGTGGGACCAATACCATGTTGGTTTATGTAACATATCAAGGTATTATTTTTACACCTCATAATTGTTAGATAATGTTCTATTTAATTTAAGCAATAAAATATGGGATTTTTCATATTCTAATCAACTCTTGTGTTGTATTCATATTTCAGTGCTGACACTGTTGTGGTCACATGACACCATCTGTTCAACATTGTTATGCAGTTTTCAAGAGGCTCAGCCTTTCTGCATCCATGTTTTATATGCAGACAGTAATGTCTGTACATATTGCTATCACTTGCGTCTGTATGTAAAGTCACAGTAATTACTCATTGTTCTGGCATACAGATTAGATTTGAATCTGGGCATTATCAGATTGTTCCCCATTTTTTCAAATGATTTCAATCTCGTGTATCGTTCATATGGTAGGTGGGTTTGAGTGGAAAACTTCTGATGTTACTTATGTGTGAAATGGCATTTCTGTAAAAACTATTTGATTCCATTCCTCTCAAGCACCTTTTTTCTACAATGTATATTTTTACAACATAACTTTAACCCTTTGTACCATATTTATTATACAAATGGTGTATCTTGTTTACATGACATAGTTCACAATGTAATAAATATCACATGAAGTACATAATGCACTCCATTTTTACACTACAAATGGCCAGTGTATACTGTCAGAAAACTATAAGCTTGCAGATTTTTTGGCAACCATATAAAAGGCGCCATTGTAAATTCTCTGTAATTCTGTAACATCATTTTTTTTTTTTTTTTTTTTGGATGGGGGGTTCATTTTCTCAATAACCAATGAATCTTTCAATGCAGCATTTTAAGTGAACATTTTAAATCTAATGTTGCAATTCAGATCTGATAACTGAAAAATTAAATATGTCATAACTGAAGGAATTATAGGAAAAGTAAATATACCTTCTTCAGTGGCATCCCACTGGAAAGAGGTCACTCTTTCTGGGGCCTAAAATGATTAAAACGATGACATCTTCTCATTTACATCGTTTTTTTTTTTTTTTTTTAAACTTTTTGATCACTTTAGGGGCTAATGAGTGAAGCATGGGTATGTCTGACATAATTGGTGCAAATGTGTCTCTCTGCCCATAGTAATGCATGCTTCTCATTGGTGTTTAGCACACTCTCCTGTGAGCAATTTTCTGTCATTTGCATATTAAAATTTATATTGAACATCAAATTCTTATAGTGACCATGAAATGGAAACCATTGATAAATTTGAATGCTTCAAACTTACAAAAATTCTACTCACAAGTTAATATGTGAACTTTTATGTTGCACTTCTGGTTGCCCCCTGATTATGTTACTTAAATTAAATTTCCTCTTTGTGATAAATGTATTATGTTATATTGATCTCAGAATTTTTCCAGTGTTTAAAGCAGCATGTGTCGTACTATGAACACCAAGTGAATCTCGAGCAGTGGCAGAAGTGTATGCTGAAGGGGCATGTTGATGTTTTTGTTTGAAAATGCACTTTACTTTACTCCATAGATCTGCTGTTTCTTTGCATATCTTTTTTCTGACCTGGTTTTCCTTTTCATATGTAATTGCCACTTCAGTTTGCACTTGTATATTTTATTTTTCTGTTTATTGCTGTTTTTGTCCTTAGCATATTTCCAGTGGAGTTGATATATAGAGAAAAGTTGTGGGATGACTTGCAGCATTTTCTAACTGTTTTAGTGAATACTAATATAAGAAAGCTAACTGAAAATGTTCTCGATGTGTAGACATTATAACATTTATTGTCATCTCTCTCTCTCTCTCTCCCTCTCTCTCTCTCACACACACACACACACACACACACACACACACACACACACACACACAGGATAATACATCAAAAATGTTGCTTATTTTGATTTCCTACTGAATCATCTCTTGTGAGCTACATGAACTCAAAAAGCCATAATCATGCACCCTTGTATATTTGACTTATTTTTGCTTAAATATTACTAACAACAGCACAAACATTAGGCTTACCTTCTTTGCAAGCTAGAATATTAACAACAACACATTTTGCACAATGATTTTCAGAAGAAACAAAGAAACCAAAACCAAAGGAAAATGAGGAGAAAACAATAAGTAAGTTGTTTCCATGATGCAGTGTAGTAACAGTTGCTGCTAATAGATGGGGACACTACTGACTACAGTTGCTTTTCTCAGATTGACCCTCCACATTTCCCTAGAAACCAGTGGAATATGAATGTTTTATAAGAGATAACCTCAGTGTTATTTACTAGATTTAGATTTTTTTATTCTTAGCATGGAGTAATAATACTGTTATTCTCCCCCAAAGACAGATTAGCATGCCACACATGCATGTTATTTTCTCACAATCAGTAGCAGTGCTTTAATTAATTAGCTTTTCCTTTTTCTTTTGAAAGAGCATAGTTCACCAAGCTTCTCTCACACCTAATTCTTATATGTGCAAAGTTCGCCTACAGGTAGGCTTTTCCAAGGAAACATAATTGCAAGAAAGAAGTTGGTATTGTTATAATAATGTAATAACAAACTATTTGAATCTATTGAGCAGAAAAGTGACATTTGATAACATGATGGAATTGCCTATGATGGGAAGGCTTGCACTTATTAGTAGTATGGTAAATACACTTGCATGACCAACCCCTAAACTATAAATTAATCTTTACATAAGATGACATACTAATATTTTTTTAGAGCACATCATTTTATTTATCCTTTGTGTAAATAGCACATGCACCATACATTTTAGTATTTCAACCTCAACCTTTTTTCCAAATGTTAAAATTATACCAAACATTTTTCTTTACATAATTTTAATAACCAGAATGTAGCTGTTTTTATTTATTTATTTATTTATTTATTTATTTATTTATTTATTTATGTAGAGAGGTAGATTTGTCTTTATCTTTCCTTGCATTTTGCTGTTTAATAGAATTTAGTAGATTTACCTTATGTTTTATTTTAACACTTATTAGTTGTCAAGTACAAAGTGCTTAGCTTTTATTGCTTAGATTTGTTGTAGTTGTGCATAATCTGTTGTTTCAATTTAGTTTGTTAAAAGTGTTCTGTGTGTATGCAAATAACCACTCCTTTATTTTGTTGTATAAAGTATTAAAATATGTAGCTTCTTTACTGTATTATTTTGGCCTGTTTTTGTTTAGTTCATAAGGCTGCATCTAAAGATGATCTCCATAATGAACTGAAGAATCAGTTAACAAAAGGGAAGAACCGCAATTCCCGCCCTGTGTCACATGGACGCCCTATTTCAGCAGTGTACCTGACAATGTACTCCACAACTGAAGAGGTTGGGGAATGGTTGCAATCCAAGAACTTTCCAGAAAGGTAAAAAGCCGATGGTTGTAGAATCATTTTAATGAAATTTGACGGCTCTTATTATCCTTACAGATTGTTTTTATTTAATTTGAAATCACATGACTGTACTTTTATGGAATATAAGGTTTGCTCAGTGAATGAGTGACAAAAAGAGTTCCATTTTCTACACCTGTGCTCAGGCTAACCGTTGATATTTCACTCTGCTGAAAATTAAACCAACTGCTTGAACTTTCCCTTAAACATGAGGAACCAAGTTCTGGTTCAACTGTGAAAAAGGGAGAGGCTGGCATGATTTTCACAGTGAAGGTCTCCTGGACAGGCAAGGTTCATGTGAAAATATAATATGTTAAAATGAATTGTATGTTAACATCGAATGCCTCTGAAAGAATGCACGCTATCACATGACCTATATTCTGATTTGACCCATGCATATACTTTTGTTCAATGTTTGTTCCCATTCTTATGCACATGTGCCAAGCCCAGTTAAAGCACTCTCAACATTTCACTGAACATTGCTCAACATTTGGAGAGCAATATTTAATGAGCATGCTGTTAACCATTTTGCCCAACATTAGTTGTGCAGTGGAAACATGCTCAGCTGTAACCTTGAATGAATGTTGTAAAATTGCCATATTATTTAAAAAGCATGTGCATAATCCTAAAAACTACTTAAAACTACTACCATACTAGTATACCAGAATGCATAAATCCAGGTCAAACCAGGTTTCAAAATAAATTTTGCAAAATACCCATATCTTGACTTAATTTTTGCTCACAATGGCGTCAGTTTTGAAGCAGCCTGACAGCGTTATGGCTTGTGGTTAATGAGGACAACGATGGAAACAATATTAAAAAGAGAAAAACGAGAGTATGGATGAAAATAAGGCATTGTGAGAAATAATGTGAATCTTCTCAAGCCTCTTCAGAAAAAAATAGAAATGAAGACATAACAAGTCTGCTATTCAGTACCCATTATAGTATTGGAACAACATACATGTATAAAATTAAAATTTTTATTTACAAAAATAAAAAGTCCATGCCTCACATGCCATGTCACATACATAGTCTCTGCATCACGCCAATGGCCTTTAACCTAGACCACTTGACTTATTATATCACATTACAACTTTTCTTTCATTTCTTTTTAAATTACAATATTGTAACAGAACAACTCATAACATACATACAGTAAATGTAATAAATAATAACACAAAATGTATATAATACTAAATGTCAACTGGATCCATTAAATTGTCAACTTCAACCTAAACTCGTTTAATGAAAACATTTAAAAAAAACTAGAGGTCGTCCTTATTTCTCTCCTTGTGGAATCATCTCTCGCAGTTGTCAATGTCCCCTTTTTACGACATATTGTAAGTGGTGTGGATTCATCTGCTGTTCGGTATGTTTTACATTTGGTGTTCTTCAAGAGAACTGTATCACCCACCATTAGTGCAGATTTCTTTATATTTGTTGTACGATTGGCATAATACTTAGTCACTTTCTTGCTGTTCTGATCAATATGCCTGATTGTAGAATCAATGTTCAGCATTTTTGGCACATGGAAGTTTACAGCTGATATCCCTTCTGAAAAGTGCATTTGCAGGAGGAATACCGGTAGAAGCATATGGCCTCATTCTATAATCAAGGAGAAAAT
This sequence comes from Lingula anatina, assembly GCF_051362555.1. Lineage (NCBI taxonomy): Eukaryota > Metazoa > Brachiopoda > Lingulata > Lingulida > Lingulidae > Lingula > Lingula anatina. The sequence continues at coordinate 60,188,257 of NC_141767.1, forward strand.
CATTCATAGCTTGTTTTCAGTTGCGCTTCATTTCAATGGTGCACTTGATTGACTTTTTCAAAGGCCCCATAAAACGCTCTGTTACTCCATTTGCCTGAGGCCACAGTGGTGTTATTTTGCAATGTTTGAAACTGGTTTTCTTGGCATTAACCGCTATGTCATTTCCATTGTATAGAGGTCCATTATCTGTTTTTAATACCGAAGGCACACCTAACTCAGCAAAAACCTTATCCAACCGTGGGATAACACTGTGCTGAAGTTGAGGTTAAAATTTCAACAATGACATACTGTGTGTATTCATCAGTTATCATGAAAAGTTTGTGACCACTAGGTCCCTCTCCAAAGTCAGCATTACATAAGTTCTGTCCAAGGGTCGATTGGGAGTTCTATAATGCGAAGAGGCTTTTGCGTGGTTATATTCGTTGAAATTTGGCAATGTCTACACAATTTCACAGTGTCCACGACAAGTTTTTGCATTTTAGGAAACCTGCATTTTAGGAAGGCTGTAGGCCTTGATTTTAATACTTGAAACATGTAACGCTCGTCTTGGGTGTGAAAGATAGCATAAGTGCCTTCTTCTTTTGCGGACTTGTTATACCATAACCGACAAATACATTGTTTTTCAATCCGTTCACCCATTTTGTCCATCTAATGGCAAGGCCTTCTGACTTTCAGTCAAGTTCATGATAGGTAGGTATCTGTAAAGATGGACTGGCCATTATAACAATTCTGCACAGGCTGTATCGAGCTATACTGTTATCATTGAATTTCGTTATAGCCAATGTCTGTTTTTGAAAGATATATATTCTTACTTGGTTTTGCTCCCTTGTGAGTCTGTTCTTTCCTTGTCACCAGATATAGTATTGGAACAACATACACGTATAAAATTTAAAATGTTTATTTACAGAAATTAAAAGGCCATGTCTCGCATGCCACATCACATACATAGTCTCCACTTCACTCCAAGGACCTTTAACCTAGACCATGTGACTTATTACACCACACCCATCTCAGAGTATTAGTTCAGACCTGCACAAAATTGGGAAGACCTGCAGATTTCTTGTAGCTCAGGTCCTTCAGAATTTTAGTACTTCCAAAGTTTTCCCCATGTCTTACTGGGAACAGTTAGCCATTTAAAGTGCACACACAAACTTATAAACCGTCACAAACATTGGTTAAAAGAAAAACTAATGTTTAAGACAAATTTGGGCAGGAATTTTTTTTTTTTTTTTTTTTTTTTTTTTTTTTTTTTTTTTTTTTTTGTTGGGGGGGGGGGGGCTAAAAGAAAATTGGTGCTTTTAGCAATTATCCTTTAATTTTAATCCATTTCAGAGTTGTGTATAAATTAGATGAATATGATGGGGAATCCTTATTCAAGGCTAGCCAAGCTGAGCTGGAGAGGTTAATAGGAAAGGAACAGGGGCAGAGACTTGCAAGCCAAGTACTGGTGCAGAAAAATCTTTCTGGGGTAAACACATCTCTCAAATGTATTATCAACTTAAAAGTCATTTTGTCATGGTAATATTTCACCATATTTCATAAAACACATCTGTGTATAGATTGAATATTATTTGTTTGAAGTAAAATGTTTTTTGTTTAAAGTTTTGAGAAGAACATTTTTTCCAGTTCAAGGATACCAATAGTGGCAACAATGAACTTGCAGCAATTCTGCAGAAAAGAAAGCAGCGTGCAGACTCATCAGAGAATGGGAAGCGAGACTCTGGTCTTGGCAGCCCCCCTGATTTCTCTCCTGCCACCCCACCACGCTCTGACTATGACCAATCAGACAGTCTGTCAGGTTTGTTATAACTTTTCTATTTGTTGTAAAAGTTTAATTTCTCTAAAGTTCAACTGCGCAAATTGCTTTTTATGTCATTATTTCATAAATATATGTTAGAAATATAGTTAAAAATGCCCTAATGAAAAAAATCCCAACAATATAAAGTTATACATATAGACAAATGGGTATTGTCCTATTCAGAAAATGAAATCCTTATTTTTGTTTAAGAATTGCTGTTCAATACATATTATTTGTGTTGTTTTCAGTGTCTTCTGCCGATGAAAGAGCAGCAGTACAGTCATTGAATGATGTGTTGAACCACAATTTCTAGTGTCCCTTAACTAACTTTGCTACCTCTTAGATTATAGTTCCATAACAACCGTACCTCAAGCTCTGGGATCATTTTAGGCTGATACATCATAACACGAAATCTAAATAGTTACTAGTTTGGTCAAAATTGATCAGTTGATAATAACAATTATTGAATCAAACAGAAAAAAGTGTCAAAATGTCACTTTATTAAAATGAAACCAGACATGTCTCTGATCATTGTTTCGAATTGGCCCCCTTGATTCCATTGATCTTGTAATTTGTGCACACTTGTCTGATTTGCTGACCAGTTTCATCTTTGTTGTTGTCAGTGTCATCAGAAGACCAGCCCACTGGCAACACATTGAGGGACCAGCTCAGACGACAACGCAAAAAAATCACTACTAACTCTCCCCAGGGTGGTAGGGAGCGGTTTTCATACTACTAATACGGTGAAGGATGCAGGGTGCTTGAAGAGGTTGCTCCATGTACACATATGGCAGGGTGCCTATGATACATGTTACTCTTCATAACATGCATTTGTGGGTGTTGTACTCTGAATTCAAAATAGAGATCCACTCATGATGAATACAAGAAGTAGACTATATGACTGGTGATGGCTGCTGCAAATTTTAACTGCTGATGGGCCCACAGGAACAAATAACTACACGACAATGAAATCTGCTTTCAAGAGAAGTTTTGTAAGCTACAGGTCCCTCAAACATGTTGTACTACAGAGGGAAGGAGTTAGGATATGAAAATACATAAATCATTAACTAAATTTATTCCATTATGACATTACTTCAATGGACATATGATGTGGTAAGGTGAGATTTGATAATTTTGGCATTATTGTCACACACTTTGGGCAAACTAATTGGGTTTTTGTCTTCCCATGACACTTAAAAATGTGTAAGTTCGTATGATTTGATAGCAAAACATTTTTTATGACCAAAACATGATTACCAATTAGAATCTATGATGTTCTGTTGTATAATATGAGGAGGAGAGTGAAATTCTAGTCTTTACTTGTTGGCATATCCCAACATGAGGTGCTGGGCATCATACTTTTTGTATTTCTGTGTTTATTTACTGCTAGTTAATTTGTTTGCATTTCTTGTGATAATTTATTGGTTTTCCCCCCGATGTATTAAATAATTAAGATAATTTGACTGAATATTTTGTGTGGGGCTGATGTGGCTCTGTTTAATCAAGAATTGGGCATGGAAGAATTTTGGAAGTATTTTTTATGAAACTTAGAGATTGAGACAGACATTTGAAAAATGTATCAAATTCAAGAATAAAATCTGAAACCCTCTTCAATCAATATCTTTCTCTTACATTCAGTTTGTAATCAATCAGATGCTTTTCAGTGAATCAATGAAAAAAGATTCAATTGATTAGATTAATGTTTACTCATAGTTTGAAACTGATCATATTGCTAAAAGATGTACTTATTTTACATGTACTCTTCATTCCATGCTAAATGTTGCTTGTTTAATATTACTAAATATATGCACAGACTACTGTATAGAGTATAAAAGCCAATTGTTCTACTGAAATGTAATCTGATATGTCGGATGTATAATTAAAATAATTTGTATATATTTATCATACTGCAATCATTTATTTGATATTATCTGTGACAGCAAAATTGCATGTCAGTGAATTTATGTTAAATTGTGGCCCTCTCTGCAAATGCTTGGCAGAAGGCATATTGTGCATTTCCTCAATGTTTGTTTGATTAGAGAACAAGACACCGAATTGTGCACTGAAGAACCAACAGTGAGCAATGTCTGCATATGTTTGTGTATGTGCATTAATGTATTACCAAAACACTTTTGCTTTGTTTAGATGCTACTTATGGATAAAATCATATTTGTTATCTGTGAAATTTACCTAGTTTCCGTTTGCTCTTTTACAATAGATCATAATTCATACCAGGGCGAAAGACTTTCTAGAAAGATATGTGACCAAGAGTGAGATTTGAGGGGAGGGTTATCAACTCTTAATAATCTTACACTATACAAAACAACAATAAAACTGGAGATTTTATTGTAATTTTGAGCTTTACACACTTAAGTACAGCCGATTTGTCCTGAAGGGGAAAATAAGAGAAGGTTTTGACCCTGAATTGCTCTTTAAGCACAAATCGACTGCAGTAGTTAGATTGCCATCTTTATTCATACATATATGGGTTGTGTATCAAGACATAGCCTGCCATGTCTATGAAGTTTTGCTAATTATATGCATTGGCTATATTAGAAGTTATAAAAAGGTACCAGTTTCACTATTCTTTTTTATATAACAACAAAATTATACTGTGCCAAAATTACTAATACAGAAGCAGGGTTTTATCCAAAAACTACAGGATAATTCAGCATTTTTAAATGGAGTTACAATATTTCATCAATATTATTTACATTACATATCAGTACAAAAATGTGTTTGCTAGTATAGAATGTTGCCTTCACATATTTGCCATATTTCAGTAAAAATATGTTTAATTAAATTTCTCTGATCATCTGGGAATTTCAGTCTGATGTATCAAGACTCTCCCAAGTCGAACAAAATGTAGCGTACAAACTATGCATTCTGTATTTTGCTTTCAAAAATGAATAAATAAATTGTGTAATATTTTGTTAAAAATATTCTTCTTTGTCTCTATTCACTGAATGCATGGCACAGTAAGAGAATTAAATTGGAGAACCCATAATTCTTGGTAAGAGTCAGTTAAAAAAATGCAGTAGGCCTGGAAGATGAATGAAAATTAAATGCATTTAACTGGTGCCATCTAGTGCATGAAAATGATCGGCCAAATAGATGTCCTTTTTAATTTTACAGATTCATAAAAGTAAATAAATCATACATGAGATCAAACACAAGTCGAAATTCTTTCATATCATTTAAGAATTTCATCAGCTGTGTTATGTCATAAGAATTTTATCTTCAATCAACAGCTGAATATTTAAATAATTTGCCTGAAATATTTTGATGTCTAACAGAGCATCTTTATCAGGGAATGAAGCTATCCAGGTAAATAGCCTCTATACAGGAGATATGTTTGATGTCCTGTGTTCTGTGATGACATTCTCTGCATAAAAATGCAGGCCTTATAAACGGATTAGGCGTTATCTAATTCGAGCCTCAGATTTGTGGGCACAAATACCCATAACTACCCATGTGTGGCCTATACAGCCAGAGGCCAGGCCAAATTGTGTAATAAATGCTAAGCTAGTGGTGAGTAATTCTATGTTTGGGTTGTTCACTTGTGACTGGATTAATTGGTGCATTAATTGGTGCATTTGTGCTCACAGCTCTAAGGCCCAATTCACACCAGTTTTTGTTTATGAGGCTTGTTATGGCTAAAAAGTCAATCCCAACTTGTGCAGATACTCACACATTTTTCAACTTGACAGACATCATGCAGTGCTATTAGTCTTGTTTGAGGCCCTTTTCACAACCAAAGTTGATTAGCAGATCATACATGGCCAAACCACTTGAATGCTTGCTGTGTAATCCACGTGGGGAATCGATTTGGTGTTTTTTAGGGATTATGTTACAAGTTTTAAAGTAGGTAGGTAATATTTGATCCACAGATAAGTTGGTGCACGGATCACCTGGTTCTGAATGTGGCCATAGGCTATCTTGGATGAGCCCCATTCAAATGGTTTCTTGTCTTTTCTGGTTCTCCAAGAACATCCAAGCACAATGGTTTGGGTAGTTTCACTATTCTTAGTTCAGTTATAACTATTTTATAAGCTTGGGAATAAAAAGGTAAATCTATGAAATGGCGATGCATGTTTTGAAGAAACAAAACAAACAAAAACAAATGGGAACTTGTATTGTAAGATTTATTGTTAAGATGTTGATCAAGCAGATGTCACATACAGATGATGGAAGACAAGTCCCTTAAATAGCTGGAACATTAATGAAAAACTCAAAAGTAAAGCAAAAAAAAAAAAAAACTGCAACATTCTACAGGTGTATTTTTCCAATGATCTTTGAACCTTGGGGAACATATCAGACAAAAACCTATTTAAATGGTGAAAACTACAATATTAATATAACTAAATATATATCTATATATATTATACATACTAAATCTTGGGAAAAATGTGAAACGTGTTAGTCACTGGAATGTACATAGGAGTTTTTACTGGATGATTGGAATGAAAAAGTATTTCATTTATCTTGATATGACTTACATGAATATACTTGGAAGCAGTTTTATATATGGGAATATGGCCAAACAATAATCATTTAATGCTGCATACTTTTCTTGTCCAGTTCTCTTTCCATATTATTGTTTTTCAGTGTTAAATAATAATTTGGTGGATTTAGCATGACACTAGAGCATAAAAAATATCACAATAAACAAAACATTCTACATGTACAGGTTTAATTATAGGAAAATGATCAAATATAAAGAACAGTCAGGATATCAATATCATTCCTCTGTATATAAATCTATAAAACCAATAATGCAATTATACTTTTATCTATAAATGATGATATATCACAATAATTCTGTTTGGGCAACAGGTGAGAAAACTATTCAATCCAACAGAATGGCAATTAGTTGTAAATTTTTAAAAAATACTAACACCCAAATTTCACAGAAACAGCAATTTTTTTTTAGTTATTATCAAAAGTGTAAAATGGAATTCAACAGTTAAATTACTGGCAATTTGAAATTTTAAACATATGATAAAACAATTCAAAAACATGTCAAAAACCCTGTTTTAAGGAAATAAAGTTCTTCATTTTAGGCAAAAAATGTCAACTTGTTTGTTGCAATATAGGCAAAGGTCAATTGACATTAAACAAAGTCCTGTCTTCCATATTAACGCCTGGAAGTAGTGTGATGATATTTCAGTCTTCTAAGGACACTTGCTTGCTCTGCATGTCTCGGATCATGAGACATGCAAATACGGTCATTACCATCTTTGGCTTGACTTCCATGATGTCTTCTGGTAAGGCATAAACTTTGGCTCCAATCTTACGTGCCATTGAGACGGCATATTTAGCATTTGCAAGCTTCTCCTGGTGAAAAAGTTTAACTTTGTTAGCGCTAGTTTTTTCACTGGATTCCACCTTGTATATAATGTTGACACAACCCTTCATGAAACAAATTATTTTTCAAGGGTAACTTCAAAGATTATTCATATTACAATCCTTATAATCATGATACTATTAATCTTTGAAGTTATTTCTGAAAACTATTTAGACTTGTATTACAATGTACAGTTCAAATAATCTCATTCCATGTGTGCAAACATACTTGCGAGTGTGTTTGTTAATAGATCTATTCAAAAGATCATCTAAAATCAAACATTTTCCATCACTTACTTCATCTGATGCTCCATCTTTAACCAAGTTATACTTGATAGAGCCTGGCTTGATGGCATCCACCAGATCAATAACGACCTTCGCATCAGCTATGGTTGGATCTTGAAAACTAGCAATCTGGGTTGGTTTTTTTGCTGCTGACAGCTATAAACAATGAAATAAAAGGCATTAGAACTGTACCATGTAAAATCAAGAATTCCACATCCTTAAGGGCACTCTGTCAGACTGGGAAAATGGAAGAAACCATCAAAAGCAGGAATGAAAACATGAATGTTGATAAAAAACTTATAAATAGTTTGTTTTCATCCTTGCTAAACAAAACGTTTTGTGAAAGACCTGTTTTTAAACATTTTATACAAGATCCTGCTAAAATTCCATCCATGTAAATAATGTATCTCACCACTCACTGTAACCATATATATGCCTGTCATACAAGGCTGTCAAGTATTTTACCTTTTCATTGGCCCATTGTACTATCTCTGTCTCAGCAACAGCTTTCCCCTCTTTCCCATCAGATTTTTCACTGAGCTGAGCCAGAATACTGAGGGTGTAAGCTCTCATCAGTTGCCAAACCAGCGCCAGGGTGAGGGTCTCATTGCCTTCGTGGATGTTAGTACCCCCAATGCCAACCAAGGAAAATTTCATCTGCTTGCCAAGGTCCACTGCATAGTTGCAGTTCTCTGAATGCATTGTAGAATGAACAATTAATTGGAACTGACAACAGGCATGTACAGTTTTTTCAATTTGTACTTTCTCTTCTATATGTAGTTTCAGTGCAGGCTATGAATATGTCATTTCACTAAATCAGTTTCCCTGAATTTAATTCCTTGGGAATTATATTATCATTTTAATGCAAAGATAAACAAAATCATAAGGGAAATTCAAGAGAGTATCAATGATCAAAATAAGAAAACAAATGAGGCAATAACAGTACTTTCATTCAAATATTGATATAAATTTAGATTACCTATTTTCTGAAAGTTCATTCTAAGCTTCTTGAAGACTTTTGTCACCTTGTTCCAATCCACAATACCAGGTTTGATCTTGTCATACAGCTGGAACAACACAAGGGCATCCCTCAGGTCACTGTACAGGTGGTTTACAAAAGGATTCACACCCATACTGTTCATCCAATTGCGGTAGGCTGGAAAATGGTTAAATTTACATCAAGAACTATTTCTTTTCTTATTCTTGTTCATAAAAGGGACTATGTAAAAATTCAACTAGTACTTACTTGAAACCAAAAAAATCATTCATATATTTAAATTTTTTGAAAGCACACTGATATTATCTTGACACAAATTTTACAACAATATGAAGAATAATACTTACTTTTTTCTTCTCTAGTTTCCTCTATTACTTCAAACTCCTTATCCGTGGGAGGTTCCAGGGCAGGGTAGGTATTGAACAGATTGGCAACAAAAGCCAGGTTAAGTTTGTAATTGCCACTGACCACATCTTTGGCTGACACAAATGACTTACAGTTGATCTTGTCAGCTTCATCCAACATCAGCTCTGCACGCTGTGTGTCATTAGGCTCCTAAAGGACACATTACAACATTCACACCAATATTCAAGTTAACATGAATTTGAGATTGGGCTTCTATATTTTCTTAGAATTACAAAACTTAAATTCTGATCTCACAAACATAGGACAATGCAAACACCTACTATATGTATAACCACCGATATAAATAATTAGTTGAAAGTGACTGACATGGGCGTAACTAGGCATACGCACGGATGCACTGTGCGTACAATTTTTTGAGCCAATCATGATATTATTCTCTATAAATTTAGTGTATTTTTCACGAAAAATAATCGAAAATCCTCTTCGATTGCAGGTTAGAGTCACCTGAATGTACAAATCTTCTGTATGAATCGTATAAGCACCATTGTTCTGACGCCCCCCGTCTCGTTTGCTTTCACAGAACTGAGGTAAATAAACAATACTAGCTACCTCCAGAAGTCCTATCTTAATCGTCCATCTAGCTGGAACTTCCTTTGCCTCTTAATTGGAGGTTTGAATGCCCTTCAACTCTCAGGTAGCCTTTGTCTTAAGTGTCGAATGCACACTCGCTGGCGAGATTTATCTCAGATAAAAATCTACCTGTGTTATTTTCAAAGAGCAGTTCCAGCAGACCTGGGGACACTAGATAAAATCTGGACAACGGGCTTTATAAGGAGCCAGAGAAACAAAAAAATATTTCCTGCAAAGCTCTAAAGAATTTTGACACGGACTTGACCCAGCTTAACCCTCTAAACTAACAGGATGATATGGGCAATTTTCACAAACAAACAGAGCTTTATCCTGTAATATAATTGTTTGATTTTGGATGATACCATATATAAGTTCAACTTTTAGAAGATTCATCATTAAGCTGACCATGCAGGGCCGTAGCCTGAGCAAAATGCCAGGGGAGGGGGGGGGCAGTAAGCGGACACGAGGGGGAGAAGCCCCCGAGGGGGGAAGGGGTGCCTCCCTCCCACGGTGTGGAAAATTTTCAAAAACTTAATGTATAATACTGCATTCTGGTGCATTTTAAATGTTATTTATTGGTCAATCGGTCAATCAGAATTCAGAAATTGTGGGTTCATTTTGCCATAAGTACAGTCATTTTTTCAACACAACACGGAGGATGAGCTTTTTGGCATAAACTGAGTTGGCTAAAAACAGTACACCTTTGTAAACAGATTATTGAATGATTGTCTAGTGGCCATGAGTGCCTTTTCTCACAGAATTAATACCAACTTTGCAATTATTTTTTTTTACCTTTGCGATCATTTTTTTGGCACCCCAATTTCCAGGGGGGGGGGGCAGCTGCCCCCCCCTGCCCCCCCGGAGGCTACGGCCCTGCCATGGATAGCAAGAAGGTGTAAGAATCCTACAACGATCAACTGTTCTTAAGATTATTTTCTGACAAATTTAGAAGGCTGGATGGCTTACGATTAAAAAAGTCTTGACTTGTCGGGGTAGCTGTGGACGTCGTATGAAAATCCATTGCAGTAATTTGACGTATGAATATTATACTACTTTGTAGTGCACGCTGTTTTTCAGTCACGACGTAACTACTACCTAAAGCTTACAAAACACAATAAAATGTTTCCATTGACTTTAAAATATATAATGCAGAAGTGACAAGAATCATCTACATTCGGTACAAAACACGTGTAGGCCCTAAATGAAATATGACCTAACTTGCCGCCAAATTATGAAAGGGGACACCTTTCGGATCTTTATACGTATGGCACCTGACAAAGCTAATACATAACAAAGGCAATTTTTATATCTTCGGCGAGAGATTGTTCGCAATCCGAAAGAGACGAGAAGGCAATTTTCATATTTGTTCAAGAGACTTCGTTAACCGAGGATCGGGAACAAGAGATAGTTACCGACCGCAGCGAGATGAGAAGCCAATTTTCGTATCTTCAGCAGGAGATCGAGCATGATCTGAGCGAAAAGAGAAAGCAATTTTCACATTCGTTCAATGGACTTCGTTCGCAGAAGATCGTCAGCCAGAGATCGTTCGCGATCCGAGCGAGACGAGAAGGCAATTTTTATATTCATACAAGGGCGTTCTTTCGTGGAAGAGCGTGACGGGAGATCGGTATCAATTATTTTTAACCCTCTTTCCCAATGAAATTTATTATTAAAAAAAAGATTCCATTAATTTTTACCCCACTTTTGGAAAAGTTTGAGGCCCTGACATTTTGAAGTAAGATACAGATGGCAATTATGTATGGCCTGTACCCCAATCCCGGAAAATGCGTTGGTTCTGGGTGAAATAATTTACTGGAACTTAATTATATTGAGGGAATATTTTAAACTTTAAGTAATTATTTTATAAACGGTGAAAACTAAGCTATTATATTTGGCACATATAATTTAAACTGCCCTTCATCTTTTGCGTAAGTCGATCTACATTTAGCTATGCCTGGGAATTTTAAAATTCTGTGCGTACAATTTTAAAAGGTCTGGTTACGCCCCTGACTGAGCAAGCTATACAATCAACTTACTTGTAATGCATTTGTGTGGACTCCTTTTTCAGGGGGTGCAATTTGGCCCAGCAAATGAATGTAAGCCACAGAGTCCTGGAATTCGAGAAGAAATGTTTCATGGAAATGATAAGATCTTTTTCTGTGTAAACAACCAAGCTGTCTATATTTTATCTAATGCATAAGTGTTTTCATGATGGAAAAAACTCTCAGAAAAACTTACCTTGATGTCTGAAGTGAAGTTGGAAATTTGACGTCCACAATTTGCATTGCGCAGATGATAGTTGACCCAGCGTATCAGGATGGCCTCTGGTGATAACTTCATCAAATCTTCTATGGTTTCATCTTCTTCCAACAGAAGAACCAGTCCAGGGAAGTTCTGCAGATTGATGTCACTCAGGAGACCAATCTGGAACAAAGGGCAAACAAGTTTAAATATATTTCTTTCAGAGATGCAGTGCTTTGATAAAGTGCCAAAATGAATGGATTTGTCCCAAATACATTAATATAGTGGACAGATGGTACATCCTATTAATAAATAACAGGTTGAATTTGTACGTCTGACAGTAGTTTACCATATACATGTAAAATGATTTTTCTGCTCACTCTAATAACTTGCCACAGCAACCCCAGCAACAAGTGTGGTTTTCCTTTGTCAATATCTTCAGCTCCAATGTTTACAATGTTACAGCCAATGGAAGAAGCTGAGTTGAGAGCCAGCATCAAGTTTTCATGTCTCTTGTAGACGTTCAGGTTCTCCTTGTTGATAGCCCGTTCATCAATGGTGTCAGGCACAGAAAGATTGATCATTTTACTAAAATTACAATACATTACAAGAATATATATATATATATATATATATATATATATATATATATATATATATATATATATATATAAAATTAGTTTTAGGGAATCTTTAGCTGCCACTATAAATAGTTAACTATACACCATCCTCTTAGAAAAACAGAAAAATACAATAACAAAGATTGTCAAAAAGATATTTACACATTGTTCCTTTTTTCTACTTTTTAAAATGAGAAACCTTTTGGACTCGATCTCCCTTTTTACTAGACAAAACCTACTAGTGAATTTAAAGTAATAATACTGTCTGCGTATTTGAGCACAACAAACACTGAAAATATTTGGATTAGCATCAGAGTGAAGCTAAAAAATATGGTGTCAGCTCTCTTCTTTACTAAATGCATACAAAAATGAAATGTTTCCTCACCACAACAGTATCCCATCTTTACATTTCTCGTAGAGATCTTTGCCATCTTCTTGAAGAGGCAGGTACTTAGCACATTCCTTATCACTGGTCAAACCCCTGAAATCATATTGGTTCCGACCTGTTAAAATTCTGGATCATCAAAATAAAATGATAATTTATCTTTGATGAAGCAACAATACTACATTTCAGACACATCATTGTTCTTCAGATTCCAGTTGTCTTAAAAGGCAAAAACTTCTTCTTATCCATTTTTTGCTCAATCATCAGCCTATAAAGCTGCTGGTAATTACCTTCAGCTGAAATTAATTATTATAAATTCCTGTATGGCAACTTGAATTAGAAAAATTATTTGAAAATATGGTAAAAGAGCTTTGAAAAAATCTTTTCTTCAAAAAGCCAAATACACAAGGAAAGATTTCCATCCAAGTAAGGGGTGAGCTGGGTATAATAACCTTGTGCTCTAGCATTCTACCTGTTAATCCAGTTAGAGAAAGCTATCTGTTCTTCAATCCGGACAGAGTGTGTTGTTCCTTCACTGGATGCTTCTGTCATACCACCATGTGTCTCTAAGCCTGATCTCTTGGTTACCAACTTCTTAAACTTGCGTCCCAGATCTCTGTACTCAGTCAGGTCAGCACACAACTTCAGAACAATCAATATAGCAAGTATTACATAATATATATATAAATCAAGTTAATTCACATTTCAAATTGTGTATTTATAGTTTGGTGACAGAAGTTAAGAAATAAATTACCATTAATAGTAATACTTTCTTATACATGTAGTGTACATGCATTAGGATCAAAAACAGACCTTATAAATGGAGTAGGTGTTTACTAACACTACCTGCAGATCTTTTAGCACCAACACCCATATTAACCACTAAACCCACAAATTAACCAGCACACCGTAAAATTATTCCAGAGCGGATGAATGTTAGTGCTAGGAATCACTCTGGTAGTGGTAAATACTTTTATGGTGTGTTGTTTAATTCATGGGTTGAGTGATTAATAGGAGCCTTAGTGCTTAAAGATCTGTGGGTAGTGTTAGTAATAAGGTCTGAAAAACAAAAGGAAATTCCACACCATTTTTCCACTCTGGCTATAATGTCCTCATTTGGAAATCTTTTTGCCACTTCTACTTGTAATTTTGATTGAGACTTAAACAGGGGTATTATTGTTTTTTAACTGAACATCAAAAAATGATGTGGGAGGGGGGGCACTAGTAAAAAGGCCTTAAATTTCATACACATGAAATAAAATACTCATTTGGGGGAAAATGATCATCTGTATGACCTGGTGACACTCCCTGTGTTTACTACCCACCTTTTTAAATTCGTTATAATCCAATTTGCCATCTTTGTTTTCCCGGTCATATTTATCCCTCAGTTCACGAATTTCATGGCCTGGCAATTTGAAGCCAACGGTCTCCAGGGCAAACTGTAGCTCATCCAGGCTAATATATCCACTGCCATCAGCATCAATCTGAAATTAGAACCAGAATATTAACATTTAGTCATCTTTTTGCAAGTTATCTACAAAATAATATTCACCATTCCTTATGGTGTTAAATACCATTTTAGCAAAATTTTCTAATGTTCAATGTGTATGTATGTCCACAAATGTCCTTGTTCTACCTTGCCATCTTGAAACTGCATTTGATGAAGAAAGGTATAAATGTCAGTCATTAAAAATTTTTTTATGGTCTGGTTAGAATAATAAATGTATAGAGTGAGGTGATCTTTTGTTATCCTGACTGTCCCCAGCTATATATGCGGTGTTGCAAGAAACTCCTTCTGTGACCACCAGATGGCAGTGCAGCTGCTACAATAAGGGATATTACAACAATTTAAAGACTGCCCAAAAGATTAATACATGTACAGATGCTGAGGAAATTTCACTTTCATGACATACCTGAAAGAAATGGAACAGCTTTTCCTATCTTTCAGCCCCATATCACACAATCTTATCTCTGCATCTCTTTTGAACAAAATCACACAAAGTGTATCACACAAAGTATGACACAGGACAAGGGATTTTGCTCAAAACACAAGGAAGTGTCAGGTCCTAGTGAGCAGCCGACTTTATTACCTTATATGGAATATTTAGATGACCTACTGTAGTTGGCAAATGTCCCCCTTCTTCTCCAGCATTTATAATGAATTGGGCATAGTTCAATGAGATACCAAACAGCATCTCTTATCCAAATGTTGACAAAGAATGCTTTATGTCACCTTTTTGTTTAAATCCTATTTCTATCTTATGTACATGTAGCTATTTATTAATAAATTAGGACATCTCTTTGAAGTACATGTAAAAATTCAAAACAAGTAATGCAGGTGCTTAGGCTACTAATTATTTGTAACACATGCCTGCTCTGTATGTTTACCCATCACGATACGCTTTTTATACTCCTGATCAGGCATATATATGAACTTATGTTGATACTAAGACATGAGTAGTTTACTGATGTATCTCTTTGATATTCAGAATGCATAAACATCACACGACAGAAGCAATTAAGCTCCATGCATGCAAACTCTCACTGCCTTGGAATTTGTTGCCCAACTCATAAATAAATAAATATAGTTCACCTGGAGTTGCAAAAATACTATCATAAACAGTCAGAACATACCTAAAGACATTTGCACTGAGCACTTATTCATGTTATTCATTCATCCTTCATGACTCCTGTAATAAAGATATTCTGTGAGACCTCAAGGTGTCACTATATTTAAAAGTTTAAGTTTACATGTAACTGTCTAACAAATTGTTGGTATCTCTTGATATTTTCAACATTTCTTTTACTCACTTACTTTTTCTTCGCTTTTGATACACTAAACATATATTATTTTTATCTGAATTTCTTGACATAAAATAAATCAGAAATGAAATCAGGTCTCTTTTGATCATGTTTCATATTTCATATCATCCTGGTAGATAAATATAAGCAGAGGTCATAGTTTTGTCTAATCTCATCCGTCCCACACACTGTATTGATCAGGTAATCACTATGCAAACACTTACTGAACTCTGCAAATATTGCATAAAACCAGATCAGCATATTATCTGTTCAAACTAAAAACTCAATATTATATGCTGTATGGAACAAAGGGCCTCCTTGACAACTGGTTCTGAATTGAAGAGGAGGAGGATAACCTACCACGCCCCAGTAGTAAGGTCATCAAGTTTTATCTCATCAAGGAATATGGCAGATAAGTTTTTGGGCATTAGTCCTTTGGCAAGTGCTCTCCTAGAAACATTATTACACCCCCAACCCCCCAAAAATAAACTGAAACTGAAATTCACTTGCACTTCCAACCAATCCTCTCCCCCCCCCCCCCAAAAAAAAAAAAAAACTTTCTTCTTTTAATTTCAGACGACTATATCAAGAAAAGTCAATGTACACTCCAGCAACTATATCAGCATATATACCAGTGCTTGCCCAATGACGCCATTCACGTCCTGAACAATTAGAAAAGCTACTGGTACAGTATATTGTAAACCCCTCTTCATGTTCAAAATAAGTAAAAAACTGTCACCTGTCACTATTTATTTTACCTCAAAACATAGTTTAATTGGCAATATTCATTGTGTTTATTAAGGGCCTAAAAAAATAACTGTGTTTCTGGTTATATGCCTAAAAAGTTAGGATGGGTACCAGTAGGTAAGGAATTTTTATTATTATTATGGTTATAATCAAGTATGCTCAAGTGTTTTTAATGATGTCCTATTGCAAAACAATTCTCTGAAAACAAGTAAATTGAACTAAATTATTTATATACTGTAGAGTATGATGTATTGCATGCAAGTTGAAGTGTAATATGCAATATCCTCCATTTTAATTAAATGCTTCTGGTACTTTTGGTTTTAGTTTAATCTGCCATGCTTCAAACCACTATACTAATCTATAACTGCACCTTCCTAATACAATACAATACAATACAATACAATACAATACAATACAAATACAATACAATACAATACAATACAATACAATACAATACAGTACAGTACAGTACAGTACAGTACAATACAATACAATACAATACAATACAATACAATATAATATAATATGTCTGTTTTGCTTCTGTTTGTAGTGCATGCCTGGTAAATGGCTTTGGTTAAACCTTCATATGAAAACTAAGTGGTATCTTGCGAACCCTGTGCGAACTGTAAGCCCCCTTAGCAAGTAAATGTCGAACTATCTGATCAAAATAATACTGCTATTTTTCAATGATTTTTTTTATCAATTTTCTGTTATTTTCAATAAAAACATTAGGGTCAGAGGGTATAGGCTAGGTAGTGTTTTGAAACTGAAAACACTGGTATTTTTTTCTTAGGTCTAGTTCTTTTCTGCCTCACTATATGCAATCTTAGATATTGCACATCATTTTTGTGTTTATAATATCAAGAAAAATACATGTGAATATAGTACACCATTTTTTACTTATTTTCCCCTCATTAAGTCACCAGATGCCAGTTACTTCCCCTTTCAAATACACAGGCGTAGTCACTGTCTGAATTTCAGAACAGATGCCTGGCATCACAAGTGACAGGCTGCAAGCTCTGCCCTCACATAGCTGGTAAGGGCGGGCTTGAGCAAATGTTGACCATTGGTTGAAAGACACTCTGCCCACCAACCCCTTTACTGTCTTATCTGAGGTCTTAGCATCTCAGAGTGTTGACAAACTAGGTGGTTACTTAGTTGCCAAGTGCTTAGTGCCCTGCTGAGATATATAATATATACAATCTCTACCCGCTTACTTTTGAGACTTTTGACACACCTTTTGTATTGAGCAGTATCTGAATGAGTGAGCACCAATATCAGGTACTTGTAAATGTATTGTTGTTTTTCATCTGTTCCCACAGGTAAGCCAAAGAATGTGCAGTCTGCTTCCTGGTTGACAGACATAAAATGTCTATGAAATTATACTTCCTTTTTAAGTCTTTTACCAAAATAAATTATTGTTATTCAGTTTCACTTTATTTGATGGGAAAATAGTCCTCATAATCACTTACCATCTTTTTACATACAATATATACAATGCAAACATCACAAGTTTCTTTTTTTTGTTACAATCAGGCAAGCAACTTCAAAACTACTTCAATAAAACTGATACAGTTTGAGCATATTAAATTCATCATTTATTAAGTTCTTCTGTAACCTGAAATAGTCCTCTCTCTATCATCATTAACAGATCTTATTTCAAAATTAGAAATATAATCAGGAAAATGTGGAAAGACAAAAGGACAATGACTAGTAATCACTATCACTAAATTGAAACTAAAAGCAGAAGTGATATTAACCTGTGATTGGAGTGTGATAACCAAAGGCAATTACTTTGATCTAATGCCAGCAGTAAGTTGCATGCCAAGCTGTTGTCATACACTGAGGCCAATTCCCTGTAAGGCAATACACTTGATACAGATTTTTTTTCTTGGTACAGATTTTTTTTCCAAAATGTTTCCTTTCACATTCAAGGTTCTTTTTTAATTAATTAATTCTGTATTGCCATACTGCTGTGTAACTTTGTTCTGTACTCTAAACACTTCCACTCTTCTTTATATTTTTTATTGAATTGGATATAAATGGTTTCAAAAACTAGTCTGACATCCTGATGCTTTTAAATATTTGACTCAAACAACAAAAGATTAATCAGCTGTGTTTACAAAAGAAGTCACAAGATGTTCACGTTTCATTGAATATATTAAAATCAGTCAGCTGGTCTTAGTCTGCCAGTGAATCACAATCTTGTCCAACCTCAGACAACCCAGATAGCTCTCTCTCTCTCTCTCTCTCTCTCCCTCTCTCTCTGTGTGTGTGTGTGTGTGTGTGTGTGTGTGTGTGTGTGTGTGTGTGTAGAGAGAGAGAGATAGAGAGCCAGAGAGAGTGGGCCTAGGATGGAAATATTGACCATTTTCATCTGACCTATCAGTGAATCACTTGCTGAAAAGAGCACAGGAAGCCCTCCTAATGCCAAGTATGGCAATAATAGCACATTCAGCCTAAGGTTAAATATGACTGGTGCCAGTCTTACCAGCCATGACATGACAAATTTTGTTACTGGACACCATGACAAAGGCCATAAGACAAACCAGACACCTCACTGGTAATCACTTTTACACACTAAAATTTGCTTCACTGAACATGAGCTGCAGGCAGTTATATCAGTCTACTAATGAAGCCACGATAAATGTTTTGTATTTGGTCAAATTTCAGGTTTTGCCACTGCATCCAAAAATCTACATGGATATTTTAACTAAATATTGCATTCTGATAACAGAAATGGACAGATCAATTGCTGTCAAGAAGCAAGTTAATAAAAGAGGACATTTCCACATTTTACTCACAAAATTTTTCTAATATCAAATCAACCCGGCATTTTGAAATGAGATCTCAAGACATCCCTCTGTGTACAGCACTTGGTTAAAACATGTAACATATTGACAGAATGGCAGGCAAAAATAGAATATTCAGTGAACATGTACATTGTCTTGTCACAAAAAAAAAAAAAAAAAAAAAAAAAAAAAAAAAAAAATAGATTTAGGGGAAATGTGCAGATTATATCTTCATGCTCTGTGTATCATCAATGGTACCATGCTTCTACTTCTGTCTTCATACATGTGTTTGTTTGATGAACAAGTAGGCTCGTCCTTAAGGGCTTATTTTCAAATTTGAACAGGCATTATTGAAAAGCTAAACCTCTCAAATTTTGCATAAAGGTGCAATATCATTTAAAGAATGTGTTGTAAAGTTCAATACAAAAGGTTTTGTAAATTTTAAAATAGAACACTATATATGCTGCAAACCGTAATGTTAAAGCCTTTAAAATCTAACAGAAAACTGTGAGTACACTATGATGCCACTGTGATGCTGGGTGATTTTCCAACGAGAAATATTTCGTAGCTTATGCAAATGTTGAAAAAATAACCATGCAGATAATTGAAGATTTAATTATCAACTTTTAAACTGTGCAATCAGACAGTTAAAATCATGTATTTCTGACTTTGACTTGTCAGTGTTAACAAGTGTACTGAACAAATTGTAAACAAGCATGTGAATGCCATGTTTGATACTTTGTATTAGATGCTTTATTTTACTTGACAAGGCAGTGTTTGTGTAAGGCATGCTGGGCAAAAAAAAAGAAAAAAAACAATAAAAGGACATACTTCCAGTTTTTGTCCATTCACTGAAGGCTTTGATTTCTTGAAGGGTGAGTCTAAGTTATAATAAAATATTAGGGAAGAAGCAAAAAGAGGACCCCTTAATCCCCTCCCTTATACTGCTTTCATCTTGTAACATACTTAAAAAATAAGACTTTTATATATACTTATTAAACATATAACTGATAATCATCTCCTTCCATTTTTTTTTACATTTGCAGGTTCACTACAACTTGTATTGGTACGAGTATTTGAAAGAAACTTAAAAGGCATACACTTATGTCATTCAAGTTGACCCAGTGATTCGTTTGACACAAAAAATTCCACACAAACATATGCAAAAATTACATATGTAGCATTATATATAGGAGACAAAATAAATACGATAATACTGAAACCGAATAACACTAACTAAACCGGCGTTTCATTCAGAAAAAAATGAATCGTTGAATGAATTAAAAATACAGGAAGTGAATTATGTTCAAGTTCGTTTTGTTTTTAGTCGTTGTCATGTTGTTAATTCTTAAACATTCACATGCTGATACCTAATTATTTGCTATATCAGTACTTACAGACTGAAATTGACTTTTTAAGTCATCCTCTTGGTCTACGGTTAACGCCACACTCTGCCTTATCCCCGCCATTTTCAGTTCAGTTTACAGGGTGGGACGGACTGCTCACGTGACCTAGGACACGGAAGTACTGTTGACACAGGTGGCACTTTAGGTGTATTGTTCCAACAAGACGATCTTAAGCTGACGACTTTTACCTTTTAAACTTTGGTGTTGCAGCTGACACCTTACTACATTTAATAATGTCCTATCTGGAAGATTAGGGACTTTTATTATCAATGAATGTGAGTCACCTACCTCACGCTGTTGTGCTTTATTTTTGAGTCATCGCTGTATTTCTGTCAGGTCTCTTCCACAAGAAGATCCGGTTTTACAATTACTTCTTTGAACAGTACGAGTTTAAGTGTTACTTCCTTTGAATCACTCAACTTTTCGAAAATATTGTAAGGGGATACATGTTGAAAACATCAGATGATTTGACTTCCATTTTTTCATTGTAATAAATTAAGTTTACTGTAAGCGACTATGATATGTGCGTTACAAGTTTCTGGAAACAAAATTGAAAATATGCTCTGAAATAACACATTTCATATTTTTCTGAAAAACTAAAAATCGATAGTGGCGATAATGTCCACATGATAAAGCTTAAAACGTTGAACATCTACGTCATTTTTTTTTTATTCGGCTTTTCTAGCTGTTTTTAACACGAGCATGCACACACACTAACATATACTGTAGGCCTACTGTAGGCCTATATACTTGAGTGTCGAAATTTCAAAATCATGAGGATCAACTAATCAACAAATATGTTGAGGATCAACCTGCAAATGGTGTCTCCAGTTTTTTTTTTTTTTTTTCCGGAGAGATAAAAGCCCCATTGCACAACCTTGAGGGCGAACCCTGACAAAAAGTACTGTAAATTTTAGCAATAGTCTGGATGACTGGTGCTATATTTTGGCCAAATTGCTCAAAATGTGGAAAAAGCATGAAACTTGGCACAAATGTTCTTTGGTCTATGCTGATCATTTTCAAGGGCAGTGCCCAAAATTTCAAAGCGTTGCTTAGCAACCGTTGCTATGGAAGTGAATTTCCTTAGTAACAAGCTAATTAGACCTTTCTTGTCCAGTTTAAATGGTTTAGAAATGCTAATAACTATGTTTCAGGGCATCACAACTACATGTATCACTAGACTATTTAAAGGCAATTAAAACCCAAATTAACCTTAGCCACGATTGCTAGGCAGCATATTTCCCTAGCAACAAGCATTTAAAGTTGCGTTAGTCTATTAAGTAAGGCAAATCTATAATACTAGCTAAGAACTACACTTTTGAGCAAGATGTTCATACTTTTAATCCAGTAAGTTGAAACAATTGTGTTTACACACATCCGATCAAATACATTGCCAGTGCAGATACTTAAGGCAGCATGTTCGAAGTTAGTAACCAGCAATTTCCATGCTTTTATCACCTTACGACTCTTTATAAAACTTTGCAATAGTTAAGGCGTTAGATTCTCCCTTGTATGTGCAATATAAAGTGCATTTTGCCCTTGCACATTGTCAGCCTCTACATCTGCACCTACATGCATACTGGAGCAACTCTGGGCAGGTCAACAGCTTCTGGCAAATGTGTCCACAAGGGTCCACTGTTCCGCACAAGTCCAACCAGAGTGAGCACATGGTATCTGATGACATGGCATTGTAGTGCTGATTCAGATATGTTCATCTCGCAAGAATACTCTTATATTGTTGTAGAGCAGCCTTGGTGGAAGTAAGATATGGCATCTAACGGCCTTTGGGTGTGAACAGAAACTTTTGAACTTCATTGATTAACAAAAAGAATTAAAATAGAACCATGCAGGTGTATTTGAGTTACTTGGTAGAGAATAGAAACTGACAAAGTTCAATTTGAAAAAACTTTTTAGAAAATATTGAACAAAATGAAAAATATCTTGGAAAGCTGGTCTCTGAGAAACCTTTCAATAATAGGAAAGTCAACCGTGGTTCAACCTTTAGTATTTCTCATCTTACGTAGTGCATGTATAAACTCTCCTACCAGCCCCCCTCCCTCAATACTTAAAAATATGCATATCATATTTAACTTTATCAGGAATGGAAAAAGATACAAAATAAAATGAGCAAGGATGGCGTCTGATTACAAAAATGGACGGTAAAAGGTACCGCAAATGAAAATTTTACTAAGGCCCTAAACTTTACATGGCTTAAAAGACTTCTTTATGAAGAAAATAAGAGTAAGTGGAGAGCGTTTTTCTCGGCGAAATGCTAAGAATCGGTAGTAACAAAACGTGGGTTAAAAATACTAAAAGCAACTTCTTATCCCTTTTGGCAAAGATTATTGGTTCTTTGAGTGAAATTCAGGAAGATTTCAATTTAACCCCAGATGAAATCCTATCACAACCATTATGTCAAAACTCAAAAATTGAAAGAAATTGAAAAACTATTTTCCATAAAAGATGGTGTAAAAATGTTTCTTTTTTTACATCAATGATATTATAAATGACATTTGAAACCCCCTCTGTCTAGAGGAAATCAACAAAAAATCAACCTTAATACTAACTTTCTGGGCTAATTCAGCATCCTAAAGAGCTTACCATCTGAATGGCTATCTCTTCCCATGGAAGGAAATTACTCATAGCATTCCAAGAAATAATTGACTCAATTAAACAAGTTACCAAACCATCCAGATATTTTTTCGCAAAAACTATTCCAAAGTCATATAATATCACCACATAAAGGTGTAGGTGAATGGCAGACATATTTAAAAAAAAACTTGAGTACTGATAATTGGGAACTAACATTTAAGAAACGGATCACAAGAAAATGAAGTTGCTCCAATAAGGTCGCGCGACAAGGTTATTTTCAGTTGCACCCTGGATTACGCACGCTTGCTCCGCAAGGTGTCGCCTGTGGGGGGGGGGGGGGCGGCACAGCCCATATGGTTACTGTGGCGAAGGTGACAAGTACTTCCAAACATTTTTTCATAACTGTCATTATTCCTCATTCTATTCACAAATTTGATATTTACGGCAATGGAAAATGTGGCACTGACAAAAGTGGGTCTTGGTGCGTTGACAGGCCGCACAGGTGTCCCCAATTAACCGCCACCAGAGAAAAGACCCCAAGCATTAAACAACACGACCTGTAGATATTGGAAATTTGGCAAAAGTTAAGCAACTGAGGCTTTATTAGATTTGGGCAGAAATCGAGAGGAATGTCCAGTGACATGCCAAACCTCTAAGTTCAAGTCTTGGCCCTTGACATCAGTAACGCACCCCTTAGTCAAGAATCTGAACAAATCAATGTTGGGCAGGTATGCTCTATTTTCTACAGGCGATTTGTGATTTTATCAACTTGATTGTCAAGTGCCAGACCTTTTGTTCCCAGGTACTAGTAGCAAACTTTATCAGATAACAATCTGACACTAACTACAGGGGTATGCTGCACTAACAGCGCTGTAAACCCAGTTATCAATGCTGTCATCTTTACCTGTATCTTTACGGTATTATGCCAGTGGTACGTTTGCTACATTTGAGTAAGGAAATATGCTTTGATGCTTATATTTATTTGTAATACGTTAGCATCAACCTGTTAATAAAATCTTGGAAACTTTCAATGTTATTACACAATAACAGTATAATGGTGGGAGATGTTATGATTAAATGCTTAGAAGAAATAATAAGAACAGATTATGTGAAATATAAAATGAATTAAGTTTATTTGGGTTATTATTTATTTATTTATTTAAAACCAATTAATTATCAAACATGAAGCTTATTTTTAGAAACATTAACAGATATTACTGCAATATGACCCTGCTGGTACACAGATCTACAGTTCTAAAATGCAAATACCTTTCACACACCACTGATGAAATGTGAATAATCATACGTATAAAGCAGTAAAAATATCACAAAATGCGTGTAGGCAAGATATTTCTACAAGTAACCTCATTAATCAGTCAGGAAACTTCATAATGCATTTAATAAATGTAGAAATTTGAGCAAAAGAAATTCTACATACAGGCATAACAGATTTACCATATATTGCCACCAACCCTAAACTGAATGGGCATAGAAAGAACAAAGTGAATCTCCCTCCCATTAAAAATGAATAATAAAAAAAAAATAATAAAAACAGATACTGTCAGTCTTAATACTGAAAAACAATGGCATCTTGCAGCCTTCACTGCCTCACTATTTGCAGACAATGATCTAGTCACTTTAACTGTGTACTTTTGATGAGGCATAGATGCAAGAATAACTCCTTTGAAGTATATTGTGAAGGTCTCTTTTGTCATAAATCTGCCACGTATAACCTGAATGTACATATTGCAATTCACACCGCAGCAGCTTGTCTTAGTAAGGACTCAACCAGTTGAAAACTTGAGACACCGCTTCAGGGACAAGATCACACCATTTACATGTACCCTTGCTGTGATGATGGATCTACTAGTATCTATGTCTTGTCCTCCTAGTTTCTCTAATACCATTTCCCCTGATCTATGCTCACATCAATCTCTACAACTTTAACAACAGCTACACATTTTTTACATCTGAAAGTATAAAGCCAAAATTGTAATAAAGCATTATCAATTTACTTGTTATATATTGATTTGAGGGCAAAAGAAAAAGGCAGCAACCACGTATCATAATCAAGATAACTGAAAATCAAATATGCATAATCAAATAGCTTTAATTGTATATACTACTGATGATTTAATCTTTTAAACTTCAGCATAAATTTTGACTTTCTCTTGTTAAAGCATAGGCACTTTATCAAAATGTGCTTGAACAAATAATAATAATAAACAACCTGCACACATGATGGAACATGGAGGTCAATTGCCACAAAATAAGTTGATTTGTACTTGGTAGCCTGAGAAATAGTATCAGGTATTAATTTGAGCAGTAATAATACCGCAGAGTTAACAACGACACAAGCATATGGTGTTATGTAACCAAATTCATGCATTACTTGCTGTGGCAGTGTCCTCCTCAACCTATCGTGCACCGCAGGTTTTGATTTTTAATGTCATCAAAAATTTTTATTGTTGTTAGTTTGATCTATGTATCTGCTATTCAAATAATATCGTTTGGAAAATAACTAACTGATTTAATTATGCTTTTGCAACATGAAATTATCATTAACTTTGCCGGTTCACGTGTACACAGTACCTTGCTATCAGTGCTGCTCTTTTCTCCCCAACTCGCCACTGACAGGCTAACCACATCGTTTCAAAACAACGTTGGTATGCTCCTTTACTTTTGGTGTTGGCAGTTTCGCCCCGGGGACATCGTTTTCGGTTAAAAACAACGTATCGTTTTCACCCATCTTTGCATTGCTCCTGTACAAAATGTCCGCTTGCTGCCCCCCCAAGGGAAAAATCGTAGCACGTGGGTAGTTACGCAAGACCTGTGACGTATAACGCGCGCAAGGTTATTCAGAATAAATCATAGAATATTCAATACTTATGCTTATCTTATGAATTTGAGAATTTTGCAATACTGCTAGGGAAAATTTCTGTACGTTTTTTGGGATTGTCCACATGTAAAAAAATGTTTGGATGTGCATCATTTGCCCCGCTAAAGATAATTTAGGTGTGGTCATTGATAGATCTCCGGAGATATTTGTATTTGGGTTTGTGCAAGCATACACTATTTATGTACCTATCTTAATAATTAAGAAACATGTTAGTATATGTAGAATGGGAACAGAAAGATGGGAAGGGACTGGAGGGTATGTAAAATGCTACAGAGATATCTGCATATATATTATTAAATATATATTATTAAATATATAATGTTAAATACTTGTTGCTAGGGTAATATGCTGCCTAGCAACTGTTGCAATGGTTTACTTGGGTTTTTCATGTCTTAAAATAGTATAGTGATAGTTCTGATGGTTTGAAACATTATTAAAAGCCTTTTTAAATCATTTAAACTGAACAAGAAAGGTCCAATTAGTTTGTTACTAAGGTAAATCACTTCCTTAGCAACAGTTGCTAGGCAACGCTTTGAAATTTTGGGCACTGCCCTTGAAAATGATCAGCATAGTCCAAAGAACATTTGTGCCAAGTTTCATGCTTTTTCCACATTTTGAGCAATTTTTGCACCAGTCATCTAGACTACAAGGAGTTTCAACAGAAACGTGGCTCTTACTGGTACCTGGCTAATAATAATAATAATAATAATAATAATTTATCAAGATTGCAACCCAGTGAGTTGAAGTTGTACATAGAATGTTAGACCCCATTTCCAGAGATTAGATCGATCTACTTTAGATCGACCTTACTCCCTGGGGGTTCACGCTAAATAGCTGTCAGCCGAGCAGACACGAAAGCTTGTAGTAGGCGGGACAGACATTTAAAGCCGGATTATCTGACAGTAATCTAGTGAGACTCCCCGCGGGGATAGATCGATCTAAAAGCTCTGGGAATACAGCCCTAAGAATATTATAATGATAATAAAATGTTATATGTTTAAGTGACACTGAGTTAAAAGACTGCTACTTGAACTTTAAAAATTGCGTACTGTATTCACCACACACTAGTAGGGACAAATATTATTGGACTTCAACACAGTTGTCATTTCTCTAGATGTACGAAAGCGACAATCTTATGATGAACAAGTTGAAAACCGCAACCTTAAACCTAAGCAACATTTTTTCTTCCATATACTGGTAGGAGTGCTAACGCACGGATTTCGTGCTAGCGAATTACAGTACCGTACCTGTTAGTGCTAGCAAGGGTTCTCTTCTGCTCGAATTGAGTTAGGATAATGAATACTTGTTTTTAGTTTATAATATATTTGGCATATTTCATATTATCTCTTCATTTCATTTTCATGCTACTGTACTATTTGGACGAACAAAACATTTTATTCGTCTAGGTGAGAATGGCGTATAGGGCCTACTGCAGCAGCAAGCATTTTTCATTCCAATCAAAATGTGTTGTCATCTGTCCAAAGGGCGAAATTATCAGGGCAGATTCAAGATGACAAGAAAAAATACTTCAAATCGTTTTCAGAAATCTTTTCATAAAGTACCAGTTTTTTAAAAATGTTCCTTTTCTCTGAAGATGTATCTCACGTCTTTGTCTGCACTGTTAACAAATTTCTGCAACTTATATAAGAGCGGTGATAAAAAATGTGTTATATCTTGTAAAAATGCAGAAAAAAAACAGATAGTAGTAAAATGATGTTATATTCTTTATGCAAGTTATGTAGCAGAAGTGACCATCTACGGGGATGTAGCTCAGTGGTAGAGCGCACGCTTTGCATGTGTGAGGCCCCGGGTTCAATCCCCGGCATCTCCAACCATTCTTTCCTTTTATTACAGATACAAACAGCGATTAGAATAAACATTACGACAATTCTGACTTGTAAAATGAAATTCGCTGTGTCACGTTTGCACTTGGTGAAACAGTTCTACCTCTAAAGTGATAAAAAGATCAAATGCCTCACAACTAACACATTTACACACTGTGGAATGTTGAAATTTAATAATCAATTTTAGTCTGATAAAATTCAAAACCAGAGTTAATTTTTTAGAATGAATGGCAAAAGCTGATACTGGACAAGAAATGAAAATGTAATCATCTAGAAAATAGAAATTAATAAAATATTTACTTTAAATTTGCTGACTTTCCATTAAGAAAATATTCTTAGAACAAATAAGATCCTCTTAACAACATAATCAGCCAGCCATAAACACTTATAATTCTTGATTGGTGCACAGTAATGTTGTATTCTTTTCCAAGTCAGAAGTTCATTTTTGCAATATCCAAATATCCAACGAGTTTAACAATCTTAGATAGTGATAACAATCCAAACACACAAAAAATATTTTTGGGGATATATTATCACACTACTGATACAGAAGAATATATGCAAAAGACATGCATTTTAATGGATCAATCTGAAATTGGGAGATTTTAAAAGATACCTAAGGAAATAATTGAAATTGGTTTCTATAAAAAAAAGTAGGTAAAAGAATCATATGCAACTGGCAATATAAATTAAGCAAGATGTAAAATTATAGAAATTCCCTTTTAACACATAACATCAAGTAGTATTGATATCAAATTTACTAAATATTAATTAGCATAATGCATATTTCACCAAATCTTTGTATTAATATTCAGTTTGTGTAAAACTAATGACACTCCTGACAGGATAGCCAAGTAAGCTGCCAGCACCCAAAATGAAGTAGTGGGAGGAGCATAAATGGTTTCCATGAAAATGTTCACAAGCCCTGTGAAGATATTGGCTAAGAGAAAGTACATAAGTGCATTCCTGTTGATTGCATTGATGAGATCAGACACGCCAACTTTGTGCTGCACCATGTGGGGATCTGAAACAGAAACCAAACATGACATAAAACCATTTTTTCTTGAACATGTGTAAATCAGCTTGAATGCTGTAGTTTGGATTCAACAAAATACTGACTTACAAAAGCAGCAATGAAAAGGTTGAACACTTTGCTAACATTTATTTGGTGTCTAAAGCCACAACTATAAGTAAGACAGAACTGTTCATAAAAACTTCTAAAATTGATATTGATTGTCCAACAGTTCAAATCATTATCCTATGATATCATAGTATAATCAAATATGTTCAGGGCCATTCAGAATGACTCCTCAGGGACTCTTGCTGAATGCAGTTAGAGTAACAGACTTACACGTCTCCTCCTGGCATTGAGTAGAATAAACAGAAGTTGGTTATTAATTGAGTACTGTAGAAACAATAGGAGTGTGCTAGTCTGTTAAAGGCCAACTCCATGGGATTTTCCCGGCAAAATGAAATTTCCTGGGGCAAAGAGCAATTTTCTTCTACTCATGAATAATGACACAACCCATTAGTGCACTTAGATTCAATGTTTTATTCCATTCTTAATTTGATATTAGTTTAAAATGACTGGCCAAAGAGGCTTAAAAGATGATGAGGTATGCCTCAGATAAACTTTTATTTAAAGGATTTTATTGTCTTTTGAGTCTGAATTGGGAAATATAAGAAGCTTCACAAGACAAATATGACCGTGAGGGATTTTTTAAAATGTGGAGAGAATTTATAAATATTAATTATACCGGAAAGTCCCATGGAGTGTCCCTTTCATCTGATTGCACTCTGCGAGTCTTGTTGGAGTTAGTAAGAATTAGTTAGTGTGCACCAACTGATTCTGAATGGCCCCTTTAAGTGATGTGTGGATAAGACTGGTACATGGCACCATGGCTGAGTGTATCACACAATGGGAAGGAAGTTGCCCGAGGTCAAAAATGAAGGTGGCACTTGCTTACCTATCAGCAAAGGAGGCAAGAACCGCCAGTGTTGTAATGCCACTATCAATAGGTCCACCAACAGAAATGTCACCAGACTTTGGAGATTGTATGCTAACTGGGAAACAACACAATAATTAGTAACTCTGAGCATTAAGTTCAAGTAAAGGCAGAAAGTGCACCCCCCCCCCCTTACTTTGTAAGAAAATAAAAGAAATTTTGTAATTGATAATCACCATATGTGTTTGCATATGTTTAACTCTTACCGATAAAAATTCACATAGCTGATTGCAAAAATGGGTCTGGATAAAATGCTTTCAATGGGTCAGACAAATGAATGAAATGACGTGAAACAAAAATTTGCAATTCTACATCTTGAAAATGCAAAAATCAGTCTTTTTATCATCCAGGCAATGGACAAGGAGCTGACAACACATGATTTTAACTGCACCTGAGATGATATGGAGGATGAATCCAGAGAAAGTGCAAATTTTACTAGGAACTTTAGGTGAAGTAATGAAAAAGTTTAGGAGCCAAAAAAAAAAAAAAAAAAAAGGAGTTGAAAGATTACCTTGACGAAAGACCATCAATGATCAGCAGCACTGAATTCAGTGGCTGTTAGAAAAACATGGATAAAAACACAACATGAAGAAGAAAGGATTATCATTAGTTCAAATTTACCAGTGACAGTCATGATCTATATTTTCAGGCACTGTGGGCTGTAAAAGTTTGAATATTGCAGAGAGCAGATAGATAGTGCACTACAAACCAAAGTGTAGGGGATTAATTTTTATTTTTGAAAACATTTGTGGATAGGCTAAAGATCTGTGTACAACAATGGGCAGAAGAATTGAACTTATCAAACACATTTCAAATGTATAGAATTTTTAAATTTAATTTTTAAGTAGAATTATGTTTAAGAAATGTTGACAGACCTTCACACAGCAATGCTTTCTCTAAATTATGACTCAAGAGATTGAAGATGGCAGAGATAAGGGATTTTCTCAGCAAGAAAGAATTTGTAAATACTGTAATTATAATCTTTACAAGAATGTCAGAGTAATTGAAGATGAACTGGGCTTGCACACAGTTAACCCACTTGCAAGGGATTCCACGGATTAAAAAACATGAGGACAATAAACAGAATCATGAAAAAAAAAAAAATGAAAGAAAACTATAAAAAGAAGAAGTCCAGCGATGTCAGCAGGTAGTGTAATGTGATATCAGGGGCCATGAAAGTAACAAGTGCCTTATTCTCAGAATTGACTTTTTTGTAATAAAAGGGCTGATAACTATACATACTTAATATCATTCATTATCTATTATTATTATTATTTTGGATCAAAAATAACTTTCAAATGCAAATATCACGTGCAATGTATTTTGTAATCTTTTTGTATGGTTATATGATGTAAAACAAACTTTTTTAAACCTGTTTTTTAATGTATACAATAGTCAAAAATAAACACTAAGATTTTTAACAGCATATAGTCATATTTGTGTTTATAAGTTTTTAAGTAATGAAAAAAAAGTGTCAGCTATCTCTTGCTGTAAAATACAGTTATGCAGTTTTCAGTTTTCAGACCCCATCAACAAAGTGGACTTATTTTGGTATTTCAGTGTTAAATCTAAAAACTGCATTTATTTATCTGATTTGAAGATCTATATCAATTACATCTTTCCTATTTCACACATTTACAGACCCACTACAAATGAAAGGCCAAGATGAAAGCAAATTTGTCATTCACTTAATGCTTAAAGCATTGAGAAAAAGATCAAAATATACACACATGGAATATTTTATACCATTTTAAAACTAGAGGATCAGAGAGGCGATACCGCCTCCGAATATTGTACCACCAGCTGGAGTAAGCGCATTCGTATAGACCCCCCCACACACAAAATAAGGGACACCGCCACCAGTCTTGTGCTTGACAAGCTGTAAAAATGCAATCAACAAGAATTTTCAAAATATGCAACAAATATATATAACTAAAAATGGTACAATCAAAGTTTAGTTCATCGTAAGGTAGGTCAAAGGTCAATTTCAAGGTCACAGTAAATTGCCAGTATATGACTTCCTATCCAACTTCAATATAACTATGGACCCATCTCTGCCAGGTTTGGAGTTAAAAGAGAAAGAAATAAGCAGAGTTCAGTTCATGATAATAAGTAGGTCAAAGGTTAATTTTAAGGTCACATTTTGATTGCTAGTATATGACTTCCTATTCAAGTTCAATAGAAACTCTGGACCTATCTCTGCCAGTTTTGGAGATGTAAGGGACTAAATGTTATAATTTTGGAGTTACCATAATGTGCCATAAAGTTCAACTCATGGTGAAAAGTAGGTCAAAGGTCAATTTCAAGGTCACATTTCGATTGACAGTATATGACTTCCCATTCAAGTTCAATAGTAACTATGGACCTATATCTACCAGTTTTGGAGATAAAAGGGAAGCAAAATTTGCAAAGTTCAGTTCATGGTGAAAAGTAGGTCAAAGGTCAATTTCAAGGTCACAGTAAGATTGCCAGTATATGACTTCCTATTCAACTTCAATAGTAACTATGGACCTATCTCTGCCAGTTTTGGAGATATAAGGGACTAAATGTTATAATTTTGGAGTTACCATAATGTGCCATAAATTTCCTACAGAAAAAATTAATTAAAATTAAGAAAAGGTCATTTTGGTCAAAATTCTTGAAATGGGAGGTGCTCTGAAGTTCCAGAAGTTCAAATTTGATGAAATAATGTCATTTTTGACCACAAGTTGTCTGCTTTACAAAGCCTTATGTTTTATTTTTCCAGAGTTCAAAATTTATTATCCATTACCGTACTGTACATTTTGCTTTCACCACCAATATGTACCTTTTGATACAGGGTAACTCGAAAACCGTATGGAATACAAAAAAACGGAGACCACCTACAGTATTGGGCTTTACATACTCTACAAAATGCAAAAAAGAATGGGTCTCTAGCATTAACGGTTCCCGAATTAGAGACAGTTTTCAGTTTCGGTATCTTATGGCTGCTACTCCCGTGAAAATGCACCGATTGACCGCAAATTCACGGAGATGAAAGATGACTTGAAGGGTAACACTTTCCAATAATATTATTGGTTAAGTCTGAGTGGTGTCTGAATAACAGGGCAAAAAATTTTTTTTTCGTAAAAAATTCATTTTTTTGAAAATTTTGGCCCATTTGATCTTGAAAAAAAGGTCAAAGGTCAAATCCAAGGGCATATTTGAAATCTACACATATGACTTTTGGAAAGCCGTCTGTAGAAATTTTTCCCATAACTCCTTCCGTAGGGTAGATAATTAGCATTTAATTTTGCCATTTTTAGACAAGGGTGCATTGCAATGAGTGCCACACCTAGACCCCAATACTGACAAAGCCCAAATTTCACGTGGAACGAGTTGAGATTATAGGTGACCTAAATCCAAGAGATGGGTACGGGGGCCCTTACCGTCTAGGAGGAGAAGCGGTAACGGTAGCCGTCCGGCGGAGCCAGCGGAACGATCCGGACGGGACTAAAACCATGTGTGCCGCCAGCGCCTACGCTGGTGGTACAATTATAGAGGAAACTGAAGAAATCCTGGTATTTTAAGTTGAAATTACACAAGCATATCTTTCAGTTAAAAAAAGATCAGTAACTTGGAATTGAGAAAAAGAACTTGTTCAAACCCAGAATCTATGAGAGCAATCACAACCAGTTGATCTGCAAACTAAATAGTCCATGGATCAAATATGGCATGAGCTACTTGAAAGCATGTGCCAAGATTTAATTGCTCTGCCCCTGCTGGTATGATGTGCATAGTGGATGCAGAATCCATTACATTATTTTTAGGGGAATATGCGTCTTTCCTTCAGGTGAACGCCACATTTGATCAGCAGACTAGTTAGTCCTTGGATCAACTGGTAGTGAATGCTCCCTAAAATTCAAAAAGATCAGCAACTGGGCACAAAGGAAACAAACCTTTATCCAGAAAATAGAAAAAACACCAAGATAAGAAGATGGTGCATATACAAGTCAGGCATATCTTAAGGAAAGAAAATAGAGATAGCCTAAAGGGTTTTTTCCTTGGGCATCTGATGACAATTGAAGTAGAAAAAGGCCAAGAGAAACCTAGAGCGAGAAAGCAGAAAGAGAGATCTGGAGCTATGAAATGGGGTGGCCAAGCTGGAATACAGTAGACAGGCCAGAGTAGGGACAGGTTGGAGTGGAGAAATATGTGCCTTGCTTTGTGCTCCACTAGGAGCAAAGAGAATAGATAAGGTAATTTAAACATCATATCATTAAATGCAAACTCTTAATAAGTCCACTAAGATTATGTTTTGGAAGGTTAGAGTGAAGTCATTCTTACATACAATTGCTTCTGTTTCAAGGGTAAACCTTCTTACCATCCATACCACATAGGATAAATTGGCCATTCGTCTTGAAACTGGATCCACATAAACTTCACTCAACAAGAGAAAGAACCAGAACAAACAGGTCAAGGCCTCCAATACAACAAAGGCATAGAGCCACTCTTTTAATCTATCTCTAAAAAACAAAGTAATTAAAAATAAAACATTTCACAGCAACAACTTAAATGCATTAATACTGTCTGTATGCAGAGTGACATGCATTAATTGCATGCAGCTGTTAAGATTAAATAGAATAAGAGTAAAGCATTATAAATATTACAAAAAATAATTGGAAAGAATGCCATAAAATTTGTCTAATCTCACATTTTACTCCAAGTTCATTTTAATCTTCCATTTAAAAATCAAGAAGAAAGTAGTTATCAGCTACATTCATAAAAAATTTTCTATGGACTTCTTAAAAATAGTTGCAAAATCATTACCTTTTTTTCAACAAAAATTTTCCAAGCTGTATACCAGCAAAGTAAATAGCTAGATAGCCACTACAAGAACAAATCCCTTCACGGTTGGCACTAACAAAACTTTTGCGATCATCATAGTCCATAGTTCTGCCATATATAACATATTCTGTAAGGTTCCACTCACTTAAAACATACTGATAGAAAATTGCGATGACTGCTCCTATCATTCCAGGGTATTTGTTTGGAAGTATATTTAGAATAAGTGTGGATAAAACCTGAAAATAAAGGACTCTGAATGGATAAATTCTTCAGGATAACAAGTATTCTGTATATAAGATTCAAATTTGTTTGATTTTAAACTAAAAATGCAATAAAAGTAAAATCAAATGTTCCAATAAAATTGGAGTTGTAACTTTTTCTCATGGAATCATTTTCTTTATACATATTACTCTATTATTATGGAATATAAGCTTTTTTAACCATTCACCTTAACACAAGCCAATGTAAAAAAGAAATTCCAATGGACCCCATACTCTGTCACATGTTCGTGATAGTTGGTACTTTTTACAGATACAAATCTTGCTACTCCAAGGAGGAATAGAGGTACAGATGACATGACAGACTGGAGAACATTAGTGTAGATGTTCAGCAAACTCCTGGAAAAGTAGATTTAGTACAGAACAGCAATTTTCATATTACTACAGACAACAATTAGCCAAAGCAACAGTACAAAAAGTACATAGTAATGTGTATCTCAGAACTTTTAAATTACAACCCTATTGCTAATATTGGCTCATACAAGATTATATTTATAGTATACATGTACATGTAAGAGCAATTTCACAGTAATTTCCTTCTACATATCATCTCTTCTCTTTCATTTCTTCTTCATATTTATTTACATTTGAGAGGTGCAAACACTTATTTCTTACTCTTGAGTAACAAAAAGTTGAAAAGTTTTAGTTGGACAATAGGGAGGAGAAAATACTGAAGAATCGCCTGTTGGAAAAATATATTTGATGAAAAAAAAACAAGGAAATCAAAAGTCCAACTTCCTGAAAATATTAACCTTCTTCCTAATTCTTTGCCCCTTGCTTCTGGAGAAACAATAGCATTAGCAATGACAAAAGATCCAACTCCAACATCCATGAGACCCATTCCATATAACTCAGTCTTGGCAAACCGCCTTGGAAATATAGCAAAGTCCACAGCCAATATGGTTACTGCAGTGGCAATATTCACATATGCGCGGAAATTTGATATAAACATAATTTGTTTTTCAGTCCGTATATCTAAAAAGTTGCAGTCAGGTTTCTGCTGGCTAGGCCTCTGGTCTCTTATGATAAGGAGCCCAGCACAGGTACAAAGCAACCCAGTGTACATCATAATTTTGTGGTCTGCCAGTACTGTGCAACCAAGTAGAGTGGGCAACACAATGGTGACAAAGTCTATGATGAATCTGTAATAATAAAGACTGTTTTATATTGTATACAAATCAAATAAATGTATTAAATCACAAATTTACTTTGCCTATATAGACTGTACAGGAAAAATCTAAGTGACAGAAGCAGGTACAAACAATTAATATGGCACAAAACATAAATTCCTCACACTTTATATTTTGATACTTTTTATGTGATTGAATGATTACGTTTTAATATTACTTAGAATGTTTAGAATGTGGTAATCTCTGTGGGTATTTATAAACTGGATATCCAAAATAAGGCCTTGGCCTCATCTCAACATCAAATGTGTGAGAGAGAGTCAATGTACATAAAAAAACTGCTTTCATAACTGCTATACTCCCACTATACTGACATTCATTGACAACACAATGTCTGGTCTAATCATCTGAATTAATATCATATTATATATTTTGATGTTCCAGGCTTAAAATGGATCTACAAAGTCATGAACTAAATATGGCGGACGTACATGAAAGAAAAACCGCCTAATCTTTTAATAGTCTCTCCGTCTCTCACACGCCTCCCCACGCGTTGTCCCTGCGGGGGTACAGTCATTAAATCTCGGCTCCATTGGGACGACACATGGGGAGGGGTGTGAAAGGTGGGGAAACTATTACAAGATTAGGCAGTTTTCCTTTCATGTACATCCGCCATATTTAGTTCGTGACTTTGTAGATCCATGGCTCAACTTGATGTGAATGCAGTCTAAGACTTGCCAATGGGCAGAAGTAAGGTACCTATTTGCTTGACTGTCTGTCACTCTGTTCCTTGTTCCAATGAACAGCCATGTAGACACTAAAGCATAGAGAAACACAGAGAGTGGTGCTACTGAAGCTATCACTGTGATCTCCCATGGTGATGTCCCATTGTTATGACTGACAAAATCTTCATGTTGCTGCTTGTAGGTGTGTCGTTCTCCAATCATTTTAGTTTCCTGAAGTCTAAAGGAAAAACAAAGCGTGAATTCATAAATGAATGGGGGTTTAGCAAAATAAGTAATATCATACTGCAACTAACTGGTAGTAATTATGATGTGGGGAATAATGACACTAGGGGGTATCGATATGGGGATGTACAGATGAGAGGGATCAAAAGTTGAGAGCTAGTCTAATAATTCCTTCTAGCCCTCCCATTAAACAGACCTTCCAAACCTCACAGATTTGCTGTGAGATTCATGGATTTAACTTACATCTGCATGGTATACCAGTGGGTGAACATCTCATGGATTGTTCAATATTTCTCATGCAAAATTGCAACCAAATCTCCAAATAAATAACGGTACTGCCGATTGATAATGAAAACAACAGCAAAGCATTCGAATATCTTCCTAAAGGCTTAATTTGGAATAGTTTTTGTGACTTAAGCTTATTTCGTTGTCTTGCATTACACCCATCTGTCTTAAGATTAATAAACAGGAAAGGTAACAGATGTCTCCTTTGAAAATAAGAATGCTTTACTGTACTCTTCCAGATTTTGACCAAATTTCAAGGTTTTTTGAAAAAAAAACTCGGAATATCTCCATTTCTCTCAGAGGTGGGGAAGGTCTGCATTACATGTATAATAAACTTACTACCGGTATTTAGTGCTAGCACTATACTAAATATTTAATACAATGTGACAAATTCATACGTCAGCCTCGATTAACCCTATAATTTGTTTTTATTAATATATATATATATATATATATATATATATATATATATATATATATATATATATATATATATATATTAATAGGAATGTTAGTCTTATACGCCCACAAAATGCATTAATCTAGACAAGATATTGAGATTATGCAGCACAAGAAGGCTTCTAATCTGAACAGCACACTCGGTACTTGCACTTAAAGATAAAATATGCAAACTTATTTTACCCCGCTTATTTATGAACTTTTCATATGGACATTTCATCTAATTAAGAAATGATTGTAACACCCATTGATAAGTTGAATCCTGTGGCCGCCGTTCCATTTATAAAGTAGATCAGACGCACGTACATATTTAATATCATATTAAATACGAAACATATTTTAATCAATAAACAATGTATTTTCTTTAGAATTATTGAATTTTTAATTGGTTTAAAGTCACTTATAAATATTGTTGTGTTTTGTAAGGTGTCTTATTCTATACTTTACAAATAAAAATAAACACAGTGCGCTCAATTTTAGGGGTGCCCATCTAAACAAGGGATGCTGGGATATGTTATGATCGGCATGTGTTTCCGTCAGAATGTAGTTTTGATAATTGTTAGCTGAAATTTCCGAAGGATTTGCCATCTATGCACACAATCCAAAAGGGGAACATGGTAGAAAATCGCTGTCATTATTTTGATTTTTCTTTGAATTTGAGGTTTTTCCTCTCAAATCAATTGTTTCTTTTTTGTACTATGTACTGTGTAGATTAGTGTAGATCGGTCCCGTGTAGATTGTAAGTCGGTATGATAGTAGATGTGAGATAAATCAATTTGGATACTTTTACCTCTCAGCTAGTAAAAAGGGCTGAGCATTTGCCCTTAGACTTACATTGTATACACTGTATGCTGATATTCCCTTGTCCGTTTTCTGCCTCTATAACTCCTATTTTTACATTATTGACTGAAAACAAATTTCAGAGCCTCTGAAATTTTGTAATTTACATTTGCTGCAAACAAGTACTCTTGTCCCTTGAAATAGGAGAATTCAGTAAATACAAGCTATTTTTGTGTCAGACAGTGGATATGTGTATATGAAAAAGCAAACAGGAGTGCTAAGTTAGCACAATTGTTTGCACGAGAAAAAGTCTTTGGTGAATGTTTGTAGTGAAGTATATATTATATCTTATTCTTATTAAGAATCTTAACCGTTTCTTTCCCTGAGGTTTCTAATGCCCTAGATTTGTTGAAGAAGTTTTATGCACTCCAGGAAGAAAGAGTCCAAACATACCAACTATTTGATGAGTATGTGGTTGCATCTTTTTTTGCATACAACTGTATCTAAAACTCTTTCTAATTCATGCTTTTTATGTACAGACACAGATGTGTCTGTACATATAGCCATCATCTGCGTCTGTCGTCGCCGTCGTCGCCGTCATCGCCGTCGTGCACTTTTACCGATAACACGATAAGTGGAACACCGTTTTTGCTTTTGGCTTGAAACTTACAGAACTGATAAATATTCATAATACGCAGGTCAAGTTCGAAAATCAGCATGATCGGGCCATTTTTAGGGAAGTTATGCTGTTTTTTCACTTTTTTCAGCATATATGCAGCACCGATAACACGATAAGTGGAAAACCATTTTACTTTTTGGCTTGAAACTTACAAAACTGATGAATATTCATAATCCGCAGGTTAAATTCGAAAATCAGCATGATCGGGTCATTTTTAGGGAAGTTACGCTGTTTTTTCACTTTTCTCAGCATATATGCAACACCGATAACACGATAAGTGAAATAACATTTTACCTTTTGGCTTGAAACTAAGAGAACTGATGGATATTCATAATACGCAGGTCAAGTTCGAAAATCAGCATGATCGGGCCTTTATTTTAGAAGTTATGCTGTTTTTTCACATTTCCTCAGATTCAATTATTAGGCATGTTAACAGTCTCATTATTTAACTAATAAGATACGTAAAAGTGTTTGTTTGATGTTTCCTGCATCTTTACAACATTGTTAATTGATTGTGTAAAAATGATGGTAAACTTGTTATCGTGTATTGTGAAATAAAGTGTCAAAAACGGTAATAAACTCATCATTGCAGTTTGTCAGATTCAATCATCCACTATGTTCAGAATCTCAGAATGGAGGAAATTGGACATTAAACACTGTTCTATTGATATTTTTCCCATCTCATCAATTTTCTTAGTTGGTCATATAAAAATGGCAACAAACTGTTTATTTTGTTTTATGTTAAAAAAATGTTAAAAATGGAAAGAAACCCATTTCAGAACAGTGCTGTCTTGTTTACATTTTGGCATTTTTAAGATGTGACTTTGAAGTTTCATGAGCCTGCAGACCTTTGCTAATCACATTTTCTGAATATCCATGATACTAATATTTTATGATTAAAAATTGATGGTCATTATGCTGTTAAACATTATGTAATATTGCATCAAAATTTGAAGAAACCCCTATTTTGGGCACTGCTCCCATGATGACCATTTAAGAAAAACCATGTCACTTACTTTTTTCAAACTTACAGGAAAGAAACATAGGGCTAAAGTACAGCTTCAGTAGGCAATGCAGTCTGTTTGGTAATTTTTTCTGGCAGTTAAACAGTTTTTTGTGAAAATTTAATTTTTCACATGTTGGCATTTTCAAGGTGTGACTTTGAAGTTCCATGAGCCTGCAGACCTTTGCTAGTCACGTTTTCTGAATGTTCATGTTACTAATATTCTATTATTAAAAATTGATGGTCATTATGCTGTTAAACATTATGTAATATTGCATCAAAATTTGAAGAAACCCCTATTTTGGGCACTGCTCCCATGATGACCATTTAAGAAAAACCATGTCACTTACTGTTTTCAAACTTACAGGAAAGAAACATGGGGCTAAAATACAGCTTCAGTAGGCAATGCAGTCTGTTTGGTAATTTTTTCTGGCAGTTAAACAGTTTTTTTGTGAAAATTTAATTTTTCACATATTGGCATTTTCAAGGTGTGACTTTGAAGTTCCATGAGCCTGCAGACCTTTGCTAGTCACGTTTTCTGAATGTTCATGTGACTAATATTCCATTATTAAAAATTGATGGTCATTATGCTGTTAAACATTATGTAATATTGCATCAAAATTTGAAGAAACCCCTATTTTGGGCACTGCTCTCATAATGACCATTTAACAAAAATCATGTCAATTACCGTTCTCAAACTTACAGGAAAGAAACATGGGTCTAAAGTACAGCTTCAGTTGGCAATGCAGTCTGTTTGGTAATTTTTTCTGGCAGTTAAACAGTATTTTGTGAAAATTTAATTTTTCACTTATTGGCATTTTCAAGGTGTGACTTTGAAGTTCCATGATCCTGAAGACCTTTGCTTGTCACGTTTTCTGAATGTCCATGTTACTAATATTATATTATTAAAAATTGATGGTCATTATGCTGTTAAGCATTATGTAATATTGCATCAAAATAGAAGAAAACACAATTTTTGGTGCTGCTGCTATGATGAGCATTATGGGAAAACCGTGTTATGACTGTCAAACCTTTAAAAAAGAAACACAGGACTAAAATGCAGAATGAGTTGGAAAAGCAGTCTAATTGGCTTCTTTTTCTGGAAGTTATACATTTTAGTGAAATATTCATTATCTTTTTGGCATATTCATTGTGGGACTCGGAGCTCCCATGGACATGAAGCCAAATGGTAATCAAATTTTCTACATGTCCATGCTATTTATTGTCAATAATCAAAGTTTGGTGATAATTATTCTATAATTTATTATGTAATGTTACATCAAAATTGACAACAATATTTTTGCATTGCTACTGCAAACATTATGAAAAGAAAACTGTGTTACTTTTTATTATTTTTATCTTACAAGTATGATTTTTAGGATTGGCATGCAGTTCAAATTAGAAAGCCAGGTCAATTGGGTTATCATTTATTATTGAATTATTGAATTTATGCAATTTTATGTGAAATTTTCATTTTTCTCATTCTGGCACTTTCTAAGTATAAACTTGAACTCTGATGGGCCTGAAGCCTTATGCTTTTACTTTCGTCGTTGTTACCTGTTGTGCATAATTAAAATTTGATGTTGACTGTGCAGTAAAACATAATGTATTATTGCATCAGAATTGGTAGTCTCCTATTTTGTGCATTATTGTTTTGTGCTTTTCTTAAGATGTGACTTATGGGCCTGAAAGACCTTTGAGAGGGTCAGTCTGTTAATATCCCTTGGGTATCACTTAGCTAATTTCTGAGTTATAAAGTCATTTGCCTAATTGATAGGCCAATAAAGGAGATTACATAAAGCACACTTGTTGATATTTCCTTGTAAACTCCCAAAAGTTAAGCTCTCTGCTAGATTAATATTAAGGAAGCAGTGATAATTATGCAGGTTATTATATATATATATATAATCAAAGATTAAAAGTTTGAATAGCAGCTTCATTGAAATTATATTTACCTCAGGCTCTGCCTTGGAGGTTATATTTTCACCCCTGTTTGTCTGTCATCAACATAACTCAAAAAGTTATGGACCGATTTTGCTGAAATTTTCAGGAACTGTCAGAATTGGGCCAAAGAGGACAATGATTAGTTTTTAGTGGTGGTCTGGCTCAATAATCAATCAATAATCAACAATAATCAACAATTGCTGCCTTGGCAGAGGTCTGCACTCTCGGTGGTTTTCTAGTTTTGTTATGTTTTCCTTTACAATTTTTTCTCAAACACTTGCATTTGTGACTTTTAACTCTCATCCGCTCGAGGCTCTGCACATTTTCTGTATTTCCACATAAGCAATTGTATTGTTTTTATGTCTTTAAACATTATATAAAATTATTTTATGCACTGTCATCATTTTTCAAATATTGAGACTTTCATCATGTGACTATAGTCTCTCATGGTCCTGAAACTGTAATCTTATTGAAGGGGTGGATTGAGACCATCTTCTGGGTCTTCTTGAAGACAGGTTATTAAGTTTATATTGACTGGTATCTATTTTTTCTGTTGGAAGACCATCAAAATGGAGGATGGATCAACATAGATACTTTGGAATACTGTCAGAAAATATCTCAGGGTCCGCTCCTGTTATTGACCATGTTACCTGTTGTGCATGATTAAAATTCAGTGTTGACTGACAGTGCTATTATGAGCATTATTTATTATTGCATCAAAATTGACAAAATGACCTTTTTTTGCATCTTTATTTTCTGTTTTTTGTCTGTACATTTGACAGCTTTGCTGCCTTGTTTCTTAGAGCTTTAAAAATGTTATTGATAACTTTAATAAACCTACCAAATAGTCATGTACAAATATATTGCCTCAGTATTAAGACTTTCTGTACTTCTTATCTGTTTTAACCAAATACATCATCACTGATGTAATTTAAAACTAGGATTTGACCAGCAAAGCGAATTATGTTAAAGAATCTACACACTGTTTCAGCAGAATCTAATTGTCAGTGTCATGTTGTTTTTCAGAGGATTTCAAGCATATTTAGCTGGTGCACCAGAGTACAATTTTCCAATGTATAGGCAGCTTGTACATGAAATCACTGAAACTTTTAAGAACATTTCTGAAGAAATAATCGGGATTGAAAAGAAATTGCGACAAGACCATGGTTTACCAGCTGTTGGAAATTATATTGTTAAAATTCAGGATGACGAAAAACTGAAATTGGAGTTGGTATGTGTCTTTTCATGTAAAAAAGTCACTTTTTAATTAAACACTTGATGTCTTTATAGTAATCTTTTTTGTTCCATCTTTCAAATGTAGGTATACATTAGGTACATGTAGGTATAGCCCATTGCAGTTTCCAAAAGACATGCTGCATCCTAACAGAATAATGGAATTAATACCTTTTCTCTCAAGGTGCATTTTGGAGTTAAGTAAAGATGTGAGGAAATATACTAATATTTATATCTTTCCAGTAGGCTTAATCCACATGATGAAAAAATAGTGCTAAACACAGTTTTTATGGGTTTAAAACTCAATTAAGATCAGTTAGTACAACAAAACAAGGGTAAATTCCATTTTGATGACTAAAACTTGCACGGCTACATGTAGGTTCATTTGAAAGTAATATTTCACTGTTACCTAAAAAGTATATCTTATTTATTGTGCTGCATCTGGTATTGTAAATGTAATAGATAAAATGATAAATAAAAGTATGTCTTCCTTTTCAGACTGCCAAGCTACAGATAGATGCTCAGAATGTTGTGGATTTTCCGGAAGATGATAGTTACAAGGAAGGAATGCAGTCAACCAAACAAAGGTGAAAGGGATGACTGAGACTTACCCTATAATATATACTAGTCTAAAAAAAGCACAAGTTTTGCTATGACTGGGTTCCCTTGCCTAGTTCGATCCATCTGGATCAGTCTAACTCCCTGGGGAGTCTCACTAAATTGCTCTCAACTTAACCAGCTTAAATGTCTGTCATGCCTACAAAATCAGCTAGGGGGAAAAGATAATTACCCCCTAACAGTTTACTGTCACAGTAAAGATGCCAGTCAAGGCAAATTGCCGACATGCCTAGGCAGGATTGAAATCTCACTCAGGGAAGATGTAAATCCATGCAACCCCCACCTTACTTCCAATATATGCTTTATGGATTTATGCATAGGGTTAGTTTATTTTCAACTGTTCTAACATTTTATGTCCCAATTTCAGCTTGCGGCAGGTGATAGACAGAATAAACGACCACTTAGAAGAACTGAAATACGAGACAGAAGATCTTTATACGTAGGATTGAAAATACTTTGACATATCAATTGGACAAGTAACAAGCTGTGATTGGTTCAGTGATGTATATCGTCTAGAGGACATTCTATGACACACCGCATAAATGGTCACTGTAGACTTAAAGCCCCCGCCCCCTCTACAACTTGCTCTCAGACATTTTATCTGGCCTGATGATGACAAATTGTCAAAAGTGAGTCCTAATGTAGAGCAACCTCAAAATAAACTAATATCTTGACAATACATGGAGGTAAAGTTTGAAAATGCACTAATTATTGATGCAGCTTCTAAATATTTGTGTAACTGTTGTAGATCACCAGACTATTTGAACCATCATACACTTTTTTGAATAACCGAGTAGAAATGCTTTGAATGTCAGTTTTGAATATTATGGAACAAAATTCTATATGGACACAATATGTACTAAGTGGAGTAGGCAAATTTGGTGAAAATTTCTAGTTTTAACCTTTTTTTTTTTTTTTTGCTTTATTCATTCCTTTTTTTTAAAGGACACATAGTGAGAGTGAATGCCCTTTTATGTATGTAAATTATAAGAATCAGTTTCTTCCTAC
Organism: Lingula anatina; assembly: GCF_051362555.1. Classification (NCBI taxonomy): domain Eukaryota; kingdom Metazoa; phylum Brachiopoda; class Lingulata; order Lingulida; family Lingulidae; genus Lingula; species Lingula anatina. The sequence goes on from NC_141767.1 coordinate 60,233,201, forward strand.
ACATTGGGCATTTTGTCATACCTCCAGAAAATCGATACTTGAACATATGTAATTTTCATTGTGCTAAGTTTAGCCCTCTCCAGTTTCTGCCACTCATTTTATCATGCTATTGCACAAACAGCATTAATGAAAAGACTAAAAATTTCAAAGAGCAGTGCCCAAGATGTTTTGGGCTGACAAGTGATTAATTTGGTCCGTCTTTTGGCACCTTGACTTTATTCAATTCATATAAGAAACCAACTTGGAAATGGTTCAACTTATTAAGATGTAGTTGGAAAGGATTCTTATATTTTAGTTTCTAAGCATTCTTTAACTCTCAAACAAGCACTCTTTGACCATGAAACTATTAAAAAACCATTTCTTTTTTTATTTTATTTTATTACACCCGAAATATTAGGTTAAAATTATATTATTATACAAAGAGTTTATACAATTGTTCCCAATATTTCAAGCAGAGCAATCATGCTTAGAGTTAATCTTGGGTTTACATACAAAAACATAGTCACAGTCTGCATCAATGATCATTTATGTCATTTCTCCTGTATTTGGCTTCTAATGCGGCATCACATCTCGCCACTGTCATCTTGTCACAGAAAGTACACACAAACACACATCTCGCCCTCTGTACAAGCAGTCCTAGTTCACAGATGTGATGTTGTTGCATTGGTGATTCTGCTTGCATCCGATGTCCTGGCAATGCTAGCAGGTCCTTACTCAAGCAGAGTCCTTCTCATCTTTTGATGCTTCATCAAAGGTACCAACCAAATCTGCAGCAAGCAAATGCATTTTATACAATATAAATTCTTTTGTATTATTATTTGGGGAGAAATTAATTTAAGTGAGCAGTAAAGAAAAATATACGATTTTAAGAGCCTTGCTTAAAATTATTGGTGTTCAACTTAATAACTAATGACAATATTATCATGCCAAATGCAAAGGTAAAGAGAATTTGCATCTATTTATCATCTCACCTGGTACTTCATCATCATCATCATCTATTTCATCTGTGGCAGGTTTATTTCCATCTCCAGCAGCTAAAACAAAATATAACCAATGTTAAGTATTTGTCACACACACACACAAGCATTATCATTCCAAAACTATATTAATAAGAGCAAGATAACAGTTCTTTTTTTTTTTTTTAGATTTCTGTGTGAACAATGATGCCCCCCCCCCCCAAATTCCTAATTTTTAACATTCAAAAACATACCAGTGCCTGCTACACTCTCTGCCAATTTCTTGAGATTAGTCAAACCCTCAGTTCCTAACTGATTGAGGATTCCTGGTAGCATCTCTGTGATCTCTGAAGATGAAAAAAGGGGAATTAAAATTAAGCTGACTTTAATATGCAATAACAGTTTTACAGATTGTTCCAATGTTCACTACAATTACAGGTAGTGTGTAAAATGTTGACAACCTTTTTGAAACATTTAATTAATGATTAATGAATATAGGAGACAGTTTTAAAACATAGTCAAAGTTAAATTCACAAAGATGATTATTTTTCATTATTTACTGTAATTCAATAAGCACATTAATTGCTATGGAAAGAATGCCACAATTAGAGACCAACTTTCTTCTCAAGTAATGATCCATGCTTATTTGGGACTGTACTTTTACTACCACACTCTTTCTCCTGTTATTTCCATACAAGACGTGCAAAGAAACTACTTCTCGTTCTGAATTGATTATATAAGCCCTGTTAGATCCCAAGAAAACTTACGTTTTGTTTCTGCATGACCATTGATTGCAAATGTGTTGGCAGCTAGTGAAGCCTGTACTTTTGGATTGTTGAAATGAATTACTTGTCCATCATCTTTGATCATATTTACCTACGGAGTAAGGCAGGTATATTTATAATCATCTTGTTTAATAAAGAACCCCAAATGTAGTACATAATATGTAAAAGACAGCATTAAAGTCATTTCAATAAAACATGTAATTATTTTCTAAGTGCTTCACATTTTATATAGAAAAATGCAATCTCACCTCTTCTATTCCAGGTATATTGTTTACTGCTAATTTCTTAAGGGAACTTTGTAACTTTTTATCATCTGTGGTTGCTGTTCTGTGGACTGCCTTCTTCTTCCTTCTTGGTGTACCCTGTAACAATTTGTTAACAATTGAAGACAACAAGCCAGTTTGACATAAAATACAAACTTTATCAGCTTCCCCAAAGGAGGTGCAGTACATCCAACAACCTCTCTATAAAGATGATGGTGTCCAACAAAGTTTTTAATTCCACTTTTCCTAGCATTTTCACTTTACCAAAAACCTAAGTCCAGGAAAATAAATAAAGAAATTTAAAAGGATATTATAAAGCAAGTTATGTAACGATGCAATAGAAAAAAACTTGAATACCATGTTATTTTATGTGAAGATACATAATTACAACAATATACCTGATGGGCACCAGAGGGCTGGGATATTATTGACGTCACGAATTAGTTATTACCCAGTAAAATACAAAGCCAAAATGATGGAATTAATGTAACTAATTAAAAATATATTTTATGCAAACTTTAAGATTAAAAATTAATAATATTATTATAACATTTTGTAGTGAACCTAGAGGACAGTTTTAGAACATGGCACAAGTTCCAACACCGAAGACGATCCACCTTTCCTCTTCCTCCACTGTTATTCACAAGTTACCATGGATAAGATAACTCATGCCAAGATGGGAGGAACCAATAACTTGGATTCGAAGAAATGTTCTAACCTGTGATACTCACCTTACCCCCTATCCTAACTTGGGACTGTAAATTCTTTAATTTTTCGGGATTCATTATGTTTTTCTGAAAATATAAATTCTCAAGAATCAACCCTTCAAAAAAATTCTGTCAAATTTGTTCTCTTGATATCCCAATTGACACAGATGTATAAGAAAAGATTTTTTAAATCTTCACAATCAGAGCAGTAAAGGGCACTTTAATAAACAGTAACGTTAAGTGAAATACCTGTTCTTATTATCATTTAACTTGATTGTCAGTATGCTAGATGTCAGTGACGAAAAATAACTTATTCGTCAAGTGTATATCACAGAAATAGAACAGGCACCTGGCACTGCACTCGAAAAACAGTACCATACATGGGCCTCGTTTACAGGGACTGTTCCTGTCAATCAATTTTGATCACCTTTGTGAAAGGACTTTAGCTACCTAACGAAGAAGGTCTACTGATGAACGAGTACTGGGCAATCCATATATGTCAAGGAAATGTTTCTTCGTGGTCGAAATTCAGTTCACCTCCAACAAATTACTTCAAAAAAGGTCTGATCTACACCAAATGAATCAACATACACAGCTCAGTCTGACACACGTGGGTTCCTGAGACTTCAAATTACTCCAAACTAACAATAAGTGAAGTTTCACATAAGTGACTATAAGTACAACAAACATCTTAATACATAGCTCTTTATGTTACCCGCTGAATGATTATAAACGTACATCACCCAAGAAATACTTACTAAAATGACAAACAGAAGTGGATTGCTTTATCCACACACAATGTGATCCAAGATGGTGGAGAATGTTTGACGTCACACCTGGGGCTACCTCGATTTGCACATGGAGGAATACTCTTCAAGCTTTCAGTAATTTTATGGGCAGTATTGGTTAAAATGTATACTTGGTTGTTATTCTGAAAAATTCTGGCATAAAAAAATTAACAAATTTGCACTCAAATTCCAGAAATAATGATCAGATTTGGCAAAATAACAAACGTGCATATAATATCATTTGGAGTTTAGAGAATATAAACACCTGAGTGACGTAAATTTTGCGGGATTCAAGACAGAAGGCGCGAAGTTTCCATGCTTGTGGAGTTTACATTGCTGTCACACTTTGTTGAATTTCCTTCGCCATGACTGACGTTGCTGCAAGCTCATCTGCTGTACCAGAAATGTAATATTGTCATTTTTATCGTACTTTCAATTCAATATTGTGTGTCATTTTGAGCGATAAGTCGGAAAATATTCCGAGAACAAAGGGCTGTTTTACCGTCAGTGTCAGTGTCATTCCTTCGACTTCTGAAAAACGTTGCTCGCCTCATATTGGAAATTTTGCTCGGTAATCAAATCGAATCTTCAATGTAATGGATTATGATGGATTACCTCTCAGACGTTTAAAGTGAACCCCACTTTTTCCAGGAAATGGATTTCGTTGTCGTTGATAGGGATGCCTCCAACGTTGGCAGGGCACTCATTTTTATTTTGGGCGAAATATTCTGAGTTTGAATTAAGTGAAATAATTTTTGAAGTTATAATGCACAAGCTTTTTAGCACAATTTTCATGTATTAGCACAGTCCTGTTTAATGTCTTTGGCAATGCTATCACATCCACCATGATATGACCGCTCTCAAATCTTTTTTACCTCTCATTGCCTCAACTGCCATATGCCTTTGAAGCCAACCAATTTTTCCTGTCTAGAGAGATCTAGAGAGTGAATAATGTAAGATCATCTGCTTGCCTATCAGTTATGTTGCTGCAAAATCATAGATATGCTTTCACAAGGGCAATGGCTACGGACAACAAACTTCCAAAAATTTGTTCGAAATTGTTTCTTACCCCATTGCAAACTCTGGAAGTTACTGGAACAATGACATTGGCTATGCAATTTCTATTGTACACATTTCTGTGTAGTAAGTTGCTTTCACAGTCTCATTATTTGACTTACCTTACACATGCAGAGGTCCATTTTTGGTTTTTCCTGTTGCTTAATTCCATGATAGCCTAACAGGTAGACACCAAGATGAATCTTACTTTACACATGGCTCTGTCAACAGGAAATTGATGGCTTTACAGGACTGAGAGCTGAGATGTGAAGTAAAATAAAGATTTGAGAGCTTCCAGATCACAATGGATGTGCATGCTTGTCATTTTAAACTTTTTGAACCTTTTGCTTTTATGCATTACCACAGCCAGTGCATATCAAAAGTCATGAATAGGAGTGCTAACACATGAAATTTGTGCTCTTTATTTTTTAAGCAAGATATTATTATTTGAAATGGTTCTCCTAACATTAGTTGTGCTAAGAGAACTTACTAGTACTAGTGTATATATACATGTACTATTTACTTTAAGAATATTTTTTAATAAACCATCCATTTTACTACAGTCCTAACCAGGATCCAACAGATATGCTTGCAAAGGGCCGAAGGGATCTTCTTTGTGGAGAGATCCCTGCTGCTGTCAACTGTCTTCAAGAGGCCTGTCGCTTACTGTAAGTCTCAAATAATCAGTCTATTGATACTACAGCTGGATATCTCACGAAAGTTTGCCCAAGACTTTTCGTTGTTGATCAATTATGGATTGATAGACCATTAATATTTATAAAAATTGTCACTATCTCTCTTAGATATTTGAAGTTGTCGACTTTCGAAATAATATATATTCTTGCATCTAGAAGTTGGATTGTACTACTATAAAAGTAGTAGAGTGATAAAAGTATGTTGAACACAGAATCTTCCACTAAAACTTTGAAAAATTCAGTGATTGAAATATTAAATCTTTCAAGTAATTTAGGACTATTTAGTTTTGTACATTATATTTGCTTGTGCCCATGGGATAAGTCTTGCAGCTACAGCAGTTCAGAATGGTGGATATGAAATTCCTGGAAGTGCCTAAAAGAAAGAGTATAAGAATGATCATTCACTTTTAGCTGTAAAGTGGTCTTCCTGTTACTTTCAGTGCTGAAAAACATGGTGAAACATCTAATGAGTGTGGAGATGCCTATTTCTACTATGGCAAAGCTCTTTTAGATCTGGCCAGAATGGAAAATGGCGTTCTGGGAAATGCACTGCAAGGAGGTAGTTGTTGAAATAGTGTAGTATAGATCGATATTGAATATTTCACCTGCTGTTTTCCTTGATTGAATGTTTAAGTGTTAAGATTAAAATTTTGTCTACTGCATTTAATTTTGTTTATAATTGTTTATTGTATCATAATGTAAGTTTTGTAAGTTTTATGTGCATCTTACTCTTTTGTCAAAATTTAGTGCCTGAAGAGGATGAGGAAGAAGAAGAGAAAGAAAAAGAAGCAAACACAGATGAAAATTTTGGAAAGCCAGAAGAAATAGATAGTAAGTGTTTTGGTTTTCATTTGACAAAGATGTGTTTATTTGTGAGAAGGGGTGTGTCAAACTGTTTTCTTTTTAATCCAGTCCCATTCCTTGTCATTAATTAATCAGCAACATGAAAAGAGTAAGATATTTCATTTCAGAGCAGAGGTCATGTCTTTAGTTTCATCAGCACAGCAAAAAAAATCAGCAGGTCCTCCCAATTCTGTGCTGGCCTGAACTTAGTATTTTATTTCCGGTAGTCTGTGTTTACATGTTCTATTTTCTCATAAACGTTGCCAGTCCTGAGGACTTTACAATATCAAAAATCTTGCAGATTCTCTGACATTCGAGCAGTCATGACCAGTCGGACAGGCAGTCTCCCCATGTCTGCCCTCTCACTTACCGATCAACTTCTGAATATTTTTTCTAAGTCTCCTTCAGCTTGACAAGTATGGCAGATACAGTATGGCTTTGATAACTGTGCTTAGCATGTTGTACAGGGATTTGTTTTTTAACTATTGTCAGATTTCTGCCTTTTTAGGAGACCAAAATGTCATTGGCCTAGGCAGCCCCCTGGACCCAATGCTATACTTTCTGACTTTTTCACTAAATGGGTGTCTCATCCCTGTTTGTAACTGCCTAACTTACCATATCTAATGCCATGATATATTGTCCTAAATATTCTTGTATTAACAAAGGCAATAAGCATTTTTGTTAAATGCAATAGTGCATTTATCTTTACTCCTGTATCAGTTAACATTCTTTAGAAAGATATTTAGAGGGCTTTTAGTACTTTGTGTGTGTTTTTAGTACTTAATGCAAGATATTATGATTAACTGTGATGGTTGATTATTTATTATTAGTTTACTGTGTAATCCTCTTTAGGTGAAGAAAAAGAAAAGATAGCAACAGGAGTAAAGGAAGCCATGGCATTGTTGGATGTAGAGAAAGAACAAGCAGAAAAGAAGACTGATGGAACTGTTGAAGAGAAGCAGAAAAATGATGATACAAGCAAGGAAGTCAAAGATACAGAGGATGTTGAAATGAACAGCACTGATGATAATAAAGAAGGTATTGCAGAAGAGAAGGGAAAGGGTATAACAGAGGAGAAAAAAGAAGATACGACAGAAGAGAATAAAGAAGCTACAGCAGAAGAGAAAAAAGATGGTCCAGCAGAAGAGAAAAAAGATGGTACAACAGAAGGGGAGAAAAGTGCAGAGGAAGAAAAAAAGGAAGATGCACTAGCTGCAGAAGAACAGAGTGACAAGGAAAATGAAGAACCAGTCAAGAAAGAGAAAAAGGAAGAAGAAAAGGAATCTGGACAGGTAGAAAAGGAAAAAGATACGGAAACGATAACCCAGGAGGAGAAGTCTGCAGATAAGGAAACAGAAGAAGAAATGGAAACAGACAAAGCAGACAGCAATGAAGGTGCTTCAGATATCATGTGACCCAGCATGCTATTTTTTAGTTTACATTTTTGCTTTATCTGCATCTCCCCAAGACTTCTTTTGTTGACATCTTCAGGACATCTTCATTGATTGTTACTACTAATGCAGCTGTTACAAAGGCGAAATGTGTTTTGACTGATCAATGTTTTATGGCATATAGCATCTTTACATTGTTAACTGTAATGACTCAATCTTTTCAATGGGTAAATATTATTAATCTTATGAAAAAAAATACAGCATCTGTAAAATTCACAATTTTCCCCATTGAGAACATCGAGTAATTACTGTAGTTACTAACTGGAGCATGTAATTTAATCCTAGATTTTTATTCTAGCTAACTGCATGTTGAAAATTGCAAGTGAAATTACCTCTAAGAGCATGCTTGAAGTATTTTTGTTTCATTCGTTCTTATAAAATGTATACTGAAGAACTGCATTATACTGTTGGGAACTTGATTTTTTTTCTCTTCATGTAAATCACTGCTCTAGATTACACTATTTGCCCTTTAAGTGCTTTTCTAGTCAAATTCTGCTGATCTAACTAAAATTGCCTCAACGGTTTATTTGATTGCAAGCTTAGTTCAGAAAATAATGAGATACCTCTTTTTATCCATTGTTTTTGAGGGAAATCCCGTGCTGTGAGATTTGCTTCTCTTAGTTATATATTGTTATCAAACAGTAATTAGTTCAGCAGACCAAACTTGGCCAGGAAAGTCTGTAGGGTGCTCTGGGGGCCGTTTCACAAAGCAGTCGTTAGTTAGAACAACTAACTGCTGAACTATCTTGCTAACGAGAAAACTTAAGGGGTGTTTCACGAAACAGTTGTTAACTCATCATTAAGTTCAGTCGTAAAGTCCGGTCGTTGGTTATCTCGTTACTCACGGTAGTTTCGAAACTGTCTGCGGGGAGTGGAACTCTTGCGTAAAAGTGTCACAAAAGCACTAACTCTCCAATTTTTGGCGGCTGGAAATGCATAAAACATCTGCTTTGAGGTTGTCGTAAAGGATCTCCGTCACCTTTTTGCCTGTCTTTTTGTCACAGCAAGCCGCAACCTTTTGGAAATCGCATCATCCTGTGTATATTCTAATAGATTCTGCATATCATGAAAACGTCTTAGCGGTACGGTTAGCAATGGTAGCCGCCATATTGGATACGACAGACAACGGTAACTAAGCAACCTTTCTATTTCATTCATTAAGCATGCGTATGACAAAACTCTAGTTACGACTGGTCTGACCAGTCGTTACATATCCAAGGTAACAACGACACAACGAGCAAGAGAACTAGCGACTGCTTCGTGAAACAGCACTCATAAGTAGCGAGAGGCTAACTACCGATCGCTGACTAACTACTGCTTCGTGAAACGGGGCCCCAGGACTTTTTGATGGAGTCTAACACTAGGTACAGCATTGGACAAGTTCTTGTATGTTTAGGGTAATAACTGTGAAGAATAATTGGTTTTGTTTCAGGAAAATGTTCTTACGTTTGGCAGATTTTATTACAACTGCTAATTTAATTTTCAGGAGAGGAACAGGTAGAGGAGGAAGGTGAGGATGAAGAGGAAGGAGATGTTGAGGATGGGGCAGAAGAAAACAAAGATGAGGTAGAAACATTTTTTAAAAGTTATTCAAGAAATAATTATGAAAATGTGTATTATTGTGCAGTAGACTTATGATTTTTCTGAAAGTCTTCTGAATATAGTTACCTCTACTAATGAAAGGGGTTTTCATCAACTTTGGCTATTCAGTCCGTTTTTTAATGGACAACATATCTCAGAGTACACTGTACACAGAATTTGTTGAAGTTTTTAGGTTGGTCAGTTATGCAGGAGAAAAAGAAGTGGTTACAATTTCAACATAATCTGAGTCTTTCAAATTTTTTTATTACTTTTTGTTTTGGTTATTCTTATCAGTTATTGCCATTTTATCTAGACAGAAGTCTGGATTTTTTGTTTGCAATGAATTTTTGAACTGTTCTAATATATTGTTTATCTCATTTCAGGAAGACCCTGATGACATACCTAACCTTCAGCTGTCTTGGGAAATGTTGGAACTGGCCAAGGTCATATATGAGAAGTAAGTGTCTGTATAGAAGATGGGTGATAGATGTAGCTGGACATTGTATATGTTTTATTGGTCATCCCATATGACCTAAAATAAAAATAGTTGTGGTGTGTACGATGTTATAAAGCTAACAGTGCTGTAGTTTAAGTGCAGAAATTAAAATGTAATTGTTTCTTGATTTACAGGCAAGAAAGCAAAGAAATGAAATTGAAGGCAGCACAAGCACATTTGGCCTTGGGTGAAGTGGCTCTAGAAACTGGTAAATGCCCCTTTCCATGTTTTGTACCCATTACATAGGGTGTAGATATTTAGTTGAAGTTTTGTATTCACATTGCAGAGTTGAGAAAGCATTCAAAGTAAACCAGTCTGATATTGCTAAGAGTGGGCGAGATAAAATTATCAATTCAAAACGAATATAGTTGAAATCAGTTTATTGCAATTTGTATATTGCAATTGTAAAATTGCTGTCTATCATCATGTTATGGCCAACAATATATTTGCTGTTCCTTACAGAACAGTATGAGAGTGCAATCGAAGACTTTACAAAATGCCTGAATATACAGAAGGAAAACTTGGATCCCATGGATAGATTGATTGCAGAGACGTATCCTTTACTTAATATTTACTGTCTGTTATTAAGATTAATATTTTACAGGATATTGGCACGGTTTTTGATATCATACTTTATGCAAACTGTTGTGATTTCTTGACTTCTATGCAGACAATACCAACTTGGCTTGGCTTTCTCTTTCAACAAGCAGTTTGATGAATCACTAAAACATTATAAAGATGCCAAACAAGTCTTAGAGAATAGAATCGGTACGTTGCATAAAGTTCAGTTGGTATGTGAGTTGATCTTGAGCAGTAGCGAAGTTGTTAAGAACGATCATCTGCTTCTTTGCAATATTTTGAATTTGGATTAGTGGAACTCTAAAAACATGCATCTTAAATGTTTTAGCAATGTTAACCAAGAAGGTAGAGGAGGCTGAAGCACAGGACAAAGGGAAAGGTAAGTTTTTCATTTGGAGTCTTTGTGTGGGAATTTTTTACTAACAGGATGAAATTCATAAAGAGCATTAACTTGTAAAAAGGAGACATCAGTTGATATGTGACTATGTATGGATCACTTTCACTGAGAAAAGTCGCAACTTGAAATTTCATTTATTATTATTATTATTATTATTATTCCCCCAGCAATTCCAACAGGGGATGATCCTATAGTCGCAGCACGCAAGGAACTTGGTGATCTAAAGGAAATCATTCCTGACATTGAAACAAAGGTAATGCCATATTGTGGGGTGTTGAAGTTCTCGTGAGAAATATTGATTCATTAAAAAGGCAATGTTACTTTTAAATTACTGTATGCATTGTTATTCATCAGCATTTCTAAGTTACATTTCTAAATGTAATTTGGGACAGTTTGACCAATGAACCTCTTAAGGATGTAGATAACAGTAAATTGTCAAAATTTGGGTGTTTTTCTGAATTTGTCAGTATTAGATAGATGAAATATCAACTACATATCAGCCTATCTTAAAATAATGGAAGTTTACAAATAAACCCATAATTTTAGCCTAATTGCTGATTTACCCCTGTGGTAGCGTGTCTGAGTTTTAAAGTAGGTCACACTTGTCCATATATGTGTTTGATTGGCAGCTCCACTGTGCAGCTGTATATTTCCCGTACTAGATTGCTGCTAACCTTTCACATTCTGTGGGTAACGTCGCGCTTTCACTTGCCAAACAATACTTTTAATTTTGAATTTATCAGTGAACTTAATTCTGACGATCTATTAAAGCTTTAAAAAGCAGACATATAGATGAGACGTATATGGGCAAAGGCACTCCCCCTAGGTGTCACGTGGTGAAGAAGGCTGACGTCACGACTAACATGGTGGCTGCTGTCAATACATGGAGGGGGCCTCCGGTTGAAAATGTTCAATAATAATGTTGAAAATGGATGAAAGACATAGTGACAGTTACATAGGCAGTGAGTAGAGGGCTGAACCAGTATAAATAACTAAATTTCTCAGCTTGCCAATGCAGCTCACTGATTATATAACGTTGGAATCTCCGGGGAGCACTAAAAGGCTGATTTCTCCGCTTCAGTTTATGGCTTCAAGAGAACGATTTAGACCAGTGTCAAAATTAATTAGAACTCTCAACCAATGAAAGCTGGTATTCATTCGTTAGATCTAAGGTTTGTCTGAAAGTATGTGTCTGGGATTTCATAACATCAGCTCCGTTTTTTCAACTTAGGCATGCTTTAGTTAGACTAGGGGGTCTCGTTGAACTGGAAGCCAAGTTTATTTTGATATCTCTGCTAATTTAACACATATCGCTAATTTGAGGCGCATTCTTGTTGATCCCTATGAGGGCTCACGAGTCAAGCTGTCTACACATGTCCATTTGTAGTGGACTTCTAGTTTTTAAGGTGTAAAGATCATGTTGAGCACACCTATTAAGCATTATATCTCATTACGTAACGATTACATAATAAAATAAGGATATGAAATGAAGAGCTGTTGAAATAAGCTTTCTATTGATATGTAACATGTTGGTATATCTTGGCCGGTTTAGAAGATAGCTACCCCTGTTATCTACATCCTTAAGTCCATGAATTCCTCTTATTGTATTTGTGTATATTAACATGTTTATGCAGTTCAGTGATTTACATTCTAGATGGAAGATGTCCTGGAAGAGAGGAGAAACCTTGATATGATCAAAGATATGGCCAAGGCAGCAACTGGATTTGAGAAACCTGCTTTTGATGCACCCAGTAATGCTGAACCAGCTCAGTCGGTGAGTGCCTACAATCCTATACTGAGCTTGTTCAACCTCTGAGCTAAAATGATTTCATGCCTAGATATTTTAGGGTCCTCTTCTGCTGCCTGATTAGATAATTAAGATCTTAAAGACTTGAGAAGGAAAAGGATATCTCATAGTCAATATTAAACAATAAGAGGTTAGAATCAAATAATTTTTTCACAGTGCTTATGTGGCTTGCTTTATTTTAGATTGCAGTGAAAAAAGCCACAGAAATTAGTGTTAGAAAAAAGGTAAGATTCTGGGTGCTTACTCAGCTTTAGAACAGTAGATAAAGAATAACGATAAATAAAGAATTGTATATATGTTGATTTTGAACAGTTTTTTCCCCTTATTCTTCTTGATATGTACATCGAATAGTTCTAACCCATTAGTAACATAGAGTGGGTTTTAAAGGGAAGGCAGATTTACTTATAGTAATATTGTATTCACAGAGGAAGCCTGATGAAGAGGAAGCTGGTGGTGATGCAGAAAATAAGAAGCCAAAAGTCAATGGACATGCCATTAATGGGAATGCTGAAGAAAAGGTAGTAAACCAAGTGTTTTATCACAGATACTTCCCTCATCAGAAGCTTTTGGCTTTAAGGAGTGAAATAACCATTTTATTGATGTTTAACTTGGAATGACAGTAGTTGCCCTGATGGTAATTGGCAGTGACCTAGGTATTTTTCAAGGGTAATGTTTAATGGATTAAAAATGATTAGGTTCTAATTTAAGTGCGGTTAGGGGCTCATTAAATATGATGAACCATTCACTAGATATGAATCAATATATTTTTCAGATTGCTGACAGTACAACCTCAGAAAATGCTGCCAAACCAACCGAGACTGCTGTTTAAATTGTAGAAATTCTTGTTGAACACATCATTATTGAAGGGAACAGATCTGAGTTTGGTGCTAATGCAAGAAACAAAAAAGTGCTGCATGTTCTGATCACTTGAAAGGCTTCATTATCTGTTGTAAATATTCAATCATGTCTTGATAAATCATGAAACTAACTGCTGCATACACTGAATGCTGTGAACCCTGGAAAAGAGCAATAAAGACGCATTCATTTGTACATAAAAAAAATTAGTCTGTATATATAAATGCCAAAAGTCAACTATGTCTTGAATCTAGAAATTGTTAGTCATTTACTTTTGTTCTGTGGAAATTATATTCATGTTTCAAATACATTAATGCTTTCTATGTGTTCAGTGTTGTTTTTCAGTTTCCTGTTATGCAAACTGAGATGCAAGTATTAGTGTTAAAAGCTGTCTTGATAATTCACTTGCATGTAGTAGAAAAGTGCTTGTATCTTTCTCCCGAAGTTGGCATTTCAAACGTGATGCACTTGAATTTTGCTTTTAAGAGAAAGAAGAGCTTGGAGTATTGAAGTGCATTAAAATTGATACAATTATCTTAGTGCTTGAAGCACCAGCCATTAGATAAGGGTTATGTTTTCCCTTTCAAACTTGTTTTGTTTCAGGTGAAGCTTAGGCTGACTTACACTGGCTTGGTTTTAAAGGTGCATATGAACCGAACGACAGTAGGGCATGGATTTCCAGTAACCCATATAAAATACTACTATTAGTTTCTTATACAACTCCAATAAAGTCGACAGTCCAAGAGATAAAGTCCCTAAACTTTTGGGCGTAAACTTAACCTACTTATCTGCCCATTTATTTTACAAATAAAAAGAAAGTGGAAAAATCTGTTCAAATATTTTTCAAGTAATATGAAAAGATGCCTTTTGGTATGTAAGCTATCCTATTTGAAACTGGTGACGTTTGGTCAACTTTTGTAGCAAAAAATTAACTTCATATATATCTTGAAGACTTGAGAAAAAAAGATGCCAGCCTTTAATTTTTGTGAAATGCACGTCTAAAATTTTTGCACCTGAACTGACTAGAAACTGCGTATAACTAGTACTGGAGTACTTTTTTAACTTTTGGTTTTTCATTCTTTGAATCCAGTTTTGTCACTTTATCACAGGATCGTGCCTACTGCAACTCTTCTACTCATTCAGTAACAATAAAAGGTATTCGTACCAAGTGAAAAAACCTAGACAGCAAAGCTATCAAATGTTCAGTCATGCAGAAAGTGCACAAAAATGTTTTGGCCAATTTCGACATTATGTACTACAGGTAACACGGACACTGGAAAACTAACTACTGATTCCATTCCATGTAATATAAAAGCCACTGAAAAACACAAAAACAATAATTATCATAAATATAAACCAATCATGCTGATTTTTGAAAGCAACCTGTCTCTTTGCCAAACAAATCCAAAAGTAAAGTGAAAATGTGGTTTGGAAGTTCTGGGACGAACGTCATGTGTCATACTGCAGTGGCAATGACGGCCACATGGGCAGACAGACCAATCAGAATATGTACACACAGTGTCTCTATATAAAAAATGACCTCGACATAGTAATTGACATGGAACACTATCATATCAACTCAACTTGATATTTATTAAAAGGCTGGTGAATCAAAAGTTTATGCTCATATATAGATAAAGTCTAATATACTGGTCAATTAAAATTTTGAATTAAAACATTCCTGTATTCAAACTAACTGCTCAAGTGGTACTCTCCTTGTGTTTCTGCAAAAGTTCCATTTTCTGTTGATGGTTTTTGGATGTCTTTGCAAAAGAACTCTTTGTAACCTGTAAAGGAATGTCTTTACCACTAAGTGGCAGCTTATTTGCAAAACTGTCCATCCCAAAATTACCAATCTTGTAAACTTCATCAGTATGTAAAGTATTGCCATACTGGACAACATATTTTGCTAGCACAAAACCAGTCATAAAGGCATCAAATCCAGCCCTGTGTCCACCTGAGTTGGACTGTGATTGGCTTAAAGGAGTTCCACCTTCTAAATGACTGGCAGTCAGGCTACTTGGGCTATCTTGTTTAGAAGATGGTAAAGTATCTTTATTATGAACAGAACTGGAGTGAATTTGCTTCACAGCTTCATTTGCATTATGAAATTCTCCATCTTTCTGGGATTTGGTGCATTTGGATAGAACATGGCTTGACTCCATGTCAACATCTGCACTGTTTGCATCACTTTGATCACAGTCATCTGTATGTCTCTCAGCTTCCATGGAAGCAGCTTGACCTTTCTGCCTTTTTCTTCTTCTCTTTTTCCCTCGCCTTTCTTCCTCACAGTCCAGTATTAAGTCAATGTTGTGGGATTTCTGACATTTTCTCAGTGAAGGACACCAACCATGAGCCTATAAAATATTGAAGCACGTAGTTAACACACCACAGTCAAATGAGCAAAGGATAGATCAGTAAATTCAACTTTTTCGTTTTGTATTCTGGTAAAATATTTTGTACAAATTTCATCTTTATTAAAGCAAATGCAAGACAAAAATGAATTGTGCAGTGAATACTTACTGCAAAGACTTGACAAATACTGGATGCATGTTTTCTCTTCTCTTCTGATGTCCAAACAGATTTGAAACCCGGTAGTCCAATATACTTGTGTTTCACATTTTGAAAGGACGAGGGGTAGGACGGAAACTGGAGGTGTACATAATTCTCTTCTTTTGAAGCACTGAATGCATTGTCTCTTTGGCTGAGTGTAAAAATAAAGTTAAATGAATTTTGAATTGTGAAGGATACATGTATTTACCACACATACCACTGAGTAATTCTGACGATTGTAAAATACATGTATGAACTATAATTAAATATCCACTTTATCAAGAAAACTCACCATTTTCTAAAAGCATATTCCAAGAAGGATGCCTGCAGCCTGGCTGAGAACTCGGTGATGTATTTTGTGTCGTAGATGCCTGCTGGGAAGACCTCCGAGAGATCTGCGAGAAAAGTGGACAGCTTTGAAGGAAGTTCTGCATAAAAGCTGTGATAGAGATAGATCAAGTCTACCATTCCATTGTGGAAAGCGATGGGAACTCTGCTCAGTATCAGCTCTGATATCAGCTGCCTGACTGTCCTCAGTTTTGTGTCTCCTGCCTGAAAGAATGCATAAAAAGTGATCAAGTTACATACAATGCAGACTGTTACATTGACTTAAAGAACTTTTAAAACATCTTGTATATGTGTGAACTTTGGACATGCCTAATTTTTGTAATTCTTACAAATAATTATTTTAATATGCCTTCAAAAAAATGATCCATGATCTAATGAAAAACGATTTGACGCATGAAAAATGATTTGATGCACATGTAGCACATGTGGCACCCTGAGCTTCAGAGATAACTTGACACTAACCTCTTCACTATAGCCTATCTTCATCGTGTCAAGTTACCTCTGACCACATTCGATTGCCTCCGCCGCCCGCCAATCAAATTTAAAGCCCGCACTCAATGCCTCATTGAACGATCTAGCCAATGAACGCGAACGAGTCAAAGCGCGCTTTGTTCAAATCCGGACCAATCAAAGATAAGGCTGAATATCAGGGACTTGCCGTAACCTGTGGGCAGCACGCAAAATACATCATCCCTCAGTAGATAATTATGCAGGGCATCAAACTGCTCTGGTTTCAATTCCGATATACTCCATGCTTTCTTTGTGTACGGTTATGCACTCGGAACTACTCGGATGTCTCCGCACTCGACAATAACTATGTTGTTAGCATGGAGCTTGCGGAATCAGCCGAGGATTGCCGATTGACGGTCAACCAATCAGCGTTTTCACCAAACTTTGGTGAAAAATTTTGAAACATGGATTCGATTGGCTTATATAAACTAGGTCAAACTATTTTCGTCAGAGGTAACTTGACACGATGAAGATGGGCTATAGTGAAGAGGTTAGTGTCAAGTTATCTCTGAAGCTCAGGGTGACATGTGGGAGCCAACACGTGCATTTTTTAAAAATCCTTACATCGAATATATATTAGCAAAGTGTGACATATACCCTATCATTCCCCCTATAGTATGAGACACCCAAAGAATACTGTTTGTTGAAGTCAAACCCATGGTCCACTAGAAACTGCACACTAGATGGCTCCACCACATAATCTTCGCTGCACAGCAGTGTGATATTGTAAGTTTGTACAAAAAAAGTCACTTGGAGGTCATTACTTGGCTGCTGTTTGAAGCACGATATGCCTACAGAGAGTACAGATCTGGTCCTAGCCACTTCTCTCAATGCAGAATATCGATCATCTATTGACCTGGATGAAATTAGTTAAACTGGTATTAAATTAATATCAACTTTTTATGCTAGAGTACATGTATGTTATTGTGCACCATTAAAAACACAAGAGAAAGATGATCTGTTAATTCTGGTAACAAAACCAACTAAGATACAACAGCATAGCCTGACTCTCAACAAAGACCAGGGACTGGGGCTACTTGCTGGTCCTTACAGTATATTCCAGCATGACATCCAGTCTCTCCCACTAATGAGGGCGAGGGCAGGGCTTCCGCTTTTGTGCCATCAAAGAACACCATCTACAGTAGTGAAACAAAATCATGTATCATGAACAAAACCAACTGTTCACTATGTTAGTTCAGGCTTCAGCTATAAATTTTTGCATCGAATTGTCAGATCACCTCTCTCCTATATATGTTCAGCACATTGCCTCAGTTTTTAGCCTTACATGCAACACACAGGTAAGGCCACCAAATACCCAGTGTTAGAAACTCTCCTGAGTATATGTGGCATCACTTACAAACTACACATATAAGCGCTTTAGAACACCACTGAAAAAGCTGGAATGAAAAGAGTAAAACATCATAAATTGATACAAAATGACTTTATTATTTGCAAATGATAAATTTAAGCTTCAAAATGTGATGGAGGGCACAGTTACCCCAGGATGTGGATATTTATAGCCCCGAGAGTTTTTAACACAGGGTTTTAAAAGGCCTTGGGAATAGCCTTGCATGTAAGGCCAAAAACTGAGACAAAGCAGAAAAATAATCTAAAAATAGTCTCCAAAATCTTCATTTTCCACAAGGTACTATTGATATAGCATAACTCACATGATATTATAATTATCAGTTTTATCTTTTTGGACTTAAACGCATAAAAATTCAACTTCAGTGAATGCTTTCACTGAAGTGGCCTATCAGAGAACAGACAACAATACTGCAATGCATAATCACTTACTTAGCTGTCAACATCTTCCTATTACCAAGTCCACTCAGTTCCTAGAAATTCAACATATCCACATAACGATCATTTAATTGGCATACAATCATAATATACAATAAATTTGCTTAACAATACCTTTACTCTCACCAAGGACGTCGTAATATCTGATTAACGAGTAACTGCCCTAAGAGTTTATAGTCCGCCTACAACAAAGAGCAGTTTTCAATTTACATTGATAGTTAAAGGTACAAGTGTCGCTTTATCTCACCAAGTCCAGTGCAACTAATGTGGACGTCCTGAGAGCCAGCACCACGGACGGCCACATTTCTTCAAAGTTGTCATCGTGGATATCGATGACTGGAACGTTACTTAAGTCCGCCATTGCAGGCTAAATTTAAGCTATCACAATCAGGCTACCGCGTAAAAAACATCAAGCCCTAGTTTAAAATGCCCCCATAAAATAATAGTGCCAAAACGAAAAAAAAAACGCCAATCGAATGCACTCGCTGTATTAACCCACGCAGTTCATGGGCGCAGACATCTTGGATTGACGTCATCTCGCGCTACTTCCCGCCAGAGTTTGATTGCAGGGCCAAGAACTATTTAACTATTTTTCTCCGTTTCATCCGTGTATTTGGATGCAATTTTTCACTATTTAGAATGACAAGGAAGACTGTGAAAGGCAAGCGGAAATTTGCTTGCAAAGCAGAGAGAGAAGAGACAGAAACAGGCACTGGAAATGGTAACTTGATGAACCTGATGTACCCTGGGGTCACAGTAATGGTACATGTACATTATGTAGTTGTACCAGTAGGAACAGGTCGTTGTTTTACAGATGGGTTGCTCATTCATCACCTTTGCTCAAACTGGCCGGGCTCAGAAGCAGATGTCCCTACGTCAGATATGCTAGCATATGCATATTCATATGTACATGTTTGACCCTGTGCTAGAAACTAGAATGTGGTTTTAAAATAACAATTAATTTCAGACATAAATAATTATCTGCCTTAGGCTGTGTTCCCATAAACCCATTTTACTAGCTGGATTGATCTAAGTCTGCGGGGCTTCTTGTTAAAGTGCTTTCAGTGTAATCAGCTTAATTGTCTGTAATAGTAGTTAGATCCAGCTAGTATGATGGGTTTATGGGAATGCTCCCTTATTTTACTGTTTGAAAGACTTATAATTCCTCTTCATCTTGCAACATAAACAATTGGCATTGTTTAGGATACAGAAAAGCAAGTGATTTTACAAGTATGTTGGAAACGAGGAGGCATGTTAATCTGGATAGCATTCAGCAAGAGTCCCCGCAGAGTTGAATGGATCTATATGTAGTGGTAGAATGAAAGTTTCATTGTGAAATGAGCCCTAACACTTTGACATAAAATGGGCTGCAACATTTGATTTTAGAATATAACGGAGGTTATTGACACACTACACGGTTGTAATAAATCATGTAAAACTTTGGATTATTGTTATTCTTTCAATACATTATGTATAAATAATAATTGAGCATAATAACAGATTCAAATTTAGTTCATGATAATACATTTAAAAAGTTGCAGCTAAGACAAGAGAAACTGCGAAAAATAACTATTATGAGGCCATCTAAATGTGACCTTCTTTTTTTTACCTAAGAACTTCTTTTTTTTTCTTTATTGGTGCATAAAGGCCATTTTCTCCAGAAATGTTTATGTGGATTTATCTCTTCAAGATATCTTTTCAAAGAGAAAATAGTTTTGTATTGTTTTTTGTATGCAGGGCATGTTATATATTTTGTTAGTGAACTTATGTTTTAAATCATGAAGTTCCCCTGTGTATTATTTTGTTATTGTATTTATCTACTTTGTCTTGTTTCAGTATGTGCAGTGACTACAGAACCAAGGGGTCCCTGTTGTAAACAGCATCAACCATCAGATCCAGATCTTATCAGACGAGATCTGCTCAGCTGGTACGATGTTAATAAGAGAGATTTACCTTGGAGAAAGGTGTGATATTTTCAACAAAAAATATATATGTTTATATTCAATTGTGTAAAATGCATTTTTTTTTTATAATTTTTAATATTCATTTTCATAATATTATTGCTTTGTGGTAACTCCAAAGTTAAGACACCTTGCTTTCAAATTGCTTTTTTATGACCATTCTTTTTTTCAATTCATTGCCTAGCAACTGCATGATTCTATTCAGTCTACTTCTAGCTGATATACAGTTTAGTGTACTTCTTCTTTTTCTAGGTTTCTAGTCATGATATCAACCAGAGGGCCTATGCAGGTAAAATACATTGGTACAGAATAATGACATTGTACAGAATAGAGTTAAATGGGCATTCTGGCATTCAGATAACAGTAGAACAAGAACTGCTACATGAATCTTGAATTATTTGACACTACTATAAGCAGTTTGATATAAGATCATACATTTGCTAAAACTGTATAGAGTCTATAGGGTATCCATCTTGTCATAGTCTACAACATTTTAGAGGGCTTGACTATGAAAAGGATAATGTTAATTATTATTGTATCTTATTTTTCAGTGTGGGTATCAGAGATTATGTTACAGCAGACCCAGGTTGCCACGGTCATTGATTACTATAATAAATGGATGAAGGTAGGCTACAATTTAAACCTGAATCATTAGAAAAATGATGTTGACAAGCAAAAGCATATTGACTGTTCAGATAAGATATGACTTAAAGTCAACTCAAGTGAATAAGTTATGGAGTTGAGGTATTTGGCAGACTTGTTGACAGTGAAAAAGCATCTTTGCAAGAGCAACAGCTACTTTCTGGTGAACTAGCCTCCCTGTATGTTGATTGTTTCAGAGATGGCCAACACTACAGCACCTGGCAAAGGCAACGTTGGAGGTAATTCCTCTGCAGTTTAGTATCACACTTATTAAGCTTGTCAAGTACTTGTTTTTCACAAAATAAGTAGAACTTTGTGATTGTATCTTTTTTACATTAGTTAAAATGTTTCTTTAAAACATTTTTGTTTGTTTTGTCATTAAATATCTCAGTTTTTCTCTTAAATGTGATTATTGATTACAGGAGGTGAATGAAATGTGGGCAGGGCTCGGATATTACTCTAGAGGAAGGAGATTACATGAGGGTGCAAAAAAGGTAGCTTACTGATAATTCCATAGAAGAGGACTATTACTTAAAAAAGCGAAATTCAATTATTTAAAGATGTCATAACTGTATCTGAATTTGTTCTGACACATGGTTTTTAACCTGGTAATACAGTATTCATCTTCATTTCTTTAGGTAGTTGAAGAATTAGGAGGAGAGATGCCCAGCACAGCAGAGACATTACTGAAGCAACTGCCTGGAGTTGGAAAGTATACAGCAGGGGCCATTGCATCCATTGCTTTTAATGAGGTAGGGAGAAAAACAACTGGGGCATTTGGACACCTGTTTGGGTAGAAACTTTGACATGAATAAGTGCATGTTTCTTCAAGTAGTAAAACCATATATATTTAGTGTGGAGGAGGACAAAGTTTTGGAAACCACAGGCAATATATGGTTCTCATCTTCAGGTCACAGGTCTGGTGGATGGAAATGTTGTGCGGGTGTTTGCCAGATTGTTCATAATAGGTGGTGATAGTACAAGTCAAATGGTAACAGATACCCTTTGGTAGGTACCCACTACCATCACCACTACACCAATACCAACATTAACACCATCACTGCACCACCACTAGCAACAATGCACCAACATCACCACCACTGCACCAATGTTATCATCACTGCCATCATCCTCACCACTCAACCAAGTCACCAATACCTATATACTGATACCAGTATTACTGCCACCAGCAATGCCACTACATCAACATCATCTTCACTACACTAACACCACTACCACCGACACCACTGCTTCAATGTCATCACCAGTAAATTTTCAGTATCAGGGATAGATAAAATGGTCCTGTAGACTGGAGGTTTTTGTATTCAGTGGCACAATCCAAGTTAAATGTTTAGATGTAATTTATATGATAAATCCTCTTAGACAATGTTTCAAAGATTTGCTAGAATAATTCTTTTAACCTTTAAAAACTCTAACTGTGCACTGTTATAAATTGTTACATATAGAACAATGTAACCATCTCTGTTCGTAGGAGCCTGGCCAATACACTAGTAGACCTTGACCAGCCTGGGAATTTTAACCAAGCATTGATGGAGCTGGGGGCCACAGTTTGTAGCCCAAAGACTCCATCTTGCAGCAAATGTCCACTAAAATCTCACTGTAAGGCTTACTCACAGGTATTGATACTAACTCATTTTATGAATATAAGAATATTCTTAAGTATCATAGTTTATTATTATTATTATTAATTTTTGTGAAGAGTGTTCTGTACCATTTCAGCAACCACAGTTATTATCCACAAGTAAACATTGCTTTCATTCCATGTCGTATGCAAATTTCACTATTAAAATGTAAATTTTTATTCATCCAGTTGTGATGTTTAAAGGTAAAATTATAATAACTCTAATACAAATTTCACAGTCTTTGTAAGGTGTTCAAGTGTATCTGTTTCAGGTAATAGATTGGCAGAAGAGAACTGCATCAAGACTTACAGAATCCAAAGCAAGCAAGGGGAAAGATGCAGATATTCCAGATATTGAAAATGGTAAAGTCATCCCACAAAACTAGTCAACAGAAGTGATCTCTGATTGATGTATACTTAAAGTCATAATAACTCTTCATTTTGGCCAAAAATTGGATTTTCCTGGAGTAAGCGGTAATTTTCCCGTACTTACCAATGGTCAGCGACCCCATTCCTGCATTCAAAGTTAATCCAGGGTTTTTTCCTAAAGGTACGGTTTTTTGTTAAAATCTCTTAAGAGATTTTAACTGACGGAGCTCTCTCTGACATCGCATAGTCACTGTTGACCTACTTAAAACCGCAGGAAAAGCAGACAACAACAACACTATATAAGATTCATGAGATATATTCGTCTTTTTGTTAAAAATACATTAATATCCACAATGTGTGCCATTCTGGGCTTTTCGTTATCCGACGCACTGTACAAAAACTCGCAACTTACGTCTGCGTCTGCATTAATGCGTTTGGCGCCATATGTTATTTTGGTCTCGAATGAACGCAAGAATCTGCGTGACACCATTACGTCATTAGCAACGAATGCCTTGATGACCAGGAAGAAAAGCATCGAAAGCCCTATTGACAAGCACAGATTTTAGTTTTACTACAACAACGGCCGTTTTAGTGGTAAAATACAATAGAATATATTTCCATGCGTTGTTTACAATGTATTTCATGCAGAATTTTGAATCTCAAAGGAAGAGTTATTATTGCTTTAAACTATATCAAACATATACCGTCTCATTTATTCCAATTTAAGTTGATTAAGAATAATAAATACCAGTTGACACTGACACATGTGTGATTATACTCATAATATCCACTTTATATTACATTACAGCCTCACTGGATTGTAAGCTGTGTCTTCCATCATCTGAACCCTGGGACAGTAGGTAGGTGTCTAAAACTTCAGACAATATTTTGATGTATAAACCCTGTGGCAGTGCGTAGGTTTTTAATACAAAGATCCAGTTTTTGTAGCCTGTCTTTGTATAACAGAATATATAACCTTAACATTGTGACAGTTGATAGGTGACTTAGATTTTGATTCAGATTCATTCAACATTTCAGGCTACTTTTAGTTTGTTTATATTTGTTTATATGGTGAGAAAAAAGTGCTTTGTTGCCCAAAGGGACTTTCTGCATTATTTTTAATGCCAAGATATGAAATGGCAGTATTTGCCTTGATTAAGTATGACAGAGCAGTTTTATATGTCAGTTTTTTTGTTTTTTTTTTCAAGTTTAGGAGTTACAAACTATCCCCGCAAATCTAAGAAGAAGGCTCCAAGAGAAGAACAGACACCAGTGTGCATTGTTCAGAACTGCAAAGATGAATATTTGATTGTCCAAAGGCCCAAAACAGGTATATATTCAATTTTAGTTTGACTGTTTTGATTTTGTGATCTAATGACCCTTAGAAATTATTCTTATTAGGATAAACATTGATATCAACTTCAAACTTTTTTGAAAGTACTGTGGATACACTGTCCTTTTTTTGTAACTGTTATGGACTAAAAAGCAATAGTTTGAGCTCACTTCTATATTCAATTTTTACTGTATTCTTATCAACATTTTTGTTACCCAATTGTAGGTCTGCTGGCAGGTCTGTGGGAGTTCCCAAGCGCAACCCCTCTTGGGGTAGAATGTGACCAGACTGAGGCTGTCCGACACTTACAGCAACATTTACACTCAAAACTCCATATTGGAGGGAAAGATAAAAACAACTTAGCATATGTTGGAGAAGTAAGAATTACCAATATTTTTTCTTTGTGTTCAACAAACTAATTTGTAGGCATACTGTAGTGTGAATTTTATGTGCCAAATGTTAAATATTATATTCATTGGGTTATTGAATAATTACTTTAACATTTTTCCACAATCTAACATTAATATAACTACTTATTGCTGTTTGAACTTTTTATTTGAAGTTTTTCTGATTGTACAATGTTTTGAAATAATAAAAACTGTGAAATGTGTTACTGTTGATTATTTTTATCACATCCAGGTTAAACATTTATTTTCCCACATCAGCCAGACCTATGTGGTGTACCAGCTGACCCAAGTGGACAGTGTGTTAGGTGAGCTAGGTGGCCAGTGTGGTGACCAGTGTGCTAGGTGGGTTGACAGAGACCAGTTGATGGAGGCTGCAATATCTACTGCAATGAAAAAGGTGAATATTTCTTTCTTTTTCTAAACACTAGGTATATTAGTGTCAGCTTTTATGGTCCCAGCTGTTCAAAGATAATGAAAACTTTTTTACCAGTATATGACTGTATTAGTTTGTAATTTTGATTTAGTTGAATTTTTCAGCTTTTTGGACAGACACAAACATTGTTTATTGAAACCAATAATCCTCAATAACTGCCTTGTATATTTAAGTTTGTATGAAAAGATATACTAAAAGAAATTCAGTTAAGTATTGATTACTGCAGGTATTCAAGACATATGAAGTCAGTCTAAGTAAACAGAGTGATGGAGAGAAAAATTGCAAGGTGAGATAATTTATGTTATTTTTGTTTTAATTTCCATTATTAACAAGGATATGAAACCTTTATTTCCCTGACTGATATTGATTTGCTGCTCATCTTTGATACTATTCCTTTGGAGTCTTTCTGTTGTAGGATGTAAGGATGGTGCTAGGTTTGTGTAAATTGCCGTGGAATGCTAGATTTGAGTTATAAGACTTCAAAGAGAACCCCTAAAAAATGTATAAGTAGATCTCATTTTACTGAAGCAAATCTAAATGTATATTTATTTTTTTATTTTATTTTATTTTATTTTATTTTATTTTTTATTTATTCATCTAAACTTGTGACATAGCTTACCTAGGAATTTTTACTCTGTTCTGTAGCATCAGAAGGTTGAAAATTATATTTTCATCTCACCTGCAGTGATATCATCTCACCTGTAGTGATATTTACCTGCATTGTAACCTGTTGTTCTAAACAAGAAGGGAAGTGTGTCCTGGATGCCAGACAGGATACAAGGTTTTGTGTTTGTAACCTGGACTCTTTGGGTGAGGGGAAATACTTTTGGTGTCATACACATAATTCTATGACCATAAAACTTCTAAAATATTGCAATACAACATAGCTGGCAAATTGATGACAAGCCTTGTCAAAACTTGACAATTGTAGGCTTAGTAAATTCAGGTAATGCCATCAGCAACAGGTCAAATGAGGGGAAAACTTTTTTGTCCCTTTGAATTGTTGTTGATATTAGTTATCTGTCCTGTTTAAATTTTGTCCTTGCTACAACATTATTTTGTTGGTTTCATAGCCTGTCCTGGCTGCAGTATCATTAATCCACTAAACTATTTCTCTGTCCTCATAAGTTTTGCTACAAATTGACCTTGTAACTATTACTACTACCAAACTACTTCTATCAGTAGTATATACAGGGTTTAGGGCTGCTGCACTGTCTTATAACAGGCATTATTTTGTCAATACCCTCTGTTGTAAAAGTTAAAGTTCTATTATCAACTCCTACTCTTTTACAGCATTTTGGAAACAATTTGAAGATTGTGCTGAACAATGACTACACACTATCTCAGGCTTGCTTCTTTTTTTATTTTATCTGTTTTCTAGGGGTAAAACAATTTATGTTTTATATGTATTTTTAAATTCATTTTATATACAGTGGTAGAATAAATTTTATGATTACTCTATTATGCATTTTTGCATGTTGATCTTTTCCAAGAGATTAAAAATTAAACCAATTCCAGATTTGTCCCATTATTTCATTGTTTGGCTTTTCACGGTATACCAAATTGTAACCTGTATTCTGTAGTTTGAGCTCCATGGGTAGGGCGGGATGGGGAGTGACGGCTGTTTGCTTATCTTTCTTTTCCTCAGGTGAAAAACAACCATAAGTTCCCTCAGTTTCCTGTTTTTTCATGTTCAGTAAAATCACATTCTCAGTTTTATCAGCATATTTGTGGTGCAAGATAGACATATTTGTAAAGTTGTCATGTTTATATTATTTTACAGCCTTAGATAACACTTCTCCTTCAGCATTAAGCTGACCCATGGGACTGGTCATAGGTCCCCTGATTCCATTTAGTCATACAGGATCCAAAGAGCATGTAGATAAGACTGCAGTATTAATCTCAATTTTCAAATTTCAAAAGTAAATGTTATTAATATAAGGTGTGGTCAATAGAAGATGTTTCCTACATTTTTTTATTATTATTGTAACTGCTGCAGGTGGACATATTCATAGTTATTAGTCATTAAAAACCATTTGAGTATACACACCACCCACTTTTATAAAATGTAAAAATGCCATTTAATTTTAAAAAGAATTCCCCATATGACTGTTGTGTCGGTGGTTCAAAGGGAAGCAAGGTTTGTTGAAGTAAAAAGGGGGAAGGGAGGCAGCATCAATACTATACAGTGGCAGTTGGTAGATCTTTTTATGTAAAAAGAGAAGATATGATTGTTATTTAAATAAAAATGTTAGATAAGCCTGTGTTAAATGTACTGAAAACTCCACACATCCTGGGTGTTCTCCAGTTTAATATCTGTCTCTGTGACAGATGTGAAATATTTGCTGAGTCAGTCAGTCCTGTGACTTGTGTCAGCAAAAAAAAAAAAAAAAAGATTGATATTTGAACTGTGTTAAAGCTTAAAATAATTCATTTGTTCTTTGCCCTCTGTTGCCAGTTCAGTAAATACTTTATGGTTCTTTTCCCCTGACTTTGATCTGTTTATAGCTGATTTATCCTTTATTTACCTGATACTGCAGCCTTTTGAAGGAGCTTCCTTGCCATGATCACCTTTTGAGAGGTTGAGAGTGATCTGTTTATTTTATCAAGGCTGGGAAGGTTGCATTTTTGAAACAGTTTACCTCATTCTGCATACCAGCTCAACCATTTTTTCAGGGTTAGTGTGGTGGCAAAATAAAAGCATTCCTAATATTATAAATCCAAAAAAATATAATTAAAAATTTTGGGAACCTAAAATTTGTTTTATAAGATAAGAGGTAAAAGATTAATGAACCAGAAATAATCTGGTTCTGGGAGACAAGTGAGAAAAAGAGGAGAGTGAATACCACTTTTATAACAAACACACACACACACTAAAAATGATGTAATATATTTCAGTAATTTGTTATTTACTTAAAGTCAAAATCACAAAAATCTGCAAAACGGAATGGTTATGTTAGGTGGAGAAGAGTTATTAAGATAGCTAATTCTATCGTTATCTCAACAAAATTATTGTGAAATAAGAAAGGTTTGCATTAACTGCCTAGTCACATGCCTTTTACATAAGATACATTAATGATTAATTTTATGACCTTAAAATATTTGCTTTGTAGAGTTTTTTTTTTTAATTAAGCTGATCTTTGGCTTATCATCGAGGATCTTATCACTTCAGGAAGGGAGATGGGGAGGGGGGGCTAGTCTACTTTGGACCTCTGATATTCTCAATTGTTTTATTACATATTACCACACTCTGTAATCACATATGGTTATTCTGTCACCTTTATTCCAGGCTCCCATACATGTAATGTGATTTGGATAACAGGCCAGTTGCCCATGCATTTGAAATTTGTTTTTTAAATATTTCATTATTGATATAATCAGTTGTACATTGTCATCCTTACAACCAATCCTCCTTACAACCTCAGAAAACAATATAGTGGTGTTGTTGCTATGGCTCACAAGGCAAACAGTGGTTAAATATCTGAGTTCAGTACCACACACTCATTGGCTCTGTTCTCACAACTTTTAGATCGATCTATCACCGCGGGGAGTCTCACTAGATTACTGTCAGATAATCCCCCTTAAGTGTCCGTCCCCGCCTACTACAAGCTTTAAGGGGTAATTAACTTTCGTGTCCGCCCGGCTGACAGCTATTTAGCGTGAACCCCCAGGGAGTTAGGTCGATCCAATGTAGGTCGATCTAATCTATGAGAATGGGGTGATTCTCTAACCAAAAGTGTACCACAAGATTTAGTAGCCTGAAAAAACATAAAAATGTGATAAATTGCTCAATTTTAGAAGTATTAATAGGTTCATCCTGAAAAGCTGATGGATGCCAACCAAAGGGATTTGACATTTATGTACAGAGTTGTCTCTACTAAGAGAATGAAATATTGATATGATGATGATATGGGAGAGAGAAACGCTGGATGCTTTTTTATAAATTCATAGCTTCTTATGTTATTTTTCCAGGTCAATAAAAGGAAAAGAAATGCATCAGGGTCTTGGTCAAGAAAAGATGGAAAGAAACAAATGGCAATAGAGGCTTTCTTCCAACCAAAACCCAAGTAATAATCTCTCTCTCTCTCTCTCTCACACACACATGCTGTTGCCATACATTGTGACATGTGAAAAGACTATTTTGAAATATATTCCTTCCTCAGACAATATAATCATCAAGATGCTAGACCATGTTGATAGATAGTAATAAAAAGGAAAAGGTCATCAGTTAAACATTGCATTCCAGTTATAATGTGCAGACACAAGCTGTTCCTCGAGACATCGGGTGGAATATAGATGAGGAAGAACAAAGCTAGCACCTGGAGAATTCCATACTTGACACTTTTTTATTTTTATCTTGCCATAGTCAGGTTGTGCACTTGTCAACTTTGTGTCCCCAAAAATGTTTGAACATAATTGAGAAACGGGTGTATAGCATGTCCTCTTGTCAAACTACATATTTGAAAATTATAAATGTAAATTATTTTTGTAGTGATATTCCAGCACACTTGTTATTTCTGAGATATAAAAGTATGCTTAACGAGATTAGACCTGGTATTTTCTTTTGTTTAATGACAGCTATTAATTTCTCAGCGCTGTAGATCTCAGTCCTGATTATTGTTTTGTTAACCATCAGTGAATGAAATCTCTAGATTCACTGATGTAGGTAATTTTATCAGCACAAGAAGAACATACATGGCTAATTAACTGCCAAAAATAGAAGCACTTTCAGTATAGATAGTAGAAAACACAATGTTCTGCCTAATGACTTGTGTAATTGCATAATTATTCTAATTAAATAACATGGTTAGGAGTGATAGTGCAGGGTTTTGTACCTTATGTACCATGTTTTACATTGTTTTTGTTCTGGTTGCTCTAGCATGGTTCACACAAAGCACCAGCACTAACGAGACTCTCCCTCTGAAAAGCAGTTGTTCCAATATATATTTTGTGGTTGGTTTGCTTGCTCTCAAGTCCCTGCTCGTAATATGAACGTATTCTTGTGGTAATATTTTAGTTCATACAGTGGAACACTTGTTAAGCTATTTAAGTAAGGCTAGCCATTGCCTGTCCTCTGGTGCCAGTAGTTTTATGTAATTGGCAAAGATTTTTAAGTGCTATTTATCATGTTTTCTGTTGTTTTCCAGGTGAAGGTAGTAAAAATCATGAAAAATGAGGTCAATGAAGACTAAACAGGGGGTTTCTTCACAGTGCTTTGTGGGCATTCCACAGAAAATGAAGATAAATTTGATTGAACTGAGTCTGATTGGCATCAGCATATATATCATCTATAAGACTTGTTCTTTGTGTATCAAGAAAATTGCCAACATTTCTTGGTATCATGCCATTCAGTGCAACTCTGTAAAGATTATGTCAGATACTTGCCTATACATGTATCTAGCAAAGTAGTCGTCCAAATGATTGTATTTGTGATTAGACTGTTTTCAGTCTTCATATATTAGATGTGCAAATTACTGTTATATGATTAGAAATTTGGTAAAAAAAAAAAACAATGCATTTTATTTTACTTGCTTTAAAAAAAAGCAAACATTTTATGCAAATTCTATTTTGCATGGCAATCCCTGTTATGAAATCCTGTAATTTTTTAGTCTATACACCATTTTTTCTCCTCGTGCCATTCTGCTTTAGTCATGGTACTTGTCTTGAAAAACATTCCTGCATAGTAATATACTAAAGTCATTATTCGTTGACAAAATTTCAGACAACAATTACTATTTCAATTAACTGTGAGAACGGACAATACAATATAGTAATGTGTGCCTGTCATGAAAATCTTCAGCGTGTTGTCCTGTCCCTCCATGGGACCCAAGCACCTGCACAGGCACCTGCTAAGATTAATGCGACACAGAGGCAAAAATGCAGCTTTGTTTCTATTATTAGAATACCTGAGGGTTAATAAACTACAATTGATCTGTAACATAGTAATGACTGGCCCCAGTTTAACTCCCGTTTTTCTATTTTTAGTAACTGTAAAACATGTTGGATGCAATCAAGTCCATGCCACGAAAAAAACAAACGTGGTCGCATGGAGAAAAATAAGCTGCCAAACAAACATCTCACGAATCCTCTGTCATTGTTCAATGTGGACACCATGTCTTAAAATTAATTTAGTGACAAGTACACTTCAAAAGTTACTTGTTGGTCATGGAATAGTACATCTTGAGTGAAGCCTGCAACTTTCACCGTTTTTCTTGTCTTTGCTACTTTGAGTTGACCTAAAACTACTATGTTGGAAACGGTTTAAAAGATACCATCAAACGTCTCATTAAACGCGTGTAAAATGTCAAACACATAAAAATGTTACAGACAGCACCTTTACTATTTCACTTTTTAGTTTTTGGTAATTTTTTTTTAATCATTGGTTCACAGCATGCCTCAGACTGATGCACTTTCCACTGAACACGATCCCTGCTGATTTATCGACTTCGACCCATTAAAAGACTAAAGCGTAGGACATGAAAATGTTTTTCGTCACTGAATAAATAACTTCGCCTAATCACTAAGGTGAACTACGTGAATGCCTGAAATAATCGTTTCTTAGTTTGTAAATAGCCCCCTTGTTGGTATTTTTGTCTCATCGGTTGCCATAACAGCAGAACATTGAAGAAATTTGTTATAGATACTTGTGTTTGTGTTTGAAACTTGGTCAGAAAGAGCAAAACGTTCCGAAGTTCATTAATAATAAGGTCAGTGGCATTGCATTTTTTCATCGTTGCACCTCAAATAAACCAGTTTGCTGTACAGGGAAGAACGTAAACAATTCAGGGATCGACCCGGTGCTAACTGGTGTAGATTTCTTCTCTTGACATTTTAACACTTAATTTTCATGAGAATTTTTTGTGGGAACTGCAATTCTCAGGTCAAATTTTCTCCTGGTTAGCTTAGCACAGTATCAATATTTTGTTTGTTTACTTTTATGAACAGAAAAAGTGTACTTCACGTCAGCCCAGGTGGTTAAACGGTGGGACCCTGTGAACTCTGACAATTTAATAAACAAGGTAATACTATCAAATTGAGTCGCTCAATTTGATGTCAATGGAGTGTACGGCAATAAACTGATTAGCTTGTGAGGGCCTGGTTATTGTCCATCACCAGTGCACCTCCTAGACACACTAGGCTGGTCGCATGGTTCATTTCACCTCAGAGTTGTTTACCACGCACGCACGTGCTGGGAACTCTGCTATGGAGGGAAGGGGGGGGGCATAGGACAGTTTCTCCTAGGATAAGATTAGGACCCAGTATACTATATACTACGTTCTAAGTTCGTGATTAACGCTTGAGAGTGCTACTTAAGATATTCGGGTAACATGGCTCCTTTTGTTAAACAACTTGGAAAAGGCGGACATTTGATGTTTCTCATTTGTGAAGTAATTTCTTGTTATTGAGTCACGTTCCACTTAAGATTTTGACACCTTAGGGGTGTATTTGTGATATCTATCCAGTAGCTGGCACTCGTAAACAAATAGGATTAGCAAGTTAAATAGATGCAGTATATAACGATATTCTAACTGTTACTGTATGTTGTTTTGTGTATGGTGCAAACCTGATGACCCCATACTCTTAAGCATATTGCAACCGAAAAGCTCAGCTACTGTGATTTTTCTTTCATAGTTTTGTTATTGCGAAGGTTACTGAACGAAAGAGAATTTGGGCTGGGTCCAAACAAACATTAGAAAAAAGTGACCGATTTTTCAACGAGCACATCATAGTCCATAATCTGCTTCTCTTTGCTGTCAAGTTGCACGTGTCTCTGTTTGGGAAAAGTCGGACATATCGTTCGGTTTCCATCAAACATTGTCACAACTGCCAAATGCGGAAGACGAAAGTAATAACATTCTGTGGCAGTCACACACTGCAATTTTGATATTGCATTTACATTTCGAATCGTTTTGTAAGTTAAAAAATATTTTGATTTCAGTAGGTTATCGTGAGTATTATTTCGTTTATGTGTTTACTTTGTCATCCCGCATAATCCAGGTTTATTTGCTGTCATATTTTTTTACGTTCCGTGCTTGGTTGTCAGATGAGTGTTTGTCTAGATGGCACCACGAATGTATTGTCACAATGTATTCATTAGCCCCTAACTGCTCTCCTGCACGTGTGTATATTGGCATACTTTGTTGCGTATCACACTAATTATGTGGGTAACTACACTATCTACACCGTAAGCGTGACATCTGTGCCATTAACGCAATTGAATTTCACTAGATTGCGTTAGAGATTAAGCCCACCTACAAGTACATCTATTCTGTTTGGTTTGTCATAGATTTATCTGTAGGGTTTTTTTCCTGCCCAATTCTTAACCCATAGCTTTATAATCTATAATAAACTTTACTACTAATATTATAGAAAGAATGGGAGTGACTACTAGTAAATTCTCATCGAATCGATGCATTACAACTGATTTAATCGCAAGAATGAATAGATGAAATTGTTGAGAAATGCCAGATACACGATGCCAAATGTCACTTTTCTGATCAAGACCGCAGAACAAAAATTTGGAAATCACTGTACCTACGTGTCACAACGAGCGGTCGTTACATATCATTTGATAAACTGGCACCATCTACTTTAGCTTTACTTAGGACCCAAGTGACACTCTAAATTATATACCTGTTCACTTTAAAGTCTAGCTGATCGATTTAACAGCCATGTCTACCTATATGACATTTGACGGTTATTCTGGCTTTCGCCGTTCACCCCAGGTCTCACTCTGACACCTGAGATAGATCCCAGCAGTTCTATCTGACCATTGTGATCAACTGTACTTAACAGGTGTATGGTGACAGGTAGTACTTCGGAGATATTGAGTCTTTGTGCCACCAGCCACCCGTCAAATTGCTCACAATTTCTTTGTTGTTTCCTCTGCGCCCATTAGACAAACCTGTATCATTAATCTAAAAGACATCAGCTAGGGACGAGCATATAATATCTAATAACGTTGTCCATATTATTAAGATTCCCTGGACTGGCAAAATAAAACTACTCTATTTAACATTTCATTACTTCAAATTTATTTCCACGGTGTCTTAGTCGATAATTTCCACGGTGCAATTGTATAATTAGGTGGTTATACGGATATCGTCGGAATTTCGTTTATCAAAAGATGCTCTTTTGTGGCTCCTGTACAGTGCACAGAGTTAAACGCAAAACTCACAAATTTGTACACAAAAATACTAAAGAACCCCGTAACACGAGCCGAGTGTACACAATCTGAGTCAACCAACATGAGGAGCTGGTATTTAACTGATTTAACAGTCTACATCTCTTAAAGAGAGAGGTGTATTTGATTTACTTCTATGTGACATTGATGGCTCTTGAATTAAACTTAAACAGAAATGTTGGTAGTTACTGTCGTTCACGTGACCAAACATTGAAAAAATAATGAAAACAGTTTTGAGACGAGGAGCGTGACTTTGCAAAACTCCGACGCCGGTGATTGAAATATTTATTTAATTTCTACTTTAAAGGGGCACCGATGAAAGGTTGCATGTAAAAACTGAATTTGTCAAAGTGTATTAGTAGTCAGTTCGCTATCTTGGTGGTATTATTTAGATACCTGGCTGATAGACCGATAGATAGAACCTTGAGCATTGTTTCCATCCGTTAAATGAGAGTGTGGCGCCGCAGACCTGACCGCGAGGCCAAAACGAGGCTGACGTTTACATTAAAACTAACCGCATACCTGTCTAGCTTTCAGTTGATTGCTTACATACTGAAGGGACCGACTGGGATGTTTTTATGATTTGTTTTTATTTATCTAGAGACAGCGCCCCACTACAGGAGTTTTTTACTGTGACTTTTGTTCTACGGGAGACACTGGCAGCCGTATACTGGGCAGACAGAAGAACCTCATTAAGTTAGAAAAACTAAGTTACATTGTGACGCGCTGTCAATAGCGAAACTGCCTGTAAAGCAGGTATATAAAACAGACATAAGAAAAAGACACGGTCACTCTGACAATGGCGAAGACCATGCCCGTGTTCAGATACTCGGTGAGTGGGGAAGAAGAAGTAGATAGCTACACGGCGTCCATCGAACTGTCCAACACATGCAGACAAGTGTATCTGGAAAGGAGGAAGAACGCAGACATAGCCAGAAAGAGACTGAATCTTGAACGAAATACAGACGAAAACTACAACAACAGAAAGAAGACTTCTATAGATCACAAAATGGAACTATTGCGCAAAGAAATGGTAAGTTTTCTGCTCATGAGAGAAACCCATTACACGATTACAGTAGTCGACTTTATTCAGAATACGAAACATCGTTCAAAAATTTTCCCCCCGCAGTGTAATTGTTATATCATGCCAAAAATATTTCGAAACAAAAATGAAACGTCTCAATATCCCCCGAAGCTTATCTAGCCGGAGTTCTCGTGTTCCTGATTAAGTCGACAAAAATGTAAATAATTCGATTGTAAACGGAAACCGAACATTTGTGTGGAATTCTTTCTTGTGGAACTGCGGTCATGCGTTGTGAATTAGTACAATAAAAAGCCATGGCAAAAGTGTCGCGGTTTTGTTATGGAAGAAGGGATGGTATCTCGGCGGAACTTGACCGGTGTACATTTGTCATCTGCCATAACATCTTATCTTCTGATACACCACAAATTAGTAGTTATTTCTTTGCTATCACAATACAAAACACCCCGTCACGTTATGCTGTACAAGTCACGTTTCGGTTAAGCAAGCGGGTAAATTCCATTTATTAATATGAGTCATGCGCGCTATTATCCACGTACGCATGTCGTTTGAAGGGCATTGTTTTGGCAACATTAGTTAAGAAACGAGAATTTACAACCCGCCTGACAGACTGGTGAGCATACTAGTTTAGCCGTTTGAGTTAGGAACACAAGTCTGGCTTGACATTGTGACATGGTTAATTTGCCCGTGGATATATCTTTGTCTTTTGTATTTTGGCCGTAAAGAAGTACATTGGCTCCCGTTTAAACGTCGGCACCACAAGTCTGCTTGATCTGTCTTGTGTTTTGACTTGTTCGTTTTAACTCTGGCCAGCTGCCACGATACCTGGGGTTGTTGATTTACTATAACGAAGAGGCATTGTGTGTGTCATTTCGTGTCACAAATTAAGATAAACACTGGCAGGTGTAAATATACAAAGGTTGTGGCAGAAATGAAGTGACCATCTTGCGTCATTTTTATTACCAGTAAGTTAATAATTGAACCTCTCAAGGGCGTCTACGCAAGTCTCCAGTCTGTCAATAATATGGTAATCTCTCTGATAACAGAGTAGACAAGGACAGGGCACCTTGTTTTGAAAGGTGTCAGGCGTCAGGTATGGCAGATTCACAAAACGCGTCTCTACGAAACACCAGAGCTAAAATAAGACACTTAAATTTACTTAATTATCAAACCACGCTTTCATAACCATAGCTGTCAGTTGCAGACAACAATCAATCCTGTGGTCATCTTCGTACCTCCTTGTTAAAGGTAATTGTTTCATTAGAAGCGTGAATCTCATGTCTGCTATGTGAGATCGGTACTTCAGACAATCCCGTAGCACTTTTCTTAAAATACGCGAGTCACGAACATGAACTACCTCTGGCATTCAAACTGTACATACCTGTACGACTATGATGTAGTGGAAAAGAGAGGAATTGAGATAAGACGCAGAGGTAAAAAGCAATATATTCAATGTTTCCATATGTCTCAGATTCAATCATGACCCAATAGATGCATCGTGTTTATTGAACGATTTTAAATTTAGATAAGCAGATAAAACGGCGTTGGCGTCGAATCCTTTTCTACACAAAACGGACGTCTACAGACGAATTTCTGTCTTGGTGTATATTCTCACCAAACAAATTGAACAGGATGTTACGTGCTGGTATACGCACCTTGATATGGAACTCTATCTTACCCCTTTGAACCAGTGTTCGGCTGATAGAACACATCGGAAGGATTACACCGCACAATCTCCATTAACCGCACCTTCTCGCCAAAACCAGTTAGGTTTTCGATTTTACTATCAACTTACGAAAAATACAACTTCTATTTTGTAATTACATGATCCTTCAGCTATGAAAATAGAAAATTATTAAGCAATTAAGTGTCTTTTTTCTGTAATTACTTTTGAATGAATATATACAATATTTTGGGGTATATGAAGGGAATTTAACATTCAGAAGTTACTATTGTGGTAAAAGAAAGTTTTATTGCACTGATATCAGCTCCTGGTGTGCGGTCATTCTCAGAAAAAAAGGTACCCGTGCACGTTTCTTGTTTTTGTTTTACGCATTAATGTCACTTAAATATCGCCAGAGCGTGGTCGATTTTCGACATAAAAGTTGCAGCTAGTTTTGTTTTCACGACATCTGTTCCCCCAATGTTCTACGGCTTTTGTTAAGAAGTAATTAAGATGGCGTTAAGCGTCCAGGTGCACGTTGACATACTGGCGGAGAGGTGATAATCGCACGTGTAACAGCTTGTAACCATCTCCGCCGTTAAATGTAGATAACGCCAGCGGTCGCTCATTAGAAGGCAAATCCCGCGAAAATCACGATCATCTTTCCTTTAGGTATGGATAATTACCAAACACTTCGTCAGGGTGCAGAGAATCTATTTTCTTTCACTGGTTTCATATTTGTCTCGTTATATTTCCACTTTTCGTATATATTTAATTTACGAGCTAGTGTAATGGTTGAGCTTTCAATAAACTTCCGCTAAACACCGAATATTGATTAAGAAACACGCCGTACGATTAATAATATTTACTTTAACTTGGCGGCAACCCAAACATGACCGAAGCTCACAGGTCAGTTATCTTAGAACGGAAGATCAAAAGTGCTTCTACTATAGTGTGGTGCAGCATTTTAATAAAATCCCCTTTTGTTGATAAGATCGTCGATGCAATTGTTTTTTTTTCACATGAAGGAGCAGGCAAATTTACGGTATTTTGCGATTTGACAATTCAAATGCGAGAGAAATAGTGTGGCTGACTAGAATAAGCAGCTTTGGAAACAATTCAAAGACGGGAAATAAAACGGACATAGTACTATTTTATCTATTTCATGTAATTCCTCAAAATTAAATAAATGTGATTTAGTATGATGCAAGGTGACAGAGAATCGAGCTAAAGTGTGTTTTATGTTAGCAAATGTCTGGACTACCTGGAGAAGAAAGTTGGGAACGGCGTTCATATGTCACTTCATAAAAAAATAAATGTTGAGAAAACTGTATATATAAAAAAAGTCCTTGATTATACAAATGCGACCTTTTGTTGCAGGCAAGTTCTTATGGAAAAACTGACTCCTGCGGCTTTTATTCATCTACGTTTTTTAATGGAGACGTTGCGTTTTTTGCATTGCATCAAAATGGTCTCACATATTGTAATGAGTTTTTGTCATGATTCTTTTTCGCTGAGTGTTTGAAATACGATACAGGACTCAGGATTAGAGACGTCCGATTATTTTTCTTTTACACGCGACACTCGTTATAAAAATACTCCCGGCGTCAAAACGTATGCTTAATCTAAAAGGCGATATTACAAGGTATTTTATCTGATCGCTCGTATAAAAGGGCGGTTGGTCTTTTATTCTTTGTTATCAATTCAGGCGACTCATCTTTAGCAATAGAAAAAGAGTTATATTTAAAGTCATTCAAAAGGTAAACTCTGCTCTTCATATTCACTCTTTGTTTCTTTAGAAATATTATACTGATTTTCTTGTTTCTCTTTTTTCAGTCTTCCTTGATAGATCAGGACTTGGCACTGATGAAGCAGCTGCTTACACTGAACGAAACAATAGAGGACTTGAAATGGCAAAGACGCTACGCATCCAAAAATTCTTTTGACTCAAGTAGTTATCTTGTAGACGTTAGCTGCTCCTGCGAGGACTTGAACGAAACTGAAGACTTAGACGAGGACGACTGGCAACTTAGTGCCTCTTCACCGCCTTGTCTTTCCCTCGTGAAAAACTCACGCACTAAAAATGTCCTCCTTGCTAAAGCGGAGAACGTTTCTTCAAAAACTTCTTGCTCAGTGCACGCTAAGAAAGACTCTGTATCTAAAAGTGAAGACAAGTCCAGGAAGCATGCAGACAGTGACCTCCGCTCCAGTTCAGTGAGCCTCAAGACATCTCACGGAGAACAGAGTTCGGTGGATTCCGGGATTCACGAGCCAGACACTGTGAGTGTCGCTTAGCGTTTGTTCGCGGAGACCTTATTTATTCGAGGCGCCTGTTATAATGCGGTATATAACAGAGGCAAGGGCAGTGTAAACGAAATATATTGATATTTCGTCAAAATGATAATCTACCAGACAAATCACCATATAACTATTGGCCTGTACTGACTCCGAATTTGTTGTTGTGTTTAAAATGCTCAAACATTTTTGAAGACGCTCATGATATTTGATGTCAAACAAATGCGTCACGTTATGACAGCAATAACTCAGCAGTTTCGAATGAAAGCTCAAAATGTGTATTTTGTACAATTTGTATATACTGTTGAATATTAAATATTGATAAATTTGAAAGATCTGTTTCCATTATTGCTTGCATATTTGGGGAAGGAGGACCCTTAGGTGTTAAGGGAGAAAAGGCAAATTCTACCATGCCAAAAAGATCGAAGTAGTAATTTAATATACTGACAGTCAATGAAAACTCATCAGAAAACTTTCTTGTACTTTTTTACCGAGAATCGATTCCAACCATATAAACGAGTACAAATGCACTTGTTTGGTCAGAAGACAGTGGGATGACCACTATTTCATATTTCAAATATTTCACACGAAAACTTATTTTCTTAATGTGCCAAAGGAACTTAAAATATTATTTGATAAATGAATGATGCGTTTTCTTTGACTGTCAGTATATTAATAGAGATTTTTATAAATCCAGTTTCATT
Organism: Lingula anatina; assembly: GCF_051362555.1. Lineage (NCBI taxonomy): Eukaryota > Metazoa > Brachiopoda > Lingulata > Lingulida > Lingulidae > Lingula > Lingula anatina. The sequence continues at coordinate 60,273,349 of NC_141767.1, forward strand.
TATCAATTAAAATGTTATTCAATATACAAATTTTCGCTATAGTGAGACCAATTAAAACTGATTAAAGGTATACTGTACGCGTTTTATAACTTCCCAAAGTCACATTTTCTATGTCTACATATCCTTCAAATCAACTGAATTTTTCCAATTCAGACCTATACAGCCTCTCAAATAGTTCCGTATGAAATGCACAGGAAAACATGGGGTTTAAATGACTGGCCCTGTCATTAGAACTAAACCATTCAATTGGAAATGATATGCAAAATTAAATCCAAGTACAGGGAGGGGTCGAACAAAGGTTTTCCCGAAGAAAACTCATTTTGGCGTGTATATCCCGTATAGAGTGCCTTAAAGAAAGGTATACGGCACAATGCACACTCTGCTCATCTGACACACTTAAAGTATTTTAAGGAGAACGTCTCAACTAATGCAACTTTCCATTCAGTAACGACTGTTTATGTCCTATTCAAATCATTCAAGACCGCCTTCATCCCGGTCTGATGGCGCTGCAGATCATATGCATTTGAGGCTAAATGTCCTTGCAGGCTACGTTCAGGATTGAAGCGCGCAGACTTATAGAATAAATTTTGTTGACGCTGAAACTTTGGTACAACATCAGACAGATCATCATCATCGCGAGGGTTTCGATATTTTTCAGCACTGACAATGTCAGGCTCTCTCGATTGCTGCTGGTGCAATGCAGCATGTGTTTGTAAATTTTGGCTGCGGTAACTTGGTTTACGCTGAAAATTTGATTTCGGTTGGTCAACAAGTCCACCTTTCTCCAACTGTCGGGGTAAGCTTCTGTATTCACCCTCGAGCTGGCGTCCTATGCCATGCTGTGGCGCCGGACGGATATGTTTGTTTTGAGGAGAGGTTATCTTTGGGCGTGGTCGCTCTAAGGTTTGGGCCTTCCTCGGAGCTGCCACTGTGACCCTTGGGATGCCGTAGACGAGATAGGATAGCTTGTCCAGGGATGTTTTAACTGAGACTGGGTTGTAGGCCAAATCTAACACGGTCGTGGTAGCCTTAGCGCTCATTTGTTTAGGTAAAGATTCCAGTGACAGGTCCTCTAACGGTCTGTGCGATATTAAGTACGTCGCTAACTGTTGGTTAACATCTTGTCTCCAGGACGCCCACTCCCGAATATCCGCTGGCCCCTGACTGCCCACTTGGTGTAGGTGTGTCGTAAAAGTTCTTTCAACTGGCCGTACTGGCTTGGGCAGCACCTGGGGAGGTATGGTCACAGCGTTCCTTGGCACACCATTTACCATGGGATTTTCTCTTGAAGGACGTCGTTGTAACTTGGGTCGTATCAATGACGGCGGCGGTGGAGGAGGAGGAGGAGGTGGAGGTGGCGGAGGGGGAGGCTGTGAAGCTGGAGGGCTAGAAGGCGGGGGTGGGGGAGGAGGAGGGGGTGGCGGTGGTGGTGGTGGTGGTGGAGGAGGTGGTGGCGGGGGTACCTTGGGTGATTGTGTGGACACAGTGTGGAGGGAAGCCTTAGCTTGTGATGGTAGAGCAGATGTTAATACGCGAGCTAGGGCCTGCTGGCCCTCGGGGACAACGGCAGCGTAAGGCTTATGACGGGGACGACAGACTTCATCTTCGGAACCTGTCATGCCTGTTTCTTGAACAAGTGGCTTTGCTGCCAATGCAGCGTTCTGTCGTTCCTCTTGTGCCTTCCTAGCCCGAGCCATTCGGTAGGTTCTTTTCCCCATACCATATTTGTGGCGCCATATCGCAGATGAAACTATGGAGGCCCCGGAACCACTGAAAATAACCACTAGGCGTTTGAGAACTGCTTTATCAAAATTGTACTCAACCTACAATAGTTATTCTCATAATGATATTTTGACCAATAGACCTGCATTTCTCACTTCTAAATGTGATTAGAATACAGTATAGGTCACGCTTTTCTTCTTTATTTCATCAATAATCCGGATTTGAACGATTCTAAATGGTTAAAATTATATGAAACTACTGGCAGTTGGACATTTCGTCCTAGATCAACAAGGCACTACATATTGCGGTTAATTAAGTTATATAGGCCTATATCATATCATATCACACGTTATAAACCATGCTGTACATATTGTCATGTCAGGTGTTATAGAAAAGACCGTAGTACCAAATGTAAAACTGACTCATCAACTACTATAGTGCTTTAGTTATCAATAGAAATAACATGATAAAATCAAAGATTATTTTATGCTGGCCGATGCAAATATAAAATCGCAAATCTCTTCATTTTTTACCTTCTCGAGCTCCTCCGTTTTCTCTTTCTCTTTTGGTTTTTTTTCTTCTTCATTCTTGACTGATCAGATCCCATCTTGAGCTGTCTGCGTCTTTTCTAAGGAAAGGACTTCCCCGCCGTAAGAAAATACATTTCATTGTTTGAGACAATATGTTCCGCGTGAATACAAAAACAAGACAAAGTGTACCATGTGTCCGTGCAAAGACAAGACGAAATGTACCAAGCTGTCAAGCCACGCCTAGACAACATGTGTTGCTGTCGCTGTTAAGTGAATATACATTGACACAAATCTGGGCACTAACTTGATGTTGGTACATGTAGGTACAATGTGTGCTGTATTTCTTACCCAGAGTGCGTCTTCCTATAATGAAAACTTAATATCAAGATCTGATCGAGCAAAATCACATTTTGCCGCAATAAATCTTCGTTGCTTTATTACATTTGATCCCTTGGGGCGCATTTTAGGGCACTGTAAGGCTAACGTGAGACGTGCAGGCAGATCGACAAGACCATTGCGGCAGAGGCGTGCACTAGAAATCGACCTTGTACATTGTGCTAGACGACAGCTGAGTGATTAAACTAATTCTATGCAAAAATCCCCCCTTACAGTAAAAATAATTGTCATGAATTAGCCAGAGACAGCAAAAAATCAATCTGTGACCCTCAGAGAGGGTAGAATGACATCTACCCTTATCTGGGCCACAGACAGAATTAATTTTTACTAGATATTCATAGATCTTTCTCTAGTTATTCATAAGCCGTGTACCCTTCTCATCACTTTGGCGAGGATTCTTGCACAACAACCACATCATCACCCAACTGGTAGAAAATAAAACGACACCCGCAGGTAACGCTATATAATGATAACAAGTTCCCTTTAATATGATTAAATTTAAGATTTAAGACATTATTTCAAAATCCAACAATAGAACAGAATAGTTTTAAACTGGAGTGACTTTTGTAATGTCCATTGGTATATTCATTGCTTAGGAAAAGAAATTATTAAGTTTTTCTACATATGTTAATGATATGTAAACAAATATTACCGCATAATGACTTATAAAATATGTAAACTGTTGAAAGATAACATATCTAGACCAATAGACACGCTGACAGATTAGAGAAAGAAAATTAAACTTTTACAATTTCATTTCAGCGTTCAGACGGCGATGTTTCCACCTCGCCCACTTGCACATAAAATCTACGCCCCGATAGTATTGGAACTGAAGCCAGTTTTTTTTTATTTATTGGTATATACACCTTCAGAATGTGAGGATAAACATAAACCAAAAACTTAAAATAACAATTATATTTTATAACCATATAAACAATTGCTTTATTGAAAATAAATAATTTTGTTCCTTTAATTGACACCTTTAAATACAACTGTTGAGTGGTATTATAATGTATGATAAGTGTATTATAAGACTAGCTAATGTCCTTTTTTTCGAGATTTTTTAACCCAAACAGCCGTCACTTTATACTCTCTGAAAGTATCGAGATTATTTTTTCTTCATTGAGTGAAATAAATTATTTTGAAAGATTCGTCTGGTCAACGTGCCTAACGAAAAAACGTAGGTATGTTCGTTTCTTAAACAAGGTGATCATGTGATCTTACAGATTTCACTTGACAAATGTTTTGTAAAAACTGGCAATGCCATGTGCCCGTTTTCATTTCTTCGTTTTTATTAGAGACATAGACTGCTTTTTTTAAATAATTTTCGCGTAAGTGCGCAGTTACTTAGTTCCCCTAGTCACACGATTTAGAGTGATATCAATATATATTCTACCGAACCAAGCAGCGATTTGTGCAGAAGCAAGAAGCACTGGGTGAGTATTAAAAGCATTTCTATGAAAAGGACAAAAAACGGCTATTGTTCGGATTACTGGCAGGAAGTGATGTAAATAGGTATGCGCATGAAATGTAATGAAAATAATATTTTAAAATTGTTACTTTTCTGCCATAGTTTGGGCACCATTATTGCCTCGAAACACTAGTCCATTTCGTTTCACATTGTGTGCAGATAGTATTATTGCTGGCGACACTGTACACAGAGAAGCTATTTCCGCGTTAAGTCCTCCCATCCGTCATTGATACCGGGCTTCCCCCGGGGTTCAGCGTAGTTATAGTAGACGCCGTTCGGGCTTTCGGCAGGACGAGGCTGGGTCTGCCGCGTGAAGTTGTAATATTCATTCTCCATGGGTTCTGCGGGATCTCTGTATTCCTGTCTTGGACCGAACCCATTCGTCATGTCCATAGGACCAATGTCATTGTTTAGGTGCGGGGTAGGGACTGGTTTCGGAGGTTTATTGCCCAGTCTAACCCTGGGGATACCGTAATTAATGAACTCATCAGGGTACAGTACGGTACCATTATTAAAGGAGGTAGTGTAAAAGAAAATTGGTTTTCCGTGAAATTTCTGTGATCTTTTTGACGGTAGAAGTTGTTTTAAAGGAGGAAGTTCCGATGGGGTAACCGCTCCGTGATGCTGCATCAAATCGTCAATAATCCCGTCGTTCACTTGGGTCCGCCATGACACCCATTTGTGGAGAGGGGCGTGTTCGTTATTGACTTTCTTCTTCTCACGTTGAACGTGCCCGTGGCCGTGTGGTCGGGGTGGAAGGTCTGGGGGATGATCCATATGACACTCTCAACCTTAGAACCAGAATATGTTAATAATTGATTAATATCACTATTCAAGACGTCATTCTTAGATAAAAAAAAAAAAAAGATGCGCGTGTGTAGGTAAATATTGAGCATTTCGAACATTGTTGTAGGCTTATGCCTTATTAGCAGGCCTTAGATTTTATCGCCCTTTTATAATACCTGTGTTTGTGAATTTTGACTTTCTTATTGCCAAGATTGATTCCAGATTTTTTCTATGCATCGTATGTACTGTGTATTTCCTCTGACCAAATCTTGGTTATAACTGCGTTACGACAAGTTACAAATATTTTTGGTATTTTGATCACAGTCTACACGGGCATAATATTGTCGATAATGTACGACCTTTGTGTGCAGGCAAGCGACATTTCATTGTGTTTTACTATGTGAGTGTAACGTAATTCAACACTGCTGAAGCGAGTGTGATAAGTAGTGCATGCAGGTTAACTTAATGCTTTAGGTGAAACACTCCCATCAATAATGGTTGATATTGGTCATAAGTCTGACGGTGAACTCTTTTTGAGCTCATGTACCCAACAGGATGCACGCAAATACCCTTTTAATTTTGCGTCTTTCCTAAATTTTCGTAAAAAATGCCCTCTTAACAAATTGACGATCCACCACCCCACCCACCCACGGGCCGACAGGGCACAGCATCAGGAAACAATGCTATATGCATGGCCTTCAATAACAACACTCATCTTTAATACGGCTTGCAAACACAAATGGCGTTCGATCATTTATGTATCAAAATGTGACAGTTACCCTTATGTTAGAAGCAAATCTTCACATGATTTTAACAATATCTTACCTACTATAGTACCAGTAGATATCCTCTCCCTACTTGTCAACTGGTATTGATTGTAAAATAACCACAATTGGTAGTAAACAGTCTTACAGAGAGGGTTTAACGCAGATCGCCGTCTAGATCATGGCTACTTTCAGGTGAGTATTCGATCTCTCACCACACCTTGAACACTGACCCAATTTGAATAACAATACAGTAGCGACATCTAGCGGGTAGAGCAACCATTGATTGGATTATAAAGGTGTGCAGAATACTGCATGAGGGCAAGATTATGACCAACAGGACAAAGTATCGCGGGAATTCTCGATACTTAAACACAGGAATGAGCTATTCTTTATTTTTTTAGCTTTTTCATGCTATGTCATGCCGATTTGAATCGCACGACAAACATTTTTCTTTTTTAAAAAATTAATACAATAGCTCAATAATTAGCGTAGAGTCCGTATAAATTGCATTATCATAAATGGCTACAGAAACTTGAAATTCCTTATTACATAGGTTTAATCCTAAAAAATAACAAATAAGAATGTGCGGTAACAAACAATAACTTATACTGAGTGTGCAGTCAAATTTCTAACGATATTTTTATCAAAAGAAAGAAGACCCCGTTGGCTGGTTTTAATTGCTGAACTTTCAACGGGAACATGTGATCTTTTTTACTTTAGATTTTTTTCTCCTTTCTTTTTCATTTCTAATTTTATACTTTGAAACGAGTAATGCATTGTAAACAAAATAATATGGATGACAATAGCTGCTAAAGTAGACTTTTCTCTTATTTCCAATAACAGGCCCCATGTCCACAGTGGTTTTTCGTGACTGTCTTTAACGTGCAACAAATGGTTTTACCAGAACTGTGCTGTCACTGTGATAGAGTCGGTTTCCCTGTTTTCGTCGTAAAACAAGGGGTTAGTTGGCCGTTGTAATAGGTGAAGAGGACGTGTGTATAACCGTTCACATTCCAGTAGGACTTCCTCAGCGATAAGATCCGGGGTCGAGTCTTCACTGTCGGGTACAGGACTAGGGGATGATAGTTCCTCTTCGGGGATGGATGGAGTGGGGCGTCTCTTGAGACGCGTCCCTTCGAAATTCGCAGAACTTGGCGCTGAAGTGGGACGCTGCACCTTTGCTCTTGGGATACCAAAGCTGACATATGTCTCGGCATCTAAATTTATATCTGTCCTTTCAGGGAAATCCGCCACTGCGTAATGAAGCGCGAAATCACAAGTGTTTGAATCAATAAAAACCGTAGGTTCCGTCTCGGGTGTGAACTTGCTTTGGAGGAAGGGGTCTAAGGCTAGATCTATGAGTCCGTGATTCAGGCGAGTCCGCCATGCCGTCCACCTACGTAAACCTATAGGTTTATCCAAGGGCAGAGCGCTGAACGCCATCTCATTTGACATCTCAGTTCGCCGATTGTTCACTCTGAAAGATAACCACGATTCAAGATGAACACACTAAATACTAAAAGGTCTGATATTGTTTTTGTTTTACCTTACCTGAACGCTGAAATAGAGCACAAAAAGGACATATCTTAATGGCATAACAAAGTGAGCAAGAGACAGTTTGACACCTCTGGCTAACTTTGCAACACTATGTCGTTCAGCACCTCATCCTCTCAGTCTGTAAACTACATAATCGATGGAATTTCAGTCAATTTTAAATGTGATATCCATTTTTGACTTTAGCCTACAAAACTCATCTTTCTCTATTCGTACCTTAAAGACGACAAACTCCCTCGACCGAAATTACCCGATGTCAATATTAAAATGTCAAGAAGAGTCTAAGACTGGGTTCCCATACCTAGATCGATCTAACAGGGATCGATATATCTCCAAGGGGATTCTCGCTAATTTGCTTTCAGCTGAAGTGACTTAAATGTCTGTCACGCCTACTTAGCTACCAGGGGGTAATTAATTATCGTTTAGCAGCTTCAGTAGGCGTGCCAGACATCTAAGCCACTTAAGCTGAAAGCAATTAAGCGAGAAACCCCTTAGAGATGGATTGATCCACAGTTAGTACGATAGGGTCTGGAAATGGTCCCTAAATAAATCATGATTCGTTTTCTTAAAAGATCTAAGAGTTAGAAACGGTACAAAACACTGAGTCCAAGTGCTGGAAGGGGTCGAGCTATGGTTTGTGAGTAGGATACTATTTCCTTTTTTCTTACGGAAAAAAGTTTTGGCGAGAAAATCAGCAAAGGTTACTTTAACAAGTATGGGGCACTGGATGGTCAGTGAAATGACCTTATATAGGCCAAACAACTCAGAATAATAAAAAAAATCTTTACATGTTGATGAACTTTAAAATTTTGCATTTCTCCTAAACCAGGTGTAATTTGTTATCAACGTTCACTTATCCATAATTTGTGTGAATACCATTGACACCGAATTCCTGACAGTAATATCAGGAAGGTGAACGTATTATAGAAATATATTTATATCATCAAAAGTCACGGGAATAAAACCGATACACCATCAATCAAGGGAGAGAGGTTTCCGATATCCCTTCGTCGGTCACGTTTAGCATTCTCTTTTGAACCTGAGTAAATAACAAAAGCACCGATCAATACTCACCTCTCCAGTGCGCCACTGCCTCTACGACCAAACCGCTTCTCATACATACGGTCAAATGGCGATTGGAAAACCTCAATGTTTTTATTGTGTGTCTCAGTGCTTCTGGACCGGTCACTCATTTTCATGCAAACACACGTGCCTACCCACCGTTTCAGCTGCACGTACGCACAGGTTGCTGTCACAGCCAAGAACTGCCACACAGATATACAGCACCACAACGAGGCTGCCTGAATGCGCGACCATCGTCATGACAAGTGGTAATCTATTTTTTCCAACTTCAGATGTGGGGAAAATTGTGTTCAAAGGATTAGAGCAAACTAAGCCAAGTACTATATAAACCAGTACTTTAGCTCACAGATTTATACGCGTCACGGGCGATGTTTTATATTGGATGCCTCTTAACTATTCTCGAGTCTGTCGTTATTATGCCAATAGTTTTTAATATTGAAAGATCTTGGCATTACGGTTAGCATGACTACTAACAGCCGCTATATAAAATCTATTATTCATCCCTTTGCCAAGTCCGTCAATTGACAACTAGTCGATTAAGAAGGCCACTGAACGCAAGTCGTTACGTAAGAAAACAGGCACTCGTCGTCATTTACCTGGCACCATACTGTTGGAGTATAGTTAAAACGAACTTGACCTCGGCCTCGTCAAGTCAAATTGAAGTTATTATTATTATTATTATTATTATTATTATTATTATTATTATCCAAAACTTAGCTAGCTTCAGCTGCCAGTCTAAATGCTGGAGTGAATTCAGTTATCTGCAAAAACTACATCTTAGACACGAAAAATTGAAATTGCAGTCATTAACATTGATTTATTTACACAGGTCGTCATCAACAATATTTTTTTAAATCGCTGCCTACAGACCGTAGTATGTTGTTCGGCTCCTGACAGAGGGAAGCATTTTACTTTGAATGTAGGATGGATTTTTATGGCATCAGAGCTATAACATATTCTATAGCATTTATAATAGTCAGACATTGTCCCTTCAGTACTGTAGTTTTACTCTAAAAGGCGCGGCTCACGCAGCTACCCATTGTCCTGATGTGTTAGTTGTATTGCATCGCAGACTGACTACACAGTTCCCAGTCATCTATTGTCCTCATAGATGAGCACTAGTAGCCCCTCACATTAGCGCCGACCACAAGACAGCGTGAGAGGTCATTTCTCCGGCTCAAAGCGAAAAGTGCACAAAGAGAAAGAGCTGACAATCATGGAGTTTGTTTCAAGCGGGGACGACGAAGATGACCCACTTCATACAAATAGTTTATTCAGTACATCTTTCACAAGGCACTCCACATCAGTGAGCAAAACACAAACTTCGACACCTGATAAAACTGAGACAACAATACTGTCAGAAGATTTCACCTCAGCTTTTTTTAACCCAAGTACAGTCAACGCCAATGGAGCATTTAATGTCATCTATCCAACAACGCCAATGTCAACAACAAGGCGTTCCTCCAAAAATATCATCGAGTACGTCAGAAACGATGGGGTAAGTCTAGGCGTGCTGATCCCTATGGTGTCCCTCTGTGCGTTCTTACTGTTTGTGATGGCATGCCTATGGTGGCACGCTCGCAAGGATAAACTCGAAGCTAGAAGGTTAAAAGCAATGGCTAACATAAGAGCTAGAAATGGGATAGCTCTGACCAATTTTAACCATTACCATGACAGCAGTAGTTACTACCGGCCATGGAGGAGTTCGCCTGCTCTGGCTGACGGTACCATCAGCGACAAAACCCCACTAAACACACAGGACAGGTTCGAGCACGTTATGTCAGAAAACCCCGCAGCCTCCTTCATTCCTTCAGAATTTGAACCTACATACATGTTTGTAGAGCCTGCACAAGTCTACACCCCTAGCTCTGTCCTTCTGTCAGAGAGTGCCCGGGAGGATTCCATGAAGACAGACCAAAATATGAACTGGATGACATCATGTAATACGTCCCCAGTCCCAAGGAGCACCAGCTACACCGGGTCTCATCTCTCCAAGTCTGATTCTCACATCTGGAACAAGATGTTATCGTCTGCCTGTACATCTGACATTTCCCACTACCAGCTCACCTGGGTAAGTCCACGACGGCCCAATGAAACCATGTCGGAGCCCACCAATGTTGGCCTGCCAGAGACCTGGGACTCAAGCACCGATTACCATCCTCCAAATAACACACCTGTTAAAAGGACAAGCGAATCTACGAGTACTGGCAGTAAAATAATCAATTACTCATACAAATCTCCTTTCCATCCCAAGTTCAATACTCCAAGTGTTACCAATGACAGCGATAGCGACGTATTTCTCTCTTCTGCCGAGTGTGCTGTTGTGTACCACACCCCCGCCCGATCACAGCAGAGCGGAGCAAAAAATGCTGCTGGATTTCAACCTAAAAACACGGTGTCGACTGGCACGGGAACGCCCCCGCGTGGCAGTAGCGAGAGAAAGATTTCCGAGGGCTCCCTCTCCAGAAGAATATTTGTTCGAGGAAAATTATATCACGGTATCGACGCAGCGTCTGACGTTAGCGCAGCTCTCAGTAGCCTAAGTAACAATGGTTCCTGGCAGTACAGCACACTGTATCAGACCTTACCCGGGCCAAACGTCTCAACCGCACCTAGCACCGCACTAAGCATAGCGATTGCGCCACCACAAAGCAGTAACACATCTGTGGTGGAGCAGATGTTCCCGTCAGCGAACACCTCCCTCATCCCCCAGCCCGGCAGTCAAAATACGTCAGCTCTCCACGCGCAAAGTGCCGTCAACTCGAACAACACGTCAATTTGCCCTGTCACGGGTAGCGGTAACGCCACATCATTAGAGCATCTGGCCATCGAGTCCAGTCAGCCGTCCACTTTGCCCAGCAGTATAGCCCCGTCACATAGCAACTCTTTCATCCACACTGGTCAGGAAACTGCCACCGACGTGAAAGCCAGGGCTGAACCCACCTCGAGCAAAGGTCGCATGCGGAGTCTGGAGTGGGATAACTATCCATTCAGCGCAACCCACCAGTCCCTTGCTGATCTGCCTGGAAGAGAAGTCAGTCCCAGCGGTGGTAACGTTGTCCACCATATACATTACCATATGCCAAGAGAACCATCGACTCGCGTCTGGATACAACCCTTACTGTCAAAAGCACAATACTGGGTTTGAGCGTGAATGACTGCATATTGTCCCGTTACCTTATACAAAGATAGAACGCTCGTTTCCATAATTTAGTCATTAATATGTTTTTTAATGTTCAGTCTATAAACTTATATCACTCCCCAAGTTATGAGATTTATGATTATGATTCAGATTTGTGATAATGTATTGATGTTAGTTTTTGAGTTATGTTCAATTTGTACAAAAAATAGCAGCACTAGTTATGAGATTTATATAACAAAGAAACTGTTAACAAAATACTTTATTTCCAAAAATGCCTATATTAAGATACATAATTCTCCTTTCCTGACATAAATATCATTAACGATAACAATAAATAAAAAAATATTAAAATCGTCACGCCATTTTGGATGCTGTGTCATAATATCAAAACGATAATCAATGAAGCGAATGTAAAATTTACAAACATCCTTAACAAATACACGATGATAGACAGAATACCCAACGTCCTAAGCAGACCTGAAAGTTCGCGTGCAGTATATGTTCAAAGGCGCGATAAATATTATCCTTTTAAAACCATGTCCAGGGAAAGATCCTCTCTGACACCATGTAATTCGTAAACCGTAATCCTTCTAGCGTCTAGAAGTTCCACCAAATCCTGGAAATGGAAAGAGTCGTCTGCAGTCTCTGAGAAGAAGACTTTTATCACTACAGGTTTTACACTAACAGTTGTCTAGCGTCTTCTTGTGCCTCCAAATCCTGTTGAAAATCAAAAATATTTGAACTGAGACAATCCTATCCTATATCAAACATAATAATGTAATATTTTTCTCTGTACTTTACATGCATATTTTACATCTGTACATACATATTTTACATCTTTTAGCCGTCATATATCATATTTCTAACCTAGTCCATATATTCTGAATAAAAAGAATTAGAATAATCTTGTCAACTGCCTAGGAACTACCCTGGGATCGTCTTGTTGCTATGGATGACAGGCAGTTGATAGACATCCACAAAATTTTTGTTAAGAGATAGTGTAAGAATACATAATGATGTGTGTTTAAAATATAATACAATGACCTTACCATGAAGCTTAAGGTATAAGATATAATAAGACCCACTAAAAACCAAAGCAACTGCTCTATTAACTTAAAATAACAACATTATCTACCATATCTAGATTTATTCATCAATTTCTGATAGGTGCACAACTTACCTGATGCTGTTCTAGTTCCAGTGCTGCCAGAATTTGATCCCCAAGACGATGAACTGCTTGAAGACCTCCCAGATCCCCAGTTAGAGCTCCTGTTGGAACCCCATCCAGATCCCCATCTTGATCCCCATCCAGATCCCCATCCAGATCCCCATCCTGATCCCCATCCAGATCCCCATCCAGATCCCCATCCTGATCCCCAGCCAGGGCGATGATGATAATAATGGTGTTGTCTTGACCTGTTACTACCCAGTAAATATCCTAGGATGCCACCACCTGTAAACCCTGACCAAAACCCTCCCCCAGTAGACTGACCACTATTGGTATCTGTCCTGGTGTCTGAACAATAACCTGAAACACAAATAACATTCAGTTTTATTTTATATGTATACAGCATGATTTCAGGTTATAAAAATCTCTCATAAAGCCCATTTCGAACAATACTACTATGGGTCAACAATCAAACTACTTTTTCATCAAAAGAACTTAAACATGAATATTGGTCTTAACCATTATAGTCTGCTTTTAAGATAAATTAACAGAAGTTCAATTAAATGCCCTAGGGGACCCGTCTTATAACATAAAATCTGCTAATATTTCAGAGCAAGGAAGACTTTGTGAGCTACAATAGATTAATTTTCATAGTAGAACAAATTTGAAGTCTTAATTTTAAGACTACTTCTGGGCTAAAGATGTGAACCTAGCCCCTATTCAAATGTAAACCTGTTCCAAAAGTATGTACAATGGCCATGGTATTTTGTAATCAATGTTTTTCTTCAGTGCCACCCTTGACACTGTGATAAAGGATTTATGATAATCCCTTTACATACCTCCTTGTGTCTGTGTACACTCTGGCCTGAATCCTGGGGGTGGTGGTGAAAACCCTGAGGGCGGTGGCCCATAGTTCCCAGATGTAGCATCCTGATATGAGGGTGGAGCTTCATAAGGTGGTGGGGCTGAGGGTGTTGGTCTTTGGTACCCAGGGGTACCAACAGGTGGGGCATCTTGTGCTCTGTTTGGTGTAGACAGACACATCTTGTAGATTCCATAGATCATCAGACACACTATAGCAAACACCATCAGGTCACCAAAGAATGTGCTGTGCTTTTTTGGCTTGAAGGAGGAATAGCTAAAATGTGCGAAAAAATAAGTTTGTTCTTTAATTTTCATTTCACTTAACTTACACATTTCTGAAATGCTTAAATAATGGATTTTTTAAGAAAATGAACTATTTCAAAGGCATGTACTCTGATTTAGACAGTTGTGTGGGAAAGTGAAATATGCTAGAATTTATACATACACATTATTTTTTTGACAGATTTAGACAACTTAAATTTTGAATGTTTCAAGGAGGAAGATCGTTTAAAATTTCATGAAAATTCAACAATCATCATTCTATGTGATGATGGATACCTGTCATGGTGATGATCACTGTTAGGATAGTACTGATGTCCTCCCTGACGCTGCTGCTGTTGGTAACCTTCTTTGGTAAAATCTATAGTGTATTCCAGCTAAAAATGTAAATATTTAAAATCAATCAAACTTATTTATCAATTCTTATGCAAACAATATACTTATTTATCACACTGAGTGTATATCATACCAAAATGGCAAAAACATTAATAAAAATTAAAGCAATGTGTCACATTTTTGATAAATCTTATTTAAAAACTTCATAATAAATTATATTTTACCCATTGTTTTTACCCATGTTTTATATTTACATAATAATAAATAAATAAATAAATGACTGTTATTTGCAGGAACTTGATAACTGGAACCTACACCACAAGATCCTTTGAGAATGTTTGGGTCATCTGGATATTCGTAACCTTCACATGTCACCTCCACTTTACCAAATCTGACTGCATTGTCCATGTCTGTCTTACACTCCCACTGTAAGAATTAAAAGCATATTATGGCATATATCTAATGACAAAATCTATTTATATGTATTATGTATAAGGTGGTTTGTTTGAAGTGTTTCTTTGGCTGGGTTAGTATGTATTTCAGCTTCTAATTAACAGAATGACAAATAAATTCATTTTTGTATAGCTATTATTCTTTAAATACAAATTAATAAATCCCATTACTTTAGTATCATTATAGACCTATTCCATTCATCAAGCAGTTCTATAACTGAAACAGAATTACACCAGTATATTTTTCTAAGCTTGTCATTTGCTTATCCATTGTGATGATTTAAGAATGGCTGAACAATAATGCTTGTTTCACCAGATTTGGTGCTGCTCACATTATCATATAGACACAAACATGTTATCAATAAATAGCAGAATTCTTTACCTGTAAATCACTGCCATCAGATCCCATGTTATAACATTGTACCACCTGGGGCACAAAGGCTGTACACCCTGCTGTACCACCAACACACTTTAACTGTGGTACTGGGGAAGACCTACGACCATTGGTCATCCTACCCTGAGACAGTGTCAAAGTTTTAACGTCTGATAACAGGACCTTATCTTTATTGCCTGAAAATGAACAATTCTGACATTATTTACATTATGATCGTGCAGTTCATGAAGTGCAAAAATCAACAAGACATAAGTTCCTGTGATAGTAAATGTATGCATTCAATTTCAACTGAAGTGAACTAGTGACTAAATTAATTCACTAACATTAAATATTTACCCATAAAGCGAATAATTGAACCTGAAGCACATTTAAAAGATAATCTTAGGTTTAACAGTAAATAAAATCTAGTTACCCCACGCTTTGGCTTGACACAGAAACATTAGGACCAATAACATGGAGAGTAAACCAGAAATCCACATCTTTTTCATTCTTGTTGCTTTTATCAGTAAACTGCTGGCTACGTAAATGTTGGAAAGAATCTGTATAACACCCTGAGTGTCACATTAAATTGTCTTCTATGACACCTGATGTAATATATATAGCTTAGTTAAAGCGTACGTGGCTCTACAAGACGTTTCGCCTAAAACTGACTCAGCCCCCACATAAGGACAAACGTAAACATTGCGCGACTTCCGGAACCAAGACGAGGCTTTGATCAGTGCAGTATGGGAGCACAGGTCTCAAACTACTGCACATGCGCGAACAGTACGCTGTTTGAAATAAACAAATGGTGAAATTGACAAAGCCTGTCGGTGTTTACCGTCTGGTTGATTTGATTTCATTTGCTTTCTGGTGTTGTTTTAAGAAATTATATTAGAAATATTCTGTTGATTGTATGTTTTAAAAAGCAAATCCATCGAACTTTCCTGATTAACATTCATAATTGCCGCCATTGTAAGGGGGATTCCCTTCGCATTTATAGTGTTATATGTGGCCCCAAGGGGATTTTCCACCCCTCCCCCACTCTTGATTAATAAAATTCTTCATCTGGAGGATTGTAAATTATATTGCAAAATACATTGAAAATCGTAGGAAGGTTAACTGCAGTTAATGCTGCGAGGATATTCTTAACAGTGGGGGAACTCGGCCAATATAAAATTTTTAACTTCGTTTTACGATATTGGAGCGCCTGTTTTAATTTTTGAAAGCGAGGCAATGGAACCAAACAATGCGATACAATTTTTAATCTCGTAAAAATTGCTATTTTTATATAAAGGTCATAGCGTGGAGTACATCGAAATGCAACTTGTTTATTATTATGATCTTAAATAATAATTAATATAAAACAAACGATATAATATGTTCTTAACGTTAGCTTATTTATTAGCTTAATTGATTATTTTTCGTATTTGGAGATTAAAAACACAAAAGTTGTCTGGTTTCATATCGAGGCACTACGTTTCGTTCGTGTGCTCAGTATGGGGAAGTTTTTCAAATAGTTTTAACGCTTTCTGCCAAAACATATATATTATTATGATTACTCTTTCATTCGTAACAGAGGATTCTATGAAATGACTTCACATTATCCCAGGGATTCCGAAGCAAAAGAGATTCCATACGGACTCGATTTCGATTTTCTCTTTAACTTTCCTGTAATAACAGCATTTTTCCACAAGGAGACTGAATATCGCGCACGGAATTGTGGGTTGTTTTCGTCTGCAAACGGATGAAGTATTAGGTGTTACATGTATCTTACATCATAAGTTTAAACGTTATTCTGTCGCTCAAATGACTGAAAATTTAATCGCGGGTATTTAGCCGTAGTGACATGCCCTTCTTATAATGGCAGAAGGGGGGACGCTGGCCTTGTTGCCACAAGATCAGGGAAATGCCGAAGAACAATCTGATGAGGTTTGAAATTGAAATTTCATTAGATCTAAGTTTGCCTTGTGATTAGTGTCACGCCAAGTCAGGCATTAAAAGTGCCATTATAGATATGACAGTACTGTGGTACTGTTTTTAACCTTACTCTGAATGCATTAGTACTATGTCAACATACTTATTTATCTTCAGAATTGCACAGGTACCTGTAGCAACTACTGTACATGTACTGAGTACATGTACTCGATCAGTACGAAGTACTACAGTACATGTACTGAGTAGTAGTCATGTACGTCAAAAATCTAAGGCAGTGTACCCAGTACACGTACGGGGTTGCTAACATGTTAAACCACAGTGGCCAAAGGATGTACGTAGACCCACTATTTGGTAAAACTTTAACATGATACCATTGGGAACAATACGAAAGGCTTGTATCATGTCCAATAATGGCATGTGCAGCTGAAGTTATCCTGTACATATACATGTATATACAACTGGACCCAGTTTCATCAACTATGGATAACACTATTCTTTGGTTATAATTGTTATCCTCTGGAAATTTATCCTGAGGAAAGCAGCATTTTTTAACCACTGGAATTCGGAAAGCAATATCAGAAACAAAAATAAGTATCTGGTGTTTGGTAAACATTTCTTTACTCACAGGATAATTGCCCAGAAGATAACAATGCATAATTGGACCAAATATATTAATTTTTAAAACACAAAGAGTAGTGCAAATTGACAAATGTATCTCTTAACCTCATTTTCAGGTACTGGCTTTAGATTCTATATTTGATGGCACTGGCAGATTTCTTGTTGTGGATGGTCCACTTCAGGATGGAGACAGGAAGAAAAGCCAGGAATATGTTCTTCAGGTACAAATAAAGTGTATCATAGCCTTTTGAGACAGAGCTAATTTTTTCATGAAGCTGCTTTTTTATCATCATGTACAGTGTTCCATAATACTGTCTGTATTGGCTTGCAATTGATCTCAGACTATCCTTCCTTACATCCCTGCTTAAGTGTACATGTGTATATTATAGTATACAGTATATGCATACTGGTACAGGGTTCCTCTTTTTTAGCCAAATCACAACAATCTTACTAGATTTACTACCCTGTAGAGCCACCTGCTCCCTAGCCTAAGTCTTCCTTTTCTTCCACTTTCTTCTGACAGTAA
The DNA here is from genome assembly GCF_051362555.1 of Lingula anatina. Taxonomy (NCBI): domain Eukaryota; kingdom Metazoa; phylum Brachiopoda; class Lingulata; order Lingulida; family Lingulidae; genus Lingula; species Lingula anatina. The sequence continues at coordinate 60,291,354 of NC_141767.1, forward strand.
GTACAGGCAGTTGTAGAAAAACCTATAATTGATATAATCAGTGAATTTGTTAATACTGGCACATGCCAGCTTACTGTATTGGGATTTATGCTAGACAATACTGTTTTTCTGTGATTTGAGATCTGAAATATTTTGTAATATTTAAATTGAAATGCTAGGCCTTTTGCACAACAAAATATGTATCATGCAATGTTTGTTCATGTTCATTTACCCCAATATCTGTTTTTCTGTGTAGCTGTGTTTGAATATATAAGTACATGTACCTCTGTTTTCTTGAAGATACTTGTTCAAGTGAAGCTCCCAAATGAGGAAATCTCTGTAGAAGCCTGGGTTCCAGATGATCATGATATAACAGCCACTTATCAAGCCATGGCTGAGATGCCACCAAGCAACAGGCCAAAGTTTGAGAGATCTTGTTCAGGTGGGGCTAAGCCATCTAAATATCATAATGTCACTTCCTACAACAGATTTTGATAAATAAACCAGTAAGTCATGTAGGACTAAATTATAAGTGAGTTCAGTATGAATAAAATCATTTCATGGTACATGGACATTTGTGGCATTGATTTAACTTTAACAAAGCATATTTTGGCATAAAAAGGTAATACTATAGCATTGCCAAAGTATTTCATATTCTTTTCCATTATTGTAATTATTATTGTGTCAGGGAGAAGATGGCTGACTGCCTTAAAGATGAAGCACCTGACCCCTATGTGTCTCCAGCTGACCTTACCCAACAGTTACCCATCCCAAGAAGCCCCCTCCTTCAGCCTGTCCTGCCTGTGGCTGACTGCCACCCAGCTGGGGGCACTGTGCCAGCAGATGGACAAGTTGTGGGAAGAAATGCATGGGATGCCCATCATTTATACATGGGTGGATTGGCTGGAAAACAATGCTCTCAAGTAATCTTAATTTTTCACTTGAAAATAGTAGTACGTATATTATGAAAAAGTTATGTTGCTGGAGTTATGGTGTGTGAGTTATGTTATTGACAAAAAACATTGTCTATGGAGGAACACATGGTTTTCATGAATGCCATTTTTCATTAAATATGATGAGAACTGAAGTGAAAGTTGTTTTACAATTGTTGTTCTTATAACAAATTAGAATTTAATTGATAACGAGAAAAGAATGAAAAACATGTACCCAGTAATATACATTTTGTTTCTTCAATTACTTTTGAATGTTGTCTTTTATTTCAGTTTCCTAGGTATAACTGATACAATAATTATTAGTCCTCCCATAGATTTTGGGCCAGATCAAAGTATTATAGACCAACGTGCTATCCCTGAATGCAGTGACTTGGAATCTGACATTTTGACAATGCTCAGGTAAGGGCCCAAATGGTATCAGGACAGCCCAGCCTCCCCTGGATCTATAGCATATAAGAATTTTAGGTGACTCTTAGGTCTGTTTAAGTGCATAAGTGAACCCAAATCTTGTAATAAATAGCCAATACTTTCGTTTTTTTTTTTTTTTTTTTTTTTTTTTTAAATTCAAAAGCAGTGTACTGAGGTAGTATTTTCTCCCCTGGGAAGGGGTGTGTGTCTTGTTGGGGGGGGGGGGGGGGGGATTGTCCTAGAATTGGCTCAAATACTGGAAAAATTGCAGCATGTTATGTATTGTGGTTACAGTATATGTTGATTTATGAGGAACAGGGGTATTGATACTTTTATTTCAACACTGCAGACTCTTAATAGATTGAAGCTCTAGATGAAAATTGCAGTGTAAGAATAAGAATTTTGTTACTCCTTCTAAAATGCTTTTATTTATCTCTATCAGATATAGTGCAGCCCAAGAACTAGAGGAGTTTCATAAGAGCCAGCAGGAATGTGAAATTTGTTTTGAGGAGAAACAAGGATTTGATTTCTTCCGCCTGTCTGATTGTAAGCATCACTTCTGTAGAGAGTGCATGACAGGGTTTTGCCAGATGCATGTGAAAGAAGGCACTGTACAGCAGCTCAGGTAGAAAATGCTCAGGATTGGTACTTTTCTTCTTGAATTAAAATTATGTCTTCTTTGGTTTACAAATAGTACACTCAAAGAAAAATTGAAGAGCAACCAGTTTACCTCCATGTAATATGTGTAGGTTAAGTACATTGCTTAATTCAAATATCATAGAAAGGACTTGTTTGCTACATATTTAGAATTCATGGTAAAATTTGATACCTACATGCATATTGCAGGTGTCCTAATAATGAGTGCAAAGAAACATTACCACCATTTATAGTAAGGGAAGTGCTTGGAGAAGAAGAATATATAAGATGGGAAAGACTCCTGCTACAGGTAAACTATTGGTAACTTATTTATATTGGTTGATGAAAAAGGAGCAATACGTTGTGGATTTTACCTATTCATATATGAAAAAAGATCTAAATTAATAATAATAATAATAATATTTATTTCTTTTATAGCGCATTCCATTTTTTACATTTCAATGCACTTTACAAATAATTAAAAAGTCTAAAAATAACAATACTAAAATACTCTAACATTTACTGATAAAATTAATTAATTAAAGAAAGCAGAGAAAATTTATTGATATAACTTTAAAATACTACTAAAATTAACCCAATTATTACTTACGTTTTAAATTAAACATCTTTTTCACGTATGTCACAAATAATTCCATGTGCATCATTACACAATAGTGATTTGTCACACATGCTGTGCATTTGGTTGTGATGTGCATCACATCTTAATGGTTTCATACAAGATAGGTCATAATATTTCCAGAGAGCATTGGAAACTCTTGGTGATGTGGACTGGTGTCCAAGGTGCAACAGCCCTGCCACACGAGAAGAAAATTTTGCTCACTGCACATACTGCACATACAGTTTCTGTACACAATGCAGGGAACCCTCTCACAAGGTGATATTCCAGTACCTTGTTCACTAAACATTCAGCATGTATTGTATACAATGAATGGAACCCCCCCTCGCCTTGGCCTTTCCATATCTAAAAATTTGAACTACTTTGTTAGTTATCAACATGGTGACATATGAAGATGAATTAAAAATAAGTTGCCGTATTATGTTTCATATACTTAATATAAATACACACAAATAGGAAAGAAATTAATATCCTGGCAAGTCTTATTTATATGAATCAGTTCTGTTAACCTTTCTTGACTAATGTTTAGGAGTGCTGCATGATTATTGTGTACTTAATTGTAGGGCAGTAGATGTTCAAGTATAGAGGAAAAAATTCAGAAACTGGAATCAGAAATGAGAGCTGTTGGCATTGATGAAAATGTACAGTGTTCTCAAAGAAGGAAGCGGGAATTAATCAAAGAATTGCTTCTGTCCAAAGAACAAATTGATAATGAATGCAAGAGATGTCCAAAATGTCAAGCCCCAATATATAAGTTTAGTGGGTAAGTATATCTTCATTCAGTTTGAGTTCTGAATGTGAGGTTGTGCAGTTACAGGTACAGAATTATGTTTGTGTATTTACAGAGTTATGTTCATTCATTATACATTCTTGCATTGGTATGGTCAGTGAAAATTGGTAAAATGTTGGATCTTCTGTCTCTCTGTCTGTCCAGTCCTCCCAGCCATGCATTTGTTGTGGACCAACATCCATCAGCAATGTCTATTGTCCCAATGACAGTAGTTTTTACTTGAAAAACTGTGCGAGTCAGTGGAATGATTTTAATCATTATTCTATCAGTTTCAATTGTTTAATTCACTTTCTGTTTTACACAAATTGGAATTTCATGTCTGTTTGTTTCTCTTTGGACATTAACCCCTGTCCCAGGGATAAGGTTCTTCAGACTAGCGACAGATTTCTGATTTTTTGGGTGGTCCCAGGTGTTGGTGCTTACAACAGTAATGACATATTTCTGATATCTGACAATCGGGGGGATTTCTAACTTTTTGGGAGCCAAAAAGTCTCATCCCTGCTGTCCCGTCTTCCTTAAAAAAAACAGATGTTTGACAAATGTATTTGCTTGACCATTTGAAATCGTGCAGCCTTGTTTGTTTTGTTTTTTTTTTTTTATTTCCAGGTGTAACAAAGTGGTGTGTACCAATTGTTCTACAATGATGTGCTTTTTGTGTGGCAAGAAAATTCAAGGATATGATCACTTCCAAGATGCCAAATGTGAGCTATTTGCTATGGAGCCACTTGTGATACACAGAAGACAACTACAACCACGCCCCCGACATGAAGTAATTTTTTTCCTCAATCAAATAACTTTTGATGGAATTTGCAGGTGTAGTTCCTTAATTTTATGTGCATTTTTAATGGACACCAACAGGCAATTTGAGTCTGGACATTTATGTTATTTATATTTTATTTTATTTTATTTATCTCTCTCTGTTTCATATACATATGTTGCACGTAGGTCAGAATTGTACACAATATTAATAAACATTTATCTATTCAAAGGGGGCAGTTCGTGTTGAAGCCCAGTTGGAGGAAGACCCAAATGCAAAGAATAACTTAATGAAGTGTTTGAACTGCAAGCAGCCAAACATAAGGCAAGATAAAAACAACCACATCAAGTGCTGGTGTTGCAAGATAAATATGTGCTTTATGTGTAAGAAGCGTTTTCAGGAAACTGTTACACAGCACTATACCTCAAGTAAACCATGCCAGCAGCACACTGATTGAATGAGGAGTACAACAGTTTTTTCATATAGAAAATCTTGTGAAAGCAAGGAGATTAAGTCCCTCGCCAGTAATCAAACTTAATGCAACATTTTATTTATCAACTTGAACAGAGTTCCTGTGTGCCATTAATACACTCACAAGTTGTAATTTTTCTGACCTCAATTTTTGTTTAGCCCAAGTGCTTTATTATAAAAATTAAAGCACTTTTATACCAGTAAAAATGAGGTTTTGTGATCTGTAAATACTAAGTGTGTGATATCATGTCATTCTGTGAAAATATAATAATATGTTTTTATCAATAAAATTTTATTTCTGGCTACCATGTTACCTCTTGCAGCCCCTTTTTTGGGATATTTGTAAGTAAACAAGTTAAATTTTGTACATTTATACCCCTATTGAACAATTATTTTACTTAAAAACATCACTGTTATACATGTATGTATGGTGCCCAGCGTGAGGCGCAACCGGTACCATACAGATAACCTCTTGCAGTCCTCTTTTTTTTTTTTTGGGGGGGGGGGCATATTTGTAAATGAGCAAGTTAAATTTATTCACGAGAAGTCATTCTCACAAGTCGTTATTTCCCACAAAATTGGCTAAAAAGCAGTAACCACACTACCGGTAGTTATCATTCATCCCCAGAGCGTATGAAAGAATAACTGGATATGAACACATTATTAATCGGATAACCGGCATGTTACTCTGCAGTCTCGAAAAGGTTTGGTGACTTCGAAATATGTTAATGCGACTCAACACGTTCGTCACACTTAGATTTTGGCTCGTTTCTGCGTTCAAACAAAAGGTGTCCTTAAACCGCGAGAGGACGAAATATTTCCCTTGTAACAAATTGCCCTTTTAATGGTTTTGCAAACTGTGAAACAAACGCGTTTTTATTGTAGACAGACTACAACACGTTTAATAAGCAACGTAACTAGGTTTAACTACATTGTAATATACGGATATTGTATCCTACTACTATTCCTAGTTATAATCTAGGCCCCAACATACTAAGCCAATCAAGGAGTGAATTCATAAGCAGACATAATAAATGTATGTACCGCGCCGGAATATCTGAAGCAGGATGCACCACTGACAAGTTGTTTTTCTAAATATATATTTATATATGATCATTGACGATTTGTATTTCAAATCATTAAACGGAATGTACTAGTAATATGTTCCTGTTATCTTTGAAAATGAAATCACAAAATATTATTTAAGACTAGGAACGTAACAAGTATTAGGCTACTTCGACCACAAGATATTGTGACTGCCTTATTTTCCCCTTTTCTGGGTGCATGTGTTGTATACTGCCAGGTTGCCAATGACATTTTTTAAAGAACACTGAGCATTGTATTATCCCACCCAAAGAAAGCCAACATTATATTTTACAGACTTCATTCAAAGTGGTATAAAGGAAGTCAATGAACTGTAAACAGGCTAACATCTATAATTTGTTGATTGACCTGATGTCAAATGCGTCTGAATGGCAATCTGTTTTGTCAATTGTTTCTTTAGAGTTTTTGACTACTAGTATGTAAACATCAACGTTTGCATGCATCATTATCGTTGTTTACTGTTTAGGTATTACACCTAGAACAAAACTTTCATTTAAAATGCTGCAAATGAATCGGAATGAATATAGATTAGGCCTTCGAGTTAACCTATGCGCGGTACATTGTCTACATGCTTTTTGTTAGGATTTGTTAGCGTTTCAAACCCGTATAATTGGCCACGTGACATCATAAATTTGTTTACGTGTCCGAGGGTCCTTTTTACTTGGCTTTGTTAAAATTCTGATTAAAACAGAGCTGAGGCACCAAACAACAAACAGGTGGGGAGTGTGGATATGGACACTACAGAATGTTTCAGTTTGCATCAACAATTTTAATTGCTTAAAAGCTCAGTAATGTAAAGTTCTCGTTACTACACCGTAGCGGTATTAGTACAGCACTGGCTTTACCGGTACATGTAGCTGTCATAACTGGGTTAAATGCGTTAAAAGTGCACTTCATTAAGTGTCCCGGCGGAGGTTCACTTCGACCATATTTCGGTTCTTAAACTACAGCTAAGTGTTCTGAGGTGTTGACAGTGTTCCCTTTTCACCGTTCAGTTTGTTCCAGTTTGCATTATCTAGCTCACTCTTAGATCAGCTACATTTTTGTTGATTATGGTCCGCGCTGCTTAAATTATTTTACGGATGGTCTTCGTAATAGATTAATTTCATTCCACGTAGCTGATGTATTGCAATATTCTTGACTGCTGTCTATTGACATTCCGTACAACGTACAACAGTGGTGCAAATGTACATGCAGCAAATATTTCTGGTTGCAATTGGTATTGATTATATGTCGATATAACTTTACAGCTTGCGTTACCGGCATCCCAGCTAACGCTTTGGAAAAGTTAGTGCTTAAATCTTTTTACCGACGCAAAAACTTTTTTGATAATGTTATAAATATGTTATCGATAATACGGTTAAAAGAAACACTTACATAATTTTTTACATGTAATGTTATGGCTCTAAACATGGTCAAGATACTGCTATTATATACGCCATTAGTTAACATCAATAGTATTTTTTATGTTATATATATACAATTTATATAAACTCTGCATAAATAGTTTATTGGTTTTCATATAAAATAATTGCGTTTAAAAATATCCCTATGATGTTTTAGAAAAAAAACATTAAAAAGCTAATAATAATTAATTGAAAACGTTTTCAAGGCGTGTGTTAGCTGGGGTCGTAGATCAAAATTACATATTTAAAGGTAAATCACTTAGCCGTTTAGGGCTGGACCTTAAGTGAGGTACTAGTAACTGCAAACAACCTCCTCTGTTATGTAGCAGGGATCATACCCATGACCAGTATGCTATTGAAATGTCAATTTTTTCTTTGTATTTCAGATTTTCTTTCGTATGTGCTGTATAGTTTATTGGGCGTGATCTAAAAATAACCAATAGACACCACGAATCATTCCCATTATCCTTGCTACCTTGAGACAGCACAGCGCAACATACAAAGTTAAAAAAAAGTAATAAGAAAACAACTTTAAAGAACAAATACATCTCTCTCGGGACAATACGTGAAAGGTCCAGGGCTAGAGACTGCTCACGTTAAGGTAGTTTTAAACGAAGAGGCAAGGTGAAGTTCTTGACATTACAGAAACTATCGAGACTAACACAGTAATAAGACACAAGTAAAAGGAACGACTCCAACATGAGTGGATTAATAATAGAAAATAACAGCACGACTCGTACATATAATCAAGAACTGCAGAACATAAATGATCGCTTTTCCAATTATGTCCAGATGGTCCGAAGTATCCGTGATCAAAGCTCCCAAGTGGAGTCAACTGCCTTTCTGACCTCAGTGCAGGTGTTGGAGAAGGAGGTGGTCAAACTCAAGAATATGTATGAATACGAACTGGAAAAACTCAGGTAACAACATATCAGTCGATGCACAGATGTACTTTTTAATGTTCCGGGCACACTGAGTCATTGGTTGCACCTGCTGTGTCTGTCCTTTTTTGCCACTGTAACTTGAAGTTACATATAGAGCGAGCGTAGACATCCAGTATATATGAAGTACTTTTACGTGTTTCTTACATGGCTAAAATAAAGTCGACATGCCTTTGATATTTCTCCAAGTTGTACTTTTTGAAACTATATGATGCCTTTCAGTTGTTTTTTGTGGCAAGATTTTGACCTTAAATGCATCTTTAAAATGAGAAACTTAATATTTTAATACGTCTTAATCTTATACACCTATGCCCATCCGTGTCGTTACAGATGCTGAAACAGTTGTTAATGATTCTAGTAGAGCAAACCCCATGGATAATCCCCTCCCTCCGACAATCTCTCCCCAAGACAAACCCCTTCACAGAAAAGAAAAAAGGGTGCTTCTGAATTATCTGTTTGAGACATTTATACATTTCTTGAATATTTTACTAATGTAAAAAAGAAGACAGAAAATGACATTGAAATTAGCTATTTTAATAAATGTACGAATTCGGACAGCTTACTTATGCGCTTAGTGGTGACCTTAAACTATTAAGTGCAATAGATGCAATTTTTGCAAATTTGCCATAACATGACATTTTAAATCAAACAAATACTATCATTTCATCAAAAGGATACATGGACGAGTGAGATTATTTCCTTTACACCTGTACCTTGAGATACGTTTTTTTAAAGGCAAACATTTATAATTTTTCTCAACATCACATTTTTATTCAGAGTATGGTATTCATAACAGGAGGGGGGTTGTCCGAGAGGAGGTTATCCCGGGGGTGGGGGTGGGGTCTTGATACCGCCAAATATCTGATATTTGCCAAGTTGTATTTTGTTTTACGTTAAATAAAGAAGTTTCCTTTGGCAAAAAGCTGTGTTAGAAAATCCTATTTACTAAAGTTATTAATATTTATTTATTATTTTGCATAATATTTGCTAGATTCACAGCATAACTGTCATACCGTGTTTTGTTTTACTTAATATCACTTGATTTCTTCCCTTTTGCAAAAAGGAAGGTAGAATTAGAAAATTATCTTTGTCAAATCATTTTATTGGATTTTTTGTGACGTTCACCACATAAATGTCAAACTATTTTTTTACTCGAAATTTGCTAGTAGGTTTGGATAATCAGCATAATAGGTAAATGTTCACAAAATTTATTGGTGGGAATTGTTCGGAATCTAGAGTACCACCAAGCTGAAAGTAGCTGATAAAATGAACTTTTCCGATATTTCATCGTATATATGCCAAACAAAGATGTGATTTAAGTCATATTTTTTCCATTCTTTAACAGGAGACGCCTGGATGATGTGAACCATGAAAAGAGCCATTATCAGGCACAGAGCGTGAAAAACGAGAATCTAGCTTCACAGCTTCAGAACCAGCTTCACCAGGAGACAGACAAGAGCAACGGCTTGTTTGACCAGTTGAATGTTCTGCACAGGACCATAGCACAAAAAGAGCATGACTTTCAGAGAACTTTGGAGCAATTACAGATGGACTACACGAATGTTCTCAGGGAAAACCAGGAATTAAAAAAGAGGTTTGGCATTGACTTGGCACATGGATTCGTTTGTATGTGGTTTAGATAGTAAATTTAAGGCATTTTAAATAGAGGGCTGTAAGCATCAGATATACTTGGGCACAATCCGACAACTTGCCTCTTCTTCTTCTTCTTCTTCTTCTTCTTCTTCTTCTTCCTCTTTTTTTTTTTTTTTTTTTTTTTTTGTCCAGTGATACATCTACATCCAAAAAAGGGCCTTGTTTTTTTTACTAAGTGAATTAAATTTGGGCAAATTTTGCGAAATTGGAAAAGTCAAAGAAATAAAACTCGTCAGATTATGAATCATTTTAGTTTTAACTCGAACTAAGGTACAAAACTAAAACAGAAAAATTCAAATAGAACGTTTTGACTATGATTATGATCGTTTGAAATCAATTTTTAAACAAGAATTTTGGTAACTATTTTGCAGCTTATGTGCACAAACGTTGATTTTGACTTTTGAAAAAAATTGGGTGAAATTATTCTACGTTTTAGGGCGGGTTTGTTTCAAAGTTTCCAATTTCTCACATGTGTTTAGTACTTTTCTTAATCCTTCCCAATGATAAGAGTTTTTGCCAGAAAAAAGGCTGTGCTATAGCATTTTCACATTTTTGCAGATTTTGAATCTTTCATGATATTTCATTCTGCCATTTCTCAATCAGATTTCCATTTTAGTTATTATAATTGATTTGACAGCATTAAAGGCATTGGCTAAAACATACCGAATTCATTTTTCACAGTTCCACAAAAATAATATTACAAATGTTCCTAAAATCTGCAGACGTCTACTGGCGAAATAAATTTCTTGATGACACCAAATGGACATGCCTCTCACACTCCTGTAACATTTATACAAGACGGTTTTCCATCAACCTTGTCGCTTTTAGATTAAGTCGATGGCTTTATACAATTTAAGAATAATAGTTAAATAAGTAAATACTTGATGAATCAATTAAGAGACGTGTCAAACGACATGTGTATAAACACCGGTAGCCACTACATGAAACGTGAAATGCACAAGGAAATGAGCCGTATGTGTAGATATTTCAGGTAATGTCCCAAACACGTTGTATACCTTCTAAATGATATTAAGATCAGAAAAAAATTACCAATGCCATATTTTTTTCCATTTTCAACAGATGTGAACAAGAGACAATCAACAGACAGGAGGTAGAGCACAGGAACCGCACGCTTCAAAATAAAATGGATTTTCAACAACATGTGTCAGCTCAGGAGATGAAAGATATCAGGGTGAGGCTGGACAGCTCTGCTAACACTATTCTTCACCTGGAATCTAAGGTGAAAGAGACAGTAATGACGAACAACAATCTTGTGGAAATGTTACAGAGAGTGAGGGAGACAGCACAGGCCGAGTTAGACAGATATAAAATCGAATCGGAAGAGAACTTCAGCAGAAATGTAAGTACATAAATATTATATCTAATTATTTTTAGATTAAAAATTAGATCAAAACCTTTCCTTGTTGTTTGTTAGAGTTTTAGTAAATTATTTCAAGGTAAATTCTCAAAGTTATTTGACTTTAATGAATAATTCCTAGAATGCTATTATTTCCCTCTATCAGGCTTCTGCCTTAAAGGCACACGTGGAAATTGATCGTCGAAATTTAGAGGCCATGTCTGCTGAAAATACGAAATTGCGCAGTGAAGTGGATTTGCTGGCAGTCAAGATAAGAACTCTCAGAGAACAGGTAGTGCAGAACTGGTTGCTTTTCTTTGTAGTTATGTTTAACTTAAAAGTGTGCAGTACTGGACATTTTACGACAAAACGGATTCAAATAGCTCATTGCCTCTAGACGATAGTTTCATGGCCCTTAAGATTGTAACCAACGGGTTCGTCCAAATGATGAGACCACGTTTGATACTTAGATATGGTACCTCACATTCATGTTTGCCAGTTGCAATAGATCGACAAGCTAACCAGTTTTCATGTCGCATCCAGCTAGTCAACTCTGACAAACTTTGGAACTCATTTTCTAGCCGATGTCCAGCAGTGATAGAATCACTGTGTAACAATCACTTATGCATAGTTACTTGGATACAAAACCTACCACACGCTGTCGTACTGACAAACCAGTTGTTTTTATTTCTCATCTACTATGGTACACGACTGTATGGAACGTTTGCTTAAGTTTTCAGTTTAATTCAACAGTTTAAGTTTTAAAATCGGTTAGATCTAAAATAATCCTTTGCAAATTACCAAAAGCAATCATTAGATTTTAAAGTCGTTTTTGTCAAATCAAAATTACAGATGGCATCTTTAGAAACTGAGAAAAAGAACATGGGGGAGATTTTGGAGCAAGAGCGCCAGCGTTCTGCACATCACGTTCAAAGATTGGAGATGAAGCTGCAGGAGGTAAATGACTTTCTTTTCCAAAAGATGAAGGAGGTTAATGCTGCTAAAGACGCACAGATCCCACTTAAAGCTGAAATAGAGACATTCAAGACTCTGCTAGAAGAAGAGGAGAGAAGGTAAACATTCCTGTTTTGTGATAATACAAATGTTGGTTTTAGATATATCTTTTTCTGCAAGACGTTGTCATCAAAGAATGCACAGAATATAAATTCATTAAGATCATGATTATCTTTCAGATTAAAACTACAAATGAATATGGAAAACAGCAAAATAACTCTGCCTCCAGTGATTTCCACTGCCCCTATCTCAAGAGATCTGAAAGCTCCCCAACTCATCTACACTCCCCATCCTCCCAACAACAACAGCAGGCAGCGCATTACCACCAATGCCACCTCTTCACAGATGGTGAAAGCCAGTGGAGACCTTTGGGTTTCGCCAGAGATGAAAGCCACTGGTGTTACTGAAGGAGGCAGCAACAATGCACAAATTGCCCCAAAAACGGGGAATAAAAAATCGAAGAAAGTTTCTACAACGCATACTGATGTCGAGTGCACGAGATGCCGTAAATGCCGTGCTCCCCTGCAGAAGTTTGATGGGTGATTTGTCATTTAATTTTATTTTTTATTCAGTTCATTAGCTTGTGAAATAGATTGTAAAAGGAATGTAAATTGGTAAAATCAACATTCTTTTGTCTGACATTTTAATTTTATTACATTCATGATATCTGTTCATCATCTATTCATTTTCAATTATTTTCAGAGGTAGCAAAGTTGTGTGTAGCAACTGTTTTACGTGTGTGCACTACATGTGCGGCAAGGCTCTTGGTGGAAACGATCACTTTGAAAACCTCAAGGGTAGCCAAGCAGAATTATAAACAACCAACATAGCTTATATATTTGTAAAAAGGCTATGATGAAATGTCTAACCAGTTAATATTGTGTAAAAACTTGTGACATTCAAAGTAGATACATGAAGAGCGAGAGAAATAGCGCCAGTATACGATAATACATTCAGTCTGCACTCACGGAATCAACTGTCTGGAACACCTCAGCTCTGTGTGGGCAACTAGAATAAGGGACAAACAAGGTTATAAAATACCCTAGTTTAAGGATAACAACACTTCATTTTGACGGGAAAATTGTTATCAAACCGTATTTCTTGGGGTAAACCACAATTTCCCCTTGTTTACCAATGGATAAAGAATCCGTTCCAACATTCAAAGTTGGCCGATTATTTTAAATTAAACTTTTAATAAATTATTATTATTTTAAAATTTATGTTATTTTATTCATATATTATTATTAATATTAATAATAATATTCATATTATTTTTTTTAATTAAACTTTTAACAAATTATTACGGAGGGTAGCAATCTATGAAGGTCCACGTGGTCCAATGGCAAGCACAGATTTCAGAATAATTGCGATAAACGCCGTTTTGGTGGTAAAATGATATTTATTATATTTGTTTACAATGATTTATTGTGGAATTTTGAATTTCATGTGGAGAGTTGTTATATCGTTGACTTGATTGATTTGCTTTTCTTCAGATGTAGGCCTACATGTAATAATTCTGTTTTAATATAAGTGATTTTTTTAACGTTATATAAAGAATCTAATGGTCAGTAAAGCCTAGGTCCCAATCGAACGTACGGGCTGCTACGTGTGGTCTACGGCCGAAAAAAAGGGGAAAACGTGGGAGTTCGTGCGTGAGGAGCACGTCCATCGTGCGACATTTGGAGGATGCAAAGAGCACATAGAAACTTTTCGACATGATCAACAGCCGTTACGTGCGATCTAGCTACGTCCTAGCCGGACGCAAGGAACCTAAAAATCGTGCGTCCAAAACGCAGTTGGGACCTAGGCTTAAGTGATCTTGGGATTTTACCCTTTACGTGAAAACAGATATAGAAGAGGTTAGTTCAAGTGTATAGGCCTATGTGACGCTTCTCAAATAAAATAAATAAAAAAGAAGAAGAAAAAAACGAGGTCCCACCCTCATGTTTGGTACGCTGTTTGAACTGCGTTACAATTTTAATGGACATTTTTGTCGATTCTTGTAGTTTTATTATCACGCACTTGGATTACTTTTTAATTAGCAAGTGATAATCTGTTTGGAAAGTGTTTCTTATCTTTGATAGGGCCTACATGTATAACATCTACACTCCTCTTTTCACACTGTTCCAAGAAGAATTATAACCAAAAGAGCATGGCTTGTTTACCGAAACTTGTTGAAGTGAGGATGGCTTTTAATTTAAGCAAGGAGTTTCAACAGTTTCTGTTGTAACTCCTTGATTTAAGAGGACACAAATTTGTTTGTCTCATGTGTGTGCTTTATTTCCTTTACTCTTAATAAATGTATGTTCAATTTGTGAAGAGTATTGTATTGTTTATTTTTGGGGAAAGGGAAATGCTTTCCTGGCGTCAATTGCTGATTTTGAAATTCATTGCAGTCAGTAGGTGGTAGTTTATATCCAGGTATTCTCGCCCTTCATCATCGTAAAAGTTCGGCAACTTTACCGCTGCCGCCAGAAGGCACTGTTTTCCCCTGGAGTATTTTCTATTTGCTATAATTCCATCAGAATAAAAACACCCAATGTTTTTGAAGAATCTGTTTCATATGTTGTACACTAATACCAATGTAAGTTTTATAAATTAGTTCAACCTGTAACCATCAAAAGGTGTGTTCCTCTGTTGGGTAAAAAGTTGCCAACGCACCTGCTCACATGTTGCCTAACTATGAGATGCGAGGTGTGTGACCTCTTGTGTAAACACACTCGACCGCCTGAGCTTGGCAACAAACAACAAACTTCGGGAGAGCGTGGATATAGACACTACACAATGTTTCGGTGTATAATAACAAATTAGCATTGTTTCTTCAGATTTTGTAAAAGAAAGGGAATTTTGTCTGGAAACGGATAGAATACCGAAAATTTAAAAGAAGTCCAACCTAGAGCTAAGGGACAAGGATATTTAAAGTAAGTGAAGAGAAGATAAAATTTCAAGCACATTTCGCCGGCTATATTAGACTATATATAATGTCATGGTATATGGCATTAGCAAATATATTATATTATATTTAGGCAAATAGTGGCAAATAATTGACTTGTTTTCTATGGCGGTATATTTGTAAGAAGTACACGGTAAAAAGAGAAAAAATTACCCTATATTTTGAAGTCTGTAGAGATGGTGCCACATGACAAGAACAGAAATTCAGTTTCAATTAATGTATATTTTGATACCTGGTGCAGTTAAACATACAGTATTTCAGTATGTGACACAACATGATTTAGTGTGTAGAAGATTAGCTTCACTAATCATTCATATAATACATTGTATTACTGCCTCATACCTTTCCTGTCTTAGTGTGTGTTTTTAGCAATTGAATTGTGTAAAATAATAATTCAGACTTACCATATAGCAGGTGCTATATCAGGAATATTATATATATTAAATCATGGTTACATGCTTAGTTAAAATGCTGCTAGGTTTCCGCAAACATTTTAAGAATCCTCTGCACCAAACCCAAATTAGTGGTACATTGTGATAGCACCACAAGTGATCAGTAGGCTAATTGACAATGCATAATAACAATACTTACGTACACAGGACAATGTGATGTTACAAATCAACAAAATGTTAGCAGTGTCATTTAAAAAAACTAGACTTGAATATTGGACAATATGTAAAGTTTTGTTTGGAGGTAATAGAAATTCCACCACTGCAATCACTGATTGCCATTAAGCATGGATCAGTCAGCTATACGAGTAAGCAGAACAATTTATATCAGTTATTTTGACACTTTTATTTTTGGTGAATGAAAAGGCCTAATGTCCAACTTTTAGCACATTGTGCTGGTACAAAGGGAACCTGATAAGATATAAAACAGCATATTTCTACCTCAGGATCTATCAAAATTAATTAATCTATAAATTCTTAAGTTCTTTCAAGAAAATATAAGAACTTTCTAAGCAATCCTTACTACTTGCAGGTGTCCTTAATTTAATAATCAGAATATCCTAGCCTTTTTAAAGTAAGTTGTTTTTTATCACATTTAAGTGCCGAAGCTCTTTTGATATTGCCAAGAATCAGTGTGGTGTGATTATTTTACGGTGACATATTTTAAAACTAGGATCCAAAATAAGATCCTAGTTTAAAAGAAAAACTATTATTCAATTGTGCGACTGTGCTAAAATAATGAAACAGCCTTTGGAATTTTGCACTGGGAAATGATAACCAAAAAGAAACCTTAAGCCAGACTGGCAGTATTATTTTCACAACATGAATATCATGATTTAGGATAAATTGTATAAAGTTCTTCTACCAGGTATAATTTGAACTAAGTCCCATCTATCCCTCAAATAAAATGTAAACTCAGTTTTGAGTCATATATATATATATATATATATATATATATATATATATATATATGAAAGGAGAACATGTTTGTCTAATTTCCATTAAGTAAATCTGAAATGCTTCCATTCCATCTCAGCTATATTGACACTATTGATGAATTTACATATTTGCATTATTGAACAGTGTAGATTTCCAATAAGAAAAATATATTTCACAACTTTGAACAAAAATCGATAAAAAATTTGTTTTGTAAAGTCCTGATAAATTAAACACATTTCAAAGTAGAATAGCTAACACAAACAGTATTAACAGTTGATAAAACATACCAAATCAGATTCTCTGCTTTCTGATTGACTAAGTAACCCCACCTCACCCCACCCTATGCAAACACACTTTCTTTCAATAAATGCCCTTAAAGAACCAAAGATTTCATGGAAGATCAGTTTTTATGTCCTCTCCCCCCCCCTCTTCTTGATACGGTACTTTCATACTGCTGATAAGGTTTATCAGCATTAAAAAGCAGTTTTGTTACAGTACTTATATGACACTGGCATCTCCAGGCAAATAAAAAAATGCTAATCATTAAAAGAATGTTTGTAAAGGGACTTGGGGTAAAACTTGATAAGATTTAGAAAGAAAAGATTACGTATGCAGTTATGAAAAAGGGAAACACACATGCACACATCCTCCCTTACCTTTATTTCAGTGAATTCATTGACACAGCCACATGCTTGTGTTAGTTTCCATAATGAGATGAAATGTCTTATCAATAATGTATTGGGCAGCTTATTCTCTAGGCTTGTTAGGGTCATGAGGTGACTTGAGAGGAGTTTGATGTGTGTGCTTAGTCAGATGATATTAGCTGTCTTGGAGGTAGAGGCTTATATTAAGCCAGTCCAGGTACCAGATAACAGGTGTGCTTAGTATCATTCACCAACAGTACATCCTTGCAGCTGGTTGAGACTGCTCAGTGAACACTGTTAACACTGGCATAAGTTCTCAAGACAACCAACTTTTGTTTTCTTTAAATGTGTGTTTGTAGCTAATTAAGACATGTCTCTAATATGGCTGATCAACAGACAAAGAAAGTAAGGTAGGACTTTGTTTCCTTTATTGTTTATTATTATTTATTTATTTATTGGTTGATAAATAGATAAATGAATTTATTTATGTTTTTTAATGATCAGTAGGTAGAATTGAACTTTTTGTGACTGTACAGAAAAATAATTTTCATCATAAAAAAAAAATTGTCACTAATGTAAAGACTTGAAAGAATTTTCAGATTCTAGTGTTTGTGATAAAGATCTAGTTTCTCCATTCTTGTGATTAATGATAACACACTTGCTAATATTTTGTTCTATACAAAATGTGTTTTTAAAAGATTTCAGTGGCCTCACTCATTTTAAACTGATGTTCTGCAAAAGTCCTGTTTGTTTGCTGTATCTAAGGCACAGATAATATCTATGGGGAGTCTATATAACTTGTAGTATTACAGGTCAAAGCTTTAATTTTGGAAGTACATGTAGATCAATAAAGCATTTTAGGATTGTAACTTATGTGTGCTACAGACAAATAATCTTATCTTTGTAGTGGCTTTTTTTTTGCATATATGAGTTGTTGGGGTATTAAGTTCCTCCTTGGCTTGTAGTCTGAAGTTTTGTTGATCTGCAATTTCAGATTTTCTCCCAGGTGTGCTGATGATGCGTCCAATGATAGAGACAGTGTCGTACCTCTGAAATCTATTTTGCGTGATCAACAGAAATCAAGCAGAAACTACAAGCCATTGCCATCACATTCACAACTGCCAGAGAAAAAGAAACAGATAGCAAATTTTATAGCTCATAAAAAAGAAAAGAGATTAACTTCAGAGGACAAGGACAGAACAGAACGTGAAAATCAGGAGCTAGAAACTGAACATATTAATTCAGAAAGCAGCAAAGACAAAGTTAAAAAACAGTCATTCAGAGGGACCACTAGTTCATCCATTGATAGATCTGGCAACAGTAAATCTTCCTCAGGTACAAGTACTGACTCCAAGATGAGTGGGTTTATAATGGACTTCAATACCATGTCTCGCATGCATGAGAAACAAGAACTGCAGAACATAAATGATCGCTTTTCCAATTATGTCCAGATGGTCCGAAGCATCCGTGATCAAAGCTCCCAAGTGGAGTCAACTGCCTTTCTGTCTTCAGTACAGGTGCTGGAAGAAGAGGTCACCAAACTCAAGCATATGTATGAACATGAACTGGAAAAGCTCAGGTATTATCCTTTTTTTCAGTGGAAAAAGTGTATATTTTGGATTTTTGTTTAGTTTCTAGTATTAAACTGTGCTTTGTAGTAATTCGGTGTAGCTACTATTCCAGAATCTCCCCATATCATCACGCAATATAATGGGAAATCAATAGTGGTTTCACCAGCTAACTTGATTATGCATTCATGATCAATAATTTGATGAGTATAAATGAACATGCAGGAAGCATCTAATCTTTGATGGAGAAATCCGATAAATAAAAAAAAAAACAATTGTAAGCTTTTGCATGCACACGTAGTCATATACAGAGGCTTAATCTTTTAACTGAAAGCCTGCAAATTCACTTTTGTAGTCTTCAGAATTGGACTGCAGGATTTAAAGTGTTATTCTTTGAAACCTTTCTAATATAATAATCATCTAAAGGAAGAAATGAATTAGTAAATTTTCTTTTCAATTTATTCATGAATAAAACTGTTTTTAAAAAGAATTTGACAAATACATAAATCTGCACACCTGTGCCAGATGATAATGATAAATTAATAAATTAATAAAATTGAACTTTTTCTTTATTATCATAGGAGACACCTGGATGATGTGAACCATGAGAAGAGCCACTTCCAGGTGCAGAGTGTTAAGAATGAGAGTGTAGCTTCACAGCTTCAGGACCAGCTTCACCAGGAGACAGACAAGAACAAGAGCATGTTTGACCAGATGAATGTTCTGCACAGGACCATAGCGCAAAAAGAGCATGAGCTCCATGAGGCCAAGATGGCCCTACAAAGACCTTTGGGAGACCTGGAGCAATTACAGAGGGACTATATGAATGTACTCAGAGAAAACCAGGATATAAAAAGAAGGTAAGGCATTGTCTATATTGGTATTTTTACATTGGACCCATCATACACATGTAAATATACATGCATAGTATATATGGTATATAAGTTTTGACTATAAGTAGTATCATTGAAATAAATACTAATTGCTTGAAATAGTAAACTCAATCACATATTTGTTAATCATGTTTTATTGTATTTTGCAATTATATTTTAATTTCTTTTAAGATATGAGAGGGAGACAATCAACAGACAGGAGGCAGAAGAGAAGATTCACACACTTCAGAGTAAAATGGATTTTCAGCAACAGGTGTCAGCTCAGGAGATGGAGGATATCAGGATGAGGCTGGAGAGCTCTGCTAACACTATTCTTCATCTTGAATCTAAGGTGAGAGAGACAGGAAAGACGGACAACAATCTTGTGGAAATGTTACAGAAAGTGAGAGAGACAGCACAGGCCGAGTTAGACAGATACAAGATGGAGTCTGAAGAGAACTTTAGCAGAAGTGTGAGTACATAAAACTTTTCTATCACACAATTGTATTTACTGTAAGAATATTACCATACTGTTTGAAATTAACTGAATACTATTGTTTTATTTACATGTACATGTTCTCACTGTTCTGCATGGTTTCTGAATTTAAACTGGTAGCTGCATGGCAAAGTTTTTTAAAATCTGTTTTGATGGCAAATAAAATTTAAGAGTTACATGTTATTTCAGCATTAAATGTACATTGTCTTTGTTTCAGATTACTGCCTTGAAGGCACAAATGGACATTGACAGCCGAAACACAGAGACCATCTCAGCGGAAAACAGGAGAATGCACAGTGAAGTGGATGAGCTGACTTCCAAGATTAGAAATCTTAGAGGACAGGTAATTTGACAGATTTTTACTTTATGGAATTGACCTACAGATAAAAAGAAAAGAAATTTTATGGAATGATCAGATGAAAAAAATATATCCTAGTAACGCTTAAGAGTAATGTGCATGGGAAAAATTCTGTATTAAGTACCTGGTACACTCACTGCTGTATGTGTAGGAGGTTTAGTGGTTCTTGAACTACACCAATTATAACGATGAGTATTTTGTGTACACAAGGTAAAATTGCATTCTTTATCTTTCAGCTCTGTTATATTAATATAAAGAAGCCTTTATTTTAATAATCTTCTTATGTTTTGTAACATTTATGTAAATATTCAAATCTTCAAGAAAGTCCCAAAACATCCATACTTAAAATGTTTTTTAAATTTACTCCAATTTGTGCATTAAAAAAATTTGCCTCCCCAAATGTAATTCTATTTGTCAAATCAAAATTGCAGATAGAAACATTGGAAACTCAAAAGAAGAACTTAGAGGATGTTTTGGATCAAGAGCGCCATCGTTCTGCAGACCACATCCAAAGATTGGAGAAAAAGCTGCGGGAGCTAAATGACCTTCTCTTTCAAAAGATGAGGGAGGCCAATGCTGCCAAAGATGCACAGGTTCCATTAAAAGCAGAAATAGAGGCATTCAAGACTCTGTTAGAAGAAGAGGAGAAAAGGTAAACACTTATTTTATGTGTAGGAAAGAATATTGGACATTTTCATTAGATATCTTGCATTCAGAAATTAAAACTATATCTCCAGTCAAGGAGGTTAATCATGTAATTTTTAACTTCAGGTTAAGACTCCCGCTTAGAATGACATCCAGTAGGACACTTCTGCCTCCAGTAATTCCTCCTCCTTCTATCCCCACCCCTCCTGCCCCTATCCCCACCCCTCCTGTCCCTAGTTACACCCCTCCCGTTTATAGTCAAACCCCTCCTCCTCCTCTTATCCATTCCCCTCGTCCTCCCAGTGCCACCAGCAGGCAGTTCATTACCACCAGCACCGACTTTGATGCCTCCTCAACACAGATGTTGAAAACCAGTGGAGACTTCAGGACAAGTACTACCCAAGTTAAACAGCCCAGCCCACCTCCCTCCCCCAATGTTCAGAGAGTGGACCTAGACCTCACAGAACCAGGGGAGGAACTGCTGGATACTTGCACCACCCCTGCAGTATTTGATTCCAGCAACCCAGTCACATCCATGCCAGAGACCTATGTGCCAGAGATGTCCATCCCAGCACCACCAGTTATGCCAGAAGGCACCATGCCCATGCCCATACTGGGGCCTGTTGAGGGGCCAGTGAGTTCATCTGCAAGAGTTCAGTCAGCACCTGGTAAGTAAACATTCTGATCATGTGTTTTTTTTTCTAGAATTTTTTTTGACCAATTAAACATTAAGTGTTTTGAGTTATGAATTTCAGTTTATATATTAATTGAAAAACATGTCAAGAAAATGAATAAACACAATTGCATCAAAAAGGAGATATTAAATTGTTATCTTCCAATTAAAAGTATTCTTTCTCCTAGTCATTGCATTGACAATGTTGGTATAATATTTCAAAATATTAGTGAAAAATTATATGTCTGGTGATTTATTTTAAATAAACAAATTCATATTTTTAATTCACAACCAATTTAAGTGAAAAAAAATTGCTTGTCCAGATGTCATACATTTAAAAAAAATATTTTTATTATTATGTAACTCGGAGAAACAGGTTATGTGTAACTTTTGCTAAAGGTCATAATATATTTCCATTGTTGAAATTCCATTGTGTTGGGGAACACATGGGTTCTAAGGGAAAATATTGTCTGGAATAACAAAAACCTAAATGTTTTCAAACTCATTGCAAAGTTAGATGGTATTGTGTGAATGGAATTGGCCCCATGAGATTTCTCCTTTCAGCGTGTAAAATATGAGCTTAAAGTATCCACCCTAAATAGAAAGTAATCCATGAAACCAAAGCATTTGTTTATAGTTAGCCCCATTTGATTCATAAACAGCTGCTTTATTACTTGAGTAATCATACAGTGTTAATGCTGGTATTGTTATAGGAAATCATAGCGAACTAAAGGTAAGCATTATGTATTACCCATGTCTCTGGCCATGCAGCCAATATATTTACAACCGGAATATGTACAGTCAAATATTGCTATTATGAATACATGGTGTGGGTCCAGGAGGGTTGAAAGGTATGTCTAAAAGGCATACACCAAGCAAAAGTTGATATTTGGATCAATTGTATTGAATGTCAACACAGGCCTTGGATACCAGTATATCAGAACAATACAAATATAAAGATCGCTTGTACAAAGAGAGGAAAGAATGGTCTGTTCTCTGTGTTAAAGACTTGCTCTTTATCAAAACTGAATATAATAATGAAATTTCAAGGTAGAAGATGTTATTCAGCATATGGTAAGTCATACACTAGCAACCAGTTGCAGGATAGATACATACAAGCCAGACAGGGTGTAGCTTGAACATTCCGTGTGCTGAATATATTAGGATAAGGGTATGGTTTTCAGAATTTTATGAAAAAGCTGAGATTTCACTGAGAGTGAAATATCATTGTACTTAAATGTAAAAGTGAGAAACCTGGATAGGTTGCTTTTGAATAGGCAGTTCTTGATATTTCCTTTTGTTCATATTGGTGAAAAAGCCCAACGCTTTATTCAGTTTTATTCCAGATACCCCTGTAATTGTTTTTAGATTTAATCTAAGTTTGAATTAATATATGTATATATTTACATGTATTTTTCTTTTTTAAATTTTTTTCAGCTGGGACAAGGTCCCGTGTCCATGTCGTCCCTACATACCTTGGCCAGGGGAAGGATTATTTTGATGAAATGTTTAATGACTTAAAGAGGACCACATTACAAACCCGCCCCAGAAGCAGCCCAGCAGAGCGTCCACCATACAGTTCAACATTCTATGACTACACCACTTCCTCATGCAGTGCTACAGGGCCACTGAAGATTCTGGAGGTGAACCAGGAGGGCAAATATGTGCGAATTGTGAACACTTCAGACTCAATGGTGAGGGACTATCCAGGGTTATTGATGAAAGAGTAACTCATTGTATTTTGAAGCTTTGCATTAATTTTAATTTTAAACTGCCATTCCACTTCTTTTCAAGTTTCTAGGCATCAAATATTTTGAGCAGAAATTAATCTAAATGCCAATCCACTATAACTTGAGAGAGTTGGGATTACTATTTAAATGAGGTAAACACTTTGGTTTCAGGATGAAGAAATAGGTGGCTACATGATACAGCAGAATGTTGGTGGACACCCTGTAGCAGTGTACAGATTCCCTCCTCGCACTCGACACAAGGCAAGCTCCACATGCACAGTTTACGCAGGTTGTAATGACCCCATCCTCCACCAGCCACCACAGGCATTTGTATGGAAGGAACAGGAAAGGTGGGGCTCGGGCCCAGAATGTACTACCATACTGTGTAAACCTAATGGGCAGGTAAGCAGATAATTTGGGGATCAGAATAAAGTTGTTGACAGACTCTCATACAGGTGTTTGTTGCTTGTATTTTTTAATTTTTTATTCTTTAATTTTTAACAGACCTCAGTATTTTCTGCCAATTTTATTTTTTATTTCTTTTGACTGAAACATGATCAGTCCATACAGTTTGTTATTTAGGTAGAAATATTGTTATATGACAGTGAAGTATATATATATTGCTGAAATAAATTGTTATTAAAGCTGATGTCTTCTCTCCTTAAGGCCATTGCATGGACCACTGCTGCCCACAGGTTCTCTAAGAATGCCTATGATGATGTTCAGCCAGGCAATGGAGAGTATGCAGGTATTTACAGAGTTCCCAATTTCCATTGAGAATTACTGTTATTATTTTTTTTAATCTTACACATCACAGGTTTGTATTGAATTAAAGACCTAGCCCTTTTTGTCTTGTTTATATAAAATTTTTATCAAAGAATATAAATTGTTTGACAAAAGTATGAAATAATATCTTTTATAATATTTTAGATTCAGAAGTAGGAAAACCAGCTAATGAACTGACAGATCTGGGCTACAATGTGAATGCAGAGAAGCCAGAGCCTGTCTTTCTAAGGAGGTATGGACAGTCTTCCAATCAGTCTTTTTTTCTTTTATCCTTTTTAACTACATGTAGTTAAATCAATTTTTAAAAAAATAATGATGCTACATGTTGTACTGTTCAATTTTAATATTTTGGCTGTGTTGTTAACATTTGGTAACTACATGTGGACAAAATGCAATTATTTGCATACATTTCCTCCTCAGAGAGAAGACTTCTCCCCCATTATTGCCCGCTCAGAAGCACCCCCATGGTGATTACACCTTGAACCACACCCATCCCCACCATTGCCAGCCCAGACAGCTCACTTATGGCAATGATAACAGCTCTGTGGACAGGCAGTCCAGATCTCAGTCAGCAAGACCTGACCCAATTCCTGGTAAATATTTACATCATGCAACATTCTACAAATATTTTTCTGAATTAGAATTTTTTAATTTTTTATTCCAATAATTTTACATATATATTTATAAACCTAAGTTTTGCATTAATATGGGTTACATGTCTAATTTTCTTTTGTTTTAAAGGTCAACCATATGCTGGTGCATCAGCTCGTAGAATGGGAAGTGCCCCTTTGAGGCGCTACACTCCGCCAAACAGTGCAACAATCAGGGGTAGTGGAGGAGTAGCCAACAAAGCAGTAAGTTTTATTTTGTTGTCTTTGGTGACAACTATTCCCATTGCATGACAATACATTTGCCATTTAATGATTTTTGAATTTCAGTTGTTATATTCAAGTGATATTTGTAGCCATTACTTTTTGAACTCTAGGTTGTTCAACGATGCTGACCCTTGTGTATGTTGTATGTATAAAAAAACAAAGCTTTAGTTTCTAGAGTAGAGATGAAATTTGTGTCTCAAACTTACTAAAAAAGAAAACACAATTAGCAGTAACAATGCACAATTTCTGAGACACAATTTTCATCTTTTTAATAAATTAAACTGAATTGCACAAACAACCAGTGCCTCACTGTATGCAGTTCTTTCATACTTATTTTTTTGGCAGTTAAATTCTGAAAATCATAACAAACTTTTCACAAATGGATCTGTTGACACATTAATCCTGAATTAGACACTTCCACAAAGTACTACAAATAGAATACAGATGAGAGTATTGAGAACCCATGTGAAGACAAAACCATTGTTGTTACAACTCTGATTCACTCACAAGTGGTTCCCTCTATTTTAGGCAGGCACCATTAGGTTTGGTCCCCCATCACCTTTCCTCTCTCCACTGCAGCAAGAGTTCACTCAGGCCTACCACAATAGAGAAACTGCACTCCACTACGCTTAATAGAGGTGTGGCCCTTGCACAGTTAACACTTATCAAATGTCAACATAATAGTCTCTAAACAAAGAAGTTATAAAAACTATGGAATATTCTGTGCAAATCCAGTTATGAAAACTGTGTTGAGAACTTGTGATAAATTTTAAAACAGCTGGCATTTACATGGTCACTTCATGTTTTTGGTAGCTCACTACAATTTCGTGTTTGTCATTAATTATTGCTATTTCTCTCTCAGTCATAAACCGGCACACTTCACCTTTTATCACTGCACAACTATTTCTTCTTGAGTGTAGCATAAAATTCAGGATTGACACATTTGCAATTCTTTTCTCTCTGGTAAAAATAAGTTTTTAATGGATTTAATAATTTGGTTTTTCAGTGCATTGTACATGAAAAACAGGTCATCCTGATAGTTATAATTATACTTGAAGGAAATGTATAGTCTGCTCTTATTCACAAATAAAGCACTCTGGCGAACTGTTGCAGTGGTGAAAGAAAGGTTGTGGACCAAACACAAGTATATTACTGAAAGGATAATATTAATTTGGTAAAAAGGCAAATATTTTGGTTAATTCTAGATTGCCTATCTGTTCCAGATCACATTAACCCCTGGAGTCACCAGTCACCCACCAAGTCCATTCCAAACGTCACACAAACGCTTTAATACAGGACTGCAGCAAATACAATCTCAGCACGACTTGGACCATAATCCACCAATGCCAAGGCCCCCACTCTTTTCAACTTGGTAGCCTTTTTGTTATTTCGTTATTCATGTGTGGGGAAAAAGGCAGGTTGGCAACAGTTTAAGAGTCAAAACACACCTTTGGCTGTTTTGAATGCCATTCTAGCATCCATTAAATTTTACTATGTTGTCTTCTACAAGTTTAGTCAGTGAACTAAGATTGTACTGCTCTTTTATGAGCAAGGTGCCAATTGCTGAAACTATGGAAATATTTATCATTTATAAACTTTTTGTAAAGCAATTTTCATATATTCAGTAGGTGATTAATAATTTTTTTTAAAAAGTAGAAAAGAAGTTGACAGCGTTCAGTGACCTTAAAGGTTTACCTTAACTGTTAAAGGAAGCTGAAAATTGCTATATAGATCTGATATCATCAATTGATTTCTGCAGCATTAGGAGAAAATTCATCACAAAATTACTTTTAATCATTCCCATTCCTATTGTCATAAGTAGGGAATTTACTGATTGTCAGAATGCATATTTATGCTATTATACAGTTTTTAACAAAATTGTACATTTTGTATGTATTGAATGCTTTTGACTGTGATAGAGCGTGTTTATACTAATAAATATCTACCATTCTTACCTGTTATCAGTCTTACCTCCACAGAAATCTTTTATGTTCAATATAGACATGATATATATTATATCTTTTGAAATTATGCAGCATAAAAGAGGTATATTTGTTCTAATATAAAACAAAATATTATCCCTGCCTTTGCATTTGAAGATGATTTAAATTTGAAAAAATATAATAAGATACATTTCAAAACAGCATTATTTTACACATACAATATGTGAAGTAAAGTCGTCTATGTTGAAAGTGACACATTGTGTTAGTTGGGAATTAACTATTCCAGCTACAATCTGTTTTTATATAAAAGTGAGTGGCACGTGCAAAAAAGTGAGTTGTGTGAGGGTACACCATGGAGCACTGCCTTGGGCGGTCTTAGTGAATAAGATGATAGTATTGACAAATATCACTTAGATATCAAGCCCATTGGAAATAACGACAGTTTCACATATTGCCAGACGCGCAACTTCATTCAGTTGGGGCGATTCGGATGTACATGCAAAGGTTACAAATGTACCAGCTCGTATTTGTCATACACAGCCAACTCTCTGCATGTCTTACTAGACAAAGAATGCATTATGAAACATCACGATTTTCCCAAACGTGAGGTGTTTTCAAAACGGAAAAAAAAAGCACATGCGATTAAATCTTACTGAGAGGAGGCTCGGATCCGTACCAAACCATGATTGTCATTTATACTTTTGGGAACATATCGCCATTTAAACATATTTGAACAAATTCTTTTTATCTTGCCCTTTAATTGATTTGACTCTAAGTATAAATGCAAGCTTGTGCCGCTCACCATGGAGCCTTAGAGGCTTTTGTAAAAGAAATAAAAAAAAAAAAAACGCGGAAGCTGAATCACCTTTGTGGTTCCAAACAGCTAACAAAATTCTCTGTCATTTATGGAATCGCGCTACTTCCTACCTGTCAAATACTATACCTATGACAAAGTGAAACAGTTAAGGGTCTTTAATAGTTTGACCTTTTATATTTAGTTTATTGTATTATAATATGTTAATAATATATATATATATATATATATATATATATATATATATATACACAGGTTATCGCGTACGGTTAATGTAGTCAACTGTTCATCCTTGCGTGGAAATATTTATCTCAGTGTGTGAAAGAAATGTCTACAAGATATACATATCTACGTTGATGTACCAAGTGAGACACAAATCGTATCCGCTTCACGAGTAGATAGTCAGGCCTGTCATTGTCCGAGTTCCTTTCACAGCAGATGACACCTGAGGTACAAATTCTTAGGCCTGTGTGTCAAGCCAAGCAACTGCACCCTATAATGCGTCGGTGTGTACATAAGACAGAAAGGGTGGATTTTAGAGAGAGATTCCTTTCATCGGGGTCAGAGATATGAGAAGTTACAGGTGCGTTTGTGACAGGGTAGTTACTAAGGCAGAAGAGGAAACACTCGCACCACTAGCATCAACCCCCAGAACTGACTGAAGATGAGACGAGCATTTCATACAGACACAGACGTGACTATACTTTTTAAGCAATGGAAGACCGTCTCTGTTACAGGTAACATTTGTTTCGTGTGTGAAGATGGTCGTTGAGAACGTATTTACACAACATGTAGATCGTTCTGCTGTGCAATGGCTTTGGACATCTTTGACATGCCTTCGTTGACGTGAGCACTTGCTGCCCCGGTTATTGTATACTTGAGTGTAAAGATGAAAGGATGGGCCCGATAGGAGGTCGTCAAATGTGTATATTTAATGCTTTCCTGAAATTAAGTTTTGTATTTAAAAAAAAATCGGTATCCTAAAGTCTCGGCTGTTGGTGGTTCTCCGTGACAAGGAGGTCGTGCGCGTGTAGTTTGCACAGGTGTAGCCTACGTGTTTAGGAATGTTAAGTAGCGTTTCCTAAACAAATATTACAATTTTTAACAATTTTTTATTTGTGGCATAGTGTAATGGGACGTAATTTAACTTTAGAAATTTATCATTAACGAGGAGACGTTTATGATTCAGGGAATACATTTACAGTGATACCCATAACATCACCTTTGTTGCTTGCTTTATCAAATGCGAATCTCGTCAATAATATGACCTGAAAACACCACATTATAAACATTTCAATCCTATTTAAATTAAAAAACAAAAACCCGAAATCACTCTTATTGACACACGCTGGTAATTAATAGATACCAATCCCTCTTATCTAAAGAGAACATCTTTAAATAAGTATGAAAGCAGCATTTACAATGAACTACTAGTACAGTAGGTGAAGTTGAGATTGGGCATTAAGATTAAAGTATCAATGTAGTTCACGGGATGTTCTGCGCCAGTAATACTCCCTTTACAGTTTAACGTATGCAGCTCTCAAACTGACTACTAAGCAGTTGAATTATTAGGATGAACGGAAATTCCGTTCCTTATCACATCAATCTGATATTCCAGTGATATTCTGGACATTAGATAGCATCAGCACCGCTTTCAGCACCTCATCCTTATCTCACCGCGAACTATTGCCTTTATACGGTTTTTATTCTAGAGTTACTGAGGTGAGAGTCATAATCGTTATTAAGTTGGAATTTCCAAAATTTCTCCATTTGTTTTCAGATGTTCTGGTCATAGCGATACTGATATTGATTGTGGCTCTATTGAATGAAGGACTTTATGCATACCGCGGGGTTGTTACGTCAACACAGAGCAGCAAGCAAACCAGGTGAGACTGTCTCAACTAAAACAATCCGGTAGTAAGTAGATATCGGTTGTTCGTTCGTGCTGCAGGTTTACGTGCCTTTGGTGACCGCATTATGTTTTTATAAAATTGCTTTTTATTAAGTTGTTTTTAGAAATACCTAAATGACCATGATTTACCTATCCCAGGCGCTGCGTAAATGCCATATTTGTAAATAACGACCTCACTTACAATGCAAATGAAGGTCGAAATGGAGTAATATCCCATTTTACTGCTTAAAGGCCAGGGGGTGAGAGGTAATTTTCAGATATCAAGATGAGACTGGCATTGTGATTGATAATCATTTATATGTACCGTGTTTATCCTGGAAGCTTTGTATGTTGCAAAAAAGAAAAAATGGCAGATCGCGCTTCCAAGGGGAAATTAGAAAAAAATTCGAAAAACGCGTTTGGATGCAGCGCGTACAGGCCTAATCAACTACCAGACTCGGCACCTAAGGATCCTGAATTAACCGGTATATCGGACCACACTACCCGTTTTCAAGGTGTGTGTCAGATCGCATTTCGGAGTATCAGTCAGAACACCGACAGGATGAGCCCACGCTCGGCTGTCACCTTGATTGGATAGTAAACGATTGTCGTATTTAATCGCTATATGATTTTAAAACCGGGTACATAAATTTGAAAGCCACCTAGATGAACCTTAGACTGCCACATTAATCTAATACAATGCAAAAAAGCCCTATCAAAAGTGGTTAAAACATTCAAACCGAATGTCGTAAACTCCCCATATACCCCCATAGAGACAATGAAATAGAGTACTCTAAAGTAAGAGTACAGTTTAAGGTTGTTCAGCCGAGCGTGGATGAGCCCGCAGTCGTCCTACAAAATTTGTTCTGGAGTATGATACTCCAAAATGCAATCTGACACACACCTTGAAAACGGGTAGTGTGGTCCGATATATCGGTTAATTCAGGATCCTTAGGTGCCGAGTCTGGTAGTTGGTTAGGCCTGGCGTAGAATTATTGAATAAAGCTAAGTTAAATCTGGGCATACAGGGATAAGTGTCGAAGGCGCGATCATTATTCACTTCAAAGAGAGTTTTAAGTATTTCGCCCTTTTACCTTTAACTTTGAAAAAATGATTTTTAAAATCTTGCCCGGCGAATATTATTAATTTGTTATTTTATACTATCTTCCAGGTATTCCTGGCTTTCTTGGGTTCATTTGCTGCACTCATTATGTCACATGCTACGTGTCACATTGTCCAACGTATTAATGCTAGCTCTAATGTCGTACAATCTCTGGATATTTATCGCTATCATTCTTGGCTCCGTTTTGGGGTACTATTTGTACGGATGGACCCTCATTGACATACGCCCCCCTCAAGACAGGGGCCAGGGATACAGACAAAGTTTAAATCTCCCTGACAGATTTGAAATTAGACAAACTCCATCACATGAGGAAGATATTAACTTCAGGGCCATTTCATTGGGTGAAAAAAACCATAACAAAATCGAAGAACGCCAAAGCATGTTGTCGTCAGCTTCGTCAATGGAACTTCCACAAAATAAAACGACACAATTATCCACGTTTCAGCATCAAGACACCAAGACTGTTAAAACTTCAAGTGAAAGTGGGAACAATGCATCAGATATGAATCAAAATACAAATGATTATGATGCCGAGGAGCTACAAGGCATGCTATCAAATAGTAACACAAATGAAAGCAATGTCTAATGAAAATAGTTCAGTGAGATTTTGCCAGGCTACACTTATTCTTTCTCATTTTTGAACAAGTGTCCCATTGTTAAAATGCAAATGAAGCAAAATTCATGCAACCCCCTCCGCAAATCTTATCTATATTTTGGAGAGAAAAAGGAATGCTGGGTGGTTGCCCTTCTTGTTATTAGACCTTTGATGTACGAATAATCAAACGGGCGCACGACGGAAAAAGGAAAGATGATTATAATATTAAAATAATCATGCGCCCATAATAAGAGGCATTCCTGTTTGCGTCTTTTTGAACATTCCAGCTGAATTAAAAACTTGAAGAGTGTCTCTATGTCTCTATTTTATAGCACTATACACTGTCTTAACAACGGCAAGAAAACGAGAAAATGTCAACTAGGGGATATCATCATTATAGTGGAAAATTAGTAGGAAACTAGCGCTACCGTCACGAAGACTTATTGCTTAGTGCCGAAGGTGAAAGAAATAAGAGAAAACCTCGAATATATAAGCCGATTGCACGGAGATGGAAGTTAGAAAAATTCTTGGGGTTTCAACTTCTTCTGCAATTCTTATGGAATTTTCCCAGGGCAGAGAGATCAGGAAAAAAAAAACTGGAGAAAATTAAGAATACTGTTGAATATAAAAACGAACTGTACATCTAAAAGATGATGACGATGAAAATTACTTAAAAATAAGGAGATGTTGCTTAATCTTGCCCAACCGCTGTAGTAAAAGTTACTCTTACTAATTTCAGAGGTGCATCGTCACGTTTCTTACGAATAATAGGTACAGTACAAGATATATGATATAGAGTGAAACTATTTTTGTATGCAACTGTTTTACAATAAAGTAACATTAATCAAGCATGCTTGACACTTACACAATTCATTAAATAATTTCGACACATTTAAACAAGATCAGAAGATATGAAAACAGGGGCGGAGCTGGCTGAGGCTTGTCCTTGAGGTTAAAAGAATGTCTGACATGTTGATCCTGGTTAAATTACCGGTCATCACTCAGCGATGTCCTTCATAATTCACGTCAATTATGGTAAGTGCGCTTTTGAAAAGCACCAACATTATGCCTCACCATAATGTATCTCAGACTTTTCAAATAATTTTGAAATAATTGGCTGCTTTGAAAAACATCACACTGTAATCGGTCGGTTTGTATGCCATTTTCACCTAGAACTTACGTGTCAACGGGCATTTCATTCCTCCCATTTAGTTTTGTTTAACAGCCATGCCACCAATCCTGGCGCAGAGAATAAAATATAAATAAATATATAAATAAACGATAATGAGATCCGGGAGTTATGACCCTCGTTGCACAGTACCCTACTTTATGAGTTTTCGACAAGCGCACTGGTCCTCGACTTTGTCCTCCAGCGTCCCTGCAGGCGGGATATGGTATTGGAGCGAAGACGGAAGAAGTCCTCAGACGTAGGAGATAACCTGGTGTAGGAAGACTGGAGAAGGTACTCGTCCAGGGACGACGTGCTGTCCTTGGCGCTGGGAATCCTCTCCAACTCGCTTTTCCTGTCCTTTATGTGCTGAATTGTTAACTGGATCTTTAGAAACTGATTAGCGATGTCTTGGTCCTGCTGGCGAATTTTTGTCTGTCAAAGAACAACCAAATTATTTATCAAAAGATTACTCTTTCCCTCACAGGCTTGTGCGCTCGTTCAATAATAATAAATAATATACAAATTAAGCCAAAACCTTCCTTCTGTCACTAGCTATGAAACTTCTGACTCTTTCTTTGCTGTTGTAAACCACTGTTTCTTCTTAATTTCGATAAAAACGATATTGCCTCAGCAACGAATGGAAACAGAAAGATACTAAACGAAAAACGCACGTTCCAGGCGTGTGAAAGACACCGCGGCCGGAGTTTAAGAGAACACTGGAAACTCTTTACCTAAACCAACTTACGTATGAGTTAAGTTATAATCTGTTTCAATCAGGATGCAGATGAGCACATGCTGATCGACATAAATGACATAAAGCGATCGCAGTAATGCAACCATTACTTACTAATTCTTGCCTGAGCCATCTCAGAGCAACGTCGATGTCCTGGCTTTGGTTTGAGATGTCCACAACAACCCCTTCGTCATTCTGTTGATTATGGTAACTTTGGCAATAGTCTTTATGGTCTTTCTGAAATCTTACAGGCAATTCAATGAATTCGCACTCTTCAAATACATCATCATCACAAACAGAATCCTCGTCTAAGTCCAGTGATAGAGTCACCTTGGGTACTTCCATGGTTCAAAAGTTTCTACCCGATAGCAATCGCTATATTCCAGTTGAAAGAAATTGTCTGACAACCATGGATGGAATAGTTTGAGTTCGTTTGCTTAGATGATCGACCAATAGAAAAGCAAACACTCTTTTCCTCCTCTGGGGTGCTTTACACAGCTAAGCTTTGTTAAGCGTCCATGAAAGCGTGTCTGTGATGTATCATTTCTTTTTTATCCCTGAAAACAGTACAGCTGTCGAATTAAGAATTCCTCAGTTCGTCTGTGAGAGTTACCAGTATTCAACGAGAATGAGTCCATGTGCTAACACAGAAAACTGAAGCCATCCGAGTGCCTTACGTCACAAGTATGCGGCAAGATGATACCAACTGACGACAAAGCTACAAATCACAATGCTTTTCAATGTGAAATTACACGGTCTCCAGATCCTCGCGGCTACCTCTAATGGGATAATGCCCTACTGTACGTCTGGCGGGAGGGACGGTTGAGGTTAGACAGTGATAAACAACGACGACAACACGGATTTCCACGCTCAGATAAAGACAAAAACAAAACCATACACTTAAGTTTTTCCTTCCTATGGAATACATGTTTTTTTACTCATACGTCGCCAGATGTGGTTACATTTTTCCGCTACTGGTGACTGCTGCTGGGGTGATAAAACTGACAGGTATGAGGACTTAAATTGGTGTAATACGCTCTTCCCGACCACACAGGTCTGTCAGGTTTGTGGTGATTTCTCAGATTAGCCGTCAAATAGGTAATCTGAGAAACTGTAACTAGAAGTCTATTTTCACCTGTGCCCTCCACTAGATACCTCCTCTTAATATGTCTTAATCCAACTTACAAGCGCCCTGCATGAGTCCCGGTTTACGGGGTTTAAGCTTATCGTAGCGTTCCTGTAGTCTTGCCTTCAACCTTAATATGCGGGAGGCCATCACCATGCATCGCTACTGGTCTCTTCCAGTTTTAGACTTGCTCTTCCTTGTATTATTTTTTTACATTACTTTTTCACTATTCATTAATTTCTCTCCGGTATATCAGGAGAAGTCACTGCCAACCAAACAAAACTCTTCTCTCCATGCTATTTTCAATGTATGCCCGCTGCATGCCCCACTTAGCAAGAAGATCGAACTTGACCATAAAGCTTTATGGCTTACAAATGAAATGTTGTTAAGTTAATACACCCTTTCGTTATTCATGATTTACATTATGATATCTAGGCCTATATAGCATAGAGTAGATGGCATAAAGCATAAGCAGAGTTGCACCTGACCTTTTAGCTTTTCACAAATAAATCAACAGCAAGCTGGGTGTTAACGGCACTTTCCCCTCAGTAGCTATAAGAAAGGTCCGTCTGTTTGGTTATAAGGCAGCTTTTAAGAAGACCAAACTAAACAAACTATAGATTACCGGACGGGGTTGGATAAAATTTCACACTCATTGGGGAAAACTGGCGGAAACGAATGTTATTTTCCCATGATTTACATTTCCAGTTTCAGTACAGTCTTTACTCAGAAAATGACTTGGAAATTGTCTCCCCTAATCTTAAGTATTGACCTGCGCAAGGGGATTAATCAAAATTCCGTTCAGTGTACTTTGAAGCCTACAGGCGGCCTTTGATGTTAGTACAGTTTTCTATTAGTTCCATAAAAGAGAGTAGTAAGTATCCCAATTTGATTAGAGTCACAAGTAAATGTGCCTCTAGTTTGCACTGATTCTACTAATTCCTGATTTAATACGGGTGTATGAAATGTTGATTTAGTTATAAGCGCTCTTGGTATTGCACTTTCCCATTAAAGATATTAAGGTCAGTCCCACGGCGGATTATGTTTGCATGGAATGATTATTGATAGTTTTTTTTTTAAAATCAAATTCAAGTGTCTGAAGTTCGGGTCGTGGGTTGATTAAACGAGCCTTCTAGAAATAATAACATGGTTAATTTTGTATTACTTATCTAAAAAAGGGCAAAAAATGATGTTAACCTAGGGAGTACATAAACCAAAATCTAAAGCAAAAATTTGCTAATTTTCCTGGCGTTCTCAACAGTGTCCCAAAACTTACATACCTGATCAAGTTACAAAATAACAAATACTGCCCTATAAATATAGTTTTCTTCACCTAGCTTTAGCCCAAAGAATCATGGGATGGTTTCTTTGTTTATTTCACGGGAAAATTATTTTTTGCGACAGGGTACTATTTTCAATCTTAAAGGGATCTAGGGTAATAAGTAGAGGCCCTCTTCAAATAATTATAAAACAAAAATTCAGTAAGCAGTCTTTTTTCACGATTGTTAAATGTAATATCTTAATTACCACCACATAACGAGACGCAGTGACAATAAATGACTACCTTCTTGAGTGGAGCTTGGACAAATAAAACATTAATGGAATTAAATAAATAGAACCCTGCATCAGCGTCATGAATTTGTCAAAGCAAAATTTAGCAGCATGTATGAATTACCCCACTCAAGAGGTTTTTATTTCACTAACAAAAATTGCTGATAAAAGGGCACTTTTACTGGATACCTTGTATGCATTGATACCATGTACCTTAACCCGTTTTCTACAACTATAGGGTTTCAGTCAAAATTTGTGACTAAAGCTTTATCAGTATTGAGAGTATATATTTAGGTTACACTGGTATCAGTTTCTTTATATTTTTATTGAAATAGAATATACAATATATTAATGATATAGTAAGATGATTAAATGGATCGCATCCACTGCTTCTTTACATGAAAAGTCCACGGTACAACTATTAAAACAGAAAAACTGAGACATTCAGTTCCTCTCATTTTGTTGAAGAACCACATTCCCTGATAATAAAAGAAAGAGCACAACAACAAATACTTCATTTAAAGTGTCGTTTAATACATTTTCAATAGAAAATGTCCACATTTGCAACAAGAACAATACTTTCATTTTTATTCATATTATGTACAAATAATACGATAAAGTGCATGTGGCTACCTTTAAAAATTGGTATAAAAATCAACAATATTTGGAAATATGGAAATTTATAGCGTAATATAATTTATGTCATCGAGAGGCAGAGAGACGACCATCAGCAGTTTAGTTGACTCTTCTTTCATGTAGGGTCCATCATATTTGATCCATGGATCAGAAGATTCTCAAATCTTCTGTTCTGAATGTCCTCATTAATTCATTTAAGTATTTGATCACTAAGGATGTGACCTCAATTAAGACTCATCAGTGGAATGCCGTGGGTACTAGATGATTAAGTTGATGAGAATAAGAATGAAATGCATGGTCACATCAAAAAGCACCAAATTAAAATGGTGATATTCTTTTAAGTCATTAACTTCATTCAATGAACTTAACACATTACTTTATATTTATCCCAAAGATAATTAGCTGTGCCTAGTATTGTTAAAAATTTGTCCAACATTTGATTGAAATGTAATCCATAAAACACCTAACCTGATGCCAAATAAACCAGAAGTCTGTGACAAGAACTGATTTTGAACAATTATTCAGATTGTCCATGATTGCATAATGCATTTCGGTGCATCAACTCATACTTCCTTGTGGTGTCAACTTCATTAATTTAAGTATGCAGTTCACTTTTGATTACTTATTTCAATTTGTGCCTCAAGATCGTAAATTTTACAATTTTGCTTTCAATGTGCCTCCTGTGCCTGGTTTGGGCATAATCTGTTGCAACTTCATGGCTAGAGCCATGTTGCCTGTGATCTTCAGCTTACCAGAGAAGAAAGCCTGTAAATAAATAATAAAAATGTACAGGAAAACATAAATAGTATTTAAACCAGATGCCTTAAATGACATGATAAACTACTCCTGATCTGCAATTCTGTAAATTAACTAAATTATGCACCATATAATGACATGCAGTGGACTGGATGTGCATCATGTAGGCTAGCTCCCTAAGGTTTCTATAAATTAAATATTAACCCTAATTAAAGATTTATGATAACACTTTCCTCTTAATCCTTATAAAAAAAAACATGTAGCCATCATAAACCAATGAAGTACCTACCTGCTGGGAGTTCAATTTTCCCATGGCCATTTTGATCATGTCATCATCTGACATTGTGATGGTGACATCTCCTTTTCCGTTAGGATCAAACTTGACACTGCCAGAACCATTCTTACAGTCCACCACCCAGCACCCAGTCTTCCCACCAGCTCCAGTCACCTTGAAACAGTACACTGCTTTTACCTTCTTCACCAGGTTGGCGCCATCCTGAAAAATAACCATAAACAATCTGTTAACTTAGCTATACATTTCATATCTATACCTATACATTTCCACATCGTTAATATAAGTTACAATGGAGGAATTAACAACATGTTATGCTTAGAAAATGTCAATACCATGCACCAACATTCAAACCATTTGTATACCTTCTCAATCTCTTTTGTCATGAGATCAAACAAAGCAGCACTTTTGAAGTCTGCAACTTGGGCACTGGTTGGCATGGCCTGGATTCTACCAGTCCTATAATAAAAATATTCAAAATCAGTTCTTCTGTTCCAATTTCATGTACTCAAAGAGCACTATTTTTTACTCTAATATGGCATTACAATTTTAATACTCTTCCTTCTAGCAGCAGCACTGCTATCTTTATGATTTATTATATTATTTCTATTTCTAAAAATATACATGGTTGCATTGAATCATACTCTTCAATTCTTTACTAGGCATTCATTTCCTGTCTAATATAAATGTGTTATCATTATCAATATGGGCTGAAAACATGTCAAATTTATTTATCTATTAAGTTGTATTTTCTTTTTGACCTGTGGTACTCTGGAAACCCCATTCTGTATAAAGCCACTACGACAGCTCCTCCCAGACCAATGTTGTGTTGCAAAGCCAATTTAGCACCAGGCACTTGTCTTTTTCCTGCCAAACCTCTCAACTGCCAGCACAGCTCTGAACACTGGGCCAAACCTTTAAAGATATATTCATTGAGATGTATTTACTTCAAATATTGTAACATATTCCACTGAGTTTATATCTTCATACACTTGTTAACTAAGCACTAATAATAGGGACACCTTAGACAATAGCCGCATTCAGAACAAGTTTGTCCGTGGACTAACAGATCCACAGATCAAATATGGTGCCACCTACTTGAAAATGTGCCATGATTTAATTGCTCTTCCCCTGCTGGGACAGTGCGCATGGGAGGTAGTAACCCATTGTCAATTGTGCGCCATATTTGATACGTGGACTAGTTAGTCTGCGGATTAACTAAGTTGTGAATATGTTCTTTCATTAACTGTAATTAATATTAGTATTACTTTACACAGAAATTTTGCTGTCTGTGGTACCATATTTATTACCTGTTGCACCAAGAGGGTGTCCTTTAGATATCAGTCCTCCACTTGGATTGACCACAAACTTTCCACCATAGGTATTGTCTCCTCTGTCTATCAGCTCCCCTGCCTTGCCTAAAATACCCACAGAACATTATGATTCAAATTCAATGCCAACAACAGCAAATTATACTATTCAATCTCGTCTAATGTATTAACAAAAATGTACTTAAATTGATTACAACATAGAAAGAACACAAAGCTGTTGTAAACAGATAGCAATGGAGTCAACTTCCTATGAGACACATAGAAAGAGATGGAAGCTTACTTTTCAACAAACTAAATACTCTGCTCCAGCCTTACACGTTCCAACCGCCTCCCCTGTGTACCTTTATTCTGAACTGATCAAAGTTCACACCTAGGTACAGTTAACATTTTATATCACTGACCTACTTACTGACCTGACCTATTTAATTGATATTCAATAGGAATCTGAAACTTAGGGTCGTTTACATAGCTGTGGTAATACTTAATATCTCATCTCTTAAATATCTTTCATCTTTTGTTGCATTTATCATCTGTAACATGGATATTCTATTCAATTAAGAGAGATGTAAATCAAATAAAATATTTATTTCTTCTCAAATCTCAATGTGCCTTCAATCATCAATAATCTATACTATTTAGAAAATGCGGAAATATATTCTTTACATGGTTTAACTGACAAAGCTGCAAATCGTCATGCATACAGTTTTTAACAATACCCCTTTTACAGGACACTCGGTATTTTTAACAGTTCCCTCTTTTTAATCTAATTTTATCATGAATTGGAATGTTTGACCTATAAAAATGGCACATCATGACATCAGGTCACAACTTACTATCAAGAGGGGATTGTGTGAATTCCACGTTCATCTCTACTATCAAAACAACTAAAAATTTAATATTTTTGATATACTTTGCAAGGATTGTTAAACATTAAAGGGATAATAATTCTTCGTTTTGGCCAAAAAATGAATTTTCCTGGAGTAAACAACAATTTTCCCATACTTACCAATGGTTTATGAATCCATTTTTACATTCAAAGTTAGTCCCTGTTTTTTTTTTCTAAAAAGTTTGGTTTTTTGTTAAAATCTCTTAAGAGATTATAACTGAGTACAGCCATCAATGGAGGTCACGTGATCTGAGGACAAGCTCAAAAATCAGAATAATAGCTATAACTGCCGTTATTGTGGTAAAACAGAATATATTATATTTCTATGAGTTGTTCACTATGTTTTTTTTTTGTGAAATATAGATATCATATGAAGAGTTATTATCCCTTCAATTGAATCATCAATTTCACAAACCTAGGACAGGTTATATTCAAAAAGCACCTTCCCTGTGACTTCATTTTGCAAATAACCATATTTCAAGGTTAAATCATTGTGCAAGTGCTAAAGAATGTCACGCTACCTATATCTCATACAACATCAGGTTACAGGATGTTTGGAGCACTGAATAAATCTGACTGGGTAGAATCCAGGAAGAAGTTTCATGTTTCTAGGATATTTAATATATTTGTTTATTCATTTTCAGGGAAGTAGCTAATTCTAAATGTCACAATCGCAATGGGAAAATTTAGTGGTTGTAAAGAAAAACTTTTTCTCTGGTAACCTCTTGGTTTGACGAATAAATAATTAAAATCAAACTGCAACAAAATAGAGAATTTATACATACACAAATGACATACCTGGTTCACACAATCCTAATGCTTCATAGGAGATAAGCTCATTTGCAGAGAAACAGTCATGGAGCTCAACTACATCAACATCTTTCACAGAAACACCTACAAAATACATACGGAAGTAGCCTCTTTGCAACCCCACAAATTGAAATGTGTGCACTATTTCTTTGGAAATTATATTTTAAATGTAGATATTTCAGGCGCACACATTCATGTTTAATGTCATTTGTCAACACTATTCAGTGTTTATTATTAGTCTGCTTCATTTTCTCTTAGTATTGGGACTTTCAATAAATGCGGCCGTCACCAGCCAAATTTCGAACATCATACTTGAGTTTGTCACATTACTTTATCAACATGTCGTTATATTCAAATTAGCTTAGATCAAGGAGACATAAACAAGTTTATTTGGTAAAATTTCAGTCATAGATAAAATGTTAAAACTCTTCTTGCTAAAACCCCCTTTACACTAGACGGTGTCCTTTCTGTGTCCTTTGAGCGACCAGGAAACTGGCAGCGCTGAGTTTGTAAAATGGAGGCACATGCAAGCATCACTTTGGTTGCAGAAGGAATTTTCAATGATCGGCACGTGAAGTATTATGTGTTTTTACTCTAAAACGGGGCTGCACTACGGGACGTAGAAAGGACGCTGTCCAGTGTAAAGGGGGCTTAAGCAATCTAGTATCACTAACTTAAGAAACATTCATTTTCATATTAAATATTAAAATATTTATACAAATTGTTTAATAAATATAAACAGACATAAAAAAAAACTTTTGTGCTTTCTCCACTCTACAGACAATTAGACAATTGATGAATAACAATAATCACACCAAGCTTACCTGT
This sequence comes from Lingula anatina, assembly GCF_051362555.1. NCBI lineage: Eukaryota > Metazoa > Brachiopoda > Lingulata > Lingulida > Lingulidae > Lingula > Lingula anatina. The sequence goes on from NC_141767.1 coordinate 60,332,934, forward strand.
CTTCTGGAACAGCCTATCAGCTGCTGCTTTGGTCATATCATAACCAACCTTAAATTTTAATTAACAACAACTTGTTATCATTGAATTTCATGCATGCATTTTTTCAACAAAAGCAGAACATTATCTAAATAAAGTTTATTTATAGGACAACAATGTATTAAAATAGCAACAAACAAGTTCACAACTGGGGTTTTCAGTACCATTTTCATACAGCTATTTTCCTGGAATGTGGTGGGTAGATCAGTGGCCATCTCCATGCCAAGGATCTCAACAGCCTGAGCCTGGAGGCCATGACGCTTTACAAACTCCTCACTGGCCACCACAGCACAAGCTGAACCATCTGATGTAGGGCTAAATGGACAAGGACATTTGCTAACTTAATTTGTTTCTAAATATAATATGTATTGTTTAATTGTGATACAAAATTCTTTAGAAGACCTTTAAAAAATGGCAACCACATGAGCCATCTAAAATATATAAATGAAGATATTAAAAAAGAATGACAATGGAACAATGTGCTGCATTGCTTCCCAGAAGTACTGGCTGAGGAAAGACAACAGTTTAACTAGAGGTTCAGAGACGCGATACTGCCTCTGGATATTGTACCACCAGTAAGCGCATTCGGATGGATAACCAAAAAAAAAAGGGACACCACCACCAGTCTTATGTTTGACAAGATCTATAAAATGCAATAAACAAGAGTTCTCAAAATATGCAAAAAAATGCAAAAAAACATAACTGTAAAAATGGTCCAATCAAGCTGTTTTTCCAATTTACCTGTACTTTCCTAACATTGATCACTCCTGTGATTTTCTAGACAAAAGGCCTATTGGTTTTCCTTGAAATGTGTTATCAGTGTTGCATATATGCTGACAAAAGAGAAAACCTAGGGGCAACACTGGGCATATCTCTGCTTGTTTTTAAGATATGAGGGGCAAGAAAATATGCAAAGTTTAGTGATTTGTAGCGTACACGCTGGTGGTACTAATTAATACTTACCAACACTGAAGTTTGGTCAGTGGGTTGTGAATACTAGGGGAGGCAGCTATTTCTTCCAGTGTATATTCTTTCCTAAACTGGGAATACCTGAAAGATTTAACATATCTTTATCATTCAAAAACAACAGGTGGTAAATTTCACATTTTATAAAAGCCATTTTAAACCACTATCTGCTGACCACCATACTGCTTGAAAAATGAAATAAGCATTAACACATGAATCATTTAAGTAACACTTAAAATATTTATTTATAGTCTTTTCCTTATATACTTACGGGTTGTTTACAGAATGCTTGTGGTTCTTATATGCAATTTTGGCAAAATGCACTGGCTTTGTTCCTAGAATAAATGATAAACAGAAAACATTTATGAATTAGCATTCAATTGTAAAATGACTATTTTGTTAATACGAAACCCTTTTATTTCAAACTTTCACAACTTAAAACAATGGAGAACAACAAGTGTTTCTCATAATAATAATAATAATAATAATAATAATAATAATCTTTATTGGAGAATCACAACCCGAAGGTTGAAGTTATACAATTATGTTATACAATTATATATATGAACATTCATGTCAAGGAAGCCTGGTCATTTTAGCACTGGTGCACTCCGTAGACGGTCTCACCTCCCTGGGGAGCATACAGCTCGGCTGCCATATTAGGCACTCATAGCTAATATATCATTTCTGCACTGCCTGACCAGGCCCCTGCTTCAACCCCTTAGTGCTGAGTGCCAAGCGGGGAGACAGCAGGTACTGTTTATAAAGGACTGGTATGTCCCCGGACGGGTTTTGAACCCACGTCCTCCCGCTCCGGAGGCAGACACTCTAACCACAAGGCCATCCGGTCGGTTATATTCATATAACTTACCATACTTCTCCATGTGTTCTCTGCCAGCATTACCAAACATCTGGGCTGTCACTGGAGAGGGTTCCAGACCAAATGTATTGGCCATCACTTCCACATGCTTATCCATGGGGTTAGTCCTGTCAGTGTACTGGTAATAGAGAGGTTAACAGAGTGCATGCTTCATCAGCAATAAAATTTTTAATAAGAAAAAGATAACATTTTCAAATAAGTGTTCAGTGATGAGCTTTAAACAATGTCAAAATTAAAATAGGCCTACATCATGTGTCCAGTAGGGACATATTAAAGTAATTTTACCTTTGCAGAAAGGGATCCTTTTTCCATCTTCTCAAACCCAAGAGCCATCACACAGTCTGACAAACCTGAAACGGCAATTGGGACAAATCTGTTTTCTTTAATCTTTTGGCTTTACAGTGACTAATCAAAATAACACTTGAAGATATGGTAACACTTGAAGATATGGTAAATGTTAGCAATTGTTAGCTAAAATATTGTTATTTTTACCTCCTTCAATGAACTGCTTGGCCATCAACAATGCAGTTGATCCAGTGCTACAGGCATTGTTCACCTGAATGAAATTGGTTATTTTTATCAATAAAATACTGAAAAGATAAGCTGTTTTCATTGGGTATACAATTGTCTTTTTTTTTGACAATTCCAGAATCTTTTTAGGATACTTAGAAGCCAATCCAATGACCTGTCTAACCTCAATTACAGTGGCATTAGGTGGAAAAACAATAATGTCAGATTCACAGCCTATAGTAAGCTAAGATGATAAGCTGAGAAAAGTTGTACTTATGTAAACAAGATGTAAACTAGCTTTACTGGACACACTGCTTTAGAAGAACAAATAATATATTTCTCTGGACACCTTGCAAAGAAAACTTTTCCACTTTTACTCCATCAAAAATGAATCATTAACCATCATTACCTAACTTTGTTTAGTTACTTTTTTATACTAACATTGTATACTGGAACTCCAGTCATCCCCAACTGATACACAGCTCTCTGGCCACATGTTGTATCTCCTGCAGAAAAACAAAAAGTACATTTTTGAATTTTATAATATAATTCAAATGTTGTAAAATGTTTTGATTTGTGACATGAAAATAATAAGGTTTATAGATGCTGATAGGAAATGTATATATATGTGCTGCAAATGAAGGATCTTAATCTGCATTTCACATGACTTTTAAGTCATTTGACATTTAAAAATGTCAAACTTACCATAGACATAACCTACACAAACTTGTTGCACCTCATTGTATGAAATGCCTGCATCCTTCAAAGCCTTAGAAGCTGAAAGAAAGGATTAGTGAAAGATAACATTTATTATGAGATAATCAATTTTTATCAACAGTATGAATAACTTATTGCCAAATCAAGATTCCTGGTACTATCATCTTTAAAAGCTACAAGCAAAGCGTGATCATAGCATCTTATGTGGTACATCCATGATCATATTTCAGCCATGCTCTGAATTTATCTCATATTACCTGATTCCTTTGCCATATCAGGATAATCAAATTCATCTCTCCTGCCTGGTTTTTCAAACTGAAAAAAGAGTTTGCATAAAATCATGTAATTGCCTGATTCAAAGTAGAACAGGACAGAATAAAGGAACATGTTTGTTTTTTGTCATTTTTTACTTGGCACATTCTTTCTGTATTTTTATACACTCACTATATTCAAAGCAAATTGGGCACACTTCAGTGTATGAAATTCAAGGAAATTACTAGCCAGACCGCCGGGCAGGTAACTCTGAAAAGTTACCAGCCCGGCCATGTAGTTACCTGCCCTAGTTATGATAACCCCTAGAGTTAAGAGAGGTATGCTGAGGGGGTCTAGAATGCATTCTTGGGAGAGTAATTTGGAAATGAAAGGGCAATATCATGCCTTATGCATGCAAATTTAGAAATTGGTTGGAATTTCTACTGAATGATACCTTGTCAGTGTTGGATTTAGAGGGGGGTCAGGGGGGTCCTGACGCCCCCCTTTTAATTTCTGCAAAAAAAAAACTCACCTCTTGAAATAAGACTTTCACTAGGTGAATCATAGTTCTAAACCATACCAAATGGCACCATTCACCATCTAAAATACCAAAAATTTTCAGGGCCCTTTAGCGGGCGGGGGAGGGTGGGGTAGTCAATTCAGTTTATGTTCACCTTGCAGGCTGTCTCATTTCTTCTTCAATAATTTATTTATAACTTTTATTCCGATTTCGTGATATCATTTGATCATAATTTTTGCTTTTCTGTATAGCAACAAGTATGACCAAATATATATATTGTTGTTAAATAAATCGATCTCTGTACTGACAATAAAGAAGAAAGAATTCAGCATGAGGGTCCCTTTGAATATCGCTTTTAAGCTTTAAAAAGCGGTCGGGAACGGTCCTGCACGCTAATCGCCCATAGACAGTCCTGCAGGGCCCCGTATCTCGAAAGCATTGCTTATTGAGAATAGCTATATATATATCACATAGAGGCTACAATATATTATATGGGGCGAGTATGGGCGAGTTATTGGATCGAGATGCTTGCGCTCGGTCGCAATGCGTGATACTTTCGAGTTAGATCTACGGTTTTACGCTCGACTAATTGCAAATTGAAGTCACCTTAATTTCCATGGGTCCCTTTCTTTCCTCAATTGTTTTTCTTTTGTGAACTTCTCTATCGGACTTGATAGAATTTTTTTCATTTTTGACAGCCCAAGATGAAAGCACGTGGGAAAAGAACTACATCTGACGCACGGCGTAAACTCGTACGTTCACTCATAATTTTGGGATTCAAATTTTTGTAAAATTCTCCTTTAATTTGCCTCAGTTGCCTTTATTACTGTTGATTATAAGCACTTCATGTACCTATAAGTCTATTTTATCAATATCATAACTTTTTATACTTTCACATTTTGATTAGGCCACACTTTTTTATTTTTATGGATGACATCCTGCGCGCGCACCGATTTTCGCCCGTTCTCCGAAAAAAAAAAAAAAAAATCCCCCCCCCCCCCCCAGCCCCCAACGAAGTCGGTTGGCGCAAACGTCCTTATTGAATTTGCCAGGAAATGAGCCTTCTGCGCATGCGTATTATCGCCACGTGGAAATGTGGCCGCTTTGCCGTCAAATTCATCTCTAGGAAATTACACGACATTTAAAGTCATGAAGAGAACGGGTGCCGTCGTTTTGGATTGGTATGCCATTGATATTGGGCATGGAGATATCACCTTTTTACAATTGTGCGAAAGGCTGGCGGCCGCCAGCGATTATCGCCCGAAAAATTTCAGTGACATTCTGTACAAAGCAGCACATAGGCTACAAGGTTTTCTGTTGCGAAAAAAGGGTCGACAAGGACGTCGAGGTATATTTGGTGGGCTGAAGGTCGGACAGGCCACCTGACAGCTTGGCCGTGTGAGTCGAAGTAGACAAAATGGCATCGTCCGAATGACCTTTAATAGATTTGGTAGTATTAAGCATATCTTTGCATCATTTTTTAAACATTTCTGTGAAGTGTTCAAAATGCTTTAATATTCTGAGAATACAAATAAAGACACACTGTTTGTTTGATATTTGTTTTATTGATTGCTATACCAACAAAATGCATGAAATAACCTTAATAGATTTTGTAATAAGAAGTATATCTATTCATGACTTTTTTTTACATTTCTACGAAGTATTCACAATGCTTTAATATTTTGAGAGCATGGATAAAGACATATTGTTAGTTTGATACGTGTTTCTGTGGTAAAATTTGTGTTTCCAGCTGTGTACTGACAGCATTCCTTTACTTAAGCAGTATTTTTTTTTTTGACCGTTTTTTTTTTTTTTTTTTCGCCCTCTCGCACCAATTTTGGGGTACCCAGAGGATGTCATCCATAAAAATAAAAAAGTGTGGCCTTACTCTCAACCTACAAATTGCTACTCGCGGGATCTCCTCTACACAAAACAATGACGTAACGTTATCTGCTGTGCACTGAAGCTGGTTAAGAACAATGTGCCTCGTTTCAAATTGTCTTTCAACTTCATATCACACAGACGGAACTTCGAAAACGAGGCCACTGAGAGGGAGACTGTTGGTTACATTTCGATACGAGCGTTCGATTTTGCAAGCTATGGTTAGTTCTTTGCTTCTATGAAAGTGGGTGAAAACAGTGAGTTTATTTTGCTGAAATCGCTTGTGAACATAGACAAAATAAAAGGTAAAAAATAGGCTGTAAATTAGCCAGCCCGTCTTCTATAAACTTAGTAACAGTTGTTTTTCTGTTATTTGCTTATGTAAATAATTTTTTTAAACTAACAAAGAAAGCTCAACAGGCCTTTAAGAAGTGCAAAGATTTGTATAGTCCCTTTGACATCTACTGTGTCATGTGATAATAAATATTTAGAGACCATAAAATTTACAGGGGGTTCAACAAGTGAGCTGGAGATAGAAAACTCAGGACATTTTTTTATCCATTAATGCTAAAACCAATATGCCTTATGTCATTTTCAGTATTATTCAGTATTATACAGCTAGGACTTGCTCATTTAACTTATTAAATGACAACTTTCAGTACTAGTATACAGATAACATACTCTAGCATTGCCACATTACCGACGTAGAAATTATTCAGATGACATACTTCAACATAGTTACAGCTAAAATGTATAATTAACTTCAAAAACGCAGCTAAGTGTCAATTATTATTTGTTTCTATGACTATAGAAATTCAGCTATGAAAATCATGAATATTAAAAAAAAATAAACGACGATCCTTCAAACCGATTGTCTTAGACTTTGACCGCCCGACTTTGACCTTTGCCTTGCACAATATTTACATTTGTCTACAAAGACAACGCTACCGACAATTTCAATTTGAATATGATATCGAACTGCTTTTACTGATTAAAATGTCCCAAATGCGTGTAACAGCTATAGAAACTTGATAAAAAAATCAATACAAAGTAGATCTTCTTACGACAAGAATTTCTTACTTTTGTCATACCGACACCGACAACAAATACTCTTCTTCTGGGCGCAGCCATGTTGGACTTTAACTTCAGTGCCCGGATGCTGCACTACTTTTTGTGACCGAATTTCTGACAAAGATTAATACTCGAACGTCTGCAGTATAGTATTCATACCTTATTTTCCAATGATATTGAATAAATCTACTTCATCTTTTTAGAAGTAAGAAAATCATAGAGATCTTTTCAAATTTTTACTCCTAAGAGCTGTTGACTTTTCATTTGAAGAATTACGTTTCTCAAGTCAAAGAACATCCGCAAGTGTGTGAAAGGTCATTAGCTTTTGGCGCGGGTTATTGTTATGATCTGTATTTCCTGACCTAATTATTTTATCACATTTTGAACAAATAATGTTCGATCGATGTCAGTTGTGATAAGTGAATCCTCAAGTTCATCTGGGACAATAATGGCGTCATAGAAGACTGTGGTTGTCTCCATTTAATTGGTTTGTACAGGTGAGTGTCCCTGACCCGGTTTCTCCTGACAAGTTTTGTTTAACAATGTTACATGCAGAAGCTTATTATCTCGAAAAAAGGCGCATTTGAAATTAAACAGCAATTCAAATAAAGAAATGGTGTTAACAATACTCTTGATGTTTAATGCACAAATTTTCTGTGATGTATCTTTCATTACCCGGATCGACAGCGCCAATCAAATGGTCATATGTCTGACAAGATCACTGCCCAAATACCAACTTTTTAATAACAGTATGTTTCAAGGCGTAATGGCATTTGACATCCTAAATTTACTATTAAGATTTCATTATGGGTGATTTCTGACCAAATGTGAATCTGTGATAAAGTGCATCAGTGACCCTTCTATCATGCCCTTTAGTATTGCCTCTGGCACATTAGCCCTCCAAAGGTTTAGCCTCTGGCACTCCTCTTTATGGTTTCAAAATTCTGTTTACTGTAGTGGTGGTGCTAGCAGTAAAACAAAAACTGTGCTTGGAAGAACTGGGGCAGACTTGCACAGGGTACTGTGTTTCATGGCAGATGTTTTAAGGCCAGTAGTAGTGTACATTAATAACCAATATTTAAATTATTCAATTGTAGTATCTTGTAATGGGCATGTTGGAATGCTGTATGCTTGATACATTTGCTGACTTCAATTTGAGTATGGTAATGACAAAAATGGGCAAAAATTGTCAAATTTAAAGATACATTTTTAAAATCATAAAAATTATATTTTTGTATATATCATTTGTGGTGCTTTTAATGCATAGAATAGAACTATAAGGTACTTTGCTTTTCAATTTTGTTGAAACCACTCAATAGGAATGCCCTTATATTAAGAAATTATCACTTGAAAAATACAATATCTGTAAAATTCAGAATTTCCCCCCATGGAAAAGATCAAGTCATTACCGTGTGATTCCTTAGAGCATTACCAACATTGGCTTCAGAACTATTCAAAACAGTACTCTTGTGCCCCTTTTCTTATCATTTCTTTTTCAAAATTAGAAGAGTTCCATGCCTTTTGTTAAGTTTCATGTCTTAGTACAAGGCCACAAAGCTAAATTTCACATGCAAATGTAGAACATGAGATTTTTTTTTTTACCAATAGATAAATGATCATGATGAATGGGGAAATACCTCAAATCCCGATCACAACACTGGCAGGGATTGCAAGTCTAACAGATTGTAAGTTTGTACTTTGTGATAAGATAAAAAAATTTTTTAAATAGATCTTGGTTTACATCATTTGAAAATTTAAGATATGACAATGAGTTTTGAATTTTTTTCCGCTTTTTAATTAAGTATTAAAATCTATTGATATTAATGTCTGTAAAATTGCCCTTTTTACCGAATGTATTTTGTTAAATGTGATTATGCTTACATAATTATTTTTAGATAAAGATTGTATTGGGAATTTTTTAAATAAAATATTTGGGACATGTTCTGTTTTTAGTGCTACCTGAACTTCCCCTACCCACCCCTATGCCTCAGACTGTCCACAACAAAAGTCTGCTATACCATCCAAGGATTGCAGAAGAAGCCAGGCGTTTGCTAGCATCAAGAGATGAAAACTTGGTGCCACAACTTATCCATGCACTAAGTCATACAAATGTTGAACACATGTAAGTAACTTAAATCCTACCAAAATGAAGTTAAAGGGATAATAATTCTTCGTATGAGATCTATATTTCACAATAAAAACATTGTGAATAAGGCTTCGTTCACATGCAATGTCTAAATTCTATTTTCTATTTTCTATTCGCGGCATGTGTTGTGATCACCGTCTGTGCCCTGAATATCCCGCGGCGTAATTACTGGCAGCGCGAGCCAGTTACTATAAGTTACTATAAGTAACTGGCTCGCGCTGCTGGTAATTACGCGGCGGGATATTCAGGGCACAGACCGTGATCATAAGATAGCGCGAATAGAAAATAGAATTTAGAAAATAGACATTGCATGTGAACGAAGCCTAAGTCATAGAACAGTGTTTGACCTTCATTTGAAATAGCACAGGCCAATTTGGCCAGTGTTTTTTGAAAGTTACAGGCCAAACTGAAAATGTACAAGCCAGATTTTGGCCTGTTTTATTAAGAAGTTACAGGCCATGTGGTAATGACTGATGATTGAGGTGTTATCAGGTACCAATGCTGCATAGTTAGTTATAAGTCATATGCAAATAAAGATAAAATTAAAAACTGTTTTGATAAATCGTTTTACTCAGTTTAGACTCTAGAAGTACTTGTTTCAAGATAAATATTAAAATGAGCTTTAATTAAATATCATTTTAAATATCATTTTATTAAAATATTACAACTAAACTCATGATATTATGGGTGAACTTTGTACAGTAGGTCGCTCTGACTGAGATGAAATCGGTGAATAGCTGTAAAGCTGACGAGATTGTTAACATTTCAAGTGTATCCGAGGTGACATAAAATTCGTCATATTGCTTTATTTGAATGGTATTGCATTAGCGCAAGGTAGGTAATTCAAGTCCTCTTACCCTGAACACGTTGCTAATCTTCGCGCGTTTGAAAAAACTTTTTTTGCTCTGCTCAGAAAAAGATTTTTAGAGAACGTCAAAAACATGCTTTGAGTCAGAGAGCTCAGACCGTTAGCTTGCATCAGTTCGTTCCTGCTTTGATTTTGTTTACTCATCATTTGATGCTGATTCTGAGATGTTCTCCGTCTCGTTTATGGGACGTTCGTAATTTTTTAATCTGCTCCATGATCCACTTGCATGCTTTCTCATGGAAGTATCGACTGCGCATAATCCCAAGACGTACTTCGTCAAACTCCGTCGCACAAACGAAGGGACTTTCAAAATCGACAGTGAGACTGTGAATACGTCATTACAGAATTCCTCAACATCAACCAATCACGATTATTACTTATGAAAATAAAAACGAGGTTGAACTTCCCTGTAAATGTTGGCATGTCAATCGGACTTTTATTGAGTCTAAATTTTACTGATACACTTAATAAAGAAAGTTGACATAAATATACTCGCCAAAATGGCGACTTGCATCATAAATTTCACACGCCAGATTTAATTTTTACTCGCATTGGCGTGCTGGCGAGTGTGGGTGTCAAACGCTGTAGAAATGTAATATATTCTGTTCTACCACAAAAACGGCAGTTATAGCTATCATTCTGATATCTGAGTTTGTCTTTAGACCACGTGACCTCTATTGATGGCTATACTCTGTTAAAAATTCTTAAGAGATTTTAACAAAAAACCAAACTTTTTAGAAAAAAACCAGGGACTAACTTTGAATGTAAAAATGAATTCATTAACCATTGGTAAGTATGGGAAAATTGTTGTTTACTCCAGGAAAATTCTTTTTTTGGCTGAAACGAAGAGTTATTATCCCTTTAATTAGTATATGCTTCTTAATAATGGCTAAAATATCAATGTACATGCATAGTAATTTAGTTCAAGATTATATTTCAAAGACAGTGATCAGGGATTTTGGCATTTTGTAACATATTAAGGGATTTTGGTAACATCTTATGTTATATGTGTCCATATTACAGTGAGTTGAAGGATAATTCTGTGGGAGATGCAATTGAAGGAGAAATCCCCGAACTTCTGAAAGCTGTACTAGCACAGAACCCAGCTGTCTTCAAGAGTGGTAGACCACAAGAAAGTAAGCATTGCTAGAAAGTTAATGTCATGATTGAGCAAAATTACAGTGACAAGTAAAGGCTACTTTGTTTAAAAACATGAGCTTTTTATTTCGAGACAATTTTGATAACTTTGACATCGTATTGTTATTTCATACATTTATATAAGTTCTTAATGAAAGAATCCCAATTAATATTCTTCTTGTTAAGGTGTATATCCCAGACAGCCCATGGCTCCCACACAGCTTCCACAGCAGATGCAGGGCTCCCCCTACCAGCCAGGCAATAACATGTCACCCTATCATCCTGGCAGTCCTGCAAGGTTACACACATCTGTCTTGTGTAGTGCATTTAAATGAAATGATCATCTCTGTAGAGTTTCCAAATTGATGAAAATGAATAGCTGTAATTACTCGGATCTTTCAGTAGTCAAAAATTGTCAAACTTTCATATACATAATTTTATAATCACAAAAATGATATTTCTTTATAGCATTTTGGTGCTCTTATTTGTATAGAATAGCAGTATAGAGTAGCCTGCTTTTTAAATTTGTTGCTACCACTCAGTAGGAATGAAATTTTGACTTAAAAATACAGCATCTAAAATTTACAATTTTCCCTCATTGACAAGATCAAGTAATTACTGTAGGTCTGAGCATTCTCTACTTCTGTGTTCTGAGTCAGCATAGACTGAAGATAACAGACTAACATAAAACATATCTGTGGTTATTATAAAGTATTAGTTTGTGTCAAAGAACACTGGAGACCTATTCTCTTTTTGATTGTTTATTTTTTATACACAAGCAGCATTATATTTATCCAGTATTACCTCTTTGAATGTGATCCTTAAATTTTGAAGTATATTATTTATAATATTGAAATGCCCTTTGTGTTATCTACATGTTTGTTATATTGTCATTCCAGGTTCACCCCATATGCCCCTCAGCAGCAAGCACAGGGTAACTTGTTTGCTGGCAGTCCCTATGGACAGCAGGGTTCTAACAAGTTCCAGAGTCAGTTTGCCGCTTTTGCTGCAGGGCAGCCACAGATGGGACAGGGTACATTCAAGCTAATTTTTCTCAAGACTTTTTGCTTTTTGTGAATTAAAAAGGAATTTAGGAATAAGCATTTGTAGTATAAGCCATTGGTGATAAGGTCTTTTGTTTTATCATATCCAATTCATATCAGTTCTCTGAAATTGTGCCTTTAAGACAAGCTGATAGAAACTTATGGGTATTTATAATTTGTATGTTACGTTTTAGGCCCTGGAAGTGGTGCTGTAAATGGTGGTGATATGATGAATAGCATGTCGCCTGGTTTCCACCAACAACAACAGCCATATATGTCTCCAGCTCACAATAGAATACAAGCAGGAAACTCAGCTGCAGGTAAGGAAAATATTACAATGAAAGTTAAAAGATTTTATAACCTAAAGTTTTATTTTGGAAACACATGTCATTAATTAACCAAAAGTGGTATAAAGATTTACTTGTAGTGTTGAAACCTAGATTTTATGAGAAGATTTTTGTTCTAGGTTCCCCAGGTCATGCTATAAGCCATCCTGTAGACAGAGATAAAGGCCAACCCACCTCTAGTCTTTCTACCATGGACAAACAAAAGGAAAGCACACCAGCAAACTCCAAGTCCAAACAGAGGAGGCGTTCCTCTGCATCAAAGTCAAGTGAACCAGTGGTTGTCCTAGAGCCACTTAGTTCAGAAGTAAGTACCCATGTGGTGAGATAGTTGAAAAGGCTTTTGCACTAAAACTGATAGCTGACTTGAGCAGATAAGTTTTTCTTGGACAACTTAAAATGCCTTGTCTTGTCACCTGTCAATTGATTTTTTTCTTTCCCATTGTTATAATTTAGGATGTCAATCAGTTTCAATCTCCACCAAGAAAAGCTGGTGTAAGTAAGAAATCTACCTCCAGTAAGAAAACTTCCAAATTGCCTAGTGGGGATATGGCTCAGGTATTCTGACACATTGCCTTCCTTGTATTCATGTAGCATGGCAATGGTTGTGTCAGAATATTGTCCTGCATGACTAGATATGCATGTTGTGGTGGAGGTGCATGATTCCTGACAAAGCAGAATGAAAGACAACATAATTTTATTATATCAAAGTAAAAATAATATACTGGTATCATTAAAGCAAATATTTACACCCAATTCTACATAGTTGCAAACACGCACGCACGCATACACGCACACACATGCACACACGCACAAACACTTTTAAGGTTTGGTCTGACTTTTAAAAAATATGACCTAAGTTTTTGTGTTAGATTTGAATATATGTATCTCAAATTTATGATAAAATGTGAATTGCAACATTGGTTTCCCCAAGTCTCATTTTTTTCTCTATTTGGTCAACATCTGCCACGTCAAATGTTAACATTCTGTGCATGGGATATATTAACCCTTCTACCCCACTCCCTTTTATCCAAACACACCATATGTTCTATTACCAAATTATTTTAAAGCTCAAGTATATTCAACAACATTATGCATATTTTCAATATTTTAACATAATATGTACCTTTATGTTGTTTTTTATGTACAGACACAGAAGTGTCTGTACATATTGCCATCACCTGCGTCTGTCGTCGCCGATGCCGATGCCGATGCCGGCGCCGTGCACTTTCCTTGTTAACACGATAAGTGGAGGGCAGTTTTACTTTTTGGCTTTATATTTACAGAGCTGATGAATATTCATAAAACACAGGTCAAGTTCGAAAATCAGCATGATCGGGCCATTATTGTAGAAGTTATGCTGTTTTTTCACTTTTCAGCATATATGCAACCCTGTTAACACATTTTAAGGAAAACCGATAGGCCTGTTGTCATGAAACTCATAGGGGTAATCAATCTTACTAAAACGCAGGTCAAGTTCGAAAATCGGCATGATCGGGCCACTACTTTAGTAGTTATGCTGTTTTTTTCACTTTTCAGCATATATGCAACATTGTTAACACATATCAAGGAAAACCGATAGGCCTGTTGTCATGAAACTCACATTAGTAATCAATCTTACTAAAACGCAGGTCAAGTTCAAAAATCAGCATAATGGGGCCATTATTTTATAAGTTATGCTGTTTTTTCACATTTCCTCAGATTCAATTCTTAGGCATGTTAACAGTCTCATTATTTAACTAATAAGATACGTAAATGTGTTTGTTTGACATTTCCTGCAACTTTACAACATTGTTAGTTGATTATGTAAAAATGATGGTAAACTTGTTATCATGTATTGTATAATAGAGTTTCAAAAATGGAAAAAAACTCATATCATTGCAGTTTGTCAGATTAATTCATTCACTATGTTCAGAAACTCGGAATGGAGGAAATTGGACATTAAAGCAATAATAACTCTTCGTTTCGGCCAAAAAATGAATTTTCCTGGAGTAAACAACAATTTTCCCATACTTACCAATGGTTAATGAATCCATTTTTACATTCAAAGTTAGTCCCTGGTTTTTTTCTTAAAAGTTTGGTTTTTTGTTAAAATCTCTTAAGAGATTTTAACAGAGTATAGACATCAATGGAGGTCACGTGGTCTAAAGACAAGTTCAAATATCAGAATAAAAGCTATAACTGCTGTTTGTGTGGTAAAACAGAATATATTATATTTCTATGAGTTATTCACAAGGTTTTTATTATGAAATATAGATCTCAAACGAAGAGTTATTATCCCTTTAAACACTGTTCTATTGATATTTTTCCCATGTCATCAATTTTCTAAGTTGATCATATAAAAATGGCAGTAAACTGTTAATTTTGTTATATGTTAAACAATTGTTAAAAATGGAAAAAAACACATTTCAGGACAGTGCTGTCTTGTTTACATTTTGGCATTTTCAAGGTGTGACTTTGAAGTTCCATGGGCCTGAAGACCTTTGCTTGTCACATTTTCTGAATATCCATGATACTAATATTTTATTATTAAAAATTGATGGTCATTATGCTGTTAAACATTATGTAATATTGCATCAAAATTTGAAGAAACCCCTATTTTGGACACTGCTCCCATGATGACCATTTAAGGAAAACCATGTCACTTACTGTTCTCAAACTTACAGGAAAGAAACATGGGACTAAGATACAGTTTAATTAGGCAATGCAGTCTGTTTGGTAATTCTTTCTGGCAGTTAATCGGTTTTTTGTGAAAATTTAATTTTTCACATATTGGCATTTTCAAGGTGTGACTTAGAACCTCCAAGGGCTTGAAGACCCATGCTAGTCACATTTTCTGAAAATCCACGATACATATATTTTATTATGTACATATTGCCATCACCTGCATCTGTCGTCGCCGTCCATGTTGCTGTCGCCGTGCACTTTTATCGTTAACACCATAAGTGGAAGACAGTTTTACTTTTTGGCTTTATATTTACAGAGCTGATGAATATTCATAATACGCAGGTCAAGTTCGAAAATCAACATGATCGAGGCATTATTGTAGAAGTTATGCTGTTTTTTTTTTCACTTTTCAGCATATATGCAACACTGTTAACACAATATAAGAAAAACATATAGGCCAGTTGTCATGAAACTCACAGGAGTGGTTAATCTTACTAAAATGTTCGAAAATCGGCATGATCGGGCCACTATTTTAGTAGTTATGCTGTTTTTTTCACTTTTCAGCATATATACAACACTGTTAACACAATATAAGAAAAACAGATAGGCCAATTGTCATGAAACTCACAGGAGTGGTTAATCTTACTAAAACTCAAGTTGAGTTTGAAAATCAGCATAATCGGGCCATTATCTTAGAAGTTATGCTGTTTTTTCACATTTCCTCAGATTCAATTCTTAGGCATGTTAACAGTTTCATTATTTAATTAATAAGATACGTAAAAGTGTTTGTTTGACATTTCCTGCATCTTTACAACATTGTTGGTTGATTTTGTAAAAATGATGGTAAACTTGTTATCGTGTATTGTGTAATAAAGTTTCAAAAATGGAAAAAAACTCATATCATTGCAGTTTGTCAGATTCAATCATTCACTATGTTCAGAATCTCAGAATGGAAGAAATTGGACATTTAACACTGCTCTATTGATTTTTTTCCCATCTCATCAATTTTTTTAGTTGATCATATATAAATGGCAGTAAACTGTTAATTTTGTTTTATGTTAAAAATTGTTAAAAATGTGGAAAAAAACATTTCAGAACAGTGCTGTCTTGTTTACATTTTGGCAATTTCGAGTTGTGACTTTGAAGTTCCATGGGCCAGAAGACCTTTGCTAGTCACATTTTCTGAATATCCATGATACTAATATTTTATTATTAGAAATTGATGGTCATTATGCTGTTAAACATTATGTAATATTGCATCAAAATTTGAAAAAAAACTATTTTTGGGCACTGCTACTATGATGACCATTTAAGAAAAACCATGTCACTTACTGTTCTCAAACTTACAGGAAAGAAACATGGGACTAAAATATAGCTTCAGTAGGCAATGCAATCTGCCAGTTAAACATTTTTTTGTGAAAATTTAATTTTTCACATATTGGCATTTTCAATGTGTGACTTTGAAGTTCCACAGGCTTGAAGACCCATGATAGTCACATTTTCTGAAAATCCATGATAGGTATATTTTCTTATTAAAAATTGATTGTCATTATGCTGTAAACCATTATGTAATATTGCATCAGAATAGAAGAAAACACAATTTTGGGTGCTGCTGCCATGATGACCATTATGAGAAAACCATGTTACTTATGATTGAAAAACTTTCAAAAAAGAAATACAGGACTAAAATGCAGCCTGACGTTGGAAAAGCAGTCTAATTGACTTCTTTTTCTGGAAGTTTTACATTTTCAAAGTGTGAACTTGAACTTCCATGGGCCTGAAGCCTTATGCTTGGTACACATTTTACTTTCATTGGTATTACCTGTTGAGCATAATTAAAATTTGATGTTGAATTTGCAGTTTAACATAATGTACTTTTGTATCAGAATTGACAGTAGCCTATTTTGTTATTTCCTGCTTTTTGTCTGTACATTTGACAGCTTTGCTGCCTTGTTTTATTCATATTATTATTTAAATGTACTGTTGATGAATGTTGTAATTTAGTTTGCTGAATAATGTTTAATACTCTGATCTTGTACTGATTAAAAATTAGTTATAATGCACTAACATTTTACAAAATAGAAATATCATTGTTAAATATTTCATGGTTTTATTTTACAGGCAATAAAATCCATGACTCCTACCTTGAAATGTAAGTAGAAAAATTATATTTGAATATTGAGTAGATATACAAATGTTGAGGTAATTTCTATTGAAAAATTCACGTGTCCTTATGCAGCTGTATAATTTGATTTTTATTGATAATATAATGGTAATATTTCTTTTCTCCCAGTAACCAGAATAGATGCAGATGGAAAAAAAGAAAAGGGAAAATCTGGAACTACTTATGTAAATCCTTCTGGGGAATTGCAGATGAAGTTTTCAAAGGACTCCATGAGCAAAGGTGAGATTCTACAACTAGAAATAATTATATGTTATGCCGAAATACCAACTAAATAACATATTCAAACAAGCTACACAGTGTGATTCCAGTTTTGGATTTTAAACAAGTTTTACTTTCCTGACTGTGATGTTTGTGTGGATAATCAGGGATGCTAGTCTTCCGGTTTTTACCGGAATTCCGGTTTTTTGCGTCCAGTTATAAAATTTTCTGGTACTATATTTTGTTCCGGAATTCTCGTTTTTAACGTGGTCGCGGACTGGACGAACGATGCGTCAGAGGAACGTCGCATTTCAACCATTGCGACAGAGCTGCGTTTCAACACAATATCTAGTCACAACCGTAGCACGTGATTTATTTATGGCGCTTGATTGGTTGGAAATGTAGGCTTTAATGTCGGCACCCATGTGGAAAGTTTTGACACCGCGTGCGCGGAATTTTGAACTAAACCAAACTAAATGGATTTCGCGGAGAGGGGAACAGACGATATTAGAAACATCGACATTACTGTCAAAAATAGATTTAGTTGGAGTTGGCTGGAGGAAAAGGACAATAATGACGATTTTTTTTCTACCTATGTTCGGAAGCGAAAGTCCCCCGGAGAAGCTTGGTGTGTATGGTGCAACGACGTGATCCGGTACGGAAGCAGTGGTAAAAAAGCTCTGAAAAACCATGCTAAAACAACTAAGCATGCCAAAGCACGTAGTTGTCTTTACACATTTTTGTTGCTTGGGCATTACCACGAAAGCCATTACCAATCTTTGAAAATGATAAATGAAAGGGATTAACATTTAGTGACTATCATTATCATGCTGGTGATTATCAAGCTTACGTGAGGGATCATTACTGTCTACTATGGGTGGTAGGTGTTTATGTACTGATGGCACTTCCATCTCGTCAATGTCAAGATTATCCTTGGAAACAACTGTTGAAAATTACCATGAAGTTGTGATGACATATATTGCAATATATTTATTAAATAAAATTTGAAATATAGTAATTGTTTCATAATCAATTTGTACCCCCCCCCCCCCCCCCCCCCCCCCGTCTTTGCCAAAAAAAAGTTCAGGTTTTCTTTCCGGACCCCACTAGCATCCCTGGATAATGACATAAACTGGGCACTTATTTTGTGTCCTTATATTTTCTAATGATTAGGAACAAAAAGGAGGAGGTCTATAGAAGTAATTGATGCAGATGAACCAGAAGAAAATTTTGGTGGGTTTTCCATGACTCTGAGCGAGCGCATTAAGCGTCGTCGTCGCACAGGTTCCCATGCAGGCTCCACTTCCCCTGTTGCTGCTGCTGCTGCTGCTCCTCCCAAATATACTGAAGAAGATTCTAGTGAAGAAAGTAGACCACCAACACCTGTGGAATGTAAGTGCCTTCATAATTCCTTCCTAAATTAATTAATTTTTACTTACTTTTTTGATCGTGGAGTTTAATGTTGATTTGGTAAGTTCTATTGAAGTTAGCTTCATGACTTTATGCATATCTTGTTGATAGTGCCAAAGAGTTCCAAAAAGAAAAAGGACAAAAAGCAGAGAAGATTACAAGAGCAGTCTGACCTGATGAGCCCAGAGGAACTGATGGAAACGGGGACATTCAAAAGGTTCAATAATGCAGTAGATGGTGCTTTAGAGGCTGCAGAAGATGCTGATATGTCATCATTGTCGCGGGTAGATTTTGGTAAGTATTAGCAACAAATGTAATAAGAACTTATGTTAGTTCATCTATCCAGGTAAATTTACTGATAACATGGTTAGACTGTGTAATTTATTTGAAAAATTGTGAATGCTGACCTGTTATTAAAGGTGTAAGCATAACCCATGTTATAAATGATTTGTTCCAGATGATGAATCAGTTGAGATTCCACCAGAAATATTGTTGTCCAAGTCAGCACTAAATGAACTGTGCAGTGAGTCAGCCAAATTAAAAGCAATGGGAGTTATGAATCAGGTAAACCATCATATTGCTTGTAACATAAAGATCATTACAAGGAAGTCCAAAACTTATTTTGCAATAGATCCATGAAAATGAGTAAAAAGTGATGATTTTTTTATCATATTTTACTTTTGTGTTTGTTCCAGGTGCCTTATGAAAAGCTGGTTAAACTACTAACAGTTCTGGCCTGGAACATACGAGATGGAGCCAAAATCTTGCCAAATATGGCACAGGTATGAGCTATTGAGATACTGAACTGAAAGATTTCAGGTATTTCTTATATGTTCAGCTTCAGATATTTGTGGGGAGTTTACTGAAACTCAACAGTGTCATCTCGTATGAATTGAAATAAGATCTTATTTAGTAAAATATTAGTAGGCAGGGTATCATATTTTCTTGTAAGTGATCAATCATACTGGGTAAACTTTTTTGATATTTACAAAAGGCAATGTAATTTTGTTCGAGCATGTGATATTCTCCCATTTTGTAGATTTTTTTTTTTCATTTTTATGTGGGAAAGAAGGCTAAACTTTGTATTAAGTGTTAAGTTGGGGGTTGTTAATTTTTCTGTTTTATATACTCTGTCTGTTCCCATCAGTAATTAGAAATGAAGCTTATAGATCTCCATGTGGTCGTACCTTTTTTATCAGGACAATGAAGGTGATGATGAGGAGCAGCTGTGGAGAGAGCTGACCATGGAGAGGGTTATGCGCAGTGTGGATGCCTCTCTCACATCACTGTACATTATGACATCACCAGACATGCCTAAGCAAGTGTACCTAGAGGATGTCATTGACAGGATACTCATTCTTACCAAGTTCCAGTTGCTGAATACCATTTACCCAGAATATGACCCAGTTTATAGGGTAGATCCAAAAAATAAAGGTAATATTTCATTGAAGAGGAAGTTGAGTACTGAAGATGTAGAATTCAAACTTGGACTTGCTTCAAGATAAGAAATTTGTAACTTGTTATCAGACAGTTTGAAAAAGGTGCTATTTTTATGTAATGGCATTGAATCAAATGCAGCAAGTATAAACTTGTTTGGTTATTAATGAATAATTGTTTTCCTGCAGAGGGTTTCCAACAGCATGTTAAGATGAAGCGTGCCAGGTCCCACGGTGCCAAACACAAGACTACCATTGCACTGTACAACAAAATAACAGAGATAGTAGGGGCCCTAGCAGAACTCATCAACATTCAGGAACTAACAGACACTTTGATATTACAGGTATACATTTGTATGTGAAATATTTGAAATTTAGAACCCAAAGTCAGTTAGCATAAAAATTGATTGACTGTTTTATATGATGTTTTTTGGAAAACCATTGTCTTCACAAGCATTTGAACTAATTTTACATATTTCTAGGTGTCTTCATTAGGATGTGGTCCATTTTTTGTGGAAAATGTCAGTGAACTCCAACTGAATTCCATGAAAGTAGTAACAACTGTAAGTGATATGTGACTAACTTTTGTGTCTGTCAAATTGTGACTTTAAGAAATAACACCATAAAATAAGTTTAAAGATGTGTAATAAGTATTTTGATATTCAAACAAATGTGTTCCTGAAACACTTTCAGCAATTCTTAGACCAAACTTTTCCATATGTATGTTTCTGTTGAGGAGAAATTAGCCCTTGTTATGCAATTTAAAGGGATAGGAATAGAAAACGGCTTGATAATCTGGTATTTATCTCATTCAATAATTTTCATTTTAGGTGTATTCAGGTTACGAAAAACACAGAGCTCTTATTATAGAAGACATTTTTGCATCTATAGCACGTTTACCCAGTAGTAAGAAGAACCTTCGGAGCTACAGGTGTGTTATTGTAAATGGATTTGTGCTGTAGAAAATAGTCAAGGTTGTAGTAAGTGTGCTCAACATAATAGTGTCACAGATGTTTAATGCTGTTTGATTGTGTTAGGTGTGCACTGCAGAAAAGTGTCGTCACATTGATAGGTGTGTGCTGTTATGTTTGCTGTAGAGAATGCTTGTTTAAAAAATGGAGTTGTATTATTTTTAAACTAATTATAGTTATCTAAATCTTATCACTGTATGTCTGTGTATTCTCTAGATTGAATGCAGATCAGTCAATCCAGATGCTGACTGCATTGGTGCTGCAGCTCATCCAGTCTGTGATAGCATTGCCAAAACCTAAGGAGGATGAATCTCGTGCACCCACACCCTCGGATGACAAAAATCAGAAGACAAAACTGAAGGTAGATTTTTACAAAGAGGTTTAATTAATTAGTGGTAATGATACTTCTTTTATTTGGTTATGTCCATCAGGGCTTTTCCTAGGATTGTGGTAACAGGGAATCTAGTCCAACTACAACAACATCTGTGTAAGGGGTTGGGGGCAGGGTTCAACCACAGTGTGTGGGTATATAGCATATTTTTCATTAATAGATCTTTAATTTCTTTTTATTTTAATGATGTAGTACTTATATTTTTCTTTAAAAATATATCAGTATACCAACTCATCATTACTGTATTATAATTTTAAAGCTTATAACAATGAATGAAATAAAAGACTATTAATACACAAACAATGATAGAACATGCATATCCTTCCAGTTTTGTAACTTCTGACATACACTGCAGTTTGCTTTCAAATGCAGCATTGTTTTTGTAATTGACACTGTACATTATGGAATGAAATTAACTGCAATCTTAACAGTATCACAGAATAAGCTAAACTGCCAAGATGAGGGCCAAATACAGCCAAAAATATTTGTGAATCCTCTACTTGTATCAGGAGAAACTAAAACAGTTACTACTTGGTTTGCTGATGTGTAGACAATTAGGTGCTCTGCAGCACCGTAAGGGAAACAGACAAGAGAAAAGAGCCATGTAGTGTCCAAATTTCAATGTGCTTCCCCCCCCCCCCCAGAAAAGTCGAAAAGATGTATAGTAGACAGCAAAATTTTAGGGACCATATGGACTTGATACATGTAACCAGGTTCAATTGAATTGTTCAATTATTTTTAACTTTACTCTTACATCTGTCTCCCCCTAAATTGTAGACCACACTCTTCCTGATTAAACAGGATATCTTACTAGTTGATCAAATTGGACACACATGCAATGCAACAACATGTATCAAGTTTACTTTCATTTTATTATGCTGTGATGTATTTTTCATGTTTTTACACAACTGGGGGAGCATAAAATAATCTGGGTATATCAAAATACCTTCCAGGAATTTTCTAGGTTGTCCATTCCTCTCAACAAATAAAGTTGCCATGTCCCTAAAATTTAGTGACTTGTCAAGCCATATTCTGCAGAAACTGGCTATGCAATTGACAGCTGGGTGGCTCTCTGGGGAAAGCATTGATGTCTAATGTAATTGGTTGAGTTGCTCAGAACAACATAATAGTGTTCTTAAATTTGAAACTAAAGGTATGTTTTGTATATTACAAAATTTGTCTTTTTTTTTTTACAATTCCAGAAGCTTACTGATGATGAGGTCATAATAATTACCAATTATGAAAATGCCATGAGAAGTGCCCACAATTTTTTGGCTGTTTTTCTCAGAAAGTAAGTTAATAATGCATTTTTATGTGATAACAGGACAATTATTAACATAGAATTCAGAATGTATAAGCAGATATTTATAAGAGAAGTTTGTTTTTTTAAAAGGGAAAGTTAAGCTTGAAAATCACTTCAAATATTGCATAAAAAGCTGCTGTAATAGAAATGGCATGTTCTGCTCTTATTACTGGAAATACTAAATGTGATTTTTCTTTTAGGTGTTCAACTAAAGGGGAAGAAGACTATAGGCCTCTGTTTGAAAACTTTGTGCAAGATTTATTAGCAACTGTGAATAAACCTGAATGGGGAGCTGCTGAATTGTTGCTTAGTTTATTGGGCACATTACTGGTGAGTATAAAATGTATAAAATAGAATCTGTAAACAGTTAAGTAAAGCTAAAGCTCCTAGTCAGGCAGCATTCAACATCTTGGTGTATTAACTTGTGTGAAAAACACATAGAATGTGAGTAATTAACATACCCATAGATTGAACTATCTTTTAACTAACGCCTGTGTTGTAAACTTTTAGCTCTTAACAGAATGGGGAACACTATTTATTTTTACTATTTTCTTTAATATTTATTTCAAAGGTTTATTTAACTCTAACTTTATACTGTTTTTTATATATGCATTAAGTATGTTTTTATATATTGCGAAGGGTACAAAACACCCATTTTATTATATGTTACATATATTATACTGTAATTGTTTAATTCCTGTTATCTGTTGATTGAAAAAAAATACTACTTTAATCTTATAACATAACACAGCTGATGAAATTCTTCTCTATCTTAGTTAGGCAGTTGATTTATTGATGTAAGATGTAGATAGGAATATGAAAGGCATGTCTAAAAGGTAATAATTCCAAACAAAAAATTCCAATTTTCCCTGTTTATTTATCCCCTGAAGGTTATCCTTTTGTTTTTGGTTGAAATTATAATGAATTTTTTGTGACACCATTTCTGCTACTTTTCGGGTGCTTCCACAAAAGACATTTTGATTTTTACCTATATTAAGATAAGACTTTATTTAACCAATTATAAAAATCAGAAATCATTTTCCATTTGGAGCAAGTTTGGTAATATACAGAGTAAAAGTAATACAGTAGATAAATTAAGAATTTGGTTTTGAGATCAAATTAAAATGCGTCACTGCACTTGGGTAAAAGCTGTTTAAAAAGCGTTACTATTAAAACGTAAAAAGTGATGATGCAGGATGAAAAGAGTCTTCCATGGTGTTGACGGTTCTTTTCTCCATTCTGTCTTTAAAAAATATCATCCAGCTTGGGTAGATCCTGCCCGATAATCTTGTTTGCAGTTTTTACAACATTGGTTAGTTTATTGGTTAGTTTAGACCCATTAGACCCATGACCCATTCTACTGCTTACAAACATGTCTTGTTATTTTCCAGGTGAAGCAATTTAGCAACAAAAGTGTTGAAATGTCTATAAGAGTGGCCTCATTGGATTACCTTGGAATTGTTGCCTCCACTCTCAGGAGAGATGCTATCAATAGTCAGATGAATCAAGAGACAATTGATGAGATTATCGATCGGGTAGGTTCATTAATGATATATAGCACCTGCCAGTGGTCTTGCTTTAGACTAAATTCTCATTAGCTTTAAAGCTCAGTGTATGAAGTTAATCTGTAAAAGGACGTGACTTTAATAAGTTTGTTACCAATCTCCTTAAATCATTTACATTAGCCACTGTGTGCTTGACAAACTTAGAACATGTTCATCATTATAGCCCAACATGTTAATGTGTAAAGCAGTACAGGTATACAATATCTGTGATCATGTTCTCAAGCGTGTCAAATTGAATTTTCTGAAATTTACCATCATATTGCAGTATATTAATACATAAAGTCACTTTAAGTGTCAGTTAAATTTTATCTGCAAAAATTATATTTACTAATAATGGGCATGTGAACAAGGTGATATGCAAAAATAATAATAATAATAATAATAATAATAATAAAATAAATAAAAAATAATAATAATAATTTTCTCTTTATTTCCCTCAGTGTTTAAAGCATAATGCACTGGTCCAGGAATGTTTCTCACACTTCACAATGTAGCCATGAAGATGCACTTATGATTTATTTTGAATTAATTATTGAATTCTAAGAGTTCATAGTATTCTTATATTACTTTATTGTCATTGAGTAATAATTAGACCATATTAACCTTGAAAGTTATTGTTATTTTGCTAACATGTCCTCATGTTATAGTTAACACATGTAAGTTTTTTATAGTTATTTAGCAAAATTTAATGATATGCTACAACATTTATTCTGAAATGCCTGTGTTTTCTGTCTAACTGTAGTCAGTACAGTGTTGTCGTAGTTATGAAGCACCTCGTTTTGCTACCACAAAGCTCTTCTCCTTATACCCAGATACGCATTGATGTCATCTAAAATAAAATTAAAATTGATTTGTACATTATTTTGTAAAATTGCAAGTCTGTTCAGTTCCAAAATTGAGGCTGTGCTAAAATGATTTAAAGATTGATTGACTGCCAATTAGCCTAAAAATAATATTGCCATGTTGATGTTTTCTGCAGCTTACCTATATCAGGTTTTGTACATGTTTTGACATATGGAGAAGAAGGACTACAAAAACCCTGGCAACATTCATTGTGGTACTTGCACTGAAATGATAGAACCATTGGTATTAAATAAATATGAAACTTATTGCTCTTCTTCTGTGCATGGTGGTTTAAATTAACAACTGTACAGACAAAAGACTTAAAATGAAAATGAGATTGTCTTTCTTTATTATTGTCATTGTGAATATTAAAAGTTGAGAAGGTGTCTTGATAAGTTTCACTGTGTGTCATTGATGCCAATTGATGGCAGTACCTACCCTGTATCCTGTAGGCCTACAACGCATTAATCGACAAACCCCCTTATAGCACACGGCAGCTCCACAACAATTGATATCTCGCTGGCACTACCCAAAAAACAATTCCATAAAGAGCAAGGTGCATTTGAATTACTTATCTCATATTTATTTAAAGTTAATTGTAGGAATCACTTACAGACAAGATGACATTTTCCCCTTTTGAAATAAGCACATATTTGTTAAATCCTGATACATAGCTTTCCAAACCTGATAGAAATGACCGGTATGAATAAGGTTCACACTCACCCACTCTCCAGTATTTGTACAAGCCTCTGTGAACACTGCAACAATCCCAATGGCGCAAACCATAAAAATTATTTTTACACTTGATGTCATGATGAATCTGAAGAAAAGGGAATAAAAATGACTTAAGTATTTAACTAAGAAATGTTTTGAGAAAATATTACCTTTATTCTCAGATCCAGCAAATGAATAGATTAACTATATGTGTATCTTTCCTTTCAAAAATGTAAAATTCATAACCTATGTTGTGGTTAGCAGCTTTCCTCTCTTGGCCTAGAATATGCTTTTCTAAATCACTGCACGTTCCTTTTATTTCATAGTAATAGCCTAGTTCTCCAGAAGTGATCATCTGATTGGTGTCATTTTCCTTGGATCATCTCTCTCAGTGGCTCAGTCACACAACAATTTTCATAATGAATGGAAAAGAATTGCTGCTCATTAAGAATTATTCAAGTAATCTGCAAGTCAGTCTTGTGTTGTTACAGTCTTTCATTGTTAATGACTTGGAGGTTAGCATCTAGAAATTTTTTTTCAAAAATAACAATTTCAAACAAACAATTTAGATCCTTGAAATTTCTAGTTGTGTCACTACAACCCACTCATACAACTCTTAGCTGTTGATAGAAAGCGGGGAATTTCTAGTACAACCCACTTGGCTCACTTCTACCTGTAGTTCTGTCTTGCTGAATTTTTGTCTAATAAACCTTGCTGTTGTTCCTCAAAATATTTGATAGAAAACCTGAATTTTTTAGTACAATCAGAATCCACTTGAGTCTCATTTATCTGTAGTTCAGTCTTGTGGATAGAAAACATGAAATGTTCAGTACAACCTACCTGTATAACCTCTAGTTGTTGACAGGAGTGGAATTTCTTGAATGACTCGCTGGCTGGTTTTATCTGCAGGTTAGACTTATTGATAGGGAAAAATAAAATTTCCAATGTGACCACCTGAAGTTCTAGCTGTAAATTGGTTTTGTAGTTTGAGAAGCAATATATATTGACCAGAAGAGCCTTGATTGTATCTACTTGTCAAGTTATGTCCTGTTAATGGTCCAAAAAGTGATGAAATGATAATCCTCCTAGAGAATAGAGCATTTGGGTAATAAACCCAATGCTTCATGTGATGGTTTAAGGTCTTGAGGGAAAGCCAAATGACTTGCAGAATGAAAGGTTTCATGATATCTCCACTCCCTAGAGGAAGGAGTCTCATTAGTGGGGAGCACTAATATGGATTTGACAGGTCATTAATTCTTACTCAACCAAAACAATCTTCTGATACAATTAACCAGCTACACTATCAAAATTAAATTGAATCTTATCAATCTTATGGGACACGCTCCATGAAATGCTCCTTGGTAGCTGTAACATTTATTAAAGGGGAAAAGTTGATGCATGTAGTTCTTTTTTTCTTTCAACCCACTCAGATATATTAATCATGTTACATGATAGAGATCACGAAATTTGGTGTGATATTTATGGGGGAATGGAGTAGGATTGGCATCAGACTTCTGAGTGTGTGGGCATTTATTCCTGCATCAGGGAAAACCTTTAATTTTCTGAAGTGTACATGTTCAGTCCCTTTCCTGTGATTAGGTTTTTATAAAAAAATCATACTCCTGATGTAACAGTATTGTTAAGATGTTAAGATTATTATATTGTGATCTATACTATAACTGTAAATATTAACAACATTCTGAAAATTTTTTGAAACAGTTGGTTTGATGGTAAATGGCCACTGCCTTCTGTGGAATATCAGCATTCACATTTTGAAAATGTATCTCAAAACTTAATGTTGAAAAAGAGTAAATCATTCCTGGTAGCAACTATCTGACAGTAAGAAACTCATTGTCACTTTTCAAACATTTGCACAGACTATTGCTCTAATAGAGTACTGAGCATGCTGTTTGTGTTGAAAAATTGCAGTCAGCTGGTTATAAGGTTGAATTGGGTGAGAAAAATACAGTACTCTGATTGGCTTAGAGTTACCAATGATTGACTGACAGTGATAGGTCAATTCTGTGGCCTTTGAGGGTGTCCAGTTTTTCTCTACATTTAACCACTGATTTTAACATAACTTCAACTTCAGACTGTGGATGATGCTCAAGCTCAGCACTACAACTTTCTAATTCTCAGTGCCTACTTACACAGTTAAAGCTAACCTGCTCAAAAGCCATCTTGTTTCTTTAACTGGGAGTATTTTTCAATCTCTGGAAATCTCTTGAGGCCCTCTTTTCACATGGAATGGGTTAAATCTGTTTATTGAAAAGACTCGTAGACAGAGAAGAGGAGATATTTAATGAGGCCAATGATTTGTGTGCTTTCTCTTTTAGATTTCTGAGAAATATTTGAGGGAAACTGATAGTTGTTTCTAGATGTGGATACTACTTGCAATTTTTATAGATTTGTCAGATTATGATTATTGCAATAGTTACAGTGGCTTCTGGTATTCCCAGATAATACAAAATGATCTTTTATCTTTAAATTTAAAAGAAACAGAAGCACAATGCTGATCTGTTTATTTGATATTGCTGGACATAGAAACTGTTTACAATAATTATGATCTCTTTAATTAAGTGAAATTTTCTTAAACAGATCAACAATATTAGTGATGATGATTCAAGTAATGGCCGCAAATCACCACTTGTAAGTACTTTTTTTCTGAAATACACTCTAATACAAGTTTGAATGTAACATAAGTGCTGTTGTACGTTGATCAAAATATTGCATCTGCTGCCAAGCAATCAAATTTTTGTATCATTGATGTTATCACATGGAAGACCCATTCATGAAATTGTCTTGAAATTGTCTCAATTGTCTTGAAAATTTCTTAAAAAACTTAGTTGACCATTTGTGTTTGGATTCCAGGTGGAAGCTGGAGACCAGATCCAGACCCTACAGAAAGCATTACTGGATTATTTAGCTGCCAACAGACACAGTGACCCTGCAGTCCTGGTAAGTGCTGCACAATTCAAATTAACAAAACAGAACGTTTGTTCCTGAACTGTCAGTGAAACAATCATCATTACTTGATTATGTATTAATTTGATTAATGGTATTGCCTATTGAAATGTGAAAAATTGCTTTCAGTATCATTAATGTCAGATCACTGTCTGGGAGCAAAGCTAATGGACATTTTGTGAATGTGCAGTACTGGAAATATATTAGCCCTGAGTATTTAAACGCAAAAGTCATCTTAAACCAAGACCCCATTCCCATAGATTTTAGATCGATCTGTCCATGTGGGGAGTCTCACTAGATTACTATCAGCGTCTGTCTCGCCTACTAAAAGCTGTAAGGGGGTAATTAATTATGGTGCGCGCTCGGCTGACTACAATTTAGCGTGAACCCCCAAGGAGTTAGGTTGATCTAAATCTAAATCTCTGGATCGATCTAAATCTCTGGGAATGCACCTTAAGTAATGAAACCTTGGATTGTTTAATGGCCAATGCTCTTAGAAAAATAGAAATGTTGATTAGCATTAAGATGAAGCAGAAAATAACTTTTGATTGCAGGAAAAATTAATTTATGAGTTTCCTATCTGAGTTTTATGGGCAGATAAACGGGTGAAGGTTTTCAGGATTATGCCTGATTTCAGGCTTTTCAGTCTTCATTTTGATCATTTTTTTTTTTTCATATGGTCCAAATGCCATAAGAAATTGCAAGCTAAGTTTTCAGGATTTTCAGTGTTTACAACTTTCACTGGTGGATTTATACATATTTGAGATTGAAGTAAAAACTGAATGTGTGTAATTGGATTTTTTGACATTGTTTGAAACAAATTAGCTCATGAAATTTGATTTATTAGCAAACACTTTTCTTCATTTTCTTCATACTCCTTCGATCTGTGACTATTAAACAATATTCTTTTTTGGAATTTTAATGGCAAAATGGAGTCTGGGTTTAAACTTAGCACAATCAGATAATTTCTACCAAAGTTTTTGCACATTTTGACTTATTTTGTTTGCATTACTGTAGTGGAAGCCCCATATTTACCAAATAGTGATACTGTTAAAGCTGCAAATTGTAATATACAGGTCTAATTCTTAAGGATATTGTCACCCTTTGCCCAAAATTCCTTATTTACTGCCTTACATACATTCTATTGGGAAATAAATTAATCTTCAGTGTTCAGCGACTAAATTAATTAACATTTACACATATTTCATTGTACGGATAACGTTTAATTACGATTTTGGGGTAAAAACTGAAAAATCTGTTTAGTACTCCAAAACCCTGTCAGCAATTTTTCTTAAAATTCTTAGTTCAGATTTTATTGTTGATAAAACAAAATGCCAGAAACGTGACTTACTTTCTTCACCAACCAAGATATACCAACATGTTGGATATCAATGAAAAGCTTGTTTTAACAGCTTTTTGTTTCATAGCATTATTTTATAGAAATTCATATTAGCAAAAATTTAAACTACAATGTCATATGACTCAATTTTTTTGTGCTCTGAATTGGATGGTTTATTTGACCAGGATCCACTCTAATCTGTCTGTGGAAGCAGTCTGGTCTGGCACAGTTGTCTTATGTAGATAATGGATTATTTGGTTTACCTTCACCTTCCTTTCAAGGCCAAATAAGACCATAGAACAAAAACACAAAGAGTGAGGAATAACATTTATTTGATCAGCATGAATTTTATATGTGCCTGACATTATTTTGGTGTAGCCATTAAGTCACTGCCATAGAAATTTCTTTCTCGTTTATCTTGCATTTATCCCTATGAAACCACACTTAGGGGATATTATAACAGTCAGTGATAGTTTTGGGTACTTAACAGAGTTTATAAATTGTACTTTCTTATTTTCTTCAGTTTTCAAGAAACTTCCTAATAGCACAGTGGATAAGGGATGCCACAACAGAAGCAGAAAAAATTGTACAAGCTGGGCATCAGAAGAAAACAAATGAAGATGATACAGATGATAGTGATGATGAGCCAGAAACAAGTCTTGCTGATGAAGTTCAAAAAACCTCAGAAGCACTCCAAATGGCTGAAAGGAGGAAGCAGTTTTTGTTCTCTCAAATAACCCCTGATTCATCTTCCTTTTCAAGGTGTGTGGCTTTGCTGTTCAAAATTTAACAAACATCTCTTAATAATAATAATGATTTACAGACATAACTGAATATTTTCATACTTCGCTTTAGTACTTGTAAATATGCAGGTATCAATTGTTTTAGGTCAGTATCAAGTAAGTTAGATTATGACAGTGCCTGCCTGGTGGCCAGGTATCTTGCTTCCACACGCCCTTTTTCACAGAGTTTTGATGTCTATCTGACTCAGGTGAGTAATTCAGTGATTGGGATATAAGAGTTCTATAATGTCAAGTATGATTTCTGGTTATATGTTACATCAGCTCATTCATAAATGTTATATTTTTACAAAGTAATGCATTGGTTTATAGTATATAACATACAAAGTGTACATTAAAACTCTTTAATTTTGATGTATGTTTTTCTTAATTTCAGATTTTAAAAGTCTTATGTGAGACTGCTGTAGCAGTTAGAACCAAAGCAATGAAGTGTTTGACTGCTGTGGTAGAGGCAGATCCTGGGATTCTGGCACGAGTAAGTTGGCATGTTGCAGCAACTAATATATAATAGACTGGCACATAATCCAAAGGTCAATTAACATGATATGCTTTGTTATACAAAGTGTAACTTTGTCTTTGTATTTCAGCCTGATATGCAAAGAGGAGTGCATGGCAGGTTCTTGGATCAGTCTACATCAGTGAGAGAGGCAGCTGTGGAACTGGTGGGCAAGTTCATCCTCATCCGTCCAGAGCTCACTACACAGTATTATGAAATGTTGTCTGATAGGATTTTGGTAAGTATGCTTCACGCTGTGACCGTGTAATTCGATGAATTTATAGTAAATAGTGTTTTTAAAATATTAAATTTTTAGGACTAAAAGAACTTGTTTACAAAATTGATTTGAATTAAGCTGGTAAATGGTAGCAATTACTATGAAATTTAAATCAGTTTTGTAACTTCAGTTTTACTTAAATCTCATGGTTTATTATCTTTAAGGACACTGGGATCAGTGTGAGAAAACGAGTCATCAAAATATTCAGAGATATATGCACAGAACAACCAGACTTCAGCAAAATCCCAGAGATGTGTGTCAAGATGATCAGGAGAATCAATGATGAAGAAGGAATAAAGGTAAATCATACTGAAAATTAATTTCACTCAGAAAAAGTTGCTCATGTTTTATGGTATGGTGTTATTCTGCTCCATCATGTCATACAATATGCACACACAGTAATAGTTTTTAAAATTATTATTTTATTTTTTGAAGGTTTGATATTTTCATGCTTCTTTATGAAAAGTTGTCTACATAACTTAAAAGATGTCTGGATAAGTGAAAATAACACCAATGCTCTATTTGTATACCTAGTGCACTTTGATGAAGGAATATTCAAAAAAGAAAAAGATGTGGCTTAAAAGAAGTGTTTGGTCACATTGATAAATTTTCTTCCAAAATTTTATTAAAGACTTGTATTATGTTCCAATTGTTTTCCCCCCAGAAACTTGTGAATGAAGTGTTCCAGAACATGTGGTTCACAGTAGTTAGAGATCGAGACACACACAAGCTACTCACCAAAGTATTGAACATTACAGATGTGGTAAGAGTCTAATCTGACATAACTTATGCTGTCAAGAATTATTAGTTCAATGGTTTTCCATCTTCTAGTGTTAATCAGATTTTAAGTATCCTGAATGTTCCATGTTTAAGTAAATAAAAGCTAAATGTATCATCTAGCAAAATTTTTTCTGGTATTATAAGACACAAACTCAAACAAACTGTGCTAGTACTGCATTATAAAAGTAGAAGTAGCTGTCAATAAGTAAGAATTGTGTTCTTGCACCTGTTAATCGCCAATTTACCATCTCTTCATCTTTTTCC
Organism: Lingula anatina; assembly: GCF_051362555.1. Classification (NCBI taxonomy): domain Eukaryota; kingdom Metazoa; phylum Brachiopoda; class Lingulata; order Lingulida; family Lingulidae; genus Lingula; species Lingula anatina. Next base: position 60,365,908 of record NC_141767.1, read on the forward strand.
TCACCGGAAATAGGTTGCTGCATGCAAAGACTCAGGTTATGAATGGTTTGAAACCCTCCTTGGCAATGTAAGTACATTTCCTTGTTGAGACTTATGTTTATGGTCATGTCATAATTAAGTACACTTAGCACTATCTCGCCCCTTAAAGAAATTGCTATTTGAAAGAATGGGTTGATAAAAGTTAACCATGCTATCCCAATATGCACACCACATTGAAACCAGGAAGCTATGATTACTCTGATCAAGCACTGGTAATAATTTGATATCCATTCACCAAGTAAGAGTAATATGACTTAAAATAAAATGTTTGAAGGTAGGAATTAAAAAAAGGTTATTATTTTGCATTGATGTTTACAATTGCAGCTCCTGAAAAAAGAGGCAGATCATGCCTTTGGTCCAGTGGAAAAGTCGTGTAGACAGATAATTGACTGTCTGGTAGAAAATGTCCTCAAATTGGAAGCAAAGGCTGTGGGTAAGTTGGTCTGTTAAGACATTTAATTTAGCATTAAAATAGCATTAAGTAAGATTTCAAATTTTCAGTATCTTTATTACTGCAATAAATGACTGATATTGCTATTTTCAGAACTTACTGAGGGTAAAGTGACCAGCAGTCAAAGGCTAGTAGCTTGTCTATCAACATTATACCTATTCTGCAAGATCAAACCTGACATGGTGGTGCAACATGCAGAAACATTACAGCCATACTTGGATATCAAATGCAGTGTAAGTCAGTCCATTTGTGTTGAATGTTATACAGTCAGGTAACAGCACAATACAGGAAGCAGTCTTTGGGTTAATGTATCTGTTAAAGGTACTGTCACACTATAGCAGGTAGCACTAACAAATTAAAAAAATTGCTCATAAGCAGACAAATGCAAAAAAGTTTATATTTTTGTCATTTCCATCTTGAGTATGCAGACAAACATTTATGTGCGTTTGCATATGGAGAAGGAGATTAATGTTTTGAGCATGTTCAAAAACAATTTCATCCCCTGCTTATATATTAATTCTCCTTTGATGGAAAAAGGGTGATTTCAAAGTTGTGCATATAATTGATTTCACATATGATACTTATACTTACCTCTATATGATAGGTGTGACAGAGCCTTAAGATGTGGCATTTTATGATAGTATTTTAGTTGTGGGACTATCATCAAATATCCCTTCTAATTGTTAGCCCTAGATAATCTTTCTGTATTACCTGTGCATGCTAACATATTTTGTTTGGTTTGTATTTTCAGACTCAGGGTGACTATATGGTGCTCCACTATATTGCTAGAGTGTTAGAGTTGGTGGTCCCATTAATGGAACATCCCAGTGAAGGCTTCCTAGCACAGCTGGAGGAAGACATGATGAAACTGGTGCTCAAACATGGCATGATGGTAGGAGACTCCATATAAGTTTTTTTATTGTGCCAACCACCACATGTAGTTCTACAAAGAATATAGATCCATGCCAGTGGTCAGTTTTGAGTCTTCATATATATATATGTTTATACTTAGGCATTACTTTCTGTAATTAGGTATACTTTCTGTTGATGTCTGCTTGTATTTCACATATAAAAAATTGTGTTTCCATTGGTTCAGGTTGTGCAGAGCTGTGTGAGTTGCCTTGGATCAGTAATAAACCTTGTGTCCCATAACTACAAGCTAGTCAGAGATTGCTTTCAGAAGTTCTTTGGTAAGTTTGCACCTTTCTTGTCATATATATGTATCATGATATGATAGTATGGACATGATCATGCCAGTCAATTAGCTCATTTCAGCACAGCAAATATGTGGAATACAAGTAATCTTTAGTTTTTATTCTCGTCTGACAGTAGTTACAGTAAAACAGTGCCTAGTCTCATTCACCAACAAGTTTGCTTCATTACCATCTGAATAGCAGGAGAGTTTGTCAAAAGATTTTCTATATTGCAGGTGTTCTGTGTAAGATCATGACAGAACACAAAAACAATCCCAAGAATCCAGCATTGGATAACAGCAAGCCAACTTTACTGAGGGCTCTATTCACAGTTGGATTGCTGTGCCGACACTTTGATTTTGATGCCAAGGAAATGGGAGAGACTAAGGTATATCTTTATGTTGTGAAATAGTTTTGGTTTATTTGCTTGTCTTGTTGACAAAATGAATTGAGAGAGCATGGTAATCAATATAACTCATCTGTCATACAGATTTATCATTAAGGGTAACATGATGCATTATTTGTTGCAGGCCTGTGTTAAAGACAGAGTGTTTGATGTCCTAATGTATTTTATAAGCCATGAAGATGAAGATGTAAAACACAAAGCATTGACTGGAGTTGGTGAGTATGCTCAGAAGCATATGAAAGATGCATCTTGCATGTTTTGGTGTTAACTGGTCTTAAAGTCATAATAACTCTTCGTTTTGGCCAAAAATTGGATTTACCTGGAAAAAACGGCAATTTTCCTGTACTTACCAATGGTCAACGACCCCATTCCTGCATTCAAAGTTAATCCAGGGTTTTTTTCCTAAACGTACGTTTTTTTGTTAAAATCTCTTAAGAGATTTCAACTGACGGAGCCCTCTCTGAGATTGCATAGTCACTGGTGACCTACTTATAACCGCGGGAAAAGCAGACAACAACAACACTATATAAATTCATGAGATATATTCGTCTTTTTGTTAAAAATGCATTTATATCCACAATGTGTGCCATTCTGGGCTTTTTGTTATCCGACGCACTGTACAAAAACTTGCAACTTACGTCTGCGTCTGCATCAACGCGTTTGGCGCCATGTTATTTTGGTCTCGAATGCGAGAATCTGCGTGACACCTTTACATCATTAGCAACGGATGCCTTGACGACCGGGAAGAAGGGCATCGAAAGCCCTATTGACAAGAACAGATTTTAGTTTTACTACAATAACATAGAATAGAATATATTTCCATGCGTTGTTTACAATGTATTTCATGCAGAATTTTGAATCTCAAAGGAAGAGTTATTATTACTTTAAAATCTTTCAACATTATAGTAAAAGGGAACTAATAACTTTTTCTTTTTCAGAACAATAAATTTGTTTGTGTTAGTGAGCTTGTGTACTGTGTAGCATTGCTACATCACAAGTTAAGGAACACTGCTTGTATATGAAATCTCTTTCTCTCCAAATGATTATGATTTTTCTAATGTTCATAAATTACATACCAGTTCTTCCTTTTCCTAGGTTACATGTGCATTCGTTACTATGACTTCATGTTAGGGACTACACTGAAGCAGGTGTACCATGGTCTGCTCACCTACAGAGATGCCCCGGTCAAACTAAAGAACCAGGTGCTAAGGAACCTTCAGCATTACCTCACAGAGGAGGAAGATAAAATGCAAAAGGCTGATGCAGAATGTAAGTAGCTGGTCAGTTTAAAAAATCATTAAAATAATTTCCATGCTTTTAAAATAAAGACTGTTTTTGCAGACAGATGAAAATAAAGCCCTTTGTATTATATAACCATACTTCCATGTGAAAAGACATGCTGGGAAGGTTGGAGTATATTAATTGATTTTAGTCACATCTGTATTAATGGGCAGATGCGCATATAATTCTGGCATCTTTCAATATTTGTCAGTTTTATACTGTTCTTAAGATTGTATCTGTAAAGAATTGAATTTGTATTTCAGGGAGAAAAGTTGCCAAAAAGGAAGATCTCAAGGAAATGGGATTGGCTGAATCTGGGTTAGCAGAGTTTCTAGTTCAAAATTGTCAATCACAGCAACTTAATGTTTGTTTAAATATCATACATTAATTGATGATCTTCTGTATTTTTGATTTGAGAAAGTAGCAGTGTATGTATAGAAAATTGTTTTTTTATGACTTGATTGTTTCCTTCAGCATGGCCAGTACAATTATGCAGCTGTACCTAAAACAGTGTTTGGAGTCTTTCTTCCACCCACAGTTCCAAGTTCGCATAACAGCACTGACAGTCATATCCTTGATCTTGAAGCAGGGACTTGTCCATCCTGTACAGGTAAATTACTTACACCAGATAACAGTAAATAATATATTTTGGTCTACATATTTGGGTTGTTTAATTTGCAGAAAGTGCTATTTAATTTTAAAAATCTCCTCTGCAAATGTACATTTTCAGTTTTATGATCATTTAAGGGCCTGGTAATTTCATCTCTCAAGGGAATGCAGTATACATACTCAAGAGTTATGAAAGATTAACTTAATGTACATTGGTAATTATTGCCTGCTGTAAAACTTGGGTAACGTTATATTTCAGTGTATGCCGTACCTAATCAGCATGAGCACAGATTGTGAGGCTAATATACGTCTGAAAGCAGATCAGCAGATGCAGGAAATTGACAAGAAATATCCAGGATTTGTACATGTAAGTGCTTCTATATGCATGTGAAGATATTTGTTTACTGATTAGTTTATTTATAATCATATTATCCCACATTTCTTTATGATTTTTAATTGATCTCTTATTACAGGTGAAAGCCCTCATGGAAAACTAAATGCGTTTAGATTTAATGTATGAAAGAAAAATAATTGAAATGATGATTGTATTTTAGATGAAGGCACTTGCAGGGATCAAAATGTCTTACAGACTTCAGCAGCTGCTGCAGGCTGACCTTTATGAACCTATCCGTGGAATCCGTGATGAGGACAATCCCACTGCCCTCTGTGCGTTCCTATACACGCTGATCAGGGGGAACAGATCTCATCGCAGGGCTTTACTCACTAATCTACTCAATATGTTTGATGATAGCGCAGTAAGTCTGTATATTATTGTCACAAATTTCAATACACTGTTTTAACAGGACTGAAAAACTTCATTTAATATTTTTCCATTTTTTGATGATAAACAAAAGCTAGTGTTTTTGAAATATATTTTTTAATTATTCATTTTATGTATTAAATTCATTCAAGTAATAATATATAGAATAATACAATTTTAGTTGAGTTGAAATGGATTTTAGTGGTCAGATTATTGATATGTTTAAGAATTTTTTTGATTAGATGGGTTTTTTATTTGAAAGCGTTATTTTTTGTTTTTAGTTCTTATGTGTTCAAAATGTTTTAGGGATTGGTCTTAATTAAGGAAAAATGTTAAAATTCAGGGAACAGTTATATGTTGCATGCCAACTGTTATTTTTTTTATTAGTGGTGGAGGATTTTTTCCTTGCTTTGTTGTAAATATATTCATTCTGCATGCATTAACTTAGAAATAGTTACTTGAACAAGGTAGTTCTAAGTGTTGTATTTTATCAGTTCATTTGTGTGTGTTATTATATGTTTGAGACCCTGATGTCTCTCAGCACTGGGCTATTATCATTGTAGCATGGCGCTTCTTATATGACACCTCTCTTTTCAGAGAAATTTAACAGATCCATCTGAAAGGGACACCAGTTTTGAGGTTAATATTTTCAGCAGGACTGAAATGATTGGGACACTAATTTACATTCTTTCAGCTATTTCTTTCACTTTCTCATTCTATCGTACTTTTATCCAGAAAGTTCTCTTTTTCATTTAGCAGAAGTCTGTGGCTTTTTGTTGCTTCTGTCCTAAGTAGATTATGGTATTAGTTAGGTGTAGAAATTTTCATTGGTGCATGCAGTAATATGCTTCAAACGTGAGCATTGAGTCCAGTGCTTTATTAGCCACTGCACAGTAAATAAGCTTTCATGTTGTAATAGAATCACTGCTTTAAATGCCTTTAGTGTTGCTACATTTCTTGAAATCTCCTGGTCATAAATGATTGTAGTATAATTTGTAAGATATTGCACTGCTTGTAATGAAGTACCTTTAATATATTGTTTGGCAATTCCACTGTAGATTAACCCCATTCAGAAGTTCCCATGAGATTGTTTTGAAATGGATCTAAAATGATAAAAGTAATATGTTTAATTTCTTTATTTTTTTAAAGAAAACCTCACTAAATGAGATGGTGTACATAGCTGACAACCTTGCATTCCTTCCATACCAGTACCAGGATGAGCCTTTGTTTATCATGCATCAGACTGATATCATAGTCTCGGTGTCTGGATCAAACCTTGTGCAGGCTTTTATGGAGGTAAAGGGAATTTTATCATATCTTGGATTGTAACAGACTGAAAAGTTTTTAAAATAGCTGGACAATTGGAGCATATGTGACAAAAAAATGCTGGACCAAAGGAATTGTTTGCTAGACTAACTGTTAATTCAAAATGGCACCTCTTAAAATGGTTGCAAGTTTCTTGGACTAACTGGACACAATTTTCTTTCAATCCTTGATAACTGCTTCAGTCAGTTGGCAGGACTGACAATTTCAGCATGTCTGCTGCTATGCAAATAATAAAGAATGTGCCTTTGACAATTTTAATGTAATCTTGTTTGTTCTCTGATACCAGCATTGTTAATGAATTGTAGGGCCTCACGCAAAAGAAAGAAGGTGAATCTGAAGCTTTGTCAAGGTATGAGGAAGATGATGATGAGGAGGACGAATTTGAGAGATTGCTAGGTATGTTTTCTTTCTTATTCTTCTTATTTCTTTATTGATATTCAAGATTACATAATTGGATACTGTTTTAGACAATGCTATTTAAATTTTTTTATGAAAAAAGTTTGGCTAATATGCTTATTGTAGAAAGATGCCTTAGCAGTAAAGATTACTTGCAAATAGAGGGTCTTGTTACTGAGATCTGTTTTAATCTTTAATGCTTGCTGTAACTGAAAGAGTTGAAATTTCAGGGAGGTTTCCAGAGGACACATCTGCTCTCCAGGATATCCGTCTGCAATGGCAGGGTTGTATTCTATTAATGCAATTGAAACAACATCTCAAGGAACATTTTGGATTCAAAGAACAGTAAGTATTGATTGATACAAAAACAAGCTTACAGTCTTTACCAATAGAAGCAAAATGCTTTTTTCTTTATTGATGAATTTGATATTTTTCAAAGTAAGTAGCTTCAGTTTCATATTCTGTTTTCTAATTTATAATTCCATTTCTAGGAAAATAAGCCAGTATTCTCCTAGTGATCCTGCTAAAATGAATGAAAGACCTTTGAATCGTAAAGGTCAGAACCGTTTCAATCCCAAGCTGGCTCTAGATCTGCTGAAACGTGACCAACTGTCTCCTCAAGACTTAAATGATGAGGCCAAGAGGCAGCTACTCTCTGATTTCCTGGAGGTTAGCACCAGCTTTAAAAAATTAGAAACATTTTTAGATAATCTTGTAATATTGAACATAATTGTTTTAAGTAGAGAGACTTGCTTTGTAAGCATGAATCATTAAAAGATAAGATGAATGCTTCATATTTATTGAATTAGGAAGATTAGGCAGCTTTTCAGTTCAACTTAAAAGTAACTAAAAAGGTCATTAACAGTGTCTTGTGCCAGTTATCAGTTTAAGAAGCTGTCTAGTCTAGTGTGACTTTAATGTGACTGTATATTACAGTTAGCAATGTTCCTTATCTGTCCCCAGTTCAAGCAGCTGATGTTGAGTGTAGATCCAGCAGAGGATGACAGTGACCAGAGCACTGGGCATGTCACTCCTCAGCCCAAGTCCCCAGCAGTCAGTAGACCACCAGCAGCTGGGGGAGATGGACAGCCAGGAGAGGATGGGGCAGAAAATGGAGGTGGGGATGCAGGTTCCAGTGGAGCAGTTGATGAAGATGATGATGTTGCAGCAGAAAATGGAGACAAAGCACTAAGGCCAGAAATGCTGGTTAGTTATAGTTCCATGTTCAGTATACGTGTAGAATTATTTAAATTGCATATTGAGAAATTTTTTCATACTTCACTTTGATTCTAATTGCTTTATTATGTAAATTCTAATCCCAAGTTTTCGGCTTTTCAGAAGCTTGTGTAAGTAATGTCTATTAAGTGATGTGATTACCGGTTGCATATTTACTGTCAATTAACAGACACCTGTAAAGGGGTTCACATTTCAGAGGTTGAAACTTTACATTTTAACCTGCCAGTGTACAACAAGTGATGATAATTACTTAAAACAATCTTCAATTTTTGGTTTTAATTACAATTACACTGAAGTAAAAATATTTTATGAAAGCATTTGTGTAATCTATAAAATAGAGCTTAATAACATAAAATGGTAGGGTTGTAGTAGTAGTATTACACATCTGCTGTGAAGGTTGATTTATGCATAGTTTAAATTGATTTGCATCAGGTGAAGCCTTTGAAGATTACCCTCACTCCACTTGGCTTTACCACATCCTTGTCCAAGCACCAGAAATCTTCAGAGAAGAAACATAAGTCGCACAAAAGTAAATTTGAAAAGAAGAAAAAACACAAAAAGAAGAAAAGGAAAAGGAGAATAAGCACAACAGATGAGGAAGATGAAAGTGATTTTGAGGAAGAAGAAGAAGAGGAGGATGAAGAAGATGAGAGTGAAGATCCTGATTTTAATATTTAATCTAAGAAGTGGCCATTTGGACTTTTTTAAAGCTGACTATGTAATGCAGGTTCCAATCACTTCCAAGTTCTGCCTCCAAAAAGTGTTGAGCAGCTTGGTGGAATGCCCTCTCTTTGCTAGCAGTCATGCATTGTGTGATAATTTTTAACTGACTGAGGAAGCTTATTTATTTCGCTGTATTCTTCCAGTTGAACTTTGATCAACAACCCTGCAGCAGTGCAATGTTAGAAGTGTACATAGCTCATGGTTATTTATAACTTTTTTAATTAAATCTACATACAACTCTTGTAAAAACCAGTGTACATAGAAACTATTTAAAGGAGCTGTAATTTGTGCATCATAGAAAATTTGTGAATATAGAAGAATTCCACGTCAGTTATTACAGTCACTTTGGGGACTGGATTTATTTTATGGAATTGTTTTTCATTGTCACACTACTTAGAGTTCTATTTTTAACAAGTTGTTTGTAGATTTAAACCTGTGTATAAGCTAATTTTAAGTTTTTATAATGTTGGTTTTGTACCAGTCCTTCCCGTCAAGTGTTTCATAAAATTAATGTGGAATTTGTGTTCATTTCCTATATTCATGAATAATAAAACGCTTACCTTTAAATAAAGGAAGTTGTACATCAGAATCCAGGGTTTTTTATAATCTCATTGAGTGAATGCTGTTGTGTTTCTAAATCTGGGCAAAAGTAAAAGTGGGTAAATTTTAAGATTTTTACAAACATTTACACTAAAAATGGTTTATGGGAACAACTAAAAATGGAATGAAGATGTTGATTTTACTACCAGCTTAGAGCCTTTGAGGTGTTGTGGACATGTTCCTAAAAACTAAGAATGTATCTAGACATGAAATGGATTATTGAGAAAAAAATGAAGAAATGACTCCATCGACTTAAAAAATATGCTTTTTGGAAAATTTCATAAGTTGCCTGAATTTCAAAGAATTATGAAAAGGTTAATAAAATCAAAGATGTGAAAAAAAGAGGCATGAACTCTGTGACATATCACATTTTATTGGAACAGAAATCTTGTTTACAATATTCAAAATTTGTCACTGAATCTAGCAATACTTTTATAACATTCAAAAATGACAAAACTACATAACCATTGATAAGTAGTAAGGAAACTGATGCACTTCACATTTTCATTCTTCCTTCTTGATAACACATAATGCCCCTTTCATATCGAGCATTACTACTGTATTGTCCCAGTTTAACTGGTCCTAACTACAGGGTTTACTACCTTTCACGACCCCAATAAAAAGTATACCAGTTAACTGGCTGTGTGAAATATCAGGGCTCAGTTTAGGTGACTCTTACATTATAGCCAGGCTAATAAGCTGTCAATCTCATGACCTGGTGAGATACAGAAAAATGTTCCTCTCGATGTGAAAAGGGCAGTACGTAAAATATTATAGTTAATTTTACCTCTGTTATTGTAATAATCTCTGTTATCTAATTAATACATCACTTGATTGATACAGAAATTGCTCATTGAAGTAAGTACATTTTACATCTCTAACCACAATCCAATTTATTTTTTAACAAAGACAATTGTATATAGTGTACAGTCCAGTCATTCTTGTTTAAAAAAAATTACCAGGGCATTTTGAAACATCAACTAAAATTTTTTTATACCTTTCATGCTGTATTGTAAAGCTAAAAAAATTTGAAGAAAGCCATAAGACATCTTTTTCAAAAATAAAACCTTCACTCCCCCCTCCCTTTTAGATTGCTGAGATAATGGTAGAAGGCACACTGTTGAAGTATATTTCATTTTTGTACCTAAATGGTGGGGTGATGGAAGAACTCAAAAAGATTCTTCACAAAAGTGACTGACATCCCATTAAGTCTGTTGAAGTTTGTGTTGGGCTTCAATATAAATTGCAAATTGGCCTAATTAAATATGAAGCTGCCACAAGACAATGAAAGACTGATTATGGTAAACTGTATAAACACTGAAAAGAAAAGCTAAAAGCAATTCCTTTCTAACTATTGCTAGGTAAAACTAACAAGCTAGATGTTACAGCAGAATGTTTGTGTAACAACTTTGTGTATCAAGCAGCAGTTACTACAAAATCAAATGTATGAACTACATGCATAGGTCTTTGTGGTGGGCAATTCAAGTTGAGACTTAACCAAAATCATTTAGGGGCAAAAATATTCAACAAAAAACTAGCTATCAAAATATATTTGGAGATAATAAGAAAGTAATACGGAGTATGAAATAACGATGGGACATCTTTAAAAAATCTGCAACGCAAAGGAGGAACCAAGTGGTGGTATGCCATTGTAACTGGTTGGAATACCACTTGAATAAACACCTGGAAAAAGGGGTATGTCCGTGAAATTCGGAGTAGAGGTTTAAACGTGTTGGGGTCTATCTATTTATTTATTTGAAATAAAAATTGTATACATTTGTAGTCAAGACACTTTATGCTGTAAGCATAAGTCATGATAATGATCTCACCACAATATGCACAAGCTATACAGTGAAAGCTAACATTTAGATCTCCAGCTGATGTTACATTCCAGAAATTAGAATTAAGACTGCTATAAAGTTTTGGCAGGATGTTGTATGAAGGCCCTTTTGGTTTGCACATTTGGCAGGGTTTTCTTAAACATGAAAATGACCAATGAGAATTTAAGATAGAAGGATGAAACTGCCAATTCTGATTAAAAATACTGAGAAGATATTAATGAAGTTAAAGAAAAAAATCAGGTCATTTTTTAAAGTCCAGGGATAAGCCAGATGGTGCCAGACAAGAAAGCTACCATAGAAGTTGGAAAAGAGTGAGTTGAGTGGCAAAATATGAAGTCCACACTGGAAGATGTGTTTAAAGCATACAGAGCCAAATACCCTACAGACAAGGTGGGATTCACCTTTTGCAAACTGAAGTACCTAGCCCTGGAAAGACTGTGTGTACAGTAACAAAGAAGCACCTTGTGAAAAGAGATTGCCCAAATGTGAAGACACTAGCCGGAACATGGAAATTGCACAGCATTTGAGGCGCAGGAAAAGAGCTACTATGTATCAATGGAAACCAGAAGCTAGAGCTGTTATTGCCAAAACTGCAGAAGAGATTATGAGCCAGCGGAGGAATGTCAAAATTCAGAATATGTTGAAACATGGGCACCAGTTCAACTCAAATTGTCTCGCAGATAGGATGGCATGATAGAAAGTGGAAAAAAGCAGTTGTTTTGGAAAAACATTTAACTCCTAGACCTTACATAGTAGTAAATGAAATTGGACAGAAGTATAGGCATAACTGGCATGATTTACGCACTGACAATGACAACAGTCCAACAGTGCCAATAGACCCAAAATTACTTAATGGAGACAATACAGAGAATACCCAAATTGAAAACAACGTACCAGTTATATGTGGAAATACCCAGCAAAACAAAAGAATTTCCTTGGATAGCAATTCAAACAAGTAGTGGGAGAGTAATAAAGTCTCCTATAAGACTCATAGAAACAAAATAAAAGGACAGAATAATCCCTTACTCAGAATTGTTATTCAGAAACTAATTGGGCAGTCTCACCCAGTTAGTATACTTTATGTTGTGTTTTCAAAGTTAAAAAAAAGTAGAGACTGATTAATTTTGCTGTTAAATGAACTGTACTTTACTTATTTGCATACACTATAGCTAATAAGTCCCCGGTCACTTTAATAGCACACGCTGTCTACATCAGACGCGCTAATGCGCACGTCCCCGACAGTGTTAATGATAGGGGGATTACGATGGACAGCGCATGTTGCTCACAGCAGTAGGCACTGCCGCCGAAGTTAAACCGGTAATTAAATCTTTAACTTGACTAAACATGTTTTGCTTTGTAACTTGCGTCCTTCAGTCTTGCTGTTGCGGAAGCGCCGGCGGGACATATCTCCGCCTTGCCGATATTTATCCCGACTCTCGACTTTAAAAGTATTATTGGTTTTGATTTTATCAAAGTCTTATTATATCAGAAAACCTGATACGTTCATACGTTAAGAGAATTATAGAAACTGTAGAAAAAGCTACTCGTACATCAGGGATAAAAAACAACACCTTGCAGCACTATTACCTATTATTCATCACCAGAAGTTACTGTTTCACTTTTTTCTCCCAAATTACAAAGTCTGATGACAACTGAAAGCCTTTAGCCATACCTCAGGGCAGTGGGAGATAGTCTGGATTTGATTAAATGTAATAAAAGTATATTTTGAAGAATTTTCCTAGCCTTCGGCAATTTCCGCAAAGCTTCGGCATGCGCGGCAATACAGAGCTGTCGATATCTGTGTGCGTGAATAATAGAATTGGTGGAACAACGGTTAACGTCGATGAGTCGTCTGTAACCTACCCGACGGGAGTTCGTGTCCCTATCGGTACTTTTGAAGATTTTGAAATTGTCATTATTAGAAATATCTATTAATATATAAAACAGTCGTGGCTAATTGTTTTTGCAACGGAAAGCACAGTAGGAAGGTTTGTTGTTATTGTTAAAGTTATTATTACTGGGGACATAAATTAGTATGCTAATCTCTTATCATGGTATAATGATTGATACGATGGGTATCATATAGTTTTCCTTTGATATAAACAACAAAAGAGCGGCCTTCCAAATATCTTTGCTGAATGTTTATAACGTAGGTACTATTATGCGCAAAAATATTGATACATGACGCAAACGACATTTACTAATTTTGGTAATATCAATTTTAATTAAAATTAAATTTAATTGAAATTAAAATTAAAACTTGTCTAAACGTGCATATTACCATTCACCTTGTTTAAAGGGTTCGCAACACTTTACATTCTAATACATTTTGCCAATTTTCATGTTTGCTAGTTTATTTTGATTTGAGAGAAAGCAAGAGAAGACCCTCTACTAGGGCCGCAAATTAATTATGAGTATTTTTCTTCAGTGCAAGAGACTGTGTAATGAAAAATCAATCTGTAACTCTGGTATAGGGTGGCCTTGTGTGTGTAATAATATACAAATAGGGGCAGGGGTACAGTTTTATAGTACAAATAGTCATTTTATACATCTTATTGATCTCATCGTCGGGTCATTGTTTACAATAGCGCTTTGTCGCTGTGCGTACCTTTTTGCATTTGAGTTAGACTCAGTCAGTAACAGCTGGTGATTTTGTCTTTTTTGCGTTTCATTGACAATATTTTGGCCACCTAAGTAGGGAAATGTGGCTCTTTGTTTTGAAATGACATTTCCATTGCTCCTTTGAACATGCAAAAGTCAACACACTTACGTCAACATACTTACTTTGCAATACCAACCCAGGGGAAGAAACAAAAGCCTCATAAGGTGTCGTCATTCACACTGTAAAAGGTGTTAATATCATGCTTCTATTGTTTGCCCATGAATCATTATGACAAATTTGTAGGGTTGCCAGATCACTGGCGCTTCATTCAATTCTCTATATCTGCCCTGCAGCCTGGGATGAGTGATACTTGACTGACCTTTGTTTACATCTGGAGATTTTCTTTATAATTCGATCAGTGTGCATAAATTATGATATTTTCCATCAGGAAAAATACGTGATAATGTTACGATTCTTATTTTACGGATACATAATTACAAAAATTAATTCCTGATTTAATACCCCCTATTTCAGCGCCTATTCCTGGCTGCGTTAATTATGGGGGGTTGGAAAGTAATCCGTTAGAACGCAGGAGTGATGATTGCTACTCTTACCAACGGTGCATCACCGATCAACTAATCTCAGCCATCTGAAGCAGAATCACCAACAAAAGACAAATTGGACTACATCTGCCTTCTTGTTGAGACATCTTATGTAAAAAAGGCGATAACGGTCAAACATAGGCCTACGTGCTTCGTGGTTTATTAAATGTTCATCGTATTTTTTCGTTCGTTATTCTTATGAGTTAAGCAGCTTCACCTCCGTGACACCCTTTTTATTTATTTAAACCATTGTTAGATAAACCATGGGTTTCACTTTAGATTTCACGATCGAGCAGCTGATCATGAGGAGAGTGTAGCATGCTATAGTAAACTACCCCAAATATATATACAACACCTCCAGGGTTTCACGATCGAGCAAGTGATCATGAGGAGAGAGTGTAGCAGAGAACTTATGTTTTGTATTAATGGTCGTCATAATTGGTGGTTGCCTTGGGAAAATGAGTTACATGATTACATAATACAGATACATAATAACATAAGATTAATACTAAAATTTTCCCTGATACAAAAACCCCTTTTTGAGCGCTTATTCCTGACTGCGTTAATTACGGGTGATTAGAAAGTAATCTATGAGGACGCAGGAGCGATGATCGCTACTCTTACCAACGGTAAATCACCGATTTACTTGACTCCGCTACTTCGAGCAAAATCACACACCACCAAAAGACAAATTAGACCACGTTCGTCCTCTTATTAAAACAAAGAATGTAAAAATGTGATGTCGGTCAAAGAAGAGGCCTACAGTAGACTTCGTGCTTCATGGTTTATTAGATAGGCCTATTCATTGGATTTTTTTATTTCATTATTATAGATTCACCTCGCGAGACCCTTTTTTATATATTTTAAACACAGCACCCCACTGGTTTCGCGATCATGAAGAAAGGGAGTGTAGCAAAGAACCTCATTAATGGTCGTAATAATAGGTGGTTGCATTGTAGGCCTAACCTTGTTCATTTTAGTCGACAGACTAAGCTAGAAGAAAGAAAAGTTCATTATCGCCTCTCTTTACTTAGGAACAATAAGGATGGCTAGTGGCAGCATTTATAAGTTCTTTTATTTAGAAACTTTCCGATCCTTTGTCTGGGACTCCGTCCGAGAAACGGCGATAACGACAGAGACGTCCTCGAACATTTTGGACTCAGTGCAAATAAAAAAAAAATCCGTTAAGAAGTAGCCTTTAAATGTCCTGGCAAATAATTTTGCGATAATCATTCTTGTCGTTCAAGAATGAATGACAAGCAACGACATTAGGGTTAATAATAGACTAAAAACTATCAGAGTGTAGACCTGTCTTACTTCATTTCTAAGGCCATCTTGTGATACGAGTCATGCTACACTACAAAAGAGGGGGTAGCAGTGGATGATTTAATACAGGGATACCATCGATAGTATATCAATAGAAAATCGCAATCCTCAAATGTTTTTTAATTCATTAAATATAAACGGTCTTTTCTCGTACAATGGGTCTGGTATAGTTGTATTGGCCTATCAGTTGGAAACACGTGGTTCGTCTACAATTGCAAATGGCGGAGGTGCCGTGGTAGTTATTGTCGTAAAATTAGCTGGATACGGTGCACGTGAGAAAATTATTCATTAAATTTAGTTTTCGAGCGTCAGCTTAATCTGGTAAAATGCGAGACGAAAAAAATGATAGATAGAGCCTTATGACCCACTGTAGAATGATGCCGAATAATACATCAACGACGTAGTTTATCGGCAGATAAACTAGTTTCCATTCTCGGCTGACTGAGGAAAGGTTTGAGAGAGCATTTAAAGAAGAGGCGGTCGAACCAATAGTGAGTAGGAAGTGTGCTGCAATCAAGACGAACAATACCGATCATAAATGGACAGCTAATAACCCCTAATTAACCCCGGGTTACGCGCTGCTGTGTTGACTCCTTGCTGGGAAGGGGTAGCGGCCTCCTACTGCTGTGCGTAATCAAACATTGTCTTCTAACATGCGGCTACACGACGGTTGCATTGTATTAATAAAGTAATACCTATTCATAAGGAAGGGGGCGGATGGTAATCTTACGAGAATTAAATCAGTTATCGATCATACGCGTACCAATAGTCGTGTTTTTTTTCAGCTATACGGTAATTTGAAAACGATTGTGTACTAAGGAAAATGGCTATCCTCATACACTAGCTACAAAAGTTAGACATGCAAACAGAGAGATTCTGTATAGCCTAAGGAATTGGTTCAGCTCGGCAGCAACAGCTACTTCAATATACACAGGTTTACTGCTCAGACACGACTGAGTGATAGAATAATTCCAGGCGTTTTAACTTTAAAAAAAAAAAAAGGATTTTCCCATGGGTGATCAGGCACAGACAGAAAATCATCATATGCCTATGTAGGGATTTTGCCTGAACCAGCTGACAATAAGGACATTATCATAGTTTGTCTTAATATCATACATAGTATGCTGAAGGTTGGCACTGAACTAAAGCGTGTTATAGTTGCAGGTGATGGGAAAACCCACGTGCCTGGTTCAGATTAAGAAAGAGTATGGGTCTGATATGGATTGGATGCTGGCTTACTTAAGTTGTACTCTGTTACACGTTGTTGCCACTGACGATGTGCAGCGACGTGCGGGGCTGATGACATTGCTCACCCATGGACTGGTGAGGGTGTGACGCTCTCGGCATTGTTTGGATGTTGGAGTTTTTTGTGTTGGTTTGATGTCTGTGAGCAGGGATTATTTGTTACCTACAATTATTCTGTTTTAAAGTAAGTGTAATTTGCTGCTTTATTCCCAAACGTTCTTTTAAACAATATCTGACGTTCTTGTAGCTTCTTATTACTTATTATGATTCTTTGTTGCTTCTTACAGGTATCTCTAGAAGCCTTATTTTTATCTCCTAAGAATAAATATATTCGTAAAACCCAAGTATTGTTTATTGCCTGCTTACAAAGTGAACTATATCTCTTAACGAATACTCAGACACCCCTTATGAAAGTGTATTTAGATGCAGGTTTTAGAGAATTGCCAGAGAACATCACCATGGAACAACATACACTGTGGTAGGGGAATATAAGGGCTTACTTTCTGCTACAGTATTACGAAGCACTATAGAAAGTTGTTGAAAGTTTCTTTTAGGCCATCAGGACAGGGTTATATCAAGCGATAGCTGCCTGTTATATTCTAAAGACATAAAGATTCTAATTGAGGCTGTCAGGTTCTTTTAGAAAATGTTGAAAGTGGCCAGATGTCTAGTGATGGCATGTTGCAGCTTAGTTCTAGGTTACAAGAACTTGAAAATGACTTTCACCAGTGGTGTGCTGAAATGTCATTAAAGGGCAAAGCATTTAGTTTTGGTATTCTTTTCAAACAGAACAGATGGTGCCTTATGTACTTGACTGTCAGAAAAAGAGATTGGGTGAGAATGCTTGTATGTGTCAATTGGTACCACTGTACCATGCTTTGGATAGTGCTTTGTATTTGAAGTTGATGCCTCATCATTTTTCAGATTTGAAGGAGTTTCCTGAAAATGTATTAGGATATTTTTTAAAAGGAGGGTTTGCTGTTAATCTGGTGATAACCATCACAGTATTGGTTTTGATGAAGCTCATGAGATGGTCATAAACAAAAATGTGAAACAGGCAATGGTGTCTATACAAAGAGTAAAGACTAAGCCCATCTTTATTTTTATCTTCCCTACAGGACTACAGTTCTAGAAAATCTTGACACACAAAGTTCTGTACTAGGTCAGATTAGTCCAGCAAGTAAAAATATTCCTAATTATAAGTCCGATGAGGAAGAAGAAAAAATGGTGCGTTCATACTTTCAGAAACTCCATGAATCAAGTGTATTTAGTTAATGTCCAGAGACTGATAGCCTCCGTCATATTTTTGCTGATGTAATTGCATCAGTTGAAGCTACAATGGATCTGTTATCATTTTGTACCATGGGGAAACCAATTTTTAGACTTATACTCTGAGTATTAGTTCAAGAGCTGTCTTTTCATCAAGGCAAAGGAATTTGAGGGCATTTGCTGTTAATAAAGTGACTGTTTCAAAGCAAAAACAGGAGATTAGGGACCAGAATTTAGTAATTGCAAGTCTAAAGCATTAGATTGCTCATTCAAAGTCAACTCAGAAGCCATTGGAGTCTTTGAACCAGCTTATTTCCCTTCCCAGGGCTCTGTGTTCTGCTGATGGCCTGCCACAGGAAGTTTCTAAGGCTGTTGTGTTCAAAGTGTATGGTGCTCATTATGGTCCAGTTTTTATGCCTAGTTTGCCCGATAGTTTAATAAGTTCCAAAGATGCATGTTTTATGACTGATGGTATGTTCCCACTTAACACTGTGTCTCTGTCTGGTATAACCACATTTGGTGAATATACCTTGTCGTTTTTAGAGTTAAAGTTGTTGAGCCATATTTCCAAAAACAGCTTGCTAAGGAAGTACCTTGTGTTTGATGATCTAAAGAGGGAAAGTCCCAAAGAAATTGAAAGGAAAAGAAGAGATGGTGAAAAAGGTACCACTGTACCATGCTTTGGATAGTGCTTTTGAAGTTGATGCCTCATCTGTTCCAGATGTTGAAATAATATCTGAGAAGGTTAGAATTCCAGGAAATTGGAAGCAGTTTCCTTATAATTGTACCAATAAGAGGAAGTTAGCCACACAGTTTACAGAAATTGTTCCTGGGATTATCAGTGGTTTACACAGATTTATTATGAGTGGGGGTTTTGAAAGAGATCTGAGAGATAAGTGTTTGTCTGTTGATGTCAGTGGGTTCAGTAGTACTGAAAATCCATCTGCAAATCACAAGGAGGCCAATACTCATGTTTTTCTTCATGCTGCACGTTCTCAATGCACGGACATCTGCATTTATAGTCCAGATAGAGACATTCTCCATGTTGGGTTGCCTTTAATTTGTGTGATTGACAAGCACATCATAGCTCAGCTGAGTGCCAAGCCTACTAGCACTGAGTATGTTGATTTAAACATGTATAAGGAAAGGTTTTGGCATCAGTAGGCAGTTTCTCAAGTGAGGTAGAGATTGGGCTTTAGCCATGCAAGTTTTGTATGTCTGCAGTGGGTGTGGTTTTGTTTCATATTTCAGGCACATGGCAAGAAGTCATTCATTGGTGTATTTTATAAAAATGTTTATTTTATTTTGGGTTATAGGGAAGCTTGTGTGATGTTCAGGAGGACAATTTTCTGTTAGGTTTTCCCGCATTTCAGCAGTTGTCTGGGAGTGTGTACTTTCATTCACATGGCTCGATCTGCTTTCTGGAGCCTAGGTCACCAAAGGATTTTTTTCTTTTTATTTTCTTCTTTTCTTCTTTTTATAATTCTACAGAAATAGAGACATTTTTTGCTATGTTTAATAACTAAATGAAATCTGTTTGGCAAAGATAATGTAGCTACTACTGAAAAAATATTATGGCAGAGAAAGAATACACATCGGAGTGTTTTGTTCACTCAGAGATGGCATTTAAATAGGAAGAAACTCTCCAGCCTTTAAGTGAAGCTCGGTGGCAGACGCTGAGGGCTGCTTCGGAAAAATGGCTTATGCTCTATGGAGGAAGAAAGGATATAGCAGAGCGTGTGAGTATATATTTATGCTTGCTGTCTTAGAAAAAGTAAACATCACAACCTTGTTTTTGTAACATGAACAGTATAAAGTGATTGGTTTATTTATAGTTATTAAAGATATTTCATTTCTGGGGGGGGGGGGTTGATCTCATAGGAATATCAGGATTTGCTTCCTTGGTGTCAGTAAAGTGCTACAAACAAATGGACATTGACCCCATGTAGTCAAGACCCTGGGAATAGCTTCAAAAGCATGAGTGTCATAACCTCTAGCTGTCTCTACACCTTAAGGAAAATGCAATTTTACTTACTTATTTAGACCCATCTTTTTTTTCCTTTTTTTCGGATAAGGAAATTTATGTAAAGACTATTTTAAAGTTAAAATAAATATGTCACTTTTACTGTTTAGTATCACTTTCTTTTAGATAAATCCGATTTTGCAGAGTAGCTCTGTTAGTGGCCAGTTATATCATGCGTCTTACAATCGATACTTCACAGATAAATTCAAGATGGAGCAAGCAAAAAGAGAGAAAGATAGAGTAAAAATTTCTTTCTCATACAGGGATTCCTAAAAACTACATGCAGTAATGATGCATAGTATAATTTACGCATATATTGAATGTTTGTGTATCTGCATATGTGGCTCAGAAATCCATATAACAGGTTTAATTTTACATAGTCAGTTAGCAACATTTACAAATACTAATGCAGCAGAAAACATTTAAAGAATATACTTTGTATTGCTGTTTGTCACATGTACATTTGTCACATCTTTCAGGGGGCAGTCCATGTGGAGAAACTTCGCACAGATGAAGAAACAACAGAACCTCCTCCTAAGAAATTACGCTCTCTCTCTCCAGCTTTTACTGGTTCAAGGCATTTTTGGCCAGATATAAGCATTACATGTAAGAAAAAGGACAAGTGGATTAAGGTGAAAAATCACAGGGAGAGAGACAAGCTGATACAAGCAGAAACTCTACCTGCAGGTATGTATATACAAATAAGTATAGTGAAACCATAAAGCCTACATGTGCATTATTAATGGTCTTGATAATATTACACGATGCTTAGTTATCTTGGTAACTTGAGTTTTGGTGACTTTTTGGAAAATAAATTTTCACTATGATAGCAAATATCAAAATTGGGTTCAAATATTTCACAATTTTATGTGAAATCTCATGTGAGCGATTATTCAGTTTACATTATAAACCAAGGAATTATACTAGTGCTCTACGCCAGTATGATGTAACCTGTATATGTTTTTAATGTAAATCCAGTCGGATTGTGCATGACCTATACTAGCACTGACACCTGGTGAGCAAGTTTTCTCATTTGCATATGAATAAAGGTCAAGTGCTGAGTGAGCACTTGAAGTTTGGGATTCGAACAAGCAAGACGTTGTTCTTTCCTTCTTGTCATGGTGGCAACGATTTTTAAAAACTCGTAACTTCTTATGTCAAAAATACATCTTAAGTGGAAAATTCATTTGATAATGGCTAGTGCAAGTTCACTCAAGTCCCAAAGCAGTGGGTACTAACAAAGACTGAAACGATAGGATCATTCGAGAAATGGAAACAAAATCTTGAATTTCTCCTCTCTCAAGACACAGCCTTTTCAAGCCTTTTACCAAGTACAGTATCATGGTTAAAGAAGACAAAACAAGCTCCTCTCCGGATATTTGTCGACAGGACCACCCACAATTCTAATGGCATTATGATTCAAAATGGGCAGCTCAGTCGTTGCCAAAAAGAAAGTCTTTGCGATTACAAGAGACAATCCTGTATGAATACCACCAAACAAAGAAGCTAGGCCCGGTTTAAATCAATTCTTGACTCTTTACCCGAAGAACATGTTGCCAATTACTACAATGACATGTCAACAGAAATGTCTTTCATATATCCAAAGCATACCCTGATAGAATTGATTAGATCTCCTCGTTTCAGTGATCTAGTCAATGACTACGAAGAGTACATCAATACAGCAAAAGCTACAAACCCTACCTTTGCCCTCTGGTCATCATACATAGATATGGTGCAGCTGTTCCTTGCATTCATAAGAGCTACACGAGAGTCCAACTGGAGATTGCACCTTGCTTCCATTAGGATGATGATCCCATGGTTTTTCAGTTATGACAGAGTCAACTGGGTAGAAATGGTGAATTTGCTCATTACCCACCCTGATTCACATGAAGATCTCACTGCACCAGGAAACTGGACAGTGCAACGCCAAGAGAAGTATGGTTTCTCTGCCACTGCCTGTGACCAGGCCATTGAATATGGGAAGAGAAGCAGTGAAAATTTACGATTCTTTTACGTGGGTGAATGATGATGAAAAGTATGATTTAGAAGGAGTTTTCACGAAGTTTGACCAACATTTTGGAGTACACAGTCTAAGAAATGTGAAGAGACAAGAGTTCCTGAACTCAAAAAGAGGTAACATGACAGTTATGGATTTTATCGCTACTTTAAAGAGGAAAGCAGAATATTGTCAGTATGGTGAAGAAAAGGAAGGATTCATATGTGACATGATAATCAATGGGGTAAATTATTCAAAATTGTCAGAGAAACTTATGGAAATTCCACCTGCTGAGCTTAACCTGAACAAAGTTATAGAAGTTTGCAGGCAAGTAGAACTCACTGCAACCCATTTGAAGTCACTGGCCATGGGTGATGAGAATCCAAATGTTAATACAGTGCATACTCGCCGTCCTCAGGCTCATGTAAGTCATGATAGAAAAATGATCAAGCAGTGTGTATACTGCAGGAGGACACATGAAATTAGGAAACAACTATTTTTTTATGGTTTTTACATATTTTTTTCTGAAGGATAAGCACATATCAACCCATTTCTGTCCTTTGGTCACACCGTTCTGTTTTGTAACTCCTGTTTTAACCATTTTTGTTTACTGTCCAATTTAGAATTGTTAAGATAGGAGGATTAAGTAAAGTTTTATATATCTTCACAGATGCAGGTAGATCCAGAGCCACAGAGGCGGAACTTGACACTTCTATCAGATTGTGGCTTAAGAATGCCCATGATAGGGATGGTGGCAGAAAATTGAGGGCCATCAAAAAAGAAGGTAAATACATATTAAAATATGTTGTTATTGCCTTACATTCATAATAATCATGATAAATGTGTGAAAAAAAATGTGCTTGAGCATGTCTCAATTGCCTTTTTTTAAGCTTAACCCCTCTTTAACAAATATATTTATATTGCATTACTGTGTATTCAGTTACAAATGACATTTCTGTAATTCTGGTATGTATATAGTTAAGTTCAAACATACCAAAATAAAATAGTATAATTGAAAATTATTCCTTTTCAGCAAGAGACGGACAGTTACCACTTGCAGAACAATGTAATAGGTCATTAGATAGTAGCACAAGTGAAGAGTCTGACTAGTTTCTCAAAAGCTCATTTGTGTGCTACCACTACAAATGTTATGAAAGGAAAACTGTTGCATATTATTTTGTAACTTGAAAGAATGGCTCAAAGAATTGACATACAGGTCAAAGTGGAAAGCCAGCTTGATTGGGTTATTACTGTATGAAATTTTCACTTTCAATTTCTGGAATTTTCAAAGTATGAACTTGAACTTCCATGGACCTGAAGCCTTATGTTAGTTACACTTTACATCATACTTAATTAGTTCCATTCTGTTTTGCATTATTAAAATTTGATGTTGACTTTGCTGTAAATGTATTATTGCATCAGAATTGACAGTTTGCCATTTTGTGCATTAATTTTTTCTGCTTTTTGTAAATACATTTGACAGCTGTGCTGTCTTGTTGCAATTTTTTGATGAAATTTTCATATTTTTCATTCTGATATTTGTGAACTTGAACTCTCATTGGCTGAAGCCTTTGCTTTTACCTTTATCAGCATTACCAGTTGTGCATAATTAAAATTTGTAGTTAAGCATAATGTATTATTGCATCGGAATTGAAAATATCCTTTTTGTGCATTGTGCTTTGTTGTCTTGTGTTATTATATGTGAAATAAAAGTGATAAGTGATAAACCTATCTCTGACTTGTTTCTTAATGCAAAAGGAGATAAAAGATAAATAATATTACCCTAATTAAAGATTAATTAAATGAAATAAAGATTAACTAGAGGATCAGAGAGGCGATACCGCCTCCGAATATTGTACCACCAGCTGGAGCAAGCGCATTCGTATAGACCCCCACATACACAAAATAAGGGACATAGCCACCAGTTTTGTGCTTGACAAGCTGTAAAAATGCAATCAACAAGAATTTTTAAACTATTGCAAAAAAATATATATGGTACAATCAAATTTAAGTTCTTCGTAAGGTAGGTCAAGGGTCAATTTCAAGGTCACAGTAAATTGCCAGTATATGACTTCCTATTCAAGTTCAAGAGTAACTATGGACCTATCTCTGTCAAGTTTGAAGTTAAAAGAGAAAGAAATTAGCAGAGTTCAGTTCATGATAAAAAGTAGGTCAAAGGTCAATTTCAAGGTCACATTTAGATTACCAGTATATGACTTCCTATTCAAGTTCAATAGTAACTATGGACCTATCTCTGCCAGTTTTGGAGATAAAAGGGAAGCAAAATTTGCAAAGTTCAGTTTATGGTGAAAAGTAGGTCAAAGGTCAATTTTGAGGTCACATTTAGATTGCCAGTATATGACTTCCTATTCAAGTTCAATAGTAACTACGGACCTATCTCAGCCAGTTTTGGAGATAAAAGGAAAGCAAAATTAGCAAAATTCAGTTCATGGTGTAAAGTAGGTCAAAGGTCAATTTTAAGGTCACATTTAGATTGCCAGTATATGACTTCCTATTCAAGTTCAATAGTAACTATGGACCTATCTCTGCCAGTTTTGGAGATAAAAGGGAAGCAAATTTTGCAAAGTTCAGTTTATGGTGAAAAGTAGGTCAAAGGTCAATTTTAAGGTCACATTTAGATTGCCAGTATATGACTTCCTATTCAAGTTCAATAGTAACTATGGACCTATCTCTGCCAGTTTTGGAGATAAAAGGGAAGAAAAATTTGCAAAGTTCAGTTCATGGTGAAAAGTAGGTCAAAGGTCACTTTCAAGGTCATAGTAAGATTGCCAGTATATGACTTCCTATTCAACTTCAATAGTAACTATGGACCTATCTCTGCCAGTTTTGGAGATAAAAGGGAAGAAAAATTTGCAAAGTTCAGTTCATGGTGAAAAGTAGGTCAAAGGTCACTTTCAAGGTCATAGTAAGATTGCCAGTATATGACTTCCTATTCAACTTCAATAGTAACTATGGACCTATCTCTGCCAGTTTTGGAGATAAAAGGGAAGAAAAATTTGCAAAGTTCAGTTCATGGTGAAAAGTAGGTCAAAGGTCACTTTCAAGGTCATAGTAAGATTGCCAGTATATGACTTCCTATTCAACTTCAATAGTAACTATGGACCTATCTCTGCCAGTTTTGGAGATATAAGGGACTAAATGTTATAATTTTGGAGTTACCATAATGTGCCTTAAATTTCGTACAGAAAAAATTAATTAAAATAAAGAAAATGTCATTTTGGTCAAAATTCTTGAAATAGGAGGTGCTCTAAAGTTTCAGAAGTTCAAATTTGATGAAATAATGTCATTTTTGAACACAAGTTGTCTGCTTTGCCAAGCCTTATGTTTTATTTTTCCAGAGTTCAAAATTTATTATCCATTACCGTACTGCACATTTTGCTTTTACCACCAATATGTACTTTTTGATACAGCGTAACTCGAAAACCGTATGGAATACAAAAAAACCGAGACCACCTCCAGTGTTGGGCTTTACATGCTCTACAAAATGCAAAAAAGAATGGGTCTCTAGCATTAACGGTTCCCGAATTAGAGACAGTTTTCAGTTTCGGTATCTTATGGCCGCTACTCCCGTGAAAATGCACCGATTGACCCCAAATTCATGGAGATGAAAGATGACCTGAAGGGTAACACCTTCCAATAATATTATTGGTTAAGTCTGTGTGGTGTCTGAATAACAGGGCAAAAAAAATTTTTTTCGTAAAAAATTTAATTTTTTTGAAAATTTTGGCCCATTTGACCTTGAAGTAAAGGTCAAAGGTCAAATCCAAGGGTATATTTGAAATCTACACATATGACTTTTGGAAAGCTGTCTATAGAAATTTTTCCCATAACTCCTTCCGTAGGGTAGATAATTAGCATTTAATTTTGCCATTTTTAGACAAGGGTGCATTGCAATGAGTGCCACACCCAGACCCCAATACCGACAAAGCCCAAATTTTACGTGGAACGAGTTGAGATTATAGGTGACCTAAATCCATGAGATGGGTACGGGGGCCCTTACCGTCTAGGAGGAGAAGCGGTAACGGTAGCCGTCCGGCGGAGCCGGCGGAGCCAACGGAGCCGGCGGAACGATCCGGACGGGACCGAAACCATGTGTACCGCCAGCGCTAACGCTGGTGGTACAATTAAATGAAAAAAAACCCTGTAAAACAATCGGTGGCTTACCAGTGGCCTGCTGCTGGTTAGCCACCATAAGCGGCTTGCCACCGGTGGGCCACTGGCTATTAGCTGGACATTCCACCGGTGGCCCACCGGTGGCTGCCACCGGTGGCCCACCAGTTGCACTACCGGTGGCCCACCAGTGGCATGTTATCTGGGATGACTTTATTGACTATATCAACATTCAGTATATAAGTAATGTAGTTTTTTTTTAATTTCTCATTTTTTTTTCTGTTCTTGTAGTTTAGATTTAAAGCACTTGAGTACAGTTTATATGTTTAAAAAAAAAAAAAAAGGAAAGAAAGAAAAGGGGATGCAATGTATGGTAAAAAAAAGGAAAGCACTAGGTGCCGATGTGAATAAAGGGAACTGGTTAAAGGTGCATGGCCTCCATTTTATCTTTGTCTTAACGGAGACATTACACTAAGGTACACAACTTGATAACTGTATATTGTATTTTTCTGTACTGTATGGATCGTTATTCAATACTGAATAGGCATATGTATGTTTTTAGGAAATTATAATACAAGTTTATGGTTGCACTCTTTAATTAAGTCATTTTTTTGCTTTTCTTAATTAGGTGAATCCAGCTTCTGTAACTCGGAAATTTAATGGAGACTGGAAAAAAACTTACCCTTGGGTAGAGCTGAAAGAAGGGGAAGCTGAAGGGGGGGATGGTTTGCACCCTTTGCTCTAAAGCAGAAAAAAAAAAAAAGAAACATCTATACATCTGAGAATGGATGCAAAAACTTTAGAATAAGCTCTTTAAAGGAACACTCACTAACAGTGGACCACCGCACCAAACCATTTATGCTTGATCTGTCCCATTCACACAGCAGGATGTGATAGAGGCTTTTCTTGACAGAACATCATCTAAAGTCCTTTAAGAAACGAACTTCTACCCGAAAATCAAGACAAATTAATCAGAATAAGTGTTAGGCTGCATTCACATGCAATGTCTATTTTCTAAATTCTATTTTCTATTCGCGGTATGTCTTATGATCACGGTATGTGCCCTGAATATCCCGCGGCGTAATTACTGGCAGCGCGAGCCAGTTACTATAAGTAAAACCAAAACCCTGGATACTAAAATTTGCATTTGAGCTGTGTCATGTTCTGTCCTCCAATATCTGGCATTTATGGGATGAGATATTTTTGCTAAAAATGTTACTTTCAAAAAGGCCAAATTATTGTCAGAAAATATAGAAAATGAGCTATATAGAAGCATACATGAAGGCATTCATAGGGATGCATCTAGGGGGGACCCCATCTAGGCAGCCTTGCACCATAAGCTCCTATTTTTAAAAACTACCACAAAAATCATTTAACTGCACCCTCAATTTCCCCAGAGATCAATCACAAGGACCCTGCCCCCCACCCTTGACACATACTTGTCAGAAGTGACGCAAATAAATTCCTTGGTGCAGGCCCAGTGGTGCACAAAAATTCCTAGTTTGGGATCCATGGAATTTGTCCTACACCTGTATTGAACAGACAACACTATCCACTTAATTTTGTTATGAGGTGACACTATATTACCTGTATTGAACAGACAACACTATCCACTTGTTTTTGTTAGGAGTCGACACAATATTTTATTTAAAATCACAGACTCTGAATCACCAAATATTTGCCAGCAATAAACAGCTACAATATCAGAGGCTAGATGTTTTCCTTCTGTGGAGATTGACCTAGAAAACCGTACAAAATCAACTGAGTTGGGCCGACTGTTTTGTCACATGCTACCCCCCACCACCATGCCACCAAAACGAATGAAATAAAGGGTACCGGAGAAGATCAGCATTGGTCAGAATTGTGCCGGAAGTGACGTGTAGTGGTGTAAGACGTAAAGCTGAGTGGTCATTTTTAGCTGGAGGTGAATGGGAATGAAGACGTGGGCTTGGAGAAAAAAGCAATTATTCTAACAACACGGTAAGATAACATTTTATCTTTATGCATTTGGGGCAGAGAATACTTGTAGAAACAATAGACACATGATATGAAAACGTGTCACGGAACTTGAAGGTGCAAAATCATGGTTAATTTGCAGACAACTTATTTTGAAATACATGCTGCATCGATCTAACAATTCGTCACATTATTAAAAAAAGATACATCTTTGCACAGCACTCGTAGATCAGTACAATTCAGTTGTTAGTTAAGAACTACTTCCTGGTTTTCACAAGGTCCTTCAAGAACTCTAAAGCATCATTATAATTGCAGCCCATACCACAAAAAACCCAAAAATACTTAGATATGGACATATCAGATTATATGAATGTCAAAATTCTAAATGACAACGATTTATAGCCTCCCGTGAATTCCTTTCCCTTTACGCTCTTTGTCGCGCTGGCGGTCGATGCAGCATGCATTTCAAAACAAGTTGTCTGCAAATTAACCACGATTTTGCACCTTCAAGTTCCGTGTCACGTTTTCATATCATGTGCCAATTATTTCTACAAGTATTTTCTGCCCAAAATGTGTAAAGAAGAAATGTCATCTTACCATGTTGTTTGAAAAACTGCTTTTTTCTCCAAGCCCACGTCTTCATTCCCATTCACCTCCAGCTAAAAATGACCACTCAGCTTTACGTCTTACACCACTACACGTCACTTCCGGCACAATTCTGACCAATGCTGATCTTCTCCGGTACCCTTTATTGGTGCCAGGGCAGCAAGGGCTAATGTTTCGTGTGGTCCAATCTACCGGTGAATTCAGGATAATTCTGTGCAGAGTCTGGTAGTTGGGTAGGCCTGAAGAAGAGAAACCCTCTGCACAACCTTGCATGCACAGATCAGAGGAGGAGACCCCTCCAGATAACCCCCAAGAGAACAACCTTTTGTCATTGCTGGAAGGAGACTTCAACTATGAAATTTGTTGTATTTATTACCTATTATTATTATCTGAATTATGTTATCTGAATTGTTGCTATGATTTATAATTATAATATTTATAATTGTAATAAATAGTTACAGACGTACCTTTTTGGTAAAATATTTTGATGCATGTTCCTAAGTAATGATTGTTTGAAGAACTATTCTTAACAACTTTATGATGTATTTCTACTTTACAGTGAGATTGTAGAAGAGTCGAGGAGAATGACGATACAATCAGTGTATCAGAAATAATGGAAGCATTAGAGCAGAGCAGGTGAATATCTTAGAATATGTAACAAATTATATAAGATAGACATTATTTGATTTTCACCATATATTTTGTTTTTGTGTATTCTAATGGCAGTGCTTACACCTAAGTAAAATAAAAGACCAGGTTTTAACAATTGATAAGTCTGCCCCTACGCTCTCATTCCTGTACATTTGCACACTCTTGGATGTAATCTTCTTTTTCTTACTAACACAGGGAGACCAAAGTTATTTTATTGCTATATTTTGTCAGACAGAGAAAGTAGACTGCACATACTTTTTCACTGTACAGTATTATATTTCTTCCTATATAACGCTGTGACCAAGAAATAGGATGCACAAAAGAAACAATGAGGGTTGGCTGAGTGACTTGTACTGATGCTGATTCACAAATATGAAATGATCAAAGTATACATGAGGATTCTCTCTGTACACACATTTTAGGACTGATTCATTTTCTATGACTTACCATACATATCAAGTTATATGACGCATTTATCTTAATTTAAATTTAAATTTCAGGTTGATCACTGGCCATTTGTTTTCTGCTTTAAGCAGTCTGTGCCGTTAAGCACTAGCCCAAGGCAATTGCCCACCTAAAGTGGCATAGCCACGTGTATAAAGAAAGAAAGTGATGATGATATTCTCTTAGCCAGAATAACCCAGTGGAGAGCAGATTTGGATGAGGAATTGGACTTTACTCAAGATTTAGAAGAGCAAATCATTGGAGACAAAAGTGATCACGAAAATATCAAGTGGAGCAACGACATAAATACCCGGGACAGCAGTAATATCTGCTTCAGAGGGAGACCAGGTTTATCTCAGGATGCCATAGAGGAGTTGGGACGAAAAGAAAATGTGCCAGTCTCTATGCCAGGTCAGTTATTCTGCCTCTTTTTTACCCACGCCCTCTTAGTAATAATCTGTCAGCAGACCAACCTGTATGCCCAGCAAGAAAAAGAGGCTTCACCAGGACAGCACAAATACCAGTGGACAGAAGTGACTCCTAATGAACTGAAATCATGGCTTGGCATTATTTTCACGCTGGGACTTGTTACAAAGCCTAACCTCAAGGATTATTGGACTTCTAACTGGCTAACTTCTACCTCAGGTTTTTGCAAGGTGATGAGCAGAAACAGATTTTATGGCCTGCCATTTGCTTCAAAAATTTGAAACGGAAAATATATATCTAAAGATAATCATGTGTTTATTAGTATTATTATTCATTTTGAAGCAAAAAAAAAAAAATTATGTGAATACGATTTCATGCAAAATAAGATTTCAAATATAAAAACTTTCTTTATGACGTCGGCAAAATGTGTGTACACAGAGCATGCGCATTTGCGTGAAAATAAACATGGCAGCCAATCTCAATGATAGCATGGACAGAAAATTTAGTAAATGATATTGTTACCTGAATGGTGGAACTGAGGAGACCTCAATGGCAGTCGCAGCCGGAGCAGCCGTCGTCACAGGAAAGCCAGATTCAGGAGCTCAACAGACTTTTTCGTCGGGTTAGCACCCCTACCAATACCCATACTCGCCGTTAGGCTTCGCTCCACGGAAAACATGGCCGCTGCAGATATCGAAGAAGTTCTGCTGCAACCAAGCATCATCATCAACCGTGCTGAGAGGCCCACCACTACACTTCCACTCTGTATGAATGAACTTGAAATTAGTTATAGAAACAACGATAACCTTCTTAACTTACTGAATGCTCTACTTGTTCGCGGCAGTGAGTATTTGGGAAATGATGCCGAATTTGTTAAAGATGTGATGAAGTTGATCACGATCGTTCATGAATTGAATGAGAAGATTATGGATGCCATTCATTCGATTCAGGCTTCCAGTAATGGTAAAAATGCATGGTATGGTATTGTAGTCAACCAGGGAGCCAGAGGCTGTCCTAAGTTTGTCATTACAAGGGAGAAGCTGGAATATCTTAGAGATAAACAATGAGCAGTCTTCAATACAATACATTCAATACATGGTAATTTCTATTTATAAATTCTTCTAATTTTTTTCCAGCTCCACATGTGGTTTCCTTTTAGGAGATAGTGGATATGGCTGTTGCCCTTTCTTCTCACCCCTTTCCACAACCCACCACCTGGGCCACAAACTATTTACAACATTGTAGGACAAGGGTTGCAATAGAGCAAACTAATGGAATTCTGAAGGCTAGATTTCCTTGTGTAAAATTTCTCCGATTAACTCCAGAAAGAGCAATAACTGTAATTGACTTTGTAATGCATGAAATGAAATCTTATTGTGCAAAAAAATAAGAACTGTTTATGCCCCAGAGAGGGAGCTCTCTCTCGACGAGTCTATGGTAGCATGCAAGTCAAGGTTTTCATTCAAACAATTCAGGAAGGATAAGCCCATCAGGTGGGGACTGAAATTGTTCATGTAATCAGAGTCAGTCGCTGGATATGTGTGCAATCTGAAAGTTTACACAGGAAAAGAGAAAGAAGGCAGTGACAATGGTGCAACCCATGATGTTATTTAAACTTGAGTGGACCGACGGTCCAGGTAAAATATTGAGAGATGTGTGGGTTGAGTGATCAAAATCTAGAGCACATAAAAAAAAAAAAAAAAAAAAAAAAAAAAAACGAGCTCTTTTCACGAATATATATATATAAGGTTGATTATGTGAGCCGTAACCAAAATAAAATGAGTGTGGCAGATGAGCCCAAACACAATGGTTGTGCTCAATATGAGCTTTAACAATTCTGATTGGTCAAATATTTTTGGGACATCCAATCACGGTCTTTGAAAATGTGAATGGCGGTCTTAAAGCATTTTGAGGGCGCAAAACACGGAGTAAAAAGAAAAGATTTACAAAGTCAAGACCAAGGACGAAAAGAGTACGAACAAAAAAGATAAGGAAATACTAAAGTTTATGGCATCACAATTTTACATGGCTTGTTCATGACGCCGACGCCAACATCATGTATTGTAAAATCTGCTGTGACAGAAATTTCAAAAATGATTCAGATGGCGATTCCCCTTTTATTGCGGGGACGTCCAATTTTAAGATGGATATGAAAACTCTGACAGTGACATGGAGGCTGATGATGAAATGCAATACAACCATGTATTTTCTATGCTGTCAATGTTCTGCAGGGATTCGTTTATTGATTGTTAGATTTTGACGAATGATTAAAATGACCAAAACTAATTTAGTAGAATTAAGTTTAGATAGTTAAAGTAGGTTTTGGTTGTTAAATAGTGCCGATAGATTGTTGAATTGACGTCTGCATTTTTTGCGTGAATGGCGTTCCATAAATAATGTAACAAAAACAAACTGTTGAAAAATGGTACAAAGACGTCAGCCTTATTTATTATTTTCTTTTAAAAAATTATAAGAGTTGGTCCAGTAAAAGTTGGTTTGGCCCAGTAGGAATTGCAGTCTTGGTGGACCAAATGTCCATTAACTTGAAAATTTATTCGTGAAGACTGAGAGCACCTGCCTCTTTGTATTCTAAACTGGTAATAATGTTGTTGGTACAGTGGAAATATCTAACTGAGCATGACATACAAGGGACAGAATGATAGTGTCGCAGATGATTTAGACGTACCACTGTCTAAGTGATTGTCAACAATCAAAAAGACACACTGATGTATTAGCAAATGATTCACAACAAAATGGTAAGCTGCCCAAAATTATATATTGAATTTTTGCTGGATTTTGAAAGATTACTTAAATCAGATGAGGCCCTTGCACCTAACTTGGCAAAGCACATGCTGGTGTTCATGGTTCGGAGTCTGGCTTCTAATTTCAAGTTTGTGATAGCTAACATTCCCACTGACAGTATCACATCGGAGTACCTGTTTCCAAATCTATGGGAGGCTGTTGAATGGCTAGAGGTGTCCTGAGTGAAGGTTCTATGCATTACCTGAGATGGTGCTTCCTCCAATAGGAAATTTTTTAAGTTGCACAAGCTTGTGACTGACCAAGACACCATAGTCTTCAAGACGGAAAACCCCTGGGCTTCGGAAAGGCCACTATTCTTCATTTCTGATGCACCCCATTTGTTGAAAACTGTAAGTAATTGCTTCTCCAATTCCCACTTTCACAAAAACAGCAGGGGTTTATGGAGAAATGGATATGACATATCATGAACTCATATTACTTAGTTATATGAACAAGAATACACTGCAAACCTGCGACCAGGGATCATGTTTTCTTAACAAGTTTTGCCACGATGAAAGTAAGGTATGCAGCCCAAGTGCTAAGCACAACAGTGGCTAAGTAATGCTTTAGAACTAACTGATGGACCCCAAGTGACAGAAACAGTGAACTTCATCTGTAAATTCTTTGTAAGTTCTTTGACTGCCTTAATGGACATAGTCTTTATGAGCATGAGAAGAAAAGGTAAGCAGATCTGGCCCCATACAGTGATGTAGATGATCCAAGGTTTCACTGGCTTGAGCATGTATTTCTTGAGGACTTAGAGTCGTGGAGAAATGAAGTGGAAAACCAACCAGGGAATTTCTCCAGATCAGCATGACAAAAAATGGCAACGAGTCCACAGACTCATGAAGGTATAGAAATTACTGTCAGGTCCTTTGTAGAATCATGCCAATACCTGTTGAGCCACAGAGTGATCATTACAACCAGGATCCACTAGAGCAGTGGTTTTCTATGCAAAGGAATGCAGGGGGACACGATAAAAATACCAGTGTATCCGGATTTAACTTTAACACTTTCACATTAAGGTTAGAGAAATCATTTATATGTCAGTGATACATGGAAATGTCAGATCTAGAGGTGATGTGAATCAGAAAAAGGTTGATCACACTCCATTAGCTAAGAGAAAACGTACAGCCTGAAGTTGGGTTAGTGTTGAGCATGCATATATATATATATATATATATATATATATATATATATATATATATATATATATATATATATATATTAGGTTTTTAGAATTTTTCATGTGAACGCAGCCTTACTGTACCCAAACTGCACATGGTCTTTTTAATTTCTTACCAAGCAACTGAAGACTTTTAACTTTTGAAGGATCCAAACGGGTTTTAAAAAGTTTTTATTCATCTATTGTTTCTCATTGTAACAACAAAAAATAGAGCTTTAGCAACTATACTGAAACCTTGAAATTCTATACATTTTGCCCAAATAGCAATCTAATTTTCGTTAAATGTGAAATTTTTAATTTGTATATTAATCGCTGAATAATCTCTAATCTTATCTCATCGTATCTTAGGTACATCGAGTCACTGGATACCACTGGCACCCAGATCGTCTATGACTTTGAACAGGCACTGTTAACAGCAGTGGGGACATCTCCTAAGAGTAACGGTCCAGGGATGTTATTTTCATTTTTGTCAGTCGCTTTGGCGCCGGATCAAGAAACTTGGGCTATCGCAATCATACAGAAACCATCGTAGATTGAGATGTCTAGGAAAGTACGTGTATATGTCAATTGGATTTTTACCAGTTGCAGTGGTGAGACAAAAATTTGATCCTCCACACCAACAGCAGACGCAAGCAAGCCCTTGCGAGATTCCCAGCATTGGCAAATTTTATGAATTACTTTGAAAATAACTACATGAACGGGGAATTTCCCACTTGCCATGTGGAATGTGTATGACAGAAGGATGGATAACTGCACAAATAACCACGTCGAGAGTAAGGCTGTGTTCATAATGCCCGAAAAATGGCAAGATATTTACATCTTTTTGGGTTTTCTGAACACAGCATTAGATTGACCATTCTTGAAAGATTATCACTTTTGCTTGATAGAGATATCACAAGTGAATCCTGGGAAAAGTGATGTCAGATTACTTCATGTTAGGGACAGGGTCGCACACTGCAGAGTCAAGCTAGTTTAGGAAGGTAAATGTTATGCCGGCATATGTAGCTTTTGAGAAGCTATGAGGATATGGCAAGAGGCCATTTACCAAGAGGGCAATAACATGTTATGCCATAGTTTTTGAGAAGCTATGAGGATATGGCAAGAGGCCATTTGCCAAGAGAGCAATAAAATTAATGCTCAGAGACATGTATAGTAGGTAATGCTACACTAGCAGCTTGATGGCAATGGAAAAGAGAGCAATAAGATAATGCTTAGATGAGTTTTGTGTTGCAACTTATTGATATTCTAAAATATGATGCACGTAGAGCCATGATGAAAGCATGAGTTTTAGTACTATGTTATAGTTCATGCGCGTGGTAATGCAGTTTGGCAATGCCCGTTGGGCTAAAGCTTATTTATTGTAGTAGGAATAAAGTGTTGTACAATAACCAAGAAGTATATAGGATTATAATATATTATGTAGTTTTAGCTTAATAGAATTGTGTTTATATGTATTTTTCGTGTATTCTGTTATAATTACTATAAAGCAGTTTGTATGTTTAGGTCATGTTCATTTATTATGAGTAATTTCTACAGATGGTGCTGCCACAACTTTTGGGAAAGAGGTGCTCTTTGAAGGGGAAGAGCATCACCTATGCTATCAAGAAATTGAGAGACACTCAGGGCGTTTCTGGCCCACTGTCCAGGCTATCAATTGCTTGGAAAACAGGGAAAACAGAAGACATGCCTTTAGATGAGATCACCAAGGAGGTGAAACGTATAACAGGGGAAGACATGGATGATATTTTTTATGATGTCAGGAAAAGAGGTGGCTGAATTTTTTGGTACAGTTGGCGAATGATAAGGGGCAACCTGAAGGGCAAAATTTACAGGAGCCCCAACCTGGCACATCACAACAGGTTTCATATATTTATGTATTCTGTTGTTAATCATGAGTATATATACTAGTATGTGTAGAAGAGATTAAATAGGTAAAGTGGTGTTTTTTATATTTATTTCGATTTTTGAATAGTGGATTATTCTACATGAGTGATTTTATTATTTTGTGTTTTATTCTAAGTTTTGAGGATGCTTTTACCTATGAACTTAATTTGTGTTTTCATATGGTTTGGTATCACTTTATTATATATATATATATCAATTTTTTAAAATAGTATATTTTTTGTTTAAGGAAGTTGTAAAGGACATATCCAAACTTAACGCCGAGGGTTATGAGATAGAAGGCGGTATGGTGACTATTTAATGCCAGCGTTGTAATCACAGTCCACAGAGTCAAGATCAGATGGAGGATTTGCAACAGAAGGTGCAGGTTTTATGCACTCAACAACACATTTCAGAACTGCTGATTTTGATGAATTGGCAACATTTTCTACAAGAGTCAATCATGAAAAATTTGCCATTTTCAGAAGTTGTCTAGACAAGCAAATAATTATCAGGGGAAGATAGATATTGCAGAGATGTGTATGAGTGTTTTAGGGGGTCAGGGGATTGACCTAGTGACGAAAGCCCTTAATAAATGTTTGAAGAAAGTCAAAGATCAATTGCCTGACAATTCGATTACAAATACTGTAACTGCTGCAGGATGCCCACCATCTCCTTTAATGGAAATATATCCACACCAACCTATAACATTTCCATCTTACTACCCTAACCCTTTTATCCAATCCTATCCAAGTATGTCAAGACGCTTTGGTCTCTCAGTATGTGTTTTTAAATTTTTTTATGTTAGTCATTAATAAAGGCATGTTCATGTCTTTTCAACTTTTAAGATTTTTTTTAATGACAATGAAATAAAAGATTGTTATGCTGCTTCCATGTGTACACTGTGTGTTAAAGATGCTACTGGGAAATAAAAGAAAAAAAATGCATTGACAGAGAATGTGAGTTATGAGGTGTATGAGAAAACAAGAAGACCGATTCCTTATCATGATGATATAATAATGTGGAGACAATGGGAGGTGACCACTAAAAACAACAGCCCGAAGAAATTTATGACTCTAGTGTGCAAAGAATGCCACAGTTGGGCAGTTATTAAAAGGATTTAAAAAACAGCCTTGTTCCATTTTCTAGACATTTATTTAATGCACTGTGGCAAACTGAACAGTTTGAAATTTTGAAAAAGAACATGCCTGTAAAAAATATGTCATGCTCTGTATGGACTTTGAAGCCCAAATTCAGCAACTCTAAGTTGACTTGCAGATCGTGTGTGATGTGTTTATGTTTTATGTTGCGTGGCATAACCTCGCATATAAAGACAATATAACATAACTGCAATGTACCATGTTGTTGTATTTCTGATCGTTTGTATACGCACTTTTGTGTAAATTTATGCATCATCTGTTTTACGTTAGCACAAGAAGCACGTGCTAACATGCCTGGCTTTTTAAAATGGCGGGAGGGTTCGATTTTCGAACAAAAAGAAAGGAAAATACTTCAGGACATACAAAAAGTATGCATCTCTGTGAAAAGAAGAGAAAAGGGGTCTTCCGGGATAGCTGGAAAGAAGGAAACCTGCAGTCAACCAGTGGAAACATTTGATCCAAAGTCTTCCACAGATCATTGGATGGTAAGCATCAACACATTTGTACTTTTTTTTTTAGAACGAGCTCCCAAGCCTTGCAAATATTGCTGGTGAAATATCTTAAAAGGAAACACAGAGATGTTCTAGAAATTCATGCTTGCTCTGAAACTGCCAACACCCGATCACTTGAAAGCACCGTCTCAGATCTGTAAGGATGAAATTTTTAATGAAAATGAAAAACATTTGAAGCAAAGTACTGAGGAGCAATTGCTCCGGGAGAGGTGCTAGGGTTCAAACAATTTTGTTATGTTCAGTGGCTGCCAGGGGGTTTACAGTCAGAAACGGATCTGGAAACACAAGCAAAATTGTAATGAGAGTGCAATCCTGAAACTTGATTCAGTACCTCATTATTCATTCATCAAAAGAGACTGGAACAGGTCCAGATGAAAGAATAAAACATGAACTGGTTTTCAAAGTTTTCTGTGGTTCGGGAAAAATTTAATTTAACAGAACTAAAGGAGAAGCATAAGGAAGTCCTCCACAATATATTTGACAATAAAAATGTGATAGGGATTCTCCCAACAGGATATGGCAAGTCATTGCTATACATTTTACCACCACTTATTCAAGATGAAGTAAGTACGGTAAAGTCTTGAAAATTTCGTCGCTTAAAAATTAATTAATATTTTTAATTGTGTAAATCCGACTAATTTTTCAAAATTACCTCTCCCCGACTCCTGGGTATGACGAAATTTTCAAAAATCCGGCCTTTGGGCTTTTATCCTTAGCGACTGTTATCTTTGACCCTCCTATATTGTGGGATATTTAAAACTACTTCCTAAGTCGTTTTCTGGTGGTAAATAATAATAATATATTTATTACTGCATCTCGATTAAGTTAAATTTAACTTACTGTACCCGAAAATGTGTTGAGAATTATCTTCTCGGTAAGAAACATACCTCCTGATAGAGGAGAAGGATCAAGATAAGCTTAATTGCCTCCTTGCATTATAACCTGGCCGCGACATATTTAAAAAAAATTATGCACTTGGCAACGTTTGTTGCATGCAGGGCTTTTCCCAGGATTGAATGTCAGGCCTTCTAAAAGTACCATCTGTAACTTCCTAAAAATTTACAGGGAGTTAAAATAATTGCTCCCGCAGACGATCTTCCGCAATTTAAGTTTCTTGAACTTATATGAAAACTGAACGATCTCCCGATGATGATATGAAAATTGCCTTTTCGTCTCGCTCGGATCGCGAACGATCTCCCTC
Source organism: Lingula anatina (assembly GCF_051362555.1). Classification (NCBI taxonomy): domain Eukaryota; kingdom Metazoa; phylum Brachiopoda; class Lingulata; order Lingulida; family Lingulidae; genus Lingula; species Lingula anatina. The sequence continues at coordinate 60,404,788 of NC_141767.1, forward strand.
TGACGATCTTACGCGAACAAAGTCCTGGCGATATATTACGCAAACGATTCTTCGCTGAAGATACATGTATGCCGTGAGCGGGGAAGGGGGGGGGGTTAAAGATGAAATTAAAAATATATATTATTTATAATATTCAAAGGGGAGGGGGGATTAAAATAATGATCTCCCGCTGACGATCGTTTGCAAACTAAGTTCCTTGAACTAATATGAAAACTGCATTTTATTATTGCTTACATCGCGAACAATCTCCCGACGATGATATGAAAATTGCCTTTACGTCAAGCTAGGATCGCGAACGATCTCCCTCTGATATGATCTTACGCGAACAAAGTCCTGAGGATATTACGCGAACGATTCTCCGCCGAATATATACCGTGAGCGGGGGAGGGGGGGCTGTTTAAAGATAAAATGAAAAAGACATTTTTTAAATCCAAAGTGTGTGTGTCTGGGGTCTGGGGTCTGGGGGGGGGGGGGGAGTGAAATAATGATCTCTCGCTGACGATCTTCCGTTAACGAAGTTCCCTAAATCCCTTGAACTAATATAAAAATTGCATTTCATTCTTGCTTACATCGCAAACGATCCCGCGATGATTATCTTACGCGAACGATTCTCCGCCGAAGATATGCCATGAGCGGGGAAGGGGGGGGGGTTAAGATAAAATGAAAATATATATATTATTTATTAAATTCAAAGGGGGGGGTTAGAATAGTGATCTCCCGCTGACGATCTTTTGCAAACTAAGTTCCTTGCACTAATTTGAAAATTGCATTTCATTCTTGCTTACATCGCGAACGATTTCCCGATGATGACATGAAAATTGCCTTTTCGTCTCGCTCGGATCGCAAACGATCTCCAGCTGATGATCTTACGCGAATGGAGTCTGCTATAAATATGAAAATTTTCTTCTCGTCTCGTTTGGATCGCGAACGATCTGTTGACAATATTACGCGAAAGATTCTCTGCTGAAGCTATGAAAATTGCCATCTCGTCCCATTCGCATTGCGAACGATCTCCATGGATGAGCCAGGTAATTGTTAAATGGTCCTAAATTGAACATGGACATGAATAGAAGTGACGGGTACATTTCCCTTCGAGATAATATCTTGATTTTTCATTGTGTCTTCCTCATTTAGGACAGCCGCCGATAACAATAACGGCGTTACAAATGACAAAGCCGCGGCCTGTGACTTTTATTTGCCGGCTTGATAACGCACCTTGAGCCAGGTAATAGTAATGAAACTATTTAGACAAAAGGCCGATGTTCCCGCAATTAAGAATGGGGATTCACATCTTAACCACTTATATTGTGAGTAACCGCTCGCAGGGGCGCACTATTGTTCCTATCTCCCATTGAGAGTGTTATCGGCAATGATATCCTGATCGTATCATTGTCTTGAATCAACTGACGCATTACCTTCATGTTTGAGCTGGACAACGCGGCCATATTTGGTGACGAACTTTTCAAAAATTATTGAGTACCTCATTTTCAAGGTCGACGAAGTTTTCAAGGGGAAAAAAATTACCTCGGCGGAAAATCGTCTGCCGACGAAATTTTCAAGACTTTACCGTAGAGCTACAATTTATTAAAAGAAGTTATTAGAGAATAATGGCTGGGTAAAATCCAGTAATAAGGTGCTCTCATTAAAATGTAGCCAAGGGCTATTTCATTCCAAGAGCACAGGTAGGCAATTATCTTGTGAACATGTGACCTCTCCACTCACATACACTGTTCTTAGTCATTCAGTCACCGCTCCTCATAGGAGCTAGACAGGACTTTATATCTGAGGTAAATTTGACTTTTTTCTTTCAGTTTGTTTATATGTTTATATCACATTTGACATTATTTGTTAGTTCTGCATTCTATATAATAATCTTCTGTTTAATCTGTTTGTACAACATACTTATTTATAATTTCAGTCAGCATTGATTCCAGTGAGTAAAATTGGAAAATCAAATACGGCCGATTTCATAAAGGAGGTTTAAATTTAAACCTGGTCTAAAGTGAGTTTAAACCAGGTTTAGGGATTGCCTGCATTTCATAAAGGAGGTTTTAGTATTGGACCAGTGGTCTAGTAAAACCTGGCTTAACATCATTCTAAACCTGGTCTAGACAGGTTTGTGTTTCATAACTGAGGTCTAAGTTTTTGATACCCGGATTATGGACTCGGACCAAGTCAAAAAATAAACCTGGTCAGACCCAGGTTTAACTCTGTAGCTTGGCAAAAAGATGGCTGACGTAGACTTGCGTGATATTCGAGCACTTGACAATTTGGACGCAAGAAGACGCCCTGAGCGTCGCCGACGCATTTTTCGAGCAAGGGTTAATTATTTTGATTTCTACGATGAACAAGATTTCAAAATCAGGTTCAGAATTTCTAAAGAAATAGCACGTGAGGTCATAGCACTGATAGAGGATCGATTAGCACCCTTTACATTGAGAAATCGCAGCATTTCACCGGAGCTACAGGTGCTAACCTGTTTGCGATACTATGCAACAGGTAGCTATCAACGTGCTGCGGGTGATCTGAGCGGGATAAGCGTGGCTTCTGTGAGCAGGATCGTGCCTAGAGTCAGCGAGTCAATAGCATAACTAAAGCCAAGGTACATTAGGATGCCAGATGCAGAAGAAGCTGACAGAATCAGACAACAGTTCTATCGCGTGGCGCACTTCCCTGGGGTTATCGGGTGTATTGATGGGACACATGTCAGAATTGTGTGTCCCAGAGGTATCCAGAATACTGCTAGATACATGAATAGGAAAGGATTTTATTCTTTGAACGTACAGGCAGTGTCCGATGCGTCTATGATGATAAGAAATGTTGTAACTCGTTGGCCAGGGTCGAGCCACGATAGCACAGTGTTTAGAAACAGTGCACTGGCTGAAAACCTTGCGAGTGGAAGGATCGGGGGTTTACTCCTGGGTGACAACGGATATGCATGCGAGAGATATCTGCTGACCCCTGTACTGCGACCAGCTACAGATGCAGAGACACAATACAACGCTGCCCACAGACGCACAAGAAACATAATAGAGAGGGTATTTGGCGCCCTCAAGAGACGCTTTCCGTGCATCGGCATTGACTCACAGCTCAGGTGTCGAACAGATACTGCCCAGGCTGTCATCGTTTCTGTGTGTATACTACACAATTTATCACGAATGTGTGGGGATGAAGATTTCATACCTGAGGAAGGTGATGATGAAGGCGTCAACATCCCAGTTGCACAAGACGGACAAAGAGGACTGTTATTCAGACGTCTGCTTATTCAGAACCATTTCGCGTAATAACATGGAACTATTCAGCTATTAATAGGATATATATATATATATATTTATATATATATAAACGATTCTCACTCTGTAACCAGAATTTATTCTTCAATAATAACACTATCAAGACATATCACCTGTTTTGAGTTTTTATTTACAAATCGACAAGCGCACATATATATATATCCGAGTGAGAATCGTTTTTCAATTCAGCAAACTCAGTTCTCTTTGTAGTTTCTTTTCTTTCAATAGGAGAACTCTTTCCTTAATATTCATAATTTCCATTCTCCTGTGATGCTCTCTGCGTCGTAATGTGAGGATTTCGGTCGGTACATCATAATTCGAATCCACACGCTGGGAAGCTGAAACAGAATATTTTGATAAATTCAGTAAAAGTGTAAAAAAAGAAATGAGTAGTGCCATCTAAACCATCTGAACGTAAGGTTTTTGTATATAGAATTATAAAAGTTACTGTATAGTCATAAAAGTTATTAAAAATCTTGAATCGTTCTATTGTTGAATCTATGCTTGTCATAGGTCTAAATATGAGATAAGAATATAGTACTTATCAATATTTAAAAAGAGAATGCCTACATCGAGAAGCTTGTCTGTCGCGCCGTGTGCTCGTCCCCTGGATGGGGCTGTTCTGGCGTGGGGAAGCTTGTCTGTCGCGTTGTGTGCTTGTCCCTGGGACGGGGCTCCTCCGCCGTGGGGAAGCTTGTCTGTCGCGCTGTGTGCTTGTCCCCTGGATGGGGCTGTTCTGGCGTGGGGAAGCTTGTCTGTCGCGCTGTGTGCTTGTCCCTGGGACGAGGCTCCTCCGCCGTGGGGAAGCTTGTCTGTCGCGTTGTGTGCTTGTCCCTGGGACAGGGCTCCTCCGGCGTGGAGATGTGTGATGTTGCTGTTCATCGTTTGCCTCCATTGGCGGCGGATCAACATCGTCTCCGCCAGCTGGCTCAGCTCCCGGTACATCGAGCAGTGCGTCGTCATCGTACGGATTACGCGGAGGGCTATCCACAGCATCATCTCCGATCACATCTATCACTGCTTGATTTTCTTGACTTAATTCAACCTCTTTTGGCCCCCCTCCAGTCTTTTTGGCAGCTTTTTTAATATTTGCAAATTCTTTCTTTGCTTTTATTTTCGCTCGTTTCCAGAAGTCTTTCACCTGCCTTTCAGTTCTTTTCCCGGCTTGTGGAAAATGTGCTGCTAATCTCGTTAGAATTTCTTTCCACGCCTCATTTTTTCTTTGATTTGATGTGACATCATTTTTCTTTGATTCAATGATGTTGGACTTCTCCTTTATTAGTTCTGAGATGTATCCCTTCTCTTCAGCAGAAAAATTCTCCGCTCTCTTTCGGCTCATTTTCACGTGCTCTTTACTTCTAATTTTTTTCTCATATGAGCTACACAGCTTATCTGCTTCAACGCTAGCGTGTGTCATCTGTTCATTTACGCCTACCTGATTGACACAGTTCAGTGATTTCTTTGTCTATGTATTCCTGTTACTTTCAACAGGAGGTCAAGTACAAGTTAAAACTGGTTTAGCTAAACCTGGTTTTTGGCTTTCCTACACTGTTAGTGAAATGCAATTTAGGTCTTGGGTTAGACCAGGTTTTGCTAGACTAGGTTTTAGCCTTAAACTAGGTTTAGTTAAACCTCCTTTATGAAATCGGCCGATAGTGTCTATCTTATTTAGTTATAATTTTTTAAAATTTTCATCCTTTTCTCATTATGATATAGCAGTTGCAGAGGATACACTATTTTATTTTTCATTTTAATGAGATGGAACTACAGAAAAATCACACTGCATTCATATAGGTATATCACACTCTGCTAGGGGCGCTACAGTAGTAACTATCCAGGGGCAGTGAAGTGCGAAACTGATACCGACCTGCTGACATCTCGCCTATGACACCCCTTTTTTAAATCTCTCTTTTAGCGCCGCATAAAAAAAAACTAATATAAGCCATTAACTAAATAAGCTGTAAATCAAAGAGTAAAATCCGGTCACGTGATTTTCCTGTGTTGCAGTCTTTGAGAAGTTTCAGTTCAGGGCGTTTGAAGTTTTGCCTCGACAAAATGCTCAAAAATGTCAGGTAATTACTGGTTGGAATTTTTTGAAATTTATGATGAATAAAGCTCATGAAATTTGCAATATTATGTAGAAAAATCATGAAAATTAAACCATGCGAAGTATAGTTAATTTGATGCGCAATATTTATAGTACATGATTTGCATGGAAGCCATCCCAGCCATGTGCTTGTGCGGTCGCCAATTTGGGTTTGTTTCCGGGTCATTAGCTTAACATAGAGCCCTAATTGCCCCAATTGGTCACAAGCAATTTGAGCTGCAGCTACAGCTGAGTGATCACTGCTAGTCAGTGGTCACGGGTCTTTAGCTGAAGAGTGTGGACACTTTTGGTGAAATTTTGCAGTTAAAAAACTTCAATATCTTTGTTGCTTATAGGAATATTTTAAAAATTCCAAAAGAATTCATCTGTTTTTTGCATTACCTTTCAGAAGATAAAAGTATTATAATTTTCTGATCAGTTTGAAAATTTTTCTGATATACCTAACTCATAATATCACCACTGATCTCAGAGGTGTTTAATATTGTAAATCATTTATTTTAGTGTTTGTAAATCTTTAGTAAAGCCAAAGGTATCATGGTGGGTGGTGTGAGAAAGGAGTGGACAAAGACTAGTGCTTTGTCTGGAAATGAGTAACTAATGAGGCAACGAATGACAAGGGCTGGCTAGACGTAGTGTCTCAGTGTAAAGTGCCATTCCGTAACAAGTAGAGCAAGTTAGTACAATGAATAACACACTACGCACTAGGAGAAAATACACTTCCTTTACAAAAAGGTAATTTTGATCGACATTATATTATATTATATTATATTATATTATATTATATTATATTATTTAAAAAATCTATATATAAATATGCATGTATCTTTTTACTTGAAATTCCAAATTATTTTACAGATATAGATATAATTTCTGGAAAATATAAATTGCTATTCACAAGCCTGGAAACCGTTGAAACCTGGAAACAAGACAAAATTTGCCCTCTTGGAAACAGACATAACAACCATAACTGCCACAGACAACTCTTCAGATGTTAAAGATGGTATGAGACTGAGTTTAGGCTATCTCATCAAGAAGTACATAAATTTTAATTCACTTAATAAAGAAGTACATAAAAACGCCTTTGATATTTCTGGGCGCTAAGATTTATTTTGTCAGAAGTGCGGATGCATCAAGCAGTTTTAGTGAAAAGTCATCATCAGATTCTAGGTCAGTAATGGCAGAAGAAACTACTAATAGTGCTAGTGTTAAAACTGAGCTTGGGCACATCACTGTGAGTGATGATAAACCAGGCAGGATGGGTAAACGCAAGTGGTTGGCTTCCAAAATCTCTAGGATTGGGGAAAAAACCCTCTTCAGATGACGTACACTATTATCTCACTTCTGGTGTCTCTGTAAGGATACAGTTATGGTTATCATTGTCACATATCACTTGTAAACTTTAGGAATTCTTGCTTATAGGCATGAGGAGCTTTACAACTCGAAATGGAATAACCTATACTAAATTTTCGCAATTTGAGAAAAAAATCCTTAAATGCTTAATAAAATTTGTAAAATGCTAAATAAAATGTGAAAGGAAAAAGTCTTCGTAATATATCCCCTCATAGATCTCATACTCTCTCAGTTATAGTTCACAAACATTTACAAGGTCAAGGTTGATCGTGTCGACTATTTTTGAATACAATCTAATTATAGCAAGGTCAATTTACCATATTTAGAAATTGACCCATGACACAATGCCTATTTTACCCAATAGTGTTGCGCGTGTGATCGATAAGTATTGTAAAGCGTGTTCAGCGTGTGTTATGAATGATCATGGCGGGCGCAGGATCCAGAAAAAAATGTCGGAAAGATGTCGGTCCAAGAAGTTTATTTTTCAACAAAGTGCAGAAGGAAATGTGCAACCTTGCCGTGTGGGGGTGGGATAGGACAAAGGCTTACTTAAGCCTAGGTCCCAACTACGTTTTGGACGCACGGTTTTTAGGTTCCTTGCGTCCTTCTAGATCTATATATCTATATATCTATATATATATATATATATATATAGCTAGATCGCAGGGAAGAAATCAAGTAAAGCCTAGGCCCCAATCGAACGTACGGGCTGCTACGTGTGGTCTACAGCCAAAAAATGGAGAAAACGTGGGAGTTCGTACGTGAGGAGCACGTCCATCGTGCAACTTTTGGAGGACGCAAACAGCACGTAGAAACTTTTCGACATGATCAACAGCCGCTACGTGCGATCTAGGTACGTCCTAGCTGGACGCAAGGAACCAAAAAACCGTTCGTCCAAAACGTAGTTGGGACCTAGGCTTAACTTTTCGACATGATCAACAGCCGCTACGTGCGATCTAGCTACGTCCTAGCCGGACGCAAGGAACCTAAAAAACGTGCGCCCAAAACATAGTTGGGACCTAGGCTTTTGAGAAGACAGTGGGGTGCTTTTCACAGCACAAACCCCCGGAGACGCCACGTGGAAAATATGGTATGTACCGTGCAATCTTGTTAAAAGTAATCAGTTTTACTGTTGTGCTAATGATAAATGCATCATATACTTCGTGGGAGAACTCTTAATTTATATTGATTAATTGAAAATAACAACAACAACAACAACAACAAGAAAAATACTACTATCATACATTTCTTCTTTAGAAAATCTCGAAAATTCCCCCTGCGTTCACGGGTCTTGACCATTTGCAACATTGTATCTTTTCACTTCCCCCTGTCGTGATGAAAAGGCTATCATAAACAAAACACTATATTTTATCAGAAAAATGCATTTTTTCGCAAGCATTGCTATTGAAACAGTTGAGCTTTATTTTGACTGTTTTACGATAGGGTCTTAATTGATCATGAGTTGTCAGTCAACGGCGCATTACTTTCATGAACTGTCAGTCATCAGCGCATTACTTTGGAGCTTTTAAGAATATTTTGATAGATACATTGCACCTTTCAATGGCACACATCTCCACGAAAAATACGTTGGATATGTGATTTATATATTTCAAACATATCGTTATATATCTTGAACATTCCCTAGTTGACATATCTGTTACAAATCGTAACAAGCTATTCCATTTACACAACTGAAAAATCAATACTAGAAGGGACCGGTACCTTTGTAGTTTTAACTGGCTAAAACTAGTCTGTTGTCTAGACGACAAACTGCCTGTCATCAAGTAACTGGTAGTAGATTTAATTGAAAAATCAATAAACTGGCACCAGCCGGCAGCCTACACTCATGTAAGTTAATTACTGTTGCTGTATTGACTTGGGGCTCAGACAAAACTGAATTTAAGGCTGAAAGTTTAACTCAAGAAGTTTTCATTGCCCTAAAATGATGTCGCTTTTAAGATTTTAAGTAACAAGTATTATTGTCTAAAGCAGGGATGTTTTTTTTTTTTTTGTGCAAAATATCATTCTTGAGATGGATGCAGATCTGTAAAAAAAAATATATATGGGGGGGGGGGGGGGGGGGACATACCCACTGACTTTTTCACTTATTGGTAGTCTCACCCCAGCTTAGGCTACTGTTTCTGCCTGCCATAAAAGTTATTGCATTTTTTGGTATACTTGGAAAATAAAGTTACTGAAAGATCTCGCCCTTAAGCAATTGTAAATCTTAACTTCTTTGAACTTTGCAGTACATAAAAACTAATATTACCCTACTATTTACTTGGCATATTAGTTAATTTATAATACTGCCCCACTGCCATGGCTTTCAATGACATGTCATTTTATAATTTTTTAATTTCAGTTGACCTGCCAGCTATGAAGTACCAAGGCCCAGGTATGTGGATTGTTCAGTGACACTTGGAAAGTAAACGGCGATTCTCAATTGTTGTCCCTGTCTGTAAGGGCTTTGTCTTTAGAATCTTCTTGTCTTTAGAATTTCATAATGTCAATATACAGGATTGTTTACACAGTTTTAAATTTTATTGAATTTTAATTACAAACATGGTTCGCACAAATCTGGAAAATCCTGGAATTTAGATAAAATCCTGGAATATCCTGGAATATGCTTGTGCTCCTTGAATAGTCCTTAAATCTTTAAAGTAGTGCTGGAGAAATCCTTGAAATTTGAAAATTATTACGTCTATTCGGTAGTTTTCTAGTTAGTCTACGTGAAAGACGCAGAGTAGTATTTCGTGTTATTGTGTTTGTTGAGCATCGAGCAATTCGGCTGTTTCCGCGAAGCAGTGATAGAGTCGTTTTAGCCAATCACTGTTGATTTAACATCGACTGTTCGGCATCGAACACGTGTGGCCCAGCATGCGCACGGTGCGAGACGAGTGGCTCTGTGAATGATTAACCAAGCATGTCAACAACAAAAGGTATTTGTGTACGGTAAAGTCTTGAAAATTTCGTCGCTTAAAAATTAATTATTTTTTTAAATTGCGTTCATTCGACGATTTTTTCAAAATTACGCATCCCCGACTTCTGGGTGTGACGAAATTTTCAAAAACCCCGACTTTCTATCTTACATTCTTATCGGCATTTAGCCTTGTTCCTCTGATATTGTGGGATATTTATCACTACTTCCAAGGACAATATCTGGTTGTAAATAATTCTTTTTTTTTAGTGTATCTCGATTTTGTTATGTTGACTTACCCGAAAAGAAGGTTGATAATTGTGTTTGCGCTATGAAACATAACTCCAGATAGAGGAGAGAGATCAAGATAAGCCCAATTGCAATCTTACATTGCCTGGACCCAGCATATGTTAAACACTATACATTTAAATAGTAACGTTTAATGCACGCTTATTAAGCGGAGGTCATGGTAAATGAAAACAAACGACGAAATAAAATCAATTTATACGGTTTATTAGGCACATAACTTACTAACGCTAATATAGGGCTACTTTGGGTCAAGGCTTTCGTTGATTTTATGTTAATTCAAACAATGCATTAAGACTGGATGAATTCCTACTCTCATAGAGATTAATATACTATGAATAAAATTTTGCTCAAAATATTACATTGGCCTTATAACGATTCATCAAATGTTTAAGTTTTATTAAGCACATAACTTACTAACGCTAATATAGGCCTACGTTGGGTCAAGGCTTACGTTGATTTTACGTAAATTCAAACAATGCAATTACAGAGGAGACTGGATGAATTCCTACTCCCATAGAGATTAATATACTATGAATAAAATTTTGCTCAAAATATTACATTGGCCTTATAACGATTCATCAAAAGTTTACTTTCATTATGAGATGTCAAGTATCTGTCTCTCATTGACTTTTATTTCCCTTATGAAATTGGTGCTTCAGTCAAAGATCTCTGAAAGGATCCTCAGTGTCATCTCTCGTGTCGGAGAATCCCAAAAATTCACTCTCCTCGTCACTGGTAAAAAAATCATCTGGGACATCATTGGTTGGCGAAGTTCTCTCCCCCTTTAGCGCGCTGGTGATCCCAGTGGTTTGAAATGATTTCACGACCATTTCGCGACTAACTTTGCTCCAGGCTGACGCCACCCACGCAACAACGTCCTCCTTACTCGCCGTTGGCAATTTATCGAACTTGCCCTTTGCTCCCATGGCTGCCTGTCGCATACGCTCCGTCCATGCTTTTCTGAGGTGTACCTTGAATGGTCTATTCAACGACACATCGAGGGGCTGGGCCTTGGATGTACACCCCCCAGGGATGATGGCCATGGTTGCATTGGCTTTTCGTGTCACCTCCTTCACCTTCTCTGTCGTGTGCGCAGAAAACGCGTCAAGAATCAACAGGGCAGGTCGTCTGTCCGTGTATGGCCGCAGGATGTGTTTCACCCACTTGATCATGAGGTCCTCGGTCATCCACCCCTTGGGATTCACTTCGACCATCCACCCTGGAGGACACTCCAGGGATAGCTGACGTGATCCTGAAAAATAGATAACATTAAATTTAATAACTGGTAAAATACGGTGGATATTGCTTTGCTTAGAAATATATTGTTAATAAATACTTAAACAGTGGTGTACAGTTTACTTATGTACTAACTTGATTAGGTGGTACATTTTACAGAAACTCTATTTATTAATAAATTTTAATAAAAACTCTTTAATTTAATACAAAACATTTGATACCATCATGGTTTACTACAAAATTTTTTTTTTTTTTTTTTTACCTTTGAAAATTACCATTGATGGTAATTTGGCGCCGTCTGCAGCTACCGCCTGCACTACAGTGAAGTGCCTCTTCTCGGCTCCAGTGGTTAAGATGCGGACATCTTTCATTCCTTTTTTGTGTATGGTCCTCTCGGGCACCAGATCAAAAGTCATAGGAACCTCATCCATGTTGATAATAAATTGGGCGTCGAATTCTTCCTCTTCGTTTATCTCCCCAAGATGAGTATAGAACACCTCTAGTCTGTCCTCGAGGTCGCTGGGTAAACGCTGGCTCTCGGTGGTCCTGGCTCTAATAGACAAACGATGTCTTTTTAAGAAGTTTGTAGCCCACCCCTTGGAAGCGTTGAAGTCAACATCTAATGTTTCTGCCAAAGAGAAAGCATGAGCACACAAGGACTCTACTGTCACTGGCAATTGGAGGTCTCTCTGCTCCAAGACCCATCTTAAAATGTCCTCCTCGGTGTTATTTCCAAGAAGACATGTTCTCCCGCTGCCTTCCTTCCTGCCTGCATCATTTCTCGGGACATCACGGGCTAGTTCTTTCTTCCACGTGCTGACAGTTGTGCGTGGGATGCCGAGGGATTTTGCTATGGATGTTATTCCATGTAAGGATGCCAGGTCTACCAACTCTTTTTTCTCGGCCAAGGAATATGATTTATATTTCCCCCGTTTGGCAGGTATGGTGTTGGTGTCAAGTTCAAGATCATCTCGTCTCCGCTTAAGAGCGACACGCTCCCCAGAGAGCAACGGTGAGTCATCTGGATTCGTAGCAGTCTTCTTCGGCCTACCAACGGGACGTTTGGCAGGTGATCTTGGTAGCGGCTCCTCCAGCCAACGCCGCGGCACGGTGTCTTCGATGACGGTCGTCTTAGAGAAAAAATCTTTAATGTTGCGCTGCATAGTGACAGTGTCTTATGCCTCTCCATCTTTTACCCCCTTCTTATATACCCACATGCCAATGACACGTGGCAGCCAGCTTAATCTGAGGTGTAAGAAACAAACCGTATTGATGCTTTTTATCAAAAGTTTTAATCGCAACGCTGATCAATTAAGCACTGTTATGGGCCGCGTCAGTGATTACTCGGTAACCTGGATAACATTACAGGTAAGACATGCCACGACCAGCTTAATCTGCTGTGTAATAAACAAGCCGCGTTGATGATTTTTATCGAACATTTTAATCATGACGCTCATCATGTCATGTCAGCCGTTAGTGTTGATAGCATCACAGGTAAGTGAGACCATGGCCACTCCCTCGATTTTCGCTGTTATTCGTTTTGGTTGCAAATGCTACAGAATGAATACTGCTGGATAAAAAGTAAATCAAATCTGTATTATAATTTGGTTGATTGATGACAAAGATCCTTTCGCATATATAAGATGTTGGCTTTTATATTCCCCCTTCCTTGCAAAGACTGCCACTGACTTCGCCCTCGTTGCTATGGGATGGGCGACTGAAGTGAAACGCGAGGCGCTCACAGCTTAACGATGCAGACACAAGTCTGACGTAGTGTAAACAGTAAACACATGATAATTAAAGAGTAAATGCAGCTTTTTGACACTTTATTTTTTATTTTCATTTTTCGTGTTATTTGTACCATTACAACATCTTGCATATCGTTAGTAGTTCTCTGTTAAATTAACGGAATATGTCATCACAACCAGAAACCTGAGATCCTTTACTTATTGTTTATTTTTCTATAAATGGAAATATGCAATAAAATTTTGTAATTGACCATTCGATATTCTCTCTCTGTCTTTTCTGCTTTTCTATGTATAACACAGTGTGAATAACACAGTTTGAAAGGTTGCTAGCGATGTACATGCAGCACAGAATAAAGCATTTAGTATTTAAGCGTTTCTACAGACACATTACATCTTATGTTTTGAATTGTTTGTTATTTAATAAAAACTGGGCTGATTTTACACAAGAACCGAATTGGAAGCACTTGCACTGATTGACAAAAGACAAATCTACGAAATGCTGTTCCTTTGGATATGTATGATAAAATCGTACAATCCTGTCTGAAAGGAATAACTTCCATGTTTCTGACACCCTGTGAAAATGGAAACTAACAATGTTTCACAGACACGTTAGACGAATTTAATTGCTATAGTAATATTATACATTTCGTAACATAATGGTATATGCTTTTCTGAATGTGTTGTGGCCCTTAAAAGGGCCGTTCAGTGACAGTTCACAAGCCCTGTCTGGCTTCTTGTCGGCCCTGCTACCAACACCGTTCAACAGCAGTCAGCAGATCCTTCATCCTCTTCAGAACCTTTTGATTGTCAGAAGAGAATAGTAGGACACAGGGAACTTCCCGACCACCCTGCCTCAACGTCGACCTTTTGGGGTTGCCGGTTACCTCAACCCGGATGTCGCCACCATGCAGTAGAAAGTGAAAACATTCCCTAGAAATTTCTTTCGGCAGGTGCCCCACAGTAATGTTCCCTCGCTTTACACGGATGCAATATCGGTCTTTTCGCCGGCCAACTGAAATGGAATGTGAACCAATCATTATTAATCTTGTGGCTTATACAGCATCAAACATATTTACCTTAACGTAATTATAAAGGCGAGAACGCATTAAAAAGGAATGACCTGCAAACATAAGAAAAATACTAGGTATTTTTTGTGACCAATGTCTGCGTTCGCAACATATGTGCATTTACGTTAACATATGATATTTTAAAGTTATTTCTGCGAAAGTCTTGAAATATAATTATAAAATGCAGGTATTACGTACCAGGATCATCTACATCAACAAGGAGAGATTCGCCAACAATAGGTTTCCAGTACACTCTGTAGACGTGGTACCCACGAACAACTGCTGCGTACGAAAACTCCATGATTTGTGTAAATCTTTTCGAATGCACCGTTTTTATACATTCTAGTAATGGTCTTGAAAACATGATCAAAGTCGCTTAACATACCTGGATTCCAATAGTTATCATAAATCCTATCTATTTACTTGTCTGATACGCAGATCAAAGACAGTTACCTGGTTATTGATCAAGGGCATGCTCCGTATGTGAAGCTATTTGACTTTAACTGTTCAGTGTCTGTTAATAAGGTAAAAGCCATACTGCATGTGATCATCAACTTATCGCGATATCTATCTGCCTATTATTCGTGATTACTGTGTGCCTTTATCTTTTTCTTGTCGCTGTGCTCAAATCCCTGTACATAAGTATAGCACGAAATACTCATATATTTATATGGGTAGGCTTTACTATTAATTGCTCATTTAAATGTGCTGATTTTTTTATTTGTTTATATCGTTAACGATATAGTTAATGTTTCTATGAATTTTATCTATTATTGTACATAAGCGAAAAGGTGTGTATCACTAAAAAATCTAAAATTCGTAGGGCTGCATGTAGCGGTTTACATATGGAGATGCAAACATTAACTATTTGAGTTTTAAACCGCCGACTTATCATTTATATATTTGTATATATATATATATATATGGTCCCATTTCAAAACAAACTGCATTGATGACCTGTCGAATTAATCTACTAGAAGCCCAGCATACCGATTACGCTAGCCGCAAACGAGCTAGGTAATCGTAACAGCTCAATGGACATGAATAGACGCTACGGATGCATTTCCCTTCGAGATAATATCTTGATCTTTATCATTGTGTCTTCCTCATTTAGCACAACCATCGATAACATTGAAAGCGTCACTACTGACAAAGAGCCGCGGTACATGACTTTTATTTACCGTCTTCAAGACGCACCTGGTGTAACCGTGTGTATGTGCTAGGTAATAATAGG
The DNA here is from genome assembly GCF_051362555.1 of Lingula anatina. NCBI lineage: Eukaryota > Metazoa > Brachiopoda > Lingulata > Lingulida > Lingulidae > Lingula > Lingula anatina. The sequence goes on from NC_141767.1 coordinate 60,420,049, forward strand.
CCTAATGCCACAAAAGACAAATGCCGTAGCTCCCGCATCTAGATCTATATCATAAGTAGCCGCCCACATATATTGTTCTTATCTCTTACTGAAAGTGTTATCGGCAATGTTATTCTGACCGTCTTGAATGAACTGACGCATGCGTATTACGTTCATGGACAACGCGGCCATGTTGGGTGACGAACTTTTCAAAATTAACGTGAGGGACCATTTTCACGCTCGACGAAATTTTCAAAGGTAAAAAAATTACGTCGGCGGAAAATCGTCGTCCGACGAAATTCTCAAGAACGACGAAATTTTCAAGACTTTACCGTATTTAACCTTGCGTGGGAACACGACCCGGAATTCAAACAGTGGGTGAAACGTGTGCCGAATGACAAGAAAAGAGCTAGCTGTTCAGTTTGCTTCTCTACATTTGATATATCGAACATGGGTGTTTCTTCACTGAAATCTCATGCTAGAGGTATGAAACACCGCGAAAATATGAGATTGACAAACTTGAATTCCTGTGGACAGTTATCGCTGAGTTCGTTATGGGGAAATACTATGAAATCACCTGGAAATAGTTGTACTACACTCACGCCTACATGTACCACTACGTCAGCATCAAGCAAGTCTTCATGTACCACAATGTCGGCATCAAGCAAGTACGCTACGTTGGACACGTTTGTTTCAAAAGACGATGTTGTCAAAGCAGAGATTCTGTGGACATTGAAATTAATCACAGATCATCAGTCGTACAGGTCTTCACAAAACATTGGTGAATTATTAAGGAGGATGGACCCTAACAGCAAGGTTGCACAACAATTCACTTGTGGCGAAAAGAAATCTGCTTACTTGTGCGTGTTTGGATTGGGGGAATATTTCGCTAGACTCCTGAAAGAAAGTGTAACTGGGCCATTTGTTATTTTGTTTGATGAAAGTCTGAATAAGAAGATGCAGAAGAAACAGATGGATATACATGTGAGATTTTGGAGTGAGGAGTGCCATAGAGTCGTGACAAGATACTTCACATCTGAATTTCTAGGTAAGTGTCATTTGAAATTAAACTTTTCCACTCTTAATACAATAATAATGATAATAGTGTATATATATATTAGATGCTAGACTTTATTGTCATAAGGTTAACTTGCCGTAATGATGTATTTCAGTGAAAATTTATTAAAAACATGGGGCATATATATATATATATATATGATTTCATAATTATAACAAGATTTAATTATTTAGTCATATTTAATCATTTCTGAATAAACAGCTTATATATTTTATTTTATTTTTTCAGGACATGCTACATCAGATGACATGGTCTCACATTTTAGTCAATGTGTTCTCAATAGTGGTCTACCAATCAAGAACATGTTGCAGATTAGCATGGATGGACCAAATGTGAATTGGAAATTCTATGACACAATATCGAGGAAAGTAGCAAATGACTATGGATCCTCTCTCATCAACATCGGGTCATGTGGTTTACATATAGTCCACAACAGTTTTAAAGCAGGAGCAGAGTCCACAGATTGGAATGTAGCATCATGTCTTTCAGCCCTGTACTACCTGTTCAAAGATTCGCCAGCTAGGGCTGAGGACTATGTCAGAGTGACTGCAAGTAACATCATGCCACTGAAGTTTGTAAAACACAGATGGCTTGAGAATATTCCAGTATGTGACAGAGCTTTACTGATATGGAACAACATAGTATAGTATGTCGAAGCAATCGAATCTAAAAATCTCAAGATGCCAACAAACATCTCGTACAAAGTTGTTAGCGAATGTACAAAGGATGAGCTGTTTCTTGCGAAGATGAATTTTTTTAAATCTGTCGCTTTGCAGCTAGAGCCATTTCTAACTAGGTATCAGACAGACAACCTATGATACCCTATTTGAGTGATGATCTCTGTTCTATCCTAAGATTGCTAATGAAGAGATTCATCAAAGATGACGTGATGCAAACAGCAAGAAATCAGGAAAAACTAGTCAGAATTGATGTAACTGACAACAAGATCCACCTGGATTATAATAAAGTGGATTTGGGATTTTCAACGGATCGATCTCTAAGCAAGATTAAGAAAGGAGCAGTCAGTGAAAGAGGTTTAATGGAGTTCAGAATGGAGTGCAAGATGTTCCTAGTTACTGTTGTTGAAAAATTGCTCAAAAAATGTCCTGTGAGTTACAGTTTGGTAAGGTATTTGTCCTGCCTCAATCCTGTCAAAATGTCATCCGATGCAGACAAGGAGAAGTGTATTTCCAGCTTCAAAAAAGCTCTGTCAATTCTATTAAACCATAAACTTGTGAAAGAGAATGAGTGTGACAGACTTCAACAACAATACTGCTTGTTTCTAGATGAAATCCCTGTCATAGGATCTGCTGAATTCAAGCAGTATGATTCACAGCATGCCTGCCAAAATGGAATTGATGAATTGATTCACAGAACAATGTCCACCCCAGATGGCAGATTCAAAGATTTGTTGAAGCTAGTAACACATCTTTTAGTATTGTCTCATGGCCAAGCCTCAGTGGAGAGGGGTTTTAGTGTCAACAAAGACGTGGAGGTAGAGAACATGAGAGCTCAAACCCTGGTTGCACAAAGGATTGTCTGTGACCATGTGGCGAAGGTTGGAGGAATATTTGAGGTCAATATCAACAAAGACTTGATACTGTATGCCAAGCAATCAAGGCAGAAATATGAACTGTTTCTCCAAACAGAAAGGGAGAAGAAAAACAGTGAAGAATTACAGAAAAAGAGAAAGTGCATCTTGGATGAGATTGATGATTTGAAAAAGAAGAAAAAAAGAATCCAGGAAGATATTGACAATTTAACCAAGGCTGCAGACAGTCTGTTCTTAAAAGCTGAGAAAACTAGGAAAATTTCCTTTGTTACCCAAGCAAACTCCCTTCGCAAGACAGCTGAGGAGAAAAAGAAAGAAATTACTGATATTGAAAAAGCCTTGGCTTCTTCAGTGGAAAAATTATAAACTTAGTTCAGCAATTCAAGAAGCAAAACAGACTGTTTAACTACATTTTCATAACAGATTAAACTGTTATTTTTCAACAGTGCAATATACATCATGAACATTTAGACTCTTTAATGCATGATATATTGATTCATAAGACTAATAAATTCTAGCTGTGCCAAATATTCTTGGTTATATTTTTACATATTCATATTGGATGGTTTACAAATAATAATTGTCCAGTGTAACATACTCCTGGAAAAAAAAATTATGTCCTTGAAAACTCCTGGAAAACTCCTGGAAATTAATTTTATTAAAGCTGGCAGAACCATGTACAAAAATGTTCACTACCAGCCATAGCTGAAAAGCAAGCATTTCCGATGCTCACAATGTGAGCAAAGGGGGAAAAAAAAAAAAAAAAAAAATATATATATATATATATATATATATATATATATATATATATATATTTTTTTTTTTTTTTTTTTTTTTTTTTTTTTTCCATAGAACATCTTACAGAAAAAAATCAAAATCTTTAGGTTCGACATAATATCACCATCCATTATTTTATCCATTTATTTATATAAGATTATATGTTTCAGTTTATATATAATACATGTATATACTACCCACAACCTCATTTTAAAATTTGCCATTTTAAATTTCAGTTGAGGAAGACTGTGTCTAGGCGTTTATACCCTAGGGATGTTGCTCCAGGTGTGCCACTGAAAACAACTGGGGATGGGAATTGTCTTTTTAGAGCTTGTTCCTTACTGTTGCTTGGGCATGATCGTTACCACACCGAAATGAGGGTGAGAGCTGTGACAGAACTGATTCTGAACAAAGAATACTTAGATGATGAATTTTTGAGCAGACTTATTGGTGGTAAGTAACCAAAAATTCTCAGACAGTTAAACATAACAACATATATATGTATATATCTTGAGTTATAAGGTGTACAGATTTGAAAATGACCCAGATGTTTTATTTATATATACCTCAAGGTCTCATTTTTGTGTTACTTGAGCCTGTTTTTTCTCTCTCAACAAAAATTGCAATAATTGTTTTAAAATGGTCTTTTGTACTTGTAACATTTTATTCATGTTTTCTCTTTGAAGTGTATTTTGCCTTTGATGCAAATTTTTAGCTAGAATTATTTTAATTTCAGGATGAAGCACTCAAGTAGTGGATGTTCTATTACCCTCCTCAGTGACATCAATGAAAGGATGCAATGACATCACAGCTTTCCAGAGGGAAATTTTGAAATTGGCAAACCCCAATCAGTATGCAAACATGTGGCATTTGTTTGCTTTGTCAGTAGTCTGTCACACTCCCATTGAATCTATCTACCCAGAAGTGGCAAATCCAGGGGTGGATCGACAACTAATGAATGTGACCATCACCCCACCCTCCGCATCAGCTGCCGTCATGAGAATCATGTGGACTCATACCACGAATGTAGAACTGAGGATGGGGACCCAACCACTTTGTACCAGTGATAGACAGCTTGCCAACAAATGAGAATCAAAAGAGAAAACACAATGCAATGGATGAAGGTGAATTTCATATTGAAATGTGCTCTAAATGCTGTAATAAGAAAAATTGATTGTTTTTGAACCTAGAAAAGCATGTTTTACCCTAACAAACCTGGGTATTGTCCGCCTTTTAAATTTATTTCAATTATGTAATTTTTAAAGCATATTACTATCATGATTTTGCGCAATAGCCTAGGAAACAAATTGTTAAATGTAAATTTTTTTCCCAAAATCCAAGGAGTATGACTTTTAAGCCCCCAGTAAGTGATCTTTGCCATTAATTTCCAGACAGTACCCATACAGTGCAAGACGAGGAAGCGATGCAAGAGGGGGTAAAAGTGTTTCCTGAAACTTAACTTCTGCAGTGTGAAACTACAAAGAAGAAGCGCTCTGGAGGTAAAATAGAGGGGTGGATGGCCCATTTTTGATGAAAATAACTACTGACTGGTTATAGTGCCATCATGTTATTTCTACTTAGTTATTTGATTTGGATAATGCACAGGATAATGCTCTTAAATGTGATGATGGCAGGAGTGTCATTTCTATGCATACTCAAGTGAGTACCTCCTGTTTCATTTTGTAGTAAATTCCATCTCAGTTTTGTGCATTTATGGTCATTTTGGCCAATTTCAGTGCCCTATGTCTAGTGTAAGAAATCTGATAACAGAAAAATTACAGGACTAGATTATGTCAAGACAGTTAACCAGGAGATAATTGACTTGGAAAAATAATGTTTAGGGAATATTCATTAAATGTAATTTTTTGACCAACATCCATGCAGTGCAGCTCCAAGTCCCTAGAAAGTGATCTTTACAATTAATTTCCAGGCAGTACCCAGACAGTGTTAGGCAAGGAAGAGACAGAAGAGGAGTTGAATGTGTTGCCAGAAACTGAACGTCTGGAGTCCGGGGTTACTAAGAAGAAACGTTCTGGGCCCGGTTTTATAAAGGACATTTAGCACTAACCACCGGTTAAATCCAACGTTTAACTTAAACGACGTTTAACCAGGTTTCATAAAGGTCGTTTAGCACTAACCAATGGTTAAATCTTCTAAACGGTTGGTTAAATTTATACGCTCAAGGGAGGTAGTTTAAATTCCTTAACCGCCGGTTAAAAATGGCAAACCTGCTGCGGTTTGCCAGAAATCCTCGCAGATATTTATATATATATATATACCTTTTAGACTGAGAAGAGAAGAAATTTCAGTAGAGATTTATTTGATTTTGATGGAGCAACTGAGCAAGAACTCATTGAAAGATTTAGATTCAGTAGAAATTCAATACTGTACTTAGAAAACTTACTTCACAACCAAATAGCTCCAGAGACAGAAAGGAATCATTCTTTGAGTGTTAGAGAGCAACTTCTAATAGCACTGCGATTTTTCGCCTACGGTTCTTTTTTGAAAGTTTTGGGGGACACCGTTGGGCCCAGCAAATCGACTGTTAAGTCGAGTGGTCAGAAAGGTGGCCTTGGCTCTGTGTGAGCATCAAGCTGACTTCATCAAATTTCCTGCTACACCCCAGGCTGGGCAGGTGTGAAGGACGTTTTTTTTAGGATAGCTGGTTTCCCGGGATGTATTGGTAGCATTGACTGCACTCATGTGAGGATTCAAGCGCCTAGTGAAAAAGAGCCAGCGTTCGTGAACAGAAAAAAACTTTCACAGCATTAACGTACAGGCTGTATGTGACCACAAAGGTGTGTATTTTGTTTAGAAATTTTAATTCAAACAAATGGTCCTTACTGGCAAAAAAGTGAAAAATAACTGTAGATGAGACACTGTCATTCAGGCGAGTGAGCGGCCATCTTTGTAATAATATTGTGACACAGTGGCCAGGGAGTGTCCACGACTCACATGTATTTAACACCTCCTCTCTTGGAAGAGAGCTAGCAAGGCATAATACATCAGAGTTAGGTACACTTCTTGGTGACAGCGGTTATCCCTTTAAACCATACCTGCTAACACCATACCTGAATCCCACCACCAGGGCCCAAGAGAGGTTTAACAGATCCCATAAGGTAACACGGACATTGATTGAGAGAGAATTTGGAATATGGAAAAGAAGGTAACTAGCTGGCAATATCCACCAAAAATTGTTATAAAATTATGTTTGTGAACATATTTGTACTGGGGGCACATGCTGGGGGGGGGGGGGGGGGGTCACTGCTACTTTGCTACATTTAAGAATGTACCAGCATATGCATTTAATACTTAAATATTCCATTAATTTATTCAGTAACTATATTTTCTTAATAAATTCCAAATTTTGCTGTCTACATAAATTGTTTGCTTCTATTGGGTATTCTATTTATTTCCAGATTTCACTGCCTTCATGCCGAAATTACGAATGTCACCAGGGAGGGTGTGCAATATCATTGGTGCGTGTGCAGTCTTGCACAACGTAGCCATTCTTAGGAATGAGCCACTGCCAGATGGAAATGATCCTGGTCCAGGCCCAGATATGGAAATTCAGTACAATGGCCCTGAAGACGGCAAGGCCGTAAGGGACCATGTGGCAAGGGCATTTTTCTCTTAATAATAATAAGTACTATGAATATAGCCAAGTAGAAAAAACTTTAATATAAAACTTTAATATATTTTTCATGTAATATAAACTGTTTAATTTTAAATTTAAGTTTCAAGTACAAAGAATTGTTTTTGTAATATTATTTGAACTAATAAATTGATCTATTTACATGTATGTACATACTACTAGTACATGTATACTGTCATATTGTACATATGTTGATTAATAAACCAATAATATTTTAATACTGTAATTGACAATGAGTAAAGATATATTAACATTTTAGAAACATGTATACAACTATAAGTCATGTAAATCTGCAAAAAACAATAAAATGCCTGCTTTGCTATTGACAAAGGGTATTGATATACATAAACATTTCACAATTTAAACATTTTATACAACTACTTGCTGAGAGGCATGCAAAAATGGCGATGACTTGGGTACCACCGGGAGGCGAGCGCAAACGAGGTATACCAAGGATAACCTGGAGGAGAACCTTCTAGAATGATCTGCAAAGAGGTAACATCAGGTGGGAGGAGATGGAGAAGGCCGCTGCCAACCGGACAAGTTGAAAAAAGTTTGCCGCCCAATGTCCTACGTCGGACAGGAGGAACTAATAATAAATAATAAAATAATCTGAAAGAAAGTGCTTTTAGAGATCACACTGTTAGAGAAGCAACTTTTTTTTAGCAATAAATTAACTAGCTCTACTCAGTTGCTAAAAGTTGCTTTTCTAATAGTTGAATCTCTAAAAGCAGTTTCTTCTCAGTAAGTTTGGCATTAATTGCCTCCTGCTTCAAAACTTGCTTCTGTAGACTTTCCACATCTGATTCTGTTCTTTCTACAATGAAGAAAAGAGATATAACATATACTGTAATGTTACTTATGCAAAAGTTCAAGCCTTTTATTAAAAAAATTGTTATTTTTACTTAACATAACAAATGAAAACAGGTACTTTGGGTACAAGCACAGACAGTAACATATTGTGTATAACTGAAGTCTGCACTGGCTCTTCAATATGTCTTACCTGTTCTTGACATGCTACATGTGTGCTTCTTTCTTTTCTTTGGAATTTGGGTTTCTCTTGACTTGACTTGCTAGTAGTGGGGACGGGAGGCGGGAACGGGAATGGTGGAGAATCTGTAAATAGTTGTAAAATTATATAATATTTACCTGTAATAAAAAAATACATACATTGCATGTATAAAACTACTAGTATATTTTACTTTTTTTTTCTTTTTTTTAATAACTATCCATAATCTGGTAAAAACATCAAAGAAACTAGTTTCCTTTTGAATATTTTTATGATATTATTATCATTATAATTATTTATTCATTTATTATTATTATTTTTATTTATTTATTGATTTTTTTAAATAAGTACATAGATTTCTAAACATACTTTGGCAATCTAAATCATCTAGCAGTGATTCTAAATCCACTGTAACTATATCATCTGTACTTCCTTGTAAATTAGGGATTTCAGCCACTTCAAAGAACAAAAAAATTCACATCAATTCAATTAAAACAATTTGCATTTTCAATTATTTTAATTATTTTATTGAAATAAAATATTTGTTTTGATTTTAGAGAATTGATACAATATGATATCATTTGTGATAGTAAAAATGACATGGAAATGGCATTAGCAAATTTTCCTCATTTTAGTGTATGTGGGAGAGTGGGTATCTAAGTTTCAAAAGAGACACAAGTCCATTGTAATTTTGCTCAAGTACTCTTGCCTGGCACGCAATGATCTCGTGACCCAGTTCTGAGCTGTCACTCACTTTTGAACTGGTCAAAACAAGTGCGCTCAAACGCAGTTCGGTTTTACCGTTTGATTCATGGAAGAGCTTACGCTGTATTTTTTAACTCATTTGCAAGGATTGGGTAGGATATTGGGATTATTATCACTGATCAACATGTTTAGTTTGAGGACAACAATGCCCATTAGATCTATTCAGTGGAAGAAATATATTTTTTTAAAGTTTTGCTGGAACGTGCACGATGATACGGCGCGGGACCATTCAGGAATTTGGGAAATGATGGAATTACTGTAACGGAGGTTTTATCTAACAGTACACGGAACAAGAAGTATGCACTTATCAGTATGCTTGGATGTATGGTTACGGTCTCTGTTAGATCTTTTCACAGTAGAGGAAATATTGTTTTTTGTACTTTTTCTGAAACATGTTCGACAGCGTGGGAATGGGACATTACGACAGTAGTGCATCGGAGGTTTTATCTAAGAGTAAAAGAGGCCAAGAACAATGCACTGGATGGAAATACATGTCTAAATGTTCAACGCAGGTTTTTATCATAATAAAAGGTAACAATCACATTAATTGCTTTTTCTTGAGTTCCACCAATAGAAAATGTCTCGACGAGTGTAAGGTCAAGGTCATTTGAAATGCACGTCTCTGAAGCAGACGACATAATGCATTATCGTCAGCATAGCATTTATAAAATTACTAATCTATTTATTAAATCAATAATTGTAAAATAATTTAATCATGAAGTACCTGTTGTCTCAAACCCATCGGACACACCACAAAGGCGGGGTCGTCCTTGTGCAGCTGTATGATCTTTTCTGTTGTGGCATCCAGCGGTGGAGCAGGAGCTCCACCCCTAGTCTTGGCACTATGGCTGCGTAGCCCACAGTGAGCTTTCTTGGCCGCAGTAACCAGCTGCCTCCATTTTTCTTTACATTCTTCATGTATTCTGCTAGCTGTACCAACAGCAGTGATTTTCCTGCTAATCTTGAGCCACACATCAAGCTTGGACTTGTTGTCCAAGCTTAATGTGTGCTTGTTCTTGATGGTGCTGTGGTCTGCCTCTACCAGCTCCACCAGTAAAGTCTGTTCACTGACAGACCAGTTTTGTTTTCTGCTCCTCTTTTTCTCGGACATTGACATATTTCCAAAGTAGATCAAAGCAGACAACACAAATGAGCAATTAATTATCATATATATTTATTTTGTTTATAGAAACCTATTGCATTCTGGGGAATTTTATTTCCAAATATGGTCTGGATAAGTTGTTTATAGCAACTAAACACTTGTTAAGAAAATTAAACGTCCGTTAACTAACCGGCTGTTTAAACTCTGTTTATAAAACACAATTTTAACCGCTGTTTAGTTAGCAGTGTTTAGAGAATTTAACTACTGGTTAGGCTTATACACTGGTTAGTGGTAAACGTCCTTTATAAAACCGGGCCCTGGTGGTTAACTAGAGGGGTGGATGGCCCAGTTCAAATGGTTGAAAATAAGAACTGACTGTGGTCATAGTGCTGTTATGTGTGTCACCTGTATTAATGCCAAAAAAGATAATGTATTGACATCAGGCAAAAAGAAACTGGCTACAACAAAGAAGGATGACCTGGTAAAGCACATGCATTCTGTAGATCATCGGACAGCCTCATCTCTACCAACAATGAGAAAAAGTTTGCAAAAGGCTTGCCATCATGCTCATAACACGGTGAAAAATGCCATTATAGCCCAGATGCGAACTGTCCTGACACAAGCAAAGGAAGCCATTCCTTCAGTGAAAAATTCAAAACTAATCAAACTTCAAATCCAAAATGTAAGTTTACTTGTGCAAAGGTGTATGTGATACAGTAGTTGCTTAATTAATTTGAGTAAAACAATTATTTTGTTAATTTTTTTTTCTTGGTCTGGCTAGGTGGCTCCCACTGTGCAAAGACAAAAGAATGTCCTGCGCGAGCATTTTAATTGTGCCAAAAATCACAGGGGTCTCTCTGAGTAAATTTTGCACACAGACCACGTCATCACTCAAGGGTCACTGGCAGAGAGTAAATTAAATCGTTTTTTTTTTTTTTACAGTTGAGATGACAGATTCCTGTACATGCGTTTTCCTGTACATGCGTGTCTGATACTCATTACCAACACCATAGGTCCATAAGTGACATTTATGAAGTAATGGCCAGCATGGTGAAGGGTGACATCTTGGAAGATCGGGCAAGCAGTCCATATCCATACTATGGCATTGAAATTGATGAAGCTACTGATTGCGTTAACAAATCAATAGTGATTGCTTTCATGCGTTTCTTGGACAAAACTGACTCCATGAAAACATCATTTATTGGAGTGAAAGAACTGAAATGTCAGGACTCTGAATCTATTTTCAATGCCACCATGCAGATTTTACAGGAGAATGACCTGCCATTGGAAGAATTGTATGGATTAGCCACAGATGGGGCAAGTGTTATGTCTGGAGTTCACAATGGTGTCGCAACACGGTAATATATTATTATTAATGTGTAAAACAAGAAATTTTATCATTTATTTACAATACAGTTTCATGGTCAAACAAATATATTTTGGGTAGTCTTTTCTTGTTTTGTTGTTTTCTTATTATATCATTAGCATTATTTACTGAATGATTTATTTGTAAATCCAAGATGCAGGCTGCTGGATTCATGAGATAGTTTTACCATACTTGTAGTAAAGGTTTTAGGAAAGCACAGTGTTTGAATGTTGCTTTAGGATTTTGTATCAGATGAAATTTTGATTTACTTTTGTGTTTGCATTATTTCCTTTATTAAATAGTTATAATAATAATAATAATATTCTTTTTGTTTTTTCTTTACAGCTTTAAACACTTGTTGGGCACCTTGTGTCAGTTCATTGCATGGCACACCGACTACAGTTATTAAGTGAGAAAGCGGCCAACAGTGTTCCATACATGGGAAAATTTATCGCAGTCTTGAATGAGTTTGCAAAAGCTCTGAAGTTTTCGCCAAAATTCCAGTGTGTACTGGAACAATGCAAAGAGATGAGCAATGTGAAAGCGAGCAAAATTCACCAAGTATTTTTTACAAGATGGCTCTCTTTTGCTGATAGTGTATCATCTTTAGCAGGGTGCATCGGCCCAGTAATTTCAGCTCTACAGACCCTTGCCCTAGAAAGGAATCTCCAAGGCAGGGCTGTCCTGCATGGGGGAGTGGATCAAATGGGGACGGTTAGATTTGTATTGATGGCACACTTTCTGGCTGATGTAGTTGGGATGTTGGGCATTTTGTCCAAAATCATGCAGAAGCAAGATGCTACTTACTCAGCAATCAAAAGTCAAATTGATGCAACCATATTGGGGATTCAGAGTATGCTGACAACACTAGGACCTTATTTGTCTAAAGCACTGCAGGCTTTGTCCAGCATCCCAGATGGATCTGGGTATACATCCTATGCAGGGGATGAACTGAAGGACTGTGTAGGGCATCGGGAGAAATTTCAGGAAGCAGCAACTGCTTATATTGATGAAGTAGTAACCAGATTGACATCTTGTTTCCCCAATCATGATATAATGTCATGCTTTAAGGATTTTTTGCCTGCTGAGTGTCGACTGATATCCAAAGAGGAGGCCACTACACACATTACAGAATTGGCAGACAAATACCAGTCATTGGTGGACAAGGAGGCAGTGAGGATGGAATGGCCTCTCCTCTACAGAGTTATGCAGTCACCAAGTTACAAGAAATTGGTCAGCAGAAGATTTTTTTAAGTGTTTTTACACCCGAACTGTAATACCTACCTAAATTTGAGTAAGTTAGCTGCTATTGGCTTGATTTTGCCAGTTACGTCTGTGAATTGCGAGAGGGGCATATCCAGGTATAATGCCATCAAGACAGACTCCAGAAACATGATATCTGTGGAGCACATGGATCACTTGATGGCATTATACCTGGAGTCGCCAGGATTGGACAAGTTTGACTTTGAGAAATGTTTTGATCAATGGCTCGTGAAAAAGGAAAGGAGGGTGTCAGAGAATTAAGCTCTCCTGGGGAGGAGAGATCGAAAAAGGAGAGGAGAGGAGAGTCGGGGCCATGCGGTGCGTTACTGTTTCAGACAAAGTGTGGAAGCGTTTTAAGCGCTGGACGTTGTAGTGATGGGATTTATTGTTGGAAAAGACTGTGTTGATGTTCCGTGGACTGCACTGAATGCTTTGATACCATATGTGCGCCAAGTTACGGCATAAACTAACCAAGATAAGAATCGGCGGCAAGTACACGTGTACCTCTCTGTTACATTGCATTAGTTACTGTTACGTTATGTACTGTGATAATCTGGAAACTGATCTTTATTCAGTGGAAATCTTAAGTTTCGAAAATAATAAAGGAGACATTCAGAACATATGCAAATGCGCTGTTGTTTTTCCTGACAATTTGGGGGCTCGTCCGGGAGCTGAATAAAGACAGCGGAACGATGCTGACTGTGGAACAAATGATTTCAACATATGCCGTGAGTTGCAGCCTTGAGAGCTATAATTACTGTGTGATGCTCAGTGTAGTGAAACGAACTGACTGGAACATATGCTATCATACCGTTAGTTACAGTTGTGTGCCGTTTGATACTAGATGTGGACTGGTGTAATGAACGTTATAGCCCATGCAGCTGACAGTGTTTATTCAAGTTGATCAACTGACACTTAAATGTTATCAGTGACAGTAGTGTTGTGCATTACAAAAGTGTGTAATGTGTTGGTACTGCCTAACAGTGGTTAGCAGTAATACAGTTGTACCCTATATAGTGGTGTTGTGCATTACAAAAGTGTGTAATGTGTTGGTATTGTCTAACAGTGGTTAGCAGTAATACAGTTGTACCCTATAGTGGTGTTGTGCATTACAAAAGTGTGTAATGTGTTGGTATTGTCTAACAGTGGTTAGCAGTAATACAGTTGTGCCCTATAGTGGTGTTGTGCATTACAAAAGTGTGTAATGTGTTGGTACTGCCTAACAGTGGTTAGCAGTAATACAGTTGTACCTTATAGTAGTGTTGTGCATTACAAAAGGTGTAATGTGTTGGTACTGCCTAACAGTGGTTAGCAGTAATACAGTTGTACCTAATGGTAGTGTTCATATTACAAAGAGAAGTAATGTGTTGGTATGATGATTTAGTGTTACCTTTAGTTGTGTTTACTTTACAAGCAGTACAGTGTGTGGATATATTCAACAGTGTTAAATTACATGAGTGTAATTAAGTGAAGGTACAAACAGTACATGTAGGTGGTAGTGTGCTGTAGTGGTACAGTGTGGTGACATAGGACTGATAGAGTGCTAAATATACTTAAGTGATTTAGTAAAGCACTGTTGTACGTAGAGTAGTGTGTAGCACTCTTTAGTTGAGTAGATATTCATTTTACCTATAGACAGCTAGAAAACATCCTACAGCATGGATACGAGTAAATACATCAGTGATGGTCAAAAGTTAGGGTATGAAGCTGAACAATTGAGAGAGTATGTAGCAAAATGTGAACAGCAGTACCTAGAGCGTGAAGTGAGAGCACGTGTCCGTGAAGATGAAAGAAAGGAACAGGAATTGGAAGTGATAAGATTAAACCATGAATTAGAAATGGAAAAGCAAGAACTTGACAGAAAGTTTCAGCGAGAAGAACAGCAACGGGCATTAGAGAAGGAGCATATGGAAATAGAAAAGATGAAGCTCCAGGTACAATTGGGCAAACAGAAGACCAAATTCAGTGCAAGTACCTCAAGTGAAACAAGTGTTAAGGCGTCACGCCCAAAGTTACCTGCATTCGATGAAAATAAAGATGACATGGATGCATTTTTAGATTGTTTTGAACGCTTTGCTTCTAGTCAGCAGTGGCCAAAAGAGAGTTGGTTGAAGTGAGTCTAAGCCCATTGTTAACTGGTTAAGGTCTGCAGGCGTATTCTAGTATGCCAGCCGAGGAAGCTAATAACTATGACAACTTGAAAGTAGCTTTGTTGAAGAGATATAGGTTTCGGTTTAAGTTCAGAAACTGTAAACCTGACAGTGGGGAAACGGTGTTTCAATTTGTTGCTAGGATGAAGAGATATTATCAAAGATGGAAAGAACTCTCAGAAGTTGAAGATACAGTAGAAAGCATCAATGACCTCATCATACGAGAGCAATTTATGTCGGCATGCTCCAATGAACTGTCAGTGTTCTTAAAAGAAAGGAAGCCAAGGACTGTTGATGAGATGACCAGGTTAGCAGAGCAATACCTTGAGGCACACAGTGGGTCCCCAGTCAAGGGGAAGAATAATTTCAGAGTTGAAGCTATTAAGGGATCAGATAATGTGGGTGCAGATTACCTCAGTAGGTTGTGTTAAATATGAAGTTGTGCTAGATGTTATATTAAGTTTCACATTTGTAAGTGAAGAAATGGTCAAGTTGTTTCAAGAGTTCCATTATAGTTACTAAGTTTATTATAGAGTAAGAGTTCATGTATAACTTCAGTAGTTAAGTAGTTCAGCTGTTTACTGTTATTAGTTAATAGTTTTTAAAAGTGTTACATAGTTAAGGAGTTGTCGTCAGACTAATTAATATGTTGGTTGTGTAGATGGACATGTTGACGTTACTGTTTCAGACAGAGTGTGGAAGCGTTTTAAGCGCTGGACGTTGTAGTGATGGGATTTATTGTTGGAAAAGACTGTGTTGATGTTCCGTGGACTGCACTGAATGCTTTGATACCATATGTGCGCCAAGTTACGGCATAAACTAACCAAGATAAGAATCGGCGGCAAGTACACGTGTACCTCTCTGTTACATTGCATTAGTTACTGTTACGTTATGTACTGTGATAATCTGGAAACTGATCTTTATTCAGTGGAAATCTTAAGTTTCGAAAATAATAAAGGAGACATTCAGAACATATGGAAATGCGCTGTTGTTTTTCCTGACAGAGGGGTTTTCATGCAATTGTTCAAAATTCAGCTAAATATTGAAATATCTCATACCAATGTATGGATGTCAGTTTAGAGCAACTTTATTAAGGAATGAGGCTGTCCAGGTGAATATCCTCTAACCAGATGCACTTCTTTTCTGAACAGAAAATGTAGAAATGACATGGGACTTCTGGTTTTCTTTTCATATTTGCTGATTCCACGGCATGAAATGTTTTTACAGCATTAAGAACTAATCTGCATGCCTATGCCATGCAAACTTTCATTTCATAAATAATTGCTGTATTAGTTGTAAATTAAAGACTTTGACTTGGAATGATTATTGGCTATAACTAGGCATGGTGCCTATATCATATGACTCTTTGTGGGCTATTTTTTAAACAAGATATTGGCATTCTGCCTCAGCATTTTACATTTTTCTTAATTGCACATGATAAAAGATCCTGTTCAAAAGAGATTTGCAACCAAATTAGTTTTAATTTTTATGGTACCATAATTAAACTGCCTAATTCACCGTTCCGAGATGAGCGGATAAGCTCCGCCCCCTTAGATACTGTTGCTAGGTATAACAAGCAATAGTCAAAATGGCCACCGAGCAGACAAACATGGTGTCAGATTCCTTAGAGAACATACCAGAAAATATCGCAGTTAATTTCCTTCCGAATAGTGAATCTGTGTCAAAAAAAGGCTCTTCAAAAAGGACTGAACTATTTTACGCAAGGTTATATTCACAATGTGAAGATTTCTGAGGGAAACGGAACAATTTATGGTGACGCACAATGTTGGCGCTCGATGAGGAAAACTGAAGAACCGCACAAACTCCAAATCGAAATCGGCGATAAAATGTTGTCAGATTCATTTTGTTCTTGTAAAGCCGGGTAAGTTTTTACATTTTCTACTTTTTTCTTACAATTAGATTCTTTTAGAGGTACAATTGTTGCGTACGCCGTTCACGCCTTTCATTTGATCTATCATTTATATCTAGCCTACTGTAGTACCACAGTGGACATGTTTACATTTGTGCAGTGAAACTTCTGCACACGATATTGAGTCACTCAGAATGTGATAAATATATTTTTGGTCAAATGGTGTTTATTACAAGTACATTATTAGATTTCTGTGTTGTCTTACACACAATAATTAGAAAACCACCCTTGAAAACGTATTGAGTGTTCTCTTGTTTTTTTTTTTTTTTTTTTTTTTTTTTTTTGGGGGGGGGGGAGGTATAGATTCGAGTAAAGATGATTTTGACAGTTTGTAAAAATAATTCTTACCATATGAAATTTTAAATTTGAAGAAAAAATATTAGTCTCACTGCATCAAGAAAATAATTTAAAATTTCTTCACCAGACAAGAATTCCAAACCACCTCTAGAAAACCAAATGGTTGCTATCTCAGTGAGCTATTTTAGTAGACTGTTTACTTGCATTTTTTATCCCTATTCCCAGTATGTTTTGACTAAATTTTTTAAAAAATATAGATATTTCTTATTTTCACGAAACCAGAATTGTCCGTTTTCAACTATGTGCTGAATGCTTTTATTTTGCTTTTCCCCAGATAAATCATAACAAATTACTCATATGCTTAAAAGCCCATTCTGTGGTTTTATTATATACTTTTCAGCAATAAAATTCTACAGAGATAATATTTTTATGTACAGTACTGACATCGGGTAGTTTCTGTTTTGGACCTGAGTGTAGTGTTACAATGTGTAACACTCAAATTACACTAGATGATTTAATAGTATTATTTCAAAACCTGGGTGTTCAAGTTATGTGAAAATGTTGTTGAACTTCAGATTACCAAAGATAAGCCACCAAGACATCAACATCCTCAAAAACCTGAAAGGGAACCCATTGGCCTATATTGCTTCAGTGGATGTAGATATACCATTAAGAAAAGTGCAACTTGGCTCATATCTATCTTATCAGGTAAAAATCTGCTTGATATCACATAACATTTCGACAACAAGTTCTTATCAGCTTTTGGCCGAAAAGTGGCAAAATTGGGGTAAAAAAATCACTGTATACAATAAAAGCATTTTTCGCTTCTATATAACACATTTTCATTTAAGTAAGTGCAATTAAAAGTTATTTCTACAATTATAATTTACTTTTTAATAATTAATCATCTTCATTTGAGCTTTTATCAGTGACAAAAGTAACTTGAAATAAAGTTATAAAGCAACATATTGACAGTTGTCCGAACTTATGATGCATGTGGGCTATCCATGTATTAAAAATACTTCCAGCAGACTGAACAGTTAAACCAAATCTAATGGCAATATCCTTGAAACCAAAATTGTGACGTAACTGTATCAACACTGAAAATAAGCAGTCCTCTTGTGTCAAAATTTTAATATCATTCCGACCTTTTTCATGCTGTAGTATATAGTTGTCTGGTATCAAAAATTTGAACAAACTTTTAAGCCGCTTTTAAACCGCAACCGCAATTCCTGTGCAATATTTAACTTCGGTTCTTTGTCTAAAATGCTGTCTATTCCAAATTTCATTTGATCCTCAATTTTTTCCTTCAGCTGCTTTTTTTTTCATCTTTCAATTTCATGATCATTGACTCCAATTGCTTGATTTTGGTATTTTTCAAATCTAATTCACCACGCAATATGTGTTAATCTGTATTTATAGCTAACATGTCCATTGGAGAAACCCCTGCAATAAAAAAAAAATATATGTATATATTTACAATTATAATAAATGTATATGCTGACATGATTTCTTATTTAAATATACATTTAGTTTTTAATTATGACTGATTTATTTCAGACAAGAAACATCAAAGGGACAGCGGATTCAGTCCACGGAATTGGGGCAACTCCAGATAGAAAGTTGTGTGACAATGGACAAACTGGAATTGCAGAAATCAAATGTCCCTTCACAGCAAGAAACATGTAAATTTTGGCAGCATGTGAAGACATTGCCAATTTTTGTCTTGAAAACAATAATGGGGAAATAAGATTAAAAACAACCCATGGCTATTACGCTCAAATTCAAGGACAGCTCATGATAACAGGATGCGACTTCTGTGAATTTATTGTATTTACACAATTCAGAGGATTATGCCAGATCAAGCTTACATGGCAGAACTTCTATAAAAACTATCCAGATTTTCCAAAGACTTTGCAAAACCACTTTTGTCTAATACTTTAAACTTGACATAAACTTACACTGTTCTTCTGTCTGAGTGCCTGTACCAGTTTCTGTTTCAACAGTTGAGTCAGATGCATGCGAATTATTCTCATCACTGCAAGAACAAAAAATTATTTGAACGAAAAAAAATTATAATCTATGAAATTTTTGTTATGTATAAAGCTGAAATAGGCATAATGGGGCCATTAAATCAAGAATATGCTTCACAGTTAAATGAAATAATTGAATTGAGGCCACAAGTCCAATTTTTAAAAACTTTCTTTACGTCATGGAACATTATCCATAAATTTTGTGATCACTTGTACACCAGAACCAAATAAATTTCCCTCTGAATGGATTTCAAAAGTTTTGAGCATGAGCAAAACATTAGGGTCAGCTATTCTAATATCCAGGAATGTACAAAGGATTGTATTTCCAACGGCATTCTTGCTCATTCCGTCTCTAGTGTGACGGGTCCTTTATCTGGAATGTGCAAGAATCATTTGATGTTCATTCCGAGTATTCTAGCGACATTCTCACAAAGCTGTAAGAATTTGAAATTCCCTCCCGAATGGTGTACGAATTTTAAATTTCATTCATTCCGGTTGGTTCTGCTTATTTCCTGCTGATTGCAAATAAGTGTGACGGGGGTATTAGTTTGAACAAAGCACATTCTGTTGTGTACATATTTCTCAATCATTTTTTTTTTCCAAGAAATGAGTAATTGAAAATTATGCCTAATTTACATGTTCTCAGATGTTTTGATGTGTAGTATAATAATATTACCTTTCAACCTCCTGCTATAGTCTTTTCCTTGCTTTTCTGAAGACACTGCTGTCAAAGGGAACAGGATCAGGATAATCTGATGTTGGGCCACTGGCACTTTTGAAATGCTACATGTCATGAATGAAAAAATGTATAGTTTCTATTATAAAGGTTTATAGTTTAAAGGCATAAACATCAAACATATCTTCATAACACCGGTGGTTTAACCAGAAAAAGCCCCAGTAACCAGGGAAAATACACAATTTTACGATGCGTGGCTGTTACATTCCCTGTCCTGCATTACAAACTTACTAAGTCTGTCGCCATATTAATATTCGGCGCCATCTTCACGTTTTGTATACCGTTTACTGTAAATAAATTGTTTTTGCAATAAACTGAATAAGTAAATGTCTGCACTGCATAAATAAGAGCTTTAACTCACCTTTGAACATATATAAGTGTCTTTTGTAACATTCTTAACGCAGAGTTGTGTGACGGCTGCATGCACTGCATAAATAAGAGCTTTAACTCACCTTTGAACATATATAAGTGTCTTTTGTAACATTCTTAACGCAGAGTTGTGTGACGGCTGCATGCACGAATCCAGGTTAGACACTTCTCCAGCTGTGTTTTTGGCTTCGGAAAAGCAATGAAATACACCTCTTCCATTCGTTCCGGATAACGAGAATCAGATTTGCAACACCCATAACAACAGTGTTTTACTGACATGACTTTGTCGGAGAAACGTATTCTTAAGTGACAAAAAATGCAAAAATCTTCAGCGTAATCTGATACACCGGACAGATGATTGTTTGTCCAGTAAGATGGCGGCTGTTTACACATGCGTATCACGTGACATTAATTATATGGTTCTATTGGTTAAAACAATGCTGTCAATCACTCATCTCAGAACGGTGAATTGAACTGTCCTTATGTTATGGGTTATGGTTTACTTGGAAACTTTTGATGATATCTTGAGTTTACAAGCAGAGAAATGTAGAAAAAAGTCTGGTAGAAGGGAGCGCCTGAGCTATTAAGTTTTAAATGACCTTCTGAAGATTAAGCTAGAGGGGCCAGACACTGACAAAAGCACCATCAGACAAGGCAGAAGTCTCTCAGTGTAACCAATGCAGAAATCCCAACCATGCCTATATGATACAATGTTCAGACTGCAAAGAGTGGTTACACTAAGCGTGTGCAAATTTTCCAAGCTACATGATAACCACCCTGACAACTTCAACAAGCAAATACACTAAGTCTTGCAGTCTGTGCATGGAAGGTGACACTTATGTGCTAAACATCATTCAAGTGCTCAAACAGAACTAGGATGTGAAATGCATGTTCTTTTAAAGTTTTCCGGCTTGGGTCATAAGCTATTTGTTATAAAAACTATACTATTATTATGAAATAAACTTACTTTTTTGGTCTTGATTGATTTTGATTGAACTGAGTATGTTAAAATAAAGAATTGGTGTAGCTAATGTTGTATATTTAGAGTATAGAATTTCTTTAGTAGTACTGGTAGTTATAAGCAGTATTGAAATTTGTTGAAATTCTTTGTGTATGACTGAGTGAGAGTTGGAAAGACACTGACACGTTTGACCAGACTGGTCACAAAACATCATCTTTACAAAAATAAGTGGTATAGATTTTTTTGTACAAATGGACAAGGGATATGGCAGTGGAAGTCAAGTGCACCAAAGTTGTTATTCTACCAATCATTCTTGTAAAAGGTGACTGACATAATAATTATTATGCTTTTTTAAACTCACTCATTTTGTTCTACTGTTCAGGCCAAGAGACTACAGCTCAGTGGTACAACCAGTAGTTAATACTGGAAAAGCGACATTCAGATGATGACAACTGCAGTGAACTAAATGAATAGATGGAGAAAAGGGTGTTTAACTTCCCAATGTTTACACCAGACCAAAAAATGGCTGTAAACCTAGAACATATGACAAAGCAGCGGGATATACAGAAAAAGAACCATAAGAGAGTCCTGCCTTTGCCACCTAAAGAAGAAAAGAAAAATACATTGGCTTACAATTAGCCATATTTATCAACTTGTTCCCTCAATTAAAAATAGAAAAGCTTCATGCCATTTTGTTCATAGAAGTACATGTATGTTATGAATGAAATTTTGATGAAAAGTGTGTAAGGTCTACATCAGGTATTACATTAATAGGGAAAGATTTGGACTCAAATCTTAATTGCAACAGACATTAAATATTTCTGTGAGCTATGCAAAGAAAATTGCTTGTCAGATAAAAACCCCTTAAAAGACTCTCTTCTTACATGGACATTACAAGTAAGCTTGCTGTTTTTAGACAGTTTACTCTTTCAAACGAAACTAATCCCCCTGGTATGACATTCCTTTGGGAAAACAAACACAAATAAGCCAGAAAAAAACCAAGAAAGGGGACTTTGATATGTCTATACTTTTTACAACAGTTCCTACATGGATCTCCTGATTTGGCAGGATGAAGCACTTAAATTATTAGTAGACTTGGAATACTAACGGCTGAGATAAGTAAAGCTGTAAATGAACACATGCATGCTTTCTATTAATTTAAATAATGTGTCTAAAAAAACAATGTTTGGGCAACAAGAGAAGGGATCCTGTACAACACAGGAAGAAAGGTAATGTCTACATAACTGTTCATAGCTAAGCTGAATTGTGATTTTGGCTAAATTTTAAACCATCCCAAGGATTAGCTTATATTAAGAATGGAGTTAATGATTGTGGGACAGAAGCAAAGTAGGTCACATGTAAAATTTTATGTCAAGCCACCACATCTTGCCTCAGAACATCTAAAACGTATCAAATACTTCACAAAAGAATGTATTAATTTTACCACTCTTTGTCCTTTAACCTGTGGATAACAGTTAAAATGTTTCATAGCTACCTACTGGCTAAAAACATCACTCTTGAGTCACTAAATACCATGGATCATTCTTGCACTTTGTAATGGAACTTAAAAAAGAGATCTAGCTATTAAAATGTGACATAAACCTTTAAATTGTTTTGTTGTGTAGACAAATTCCTTTGACTATTAATTAATGACAAAACTGGGCATCTGTACTATTTAAGTTCTACAAATGAGCTTCCAAATGCTGCATATATCACAGTGTCCAATAAGTTGATTGTGGCATGAAACTCATTTTCATAACTGCCAATTCCCTACATGTGCCCTCTGTAAAAATTTTACCTTGCTGCTCCTCTTCTATTCCCAACACTTTTCTGTCTGTATTGTATTAGGTAATAAAATCATTTAAAGTTCCACAAACACCTCTTAGAAGACCTTTTTCAACTAACACCACCACTTGAATGGCTGGTCTTGTAGTAAAGTTTATTCAGGTGAATAAGGTAGTTGATTTCTTGTTTCATAAACACATTGTTGCTTTGGTATATATATCTGTAGAAATCTTTTTCTGGAAAAAGGTTCAAAAATTCTATTAATAAGACATTTATGTGCATAACAAAAACAAGTTTCATATTCCGATCAAGCACAATGGATACGTGGTGTTATATTGTTTCTACATATTCAACATGAATCACTTAAATGAATTATGATATTAATGATCTTTACAGTATTACTGACGTACTTACCAAACAAACTCGGCAATGCTATAACCTCCCAAACATCCTTGCTCAGATGACTAATATCATTGGGATCACTCATGTTGTCCGACAAGATTTGCTGAATTGCCAATAAGTGTTGCATCAGGTTCTGTGAGTTCATTTCCTCCTGCTCTTGATAACCAGTACACAGGTAGTACCTCTGTGGAGCTACATCAGTACTGCTTGTGTAGTTTTTTATGGTCACCTAGCAAAAGAGAGAACATGTTAGTATTTAAAAACTGATTAATAATGTGTTCAATTACACTAATTTTATATGCAAACACGCACTGAGATACCAATTAAACAAATAAAGATAGAAGTAATCAATACAATGAATTTATTTGCATACATCATCACTGTAATATCACCTCAAGCATTAAAGATCTGTCACAGCGTGACATGCCACTCACACGGCAACAAATCAAAACGAAATTTGACTGATGACCTACCTTTGAAAACAGTTTATGCAGTATATATAAGAGACCAACAGTGAACCTGAGCAGTGTAGTGTGGAGTTGGACTAGGGCGGTTCCACCAGGACGGATCTCCTAAATTACAAAGTGTATGCCTACATTTTCAGCAGTAATTTGCAAGCTGTATGTAACTTTAAAATCTTATATATTTTGTTTATCAACCAAAACTAATTTGAATGCATTGCAATAAAATATAATTAAAGTTATTTACCTTCATCATGCAAAAGACTTGATCAATAAAGAATTTCTTGATATCTGTTTTATTTTCCTCTTTTGTGAAGTCTAAGAAATGAACTGGTAAAACATCCTGCTTCATAATTTCACCATGAACTGCCAGTCTTGTGGTCTTAAATAAAAAAAAACAGAAAAAAGAGCACATACAATTACGGAATTATTCAATAGTAACCAAACCACTTTAAGAAAAATATTTGTTTTCATGCAGTTATGTAATGTTATTCACTGTAAAAAAAAAAAAAAAAAAGGACCAGAAATACAGATGCAAATATGGGGAAAAATATGTTCAACGCTGCTCTTTCTTTATAGTCAGGCGGTTAAGTCCAAATTATATCCAGAATTGTGCAAAAGTTGATAAAAGCATGAAACTTTCCACGATGAATGACCATTGGGTGTTTGTCAATTTTGGATCGGGGGGCAACTCCAAAATTCACAAGTACCCGGATGAGACGCTTTCTTAAATATGCTGACTCAGCATTTTATGTACATTCAGATTTCATCAAAACGAGCACTAACAGTACTAATTATGATTTCATAAATAGATTTAAAAACGTACGCTCACTGTGCACAGGTATGAGAGCAATGATGACGTCACGATGACGTCACTGGGTGATAGTGCACAATTTAGAATGACAAATATCCACTTTCACCTACAGGAACAATAGTCGAACTCTGTAATGTTTTTTCCTTAATTTTTTATTACAGAAGTGCATCCTTTAGGGTTAGAAAGGTAAAATTAGCTTGATTGCAACTTCCGAGACATTGAGCATTTTCAATATGGCCGTCAATTTTTGAGGAAAAACAGAAAAACAAGCAGAAGTCGACGGATGTATTTTATTTGTGGCTGTTGTGAATGTGTTTCATGTCGGAAGAACACAGTAGGGCACAAGACTACATCCTAGCACGTCGTTGTTACTGATGAAAAAACAAAATGGCCGCCAAAACATAGGGTAGAGGCAGAGGGTAAAGTAAATGGCAAAATCAGCATATTTCTCGTATCATCAGTCTAATTAACGGCATCTTCTTCTTTGATTTTTCCGTTCATCGTGATTTTTCGTTAGCTTTTATCCTACACTATCATTATCTGCTTGTTTAATATTCAACTTATGTGTGGTGAGGGCGTAAGCCCTAAGTAGTCAGGTTACCCATCTAATTGGTCCCATAGTTGAACAATACTATGTTGTTTTCTGTAATTGTTTGAAAAAGAAATGCCCCTTTTTTGGTCAGAAAAGCCAACTTAGCTTGGCTTTACTAACTTCTGGGACATTGGCACTTTTCGTTACCCAAAATGGCTGCCAATTTTTACGCAAAATTAGATAAGTATTCATAGCAATTTACATCAAACTATATACAGTGCGTGAAGATTCTTCATTTTAAAGTCTATTTGCATGTTAACAATGATGGTGTTTATTAGGGTTTTCTTTCCCATAATCTGCAAGTCATGTTAATAGAAATAGCAAAATAGCCACCAAATTCACAAATTTGAAGTTGTGCTTCTTTCTTCTAACCACATGGGTGCTAAAAATCCTAGGAATATGTCCCGACATCGTGTCTATCTCCAAGAAAAGCCACACGGAAGGCGTGCTGCAACTGCACTGAGACTGAACGGACTCGGTATGATCACTTTCACCCGACAAAGTGAATTTTCCCTACAATAACATATCCTTTAGTCTGGGTCCCAATCCAACATTCGGGCTTCTAAGTCTGGTCTAAGACCGAAAATTGATGTCAAGTTGTAAAATGCCTAAAAAGACAGCAAAGAGCAAGAGGGGAGAGGGGGAGAGGGGACAAGCAAAGTATGATTGGGCTCACCATCTTTGAACACTGCTGCGGATATAATGACCTTCTCAAACATGCACCTGTTTTTATACCTCCCCCAAAACATCTCAACACGTAAGATTCCCGTGCAAAGGACGAGCAACAACCAAGGCTGCCCTACGTCTACTTGCGTTGCCCTTGCGTTGCCTGTACTCCTTGTACACATAACGTACGTAGTGCACGATGCGGGACACGTGCTAAAGCCCGTCGGGCGCAGAGATACTTCTGACACGCGGAGGCTGAGCTTCTCAGGTACTGTCCACGCACTTTCTTCTTGCGCACTAATTACAATCACCAGTTACTTGATTTCTTCCCTGCGATCTAGCTACGGCCCAGCCAGACGAGAGGAACCTAAAATACCGTACGTCCAGAAAATCGTGCGTGGAGTTGGGACCCAGGCTTAAGCTCATATAAAGCCTAGGTCCCAACCGAACGTACGGGCTGCTACGTGTGGTCTACGGCCAAAAAAATTGGCAAAACGGGGGAGTTCGTGCGTGAGGAGCACGTCCATCTTGCGACTTTTGGAGGACGCAAACAGCACGTAGAAACTTGATCAACAGCCGCTACGTGCGATCTAGCAGGACGCAAGGAACCTAAATACCGTGCGTCCAAAACGTAGTTGGGACCTATAGGCTTTAGCGACAAAACACGGCACAAGCATGTACTGTAGAGGTAATTGCCGTTGCCCGTAACCACTTACGATGTCATAAAAAAATCCCACGGAAAACATGTACGAGTTCATTGTACGGCGTCCGTAGCAAATGTCATTTAGACTTTGGCGATCCAAACGAGATGAAGAGGCAATTTTCATTTTGTCAGCGGAATATCGGTAGCGATCCGAGCGAGACGAGAAGGTAATTTTCATATTTGTTTTAGGGACTTCGTCAGCAGAAGATCGTCAGCGGGAGATAATTGTTGATCCGAGCAAAAAGAGAAGGCAATTTGAATATTTGTTCAAGGGCCTCATTAGTGGAAGATCGTCAGCGGGAGACCCAGTGGTTAGGATGCGTTCATTCGCAACTGAGTGAAATATGCTAATGTCTAACCCTGCAAGAGCAAAATTTATTCACATGGTTGAGATGGTAATAACTGACTACTGAATGTTTATTTTGCATTAAAACGTGCTCTAGCAGTTCAGACTCCCACCAAAAGGAAATTGCCAAAATAAGTTGGTTAATGAATTTTTGAAATATTTTTATACTATTTTTCAAATATTTTTATTTATACCCCCCTCCTTTGAAAATTATTCTTTCTTTTTTTTTTCATTTCATTCCTTTTATTTTTGAGTGTCAAACAAGCTGATAATGATAGGTAAGGATCATGGCTAATTAAAAATCTAAATGAACAGAAAAATCGAAGGCATAAAAAGTTTTAATTAGAATAATTATACACATTATAGACGGACTATACTGCTATACTTCATTCTCTGCTGTATGCGTTGGCGGCCATTTTGATTTTTCAATACCAGAAACATGCTAGTATGCAGTCATTTATCCTACTGTGTTCTTATGACGGGAAATGTGTTCAAAATAGCCACAAATAAATTATATCTGTCAACTCTTGGTTGTTTTCTATTTTCTCTAAAAATTGACGGCCATATTGAAAATGCTCAAAGTCTCGGAAGTAGAAACCAAGCCAACTCAACCTATTTAGCCCTCAAGGATGCATTTCTGTTTACAGGAAATATCATTGCAGGGTTCGACTATTTGGCATATGCGAGTGAGTGGATATTTGTCATTTTGTATTTTGCAATATCTCCCAGTGACGTCATCATGACGTCATCATTGTTGTAATAGATGTTTACAGTTAGTGTACGTTTCTCAAATTTATTCATGTTAGAGTCTATCATAATTAACGCCGGTAGTGCTCGTTTACGTGAATTCTGGATGTACATAAAATGCTGAGTCAGCATATTTTAAAAAAGTTGCTCATCCGGGTACTTGTGATTTTTGGAGTTGCCCCCCGATCCAAAATTGACAAACACCCAATGGTCATTCATCGTGGAAAGTTTCATGCTTTTATCAACTTTTGCACAATTTTTTGGCTTAGCCGCCTAACTATTACTAAGCTACACAGAATTAAATGATTACACACACCTGATTATGTGAAGGATTGGTTGTTTCATTCTCCAACCATTTTCTGTGACAGCAATGCTCACTGAAAGACCCAGTATCAATCAGAGCTATACACTTGTTCTGGAATGTATCACTCAGCAGGCTTGTCACTCCACTCCAGTCTTCATTCCGCAAGGTGAGCACTTGGTGACAGTCCGTCTAATACAAATTACATTCATCCTTGACATTGATAAACACAATATTACAAGCAAAGTAATATATTCAGATGACAAAATTCTTACTCAGTACAATACTTTAATGTAATGTAACATATATTATTCATTTACTTGAAATTTAAGTCTGAGAGGTTAGTGAGATTTCAAAATAAAAATATGATTCAAATTACTTCACACCTGCTGTAGAGTTGCTAATTCTTCTAACAATTTGATGTCACAAAATTTTGAACTTCTTATCTTGTCTACTTGTCTGCCAAATGTAGTAATTAGTTTCATCTCTGGGTCTCCCGATGAACTCTACAAGAAAATAAAAATATTGCAAATACAGTTATGATTTCAGTGTAATGCAATGCAAGCTATTGTTATGAAAAAATACATTTTCAATTCTAATGAACGTAAAGAAGTTACAAAAGATGCTAGTGATTTGCCTCACCTCCAACCACATGTCATCTACATGTTCAAGATCGTGTTCTTTCCAAGCCAAAACTCTCTCTTTCCATTGCAACTTCTGCTGCCATTGTCTGTGAGCATAAGATCCTTCTAAGTGCCGCTGTC
Organism: Lingula anatina; assembly: GCF_051362555.1. Classification (NCBI taxonomy): domain Eukaryota; kingdom Metazoa; phylum Brachiopoda; class Lingulata; order Lingulida; family Lingulidae; genus Lingula; species Lingula anatina. The sequence continues at coordinate 60,448,652 of NC_141767.1, forward strand.
CTGGGTGACAGCTAGCAAAATGAGCCATCTTGTGAGGCTACAAAAAATACATTTAAAATGTACTGACTCATGATATCTATAATGGCAATGTGTGTGTGTGTGTATATATATATATATATATATACATATATATATATATATATATATATATATATATATATATATATATATATATATATAGGAATATTTTGATAGACTTTCAAAGGTGATCACCCACTGCTGTTACAGAGTATCGTGGACGTGCAGATACATATATTCATCCCCTTATATATATATATATATATATATATATATATATATATATATATATATAATAATATATATATTCTTATATACTAATTCTTATATACTAATTTCTGAAAACAGTACATCTTTTAATTACCCTTTCCCTTGAACCAATGAATGATAAAATCTACATCTTAAAACACCAGTTAACACTACTGTCTGACATTTTCTTACTCTTTTCTTTGGTACCACTATTTTCTCTTCCTCTCTAATGGCCTGTAAATGACATTTCTCTATAAACATAGTCACAGCTACATTTTGCTGCTCGTTCAATATCTCTTTTTCTTCAGGGGATGCTGTTAAGAGTTTAATATTTCTATGTATAGTGTCTGTCTGCCACTTCTTGAACATTTCACAGCCTTTGATGTGCTGGTCTATGAATGTTTGGGGTATGGAGCTTGGTGGAAAAACAGGATTACTTGTTTTACATTTTATGTGTTCTGAAAAACAAACAAATGTATTTTTGTGTGTTACTTTAAACCCCATTCACTGGTGCTAGAGCAGAAAACAAAACTGAATGCTTCATTAATTTTTTGTGAAATGAATCACAGACAATAAGTATCATAAATTCAATATGACATTATTTAATTGCTGATAATTTTTCTCCTTTCAAGAGCACAGACACAGAATACTCTACCCACATATTTACCATGAACTGTTTCTCTTCCATAAAACCCTACACAAACAACATAGACCTCTGAGTTACCAGGTTTGCTGGTGGCTGGCTTATAAAGGTGAACCTAAAATAAATTAAACTAAGAAATGCAGTATACTTTCTCTACTTCTTGGAAAAGATATTAGAAAATGTTAGGAGAGAACACCTTTACTCCATGCATGAGGGCAATCTTTAAAACTTTTAGTTGTTTGGTGAGATAAATACATGCATGCAGCTGAAAATATTATTTTAAGAAAATAAATTCAACTCACCTCTTCAAAACTACAATTTAGGAGATACATCAAGCAAATAGTGTTGCTTTCAAACATAGTAAACATTTTCTGTATGAAATGTCCACCTTTCCCTAGAGCAGACAAAGCCAGCAGACATTCACACATTTTGAGATGTGCCACTACTTGTTCCTGCTCACCAGGGTTGTCTTGACAGTCAATACTGCCATCTGCTGTCACCTGGAAAGAGAAGACACTATAAAGTAAACATAAATAAATAAATTAAGGATAATTCATGGGATTTTGGTGCTAAAAAATCATCTGGTACTTTTAATTTGACAGTCATTCTGTTTCAAAGTTTCAAACTCAAACTACCTTGTAAATATATTTTATTACAGTTCAATTTGTATTCACTTGACTTAAACTAGAGGGAACAAGTACAGAAATCAATTACAACTATTCTTCCTCACAGAAAAAAATTGGAAAATTGAACCTTTGATAGCCAAGCACAATAAAATCTAACATTTTGAATAAATGTAAACTTTTCTAACACTATCTTACTAAATTTTAAATAAATATCAGTGGAATAAATCAAGAATAACAATTCAATACATACCAATTTCACAGTGTTTTTGTTATATTCTCCCCTCAAGAAAACATGGTTTTCCAAGTCCATTATGTCACCTGTTCCATTTTTGCCAAAGTTCCAGTGTTCCAGTGTATGGTACAACAGTCTATAATGGAAAAGTTGTCCAAATAATTTACATGCATCATAGCTGGCCCACATGTCCAACTATCAAGCTTTATTCCATGGGCCTTGATAACATCTATTTTGAGTTATTCGATAAAAGTAGTGTTGGAGAAGCTATCAAAACTCACATAAGCACATACAACTCAGTGGACCACCAAGCTACATTCCACACAGTATGGTCTATATGTAGGATTATAAAATTTATTATCATTTGGTTCCACTGCATATTATGAGTTTTCCTAATTAAGAGCAGTCTTGAAAAGTGAAAGTGGTCATGCAGCCGATTGTAATTAGGGTCATTCATTACGTGAAATGTTTCTAGCTATCAATGAACTGAGAACTATGCACTATGCATAAAAACTTTTGGTAAAACTATCTTAAAATTTGCATATTTAATAACCTGAGTTTTCTTAAGCAAACAAAGATCGATAAAATGTTCTAATATTCTTAATGCTTTATTTAAATTTAGCCACTTCTCATATGACCTCACCTGTCATCACCAATCATACTGGACACTGCACTGCCTTCATAATAGGGGTTCAGTGTGTTAGCCTCCCACTCCCAACATGTGGTAGCTTCTGTCACAAAGAAGCAAATAAAAGTGAATGAGACATTTTAGTCAAAACTGAAATCTGTCTATTGATTTCTGATTGAAAACTAAATACATCCAATGCGATGTTATCAGTTTAATTCCCTACTTCTATATAAAATAAGGGTATTCATATACCAGTAGCATCATGTTGCATCATCTGCATCATCTACAATGACTTTTATCCTATGGGCACTCACAAATTCAATGTATTAACTTAGTTGTATTAAACGTTAATTATTTTAATATTTTAATCATTGAATTTTTCTTTTATTTTTTAGATAAAAAATGTCACAATTTGTTTGCTTTTATCACTCCTAAGTTTAAAGTGCAGGATCAATCCAACTTATAGCTGCAAGCATAAATATTGTTATAATAAGCTTTACAAATAATTTATATGAAGATAAAATCAAAATTTTGCGGAAGAAAGTAAATTTTTGAGGCAAAAGAAAACAAATCTGAAAAATTAACTTTTTTTTAAGTTGAAATAACCTTTGTAGTTGGTGACAAAAATACAAACACAATTAAGAAGGTGTATAAAATGAAAAAAACATGTAAATCAAAGAAATTAAAGAGAAGTTACATACATGCAAAGTATATATTGGTACTTACTTTTTGATTTCAAATAATGATTTAAACTACAAACGAAAGCCCCAGGTGCTTCACACAAATGCAGTGTTCTGAATGTGTCATCTTCATCAGGAATAAGATGAAAATGAGACAAAATTTCATAAAATTTACACCATGCCTGTGTGCATAGTTCTGGGCTAAACATCTCTTTTATACTGCTGACAACCTTTCCTGCTGGATTTGCCTGCTGGGTATGTCTGTGCCATGTCCCTATGTCTTTATCACTGAGAAGGCTTTTAGTGTCATTCAGCTCTTTTTTTAAGTTCATAAAAGTCTCCCATGTCTTCAAAGTTAAAGTTTTATCAGAACCACAATTGTCTGGTAGGACCCAGGGTGCATCATGTGGTTTTTCGTATGAGAATTTTTTGCAGAAAATTTCTTTTAATATTTCACGATGGGCTGCAATATTTTCTTCATCTGCTTTTTCCTTAGTCAGGTAATCACAATACGTAACCTGGCATCCCATACCACTAGAATATCTTTTCCTTTTTTTCTTACGCCCCATTCCAGTATTCTACAAACAAAACATAACATTGTTACATTACAATGCAATACAATAAATTTTATTTCATGTCGGGTATAAATTGAAAGGAAACATTAGCTTTGCAGCTATTCACCGACCGGGTTGGGACAAACATTTCTACAAATAATCCAATATTTATACATGAAGTCTAGTAAGATAGTAAATGGAAAATCTTTCGGTACTTTTGTAGTATACCCCCCCACCCTGTAACTTTCTGTAACGTTCACTTTTCAAACAGTTTTTTTACATTTTCTTGTTCTCTATGTCAAAGCTGTTGAAATAAAATGCTTTTGTAATTACCTGTGGACTTTTTATTTGTTTTAATCACGTTTAATCCAGCCCATTGAAATACAATGTTAGAATCTTCAATTTACACCCGCAGTCAATAACTTGCCGCGTTTTCATTGGCTAACTCAAAGGTAATTTTATGTGAACAAGTAGCTCATAATAATTTCACAGAGGAAGTCCAAGTATATACAATGTATCAATCCTATGTTCACATAAAATAAGGTAGAGTTAGCCAACGAAAACGCGGCAAGTTATTGACTGCGGGTGTAAATTGAAGATTCTAACATTGTATTTCAATGGGGTGGATTAAACGTGATTAAAACTAATAAAAAGACCACAGGTAATTACAAAAACATTTTATTTCAACAGTTTTGACATAGGTGAAAAAGACAATGTAAAAAAATGTTTGAAAAATGAAAGTTTCATGAAGTTACAGGGTGGGGGGGTATACTACAAAAGTACCAATCTTTCTACATACAAATACACGAAGTCTACTTTTTTTTTTTTTTTAAATAGAAAATGAAAAATCTCTCTATGAAAAATATACAAAATGCTAAACACAATTAATTGTGAAAGACAAACATTTCTACAAACAACGCTCACTAATATGTATATGCATAAAATAATGTAAATAATGTATTATTACAGTTTCACTAAATGCATATGGGTTACACAGGCTACATTAAGTTGTACATTTGCATAAAGAGAAAGGATAGATTTTGATTAAATCTATGTGTAAAACGTTGTGCTTTTAAAAACAAAAATAACCTCACAAATTGAGAATCATTTAAAAAAAAGCATCTTGATTACCTTCTACCAGGGCCACAGACTAATTTTTCATAAGGAAGACAGTGCTAGCCTCGGCCGTGGCAAACCGGCCAGTGCCAATCCGCAAAATAAATTTCCGTCGAATTCTAATAATAAGTATGAACTGTGCAAATATAAGATCAGATACATCATTTCCATACATTGCTTCCCATTTTTATTACTTTTCAAAGTTTATATAAGCCCGTTATACCTGCTAAACGGTTACTTTTTCGCTCAGTGTTTTGCTCGCATCTGACAGCACGTGCAGCTCTACGTCGTATCGCTAGCCAGTTTTGTTCATTTTTAAAAATTATACTTGCATGAAAAAAGTGACGCTAGTCTTTTGAGAATTATAGCAATTGACATAATTAAAATACTTATTCTTATACTAGTTTTAGAAATGTCCACAATATCGTTATGGTATTATTCTTTATGTTTACTCTGTTTTCGGAAGTACGACGTGGGTCTGTCTTACTTCTCGCCGATTCTCGCGTGACAATTCCTAATTGATAAAAACAGACCGACGCCATATCTTAGTCTTTGAGGAGATAAACGTTTTTGATATAAATACACGTGTGATCACCAAAATTTTGCATGCAGCTTTGGCGCCAGTGAGTGAGCAAAGTTACAGAGTCTTCTGAGGTGGAGGTTCAGAAGATGAGCGAGGAAGCTGTCGAACACAAGGGTAAGTTTTCACTCTGGCGTTTTCTTTTTGTTCTCGTCGCACGAGGTCACGAATTCGAAGCTGTAACCTGCAGATATATTTAATTAGTTTACTTATTTCACTGTGTGGTAATATTACTTACTCATTAAAGCGCATTTCTCGATTTCAAGTTCACGCTTTTTTGTCTTCGTGGGTGAAGTTTTGAACACTCTTCTTTGGTAGGAATTGCACTAACTTCTCAACAAATCGCAGTGTACCTGCTCAGATTAGAACTCTGATTTTCAGTATATTTATAAATTCAGTCATAAGGTGACTTTGATCAACGTCTCTTCCTTTTCGAAAAATTAGATTATCGATACACTTTTTTCCTGTTTTATAAGAAACTTCAAGCCTGTTCAATTATAACGAGAGATGATAATTTTATCGGAAAACTAAAATCCAGTTCAATGCTTAATGAACCAATTAATTGACATGTTTTACTGACTAGTGTCTCTGTTGAAATGTTTCCAAATGGTTTTATATTTGTCATTGCAGATTCAGAAGGTGATGCAGCAGTCTTAGACGACATTTTGGAGACAACTGTTGATGATGATTTTCCTGCTGAAGAACATGTAGAGAAAAAACCAGGTATCAAAAAACGTCGTAATTCTCTTGTACAGCATGTATACAGGAATTGAGATACATATTTGTAATAATGAAGTGTTTGAGACATTATCAAATTAAGAGCACATTTGAAAAGAAAATTTGTTTCTGAAATGAAAATTTACTTGTTTTTCATAGGGAGAAAAACTCGCAATAAGAAAGTTAGGCCTGTTAAGGCCCCAGCAAAAGGACGAGGAAAAGGCACTAAAAGGAATGCAAAGCCTACTGAACCGGAAGATACCCCTGAATTGGAGGATGAAACCATAGATGAAGAAGAACAGTTGAAGGAAATGGAGAAGAGACGTAAAGAGTTGGAGAGGATGAATGCTGAAAAAGAGCGGGAGGTCAAGAGACTTAAAAGAGAGGAGAAGGCTTTGAAAGAAGCAAATGACAAAGGTTAACATATTTCCTGACTTTTCTCTTTTTTAAATTCTTTTTACCTTGGCAGAGAATTTTGTATCTATCATGCTGTTAGGGGTGCATTTATAAATGTAAAAGGTATGTAAATTCAGTATTTGATAGAGGTATTTATTTTTCAATGGATAGTCAAATAGGGTAAGACTAGTCATTTAGGTAAAACCATGCATTGCATTAAAATGCAATCAAGGAGCTTAGTTGCAAGAAAAAGATTAATGAGTAGTCAGGGTAGGGGTGGGGGTTTACACACCCCATGGATTAAAATCGAAAATATATCATTTGGCAATAAAACCTCTCCCTTGAGTGAGCATTTTGTTTGGAAACTGACCTCCCTCCCTGCATCTGCAGGTACAACTGAGGTGGAAGCTCCTAAGTTAAAAAAGAAGACTTCTAAGAAAAGGGGTAAGAAGGGTATGTTAGATGTGAAACTCCATATAGTTGTAGCTATAGATATTAGCATAATGTATATACTTTAACACAAAAAATGTTTCTTCTTTTACATATTTATTACTTAAGTATGAAAAGGAGTGTTAGTGCATTTTGGTTCAGAATTTAAAATCCTTACAATATATAAGTTACTTTTCATATACAGACACTAAGTGTCTGTATATATATGATCGGTCTGTCTGTCCATGTCATCGCTGTCCGTCTCGTGATGTTCGACCCATAACTGTCATACCATATTTTTGTTTTACTTTAAATTTACTGTGTTGCTTTGTTTGGTAAAGAAGCAGTTTGCTAATGAAAATTGGCATGATCCGTTCACATTTAAGTTTTTTTTACAATTTTGGTGACAATCGCCCCATAACTTCCAAATCATATTTTTGTTTTACTTAAAATTAATGACTGTTTTTTTTTTGTTTTTTTTTTTCAAAGAAAGCAAGTTGCTTTCAAAAATTGGCATGATCGAATCACATTTACAATTTCTGTTTTTTTGCACAATTTTGGTGACATTTGCCCCATAACTTCCAAGTTGAATTTTTGTTTTACTTTAAATTTACTGATTGGCTTTGTTAGGCCAAGAAGCAAGTTGCTTTCAATAATCTGCACATTCGGTTAACAATTATGGTAATGATTTGTTTTGTTTCAGTATTTTATGTTTCACACATTAGCATTTTCAGTGGCTTTTATAGCCCATGAAACCAAATTACTTGCTAGTTTTTTAATATCCATCTTACTTGTAGTACATTATGTAAGAGGATAAGAATGATTATGCTGTTTTAAAGCATTATGTGATGGTGGATCATAATTGGCCAAAACATTATTTGGTGCACTCTTTTCTGCATCTGAATGTCAGAACATTTGTCAGCTTTGCTGCCTTGTTTCCTCAATCGTGTCTGTATTTTTGTCAGCTTTGCTGTCTACTTAACCATTTGAGTCTGTTTTCCTAGTGGACAAAACAGGAAATGTCTGCAAAACCTTTATATGTCAGTTTGGCAACAATTTTTTGTGTGCTGGCATGCTATGAAAATGTTGAGAAGGCTATTACGTACATACATATATATGCTCCTATATTAGATTTTGTGTAATAAGAGAATGCTTCATAGGTGTTGTCTGTACATTTGTTATTGTTTTTCTTTTTCATTGTGGATTTGTTCAACTTTTTATTGTAGTTGTAATAAGGAACATATTAGATTTGCTTGTTATTATAATATAAAGGCACCAAAGAAATTATTAGATAGTAATGATATCTTAAACTTTGAACAATTTATTGTCAAAAACTTTTAAATTTAATTATTGATACAGATGAAAGTGATGGCAAAGTGAATGCTAGCAGTGCTGAGGAAGAAAAAGCAGATGACAATCCCGAGTATGACATCCGCAGTGAGGCAGGTAGCAGTGCCCATGGATCTGTAGCTTCTGGGTCTGGAGAAGGTGGGTTAAACTAGTTACAGGTTCCTAAACCGTGCATGTAAATTGTGACTTTGAGTTTTGTCACTTTTTTTCATTGCTGAAAAACAGTATGCACCAAAACATGATCAGTTTTAGTAGAATCTTCTTGCCCCTAAGTCCACCTGTTTTTTACATGGTGTTTTTACATGCTCTATTATTTAGAATCAGATGGCGAGGAAACGGGCCAACAGGGACAGAACAAAAGATCCAGTCGTAGCATATCTCCCATTGAGTGGGAAGCTAACCAACGTCCAAGTCGCAGTCGGAGCAAGAGTGGCTCAGGAAGTGGCAGTAGGAGTAGAAGCCGGTCAGGTAAGTGTTCTCAGAACAGCCTGCCCAGCACTGTCTTTTTACCAAAGGTCAAGGTTGCTTTTAAATAGGGTTAGTGGCATATTAAAATAGAACTATAAATATAACCAATTTTTTCTAATGTTAAGGTAGCTGATTTTGAATTGATTTTAAATACTGATAGTTCTGCTTATGAATTTGTTTAAATTTTTATTTCCGAACTGTTCTGTTTTAAAGCAAGCAGAGAGAGAAGATCATCAGCTGAAAGGAGAGGTATGTTACTTCTTATTAACTGTGAAATTGGCTTAAGATGGTGAATTATGTTTAAGTTTATTTCATTTTTTGTTATTTATTTAAGACTTCATGTGATCTATTCAGTTCACTAATTCTTGTTTCTTAAAGGGTTTTAAGTTATGACTTGAAGTAAATTTAGGGTAAAGGTTACTCCCACCCTGAGTGGTGAAAATGAGGGGTTTTACCCTAAGAAAATTTACAAGTAACTTGTTGCACATGGCATAACCCATAGGCCAGGCTGATGTCAGTAAAACTAAAAATACTTCTCATCAATGGCATTTTAATATTTGAAGGAAATCATTTTTTTCCAGAATATCAGCATAAGTTAAGACACATCTTTAGAGAGGCAACCTATTTCATTATTAAAAGCAACAATCATGAGAATGTTGCTCTTGCCAAAGCTAAGGGTGTATGGTCTACCCCTCCACAAAATGAGTTTAGGATCAATAAAGCCTACAGGGTAAGTGGATTATTGGATGTATTTAATTTTTGAATTTTGTGGAATCCAAATTTGTATATGTAAAAGTAAGATGTAAGCTAAGTGGTGTAATTAATGTACTGCATGATATAAGAGGTGCTTTTTCATCCCTTTTTTTAAAACTTCTTTATTTTATAGGAAAGCCGTAACGTAATTCTCATCTTCTCTGTAAGAGAAAGTGGAAAATTTCAAGGTAAGTTAATGATCACTTTACTCTTAACAAACCAAAGTACTTGAAACCCTTCCTCCTCAGGTCGTGTATCCTCTATGGCTATCATGTTTTGAGGGGTTCTGTTTGTTTATCGGTGTTACAATGATTTTAAAGATGTAAATGTCTTCAAATTTTATAAGTCAATATTATTTTAAAAAAAAAATTCAGGAACGTGTTTTTCATTTTTTGATGCAGGGTATGCTCGTGTAGCAAGTGAATCAGATAAAGATCATCCACCAATCCGCTGGGTGCTACCTCCAGGGTTAAGTGCCAAGGCCCTTAGTGGAGTGTTCAAGTTGGACTGGGTGACCAGGTATACTCTTTTAGTTTACATCATTAATCTAGGATGGAAATTGGATATTGTAGACAGTATGATTCTTCAATTAATTGACATTTTATCATAATTATGTATTTATATGCAATGCATCTTATTGTTCATTAAGTTGTAACAGTCTGATATGTTTTGTCTTTTACAAGGAGAGACCTGCCATTTACTAAGACAGCCCACCTCCTCAACCCATGGAATGACAATAAGCCAGTCAAGATAGGGAGAGATGGACAGGTAACAGTCATGCTTTGCTGTTGAAGAGTGTGTTATATGGGGTGTTCTGAAACTATTTATACTAAGTTTACTGCAACACAGATTACTGCAACAAAGATATATTGATATTGTACACCATTTGTACATGTACTCCCTTTACATGTTCTGTGTGATGTATGACAGTGACTGCCCAGGAATCCTATTGTGCTTATGTCCACAAATGACTTAATTTATGTTTGCTATACTTACAGCCTGTGGAGCCAAGGTGTGGAGAAGCACTGTGTAGGATGTTTCCAGCTGATGAAGCTATAGATATTTCTGCTATCACAAGGAAGGCTAAGGCCAAAGGACCTGCAAAATTTAGTAGACCACCACCCAGAGAAAGTTTTCCAAGACGAGGAATTTCACCTAGGTTAGAGACATTCAAATTTGGACTTAATTTCTCATCTCAAATATGGACAGTTTGTTATGAATACTGTTATAGACTGGGAGCAATTTCTGTTTCACTCCATTTTGTTACTTGAGAAACCATCCTGTATAAATGGTTTTTCTTCTGAGATACATCATATTCAACGGAATATGTTGTCACTTCTGCCAAAAAATGATGGCAGCATAAGACTGACGTGTAGTCAGTGTTTGGTTCATGCACAAGGTGTGATAAGGCAGGTAAGTTATCTTCATGGACTGTGATTGTTGTGTGCAGGTGACATCATCATGTAAACAGTTCCTTTACAGGTAAATTTTGGAGTTGCAATTGGCTGGCTGAACTAAGAGGCCAGTTTCTGTCCTGTTCATTGGAAACCAGAGAACACAAGTCAGCCACAGATGGTAACAAGGTGGATTTCAGTCACATGCAGAAGCCAACCACTTGGAATTTCTGTGCTTCTTAACCAGGAGTTTCTGCACATGTTTACATGTGTGTGTATCATCATCAACAGCAGCAGCATATATCGGCAGACACTTGCCCCCAGTCCACACACAGACACTGAAGGACTCTTTCTTCAGTAGCTCTGAGGGCGGTTTATTGCTGCATGCACACACACACATAGTTCATTCAGATGTAGTGGACTTTTTGTTTCTTGCTTTTCTGTATTGGTGGTGGCCAAAACCTCAAGACAAGGGGGACATAGATAACATGTGCAGTAAGACTGTTAAAGGACACTTATGTTTTGTATCATATTGCTTATCCAGTGTGAAATGAGAAAATGGACTGCATTTTGTCCTAATGGACTACATTTCATACATAATAAATAAACTTTACTACTTGGAAGCATCATGATACCAAATAGAGCTTGTTAGATCTTGGCGGGGTAAGGACCTTCAGCTGTTTACTCCGCCAAGAAAACAAGATAGTCGTGGACTAAATGCTCAAATAAAAAGAAGCAAATGCAGAAATATTCAAATGTTAAGGACTATTTGTAATCACAAAGGACTAGTTGAGCATGTCCCTTCAAAATGCAGGACTTTCCTGAATGCAGTATTGGACTTTAAACAATCAGGGGTATGTTAATATATCTCTTGTTTTGTCTAACAAAATATGCTTTGTAATGGAAAAAGCTGAACATCAGAGCTATAGCTTTTTTGGCAGTTGACAGTATTTCCATACTAATACCAATTTTGAAATTAACAACTTGCTACACTTTTGATGTTTAGGACAAAATTAGGACAAAATCCATTTTATTTTGGAATGATTGAAATGCTGTTTAAAACATCCTTGAAGTGATTTTTGAGAGAAAGAATACTGTACAAATCATTATTATCGTAAATAACATTTTGGACAATTTATTGGTATACCTTATTGTTTTGTTCCATTTTAAACCCTTGGTTTTTATCATTATATAACTTGTCCTTTATAATCAATTAAATTTTTATGACTTGTGGGGCATGTTGAACATACCCCAATTTTTTTATGAAAGTTATGTCCATGGATGTATGAAACAAAGCTGCAATGTGTGGACTGTCAAAGCCAAACAAGCTATTTCAATTGCTTAGCCATTTGGCAAATGTTCTAAAATCTGAAAGTGGTGTTTACTACTTCATAAAGTAGTGAATTTGAAAAGGTAAGGAATTGAACCACCCATGTTCTTATGTATAGAGTGGTATTTTCTTTTTGACAATTATATATTATTGAATTTTCAGGTTTTGATACAGCGAGGAAAAAACTGATGCCCATGTGTTGTGGTATTTTTTACAATACATGTATAGTAAAAACATTTTCAGTTGCATGTGATAATTATGCCTGAACTTTTATTTCTGGTAGGCGTCGCCCCAGCAGGCGAGAATCTTATGAATATGAACCAAGACCTAAAAGGGGTAGATTGGATATGGGAAGAGATCCAGGTAGAGACGGTATGTTGTTTTCTGGCCTCAAAAAGCCTGTATATGTATGTTGGAATAAAGGAAGTTCTTTATTTTAAAATAATCTTTTTAAGGTGCTTAAAAGTTTGTTGTTTTTTTGTGTGCGTGTGTGTGAATGATCTTTTCTATAATACATAACTTCCCAAACTTATGAAAGAAGGGAAGAGAGAAATAGCTTTTTTAAAGAATGGTATGTTGAATCGTTTTAGTTCAGTCTGATATGGATTTATTTCAGCATATAGACGAGACCGGCCTTCACCAAGGACTTATGCTGGAGTCCGTAAAGAGACTTTTATCAATGGGGTGAGTCATTAGTCATCAAAATATGAATGTATACAAGTAAAAATTAACTTGAGTAAAACAATTCAGATACAGATTTCCAATCAAAATAGTTTTCGTTGTGAAAAAAAGCAGTCAGCATTTGTACACTTTAACTAGCAAGCATGAAGACTTGATGTTGGTCATAGTATTTTGGAGTGAATTGATGTAAATAGAAAGGACGAAATGAGAAGAAATATCCTGCATCACAACAGTTTTCCTCTTAAAAGGATGGCAGATGAGGGGCTACAGTGTAGTGCTAAGTCTGTGTACAATGTACTACAATGTAGTTCTGAGTTTGTTGATCCTTGCCTACTCCTCAGCTGTCCTCTGATGTACCAAGCCCTCCTGCCTCCCTTGTAATGAACTAATTTTTAAATTTCTCTTTCAGTATTTATCATTACAAAACATTTTTCTTTTCTTTTCTTTTCTCATTCATCAATAGATATTTATTAGTTAATTGGTTATATTTTTAGGTTCTCTTAAAATGAGCATATAATGCTCAAAGCGATTTGCCATCTTCATATCTACATACTTTTATATAATTCACATGAACTAATAAATATGTTTAAAAAAAAAGATGGCAACAAGAATATATGCGAGACCTGTCATGGTTCATGGCATTCTGTATCGTTTCCAGTCATACCATGACTACATGCGTGAATTCCAGCACCGAGCCCCTCCCATGCCACCAATGACAGGACAGTGGATACCAGCTGTAAGTAATGTGCATACACAATGATGTTAAGGAAGTAGACTAGATTTTTTTGTGGGTCTATTTATCTGTGTCTCTCTGTGGATAGTCTTATCTGGCCAACTTCTACAGTTTGTTACAAATTACATCTCGATGAAACCAACATTAGGTTTGACAAGTATCAAGGTCTTTGGAATTTTGTCCTGTCATCTCCTTAGTTTTCTGTCAATTTTTATGAAAGGTTAGTTACATGGGTGAAAACCTGCCTGTCCCAGTCACAAACTTCTGAACGTGAGAACTGGAAAGACCTTATTTGAATAATGACTGAAGTAGAACTTAAATTGTGTTTGTATATTTTGCTGTGGACTGAACAAAATAAGCTTTGAAGTATGGTTAATTGTTTAATGTTGTTGGAAACTTCTCAGTGTAAAGAAATGTTCTGTCCTGTTGCAGCCCATGCCATATGGAGAACACATGCCTCCATACCACCATCCTTATGACAGGCGAGATACATACGCTCCACCCTCAGAATATGGCCTCCCTTCTAGCAGCAGGAGGAGCAATGAAAAGAGGGTGGGTAGACAATACCATTTTGGAAGTTTATACTTCCAAACTGGTATTTTATACTTAAATGGGAACAAAAGACCAGGAATGTTTCGTTTGAGAGAAATAAGTTAGATACAAGTTTTTTTTCACTTAGATTGCATTTAAACATTCTGGTATGGACCATACTTTCTGTTGGTTGGCACCTCTTAGTATTTATTAATGTTATAATTTATGTTCTTTAATGGAGTATAATTTTTGCTTTTATGATTTACATTTTAAATGTTACCTTTATTTCAGTATGATAGAGAAGTTGACGACTTCTTGCGACGTACGCATAGGGGAAGCAGTCGGGAGAGGCGTCATCGGGACAGCAGAAGATGAGAACAGCATGTAGCTTCATACTGAGACAATATATTTTCAGGAGAACAGACTGAAGGACCATTCAGCTGACTGTACTGAACTATAATGATCATTGATACATGTAGTTACTCCATTAGATACCAAGCTAGTAGGTACTTACTGCCAGTGATCATGTTGTAATGCAGTGAACTTGAACTTCAAGAAGACCAGTGCTTAACTAAATTGTGAGAAACAACAAAATGCCTGTTTGTTTTGTAAAAAGAAGATTCATTTTGTACACTCTGACATTGAAATGTGAATATTCTATTGTATATAATGTGAAGAAGACTTACTGGAGACCCAAAGTAAGTTGGACTTTCTGCTTGCTGTAAAAAATATAAAGTTAGCAATGTAAAATTTATATTTTATGTTCTGATTGTCACATTTCAACCATGCAATTTACCTACCAGGTTAGTAATTTGCATACAAGATTATTTCCATGGTAGAATTGATTGAAAAGAGACCATTATCAATTTAGTTATGGAAAGACTACATTGTCTGTGATCTTGAGCATCTAGAGATATTAAGTTAATGCTTAAGTCTTTAACTGTAAATGTTTTATTACACCAGTGGCAAATTTATAAACATTTTAAAAGGTATCTGTGTATAATAGAAAATGTTTTTGTTCAATAAATAGTATACATTTATTAACTGTTATTATCATTAATTTTATTTTATAATTTTTTTGATCCACTGCAACACCTTGAGATCCAAGTAATTCTACTCGGGATGAATTCAAAGAAACGGTACACGGATATTTCAAAATTGTTACAGTCGTGTTACCAAAGACAACAGCTCTTTACTGTCACTCTGCCCTGCTATTGGGTGGCATTATGGTATGGATCCCATTCCTTTATGGTCATAAGTCAACAAGGAGTGCCTCCCCTATATCTAAAAACAAAAAAGGGTTCATATAATTCCCCTATTCACAAAGAACATGTTACATAATTCAATGAAAAGGCTACTCTGAACACAGTACTGATTTATTCAGTAAGAAATGTTTAAAAGAGCCATTGGACCTTAACATGCAACTACCTTTCCTTCCAATTTCTGAAGGGAAGAACAAACTGAAATGCTTGTCTTGTCTTATTCTGTGATGTTCTTTTGTCTCCTGCATGCTTGGTCTGACTTGCTGCTCACTCAAAGCTAATGCTGGACCCTAAAGCAATGAGGAAATAATGAACTGAGGAGATACAAATTTAAACGGACAGCAATCCTACATCACAAATGTTCTCTCTGAAAAAAAATTACATTCTTAACTCTATACAGGAAAAAAAGATAATCTCTTATACTGGTATCTTTGCAAACAACTACATGTATATCCCACCTTGCCTCTCCTCTGTGCTATTTGAGACCTCAAAACTTGGATTTTGGAGCGCAGATGATCAAAACTTGTTAAGGAAAAGGAATGCTTATTAGCCACATAAAACCAAGTAAATGTTTTCTAAATTATGTAATCTTCAGCATTCCCAAATTATTATTTTAAATTGCAATTCATGATTATTTATATGTTAATCATTTAACCACTGCAATCCATGATAATAAAAATAATGGTGTATAAAAACAAAGGACATTTCTCTTTATCCACCTTGCTCTATTGATGGCATCCATCCATTCCCTGATTTGATTCTCATTTTGGCCACTGAACATATGCTTCTTGTCTCTGTCATCTTCAAACACTGAGAGATAAAAAAAAAAGCCTTCAGCCATGTGTGTCAATATGCAGTTTGATGTTTACCTTCTTGCATGATCAGGCAAAATGAGGGTGGGAATGGGTAATCTAAGACATGGGCACCAAAATAAATGGATGTATGTAAGACTCGGGTATGACTGCAATAATGTAAAGAAGCAACTGAACATAACATTGTACTAACCAATTGAGAACACAAACAGACTGTTTCCATCCACTTCAATCTGTGTCCTGCATTTTTCAAGAACTAAAATACCACATGCCTACAAACAAAAAGTATTGCTATATAACATGATGTTAATACACATATTACAAACCACAAACTTGAATTTTAATAAAAATTAGAAAATATCCTTTAAAGCAGTATTTAATCATACATTTATACACATTACTCAGCTTATGCAAGGAGGGAACAAGAGGAGGTATGAGGTGAGCTCTCAGTTTTAAAATAACATTTTTGAAAGAACATTCTTTTAATGAAAGCTTGGAAATATAAACAGACATGAGATGTTGGATGAAGCATTTGGTGGGGATTAGGTGGGGGATCAAAATAAAAAAAGGCCCTAAAATGCTAGATACACTTGTTAAAGTATTTTTTTAACTCGCCATTGTAACTGATACTTTCCTCAGTTTCTGACATGACCCCATGGTCCGTTCTGTAGTAAAACAGCAAATTGTTCTTCAACTTGAACCATCTTTCTTTGTAACCTGTATTAAGTAAATATTACAGAGGAATTGTAGATGTTCAGGTCACGGGCAATAATTTTTCATTTTTCAATAAACCGATACTTTACAACGTGCATAAATTTTTCTGGTGTCATTCTGCACAAGAAGTGAAACAAAGCCCCTCAAGTGCATTTACCATAGGGAACGCAAAGAACACAATTTAGTATTGAGAGAAATATTAAGAGAAATATACAAAAATCCAAAATTGAGAATTAAAATTATAGATCTCATTTACTGAATTACCATTTTCCCTAGGTGGTTTGTGGGCCAATCGACCTTCGCGATCTGCTGATATCTTCCTCGAGACATAGCGCAGCTCCTTCTCATTGAATCTCATTTTCTACAAAGCAAGCTTAATATCTGTTTTGGGTTTTAAGTGCTAAACCGTAAAACCAAGGTGATAGAACATTCAGGCTTGAAGTAAAACATCTTCTTGTATTTATCAAGTACCCACTTCACAACAAGCACCACCATTCTTTGGAGCCTCGTTCTCAGGGCAAACGCTAATATTGTGAAATGATAGAGCGTTTCAAACCTACTATTTTGATGTCGCAATAGTCATTTGCGACATAGTCTACCGAAATGCTGGCTACAGGTAGATCTTTGCTAACGTTGGTAGATCTATGAGGGTACAGTTGGGATCCTGTGTGGATAGAATGAAATATCCATGGCAGTGCTATATCATATTTGCAGAGAGGCTAATAAGTGAAATTTTATTGGACGACCACTTAACAAATTACCCCCCCCCCCCCCCCCATTTTGCCAACAAAACATTCCTACGAGGTCATTTCAGGAGAATCTACTGCAAACGCAACTGGCCTTACCACGTTTGTTGGTAAATAGCTTATGTATCGTTGGGACTTAAAAAGTGGGTTGTATGCGTCTTGGTGCTTGTGAACATCGGTGACCCCCCCCCCCCCAAAAAAAAAAAAAAAAAAAAAAAAAAAAAAAAAACATTCCCCTATTTCTCATCATCATCATCATCATCATGTTTATTATTATTGTTGTGTGTTGAAATAAAGAACATTTTAATCTAAATCCCTTTAGGCCTACTTTTATTCGTTTTTCTTGCGCAAGTTATCAATATGAAAACTGCGCAGATCTGGGCCTCCAGTATATGTAGGCCTACTGTAGCTTTGAGAACATATAGCCTACGCCTACATGAACGTACGCATGCTTGTAAACATGCATCTACACACACATTACCAAGCGGTGAACAAGAGAAGTTTTAATAAGCTTATCACTTGACTTTTCAAAGATAATTAGAGTCTATATTAATCCACTATAAAGCCGAAAATACATTAAAAGTACCTCATCGGTTAACCCAGTTGATACAGCAGATGGGACACTTCGACGGTATAAGTTAATAAATCAGTTAAACTTTAACTAAGGCGCGTGCCTGCCGCGAGGCAGATTTAATCGTATTGGTCAAGATTTGTTTAAACTTGTAAGTTTCAGATAGAAGATTATCTATTTAATTTCCAATAAACACCTCAAATTATCTCGGCGTGACAAATTGTAGATAGACTTATTGGTTTATTGTTAAATATTAAATGTATTACTCATAAGGATTATATATTACTGTCTTATCAATTCCCAATACATTGGTCCACCCAAAACATAAACATTTATATATGTATATTAATCGTAAGAAAAGCACCGAAAGCGCCTTGTCTTCTATAAATGATCACCTAAAGGTCTTGAACTATTAGGAAAACCCTCTAATATGACTGGCAATAACTTACTTATTTGACATGATGTTTGAGATACAGTTCGTGTACACAAAATTTGTCGGGGCGTGATTGAGTAAGTGCATTATTTTTGTTCAGTTGTTCTATTCGAAAGCAAGGGCCATATCGTATCAAACACGATGTTAAAACTTTCGATTAGGAACCATGACGTTAAAGAGAGTGCAAGGACGATGGGTTTTTATCATGGTTTTATGCTACCTGGTACATTCTCTCTCTCTCTCTCTCTCTCTCTCTCTCTCTCCAGCATGACTAAAGTTACTGATGTAGGTTACCTCATTATCTTTCCACGCGACTGATGACTTCGATCACATAACAATATCTGCCCAAATTTCGACCAGTCTCTCCAATCCCCGATATATAATCATCCCAACCAATTAAACTGATTATGTCAAACCAATCATCAGAACGTACCACGCTTCTAGACTGCATGATAGAGAGCATGATTAGATGAGTGAGTGAACGCCGATAACGTAGGGAGCGTGCACAAACCATTGCCCTGGAAACCGACAAATAGCGCCGCTGTCGCCCTACAACAGATTGTATGCGGTTTGAATATAGCCTTCATTTAGAAGCATAGATATATTATCTAGACAGCCTTCAGTCGTAAAGATACGGTTGTATAGCGTTTTAAACAACAATCTACCTATTCATTACAGTGTCTGATCCAGAGAAAGGGCACAGTGGCCACGTACCGTACCTCACCCCACTTAGCTTTGGGGGTATTCCCTTCTACCCCCTCCACCTACCCCCAACCCCCAAGGAAAACCAACCGACCAACAAACAAACAAACAAAACAAAAAGCAATATAACCAGCGAAAAGAGACCAAAGTAAGCAGTTTCCATCCCTGAATCCAACATATTACAGAAAAATTATGCTCGTCTAGTACCTGTAGACCTTGTTTGCCTCGTTTCGCTCGGCAAAAATATCTTTGTACAGATTCCTTTCATCATGATTTCAATCTCTCTCTCCCTCTCTCTCTCTCTCTCTTTAAAATTGAAAAGGGTAATATCAGGATGAATATCTCCCATTGTCCTTGAACGTTATACCGTATTATCATGCTAAGAATATACTTATGTTTATTTTCACAATTTTTACTACTTTTATTGTATTTCCACATATTTCTGTATAAACAGACTTTATCTTTATTTAATCTAATTGAGAAATTGGGTCTGCATACCCCTTACCTGACTTGCGGCTCACCTGTCGTCATCAGCGCGTATCAGGGAAGATATCTGAGTTTGGGGTACTACGTGAGATATAATAGGGGCAACTTTGCAAGGGTGGACGAGACTAGGGTATGAGATTACCTAAGTCTGATATTGTGTATATACTAGTAGGAAGTAGATATTGATATGTAAAGTATTTTACATTTACCTGTCTGTCAAAATAAACCCCCACAAAGACACTTGTGTGGCGCAATTGTAAAAATCCCTACAGTTGGATTTGATGAATGACTGTCAAAATGTGCAAAATGTAGATGGACAAAAGTGTTAATATGACAGGACAGTACGTGACGTCACAAGCAGCTATTCGACCCGACAGAAAAGAGGTACAGGTGTCAAAAATTAACTCATTCATTTCTCAAATAGAGTGCCTCAATATATCTGCTCAAAACAGTTTTTATGCCATATTAAGGGTCAATTCACCAAGTAAAATAATTATCTCCACTTCCCCGCTTCTGATCTGCGCATCTCAGCGTCCAGCCAATCTAAGCAGCTGGTGACGCACGCTTATAACTAATATAAAGCTATCACTCACACATATTTGTATTTATCTATATTTATCTTTTTATTTAGTTATTTACTTTTTCATTTTGATCTTCTGATACATTTTGTGTAAACAGAATCTGTATTACGTTGCAAGTTTAGGCATTTTTACGATTGTATTTACAATCTAATCTTATAATCGATCCGTAAGAATGATTCATTAACTGATTTACAGAATGCACGAGATTCCAGACAACATTAAAAATAAACAAATGGATTTTCTAAATCCTCTAGTTTGCATTTTCTTTCCTGCTGTAGTTGAGTATTTGATGACATGATTCCTCTTCCTTTTTTACACCTCAAGCCCCGAGCATTTTGGCCAAGATAGACCAGCTGAAGAATAAATGTGCTAACCAAATCTGTTTCCGTGCTATACTGCCAAACTTTCTTTGACAGAAAAACGAGCGTAGCTCGGGGACGTTATCTAACATTTATTGACCTCATCTTACATTGGTCACTAATCGCAAAGTCCATTTTTGGTAAATAATGATCTACCGGGTTACTAATTTCTTTTCCCCCATCTTTTCGCCTGTATACTCAAAAATTACTACTTTTATCATATTTTGTAGCAATTGTTATATAGCTTTTATGCATCACAAATCGTATATATGAAAATTAGTTAGATAAATAAATCATAAATGAATAACGCATTGATTCTTTCAAGGTATGTATGTTACTTAGTTTTTTTTTTCTCTCCGCAGGTATGGATTGAAGTTTGGATTGAGACCAGTCCGAATTAGCCTCCATATAAGAGCAAATGAAATTGCGAGATTCTTCATTCACTCTGCTTTTGCAGGTCTATACATAAGTAGATACAAAAAAGGAGAAGCTTTATTAGAAATAAACGAGAAAAAGCAATTAAAATTGTTCCAAAATAAGACTTCACAGAAAATAAAATGTCGTTTTCTAAAATAATTTGCTAGATAATCGAATTGTACCAACTGCAACTCGAGGCTTTAGTTATTTAACAAAATAGATTGGAATAAGTGTATAATGAATGTTAATCTGTCAAAAAAACTTTGAAGAGCGTACGTAAGAATAATATTATATTACCTATTGTCACACTCTTTATTTGCAAAATAGTGAATTATTAATCATGGCTTATCAACATTCTCCAGGGACCTTCACTTATGTTCATAACACGTGTTGGGCACTGCTGTTTTGTTGACCAAAGAAGAATACACACGTAGTTAACTTCAAGTGGTGTCCATTGATACAGCATATCACCATGTCCAACCCTTCGACGGCTTTCTTACTACATCTTCCAACCGATCTAAAGCGATAGGTCAATCCATTGGACACGTCAATCGCCCAGGTTATCGTCACGAGGAACTGGACCTTCATACCCGATGGGCTGACCGGTGATTGTAATGAATGGATTGAAGATAACTCCTCTGTCAATAACAAATACATTGTAAAATCGTTTTGTAACAACAGTAACGATTTATTATCATTCACTTGATCTTATACATATCGTAAGTGGCCTAAGTTTATTTCAGTCAAATTTAATTTAATAACTTTTATTACACATATTAACTTTTATACATATTTCATACACCATTGTTTTGCTTATGAGATTTGTACATTTTCACCAAATGCACTTAGTGTAAACATTACGAAATATTTTGTGACAATGTGACAACTAAAATGTTCCCTAACAAATGATGCAAAATCAAATATTTCCCATCTTACCCCCAAAGCGCCTTTACGGATTTGTTATCCTACCCTGTTTAAAATAACGCACACCTTTTGGGAGGCATCTATGTTGATCCCTTTAGTTGCTGTGATACTCCATGAGGCAACACTGGAAAAGTCAGTTAATGCATATCCTCCTCGTTACAGTATGATTTAGATTACACTGAAACAAATGATATATAACGTTTACATGTTTTAATGCGGTATTCTGTTTTATGGTAAGAAACTACATGTCTTGTAACTGGTTCAATATAATTTTGAAAGATATACGTTTTCCTTTTTCTTTTAAAAAGATGTTATCCTTGCTTTAATGGATCTTAAACATTTCACAAATTACGTGACAGGAACAAATTTACAACATTTTACATGTAGCTGTGTCATGCTCTCCAACAGTGTATATCTTGCTTCCTGACATCAAGGCACTGAAGTGTCTCTTACACGGTCTGTGTAATTAAAATAACGCCTCGCTTCCAAATAACTAATTCAGAATCAAATTTACACATTGGGTAAATTGCCATGATATCATTTCGTCAAAGATATGAAGATTGGAGCCAAAACCAGAAAAGGTCAACGAACTGGTACGAGGTTCTGGCAAATAGATTTTACACAGTCTTTAACAAAGGTGAAAAATTGCTTCGGAGCTCCAACGGTCTAATACAGAGTGTTTCAACATAAATGTGAACTGTTTGGAGGTTTATATCTTTTTTTCGGGGTTGAAAAATAGAATAACATTTGTATATCATCCAAGAAAATTGCATGGTCAACCGAAGCTAAAACATTCTGTGTGATTATCAACCCAGAGACAAAATCGTTGAAAACGGTGCAGGTACGATACTGCAGAATGATTCATTTCAATAACTTTCCCCACAAGTTCCAAATTACCCGCAAGGTAAAGAAACTTAAGGACACATTAGCATTGAAGTCCACTAAGAAAGGGCAACCATCAACAAGTGTCCGAAGTTAGCTGCAAGACCGCCTGAGAATTGGGACACAGTGCGAGATTCTTTTGTTAAGACTCCAAGTATGCCATTTCATTTCATTTCGGTTTTTAGAAAATCCGAAGTTTTTTCTCTTTCTTTTCTGGTTCGTAACTTTTGATCGTGTAGATGAAAATTTACCATTATAAAGCACGTTTATTAGTTAAAAGTGAGTAAACATATGATACGATCTACATCGAATTTGGAAATAGAGAACTGATTTTTACAAACCATTCAAAGTCAGTCCATATCCAATTTGTATTAATGTACATACCAAAGAAGCAGATTGTTTAGTTAATGCATTATAACTAGCTTTTTAAAGTTCTGGGTTAAGCGGCCAGCACAGTGAAATATAAAATAGGCGCCCCAGCATAACCCAAGCATGAAATAATATTATTATCAAACCATCTAACTCCCCTATTCGAGTTTGTCTTTAAACAGCTTTATCTAAAGGTATATTTTCCGCATTGCCTTTACCTTAAAGACCTTCAAAACTATTAAAACCTGCAAATGAAAGTACCATCTCGATATTTCCTAATGAAATGTACAGAAAGACATGGTGGTCTAAATGGTTGTCCAGTTATTTAGAACTGAATTATTTGATCAGAAATGGAATACAATATCGAATCCGGGTCGAGCAATGATTCGTGAGTGGGATATAATTGCTTTTTACTCGAAGACAATCTGATTTCGAGGGAAATCCCAAAAGGAAGTTTGTCGAGATCTCATAGTTGTTTTCCGAGAATGGTTTTACTAGTGAATGTACAACTTTTCGATATCTGAAAGTATGATTTATTGTCTCTGTTATCATCTCGTGTGTACTATAGTCAAGTAGACTTATATAACATTTCCTTAAGTCGTTGATGATACGCCTTTATCGAGATATGTCTTGTCTCATGAAGAGTTTAGAGTTTAATTAAGGCAGATAACCCTACCTGGCACACGTTGGGCACGCGACCCCTAGACTGACGCGGTGGTTGGATAAATACATGTACCTTCCTGAACAATGCCGAAGGACTTCGAGTTTAATCGCTTAGTGATCTTCGAACTGATATTGGATTTACTGATGATCAGTTCGTCATAAACATTACGCAAAAGAGCCATGGCACATGTTTTGCCAAAAGTATCATAATCATAATATAGCATTTTTCAAGTCTTGTTATTTTCGTTAACATCACCGATTATTATTGTCCAGGACACCTTGATAGGGGATGGCCGGGCATCAATCTTTTTGTATGATAAACATTTTTTCTTTTAATGTAGCTTTTAGTTGGTAAAGAATATCTAGATCTTCTTGACTTGAAAAGCCATTAGTTGTTCTATTAAAGTACATTTGACGTATTATTTAGTATTGGACGTTGAATGGAAGACAAAGCAACATTTTTTAACTTCTCTCTTCCTTCTTCAATGTAATTAATTGATCACTGCCAAGGGTTTAACTTATCGTGAGCTGATGTTGATATCACAACCGCTTAAATAAAATCAGTGCACGCTGATTCACATCCGCGAAAACGCTGGACCACAGTCCACGCGTAAAATTGCGCCCACCAGTTGAAGACGCGCCCGCGTGAGGTGTGCTGCGGGTGATAACGCTGCGTCTATACGCCTTCATTCAATTATAAATTTGATATTTTCTGTGTGGCCCACACGTGTATCGAGATGCGGACATTTAATCTTAATGAGTTCAAAAGTCAAAGACAGTAGTGTAAATTTATTGTTATCGACAAAATAGCAGAAAAAATAGTTTAAAATTCGATATGAGGAAGCAGTAGAGCGAATGAGTGCTTAAAGGAGCAAATGAAACTTGCGGTGGTTCTAAATATAAACACAAGGAAATGATGTTCGTTTACAGAATACATATTAAACTTACATTTGAATAGTCTTCTAGACTATCTTTAGAAAAGTTTTTTATGACAAACTTCTCCCTAGATCTCTAATTAAACATAATCCTAGATATTTTGTGAGTTTTCATTGGAACATCTTTTAGTTCAAGACGTGGCTGGAGGTCGTGTTTTGATGGCAATATCTAGGTTTAAACAATTCAAGTACTCGGTTCTCATATTCGTCTTCAGTTTAATTGTTATTTGTTATTATTCAACTTCACTTTAATCATGGAAGCAGAAGTAAAGCAACCCCTGGAGCTGTTGGATGATGTCAACGGAGAGAGAACGTCAAAAAAGAACCCGGATCTTTTTAAAAAGATGTTATGATCCGTGTATAAACAGAAGTATAACATATGAACATGTTTACCTCATTTCGTGCAATATCTTTGTTTGATACATCATCCTAAATTACAACGTATTTATATGATTTTGACAATAGTATTTTATGATTATTATTGTTGTTAACCAGCCCCGCGCGACACAGATGTGACAGTTCTTTTGATATTGAATATTATAATAATGTATGGGTAATGTATGGTTCGCCTGGGGCGACTTAGGTCCCTGTAGTCTGGTGAGAGGTGAGTGGATGTTCTTGAGGGTGACAAAACCACCTTCATCAGTCTCCTGCTGTAGTTGACAGTGGGCCAACCAACAAAGCTTTTTATCTATAGGGAGGAGACGCTTCACACCAGCCCAGGTGCTCCAACCGCAGCTCTGCGCAGTGTATGATGCTGGACTTGTGCCCATTGTTGACAGCACATGTGATTATGAGCTAATTCTTTATAATTCCGCCGCCAGCTCCGACATGACCTTGTCACATGGGCAGCTCCTGCCATTTTAAAAGTCTGACTGAAATATAGTTTAAATTAAATAAAAATGCTCGGTTACTCAGATGAAAATACAGAAAAATAGTTTTCTAAAAGACTGCACGTAAAATGACCTTTAAATGCGACAGTTTTAAGGAGACAGTTGAAGGTGATGATTTGGTATTATTTCAGCATATCATGAAATGGTATGTTAATGCCTGGTGTGCGTGAGGTGTGATATCGCCCTGTGCTCTGAATATCAGCGCTCTGTTATCCTCTATCAGCAGGTATATAAAACTTAGCTCTATCTATCAGGATAACTTTGTTTCCACATGCATCCAAGTTACTAACCAACCAATCGCATTTATCGCCTTTAGTGAAGTTGGAACAATGATAAATTTCGCCCTATTCCCTAATCCTAGTTAATTTTTTAAAAGTTGGTATTTATTAAAGTTCCATATCATTAGAGAAGTTCACTGTGAAGTGAACTCAGAAAGGAAGTTTAGGAAAGGAAGTTTTGGAAGTGGTATTTGCCTGTGTTGTTTATTAGTATCGATGTGAAGCTGATCAATCACAGATGAAGCACTCTTTGTGCGGATTTAAGAAAGTCTGATTTTCAGAATCAGTTTCAGTTTCAGTTTTCAACAGTCATCAATGGACTTCAACAAAAACACTGAGAAGATTTCTTTAATTGAAAAACACACTTACAATACAGTAGGACAAAAATTAAAACCTGAGAGGGGGTGTTTTAAATATAGAAACAAAGTTAAATAGTGTACAACCAAGAAAGATATTTTTCAACTGAAATTCAAAACTTGTGAATAACAGGGAAAAATTAGTAATGGTTAACCACAATTTTCACAGTGTTACAGTGTCGTGCAAAAATGTATGAAAAATTCGCAAAGTTGATTTCGTCAGAATTGAAAAATTATTAGGCTGCACTTATGGCAATTTTTAGCTGTGATTTTGTTAACTGCGAAAACGGTTGTTTCAAAAGACAGAAAAGGGGGAAGTGGAACGATAAGCTGATGTTATGATACATGGTCATAACTCTGCTTATCAAGTCATAAAAGTAACGGAACGTGCTGTTCACTATTCACAGAGTCAAATGTCTGCGTTCAGCTGTAGATGGAGTGCTATTCCACGAATTAAAATTCAATGGATTGCTAGTTTTGTAAACAGGCCTCTTTCTTACACACTCGACAGACCAAAACATTGGGGTTTATACACAAGATAAATTGGTAAATACAAACATCGATGTCGACATCAGATCTGACAGCAAACAGCAGCCATCGGTGAAGCCGTGGCTCATTTTATCAGTGCATGGCGGTGATGGTAGATAGGGTGGCTTGTCGTGACACTGAATCACCTTCATCTCTCTGTGTTATGTCCCGTCAGCACACGTAATGTACTAACAATGCAGGTATGCAGCGCTGTGTTATACAATCAACTGATTACACCCAAGTAGCAAGCAAATAGTTGGTTTAGATATTCGGCAAACATTTAAATATTCATATATTCCTGTGGTGTTGACATGAGACATGCCGCGCCATGTATCGATACTAATTGTTAGATCATTAGGGCATGTGTATTAGCATGTGACCGAGTAACCATCTTGATTTACCACTAGTCACATTCCACTCACGCTCCCCGCTAATCTCTGGCGTACGGGACACGGTGTCGGGGACTGGCTTTGAATTACTTCGCCAAACATGAAGAAATAAGCATGGAAATTTAAACAAAATTCTACCGCGGCACTAAAGGACATGATCTCGATCTACGCGCACTGGGACAGGTCACAGGCATTTTTTAATATTAAAACTAATATAATTAAATTGAAAAAAACCAACCTAGGTTTTACTGTTGACTTAAAATTTGAGCAGAGCACTGAAAAGTGTATGTCTGTATCAAAAATAAGTCTTCTTGGAAAATGGGTCTGAAATACAAATGCCTATCTTTGTTTATCTGTGTAATAAGTAACTTATTGAAAAATACATACTTCTAGCACTCTGTTTGTGTGGGGTAGAAAATTAAAAACTTAAAGACCCTTAAAAGCAACAAAGATTGTCAAATAAGTTTTTTCATGCTAATTATATTATAGAAATGTGTAAAATAAGATAAGTTACAGTGTTCTAATAAAGAAGAAATCTGATTTTTTGAAAGATTCTGAAAGATTTTTTGTTGAAATCATTTTAGTTTTAAGCATCTAATGTTATGTCCTTCAAACTTAAACAAATGTTTGGTATCAAATTCCTATACATACGGTCAGACCAAAACTGTGCAAAATTCCTAAATCATTTCAGTTTTAAGTGATTTTTTAAATTCAACATGAATTATTATTCTGAAAATAATTGTGTGCGCACGTGTGTGTGCGTGAGTTAGTCCTACCCGGTTAGAATAAAACTAGTAGCATACCTGTTAAAAACGTTCGCGGCTTGTGCACGCGCTTGACCTGAACTAAGGTTACTAAGGTTGCGTTTTCGTGTTATTTTGATTTATAAAATTTAACGTTAGTCTTCTAAACCCAGTAGCTCGTTACTTCCAATTTGCACTGGGAAGACATGAGGAGTAAAGCTCCTCTATTGGCAGTCTTCCAGCTGTTGCAAAAACTTGCAAAAATACAACCCGGCTTTCTAATCAGCTACAGGGAACTAGTCCGTGCAACTCGGTAAAAACCCGGGCTAGAAAATGCGGCTGTTCCGAAAATTAATTTGAAACAAAACAAATGAAGTCTGTGAGAAAACTTGAGCAGCGAAAGCAACGTCTGTCGTGTCGTTGCGCCTTCCAATCATTGCCGCGATTAGGACGCCCGGTGACGTCAATGGGTACTTGACGGTACCTTTTGAGCCGTGACTTTGTTAACGCAGTTTTGAATTAAACCCAGTTGTTTTTCCAGGGAAAAGGTACAAATCCAGTGGATGGCTGGGAACTTGTGAAGATACTTCTGGTTTGGATTGACTTCCTGACCTAGGAGTATCACATCAACACATACGATCCAGGAGTCAACACCACTGTTATGATGCGCCTTTCCATCAAACGCACAACATCAAGTAGAAACAAAACCCGAGTTTTGGAACTATGGAAATTCATGCGTAAAATGTTGGAGTCCTGTGACGGCGTGACGTATCCAATGCTCTTAACACTGTCATTAATTCTGATTAAGTTTGCAGGAATTCGACCCGAAAATGTTTGAGAAATGACTGGTCCCACATATGGTTTTGCACGATTTGTGGCTTTGTGAGGCCAGCTACCACGCGAAAGATCACAAGTAGAAATTTCAATTTTGAACGTTTACATTTGTTTTTTCTGGCAGTTAGCCTTTTCTTTTCAAATCACATCATCACAAAATGAATATAAAGATATATAAACAACTTATGGACATGACATATTCAGATTATTATAGGAATTTGAAATCACGATTCTTTTAAACACGATTCTCGCGACCTTTAGGGAATGTACACTTTCCCGCACATATTTTCTATACCCTAGATCTAAATAAGAGTGCTATAATTGAAAACAAAACTGATCAACTTGCAACTACGCCCTAACAATGATCCACCGTGCCAGACGCTTTCCCGCTGCGTTGCGTTGTACTTCTCAAGTTGTGCTGGGGCATAAAGCAACAGGAACGGGACCCAAAACACCAATAACACGCACTTAAAGAGGCTGAGAAAAAGCGAAAAAAAAATCCAAGGAATATATATATTCAAATACAATTTATTACTGCTTCATCAAAAACAGATAGGATAAACAATATTTAAATAAAGTAATTAGTGAATAATTTAGACATATACATTTACAATTTATTACTAAACATTATATTCATCATCTTCAAAATCAGTTTTTACAAAATGTGTGCTCTGGATAATGAGTATCATCATTATCACCATATAAAAATAGTACCATTAAAATCAAATAAAGCTTTATATACCGTAGTTACGCACTCCAGTGTATTAGACTCGCTTTAAATGTTTATAAACTAACTTAAGGACCACTTACAACAGGTTATCAAACAATTTTAAAAGTTTAACACAAGACATATTAACAACAAGGAGGGAAGTCCACACGACAAGTTAATCGCACGTGATATTAAATACCAGATAACAGAGAACGGACTGGGAATTAATTAACATCCCATGCTCGGGTCTTCTCAATAAAATCAGTGGGGCTGCGTTAGAGAAAGGCGTTCAAGGGGTCTTTTTTAAGTGAAACCCCATTAGCTAACCCGACCAAATAAAACAAGTATAGCTTTTATTCCTTTCTTGAGGTGACCCAATACTAGAGTACGTGTACATTCCGTGCACTCGAATATTAGAAAGTAATACTTCTACCTACAGCAGTTTCAATACATCACCACTAAGAATAGTGGTCCTGAAAAATATAGGCACATAATGGCCATTTTGGATTGTCTAGAAAATGAAAAATGCTGACGAGGGTAAGAGAAAGCTGCGGCTTTTGGCACAAGTGAGCGGTTTTACTGACTAAATTCGTCAGTAGCACTGAAGGAGGGCTGTGAAATACATCAAGTCCCGCGACATGTACGTACACGGACACAACGACTTCGGTCATAAATCACATCGGTAGCTAGGAGGTTCTTTGGATTCTCTTTGCTGAGTTTACAAACATTTTGTAAACCTCTTCAATCAAACTACTTCAACTGCGATACATAAATGTGTAGAAAGTTATGTTCTGCCGTCAGCAGAGGGAAGAATTATAGTACCTGCTATTTGGTCGCCTCCACAACAAACAAGTGTGATGAAAATAAAACGGGGAACACGTCATTAACATTAATCAGAAAATGATCGACACTTTTTCGTGGCTAAAATATGCAAACCTAAAAAAAGCAAGTAAATTCGATTAACATCTTGATAACCCCTGGAATGCCGGGACGCTACATGGGTCCAGTTATAATTGATGATAAATTCTGACCGATGTCTATATACATAAAAATAACTTAAAACTACAGAATATCCTCAATGTATTTTATAATACAGATTAAATTCATAGAACAGGAACAAAAATAACAATTAAAACTAATCTTGCAATTAAAAGTACTGCATGTAAAAAATCATTCCTATCAAAATGTTTGCATCAAGAGACAATTAAATTATATGGATTGCTAGTCTCGATCAAAAAACCTCCCAAGCTGGTACAGAGCCAACTATTCCTTCAGTCGTCTTTAAAAGTCAGTCTCGGCTTTCAAACGCACTCAACCCGACTTCTCACGGTACTCTTTGCACGTTTTCTTCATTTCAGTTTTGTGGTCCCAATTTCTTAGATTTAATGAGAACAGAACATAACCCTAGCCCTATACACATGCACCGTCGGCTCACCAGGGCCGCACACATCACACTCACACTACAAGCCGGGATACATGTTACTCTTGACTCATAAAAATGGCGGGAATATTGCAGACGACACTGCACCAGAGGCAGTACTGGAATGGACAGACTAATCCTATGTGACGGAAGAATTAATAAAATGCTAGTAAAAGCAACTAAATGTGGTTTCTATGGACGTAAGCTTTAGAAATGCAACTTAACTCGATGTAATATTAAAGGCCGGATTAGAAACTAAAATGGAATTCGGTAATTGTGCAACTCCCTAACATATGGTCTGGCCTGCCAGTACCATAAAAGACAATGTGACAAAGCACAGCTTTCCTCAATATTATTGCCACTGATTCATTATGTGTGTGTTGTAAGATTTAGTTATATCAGTAATTGCACAACACGTTCACACATTTACCTCTACGCACTTCAGACCCTTAGTACATAGTCTGCGCACTAGCAATGGCAGAGATTAAAGTCGAATCTCCATTTGGACTATACGAGTTCCTCTCTTCTCTATATACTGGGGAACCTTCATAAACATTGTACTGTCCCTCATAAGACGCACAAGGGGAATACCCAGTGCCTTCGTTGTACATAGTTTGTTCATCTGCTAAATGATAGCCATTGTGATTTGACACAAAGTTCACAAATTCATGCCCTGGTCCGTTCAAATACTTGTCAAATTCACTGCTATCCACGTCTGGGAGGGATTCAGCTTTACAAAACTCGAAAAGGACGTCATCGGGCGGCATAGCGTAACGGGGAAGCCCGGCCTGAAGGACCCGCGGGCCCGAGTGAGAAAGCACAGGCGGTTCCGGATGTGTGGGGTGCTGAGGAAAGCTGGGTGGACCCATGTGACACAATGGCGGAGGGGATTGTGTTGCGGAGGGTCTCGACATTGTGTGATCGCTCCCCACCATGGATGCCATGCGACAGTTCATGTTGGAGTAGACCATGTTGGAGGGATGGCGACGCTGCACGAGGGCTCTAAGAGTCACGAGGTGCTCTGATGTGTTGGTCAGGTTTACACTGGTGGGGGCCACCGGCTTTTCAAACCAAGGGTTCCCTGAAGGACTGAATCGTCTCACGAGTTCGTTTATGGAGGAGGAGGTGGTATCGTTGCTGATGCTGGTAGAAGGTGGAAACTTGAACACGTGCCCATCACGTGGCTCCATGGGGGATTCTGGGGTTAGAAGTCCCGATGGTGGACCGGTCATGGAGTCTTCATACTCGTCGTTACTGAAGTCCTGCATGCTACTGTAAGTAGGTGATGATGGTCGGGGGTGGTCTAGATTAGGACTGGAACACGGAGACGACTCTGGAGTAATAGGGAAGTTACAGCTACTGTTCATGTGTTCTTTCTTTGGTGTGGCTGCCATGCTGCAAGGTGTGGCCATAGTAACAGACGAGGGTACTGCGTTAGGGGTTGCAGGAGCGACTGCAGTGGTTGAGACCTGAAACCCTGGGGCACCCTGAACCATTCTTTTACATGTCCTCTTGGGATGTTTCCGCCGACGCGGTCGATACTTGTAGTCCGGATGCTCCTGCATGTGCAGCACCCTCAGGCGTTCAGCTTCCTCCACGAATGGGCGCTTCTCAGTCAAGGGGAGACTTTTCCACTTGCGACCTACAATACGATAGTGAACTCCTTAAATAACTTGCCTTCAACATTTCATTTGTACACAGCATCTGCTCCGAAATAAAGAAGTTAATTATTTCATTATCAACATAACACTAATATTTAAGTGAGCGAGGTAAAATGGATAACAACGAAGACAAGCAGACTAATGAGACTTGCAAACATTTTTCACAAGTAAAAATTTACGTATGTGTATATCCTCAACCCAGATACAGATACCCACGCAATCTGATTCACCAATAAAATTATCATTATAATAATTAGGAGAGGATCTTGTTTAAAATAATACTTATTTTGATAATAAAAACGCGATATCAATCAGTCTGTAATACAGTCGACTTAAATACCACATAAAATTAGTTTTATTACGAATAATTCTTTTTAAAAACCTTCTTAATTTTATCTTAACTTTCGAAAAATTTCAAAGAACAATAAATAATATTACTCTTTTAGATTCATACCAAGAAACAAACTGATACGCGGAAAAAGAAGATAATTTCATATTAAGCCTATTCACATGTTTTTTTCTCATAAATAAATAAACAAACAAATAATATATAAATATTTTCCTTTCTATGGTGGAACCACTTTTGAGTCACATTAACATAAATGTCTTTAGGGAAACACCGTTTTCTGCCGCGGGAAAGCGTTTTATCGGGTTAGCTTCCAGCAATTTTATGTTGCAGTAGGAGGCACAGCACCTCCATAGTGTATTGTAGTTGGCAGAGTGTTTTTCCCGTAATGTAGCTTGTCCTGCAACTTCACTTAACGAGGTCATTTCTGCTATGAGAGCTGCTGGTGTTATGTTATAGCCATTTGACTGATCACCGAATGATTATCATTATATATAAAAATAGATGTAGAAAAACTGGGTGGAAAGGTTTTTGGGCAGAAAT
This sequence comes from Lingula anatina, assembly GCF_051362555.1. Lineage (NCBI taxonomy): Eukaryota > Metazoa > Brachiopoda > Lingulata > Lingulida > Lingulidae > Lingula > Lingula anatina. The sequence goes on from NC_141767.1 coordinate 60,482,316, forward strand.
AGCTTGACAATTCTTTTTAATGACACAGTAACACGGGAGGGGCATTTTATACGTCGGTTCCTCGAGACGTCCTGCACGCATGTACGATGGTGATGGCTTAAAGCGCCCTTGAGAAAATACACATTAAAACGAGCGACATACGAAATCTGGTTTAGGATCAAGACGAGTTCGGGCAATAAACTATTTTCATGACCTTGCAGTGGTTTTGTCTTCTGATAGATCAAGGTAACATTACATGACTCAACATAAGGGTGCCGACGTTATCGGACGTTCCGAAAACAATCTGCGGAAAATGTCTTGGGGCACGAAATGCTTCCTGCTTCATTGGGTTAAATTTCAATTACAGAAGCTTATGAAATCGTCCATCAAACTTTAGCAGAGCTATTGCGGCAAGAGACGTTGTCTCCCCGACTAGTAGTGCTTGCTGGATTAAGTTATGTATCTCTGTTGGTACTGACAGGACTGTCAGCGTCCCAAGGTTCCTCATAAATCACTCATACTGTTACCTTAACACGCGTGAGAATTACTGGTCAACCACTTACAGCTGCACTATTTTTGTGCAAGTTTACTTGTAGCGATTTCATCAAGACTATGCGGGGAACTCTTACTGCTGTAACCCAGCCTAGATTCGGCAGCATACTTTGACTGTGGGTTGTTAATGAACCGTGCGGTAAAATTCAGAAACTTTCCAGACGTTTGCCTTCATTACTGCACTGGAAATGCAGCAGCAGTGCATCGGCCTCAACACGTTTGGTTCATATTATTCGAAGAATCTTGTACTTAAATCTAGGCACTCATGAGAGTTTTGTAACCTGGGCTAGCAGCAACTGCTGACTTCAATTTGGTTAAGCATGTTAAAAGAAACCAGTAGAATATGTACCCTCTTTGCAAAGACGCTTCGGGTTAGGAAGTGCTCGTTCTCTATAAACAAATAGAGGCTAAAAGTTTCTCTTTGATAGTAATACTTGTAATCTGTAAAGAAACATACACACACTTCGCCCATGTACTTTCTCCAAGTATTAAGCACGCGTCCGTGCCCAGTGTGGAATTTATCGATATTAAATTATAAAAACACAAGCAGACCTAGGTGTTTGTGTGTTCACGGTCTCCGTTTCTTTCTCACACTCTTCAAAAACAAGACTTTAATCAGACGCAAGTAGGCGAAGCAGTTAAAGACATGGGTATTCTTTACCCGATCAGGCAGTGATCACATATCCCAGCCACATATAGCAATTTTTTCTTTTTTTCACCTGGGATACGGTGCTTTGATATAAGAAATATGAATCCAGCATAAATGGGAAAAGAAAGACGAAAGATATTTTTTATAGCAAGCTTCATCATCAAGCAACGTTGCATACACATTTTACAACTGAGCTAAATTTGAAAAAAGTTTGTCCTACTGATTTTGAACTAATATCACTCATTACCATTTAATTCCTCGCGTACCTACATAAATTATACGATTTAAATTCACGCAACAGAATCTGACGCGTGGGTGATGGTTTGGAGATTATTTTGACATAACTAATCGACAATCTATAGCCGATAATCTCATTGTCTCGTGTCGTCTGCTGCAGTTATCGGTGAGAGGGCGACACCAGAACATTCTCCCTATCACCGTTACCAAGTGTCCACGTGATTGTGTTTGACTTGTTTGACTTATCTTCATATTCTGATAACATTAGAGAGTGTAACTCTACAAGGTTTGTTTTTCAAACAGTATTCTTGCGTTTATTCTGTTAATTTTACAATTGTTAAAACTTACGATATTTAAAAACAAGCTCGATCTCATGCCTGGTGTTTTAATCATCGCTCCCTATGACGGAATCGGTAAGTTGCAAATCAGATTGCGTAGCCTGGGAAGGGTATTTGTCAGAGAGCACGAGTAATGCCAGTGCACAACGTTTCCCGGACATATTTATAACGTTTGGGATTTCTACACGTTCTGGTGTATATACGAGTTCAAGGGTGCCATTATATTTTGCCTCGAGGATAAGGGACTCATAAAATATAAAGACCAAAATGTGGACAAGGGAATGTATGCATAAACAGTCTTTTGGAGTCACGTAAATGTTGAATCATGGTAATGGGAGGTTAGGGAACAACTGGCATAGTCCATGATATAAGTAGGAACGATATCGATGGACGCGAAACCCTATTGACGCCTGCATGGTTCAACTAAAAACAATGGCCCCGAAAAACTAGGTTAGTTTTCACGTCAGAACATTTTGATAGCATCTCCAGATATCTGAGTTCTAGTGAAAGCACATGACAACATGTACAAGTTTAATTCCGTCCCGAAACGTATGAAGGCCAGAACGAACTTTCATAACCACAGGGTTTTGTGAAGCGTTTCAATAGATTTTACATTCAAAGAGCACTTGCCAAGAACAATTATCAGTAAAAGAGTTGATCTACAAATATTCGATTTTACTGTTAGTACATGTTGCAAAAACGCGTTTGGGGGAGGTGCCTGTAGCATGCCTACATCAAGAGGACTAAGTAAAGTATTCTTGTAATATTTATAATATTATACTCTTATGCTCTCTATTAATATTGAATGCTCTCTCTCTCTCTCTCTCTCTCTCTCTCTCTCACACACACACACACACACACACACACACAACAGCAATGGTTTATTTCTAAAACACAGCAGTGTCTTTCTATAATGTAGTGAGACAATGTACAACTACATAAGTAACAACACGAAGGAGCGACAGCGTGAACAAATATCATAAAAATTATAACTGTGTATTCAAGGAAAACGATCATTCCCATAGAAATCATCAAAGCAAAGTGCCTTAACTAAAGGTAATGAAAAGAAATATACATCTAACTTACCCAACATTTTACTGAGATCGGCATTGTGAACGTCTGGGTTTTCGTCAGCAAGTCGCTTTCTTTCTGCCTTTGCCCAGACCATAAAGGCGTTCATGGGTCGGCGGATTCTGGGTTCCGCCCTCTTGCCCCTGGGTGACGACTCTGTGACTGGTCGTGTGTTGCATTTTTCAAGCCACTTGTAGCCCATACTAGAGTCTAGCGGTGTGTGTGGGGGCAGCCTGTAGTTCTGCATGGAGTAGTTAGGATGATGATGGTGATGATGCAGTGAAGTGTGGTCCATCTGTAAGAAGTCCATTGAATGAAGAGTCTGGAGTACTCTCGGTGGTTGTAAGACACCTCTACTAGTCCGTTCTCTAAATGCTTAAGCACATGGAAGCTCGCCTGTTTTCAACAAGTGATTCCTCTCCAGCTGACTGTCACTTAACTGATATGGTTAGCAGATGACATTGGAGGAACTAACCTCCGCGTTAACCAATCAGCGTTCCAGCGGGGCTCTATGCAAATCAGAGGCAAGATGAGTCACACGAGGACCGGCAGACGTTCTCCAGCGTTTGCCAAAACTTTCCAGGCCATTTTACAACCTGGTGTAAAACCTGCACAGACTCTAAACACTTCCCATTACAATTTTTAACAACTTTTTTCACTTATTTAAGTACAGTCTGTATCGTTATCTTAGATACCACAGGTTTTAAGTACATCAAGTGAGCACGGCTTGTCACAGAATTCGCTGATAGCCTCAGAGCATCGGGAACTTTATTTTAATCTTTAACTAGTCATTAATATTTTAACCCGAGGTATAGCAAGGACTGCGTCTAGCGGTACTTCCTCAAAACTTAATAATCTGCGTCTATACAGCATCGTAAAACTTGACTCAGCGTTCTCCGTGACCGTTTGTTAGCGTTGTACCGCTGTAGGCGGTGTCGAAGGTCGAGGCACGTGCTCGCGTTTTCAGGTAAACAAATGACAGAAGATAGAGCACCGATCTGTGTCATCCCCTTTGTGCGTAGGAGTCCACGTCGTCAGTGCTGACCAGAACTGTAATTATCTCACAGTCAGGAGACGAGAAAAGTTCCTAGAGCAAAATAAAAAGTGTTTCTTGTCACAGATCACAAGGTCCAATTTTCATTAATCATGTAATTGAACTTTTATTGCCTTGCCATCGATGCCCCTCAAAAGTATCAGTTGTCACTTTTCTTCCTTTTTCCGTTTTGTAGTTGATAAAAATTGACACAATCTAGTATTTATGTTCTTGAAAACAACTTGCTGTCATTATTTTCTCTATTCATTTTCTTCCTGATGCGTACTTATCTGCTATCATTAGTTGGCAAATGTGGGTTAAGTGCGCGCTGTTTACTCCTGTTCGCGTGCCAATAGATATGGGAAATATGCTGTTTTCTTGAAAGTCAATAAAACAACTGGATTTTGATATTTTACACCATTATAGTCCCCACTGGTGAATAACAACATATTACTTATCATTACAAATATAGATATACAAATAGGGAAGTTCGTGCACTTCATACATGTATTTCTTTTTCTTGCGTGTGCTCCGATACTTGAACTGCTAAAACAGTCTACTTTAATAAAGACCTAATAAAAATTAATGCATCTTTACATAACCCAACGCTGCAGCCAATACCAAATGTTTAAAAAACCTTCCACCATTCTATTCTGCATGATATATTACTGACGAGCTCAGTTTTAGCCAACCATTTGTATTCCAAATGTGGGTGAAATCCAATAGTTGAATTGGTCTTGCACAAGATACGAACGCAAATAAAGTAGAGTAAATTGTATTTTTTAGTTTTAACATTAAATGATTTCAATATGAATTAGGGAATCACACACGCAGTTTTAATACGTAAATGGTCTTCCCCATTTCTCTCTCGATAGATTTGTCATATTTGTGTACAGCACAGGGGTTTTTAAATAATACATACAAGCAATAAACTAAGCAATAAACTAAGCTGTAACAAAGTTATTTTATCTACGATTTGCTATCTTTGCCCCGTGGTAAGAGTGTGCTATCATGTTGGTGTCCGAAAATATTTCCCGCTAATCTCTGCACTCGTAGCACAATAAAGTGGGGACATCTTAGATTGTAACAAAAATTCCAGGCTGTTCGTCAGTATCACATTTCCCTGTTATAAGATAGATTTAGTCTTTATAAATGGACAGCAAACTTTTTCTCTGTTGGCATATCTGTACATTTAAGAATACTAATGTATCAATTTACCGCGAAGGAAGATAGTGGGGATACCTTTATCACCAACAGTTCTTAGCGACCAAGGTACCCAGGGATGATATCAGGCCTTAAAGTGGATTAGACAACGTCTTAAGAACTATGTGTTGACAATAATATCAATATTACATACAGGGTTCAGCTCTCTACAACATTGTATCACTTACAACACTCAGTAAATCAAAGGACAAGTACAGCTATTACGAAGATTTATAAATATGCCACAAAGCGTTTAGATAGTCCTAAGAACCTAGATTCTAAAAAAAAAGTCATTTGACGTCATTTCAGTGTTGAATGCTTTCCAACTTAATCACATCTGTAATTGTCAAAAAGGTAGTTGATATTTGGCCATTTTGTATATCAATTATTTAAAGCATCAACGTAGATTGTGACGAAAACCTTAAATAGAGGAACGCCTTTCGAACACATATTTTCAATCCTACGGATGCCAGCAGTAGAACAAACATAGCAGATGCGTTGCATAAAATTAATGAACATTGTTTACATCGTGGCTAACTTATAAATCAAGGCACCAGCTCAGTTATTACTTTTCAACACCATGAGGGTGAGTAGCACAGAAACTGCAGGATCTTTGACGTTCGCCGGTATTTATCCGTCCTGACAGAAGGCACGCGACGGCGGCTGTTGATTAGTCAGAGGAACATTTCAACATAAATGTCCTCTAACAAGAGGCTGTGGAGTGTTGCTAGGGTTCGTTATGGTAACAAAGACAGCGACGTCAGCTACCATCAAGGGGAGGACGTGCCATCAAACAGATGGAATAAATACTGAGCAGTAAGGATAAGAGAAGCAAAACGGATGATATTAATTTTAGTTATTTATCAAACATCCACTCAAATATTACATAGTTCCAACCCTAAATAAAAGAACTACCAGCAAAATATGACGAAAAGATAGTAAAATAAAATAATGATCGATGTTCATATGTCGTTCGTCTTCATAAAGTTTAAAAAACAAACAAACCCTCTTTTTCAAGAGTGGTGGTCCGAGCTAAATATCTAACTTTAATAACAGGGTTCGTGTTGCCCAGTCACTCGTCGTACTGACGTATACCAATTACTCGATTATAAATCCATTGTCGAGTCTGCGGATTAGAATGGTGACAGACAAATCTCCCTCTAATCCAGTTCTTACGGACCACTTCACCCCCCCCCCCCCATCCACCAGCCTCCTCCTCTCCTATCAACCAGGGAACTGGAGACAAATAAATCGCATATAGTAATGAAGTAAAAGGATAAAACAGTATAATATTAAAATATATAACAGGAGGGACGTACAATAGTAGTTAATGTGTTCGTTTTTTGGTAGAAGCTGTACACTGTATCACAATTTGTCACACAGTTCAATTAATAATACTTTAGGTATCAGTAGTAAACAATATGATCAGCTCAATAACGGGATAAATGTTCTTTATTCTGACCCTAGCATATATACAGGCAGGGCATTGAGACATGGTGTATCTTATCTGCTACATGCCTTCATGCAATATCAACACCTTCCCTGGTACTCCCCTGGGGGTGGAGGGGGTAGGGGTGAAGAGTTCTCCTTTTAAGAAGACAACAACGGCCTCATATTAAGCCTTCTTGATTTGAGGTTAATCGCGTACTTTAAATGTGTTTTCTATCAGGAAAGCTCAAGCTGTAGTTTGGGTTCATAATCAGTACACATTTTTCATTTCCAGAGTAAAACACAAATGTACTAGTATGCCTAGTCGTGACATATTTGTTGGCCGTACTGTGTGATCTTACCAGGGTCTAAGGGGGCGTAACATTGACTTTTCCCTCGCTATCGCTCTCTTTCAATAAAATATCATCATCTTCATGAAAAGGAGACTGTATAAGTGTTGTTTCGATGAAAGCTTAACAAACAGAGACGTATCGTAACCGTTTATTTTTATTTGAACAGACGGGGATGACCCGCTTCAAGATTTTGGGCACGCTCGATCTTAACACCAATCCACGATGACCCCGCGTTCCTGGGGCCTGGTATAGGCTGGTGGAGGCATTAAGGATCGGCGAGACGTTGTTACGCCCCCTGTAAACATCACACCTACGCCATCTGATCGATTGTCAAAAACACTCAAATATGAACATTCCTTCAGTTTAACAAAAAGGGTGGTAGAAACTGAAATAACTGTTTTTTTTAAATAGATTCAGAACTTGGAACCAATCTTTATTTGAATATGAATACCTTTAGTGATTAATCCGGGTGCCTGAATGACACCCCGGGGAAAATTTTTATGGGCTAAAAGTTAAAATGATCACTTATTTATTTCATAACTACAAAACAGTCAAGCCTCATATTCTATTCTGCCAGAAAAAACTTCAGTATTTCCCTTTTTGTGTAGTGTTTGCAAGAAAAGAATCAAGACGGTCAATATGAATGAGCTAAATCACATCTAAGTCTTAGGTTATACATAACATTGTGGTCATTGAATATATATATATATATATATATATATATATATATATATATATATATAACAAGTAGTCCGGTGGCTTAAGGAAAAAATCGTGACACGGCGGATAAAAGCACCAAATTTTGCATGTGGGTACCTTTTGACATTCTAAACCAAATTAGAGCCGTAGCCCACGGAAAAAATTTACCGTTTGGCCAAAAAATCCAAAATGGCCGCCAATTTATTGAATTCTTTAGAAATATGTACATACCTATGTTGATTTTTATCAAATAAATTATTTTCTCAGAGTTTTCCACACCCTTATTACCCATTTTATTCATATATGTCAGATAACAAACAAGTTCCCTTGGACTTTTTGAAAAAATCCAAGATGGCTGTCATTTGCCATAGAAACAGCCATAGGAATACTAGTGCACAACTATTACCAGCTAGAACGATACGTTGTCCACTATCAAATTAAGTCTGTTTCTCAGATCTTTGTTACCCACATAATATGTTTGTGGTGAGTAACTACGAAGTGTTCTTGGGCATTTTGGAAAATCCAAGATGGCTGCCATGTGCCACAGGAATTCTAGTATACGGGGGATTCAACTAATGGCAACTGGAAAGATTAGTTTTTCACTATCAAATTAAGCTGGTTTCTGAGTGTTTTCTACATCCTTTCTACCCACACAATATGTATGTGGTTAGTAACTAACAGTATTCTTGGGCATTTTGAGAAAATCCAAGATGGCCATCATATGTAATAGGAATACTTCTAGTATTACAAAGGATTGGAACTAATGCCAGCTAATTCACTATCAAATTCAGTTTATTTTTTTAGTGTTTTACACATTATTATTACACTGTGATACATATCTAGCAGGTAATAAATGTGCACATTTGATCATTTTGAGAAAACCCAAGATGGCCGTCACTGGCCATAGGAATTACAACTGCACATCCATGGCTTTTCATCTACTACCAGGGTGAATTTGTGTTTGCTTATCAAGTTTTGCCCATCCTTATTAGTCCTATGATATATATCTGGTGGGTAAATAGTGTGCATCCTTGGATCTGAGAAAAAGATACCTACAATTTAACATAGGAATACTAATGGGTGGGTTTCAATTGCTGCTAGAGAGGCATATGGTTCATTATACAATTACATTTCCATGGGTTTGTTTTAAAAATAATTTATGTTTTTCATTCCATTTATTATTACCCCTATGATGTATACCTGGTCTGTAGCATGTGTGTATCTTTGGGTATTCTGAAAAAATTCAAGATGTCTGCCTTTTGTCATTAGAATATTCGAACACATAATCAAATAATGCTAGAGATACACTGAGTACGATTTAAATGTAGTTAACTTTGGGTCGTTTTTAAATGTTTTTCATATCCTATTTATCCTTATGAAAGACTCTGTGTGTTTTGAAAGTGTATGTATCCTTGAGTATTATTCGGAGAAAACCCAAGATAGCTGCCAGTTGTCATAGGAATATATCATTCAAATGCACATAGGTGTCAATTAATAGAACAGTTCAAATAAAGCCGTTTGATGTTTAAACATGTTGACATCCTTATTAACCTTACTCTTTATAAATCTGGTGTGTAGCAAGTGTGCATCTTGCGTATTTGAGAAAATTCAAGATTGCTGCAATTCACAATAGCCAGAGAAACATTGGGTTCAATATAAATCCAACTACTGCCAGAGAAACATTGGGTTCAATATAAAATGAATTTTGTTTCTCGGTATTTCCCACATTCTTTTTGGACTTTTAGATATCTATCTGGTGGGTAACAAGTGTATACCCTTAAGTATTTTGAAAAAATATCATGATTACCCTCATTTGCCTTAGAAGTGCCTATAAAATCTAATGCACCAGTTTTCCTATGAGGATTTCCCCAAAATGATAAAATATGGACATTAATTACCTAACAGATATGTGTCATGGGATAATAATACTAAAAAAAAAACAGAATAACAACTGAATTCAGCTTCATTTTATTTGTAAGCCTATCTCTCGCAGGTATTAACTGAACCCCACCTTCTACGGCTAATGGCAGCCATTTTGTTTTGTTTTGTTTTCAAAAAGGATACACATAACATTCTCATCACATATGTATTATGTTAATTAAAAAGATGTGGAAAATACTCAGAAACAAACCTAATTTAACAATTAATATTATATTAATATTATATCTCCATGGCAGAAGAAGCCCTATGTGTATACTAGTATTCCTTTGATATGGGGGCCATCTTGGATTTTTCTCGAATTGCCTATGAATAAAGGTTAGTTACTCCCCACAAATATATTATTTGTGTAATAAGAAACAAAATTAATTAGATAGTGGGCAATGCATCTTCCTAGTTGGCATTAGTTAGTTGAAAACCCTTGTACATGTTCTAGTATTCCTATGCCCTACGGCGGCCATCTTGGATTTTTCAATAAGTCCAAGGACACTAGTTTGTTATCTGACACATATGCATAATATGGGTAATAAGGATGTGGAAAACATTGAGAAAATACTTAATTTGATAAAAATCAACATAGATATGTATATATTTCTACAAAATTTCACAAATTGGCGGCCATTTTGGATTTTTTGGCCAAACGGTAAATTTTTTCCGTGGGCTACGGCTCTAATTTGATTTAGTATGTCAAAAGGTACCCACATGCAAAATTTGGTGCTTTTATCCGCTGTGTCACGATTTGGCCATTTTTTTGCCCTAAGCAACCAGACTAAAGGTCATAAATTCGCAAAAGCAAATGGTCGCCAATGACACAATTATAATAAAAATTTGTCATTACATGGCGCAATTCCAATGAAATCTCAACAGGACTCACAATTAATTGCTAAAATCACAAATTGCTTGTTAAAAATTTTAATTTAAAAATTTCAAAAAGTTAGCAGATAAATGTTTATTTAAAGGATGGGGAATTCCTAACAATAGAACTGTGCAGTATCAGTTACTATAAACCGGTGTAAAAAGTAAATCTCTTTTTTAGTATGAAATTTCCAAGTCAGTTCCAGTTCTTATATCAGTAGATAAAATATCGCATTACTTTGATGCATACTGTACATCATAAATGCCCGTTCACCCTTAGATTTGTTCGCCTTTTTTGTCTAAAAAAGATTGTGTTATAAGTAGATTATTAAGTGGAATTCCTAGTAAATCGCCGCTGCTTGCGTGCTTGAAGAAGTTCTGAAATATATTGTGGTTTCTTCTCTGTGGCAGCTTTATAAATTAAACTTATTTTATACTTATTTTGAATAATATTATCTGTCTAACATGCAGCCAGTGAAAGTCTTTAGAGACAGGTATAAGATAAGATAAGAATTTATTCAGCCAATTATAAAAAATGGAAATTATTTTCCTTTGGAGAAAAGTTTGATAAATATACAAAATAAACGTTATACAAAATACAAATTGAGAATTAGGTTTAAAAAATTAAAATGCGTAACTGCACTAGGATAAAAACTGTTTAAAAAACGTTTACTTTCTTTGAAAGTTAAGAGTCTACTGTTGCCATGTAAAAAGGTAAAAAATGGTGATGCTGGGTGAGAAGAGGAACCCATGATGCTTTCAGTTCTTTTCTCCATTCTATCCTTAACATCACTCAGCTTGGGGAGAAGGGGGGGGTTCCTCCAATAATGTTACTTTCAATTTTGACAGCATTACTTAGTTTTTTGCGTCCTTCCCTTGTAGTCCTGTTTACCAAATTGTTAGGTGCGTGTGTTCCCAACAATCTCCTTTAATTTTTGTAACTTACCTGAGCTTTTGGATTAAAGATTAAAAAAAAAAACACTATTACAATTAACGTGCCTGGAGGTTATAAAATATGCGTTCTTCAGTTGTAGGTTTACTTGGCTTTAGTTGGTTTTTTGTGATACCCCAGCTACTAACAGGTTCACTTTATTACGCATCAGAATAAAAAAATACAATGTAAAATGGAAACACTTTTTGAAAAAAATAGGCCGTCATGAGCTATTGATCACAAAACTAACCCAGTAACTGGCTCTCTAACAAATCTAAGCGTTCAGTTGACGATATACATGTAGATTCTGTCACTGACAGTCTAAAAATAAATATTATATCATAGTATTATTAATTTTGTACACGATCAGCATGTTTCCAAGCTTTAGAAATGCTATAAATACCATAGAAAAAAAAAAAAACTAAACGGTATATAAATATTTAAACAATATTTGTATTAGTAAATATGAAAAAGTATATGAAACAACAAATTGAGCTTACAAGCATTTTACAAATTTAGAATTAATGCCCATTCCTTTTTTTCCAGTCATTTGAATGTCCACATTTTCTGATATTTCTTTCAAGTTTAATTTTTTAAAAATATTTTTGTATAGGATCCTGTAAGAAAGGCCAAAATATAATACAAATACTGCAATCAATGGAATACGATAGATTCCGGTGCTGACAAATCTTAGCTTTTGGATTAGTTACAGCGGTAGATCCTAACAGTGACGTGCAGTCTCTCCTCAGATTCCGATGCCCAAGCGTTTTAAAAGAATGCACTGCTATATAAATGATTTTGAGATGTGGAAACGCAGAAAACCCACTGTGTTAAGTTACAGATGTGATTTAATTAACGAAATAATGTTTCATTTGATTTGGTAACTCGAGAATCGGGAATGTCTGTCCGGGAAATATCGATGCTGAGAACTAATCAGAGGATACAACAAATGATACCTGCATTACATTCGGTTCGGCTGGTGTGTGTGTGTGTGTGTGTGTGTGAAAGAGAGAGAGAGAGAGAGAGAGAGAGAGAGAGAAAGATTCATTGAGCGTCTTGAAACAGATATTCAGACAAAAATAAACCAACATTTGAAATATTCTAGAGTGTCATTTGCCATTATCTAATAGTATTCGTAACCTTGTTGAATTTTCAAACATTCTGACAACACGACATATTTATACAAAAACGTCTACATTCAATCGTCCCAACTGATAGAATTTAGAGATATTTCAAAATTAGCGACGACTCCGTGCCAATTGGTTGTGATTCAGCTTTTTCTCACAATTAATATTTTTTCTTGGTGGTAATATAAAAATGTAAAAAGTACACCTTCACAAGAAACAGTTCGCATATCGTTGTATTTCTTAACCAATTACACACAAGCTTTGATACTTAATGGCTTTTTAAAATATTCATCCATGAAAAGAAACATTTCCTAAGAGTGGCATGTTAACAGATATGGAAGTCCTAAACAGGTTTTAAAATGTTGTATACCTTGGTTTCTATGAATCAAAATATCTGAAGAAGTTAACTATTTGATATACAAAGTAGTGATGGCGGTTTGGGAGCACCTCCGCGTTTTTACACAATCCAGAAGATTCTGTTTTCGTCGTTGACGTCTTTTTCTTTGCCCATTCAAAAGTTCTCGAAGGGGTAAAACAGATACAGGTAGCTTTATTCGTAAAAACACCTCTGCCGAAATTTTCACTGATTTATAGGCGGAAGCATCAAAATATTCACAAATTGTCCAATAATATCCTACATTCATGGAACCAGTAAAAACACACTGATATGCCGACCGAACTCAAGCCGAGAATCATGGGCGGTGGCGATAATCGAAACGGGTGCTTTCTGGCAATAAAAGCGTATCACGGAGGATGTCAGACTTGTGAAGAAACAGAGCGTAGGAAGCGGCGGGTTCCTTTTTGTGCATCCTTACCCCAATCTGTACTCGACCACACACTTCTGTCGCTTTTAACTACACGACAACGGAGGAGGCGCCGACATGATATCTTTGAAGAAGCTGTAGCTTTTTGACCTGGCACATGATTCGAATTACAGCGTTTAAAGGATAGGAAATTCTCTTGGTGCAGAAGGCTGCTGCTCTCCATGGCCCGAGAGGCGCAGTGTGGCCGAGTACGTTATCAAAGGGAACACCTCACGTACCAAAGGTACAAAGAGCGCTCTAGCCTACAGGGCATCGAGGACAACAACAACACAGATACTTCAAAGGTGGATAGTTTTGTTGTGTTACTCTGAAATGTTCACTTTTTGGGACAAGTATCGAAACTAATATCATATGTTTACGCCCCCCTAGTGTGAGTGAAAGCTACCTCTCACGGACATGTTAACGCTTGCAGATATTCATGTCACACAGATATAAATTAGAGCAGATTTGACACAGAAGTCAGCAACATAACCGTTCCTGACGCCACCTGGCATTAAAAAAAACCCTGCTCCTGGTAGCACGACCCGATATCATAGACGCGTGATAAATATTGGTATTTATTATTTTGACGTCTAACGAACGCGTTCTTCTAATAGGCATTTGTGGAATATTAAATCTCATGTCAAATATTCACATTTTATCGTTTTTTTTCCTGCAAAATGAATAGGCGAAAAATTTGGCCTCAAGAGAGAAAATTTGCAATATTAATCATGCAAATAAAGTTGTACATGTAGACCTATTTACTAAGTACATACATATGTCATGTTTAAGGGGAGCATAAGATGTGTCATTAGTAAAGGTCCCTGAAGTGTGTTACATATATTTACCTTGCAGGACCAACTTGCAAAACAAGGAAGAACCTTATGTGTAGTGACTCATCTTACGATTAATTAAACAGATTTTGAAAAATTAAAAAACATGACTTAGGAAGATTCAACTCTGGCTGAACAGATAGTAATCGTTTGTCATGTCGTCTGGGTATAGTAGGGGAAGGTGGCGTGGTATGTGTGTGTACGTGTATGGGACTTACTTAGCTGGATAGACAGACTGGATTTAGGGACCTTACCAACCATCGTGCCACCTCGTTTCTCAAAAACGATTATCCCGAAGTCCTCAACTCATCGACCATCACTCTGTCCATGTTCCAATCTAACAAACACCCCATTAAAATTTAATGAAATACATTTTTCATTACCTAAAAAAGATGTTACGCACTTTTGGACATTTACACTTGCAATTTTAAAGATGTAAGGAAGATTTAAAACAATGACATCTCAGTGCACATTATTTTTTATTTGAAACGAGCGCGTACAAACCCCCGTAAACTTTCATTCAGGTCGCAACTTTCGAGTCTATCCTTACGAAAAATCCCCTAGCAAGTAAAGATGTGGAACTTCTTCAACATTCTTAAAATTTGCTTTAATTCTAATATTAGCAGAAAAGGGCTGTTAAGGACATAAATGCATATCGAATCATACATGAATAAATATTACGTATGCACTGCTACTGGCAAAATTAAGTACCTATGATGGTACAAAGTTAACTAATAAAAGACGAAAGGACCCCTTTCGAATACCTTAGTTGTGTCTCCGATTATTGACAAGCACCAATAGTTTACAGGTATATCCGTGTTCAGCACTAGCATAACCCCCTTTTTCAGCTCCAAAGCCTACGACTAACTTTCGATGAATTGTCTCCAAGCTCAGACCAAACAATAAAACGATCAAATCTCAGATTAGTCATTATCAGCATTTCTGAGTAAATACGTATACATATAATTGCTGACTGTGCATACAAACAGACCAGTACAAAACTACACAAAACCTAACAAATTATATAATGTAAAGGTGTTTAAAACAACTTATAACCAGTTAACTCCATACTAAGAATCTGTATGACACGTGAATTCTGAAACAGATATTACCACATTTAAAGTGTCTTAATTTATTTCTTTATAACAAAAGATGGGATAGCTATATACAGTAGTAGCTATATCGTTAAGAAATGATAACAGAAATACAACTTATACATTATTATACCAGAGTAAAAAATATTTTGGGGTGGTACAAATGCTTGGAAATATGTGTACAACATACACTGTAAACATACACTTTTGAAACAGACAATGGGAAAACAGCTGTAAAATATTGTAATAATAAAAACACTGACTGGGTTCACAATGTGTAATTAAAATCATTTCTATTTTTTTTTCTTTTCGAAAACATGCATTGCAATCTCCCGAAAAATCTGTAGAACACATATGGCTCTAAATAAGATATACCAAGTACACATTCACCTACTGTAAACCACACTGAGACACAGTGGGGTGCCGTGTAAAAGAAAAGTGACTTAACATTTTTGAAAATCATACAGTATTACATACTAATGCTGCCGAGAAGATATCAAGATTCAGAATTTCACCTCATTTGTAATATGATTACTGCTTTGTCATTTAAGAAGGCTAGTTGTTTCATTGGGGTCTGTTTCATCATTTTCAGACTGTGAAGCAGGTGGCATGTTTGCTGAAGTTGCTGAATCTTCTGCCTCATCTCGTCCTGTAAGCAGTGCCATCTTTTCTTCATTCTCAACACTGGGTGCTCCTGGTGTGATATCCTTTTGGATAGATGGATCTAAATCAGTGTGTTCGGTTTTAATCGATAACTCTTCTGCTGATTGATCCTCATGTTTTTCTCTTAGATTTTCCGATTCCTCTTTAGGCATGCCTCTCTCCATGTTAGTCAGCCCCACTTCCCCAGATCCACATCTAGGGTCAGATTGTTTCTCCATTTCATTACTTTCTTCGATGACAGCTTCCAGGACAGTATGAGTGAAGTCTTGGTCAGCTGATCTTCCTGAGACATCACTAATGTGGGAGATCATGCTGTCAAGCCTATGACTGTAAGGGTCTCTCTGGTTGGAGGGATCATCCTCACCAATGTGAAGCACTGTAGAATGTTTAGGGAACCGATGCTGGTTCTGGGAGTCCTCTTGCTTCTTTAAAGAATAAAATAAAAATAAGTCAAAAAAACATACCACTTTTTTGGCAAAGTAAAGATAACAAAAATTGTGTCTCAAATGCATTGGAAGACCCATGCTCTAGATTTCTATATATTTAAAATTACATAAAAACATCTAATATACACACAGTAGACCTAAGTCAAAGGCTTCGTTCACATGGAATGTCTATTTTCTAAAAATCTATTTTCTATTCCCGCTATCTTATGATCACGGTCTGTGCCCTGAATATCCCGCGGCGTAATTACTGGCAGCGCGAGCCAGTTACTTATAGTAACTTATAGTAACTGGCTCGCGTTGCCAGTAATTACGCCGCAGGATATTCAGGGCACAGACCGTGATCATAAGACATACCGCGAATAGAAAATAGAATTTAGAAAATAGACATTGCATGTGAATGAAGTGTGCAAAAAGTGCCCGCCAAACATATTTCTATAAAAGGTGGCAATATGTTTTTCTCTGTAAGGATATATTATTTTTCCAGTAAATCAAATGTAAAACTTACATATCTGAAGTTAATTGCTTTGGAGGTTAAATGCCAGCAAAAATTAATGACAAACATTGAAAATCACAAAGAACATACAAAGATTACCACCATGAAATAACTGCAGTTAAGACATAAAATTAGTGCAAGTGATTGTGCTATATAGTTAAATAACCCAGACTTCATGGTTGTCCATTACAAAAGGCATAAATGACCATGCTTTTACATCACGTCACATTTTAAACTTTTTAATTTGAAAGCCTATTTTAACCTATGACAATTGGGTGGTGTCTCTACTTCACTTTCACTTCAGGCCACTACAGTGTTTTCCTGTACAATGCACAGTATATAGTTAAACGTGTAATATTTTGGATATTTCCTTCTGACATTTCCATCCTTATAGTTTGTACAGAATTAAAACCCATTATTTCTTGACCATTATTTTTTGTTCAAAAACTGTGTCTATGAAAAGAAAAATAAAAAAAGGACAGGTCATATCCTATGTCATTATATTATTATGGGAACAACAAGCAGGTTTTGTTCTGTGCCACCTTTGTCCCTGCTCCCTATGTCCAGGTCTGGTTGGTCATATCCTTGCTCATTTTGGCATCCTGCACCAACATCCAGAGCCTCCCCTCCTTACCCTGCTTCCACAGCAGCACAAACACAGAAAAACTTCTGAATCATACTTTCATCATAAACTGAAGATCATTAGATTTGCATTTGATACATGTGTAAAACCACCAATGCATAAATATCAATGCCTCTTGGTTCAAATTTGAATAGGTTTTAGCTAAGGTCTTAACTTTTTAACAGAACAAATTAAGCAACTAAAATATCTGAAAATTATATTAAATCTTCAAAATAAAACCAAGTCTACTCATTTCTATTCAGGGAGCTTATTCAGGTAGCAGGGAAATGGTATCAAGACAATTCCCCCCAGACAATCCCTCCCCGTAAAGAACATATATATTTATAATCAAACATAAAGTAAAGAGTATAAAGTTCAAATCTTTTTATCTATTTTATGAATATTTCTTAGAGTGATGATGAAACTTGGAGAATATTTATATCATTACAAAAATTATTTTATCTCAATTTCATTTTCATGGAGTACAAGTACATAAAATTTTAGAAATAGAAGTAGGGAAAATTTTAGGAAAAATCTGATCAAAGTATATATCCAGGTAAAGATGGGGTAAACAGATGATCTCACTCATCCAGGTAACCCTTTGATGAATCAACTGTTACTTTTAATTAGTTCATCACTCCCCCCTTAATCAAGTTGCCCACCTTCACAAAAGGTGCATCTCTAGGGAGAGGTGGGGTAAACAGATTTTCTCACTTATCCAGGTATCCCTTTGATTATGTCACTTTTGATTTCATGAACTCTACCCACTATAGTACCCATCACACTAAAACATTCATAAAATATCTGTTTACCTGTTCATCTGTTTACCCCACCTTTACCTGGAGGATAAGTGGTTATACTTTGATTACATATTTAATAAAACTTTTTGCACTTGTACTCAATGAAAAAGGAATTTGTTATAAAGAAATTTCTTAATGATGGAGTTGCATTATCACACTAAAGATATGAATAAAATGGATGAAAAGTTTTGAACTTTACACTCTTTACTGTATATTTGTATATAAATATATATTCTTTGGGGAGGGGGGGATTTTCCTGGGGAGGGGTGGTTGTCCAGGGGGAAATTTTCAGGAGGAATTCTCGGGGGGGGGGGGGGGGGGGGGGGGGGAGTCCTATAATCTAGGGAAATACTTGCCATAACATACATGCTTGACCATTGTTTTCTCCATAAAGTTACAAGCAACAAACCAAAGCAATGATAAAATTATCACATACACAGTCAATATCAAAATGAGCTTTCCCTGGGCCCAATTAATTTTCAGATGTCTGTAAAAAGTGGGTATATCTAAGTATATTTGCCAGTAGTGATTTGTTTGCAAACATAACCTTTACAAATCATGCATTTTTAGAATTAAACCAATACTTCAAACAAAATGGAGATGGCTTTAGAAATGTAAAATCATTTTTAATGTTAGAATTATGGACTTTTGAACGTCGAATTCAGATAACTTTACATTAGTTATCTATGAACTGAAAAAAATCCTTTTTACTGAATTTATTATTATAATGCATGCAGTGGTGAGGCACCACCATTTTCTCTGTAGTTTTTGAAATGAGCATATATAAAATCATGTTTTTCTCACTCAAATCACATTCAAACATTCCAAAATAACAAGAATAAGAGAAACATATGTTAATGCATAAATTGGCATTTTTTCATGAATCACCACCCAAAAAAGTGCAAAA
This sequence comes from Lingula anatina, assembly GCF_051362555.1. NCBI lineage: Eukaryota > Metazoa > Brachiopoda > Lingulata > Lingulida > Lingulidae > Lingula > Lingula anatina. Next base: position 60,501,370 of record NC_141767.1, read on the forward strand.
TGCCAATATTTCCAAGATACACAATGAAAAAGCTCCACACACCATGAATATGAGACAAGTTATATATCATATCAAATTCATACTTCAGATATAGATCAGTATCCACAAGGTCAATTCAGATTAAATTCTGACCAACAAGCTCTACAGCAAGGTCAAAGTTGGTCATCATATCTTCAACACAATAGATAGAAATAGGTGTGTGATTCATGGAATCATAGGACTTAGATGACCAGAGAAAGTACAATTAATCCTTTTTAAACGCACAACAGGTCGTTTTCAGTATTCTGTTAGTATTTTGAGGGGGAAAAAGGCTAAAATTATCCAAAGTCTTCTTGTGGAAACCAAAGGAACTGAAGACTAATCTGACTAGCAAGCCAAGACATGCCACCACAGCCAAATGATCTATGCCACCCATAACTTACAAATAAGACCAATAACATTCTAAATGGTCGGAAAGCATAAGGCAAGCACAACAAGTGCACAGTTTGACTAAAATGTCTGTTGTTTGCTTATAAATAAGTTTCCACCATACAGAAAATATCTCAATCACACCACCATTTACACTATACACACAAAACCTTGTTAAATATGGTTCATTTTCAAAGCACAGTTGAAGCTATAAATACCATATAATCTGTTTTATCTTTTTAAAGACATTGCATTCTATCAAAAACACATTGTTAAAACACATCATCATGTATTCTAGAGACAGACACATGCATGGATGGCATATTGTCTCAGAGATTTTACTCCTCAGAAGCACTTTAAGTCAGTTTGGTCAGAACTGATAAGGATATTTACATCATTTCATTATATTGTGTATTCTGTGGTATGCTATGTTATATTACGGTATGGTATGGTGCAACAGGGTACAGAATAGTATTGTTTTGTCTGTCTGTCTGTCTGTCTGTCTGTATTCATTCATGAGGTCACTATAACTGGCATGGAAGTCTGTTTACTGTAGCTAATTATAATCTTAACAAATTTAATATAACAACAAGAAACATATAACATTAAAATAATAAAACCAACAGTCAACAATAATGAAACAGAAGACCACAATAACAGTTCTGAACTGTACACACATGCTCTGTATTGGCCAGCTCAAGGAAGTTGGACACCTTTTGGTAGTAGTTCTGAAACCATGAATGGCACACATCATACTAATAGTCTCAATAAGCCACTGGAAAACAACTGATTTCACTAGCTTTACAACACCTACAACAAAATATTACTCAGGAACTGTGCACAGTAAAACCATGCTACTCTTCCTATAGTAAAAAATGTTTTTTACTAAATCACTACTACTTTTGTTTCAGCAAAATCATAAATTATTACAAATCATATAATTTTTTGACACAAGGTGGAGAATTTTCCTTGATGTATGGCCAATTTGGAAGGCCAGGAGCCTGACTGACCAAACTGGCCCCAAGCTAACGGTGATGAAAAAAATTCCAGCTTGTGTCAAACAATTATATGACTTATATTCAAATACTCAGCTAGTAAACATCATTTTTTGCTCATAAATAATTATCAAAAAATCACAATGCAGTATGCACAGCAAATGTAAGGCAAATCTCAATTACAAAAGGAGTGCTTGTGGAAAACTATTTCTGGAGACACAACAAAACAAACTGCACACAGACTGTTATATTCTACAAAACAATTACAAAGCAGTATTAGTACAAGACATACCAAGCTCTGGGGTTCAAGTGGTCTATCATGCACATTACTTTGTCCTGAGGTCTGAGAGTTGCTAGATGTTGTCCTGGAGAGCTGGCGTCTGGGACGCATGTGCCTCGATCGGTTAGAGAAGATACGCTGCATTTTACTAGGGTGACGCCGTCTTATGATACTGGGGGAGGCCTCTTCATCTGGTATGCTGCTACAGGAACCATCTTGCAGAAACTCTGAGACTTTGGGGGACACACTATGATTGGAATGGTTAATATGTAAAGTTGACATATAGTCTACATGTATTTTTCTTTGTTGTTTTAAGTCACTTCTAAGAATAATCTTAATTTTCTTTAGCTATTTTAAATTTAAAAAAATTTTTTATTTTCTATCGCATAAGAACATGGCACAAAAGAATTGATAGTATCCAACAATACTATCTGCTATGCTTGATGCAAAGTATCAAAAATGGTCAAGTTAGAATGGCTTGTCAGAATTGAAATATGTGCTTACACCAAGTCAATTGCAGATCCCAAGTGTGGCTCCACTTTAAACTTCTCAGCAGCTGCTGTGTATGGCAAGTCAAACTCCACCTTCTCCCAGTAGACATCTTTGTCCATCTCAGGCAGTGTACCATGGAGCTCCACAGCCAACATGGATAACTGCAGGACCGTGTGTTTGTATATATATATATATATATATATATGCATTTATGATAAGACTAATTATTAACATTTATGTTAGTGATCGTCATGGAGCTCTTGGACTGCACTACTTTTGTCAACATGCAAATCTAGGTTCTCCTCTTTCACATGATGACCTTATGTAGGTGAAAACTTCCCATGAGCAATTTTGTCAACAGTTAAATTTTTGATGATACAATTCTCTGATACAAATAGTGCTAAAACAAATAAAACATTGGCTTACTTCAAATCCACAGTCAATTATGTAGTTTATTTCAAAGTCATCATCATCCTCTCCAAGTGGGTTCAGCATACATTCTGCCACCTGCAGGGAGAGAGGACAGTACAGCAAATCTTTCAACTCCAACCACATCAAAGCAAAACAACCAAACCATGCATTCAATGATTTGGCAAATTTGTTTCACAGTTCTGATGGCAAAATGGTAGAAAGCACTGGTGGAAACAAAATAAACTGTGGATGCTTTAAGTTGACAATGGTTAACAATCTTAATTTTGAGTGTAATAAGATGACATTCTATATATGAATCAGTTTCTCCTACCTTTAGCCACCCCACATAGAAGACAAACTGCATTACTGTGAAGATGGGGACTTTCATGTCAATCCAGTTTTGGGGAGTTTCCACATCCAGGAACTGTGCCCCCATCAAACAAGCCAGAAAATATGTATACACAGATAAAGTGGTCACCTAGAATTACACAAAAACCATTCAGTACACAAGCACAGCTAGGGAAACCAGTGAGTATGTATTCACAGCTAGATTGGTCTCTTAAAGTAAAAGACAGACAAGAGCCTAGGTTTTAAAAAAAAACTGAGCAATTATCATGGAACCCAACACCTAACTGGCCAGGGTCCGGGGTCACCTTAAAACAGAATAAAAAAAAAAGCGGAATTCTGCATTTCCACTGAAAAAACTCTGAAAAGAGCACAATATTTCACAAAAATCTTCAGTTGATTGGATAAATCATATACAAACCAGAGACAAACACATTTATAACCAAAGATCACACTAAAACAAATTAATATTCATCCTAAAAAATCTACTTAAAAATTTTAAAAGAATTTTTAAAATTAATAATGCATGATGCCATATTATCAGCTTTATCTTGAATCATATATTAAATCAATATATTGACTACAAATGAGATGACAAAGGGTATGAGCCCAACCTACAGTACCTGAGTATAAATCAAGGGAATAGGGATCCAGTCATAGTTGAAGAGAGCCATAAGGTAGCCCCTGTATTTATCAATCTCCTAAAAAAAGAATATGACACACAATATACATATGCAGTTTAATATGAGTATGACACCAAAACATTTCAAAGTTGTATTAGGGGCCATATAAATGGCGAAGATAAGTAAGTCAGATACGTACAAGTAGGTTAAATTTAGGACCAAAAATTTAAAGAAGGTGCAGTATATGGCTGATCTAGTGATTAATTCCAGCTATCACTTGGCATGTTGACCTTATTTGACTTGAATAAGAACTAGTAGAAGTGATTTACATCCATTACTGGGATCCATGATCCACCAAAGCTCAGTTCAAATGTACCTTACTCTACATGGTTACTCACATTCTGCAAAGCACCAGAACAATGTTTTAAAATAGGTAATCTTTAAATTTTTCAGAACAAGCTCTTAGAACAAACTCTCTTACAACAATCATTGTCTGTGCAGATATGTCATCCTTAATCCTTCCCTCTTTCCTGGCTCGTGTCACCAGTGCTGTTGACCATACCAGTGGCACCCAGTACTTGGCCTGAGGGGCCGGGATGTTCTCATACACATGCATCTCATTATCTGTCATCAGGCCTAGAAATAAAAATGGGACGAATGGGCTTCTATTTTTTTGGCAAAGGCAAGTTAGGTTCTCATGTACATCATCACTCAAGTCTTAAACTTACATAAAAGCCAAAATCTTAAACTTTTTATTCATCCATGATACTAATAATGAGAAAATTGAATCTTATATTATATCTTACTTGAAACAGTGATCAAGACTTCATCACAAGGCCTTCCTCAGATGAACTGAGTTTTCATTGGGTTTTTACGAAGTGGCAGTCAGCCCAGGATGTCTCTCAGGATTCAATTTTCTCACAATCTTACATAAAAGCCAATCAACCATTCAATTTTTATCTTAAAACATCTTTCTATTTACTTACTGTATTCTTGGTTATCAATTATATTGAAAACACATCTGATTGTGGCAAGTCACCTAAACTGAACAGATCCCACTCAACTGGTGCCACATCAATGGAATATTTATTTTTCTTTCCATTGTACATTGCTCAGAAATTTAATAAAAGTCTAACACCCCATTTCCATAGATTTTTAGATCGATCTATCCGTGTGGGGAGTCTCACTAGATTACTGTCAGCTTGGTCGGCTTAAGCGTCTGTCCCGCCTACTAAAAGCTGTAAGGGGGTAATTAACTATGGTGCCCGCTCGGCTGACTGCAATTTAGCGTGAACCCCCAGGGAGTTAGGTCGATCTAAAACTTAATCTTTAGATTGATCTAAATCTCTGGGAAAGCACCCTAAGCAAGGAGGGGGGCCAAAATTTTCACAATAAGATAATTTTCAGGTAAATTTTAAAAAAGACACCGCAAACACACATTAATGATGAAGAATACATATATCAAACCAAAAGCTAAACAGCTGCATCAGGTAAGCTCTATACATAATAATATAGGTGTATTACTATATTTCATTATTGATCACATTGTCACATTGGAGAAATTATTCTTAAACACTTAACATATATGTGTTCTGTGAATGTCAACATAAACAACTCCCATTAAAATTGATACAAAACTTGATACAATTTTATGTTCTGTGATATTCATAATTGATGCTTTGGTGGATGCAACTTTCTTGAAGAGTATGCCTGCAATGAAACTTGAAGGCATTTGATATTAGTAGCACATTTTTAATGGAGGTATTAACATTACTGGTGAAGATCTAACAAAGAAAAAAAATCTTCAGTGTTTAGTAATACAAAAAGGATATAGTAAAGCACATGAATATCCATATACGTATACTTCAAAGATAATTACCTGCATCTACTACATGCTGTAAGGTAGGGAAGCGTTTCCTGACTGGAGGACATGTATCTCTAGTTAACAACACAGTGGACAGAGTAAGATATCTCTGGATGGTGCGTCTCATGAGTCGACCCATCTCATCATCTCCGTGAACTAAGGTTGTGGTAAAAAAAGACATGCGATTCGGCCATGGTAGGGTGCGTAAAACCTGCAGCCACCTTTGGATTACCAGGACCACATAGAAACCAAGGATAAATGCAACTGGGATACGGCCAGTATTTTGGTTGCAGTAACTGGCGATGGATTCAAAAGTTCTGGTGAAAAATAAGAACAGATATATTATTATTAATTCAGGTACATCAACCTTTCAAAGCATATTTTATTTCTGAAACTAAATAATTTTGATTGAGTGTTTTTTCTACATATACATGCATACAAACAGATTTTAACAAGCAATACTTTTTTAATAATTATAAAAAATTTCAAGACCCATAACATTGGCAACCCTGCAGACACTTACCGTTTCTGTGCTGGATTGAGTCCAAATCTGTATGTGAAGTTGAAAATAAAATACAGCACTAAGAAGATAATTAGGTCCACCAATACCAACTTGATGACACTACCTTTCCACCTACAAGTATAAGTACAAACAAAAGTATGGATGTATTTAGATCTTCAGTGGCCATGCGAATTCGAACGAAATTGTACAGATTCATAGACTCTGTATGTCTCTATGCTAAAACTTCTGACAAATTTTAAAAATCGTAAGCCTGTAGGCTATAGCATGATCACAGATGGCATCGCACAGTTTCTGTGTGGGCATTGTAGGGTGAACTTGCAGTGATCGTGAAAATGGTTGAACCTAGCTATCGGCTTTATTTACTTGTGTGAAGTTTTGTTATTCTGACCACATGGGTGTTATCACAGGGGGCTGTACTGACAACATATCAATCTTCAAGCAAACTGCACTGAAGGTGAACAGCAACTACACTGAGACTGAAAGGGCTCCTTATGATCATTTCTCAAACAACAACCGAATTTTCCCTACATGACCTCAAAGCCACGTCGGAGAAAATGGCACGACTCCTGCAAGTAATGTAAACATATTTGCTGTAACCCAAAGCTACAGTGACGTTGCCAAAAAAGTGTATGGAAAATTGTATACAATTTCAAAAAAATGTATTTTTGGTTTAAACCAAGGCTAGGAGAACGATTACGAGGCAGACAGAAGCCTCCTACTATTGGCACTTCTGTTAAAACACTAATAAGCACTTCAAGCAAAATGAAATCTTTTCTTTCCAGATTTAAGTGCTTCCCTACTGTATATTTATTTCGTTAACCAAGCATAAGTACTGTAGTTGACTTCACAGTGCGGTCCCGCCCGTGGGGTTCGCATTATTACTAACCTAATGAGCAACTTGAAGAATGAAGCGACGTTGCTGACGGAAGCCACCCTAGAAGAGTAAGTTACCGTCATACTGCCGAATTAACACGTGTGAAACACCTCAATCAAACCAATTCATCAAAAGTATGCATCCAAATCTGTATGCAAAACTGCATTTGGACAGCACCTATCATCTTCTGTGTGAAAAGTGTTAACTACTGTCAACCGATCATACCACCAAGACAAACCACGCCACTACTGCGAACAGGACGAAGAGCGATGCACCAAACAAATTTGCCAATCATTTTAACGTTAGTGCTCCTTCAATAAACAATGAAATTTAATTTACTTTTCTACAGTTTACCTTCCAGTTTAAATTTCTCCTTGTCCGAGCGAAATTCAAAGCCACAAATCGCAGGTGCGTGAATGCGCTGTACGCTTTTTCTTGCACGATTTTTCTCTCTGGCGCACTTCAGTTTATTACAGTCATAAAGTGCGAACCTGTCATTAGAAACAAATAAATAAATAAATAAATAAATAAATAAATAAATAAATAAATAAATAATCACAATACCTACTTATCATTGACGATCTCCTCGAAGAGAACATTGATCCCTTATCTACGCACGTGTCCAAAAAAAAAAAAAAAAAAAAAAAAAAAAAAAAAAAAAAATGAATGATAGGCCCACTTGCAAGTAAAAGGATACCTTCACGGTCTTTAAGGGTATTGTTAACTTTTATTATTATCCATATACCGAAAATGAGGTTTTTCCTGCATCTAATTATTCAATAATGCGTCTATCTTTGTGCTGATTTAAAACAATAAAAATCCCTTCAAAAAATATATCGACGTTTATATTTCTCGTTGCAATGTATAGGCAACTCGAAGCTTTTATTGTCATTTTAATACCTTTCTATTTTGAGGTGAGAAAGCAATCTGTATGAAGAGTAATTTCATCCCTGTGCAAGATTTTATCCCAAAAATTGGCATAGTTGACTATAAGACATTGGGCTACAATCCCATGCCCTCATTTTGGTTTAAATGTTTTTGTTATGGAGTTATGAGCCCCCAATTACAGATTTTCATCAAACAAAGACATTATTTTGTTTAATCAACGATAAAATCTGAACTAATTAAGGATTTTAAGAAAAATCGCTTGGTGCTAAATGGTGTCATTAAATTGGCGTTAAAACAGTGTTCGTTGGTGCTCAGGTAGGCCTAAAGGAGAAATTTGAGAAACCTATTTTTCAAATTTTACCCCAAAACTGCAATCATGACGTCACCCGTAAGATGACGAGTGCAAATGTTACTGAAAATTAATATGTTATCCAAAAGCATGCATATAAGGCGGTGAATAAGGAGTTTTTGGCAAAGGATAACAGTATCACTAAGGGTGCTTTCCCAGAGATTTAGATCGATCTAAAGATTAAGTTTTAGATCGACCTAACTCCCTGGGGGTTCACGCTAAATTGCAGTCAGCCGAGCGGGCACCATAGTTAATTACCCCCTTACAGCTTTTAGTAGGCGGGACAGACGCTTAAGCCGGCCAAGCTGACAGTAATCTAGTGAGACTCCCCACAGGGATAGATCGATCTAAAAATCTATGGAAATGGGGTGTAAGAGTCCATTCAGAATAGAAGATCCGAGGGTCTTATAATCCACGGATCAAATATGGCGAACCCAAAATGAAAGAAGAGCCGACTAATCCGCTGATGGTTTCCCCGCCTCCACACGCGCCGTCCTTGCAGGGGACTTGCAATATTAAACCGCGGAGCCGTGATTTACTCCCTTTAATTGCGCATTTCGGGATTTAAATACATGAAATACACCTGCTTTTCATAAAACAACAATGTGTAAGGAAATCCTGTCATCTGAGCGTGTAATCACAGATGTTATGACTCAATCCTGTTTCGTTTCATCCAGACTCGCAAGACAACGAAACCATAGCTAGCGTGTAGTTTCGTTTTCCCATTCAGATTCGGCCCAGGGACGTAAAAAGTGGAGATTTCCACTGATGACATAATGACTCGGTCACATGAATATGAAATGAGACTAATCAAACTAGCTATACCCGGTGCCCACTTTTCGACGTGTAACTCATGTTATCGCTGTTTTACCGCCGATTCAGGATCGCAGCGTGCTTTCCCAACCCTGTGAGGTTAAGTATACTCTTTCCTGATAATTTTTATATGTGTTTGAATCACATTTCCCAACTTTATGGATATGAAGTAAAATACGATGTATATTATAAAGGGAAAACGTGCACACAAGAGACGATGTCATGTCATCGCTGTCTAGGTGATATCCCTGAAAAAATGAATACCCGAGCTCTTACAAACAGACCATATTTTGATACTATCTGATTGTTTAAAGGGCTCGAAATTTGTTGTAAAATTTCGAGGAAAGTAGTGGATGTATCCGATATTAAAAATGAAAGAATTGAAGGAATCCTAAATGAGTGTCTTAAGGTTTTAGATCTTCCATTTACAATCACGAAAGACTCAATACGGCTGTCATGACTGGTTTCAATTAACCATAATATTCTTCACAATAAATTCACCGCTTTTCAAATACCGGAAAGCAGATACTATTTTGTTTGCCTTGTAACTGAGCTGTAAAACAAACAAACAAACAAACAAACAAACAAACAAATAAATAAATAAATAAATAAATAAATAAATAAATAAATAAATAAATAAATAAAAATACAGCACACGCATGTAGCTGTGACGTTGCCCAAAAGCACTAGTTGCATTGGCAGAACAATACTGTTTTACCTTATACTCAAGTGAGTGGTTGCATAGTTAGTTCCTGGAGTCTCTCCCAATTCTTCTATTGCAACAAAATTTTACATTTACTTGAAGAAGTGTTCACAGGAGAAACCAACTTTGAAGGATATGATTTCCGATATTTGATAGAAAACAGGCATACGAAGTCACGTTGTCAGTACATTCCATAAGTCTATATAATAACCTAAATAGTAAGCGAACATATAATAAATCAAATGTGTTCGTAGGCCTACATGTGAGAGAGTGTGGTCGAGTGCTTAGTAATGCCCCGTATTTATGATGCATTATATTGAAAAAATGTTTTTTAAAAAGTACAACTTGTGAGTTGTCAAATAAAATACCGTACATATATCCTGTATGCCTCGAAGTACTATGGTTTGCATATTAATCTTTCTAAAACTCACTGAAAACTGAAGTCATGTGGATTGAGTCGAAAAGATATAACCTTCTGTAAAGATATTTATGTTCAACAAATCAAAACATGTTATATACATGTAGGATAGAATTTAATGTACATTTACAGGTTACAAGATAACGCAACAAATTATGGCGTATAAATTAACCTTCACGTAAAACAATACAACACCCGCAATACGGCCATCCTTCTTTGTTAAATGAAATGTGGGAGAATGGAGTTATTTTCAAAAAATTGCAATTTGAGGTTCGGTGCGTTTCCTTTCCACCCAATAAATTTCCACATTTAATTAATTAATTACTAAAATATACGTTTAGGAGAGAGAGAGAGAGAGAGAGAGAGAGAGTTGTCTATTCTGACGCAGTGTTACCGAGGTAGTGTTTGGCAACACATACGAAACGTGCGTAAGTAGAAGCCGATACCGTTGTAAAAAATATCAAGGTTAAACTCAACAAACCCCTCCCCTAACTACGGTTAAAATATTACGCAGGCCAATTATTTAGTCAAGTGAAATATATGGCGGTTAAAAGCAAAGACACTAAACTTTTAACTGTAAGGCACGATGTTTCGACTTTTCATCGAAGGATTTTGATCACTTGACTGATTCGTCGAGGATATGCAAGTTCCACGAAATTAATTTTCTTTTAAGTACACACAGAGTGCGCATAAACAGCTTGATATCGAACAGATGCGCGCATATTGTCGTATTAATTATGTTAAAATCAATAGGTTGTCTAGGAACAAACTGTCATAAAAAATAAAATAAAAAAGAGGAGCCCAGATTAATTCACTAAACGTCCGATTTCTCACTTAACCGCATTGTTAATACTATAATTTACAAGTATGGAAAAAAATGGGCAACAGAATTTATTATGGGCTTGGTTTCACCATATTCAGATTAATGGTCCCCCGTTCTTCGCGTTACATGTATGTACCGGTACATGTATAAAGTCGAAGTCATCCACAGCTCAATGTCATATCAAGTACACAGTAATGCGTCATATGATCTCAGCTGTCATTTTACCTGCGTGTCACTATCACAACCAATCGAAATGACCTCGATTGATAATTTTCATCGATTTCTCAGCAGCAGTCTTGAATAGTGTATTCATTCCCATACCACGCCACTGAGCAGGCGGTAGTCAGAGACGAGCGAGGAAATCTTCATAACCCAGAATTGACATCCATGCCGCTCTCGTCATTTATTTCTAGGGGTTTCCGGGAAAGCATATACATAGATATATATATGCAGACCAAATAAACATGGCGGCGTGCTATAGATGATAGGTACCTTGGGCGGGTTGTGGGCATACATATCACCTATTGCCTCTTAAGGAAAGGATATTTTGGTCGACCGCTGAAAAATTGGTTTGCGATCGCAATGGCCTCTGGAGGCGAGAACGGGGAGCTGGATTCAGGTGCGTATATATACGATTTCCTTGTGTGGTTGACTTTGGACAGCGTTACACTAGTCTAGCATCAATATATAAGGCGGCCAGTATGTGAACAGAACCCGGTTGATTAGCCGGTATCGACCATACCATTGTAATTAAGAACTATAGGCGAATTATCACATAATGCGATGTAGCGGATACATTCAGCATTTCTTTAGTAAATACAAGTACGATTTCCCGTGCAATATTATGATAGAGTCCCATGTAAATGAGTACGAGAAGGGAAGGCTCTTAGCTGGCTTTGTCATAAGTTCATGAGAGTTGACAAGGCGGCGATTTACGATATCTATTTCTTTCCTCGGTAGAGAAAAGCTAAGACACTATGAAATCTGGCGAACTATAACCGGTTTACGTAACACCACCAGTAGGTAAAATTGGATGCAAACGCTCTAACCTTGCCAGTATTTGTATGCGTTCTAAAAAGAAAGACGTTTTTTTTGTTGAAACAGCTGGCATGTCTGTGCATCTGAGTGTGAATTCCACGGCACACAGCCGGCAGATACACTCTCAGTAATGGGCATGCGACAACCTGCATGCGGAACATCGATTTCGTTTTTCCGAGCGTTGATGAATGAATAGAATGAGAACATAATTGGGCTACAAATAAATCCCATCATATTACTTTGTAGATATTAATCAAATATAAAAAGAGCATGTGCAGTCAATGGGAGAAACGTAAAAAGACACAAGCCCGTTCCGGAATGAAAGAGAATTAGAAAATTAATGCTTTTTCTACAAAATTCTGATCGAAGGCACGATTCCTTAGACGCATCAGAAACAAAACTAAGAAAGCAGGTGAGCGTCTGTGAAGAGGGTTCTTGTTAAGATTCCTCGGAATCCTCCAGGTAACTGCATCGCCCCCCTTTAACTACAATGTATATGAGGAATCAGCTGTTAGTACGGCGCGTAGCGCAGTGACGAGCCTGGGCATCGATGATTTGATAGATGAATTATCACTGCAATTAACTCAAACGACGATCTTTTTTGGGTCAAAACGGTTGCAGAGTTTTAAAACACAACGGGTGTTCCTTTCAACTTATACACAAAAGTGGACAGAGTGAAAAAGAAAAAGGCAAACGAGGGCTGCCGACAGAAAAAAAGATATATCCACGTCAGAAAGTAGTATTTTGGAAAACGAAAGGGCTGGCTACCACTTCAGTTATAATATATTTACCTAACTGTCTTCCTGCTGGGATATACGAGTTCTATCTAAAGGTATAGATCAGGTAAGACCGTTGGTGAAGTGCAAGGTACGCCATGAGCAGAAATTACGTGGAAGAGGTAGGCCTAACTGTCTTTTAAACCATTTAAACAAGGATCATTCCAACAATAACCAAATTGTCCTTATTTTCACCAAACTCATAATTCTTTTACTTTCTCCTTTCAGGATATGAAACGCCTGTAATCAACACGTGAGTACAAAACCACAAAGTTTTTGGCTTTTTTTTTGGGGGGGGGGGGGGGGGTGAACATTAGTCCGTTTTCTGATTGGCAAATGATTAGTTTGACTCAACGTAGATTGGTTAATTTAAACATTTTGAGCCACACAAGTTAAACTGCAATCTTCCCTTGTTGATCTCAGTGCGTAGAACCTCCAATTCGCACATCAGTCTTGGGCTTTGCCAACCCTGCACGTGCAGCCGCACGAGCTTTATAAATGCGATAATTTTATGTGGCAGTCGCTAGTGTTGAACGGTTTTTGATCTAGATCAAGATGCATATGATACCGCCGTCACGAAACTATTAGTTCAAAATTAAAGACAAAAAACAGATCAGTTAAGCCTAGATTACATTTGAAATGCATACCCGTACGGTGCACGTATAGGCCTACTGCCCGTAATACCCTTTTCGTACGTCGTCTGAGCGGGGGTAGACGGTGGCCGTGCGAAAACACACGTAATCGTACGGATTTTAGGCCATGTAATGTAGACATACTCGGCGTAGCCCGTAGCTCCTTACGATTAAAAAAAAAATCGTAAGGAAAATTTCATCGCACGGCGCCCGTGTAAATGTAATGTAAAAACGTACACAAGTAACTGGTGCGCTTATTTCAAAATCTTATAAAAATTCACGGATAAAGTAAGGAAATGTTTTGACATAAATTCGATTACCAAAGAAATCTTAAACAAACAGCACTTCAAACAAAATGTGTTTATTTGTTTCCTTGTTTTTATATGCCGCTTCATCGTTAGTATTTCATTTAAGTATATATCTTTGCAGTTGATTAACCAAGTCTGAACACCTTAGTCTCCGCTTGCTTTACCGTGAACAAATTCAAACAAGAACTGTTATTGACGGTCATTGCCAACAGATCGTCAGCTTCTTATTTAATGCCTGCAATTTGTTTTTTTGAACGGCAGTTTATTTCTATATCTGCATCACATCAAAACAATTATCCCGAAATTTTCTCTCTCGATTGTTATCTTAGCGTTTGATAATAGCGCTTCGAGCCAACATAAACGCCATCTGAGAGCTGGTTCTACAATTGTTCATCTCCCATAACCGCCCAACGTGGGTATGAGAGACAATAATTGCTGTGATATTTTGAGAAGCGTCTTGTCACGCCGTAAATGACGACAATGTTGCCATGAGAACCAAAGTTAGTTTGGGTTGACCTTCAAAATATATTGATGCTTCTCGAAGAAATCATAGCAATGCATGGCATTCAAGGAAATCTACAGTTACGAAGTTAGACAACCCTGGCACATTAACAAAGTTTAAATGGTTGGCTCCAGTTTCTTGATTGCCTCCCAAAATCTATAGTGATCCTCTACGGTAACAAAATGAACGGCAAAAAATGACTTTAGCATATGAGTATCAGACATGTTCAGTCTTGCCTGAAAACCAGGGTGCCCTCTGTGCCTTGCACCCAGCTTTCCCCCACATAACCCTGTGATAAAGATGTCCTCCAAATGCAGAAATGGCAATGTTCGAGTGGCGTTGTACAGAGGAATGAGAAGATGGCCAGGCATCACGTAAGCCCAACCTGCTACAAATGGAGGATATGAATTTCCGGGAAATATACTTCTAGGAACATACCATTTTGAAACTGGATTACGTTCAGGTCTTATTCCTGTTAAACAATATCCCAGAAAAGTGTTCTTCAGATGTTTATCTACAGCATATCTGACCAAGTTATTGATGTTGATGTACGCATCGTCATCTCCTTTAATAATGAAGTCAGCCTGGTTGCAATATTGTGAAGCCCACTGCAAGGCAAATATGGATTTAAGGGTTAAATTGTTGTATGTATCTAGAAAATTTCCCTGCACAATATCCCTATGCTTTGTGCTCTCTATCTGCAACAGTCCATGTAGAGACTTATTGTAGGCATTTCCAATAATGAATACTTTATGAATACTTGTATGGTTTGGTCTCAAAGCATGTTCAGACAGCCATGTTTTACGGATGGCATCCCTGGCTGCAAAGTTTCTGGCAGCAGAACAGATCATCACTAAAACATGGATATCAGAGGGGGCTGTTTTACTAGGCAAACAAATCTCTCCATCTGGTCTAATTAAATAAGAGAAAAAATTCTCTGTTGTTTTCTGAATGCGTTTACCACTTTCCTTCCCGATTGTGGTGATCCACTTTCCTGTGGTAACTTGCGTCACCAAGCTTTCTGCCGTCTGTATGGCGTGGTTTCGAAGGAAAAGGATATCTGTCATGTTCTTTTTAGGAGCACTTGGTCTGGAACCTATGGATGTTTCCTTTCCTACCTTGTCAATGAGAAAGTAGTGGACTCTAACCAAGACAGAAAAATACATAATCCAAAGCAAAGCCAACAGGCTATACCACATGGTGCACTGCTGCCAGGCGGTCTTTACCTGAAAGCGGAAGAAGAACATAATGGAAAAAAGAATTTGCAATAATTCAATTCACTTAGGATTAAATTGCCTTTTTCATCAGCAAAATGATACTTAGTGTTAAGCACAGCAAAGAACTTTGCAAAAGACGAGTACTTTTTTCAGTAAATGACAAAGAAAACAATTTGTTCTAATTAATTATTAAATTATAATTATTCAGAGGTTGTTTATAATGTGTAATTATAACCAGTTAGCAAGAAAAAAACTCTTTTTAGTTGTAATGTAACTTACAGTTGCAAACATGCTCTTCATCTGTGGTGTTTGTTCAACAGTAAAATAAAATCTGTATTACCTGGAGCAATGAGCATTGTGCTATAAAACCAAAGGTCATATCAGCCTCTATATTGAACATATTAACTGTTTTGCAACAACTATGGTGCTTTTGTACATTAGTTCCTGTGATATGAAATGTCATATTAATGCTGAAAACAAAATGCCTGTAAAGTAAAATAAAAGTGAATAATAATAATAAAATTTAGCCAGCAAACCTGGCAAATATACAGCCACTGAACAGGCACACTCTAGTAAATTTTTCTTCATGTTAACAGTGACTGAGCTTCAAAACATGTAAAGAAATTACTGCTTCATGAATTTTTCCATAATGGTAAAGGTGTATCCTATCCCAAACCATTAAAAAATGCAAATCGATGAACCATTTTCGAGTTCTATATTTTTAATTTGGTTGACTTTTCTAAATTTGTTGGCTTCCATCTCTGGGTACAGCCTGCAAAATGTGCAATTTGTCATAAAGTCTTGCAAATTGTTCATAAATGAAATAGTGTGCCCAGATGCTACTATAAGGTGCCAAAATAGAGATGCAGCTAATGTCTGGCAGGTATGGCACTATGAGAGGTGAAGAAAAAATTGGTAGCCACTCCACTAAGAAAAACCCAGAAAATGACAAGAGATTAGAAATGCACTTATACATTGTATGTTGAAAGTGAGGGGGGGGGGGGGGGGGGGCTGAAAACAGTGCATGAAAGGTTAAAATGAAGTATCATGGGTGAAGAGAGAAATCCATACAATAGATCTAGTTTCTTTCCAGACCTGACTATGCTGTTTACAAAGAAAAATTGACCATAAAACATGCCTGTACCTTTTATGGAACATTCTTGTTATTCATAATCCCACTCATGTCAAATGTATGCAAACATTAATTTGAAACATACTTGTGACATTAATCCTTCGCTTGTCCATGTTACATATTTTCTTGAGTCTTGTGACTGGTTGCAAGCGTGACAGAATTTGCTGTTTTCTTTCTATATCCTGTACTGCTGTTGAGCATTGAAAAGCATATACATGTTGTTCTTTTCCTAACTTTTTTCTTCAGTTGGTTAAAACAGCCCAGTTTCAACAGACCAGTTTCAACCGGAATTAGTATAAATAATCATAATCAATCTCATGACTCAAATATGAATAACATTTTGCTTCAAACCTATCTTTATACAATGGTCTAAAAGATGTTAACAGTTGTGTAACCATGTGTACAGGTTCAACTGTTCATTTGAAATTTAAAAAAAAAGTCAATTACTTTTGTTAAAAGAATCCAATCAGGGTGGTTTTCAAAATGATTCTGCAGTTTTACCAAACAAAGCTGAAAAGAAAATTTAATTCAAAACAAACATACAGTTTAACACCTATGGAGCAAACATGCCAAAATACATGCAAAAACACAAGAAGTCTAAAACTTTTGTAAAAAGAATCCAATCATTCCAACTTTTGGGGCAAATTTCACCAAAGTACATGAAAAAAAAATTTCTGTACAAATAATACAATCAAGTTGATTTTCAACAGGAACCTACCTTTTTATCAAACAAAGCCCAAAGTAAATAAAAAGTAAAACAAAAATAAGGACAAAGACAGTGATCAGGATATGTACAGACACATGCCTATATGAAAAACATATTTTTTTGCTGTCAAATATTATCAGACTTATCAATAATGCTTCAAAACTAATTATACTCTTTAAGACTAAACATTTCAGATCTAATATCATATTGATTTAAAATGTGAAGTAGGGTGAGCTTCAAATTTACTGGGATTGAAAAAGAAAATATATGCAAGAAGATACTTAATTCAAAGCAAGTTTAGCAGAGTGTTACTAGGTTAAGTCCAGCAGCAATATGCCGCAGAAATGTACCTGTTGTAATACTTGCCTTCAGATAGACAACACAGGCATCAACAGGTGAAAAGTTTATTTCGTCTTAACTCAGAGTGTAATAATAGCCATGTGAAATAAAAATACTACTTGAACTATTGATTCTAATTCATAATGACAGCTTGTACATACTCCTACCTTTGTTTCTTAGTAAAGGTGCCATGGAGGGATCATTCAAATCAACAATATATGACTGGTATAATTTAGTCAGCTTGTAGT
The DNA here is from genome assembly GCF_051362555.1 of Lingula anatina. NCBI lineage: Eukaryota > Metazoa > Brachiopoda > Lingulata > Lingulida > Lingulidae > Lingula > Lingula anatina. Next base: position 60,519,077 of record NC_141767.1, read on the forward strand.
TGGTGAATTGTGTAACTTATTAAGTAAGTTGGAGTTGCAAGGCATAACTGTGCCTAGAGCGGTATTGTACCTCAGCTGTTTTGTGGCATTCTATGTATAGCAAAAGATAGCAGTTCTGGTACTGCAGGCTTTTAGCTTACGCCTCACTGGTATACTGTGATATATTGGAGAATTCAGACTGATTAACTAGAAAGAACAGGGGAGATATAGCAGGGAGCAGATGGGGAGATGAGCAAAAAGAAAAGGTATGAATGCATCAAGGAGATATTGATCTGAGTGATTGTTAGAGATAATTTGACAACCAGGTATCCCAATATTGACTGATTAACTCATATCTGTGTTGGCAATTTCCTCACACCTTTGACTTTGAGGAGCGATTATTATGAAAAGTATATTGTGGTGTTTTAATTAATTCTGTTTTTCTGGTTTCTGGGTCATGTATTATAATGTCTGTTATCATCATAATAACATAATTTTTTACTTGAATCAGACTTTGAAAACAGTTATTACTGATATTACCTTATCTTTAATAACAGCTGTTAATTTAAAAATAACGAATGTAAAATTGTTTAGTTTCAGTCTGGGGTTAAATGTTATATGCATGTTTAAATATAATCATATACGTATGGTGGCATGAAATATTTAAAGCTCACAATATGTTGGCATAGACATACACTTCTATATCAATCAAGAGAAAAAACATTCTTTTAAACTTAAAGAGGCAATACTTTGCAATGCTAAATATCTGCAACTGTGTGAAAACTGAAGACTTCTTTTGTAAAAATTAAAAACAATAACCGTTTGTGTTGAAAAAAGTATCAATAAAAATGACCATGCATAAGATTGAATTTTTTGTATCAAATTAAAAGAATGAAGTATTGTGATGATAACCATAATATGGCATAAATGTGTGATGTTAAAAACATAAAAACTTTATTTTTTGGAAGAAGAAAAGCAAGGACAGTATGACTATAGCAAGAGAGCTGAATTCTGAAACATGCTCTGAAAAACACATTTAAATGTAGCGTTTTGAAAGAAAGAAAAGATTATGTTGGCATTGAACGTTAAAGTTAAGTGTTTAAAGTGCAACAAAATCCATTTCCTTGTATTTGGACGCCAATAAATTACTCCCTATGCCCTAAAATTTTGAGAAAATGTGAATATATTAGAAGTAGCCAGTCAAATACATGTTTTTTACTTATACATGTGGATATCATTATAGCAGGCCCGATAGCATGATTTTCTTTTCTTAAAAAGATATTTTGAAGTAAAATCAGCCAAGATAAAGAGAGGAAATATGGCAACTATAGTTGAATCATAACAGCATCAGGTGTGAGGACAGACCAGTAGAGCCATGCAGATAGTCAAAGGGACAAACCTGAATACATGCATGACCAAGTCATGAAGTGTAACAAGATGTGAAAATTTCAAGGACATTGCATTAAATTTCTTTATCAAGTCCTAATTCAAGGATGATCATAAGAAGTGAAATGAGATCATATTAAATCTGCTGTTATGGTACAAGTACCTCATAATTGAAAAAAAAAAAAAAAAAAAGAAACAGATGCCTTTGCAATAAATTCTTCCTGAGCAAGGAAATGAACTAATCCAAAGTCTATCTATCCATCCTTCAACTGTTACACTATAAAATATTCAAACTAGTTTTGGAATGACTCATACATAATATAAAAAAACATCAACAAAGGAGCATTGCACAACCTACTCTATGCTGTATATGAGATGCAGAATTTAATATAACAGCCCCTTTTGAAGTGAGTAAATTAGCAGCAAGTTAAAACTAGTTTAACAGCACAAACAGTGAAGGCTTTCTGTGGATGTATGTAATCGTTTCCACAACTTGACTTTTGTGGCCTTGGCACAATTACTCTAATGACACATATAGAGTTACATGGCAATTCTAATTTTCAAAGAAAGATGTGGTTTTCATCTAGGGCTTATTTGCAGTCATACAAAAATAATTTCCTGTCTCCTTTAGTATCCCCCTTAAATAAGCTAAATATGTAAATAAAGTTCATCAAAGTAAACGACACCTGACCTAAAGATGTGTGACAGCTATGTGTTCCACTATATTATCAGCTCTGTCAGTAGCTTTCATACAGACTGTGTTGTGTAGGGTGTCTTTTGGAGGAAGCAGCACCCAGCAAGGCTCACTGGTTGAGACTCTGATCATAGACTGCAGTATGCCTGAACCAGACCCTCAGCAGGGCCAGCACCACTTTTATGGTACCAATATCACACTGCTGCAGCAGCAGCAGACAGGTCCAGGGAAGGATGGTGACATCTTTAGGTAATATCCTTACCTAGGTACAGGTACTTAATTAACATGACAAGGAAACGTATCTAGATGCAGTAAATGTCATGATGATCGAGTATAGCTGTTTTGACAAGTCTGGAGTCTACAGAGTTTTAGGAAAACATTAACATGTGTGTGTCCATGCATGCCTAGCAATGTATGTGTGCATTGGTGTATACAGAAGAGGTGGCAAGGGAAGATAGGAGAGTTCCAAGTGTGCAACAAATCCAGGGCATGCCATTTTATAGAAACCTCAAATACGTTTTTATGTGTATCAAAACTAAAACATGAAGCACTCTTGTGACAAGTATGGATTTCTTAGTAAACAGGCGATATTTTTGCTTGCAATTGAAACAGACTATTAAAACATTTAACATAAGAATCATAAATTTAAAAACCTTGAAAACCACAGTAATTAAGCAGCCTCAACAAATGTCATGAAAAGGAAGGTGGCCTGAAGCTTTTAAGATCTCTCAAAATAAAAGTATTACTGTGCACTAGAGAGGTTGAAGAGCACTTTAATTTTAATAAATGGGTGCAGTTTTACTAAAACACATAAAAACATCATGTTTCTATAAAACTGACTGCACTGGAAAATTTTCCTTTTTAATGCAAGAGTTACTTGCTTTTTTTTTTACCGTTGGCTTCTCAGTCTGCAAAAACAGCGAGAGTAGCACAAAGTCAAGGGAAGATAAATATTCCCTGGCAAGTAATTTATAGATAAATATTTTCAAGGTAGGAGATATTTCCAGGATATTTGGAGTGATTGATGTGATCTTCCCATGCATCTGATAGCACACCAACTAGACTGTTTTAACTATACTGCTCCATGGAAAACAAAGGCTAACATCAACTTCTTTTTACATGCAATTTAATTTGAATTTAGATCCTTGCCTCTTCTTAAATCAGAGTTTGTACGCACCATCTTCTTACATCTAACCTTTTTATCTATCTACAGTACATGTATCAATCAACATAGCAAAGCTTTAGTGAAAGTCTGGATATTTACTTTCTGTGGTCTTTTTGTGGTAACATTTAAAGTGTACATGCAAGAACATGCCATTTTCCCCTTTTCAAATAGGCATATACTGAAATAATTCCCAGATGGTGTTCACATTTAAGTTCCCATTGATGTAAAATACAACCTCGCTGTAACAGAGTAATGATTAAAAAACATATATGTCAGTAGTTTATGAAACTACTCTGTTGCTGACTATGCTTTCAGGTGATCAGTGGACATAAATCAAGTATATTAAAATGTTGAAAGTACTTAAGGATGCTAAATCAAAACTCCTGGGGGAAAGAGGGAATTAAAGCCCACTGATGTGCTGTATTTGGTCTCCATCCCATGAACTTGGAATTTGAAATATATTTTGGCAGGACCAATTTTTTTGTTCAGTATTCTCTTGCTGGTCTGAGCTGTGATGGATTGATACTGAATATTTAATACCTTCTGTGACGATGTTGTCATGAACCTTACCCTTCAGTCAACGGGTGTTGCTACACACCCGTAGATACACATAATGATGTGATCATGGAGGTTTTTTCCAGGGAGGTGCCTGTGCAGAACTGATAAATATAATGTGAAACCTACTTCCAAGAATAACTGACATTGCAGGGAGATGGCTTATAAATTGGATTAAACTCTTGATGTACAACATTCCTGCAATCTTAAGTGATTTAGATTTTACAAAAATCACATAAAATTTATTTTCAAATCCTTGTTGCTACTTTGGTTGGAAGCTTAAGAGCAGCATAACAGGCTGATTTTATGTACAGGGAAAAATTAATAAATGCAGTAACTGCAGTGTTACCTATGGTTTATAGAGGGGAGGGATGATAATGCAATGAATTTTGATCATACTAAAGGACTTAAAATTGATCTACAAAATGTGCATTAGATACAATGTTTAAATGTCAATGGAAATGATTGAAGTTCCTATTATAGAGAGTTTGGGAAGATATTGTAAATACCATCTAAATCTGTTTCAATTAAATATCTGAGTTATGACTGCATGGTGGGAATACTTCAGAATATTCATTAAAGTTGATTTTTTTTACATCAAATGAAGAAAATACATTTAAATTGAGTACAGTTTGTTATTCAAATTTGTCTTATTTGTTTCATATTTAGCATAGAAGATATGGGTTATCTGCAAGGAAAACAAATAACATTTTTTAAATGACAAATATTGATTTGTTTGTGGTAGTATAGCTACCATTGAAAGAAAATGCAATGTAATATATTAATATACATATCAGTGAAGCATAAAAAGTGCTTTCTTGAATGCTGAAGTTCTTTCAAAATGTCAGGGATGAAACTGGATCGATCTTGTTTTCTAACATTCCTCCACTGTACATTACCATGGAGTTAATTTGATTATTATCCGGTTGTTACTCCTAGGTGAGGCATGCAGGTTTACAGAGGATACCAGTGCTGGCCTAAATATCTGCACTATAAATGTACATCCAGGCCTGCAAAAGCAGTTGGATACAGTGGCATTTCCCTCTTAAACATATTTTTTGCTGATCTAAACAAGGAACAACTATTTCTGTAAATGTTAAATGTTATGGTAGATGTAACATTCTACTTAATCATTTCATTCACCAAAGCTAGCTCATGTCTAATATATAGAATAAAGGGATTCCTACTGAGATATTATATTTATAAGTAAGGAAATTAACATTCTCACACACTATCTCTCTTTTTTGTGAAGTCACTTATGGATATTCAGGTAATTTGGCCTTTCAGAGTCAAACTTTTGGCTACCTTCCTAAACTGCATGTGAGCTTCAAATTCAAACAGATGAATTATCAATCAATGGAGAACTGCTTGAAACTTGACCTGGACCATAATTTTATTAGTGTTTATTGCAGCAATTACAAAGGTGCATTATATCGTCTGGATTCCAGGTTCAAATACAAAGGGTGATCGCTATATGTACAGACTGTTGTCTACATATACCAGTACATGTTGATGTCTAAAACCTTGAACATCCTCAGATCTGTCCCTTTATATGATGCAGGTATCCAAAGGTTCATTGGTCTGAGGTTCTTTGGTCTGAAAAATCATAGGTTTTTCATCAGTTTTTTACTACTGTAACATATTATTAGCCACATACATCTGGCTAACTGATGACGGAATATTATTCATAATTTACATATCTATGGCCCTAGTAAAGTGTAGGACTACTCCCCAAATTTTCAGTTTTGTCTAATATGGCCTCCGATGATCTTAACTTTAATTATTACCAGTACAGTGGCGGATTTAGGCCCTGACCCTCCCCCCCCCCTTTTCGATTTCTTTTAAAAAGTCACACCAATGGTCCCCTCTTGAAATTAGAATTTTGACTAGCTGAGTCATAGTTCTAAAACATACCAAATGGCAATGTTTGCCCTCTTAAATACCAAAAAAATTTTGGGGCCCTTCAATGGGCCCTGAACCCCATGCCAAGGGAGGGGGGAGGAGCCCCCCTTCAGTACCCTATTCACTTTACTCATACATTCAGACTATTGAACCTTCGGGCCAATGAACCCTTTGGACTATTGCTATGGGCCCTGTGTGTTACAGGAAGTGAATACAAATGACAGGCTTTGTCTGTTGGAGTTGAGAGAAAATTTCCTATTGGTCTCTAATCTAAAAGTTCCAGTTGGCCTCTGATCTAAATGATCCTTTGCTGTAAGAACAACTTCTATCCATGCAATTTCCTGGCCAATAGGATGCAAATGGGATAAGTAAACTACAGCATTTTAATTTTAATTTTAACTACAGCATTAGTGTTAAAACACTAATGCTAATATCTGAGGAAAGATAAGAATATCTTTTTTGTAATTAACAATAAGAAAACTGATAAACATCTGTTCCATTTCTGTTTGGATGATGTATATGCAGTGTAAGAGTTTTTTTCCCCATTTGTCCACAGCAGGGGATATTTACATAAAGGGAGTCATATTAATATTTCAACGATTTATTTTTTCTTTTCCTTTTTTCTTTCCCTACACAGATGAGCAGCAAAGATGGTGTCCCAATGTTACTGCTTCCAAGTTTTTCTTCATAAAATGGTACTTATGTCATACTTTTTTTGCTTCTCATAGCATATCTGAATGCAGACCAGGATTTCTACCTGTTTGGTGGATGACTTAAGTGCAGGTCACTGAAATCGATTAAAGGCAATTTAGTCAACTATGAGTGCCACTGGTTTTGTAATAACATGACATCTTAGAAAACCTGTGGCACCTACAGTACAACTAAATAAATACATTGTATGTCAGAAATAAACCTGCAGGTAATATTTCTTAGTACTTAGTCTTATATTTTCATTAAAAAAAATCATGAGCTGTTTGTCATTACCCTTAAACTGCACCTGTATTTAGAAAGAATTGGGTTATACGGTATACATATTCATGACTTCTATATATTACACCTGTGAGGAAAATTTAAAGTTTGCAATGTGCTTAGTGACTAGACTGAAAACAGGTTCCATAATTTATGTGACTGGCTAAATTATCTGCATCATGATCATGAGACAAGTGGTAAAGCAGTAATGTAAATCTTCCCAATCTGAAGTTGAAGTTTAACTAGTTATTTTTCACTTTTGCAGTGGAAGCAAGGGGTAATATTATTATATTATTGATATAAATAACAAAAAGTGTAAATATCCTGGATACATGTAACATTTGGTGAATGCCCTGGATATTTGTAATATATAGTGGAAATGGTCTTGGTTTTTACCATGTGATATTAAGAAAACTTATTGGTTGTCTTGGTCTGACAAAAAATCAGCCATTGGCAATTAAGTTTTATCTTCAAGCGGTATAGATACCACTGGAAACAATCTACAGCTGTTTTTCAATGTTAAAATATGATACTGACTGATCCCACTCATTGGGAATGTCCCATAAAACATTATGCTGTTTGCTCCTGATTTATGATATCTGTTACTTGTAATGTTTTAGTGTTCCTCAGTGAACAGAAATACTCCATCAAACAGTTGCAAATTATTTTCCTGCATACATTTTAAGGTAAATGGTTTCATCATTTCAGTTTTATTGGGAATTCTCTTTGGGATCTCTATATTTAACACATACCCTCGGTTAAACTGTCCCTGTGGTCCACCTGTTTTTGTCTATACATGCATTTTGTGATCCTCCGGAGAGCCAGGGCTCTGGAAAGATTTGTTTTATAATCAAGCTAATGGCAGGATGGGGTCCAAGATACACGAGGAAACAAGAATAGTATATTATACTTAAATTCACTCCTTTCTACTGACTGCCATGATTAAGTGTTCAATGATAATGATATATCTGCCGTGCCTGGGTAGGATGTTCTGAATTCTGTAGAAATTCAATATAATATATTGGAATACCTTTCAAAAACAGCCCCAGGTATGGATATTTGTTATTATATCAGAATAAATATACCAGGAATATTTAAAGATAATACTGATCAACCTGGGAGTTCAGAAGGAAATTTAATGGTCCATATCCTATAATTAATTAATCATTTATTGAATAATTTATCAATCAATTAATTTTTGATTTCAGTATTTTAGTTCAAGTTCATGTTGAATGTATCTTTGTTTGTGGTATGTACCACTCCATCAACATATATGACTGATTCTTCTCATATGATGTGCAAATTGCCAAAATATTAGTTGTTATACCAAGCCAGGATGGATATATAATCAATATTCACACACATCTGTTTATACTTTATTATTATCATTTATTTAGTCTATTTAGCTCTTACTTTTTAACCACAAACTCCCCACCCACTGCATAAAGTCATAATAGTCTAGGAGAGCAAATTTTAGTCATATGGTAAACATATTCCTATTTTGCTAAAGACAATGTAAAACATTTTTAGATTTTTTTTGCAAAATCTATCTTTAAATCAATTTTACATTTTGATTTGGTTGAAATTATCCACCAACCTCATGAGACTTTATCTTGTTACTTATATAATTAATAATAAAGTGGTATTGTCAAAACCTTAATCCATATAGCTAATGTGTATTACATTTCTGGTGTCATTAAAGCTGATCTTTGGGAAAGTGACCCAATAAAAATTTGGTTCCAGTCCTAGCTGAAAAGGAAATGTGCATGGCTCTGGGGCTGGCTTCCACTTCAGATACACCCACTCCCACACACAGGTGATGGCAATTATATGTACAGGTGCTGCTGTATTTAAAACTATAGGTCTGCCCATTAATATGCATACTTTGCTGCTGCCAATACTTCCATAATATAACAGAATTTGATTACTGTAACAGTAGGTTTAAATTGCACAGTAACAGAGTGAATACCCTGTTTTTTTTTTCAGAAATGACAGCATGTATCAGATCCCAAGCAAGCCGGCAGCTAAGCCAGTAACAAGGGTTACATTTGCAGAACAAATGCTGCAGGCCCACCCAATGATTACAATCCAGCCTCCCAGTCCATGCCCCTCCAACAGATCATCAGAAGTCTACTGGGAGACACCAGAACCAAGAACACAGATACCAAGGTCACAAAGGTGGGTGGCTCAGCTGTCCTCTTCTGTCTAAAATAACTGTTTACCTTATATAATAAAACTATATATCTTGTCTACAGTTCAAGATTTTCCTTTTATTAACAGTTACAACAGAAACATTGAAAACCACACAGAACAACTCAATTGCTCAGTTGTGAACTAGAATGTCTCATCTCAACTACAGCAATAATGTGTTTAATGTTCACTTCTGGTTCTACAAATATGCAAGAACTGGTAGAATATTATAATATGAAATGAATACTATAAATGAATAATATAAATGAAAAAATGCCCTGAGATTCAGTGCTGAAACATAAGACAACCTTACCATTCTGTGAATGTACTTTGAAATAATAATAATAATAATAATAATAATAATAATAATAATAATAATAATAATTCAACAACAGATAAATGTATAATTCTTCATTATATTTTTATTCAGTTTTTGCATATTAACATATACACAAACACAGCAAATTAGCATTATCTCCTTACCATTTACCTGTAAATAACTACTGAAAATTATTCATAAAGCTGCAAAAAATATATACCCCCACCACCACAAACACTTTCTGCATGTTGTTTGCAAGTGTGTGGGCGAGTCAGTGGCAAATAATGCAACCTTGATCTTTACCTTTCATCATTATGTGGCTTCTGGCAGGCATGTGCTATTTTGTTGTTGTTATTTGCAACAACGTTATGAGCCTAGGTATTATTTAACATACATGTACCTGCTGATAAACAGCTAATGTCAATAAGGTTTAATGAGTTAGCGTTTTTAATGGTCAGATAAACAGCTCCATTGTAGAAATAATGAGTACAATAGGTTAAATATGGAATTTCAAAATAAAAAATTTGATACCATTTTAGCTTTTACTTTCCCAAGAGTTTTTATGCACACCAGTATCCCAAGCTTTCCTACAAGTTGAATTATTTTAACGAGATACGCAATATCTGTTTAAACCCTTGATTACCAAACTATGTTGTTTCTGGTACAGTGACAATACTGATTGTCAGTTCAAAACTTTTTTTATTGATTAGGTAATAGGTAAAACCCTTATTTAGAATGGGAATGGAAAACTTTACTGCACCAGTGTTACTAAATATGGGTTGCAAGTAAAGGGCAGTCAGTCTACATGGAAATTAATCATTGGTTTCAGTTGAATCATTCTCTTTTAAAGATAGTCAAATTATATTTTTCTGGGAAAATGTGCATATTTAAAATCTTAAGTCCTCTTATTTCATATTATTTAGCAGGGTATGACAGGAGACTTGTTTAACACTAATTTCACCCACTACTTAATCTAAAAATAGGTCTGAACTGTTTATCAAATGATGTTATCATTATGAAGCATTTTTGCAATCACAATCTTTTTACAATTAAAAATAAAATGCGATAACAAAACATTTCAGAAAAACATTTCATATAAAATGTTTAAGCTAATCAAATAGTGCTTTTTTTTCAAAGAGCAAATTATTTATAGTAATTATTATCTTTGGGTAACAAAACTTTGACTTAAAAAGATATTTGGATTCCCATTCTGCAGCTAATATCAAAAGAAAGAACAATCCGACATCAGCTGAGCTGACAATAATAATAATATTGATGTGGAAACATGAATACAGCTAGCTAGCTTTCTTTTGACAGGAATGAATTTTTTATTCACTAATTACTGGTATTACTACTTTTTCTTTACTCACTCAAAAAACACAAAAATCCATCATCTTGGTAATCTTATTGACCTGATTGATTTCAATGCTGCATTGACATGCAGATATTTGATATTCTTACTTAAAGTAATCAAAACATTAACATAATTTATCAAAACATCAAAATGACCAGCTGTACCACAGCTTAACAATTTACTTGCTTTTCAAGCACACTTACAATGAAAGCACTTTCAGAAACAATCAATAAATCATGCCAACAATTTAGCAGAGAACCACTGAGTATGCTTTTGTGAAATGTAGCCATTTAGCTATAAATTTGCATTGAAAGTAGTCACGCCCCTGTGAGGAAAACATTATGCATAGCTGTGTATAGAAGGCTGACCTAGTCTGCTGCACACACAGAGTAGGAAGTAACTGTTAAAGCTGGGGCAAGATAATACACATTGCAATAGGAATAGCTGTTCAAACAAAACATGACTGAAATCCATGTACAACAAGAGTTTGTCAGGTAAGTCTGGCAGAGGCCGAGAGAGGGCATTTTTTACAGCAAATATATCTCTTCTGTGTTTTCTGTGCAAGTATGTCAATAGGCAAGAGGGCTGCTGTGTAGATTGATAGCAGAGCTGTTGGAGAATATATACTCGTATATTGCTCTGACTGCTATGGCGTTCAATTCAGAAGGTCAGATAGGCAGGCAAGGCAAATCATTTGAGCAGTCAAGCTAAGGCTGAATGCTTCTCAGCATTGAGATAGGAAAAATGCATTAATTTCAGATGCCTCCATTTCGAAAACCGCTTCTATTTCAAACATGGATGCTGGGTCCAGCAGTCAGTGCACTGTTGTAGCTGCATGATGGTTTGACAGGTGCCTTAGGTTGTGCCTAATTTAATGTTCACAGAAAGGTCAACATAAAAAGGTTTCCTTTTTTTGTGCTCTGAGCTTTAACAGAAGCACAGTTAACTTTACAGTTTACACCCACAAAGCTGTTAATAGAATGTTACCAGTGAGGCTTTTCTAATGGTCCTTATATCTATTTTCTTCACATGTGTAAATCATCTATGAGTGTAATATGGAATCTGGGTGATGATTACAAACACATGTGCCCTACATACTACCTCTTACCTGTACTTACCTGGAAATTTAATGCATATAACACACATGTATACTAGACATTTTACTGCTGGGTTCAAATTAGATTACATGCAAGAAACTGAGCATCCTCAGTACAGGATCAAAGTGATCATGAGGTAGGTTGATGCGCGATAGAAACTGAGTTGTGATTTCAAGTAATCATTTGTGCTGCCCTTTTAAATATATGGGTACTTAAAAAAATCCCCCAAGTCTAACACTCATCAATGACAGGCTCTTGAGAATTTTCATAGCAGAATTATAAGATTACTATTTGATACCACCATTAACTGGGGTTGAACTGAATAACATGCAATCTGTTTTCAAATGCTAAAAAATGTTGGGCGAATGTTTTCGTCTGTACATACTTCACATTGCTTGGAATATGAAATATTCTATGTCTTTTATAGTTCATTGCACTGAACTGCGCAGTTGAAGCCTGGCAGTTTTCCCAGGTCAATATGGAAATAGAATAGTGTATTTATCTACTGTCATTCTCTAAGGAATTCTTAGATTTGCTCTATATTGGAAAATCAATTGCTGGTAGTTCTGCTGGCCGTGTGTGTTCCAGTAGGATTGTATTTGGGTTTGTTTTAATGACATTACATTCACCAGATTGCAGCTATGTTGCTGGCTCTGTGCCCACTCTCTCAGAAGCTCTTGTAAAATGGCTGAGGTGGCAGGAATTCTCCTCAGAACCCCTTTCTCTTCTACTCACATGTATCATATTCCGATGTAAAAGGGGAAGGTCAAAGTGTTGCTCTTTTTCTCACATTATTAGTACAGGTATATACAGTGCATATCACATGATATTGAACCACTTACTATTACACTGATACTTCAGTGGTGGGGTGGAAAGTTTTAAATACAAGCTCTGTTGCTACTAAATCAGGTTGATAAAATTATCATATCAACGTGTGATATACAAACATGTTTTCTATCACAATGATAACTCAGCCTGCTTATATTAAGTAAATGAAGATATAGGTCCAATTATATTTAATGATATCATTCACTTGTGAACCATGCAGATGGATAAAGATGCATCCCTTGGTTGTGTTAACTAATTCATTCATATCAATCATTAAAATATGAACTGGCAGTCAACATGTCCATCAGGCAATTAATTGTCACTGCATATACAGCTATGTCACATAATCTTTATTGCCTGATACAAAATGCACTTGAATTTTTTTAGATTGAGATTAATATATATTCAGTTTTTCATACAGTACTTTGGACATATGTCATTAAATTAAAACCTGACATACAAAAAGTTCAACAAAACATTAAGGCATTCACTCTCTAGAGGTCATGTTTATATGGACAAATATTATATGTGTATCCAGGTGATAATTCTGATTAAAACTTCGTGTGGTACTAAGTCACTGGAAGAAGAAGGGGGTTGCAGCTGTTGGGCTTAGAGTGAAAAAGATGAAGTAGGTCCTATGAAAAGAAACTCCAGGAAATAGTGAACCCAGTCAATTTCAAGACTTCCTATATGACCTGCAAGCCATTAAGTGCATTACATTTTTTACAATTCACCACATCTTGCCCTTAGCTCACCAATGCTGGGAAGAGAAGCTTGTTTGACACTGTTATTGATTCTGTCTGCAGTCCCCAATATGCAGCAATTCTATATTGGATTAGCTATCCACATGCATTAGCTAAACCAAACAACTCCAGTATTCTTCCCATACAACCAGAGACCCGCATTGCTTATCTTATCAGCTTGCTGCCTTTGATAATCTTTTTTAGGGTCTGTCAAGCAAAAAGGACTTAAATAATGCTTTGACACTAAATGTTAATCGGTGATTGTATGAATTGTTACACTTTACTCAATCGATTGAATAGAAACAGGTTTGATTTCTTGACTAGACAATGAAAGTATTGCTACCTGAGGTGGATGGGAATCTTAACAGAAGTCAAGAGTGTTGCATATATCGTGTTTCCAGGGGACACCCACACAATAACAAGTACACAGTGGAGCTTCAGAGGGAACAAGAATTTTTTATAAATAAACTTATTTTTCTAGACTTAATGTGAAGGTAAAATCTTTGTCATTAAATTTCAATTCTAATGTTGATGGAAATATAAAACCAAGGGTGAAGTGTTTTGAATTATGAAAGTTTGTGCAATTTACTTCTTATCCATCAATCATCTCTTTTAAATTAATTATTAATAAAACAAACAAGGCAACAGATATGTCATATGTCAAGATATATAAATGACAAAACTGACAGAAGCAGTAACATAAAAAGTCTAAAAATGATAAGCAACTAATGTATTAATGAAAGTGAACAAAATGTATTTTTGTCAATTTTTATGCGATATATTTAGAAAAATGGACTTGAAGAGGCTTTAGACCCATGGGAATTCAAAGCCACACCTAGAAAATGCTAAGTGATGGAAAAAGAAAAATGCAGGCTAAAAAAACTCATAACTTCAAGTTGAACTATTCAATCAGACTAGTATTTGAACTGGAGAAGTATAATAGTCCTCTGAATCATTTGTATACATTTGATAACAATGAATAACATGGTTTTCTATTTATGATGTTAATGAGAAGTATTTTATGGTGTTAATGATGACAGCAGATACAGGTATTGGCGAAATGTCCAAACACAGTGTCCGCCAATAAAGATTCATGAAAAACATTTTATCTGCAATGGATGGAGACCTTTAAATTACAGGCATTACAATAGAGTATGCTGATATGCACACTTCACTGAAATTAAGTAATGAGGAATTTTTTTCAATTTCAAATAAATAAAATCATGGTTTTACTATATTCAATATTTATTGATTTTCTTCTTTCCCTTTTTTCTAGTACTGAAAGTCGTGACAACCCTTTCATACCTGAAGGGGATCTATACCATGAAGCAGAATCTATGCTCAAAGCGTCAACCATAGAGAGAGAAAAAGTGATTATTCGTGAATCCCCAGGAGGCACCAAAACCACACATTATGTAATGAATGAAAGTTATGAGGGTCCCGAACCTACTGACAATGAGCCCTCAGAAGACAATGTAGCAAATCCAGAGGACATTAAATTAAAGGAGAATGGTAATGTTGAAGAAACCATTCAACCTTCAGCAACAAAAAATGTGGAAGGGGCTCCTAAAGGTGCAGGCGATCAGTCGCCATCCGAGCCAAAGGAACAGAAAGAAGGAGAAGAGGGTGAAACTCCAACTGATAAGAAGAAATCCAAGGATAACAAATGTTGCACTATTTTGTAGCATAAAACAAATTTTTTAAGGAAGAAAATGAATGGAGTCAATATTTGCAACATAATGCAGCTGTAACCTATATATTGTTGATCATGTCTTTTTATTACAAAATGTCATTGTTCACTGCCTTAAGAAGACTGTGCATGTTCTTGAAGATTTAAGTTGCTCATACAGCAGCTCTCTCTGTTGGCATATCACATCCATATCTCAGCACAGGAGCTCAACTGAAGTGTACAAAAACAGCTTACATTACTAGAACATTAAAAACATTGACCTTGGTGACCTTGAAGGAAACTAACCATGGTGATCCACTCTGACCCCCAGCTACAACATTTGTTTGTGGGAATGCATGAAAAACCAGTTCTCTCCTCAAGAGACCTATTATATGTTGAGTCATAAATTCAATGACTGTTATAATCACCATGCATCACTGGGAGCAACCTCACACAGTCAAGGGACGAGATGGAATAAAATGTGCTGCCAAAGATGTTCAGTTTTTGAAGGAACTTAAATGGTTTGGTGTATAAATGTATCAATCATTATTTGACAATCTCCAGGCATATGTCTACCACCAACCCATACCTTGACTGTAGAATGTATATAGCAATGACAGATCCAGGAATGTACTAAGGGGAAATGGTGGTTTGAAAAAATTTTGCCCACTAGACTTTGTCATATTTGCAAGCAAGAAAATGGACTTAAGGGGTGGGACCTTGTGTATCCTGTGCTACCCTGGATCAGTCTATGCAATGTACAATGCTTGATATTGGATATTAGGCATGAGTCAGACTGACTGGATTATAACTTGCTCAGCTTGTTTCTTGTGATTTAGGGAGCCATTAGTCCCAGAAGCACTGTGATTATCATTGACTCACAGTGTAAAGAGAACAGTTCAGTACAGGGACTACATATTTTCAACAGCTGGAATATTCATGACATCAGAGGTTCAATATGTTATCGTATTAATATGCTGTTTCTAGTCTCATTTGTGCACTTTTTTATTCTGCATGAATTCTTCATTTTAAATTATATACTTAAGAATATTCATCAAAGTACTGTCTTGGTAGAAATAACAAGGCATGATCTGAGAATTTTTGAGTCAGGAAGGGAACAAAACCAGTGGGGTCTATTTTTATCGAATGCCAAAATGGCAGTGAATCATGAAGTTTGACAGGCCACGCCTGCCCAGATAACAGTAAACTGCATTCTTTTGCTGGCTGCTTGTTATTTTTCCCTTTTCTGTCATATATATTTGTGGCTATTAGTTCAGTTTGGCATAATGTTGTGACCTTGTGGTAGGCCCTAGTTCACCAAATTTACATTTAAATCTGTAACAGTTGTATTAAACACTTTGCCATGTAGTAAGCATTTTTGGTAAAGAGTTAATTTGGTGAACTACTATGGCATTTGTACTACTCAATTAAAATATCGGTGCTATTTTTTCAAAAGTACGAAACCATTATTTCTGAGAACTAATGTACAATGGAATTTGCTAAATGTAAAATTAAATGTGACTGTGTTTGCTAACTTGGTTACAGTTTGTTCCTTGCAAGATGCTCTGGAATGTAAACATGTGCTACTTCCCTCTTTTAACAAATGAGGACAAAATGCTTTAAAACTGCCACTACAAACATGCATTCATATGTCACACATTTCAATCCAGTTCTGTTATCCACTTTGAATTGTGCGTTATTCAGTTTTCAGTGAGAAAGTGGGAAAGGGCTGGGGAAAATCCAATTTTTTCAGTCCAATTATTGCAAGGCTAAAACAACAACCTACCCAAACTTATAATGGTATAATCCTGTGACATATTTCTTACATATACTGTACTTACTTTTTATAACATTATGACTTTTTAAAAGTTAAAAAAAAAATAATAAAACAAATGTAAGAGCTAGTGTGTCCCTATTTCAGAATTAAAGTCCTCCCTCTCATCATTTATGTATTTTGTATTTCATAAAATTCTAGAAAATGATCTTTGAGTGGGCTTTGGAAATGATGGGTGTATGAGCGCATTCTCAACGAATTAAGCCAGGCTTTACAAAGCCGGTGACCTAAAAATGGCGGACGTACATGAAAGAAAAACCGCCTAATCTTTTAATAGTCTCTCCGCCTCTCACACGCCTCCCCACACGTCGTCCCTGCGGGGTACAGTAATTAAATCTCGGCTCCGAACATTAATATTTCCGTGAATATCTCTGGTGATATTATCTCCGTAGATAGTCGATTCATTGCTGCTCTACGGGCCAAATTATTCCTTTTTCGTCTCTGTTTTCAAAGATAATAGAACAGAAGAGCTTTTTTCCTTCGATCGCCTTCAGCCGCCATGCTTTCTTCACCACGAGTTTAACTGATGAGCATGCGCACTTAATATTTCTCAGGTAGCTTCCGCATGGCGAACGGAGACGCGATTTAATTACTGTACCCCGCAGGGACGACGTGTGGGGAGGCGGAGAGACTATTAAAAGATTAGGCGGTTTTTCTTTCATGTACGTCCGCCATTTTTAGGTCACCGGCTTTGTAAAGCCTGGCTTAATTCGTTGAGAATGCGCTCTATGATTCACAACTAATAAATAACAAATCTATCTTGTCTCGAGCAGAAGGGAAGCTGCTACTACATGATACATGGCTATTAACCTATATTCAAAGATATGGAATAAAGTAACACAGGATTTAGCCACTTTTTTTAGGACCAGCTGCAGAGAGATGAGAAATCACTTAACAGAGTAAAAAGTGATATTTTTTCAAAGCATGTTTTACAAGGCACAACCTTTCTGTTTTAATAATTTAGCACAAAAACAAATTGAAGATCACATTATAAATAATATTGCCAAATCTGAAGCTATGAAATGTTTATCAGTGAACAATATGTATATATATTATATATATACATTTTTTTTAAATACAGCAAGTTCCAGAAAGAAATTCTAAAATATTTTTAAATAAGAGAAACTTGAATATGTCATAGCTTGGGAGAAAAAACACCCTTGGGTTACCCATCTAAAACAAGTCCAAGACCAGAAATGTTTTGGGAACTGGTTTGCCAGTTCATTTTAAATTACAATGTTAGTATTATGAACATGGTTATAAGTCTAGGCATCTAGAGCAGTTAAAACGAGTCTTAGACAAGAAAATGTTTTGGGAAATGGTTTGCCAGTTCATCATTTTAAATGACGATGTTAGTATTATGTACATGACTTTAAGTCTAGCCATCTAGTGCAGTTAAACATTACTGGATGTTGTGGTGTGAGATAGTATTGATTATTCATCCTTCATAAACTTCCATAATGTGCCTACAACCTGGCTGCTCTAGTGACATGGTATAATATACCAGCAAATGTCATAATCATAAAGACACAAATAAATGAAATGAGGTTGCAGAAAGAAGTCATCAGAGGAAAAATGATCATACAAATCCTTTACAAACACCGATTCATTATCTTTGATAAGAAAACAGCAACACTAGCATTATTTTCAGTGGGCCTTTACTTGACATGAAATATGGAAGATGCAGCTCCACATTTGATTTTTATGTACAGACACAGATGTGTCTGTACATATAGCCATCATCTGCGTCTGTCGTCGCTGTCGCCGTCGCCGTCGTCGCCGTCGCCGTGCACTTTTACCGATAACACGATAAGTGGAAAACCGTTTTTTCTTTTGGCTTGAAACATACAGAACTGATGAATATTCGTCATACGCAGGTCAAGTTCGAAAATCAGCATGATCGGGTCACTTATAGGGAATTTATGCTGTTTTTTCACTTTTTTCAGCATATATGCAGCACCGATAACACGATAAGTGGAAAAACATTTTACCTTTTGGCTTGAAACTTACAGAACTGATGAATATTCCTAATACGCAGGTCAAGTTCGAAAATCAGCATGATCGGGTCACTTATAGGGAATTTATGCTGTTTTTTCACTTTTTTCAGCATATATGCAGCACCGATAACACGATAAGTGGAAAACCATTTTACCTTTTAGCTTGAAGCTTACAGAACTGATGAATATTCATAATACGCAGGTCAAGTTCGAAAATCAGCATGATTGGGTCATTTTTAGTGAATTTAGGCTATTTTTTCTCTTTTTTCAGCATATAAGCAGCACCAATAACATCATAAATGGAAAACCATTTTACCTTTTGGCTTGAAACTTACAGAACTGATGAATATTCATAATACGCAGGTAAAGTTCGAAAATCAGCATGATTGGGCCATTTTTAGGGAATTTATGCTGTTTTTTCACTTCTTTCAACATATATGCAATGCTAATAACACAATATAAGAAAAACAGATAGGCCAATTGTCATTATACTCATAGGAGTAGTCAAACTAACTAAAACGCAGGTTGAGTTCCAAAATCAGCATAATCGGGCCATTCTTTTAGAAGTTATGCTGTTTTTTCACATTTCCTCAGATTTAATTGTTAGGCATGTTAACAGTCTCATTATGGAACTAATAAGATACATAAAAGTGTTTGTTTGACATTTCCTGCATCTTAATAACATTGTTAGTTGATTATGTAAAAATGATGGTAAACTTGTTACGGTAAAGTCTTGAAAATTTCGTCGTTCTTGAAAATTTCGTCGGCCGACGATTTTCCGCAGACGTAATTTTTTTCCCTTTGAAAACTTCGTCGACCTTGAAAATGAGGTACTCGATAATTTTTGAAAAGTTCGTCGCCAAATATGGCCGCGTTGTCCAGCTCAAACATAAAGGTAATGCGTCAGTTGATTCAAGACAATGATACGATCAGGATATCATTGCCGATAACACTCTCAATGGGAGATAGGAACAATAGTGCGCCCCTGCGAGCGGTCATTCACAATATAGATGGTTTAGATGTGAATTCCCGTTCTCAATTGCGGGAACGTCGGCCTTTTGTCTTTAGTTTTATTACTATTACCTGGCTCGAGGCGGCAAATAGAAGACACAGGCCGCGGCTCTGTCATTTGTAAGGCCGTTATTGTTATCGGCGGCTGTCCTAAATGAGGGAAGACACAATGAAAAAATCAAGATATTATCTCGAAGGGAAATGTACCTGTCACTTCTATTCATGGCCATGTTCAATTTAGGACCATTTAACGATTACCTGGCTCGAACATGGAGATCGTTTGCAATGCGAATGGGACGAGATGGCAATTTTCGTATCTTCAGCGGAGAATCGTTCGCGTAATATCGTCAACAGATCGTTTGCGATCCAAACGAGACGAGAAGATAATTTTCATATTTGTAGCGGACTCCGTTCGCGTAAGATCACCAGCGGGAGATGGTTTGCGATTCGAGAGAGACGAAAAGGCAATCTTCATATCTTTAGCGGGAGATCGTTCGCGATGTAAGCGAGAATAAAATGCACTTTTCATATTAGTTCAAGGGAACTTCGTTCGTGGAAGATCGTCAGCAGGAGATCATTATTTTAACCCCCCTCCCCCTTTGAATTTTATAAATAATATATATTTTTCATTTTATCTTTAACCCCCCCCCCTTCCCCACTCACGGCATATCTTCGGCGGAGATCATCAGGACTCTGTTCGCGTAAGAACATATCAGAGGGAGATCGTTCGCAATCCTAGCTAGACGTAAAGGCAATTTTCATATCTTCATCGGGAGATTGTTTGCGATGTAAGCAATAATAAAATGCAGTTTTCATATTAGTTCAAGGAACTTAGTTTGCCAACGATCGTCAGCGGGAGATCATTATTTTAACCCCCCTCCCCCTTTGAATTTTATAAACAACATATATTTTTCATTTTATCTTTATCCCCCCCCCCCTTCCCCCGCTCAAGGCATATCTTCATCGGAGAATCGTTCGCGTAATATCCTCAGGACTTTGTTCGCTATGTAAGATCGTCAGAGGGAGTTCGTTCGCGATCCGAGATAGACGAAAAGGCAATTTTCATATCATCATCGGGAGATCGTTCGCGATGTAAGCGAGAATAAAATGCACTTTTCATATTAGTTCAAGGGAACTTCGTTGGTGGAAGATCGTCAGCAGGAGATCATTATTTTAACCCCCCTCCCCCTTTGAATTTTATAAATAATATATATTTTTCATTTTATCTTTAACCCCCCCCCCCCTTCCCCGCTCACGGCATATCTTCGGCGAAGAATCGTTTGCGTCATATCGTCAGGGCTTAGTTCGCGTAAGATCGTCAGAGGGAGATCGTTCGCGATCCGAGTGAGACGAAAAGGCAATTTTCATATCATCATCGGGAGATCGTTCGCGATGTAAGCAATAATAAAATGCAGTTTTCATATTAGTTCAAGGAACTTAAATTGCAGATGATCGTCAGCGGGAGCAATTATTTTAACTCCCTGTAAATTTTTAGGAAGTTACAGATGGTAATTTTAGAAGGCCTGACACTTAATCCTGGGAAAAGCCCTGCATGCAACAAACGTTGCCAAGTGCGTTATTTTTATTTTTTTTAAATTTAATTATTATTATTTTTTTTTTTTGAATATGTCGCATCCAGGTTATGATGCAAGGTTGCAATTAGGCTTATCTTGATCCTTCTTCTCTATCAGGAGGTATGTTTCTTACCGAGAAGATAATTCTCAACATATTTTCGGGTACAGTAAGTTAAATATAACTTAAAAGAGATGCACAAATAAATAGATTATTATTTACCACCAGAAAATGACTTAGGAAGTAGTAATAAATATCCCACAATATAGGAGGGTCAAAGATAACAGCCGCTAAGGATAAAAGCACAAAGGCCGGATTTTTGAAAATTTCGTCATACCCAGGAGTCGGGGAGAGGTAATTTTGAAAAATTAGTCGGATTTACACAATTAAAAATAGTAATTAATTTTTAAGCGACGAAATTTTCAAGACTTTACCGTATTGAGTATTATGTGTTAAAGTGTCAAAAATGGAAATAAACAAATATCATTGCAGTTTGTCAGATTCAATCATCTACTATATTCATTATCTCACAATGGAGGAAATTGGACATTTAACACTGTTCTATTGATATTTTTCCCATCTCATCAATTTTCTTAGTTGATCATATACAAATGGTAGAAAACTGTTTATTTTGTTTTATGTTAAAAAAGCGTTTTAAAAATGGAAGTAAACCCATTGCAGAACAGTGCTGTCTTGTTTCAGCATATATGCAGCACCGATAACACGATAAGTGGAAAACCATTTTACCTTTTCCCTTGAAACTTACAAAGCTGATGAATATTCATAATACGCAGGTCAAGTTCGAAAATCAGCATGATCGGGTCATTTTTAGGGAAGTTATGCTGTTTTTCACTTTTTTCACCATATATGCAACACTGATAACATGATAAGTGAAAAATCATTTTACCTTTTGGCTTGAAACTTGCAGAACTAATGAATATTCATATTACGCAGGTCAAGTTCGAAAATCAGCATGATCGGGTCATTTTTAGGGTAGTTATGCTGTTTTTTCACTTTTTTCAGCATATATGCAGCACCGATAACACGATAAGTGGAAAACCATTTTACCTTTTGGTTTCAAACTTAAAGAACTGATGAATATTCATAATACGCAGGTCAAGTTTGAAAATCAGCATGATCGGTTCATTTTTAGGGAAGTAATGCTGTGGTTTATTTTTCTCAAACTTGGTTGGGTTATTAATATCAAGTTAATACAGCTAGATTAAAAGTTTGAATAGCAGCTTTATTGGAATTTTTTACGTTTTATTTAAAATTTTTTTAAAATTATTTTTCAAACACTAGCATCTTCAAGATGTGATTTTTTACTCCCATCCACCAGAAGTGCTGTGCATTTTCTGTATTTTTGTGTATAATTGTTATTTCTTCAGATTTAATTCTTAGGCATGTTAACAGTCTCATTATGGAACTAATAAGATATGTAAAAGTGTTGTTTTGACATTTTCTGCTTCTTAACAATATTGTTTGTTGATTATAAAAAAATGAAGGTAAACCTGTTATAATATTGTGCATTGTGTAATAAAGTATCATAAATGGAAAGGAACTCATCATTGCAGTTTGTCAGATTTAATCATTCACTTTGTTCAGCATCTGCAAATGGAGCAAATTGGACATTGAAAATTGTTCTATTGATATTTTTCCTATGTCAACAATTTTCCTAGTTGAACATTTAAAAATGACAGTTTATTGATCATTTTGTTTTAAAAAAGGTGTTGAAAATGGAAAGAAAATCATTTCAGTACAGTTATTTCTTGTTTACATTTTGGCATTTTGAAAGTGTGACTCTGAACTGCCATGGCCTTGAAGACCTTCCCAAATCACATTTTCTGAATATTCATGATACTTTTATTTTTTTATAAAAAATTTTGATGGTCATTATGCTGTTAAGTATTATGTTTTATTGCATGAAAGTTGAAGAAAACCCTATTTTGGACACTGCTGCCAGGATAGCGATTAAGGGAAAACCATGTTACTTACGATACTGAAACTTACTGAAAAGTTTCATAAGACAGAAGTGCGCAGCTTGTGTTTGAAAACCAGTGTGATTGTTTTCTGTTTTGGAGGCAATGCAGGTTTATAGAGTGCTATACTGGCATTTTCAAGTTGTGACTTATCACTCCCATCTGCCAGGAGCCCTGTGCTCTTACTTTGTAACATTTTCTGTATTTTGTTAAGTTACAAGAATGATTCTTAGGATTGACATACAGCCAAAAAAAAAAATTATATATATATATATATATATATATATATATATATATGTGTATTGTGTGTAATTTTCACTGTACCTCATTCTGGCATTTCCAAAGTTTAACTCTTATCAGTCTGACACCTTACGGACTATTTCCAGACCCTATCACGCTAACTGTGGATCGATCTATCTCCATGGGAATTCTTGCTAAATTGCAATCAATGTAAGTGGCTTAGTTGTCTGTCACGCCTACTGAAACTGGCATGCCAGAATCCTAAGACTCAAACTGAAAGCAATTTATTGAGAAACCCCTTGGAGTTGGATTGATCCTGTTAGATTGATCTAGGTATGGGAACTTAGTCTAATGCTTGATACACATTTTACTTTCATCCTAATCCAATGTTATGCAGAATAAGAATTTGATGTTGGCTATGCAGTTACAGTAAGCATAATACATTAGTTCATCAGAATTGACAGTATCCTATTTCCTGCGTTTTTATTTTCTGGTTTTTGTCTGTACATTTGACAGCTTTGCTGCCTTGTTTAAGACCCACTAATTGTTGCCTCCATTACCTGGAAAAAAACTGATAGGATTTTGTAATAAAAAACACTAAAAAGTGTCCCATACAAGAAACCTACACAGTTTTATTGTATCATTTATTGAGATTTTGATTTGTAAATCATCACTATTTTCATTTAAGAAGAGTTGATAACATCAATCACACACCCCTGAAGATTATACAGATCCTGTTAACAAATCACACATACACACATATATATGTAAGAAGACCATTGGGATATAACAAAATTTTATTCTGTCAAAATATTCATAACATTAATTCAGAGACCATTTTTGAGATTTAGGTATTAAAAAACAAACAATCAATATCAGTATAAATGCTAATTTTCTATTATACAAACTTGCAAAGCTTAATTGAATCCTTAACTTGAAAATATCCTGTAACATAAATGCAAAGTTTGGACATCCTTTCTAAACTTTGGAATTACCATGTGAAGGGTTTTACACATATATATTCTTTGCATTTGGAATTTTGAGTAAAAATGCAGATTTTGGTCAGAGGTGGCAATTTCTTTATGTAATATGCTTAAGAAAAACAAATTATGGATATTGGAAAATATAACAAAAATATTTAACACAAAATAAATAAATAAATAAATTTACAAACAACAAACTGTCACTTTATGGAATAAAATAGAGAAACCCAAATACTGTATCCCCAATATAAGATCAGAAGTCTTCTAACATAAATATCCAGATAAAATTGAAAACATAAGATAACATTAGAAGTCCTAAGAGAGCCACTCTTTCCTATGTTACCATCTTGACACGAGAAAACAGGGAAAATATTTTATATATGGGCCATATCACAGTACCCTTCCATCAATTATAGAATAAATTTTCCTCTTTTTGGTACAAACCAAATCCCAAAATATGCCCACCCCTTGGTATAGACAAAAATAGGAATTTTGTAAAACAAATCCCAACTAAATCTTATGATTTGAAACAACTTGTGAGAACTAAAATTTAACCTATGCAAAAAATAGAACCACCTTATTTGAGCAAGTGCTTACAACAAGTCATGGCCTGGGATACAGTGTACATGTAAACACAACCATGCAAACCTACATGTCCAGTGAAGCAGGCAAGTGTTTCACAGGGTATAGGCAGAAAATTAGCTTTTGTTGCTCCCTCTCTCCCCTGAGTTGGGTCCATTGATTACATATAATAGTTACAAGATGGATATATTTGAATTGTATATTTTATGTGAATTAACAGTAATATTGCTACTCTACTGAATGTGTTTAACACCATGAACATAAAAGAGAACAACAGGAAAATTCTAGAAGTGATCATTATTTTTTCAGGACGTGTGATAACTTGCTAGAACTCAACATTAAAGATATATTATGTCAATAAGGACCAAATATATCATTTCTTGATTTGAGAAAAGAAAATCTTTACAATCCAAAGAGAAACTTAAATTATAAATTTTCTCCTTGTTACAATTACAATAACTTTGCAATAAGAAAAAAGACTCATAACAATCACCTCTAATTACAAATAACAAAATTAGTAATTTAAATATTATGTAATCCAAAATGAACACTTTTTTTCAATTCATCAATAATGACAGTCATGCACCATTTTCCATAGTACACAGCCATGAATTTGCCAAAAGATCAGCATGCACTGACTCATACACCTCATGATTTCATGACACACAACAACACTCAAACTTTGATTTCCTTGGGTATCTAGGGCAGTCTACAATATCAGGTATATCTCCTGTATGCATATCTTGGCAAGATAGAGTAACAAGTGATACTTGTATTGCATTGGCTGTCCAAAACAATATAAAATAAAATAATAATTAAAACACATTTTACAATGTAACAAAGAATTCTCCTCAAGTTTTTTTTTACTAAACCCGGGTTTAAATAATAATAATGATAATAAGTTGGCTCAAATGCAGTAATTAAAGAACAAAATGGGGAGCCAAGTATCATTTCCCACCTGAGCAGCTTTGACTAATTTTTATCAAAGCAAGGTTTCTTTGCCATATGCTTAAATTTTTTAACTGCAAATATACTTGTGCTTGTGCAACTATCAATAAACAGGAAGACAATGAACCACTCCTGCAGTCCCAGACTGATCATATTAATGAAAGGAAATAGACAGAAACAGTATAGAGGATCACAACTTATCAAAATCCCCAACAGTTATTGTAATTGTGTACAATGGCTTTTTAACCACCATCCCTTTTAAATAATTAGTGCATCCCAATTTTTCAATGTAAGACAGAAATTAATCCTACACAGGAAACTTTACAAGCAGGTTTTATGCTGAAAATATTTTGAACGTCACTCATACTATTACAGAATGGACATCCTAGGATTCAGAATTTACTGGCAACTTACATCACAACTAATGCTTTTGCTGAGAGGGAAACAGTCACATTCAGTTTTCTGAAACAAGTGATGATCCTGTACCTTGTATTTTAATTATTGCACCTCATAGATGTCATGCACAGTCCTACTTTAAATGAACACTGCTGTGCTAGTCATGAGGGACTGGGCTGTTGGGGACACTACTATCATAGCCTTCAGAATTCACACGGCAGTATCTTGACCGTGACCTTGATCTAGATTTAGATGATCTTAATCTAGATTTAGAAGAATGACGCATTCTTGGCACATGTCCCCTAAAAGTAACTGGTGCTGTGCCAGTGTTTCTTAGACAAAGCAACACTATCAGAATAAAAATGGCTACCACAACCACAGCCATTGCTATAATGATGTACAGCATATATTTAGGAGCTTTACGATGGTGAGGATGCAGGGGCGGATGGGGAGGGTGCGGAGGCCATATGTCATCATCACCAACAGAGGTCATGTTTGCAAGGCACTTGTCATACTGTTCATAATCCACAGCGATGATTGCACACATGTGGTTCTTCTTACACTGCCCAGAGCAGGTGCTCTCAGGATCCACACTTACAGAGTTGTAAACATAGTACTTCTCAAACAGGCCCGAACCAGAGGCCTTAAGTTTGTTCACTAACTGCACCAGTGACATTGTTGTTACCTTATCTATGCTGTAGGCTTTGGTAGCCTGATATTCCAAAGCCCACTTAGCCTTCTCTGCAGTGTTAGCAGCAGTGAGATTGAGGAAATATTGGAAGTAGTCCAGTACTTGCCCAGAGTTCCTGTCATAATGATATAGTCGTATGGATGGATTGTTGTAGCCAGCACCTGGTAGAGTGCTGTTCCAGGGGGTCACCGCTGGGCTCAGGAACATGCTGCCATATGGAGTTCCTGGAAGATCAAAAAATAATCATTACAATGTTTGTACTGCTTTGTCACAGAAACCAAATGATACATACATTTTCACGACTTAAAACTCTCCACTTTGTAAACATAATCTAAACAGATTCTTATGATCAACAGTACATATCCAAATCTTTCACCTCTCTTTAGTACGTGAAAAACAACCCTAAAGTATATCTAAACTGACCATGTACAAAAGTAAAACAACACATTTTCAAAACAATTATCATTAGTGATAGAGGAGAAAATTATAATCTAACAAAGAGGCTGGCTTTACAGCTGTACTCCACTTCAAAATACATAGCAATGCATAAAACCCAACCAAGGGAGTAGGATAACAACTCAACCTCACCATGTGCACCTATAGTTCTGAGCACCTCCCATTTCATGAATTTCTACCAAGACAATCTTTTCCTTATTCTGATAAAATTTTTCTGTACGACTTTTGTGGCACATTAAGGTATGTGTTCATAGAAATATCTCACTTTCATATCCACTAGTATAATATCTAAACTTCATTATGCCATCATAACTGACTTACCATTATCATCATATGTGACTCTAAACCCATCAGTGTGTTCATGGCCATAGAACTGCCCTGTTATGAGGTCTTTGTACTCCTGAAGCATGGACAAGTAAGCTTTGTTGAAGTATGGGTAGAACCAAGAGATATTGGCCACCCTGCCAAACCTGCCTGGTGGGATGTGGGATGCTATGTACACCTGGAAATAGTCAGCAGGATTTAGAATACATTTGCATGGGAGTAATCTACTGTTATTAAGAAAATAGATGCAATTTATTAATATTATTATATTTTATGATACTAGCAGATAATAAGCATGACTATGACCAAACAAGCAATACATCAAATAACAAGGGTAATATATAATAAACAAAGTTATAATACAGTGCACATATTGAAGCAATTAATATTGCAGTAAGTGAAATGTGAATAGTAACTATAAAGTGGTTAACCAGGGCAGTATAAAACATAAACAGTGTAAACAGGAAAGGTTTTAGATAAAGATCTATGTCTCATCTTGTAAACATAAAGTACTGCTTATTCAAAGTTTTCTTGGGGTAATAATGTGACATCACACAAAGCCTGTGACAAATGTGTAGGTAATAAGATTTTTTAGCAGATTTGAAGCTCCTGGACAGTACAGAAAATAATACCGCATTTTACCTTTACTTACTGATCCAAACTGTACTACTAAACAAAAGTCAAATATCATTTACCTTTTCATTCCTGCTTTTAATTTGTTCCAGTGTTTGTCTGAGCCAGTCCAGTTGTCCAGCAGGATCTTTGATGCTACTGACCAACTTGTTACTGTGGTAATACAGTGGGCTGTTTAGGTTAATTAAGCTAAGACCCGCACACAGAATGTCAGTGTAGTACCCTCCTATGGGAAAAAAGTTCAGACAGACTAAACATTCAAGCAGGAGTACCACAAGAAATGAAACTTGTACCAACTCTCCTCCTGATAATAATAATAAGCAGTCTGGTGATCAGACAACAATTGTTAATTCTACAAAAAATAAAAATTATACTTAATTTCACTAAGGCAGGCCATCATCTCCCAGCTGTATAAAGCACATCAATGACAATGCAATAGAAAGAGTGAAACCCAGTCTTATTATTACTCAAAACCTTAACTTGGAAGAACATGTAGCACTAATTTACACCAAAGCTAGTCAACAGATACACAATATCTCCAGAAAGGAGTTTATGTTGAGCTCTAATGATCATCACTATCTTGAACATGAAGGATTACTAAACCTCACTACAGTGTGCTCTGTTAAACCAAAATTATAACAGCTGTAGACAGACTATGACAGTTAAAAGTATCATTAATGGAATATCAAAGCAGAACTAGTGTCTGTATGTTTATACCCTACCTTACCTTTCAGAAATGTTTTCATGGCTCCTGTAGGCAGCAACTGATCCCATCTACTGATGTTGGCAATATTTTCATAGTACCTATCACCAGTGTGAGGAGACATTTGGTTGGACGGCCAGGGGTCATGGTTTCCAAATGTTGGATATATAGTAATGTTAGAGAATGTGTCACGAAGGAGAAGGGTTATATTGCCTATCACAGTGTATATCTTCCTGAGGTTCAGGTCAGAGTTAGGGATATGTGAAATGCTATCACTGAAATCATAATAATATTGCATTAAAGATAAATCATGGTAAGGTCTGGCTACAAGGAACCAACAAAAATATGATCTTTAATTAACAAATCAAATCAAATATTAATCTTATTACTAGTTTGTTACAACTCTTTTATCATTATTTTAATCTTTTTTTTTTGCTTCTATTGCATATATCAGATTTCAACATGCGAAAACTTAAAAATACAATTAGGCTTCGTTCACATGGAATGTCTATTTTCTAAAAATCTATTTTCTATTCGCGCTATCTTATGATCACGGTCTGTGCCCTGAATATCCCGCCGCGTAATTACTGGCAGCCCGAGCCAGTAATTACGCCGCGGGATATTCAGGGCACAGACCGTGATCACAAGACATACCGCAAATAGAAAATAGAATTTAGAAAATAGACATTGCATGTGAATGAAGCCTTAGTCTGCTTTGGTTTTAATGGCCATAATATTAAATTATTGACAATTTCAATATCAACAAACAGAAAGGAATAATCTTTATTATCAAACATTATGCAAACCAAAACAATTTAATCCATAAAAATAGCTGCTGAATCTCCTTACCCCGCCCTGAGCTTCAGAGATAACTTGACACTTACCTCTTCACTATAGCCTATCTTCATCGTGTCAAGTTACCTCTGACCACATTCGATTGCCTCCGCCGCCCGCCAATCAAATTTAAAGCCCGCACTCAATGACTCATTGAACGATCTAGCCAATGAACGCGAACGAGTCAAAGCGCGCTTTGTTCAAATCCGGACCAATTAAAGATAAGGCTGAATATCAGGGACTTGCCGTTACCTGTGGGCAGCACGCAAAATACATCATCCCTTGGTAGATAATTATGCAGGGCATCAAACTGCTCTGGTTTCAATTCCGATATACTCCATGCTTTCTTTGTGTACGGTTATGCACTCGGAACTACTCGGATGTCTCCGCACTCGACAATAACTATGTTGTTAGTATGGAGCTTGCGGAATCAGCCGAGGATTGCCGATTGACGGTCAACCAATCAGCGTTTTCACCAAACTTTGGTGAAAAATTTTGAAACATGGATTCGATTGGCTTATATAAACTAGGTCAAACTATTTTCGTCAGAGGTAACTTGACACGATGAAGATAGGCTATAGTGAAGAGGTTAGTGTCAAGTTATCTCTGAAGCTCAGGGTGCCTTACCCTGTCCATAGGATAAAATCTGGTTTTGGCTGTATCTGTTTCATTGCACTGATAGCAGACTGTACCAGCTGCCAGGGAGAGTCACACTTGTAATCCCCATACTTCCCCATGACTGGGGACTCCAACAGTGAGGGTGCAGCATTATGGCACATATCCAGGGGGTTGCCTGACACACTGTAGTTAGCATCATAGTGAAAATCTGTCACCTGCCAAAACTGACCTATAGAGTCAAAACAGAAATCTAAATATAAATGAGTAAGGTGAAAGTAGCCTAAATAGACATAATTATTATCACTTGCCTGTTGGCTGAAAACGGAAGCTTATATTTCCAGTAATAGTTATGAGGGAAGGAGTTGACATTTGGGAAGCAATAGCTAGGGGTCCTTACAATGGAAGGTCTGGATGCATGCTGCTTAAGTTACTGTTAGCAAAACTACAAAGAAAAAAAAATCTGATTTCCAATTTAAGTCGAAAAAAAAATCCATGTCTGAGTAATACCTACTCCCAATTTAAGTACATCAATGATCAAGCTGGGAGGATCGATGCGTTAAATATCAACTGTTGGTTGAAACAACTATAATCATTACATCATATCCTAGTTTCTGTCTCTTGTTCTCCCAAACATTTCTTTTCTTCATATTGAGACATATAAGACAGTAAAATAGAATAGAGTGAAAAGTACCTGGAGAGTGAAGGCTACAATGTATATACATGCATTTTAATGCATTAAAAGGCTATGTTAGTAAATACGTCAGGTAAATGAAGGCTTACCTATCGATACAGGCGTTGTTATCGCCCTCTCAAACAGGAAAAACACAACTGCACAACAAATCCAAGTAACACTGCCCATTCTTTTAACTGAAAAATTACATTTTAAGTAAAAATATTAAACTTCACACAAACTGAGCTGCAAGGGAGTTCTGCCATTTCCTATATTTTTAAATCTTCTTTGGCAAAAGAGCTAGGCCTGATAATGACGGTCAAACAATTACGTAAAGGGCACTAGCAAGGTATTTAGTGGTAGGAGAAAAGCTTGTGTACTTTTTTGCCTGAGGAAATGCAAATCAAGTAGATACAGTGTACCCACTGTCTTGAGAAATGTTAAAACTGCGGATTAATAAAATTCTTTAAAGTCATTTTACTCACCTAATAAAAAGAATAAGAGAGACAACAAACAAACATGTCTGAATTTTTACTTATATAACAAATGTTTTTTCCCGAAAAATAAAAAGCTTGGTTCAATTCAACAAGGACTCTTTTGGACTTTTTCAATAATTCTACCTAACAACAAACATTCCATAAATTTTTGGCGGAATCAAGAAGTAAAATTAAAAAAAAAAAGTATGAAAGAAATAAAAACAAGAACTGCTTCACTAGATCTTTATTATATCATGTTGTACATGCATAAAACTGTAAAGATAACTGTGTGCCTAGATCATTATACACATTTTTACACTCCTACAATGTATTCATCCTCCTATATTATCTATCTATCTTTATATATATTTATATACGTTTGCTATCAAAGTACTTTACATATGGGAAAGGGTGATCAGAGGGTAAATAATGATGTCTGTCTAATGGTGGCACCTGGAGGAATAAATTTAATCAATAAATAAAATACAGCTAGAGAAGAGAAGGAATGAAACCGAGAATTTTACAGATTAAGGAGAATGTAATTGATTTGTGTTTCCTTTAAGAAATAACATGCCAAATTTCAAATGTATGACTGTGTTACCATCAAGTTGGTCCCAGCATGTTTAATAATATCATCCAAACCATGCTTACAAATCTTGCTTAACACTACGGTGCAACAGAATGAAAACTGATATTTAATACAGGTAGAGACAGAAAAAAAGCAGTCTAGAAAAAGCCTTTTAAACCTTTAAACTCTGGAAAGAAAAATAAAACTGAAGTGCTGATAAATCACGCTGACCGGCATGCAAGACAAAAATCACAGAAAGTAATTGCACAACAAATTACAGAGTTTACAAAGTACCATGCGCCTAACATACATACTCTCTCATTCTATTGGTCATTTTTATTCTTCTGGTATGGACAATGTGCCTCTACACCAGAGCATAAATATCACCCATCATCATTGACTCTAGCACACGAAACAAAAAATACAACTGGAACAAAAGGAAATGATACATAAATTCTAGGCAGAATAATAAAATAGCATGCACCCAAACATACATATGAAATAACACTTGATTGAAAGCTTACCTAAACCAGACACATAGTGTCTGTCTATAAAAATTCTAATTGCTGTAATGGTAAAATAACAAGTGCATGACCAGTTAATGATAATTTCCACAGCAAACTCATTAATAAGTCAATTTAAGTAGCATAAAATATCTAATTAATATAAATAGTTCAAATCCTCTCTTGATAGATACATGAATATTTTCTTCAGAATGGCAAAAGTTGAAGAGGGGTACAGAATACTGATACCCTTGGCTATAAAGAACCGATGGATTCAAGAATTTATAAGATGTCCATTGTATGTGTTGCAAGAAGTACCATGCAACACCAGATTTTTTCAATTGACACAAGAGGACATAAAACATTATCCTAGACTCCTTGGTACCAGCACATTTGGCACAGAGGCCCCGCATCCCAGAAAACCTGGGATAAAGACAAGAAACAGTCACTTGAGCGACCAGCACCAATTGTTTTTGCATAAAATATCAAAACAAGACCAAATTACAGTTATATTTCTAATCATTACATACCCCACCTTAGCAACAAAATAAAATGGTTGCTAAATCCCTTCCCTTACCTCAACCACTATATTTACCATGTCCACTGTCTATATACATGGTGTAAACCAACACACCCAACTATATACAGATGATGTGAGCATACCGGAGCATACCTTAATGTTACGTTAGGCATTTTTTATCACATCATTAAGATCATTTATATTAATACCCTGAAGTACGTCCAACTACCAATAGCACCAATTTTTAAAAAACATTTAATGTCCAAATTGAACAGTCATACATCAGTCTGTAATTGTTGAAATACTGTTTGTTCCTTCCATAAAATGTGTCAACCTTCAGACTCTGTTCTTGGCCCAAATATCAATACCTTCACCAAGTTATTTGATTATATTTTTTCAAAGATATAGAAGCTGAATAATTTAATCACATTTTTTACATGCTGAGCTTAATACTTTCATGTAGATTTAACTATGGCAAAGGTATCCATTAGCCATTTCATGTCTAATACTATAACTATTACCAGAATGAAATGCAGATTTTTCATCTTTCATAAATGTGCATAGATGTGACATAATGACAGTCAATTTGTGTCAATCTGCTGCATATCTATGTTCTATTTTGTTACACTTTGCTACAACATAATGCACTTCATACAACATTGCACCATAATGATTGACTTTTATTTTAGTTTTTTCATTATCATTCATGCTCCAGAAAAGCTCGAGTCTTGTTCTGCTGCCGAGACCAACATGGTTTCCTGACAATTGAAATACTTGCAGGCAGCTAGGGACAAGTATAACTAAGTATCTCAGTACGGGACTTATATAACAATATCTTGATTTGCATGATACTCTGATAATTTTTCCCTTTTGTTGTTAAAAGAATATTACACATTAAATTAAATTTAGCCTTTTTTATGCAGTCAATGAAAACCTTCATGTAGCAATAGGTGACCATATAGACTATGAAATCCTGCAATCATATCCTGAATTTTGTTCTTGTTCCTTGGCCAGCTCTTCAACAAGCCTCTCCTCCTCCTCTTCATCTTCTTCTTCCACCAATTTATTGTTCATGTTGTCATGGGAACCATCACCAGGCCTTGGGGTGTCTTTCTCAACTGAGCTGCTGCGTGATCTTGGTGTGGACAGCCTCGAGTTGGGAGGGTTTTGTTCAACTATTTTCTGCAAAGTCTGTATTTGGCCACGTATTGCACTAAAGAACGGCTTATAGCCCATGCTAAAATAAAAAGTATGGGGATGTTCTGTTGATTTTCATGCTACAAGTACTCATAATCAGTTTTCTTTATATTATGAATTACTGTCATGATGTATATTTTAGAAATTTTTGTGCAAATTGCACACAAAATTGATAACTGGTTTAAAAGCAAAATCTTAGACTAAAGTAGATTTTTGTTTCTTTATAATTAGGGATTAATAAAAAACATCCCAATCTTCCCTAAAATCTGAATCTTTTTTATTATTTAATACCAAGCAACTTACCACTCTGTGTCTGCCCACATTTCCAGGTATGAGAGTCCCTCCCTCATCCTGCCTACTATTTCTATCTGTGTGTCAGTAAAGCTGGCCGTGTTCACAGTCCTCACCACTGCCATCACATCCCGCAGCAGGATGGAGATTAGGAGTGACCACTCCAGGCACCCGGCCTCAATCATTATGTGTAACAGGTACCTTAAATATAACAAGACTTGGTATGAAACTTTATATTAACTCTACATGCCTAAGAAGCACAAGTCAGTTAAAATAATGAGAAAATGAGTGAATTTGATACTGAGTGGGATACTACATTAATGATAATGTAACTAACATGGCTTCCACATATCTTAAATAAAACCAATGAATCACCTGAGCTGCAGTTCTGCCTGTGCCGGACCCTTATTGGCAAGTTCATGACAAAGCAACTCTAGTTCTGCAGCCTCCAAACAGTAACTTTGATCCATACTTGTGCTTTCTCCAAAGTCATCAGACATCTCAGTGGCAGCAAGACTAGTATCATCTACAAGTCATTAAACATAAATGCAGTGGTATGTCTAACATCATCATCATCATCATCTAACTGATGCCAAATAAAAGTACTCATATTTATGTGATCTATAAAATGATATTCACATTATCCATAAATTTATTGAAGAGTCTAGCATTACAGGTATAATTTACCTCTACTTGACTGTATGTGTAGTTTGGGTTGTAGTAAGACATAGCTGCCTGCCATTGGAGAGTCAGGTGTGGCAGCTGGAGAGATTACTGGGGTGCTACTGCTCAGGTAGCCACTGTCCTTCACAGACATGTTTTTGGCTCCTTCTTCCAGCTCCAACAATCCCTGGGAGGAGGAACTGGCACTCAGGTCTGAAGAAAAAGAGTGAGGGAAGGTTATGGGTACACTGGGATGAAGTTATACAAGATGATCACATGTGATAGGTAAATATTTATATTTAACAGTTTGTTGGGTCAGCATTTGACTCTTTTACATAGAGACATTAGTAACTTAGCTTAATAAGAAAAAGTAGTTTTATCAGTTGCTTTTTAGTGTGTATACAGGCAAGCCTCCAAGTTGTGAGAGCATATATCTTACCCAACTGGCATTTTAATTAGGTATCTTATGTTTTGGCACAGAATGCAAATAAAAATACATTAGTCCGGTGCAGTATTCTAAAAGAATGCCAGTTCAGTAAAAAAAAATAAAAATAAATAAATAAATAAATAAATTAATTAATTTATTAATACAATTTTACCTTTGCTGAGTTGTAAGAACTCTGAGTTTGTAAGTATTGGCAAAGGCCACTGGAAATCTTGGTGCAGCTGTTTCAATGCAGTAACAAAGTCCTCCACCTTTGCGGCTCTCAGCCTGGCAAGATAAAAATGACTAAACTTAAGCAATAATGACTCACAGATAACAGACCATACAAGTTCATCAGCAAGTCAGCAGATAAAATTGACCCATATGCCAACAGCCTACAAATAAGTAAACTTACCTATTACCATGTTACCCTAAGCACTGCTTTGGTGTTAAATTATTTCCCACATTTCTAACCTTTCCTTTTTCAGCCACGTGACCAACTGATACCCCTCCATGTTAGCAGCAAAGCAACCAACATCCTTGAGTCTGTAGCTGGTGAGCAGTTTGCGTGCATGTCTTGCCAGCAGGACATCTATGAAGAAACTGTCAGGGGAGCCTTCATGGCCACTGCCACTTGCAGACCTGAAGTACAGAATATGAATGCTATAAATATCAGACTGGCAATGATACAAATAAAAGGTAAAAATTTGTAAGAAGGGATTGATTAATAGTTATGAAGGACAGATAGAAAGAAACTGTTAAAGTAAAGCCCTCATGGCTACTTCCACTAGTTGGAACACCTAGTGACTAGTGACACTAAATTTGAGACAATGTCCCTTGCATGGCAGTGACAGCAATATCAAACAGGAGATGCAATAATGCTGCTCCACAGGCTTATCTTTCCTATTATAAATGAAGAATTATACAAAAATGTATTTTCAATTTTTAATTTGGTGAAAAGGAGCATAAACAAAGGAAATGAAAACATGTCAAGAGCTTGACCCATTAAAATATTTCCAAGTTTTTTTATGGGCTCAAGTTTTTTTATAACCAAATACGCCACATCACATATATTCAATAATGACATATAATGGATCCCATTCTTCTAGTGTGAAAAGAATCTGACATGCTAAATAAAGTGATAACCATCTAAATACGTATATACCAATAACAATGCTGGCCAAGAATGAAATAACATCTGTCATCCAAAATATAGAACATGTTACATTACCATAAAATATCCATCACCAAGCATAGTGTAAATATTAAACTCAAAACACACCAAATCTATTATGATAAAACCAGTCTGAAACAAAAAATACCTGATATTCACAAGTGATCCCTCAGAACATAAGCAGATAAATAATTTCCAATCCCACATCAGAACACACCATTATCCTATATACTGTCATAAATGAATATCACAGTCAAGTTCCATGGAGTTGCTGTCATCCTTACCCCTGTGCTAAACACCCAGCCTTACCTTATTGGGTATTTGTACTTTTTATTGGCAAGTATACTTTGCCACACGATACTGTTAGAAATAATAAAATGTGTTAAGTTTACATAATCCTAGAGTAATTTATAAAATATTTTACACTTTCAATTTTGTTTTACATGGAGAATACACAATAACAAAGATCATCATCATAACTATTACTATCATCATGCATGACTTGACTTTACAGTTACTCCTTACTGAAACCAAGTTGTGAAATAACTAACCTTCTTCTTAGAGCTGCACTCTCTGCTCTACTTTTACTCTTCTCTTTTCCCTTCCCGCCATCTACCTGGTCAGTTTTACCCGAGCCACGGCCTCTCAGCGGGTTGGTGACAAACACAAACTCGTTACTCTCTGAGTCAGGTGACATGGGTGGGGTACGGTGCAATACTCCCTGGAAACCCATACTGTTGGCTCGTGTTAATGGAGGAAGGTCTGGGGCTGTGTCAGCATCACTGGGATCTGATATGAAAACAAAAGATGTACTAATATTTCTAGGCATAAACAAAATGCTTAAGAAAGAATAATGATCATCTTCATATCGCAGGTATCTAAAGCAAAGCAGGGAAAAAGAGAAATCATTTCAGCATTACTTTGACCATATTTCAAATATTTATAACAGTAACTTTGAAATAAACTTATTCGACTTTCTAACATTACTTAATATAAGACAAAGACTGTGGACATATAACAGTAGCATAAAAGATTTGACTGAATTACGGACCAGTCCTCTACGAAGATGTTTTGAACATACCAATGGCTTTGAGGAACCTGACTAGATCTCTGGCCAGCTCCCACTCATTGTGGTCTAATGCTGTGTCCAGTAGCATAGTGGCATGCTGGAATTGACAATATATAATTGGGTTGAGATGATCATGGTGTAAAAGTTTCAACTCAATACCTTTTGTAGCACCCCTCTGACACTCAATTGAAAATTCACCACCAAAATTACAATGTTGTTATAAAATGTTGTGGAGTTTCGCCTAAAATCTCTTTAAAATTCTGATTAACTATTTTCCTATCTTGATGGAAAATTTTTGATTTCTCAAAATACCAAGCCCAGGATTTTTTACCCACCAGATATTATAATATTATGCACAGATACACTGATGTCACTAATTCATTAATCCTACCTGTCTGCTAACGATAGGCTTCTCCAAATTCTGCAAGATGATTAGATAAGAAGCTGCAGTCTTTAACTTCCCTGACAGCATACACTCCTGAAATAACAATGAAATTCCCCTGTTTCCTACACACTGCTGGGAAATAAATAAATAAGCTTCTATCTTTTGATACATGGAAAGAAAAGATTGCATAAAAACAATGAATTTCTCAATAAATCTGATCAAAATATGTACATAAAGCCTAAAACATTCAAAATCATGTCTAGATTTTTCAAAACCAAAGATTTCATAATGGACAAATTAAAATCGCCCTTTGGTGTTTGCTGCCATATTAAACAGTAAACCAAGACAGTAGCCTTACCTCAAACATTTCCCGAGGGTTCCCAACAGTGTTGAACAAGTAATGCCAGAGGGCAATCTCTGTCTTTCTGGCACAATGAGCTATGGTCTGCAAAAACTCTGGGAATTCCTGGATGAATGCCACCACTCTAGGGAGGAGAGGATCTGAAAGCAAAAGTCTGACTGAGGGCAATCTGTATTTTCCAATAAACAATTCAAGCCATGATATTTTGGAAAAAAGCTTTCATCAAATATTTAAATAAGATCTAACTGCTTCATTCCTCTTGTTCAGTTATTGCTTTTTGCTGATATTGGATCATTTTCTGTTACTTCCACTTCCAATTACTGACAACTTTGTGTGTGCCCACATGTGCGTACTCACATTTGTGCATGCAGCCTTATGATGTACATATTTGAGTGTATGTCATATACCTGGTATAGGATCCTTGGACGTTGCTTCCTCCTCTAGAACTTCATGCAGCAACAGCTCCAGACAATGTGGGAAATATGGCAGCTCTGTACAACAATGAGCTATCTCCAGGGCATGGTGACCAAGACTGGAAATGAAGCAGATAGAGGTTTTTAAAAATCAACAGAGGCCAGTCTCAAGGTAAAGGCTAAGGCAGTAGGTGATAAGAACAAATGAAAAATTTACCAAATCAATTTTACAAGTCTGTGAGAATGTTCCAAATGAATAAAAAATATTATTTTTCAATAGGAAACTTTAATATCTCAATACTTAAAAGATCTTAAAAAGTCTATTCTGAGAATAATAAGACCCCGCATTGTCCTGGTTTCAATATAGACATACTTTCTTCGTAGCAGCTGCCTTAATATGTGATGGAGATATATTTGGCTCTGTAACATAAACAAAATGGATATGTTAATAATCTATGATTTTCAACATTTAGGTACATGATAATAACATGCATTATGTAATTAGAATTAAAACAAAAAGGCATGACCAACAGTTTTACACTCCAGATTTTCTTTATAATTCAATGCATAAAGTATCACAAAACGTGGCACTCACTGTCCTTTCCAGGGTAAGAAATGGCAAATTATCAGACGGTCCAGTGTCATAACATGTGGCATCATTTGTAGCACCAAGAATCACAGCATCTTCAAACAGCACAGCTAGGAACAGAAGAACACTTGTATATTACCTTCCCAATAATAAGGTAATCTCTCAAAAGGACTGAACAGTTTAGAAATTCAAAGTGCAGGAAAGTGTAAATGTGTGGCATTTCAAATCCAATGACCTTTCCCAATTTCGTTAACACAACAAATGAACACAAAAAACTATTCTCACCAAGTGGGTAGATATCCACTCTGAATGGCAGCATTATTCTCTTTGACATAAACCCATGAGCACTGACATCATCCCGAGGAAACAGTGGCAGCCAGACCTAAAAACAGGCAGCTAGACAGTCAAGTGTGTATTTTTGATCAAAATTTTAGAACCATCATTGAAAAAACATGTGTAAATGAACTCTCAAGAATACATTTTGGAGTACAACTTTTTCAGTTAAATAAGACGTCACAGAAAAGTTTTGATTGTCTTTTTTAAAAAAAGATCTACCTTCATCCCATGAGCCCCACATCCCAGCCATAGGGCTTCTACCAAATGTTTCTTCTCCGAGTTCAGCCGCGGTGTGCTCCATACATTCTCTACTGCTGAAGCTACCATGACAGGGGACGTGAATGGAAGCTGGAAAACGAGATGTCCAAAATAAACTTTAGGCCTTTTCACACTGAGCATTTTATCTTAGTGATACAGCTGTACTGGGATGTTTTGAGAAATTGAAAACTTAATAGCCTTGATATTACATAAGAGATTCACTTAAACACCACAAGCTCGATTGGAGAACTTAAAACATACTAGAGCAATTACATGTTTGAACCTCTCAGAACATACTGGTAACAGTAAGATATATTGCTCAATGTGAAGAGGCACTTTTAATCAAATTATAAATCAAACATAAATGTCATTGAAAAGGTCAAGAGATTTAATTCATTTGTGACATGAGAATATCCTCTACTGCAAAAAGGTCAATTGATAAATAGAAACTACAAATGTTTGTTAGATGGTTGCTTACCTGTCTCTGTTTGCTTCCATCTTTGACTGCCACGTGTAGTGATCTGTCTCTTTGGAACATCAGCAGACGGCCGGCAACATTGAGAAGGATGCTCTCTGCCTCTACTGCAGG
Organism: Lingula anatina; assembly: GCF_051362555.1. Lineage (NCBI taxonomy): Eukaryota > Metazoa > Brachiopoda > Lingulata > Lingulida > Lingulidae > Lingula > Lingula anatina. Next base: position 60,560,214 of record NC_141767.1, read on the forward strand.
CTGCTTACTGCGCACAGATGCTAGGACAAGATCAAAAATGAAGTTGGTTATCGTGAAAAGATAATAACAAGCACAGTATAACACCTTTCAAGCAGATTTATCAAAAACATAATAGAAACTAAAATCTTACCAGTTTCTGTACGCAGTGAGGTCAAAGTAATTGCTGTCACAGATGCTGGGTGAGGGATAAAGCCTCCAATGGCCACTTCCTGGATCTTGTTGATTTCTACTGTAGGATCTGAGGAAAGCAATTCAAATAGATCATGACGCTTATACGAGTTGTTTTCATGTAGCTGAAGAGAGATAGAGAAAAAAGGAAAGTATGCATTGGCTTCTCTGCTTGCAGGTATAGAATTGTGTGAGAGAGAAAGAGAAAGATAAAAGCTTACTTGGCTGAGTATTCTTCCTATCTATACTGAACATCATGATGTGGCTGTCGGCACAGAGAACTATCAGTATATCTCTGAATGTGTTGAGAAGCAGGACCTGAGAGGGAACTTTGGTCACGGTAGCAAACACATTGTCTAATTTACTACTCCTGGGGTACAACCGGATCTGAAATAAGACATACAGGGTTATTTTTTTTTTTTTCAATTTATAAATGGCAAAGAGCAAAGGATGCAATGTTTTTCTCTCTCTAATGTTTTCCGTTCAGGAAGTTCTCTTAAAAATCCTTGCTTCATCTCTCTGCCTTAGGATGTTATAGCAGGCCACACAGACAAATCCTTACCTCATCTCTCTGACCTAGAATGTTACAGCAGGCCACACAGACAAATCCTTACCTCATCTCTCTGCCCTAGAATGTTATAGCAGGAAACACACATCTCTACCTCATCTCTCTGACCTTGGATGTTATAGCAGGACACACACACAAATCTTTACCTCATCTCTCTGTCCTAGGATGTTATAGCAGGCCACACATACAAAGTCTCTCCACCATGTCAGCCCACCTGACACCACCATGTCCTTCTCCTGGAACACAACACATATACAGGTACTTCGATGGAAATCCATCTGTGTAGTCTTTTGATTAAGTTGTAAGCTTAAACCTTTAATATCTACACTAACTTGAGCTGTACCTCAAAGCTTTTGATCACTACCATGCCAAGCTCAAGTTAGTGTAGATATTGAAAAGCTGAAGCTTATAGCACATACAGGTTTATTAACAATAAAAACAGCATTTAATGAGGACCTAAATTCACCACACAATCATTCAAACCAAACAAATAATATGAAAAAAGAAAGAGAAACCCAAGTGCAATAAATCTCACCTGTGTTTCATTTCCAAACAATTTCCACTTTCTGTTGAAGAGTGCATAGTGAGCCAGCCCATACTTGCCAGCAACTGCCACACACTGTCCTGCCCTATCTATTGCAGCATACTATAATATAGAGGGATGGATGCAAAGATATCAAATGATTATTTTTCTGTAATCTGTACCACCCAATATAATTTTCTATACCACCTAATATAACTTTTTGACAGTTTAAAATATGACATATCAGCTGTTTAAATCAAATAATGGAAATTAAGACTTGTTTGATTATCTATCCTTAACTGTCATTTTATCCACAATATGCCTTACCCTGATTGGCCAGTTAGATCCCAAATAGTTGCTTGGCACAGTGATCACCTGCCATTGCTTGCTGCCCATGAGAAAGCTAGGAGCCTGATTGCTAGGATACCCTGGCTGTGAAGGATGTAACTGCTGCTTAGGACTAGTCTGGTGTATGGTTCTCTCTAGGCCATTGTTTACATACAGTCTGTCTTCTCCCTGGAGAAACAGGTGCTGGTGATTGCTCTGAAATAAAATACATAAATATTACATATATGTTGGAAAAAGTGTTTGTAATTGCCTAAAAATGTTTTTTTTTATGAGTGGAGAGTGTAAATGAATTTAGCCTTAATCTTTCCATCTCATCCAATAAAACGTGAGAAATTAAACAATATAAGTACATGACTGTACACTTAAAAAAAAAAAAATAAATAAAAATAAATAAATAAAATGAGTTTTTATCTTAGACTTACCATGCAAGGATTTACAGTCAAAGAACTTTTCACAAACTGCAATTGTAAAATGTCTTGATTTTCCTCCTTTATTTCCCCATTACAGTTGGTATCAGATGGCAGCTCTCCGTTCACTTGACTAGTATCACAGCGAGAGGCCATTACCCACAGGTGGTATCCCTCTGCACCCCACTCCATGGACTTGATATGTAGAGAATGGTGCTTGAAGGAATCCTCAGATAAACTGAAAGATGTGAAAAACTCAAATATTTATATTTGATATTTTATATTGGGTATTATAATACCCAAACTCTTCAATTTGTAGGTGATCATTACAGCATACTACATTTTTGCCAAATGTTACACATTTTCTAATTTTTCTAAAAATGTATAATATTTTACTATTTTTGTCAGGGGTTTCATACTGATTTAAGCAAATTATCTTGCATTTATTTTGATTTTTAGAAATTATATTCAAATGCTTGGCCACATATCATACATAAAAAATAACCCAAAACTTCATTCATGTGTGGTCACAGGCTTTTCTATACAAAGTAAAATCTAATAATCCATACCCATAGTCTCCTCCCAGAGAACAGAAAAGTAGAGCACCAAACACGCTCCATACTGCAAACCCTCCATTCTCCCAGGCAGCGGCCAGTGCACAGCCATCAGGGGTCCACTTGATATGTGTCATGCTGCCAACCACGTGACTAGCATCTGCATCAGTGACAAAAGATACAATATAATCATACCTAAGCAGTTTAACATCTGACTTGTCTGTCTGAATAGCTTCATCTAAAATTTGTGTGAGAACTGAAATGTATACTTAAAGGCATAGATTACTGCTCCTGTGAGAATAAGATTTTATAACTTATACATCTTGGCAATTGTAACTAGACACCCACAACAACTATACCTGGATAGTCTTTACTAGAGACTGCTAGCCTGTGTGAAACCTGGAGAGCACCAGTTATTTCATCAATACTGTACACCATCCCTTCTCCACTAAAATAGTAAATAAATCACTATTAATTAATGAATTCTGAAGAGATCCAATTCTAGTTGTCATTAAATAACTATATATATAAAAAATTAAAGATAAAAAATTTATAAAATAGAAAAAAATGTTAAGGATATTAAATCATGCTTTGACTTGTGCACATTAAATAATATCCTTACTTTTTGAGGCCAAAAGCCATTAGTCTGTACTTGTGATTGACTCCTACACAGGACGCATTATTCACCTCCTGGGCCCACACACCCTGGATTTGCTGGGGAAGGAAAAACAATAATAGTAATAATAAATAAATAAAAGTTCAAGACGTTACTACAGAAAAAAAAGATGCCTTCTTATCATGCATAATGGACACTTATTTTGAAAATGCAATTAATGATAAAAAACACCCATCTCAACATTTCTATTTCATTATTTTAAATAGTTTAAAAAGATAGCAAGTCCAACTTACATGTGGTTCAAACTTGGCAGATGTGACAGTGAGAAATGCTGCTCTCCCATTGGACAGAACAGTGGCAAATCCCCCCAGCAGAGGGCTGTATTCCATGTGGGGAATGTTCACATTCTCTTCCTGTACTGTGGAAGCTGATTTACAAAGATATATTATTTTACACAAAGTGGATTTTTTAAAGTATGCTGATGATACATTGCTACACTATAGATTTTATTTATTTGTTTGTATTTTATTTACTTTTTATTCCATAATTTTTTTGATTGATATCTTATAAGTAAGAGCTCTTTTCTCTTTAGGACTGTTTTATCCCCTATTGGGGGATTTACTGATTATCAAAGACAACCACCTACCCCTTGAGAACTGTAGGTCTGTAGAGAATGGAACTGTCTTGACATTGACTGACATCTGCCCATTGCTGCAGCCATCCCAGCGTATCCTCTGTATATAACCAGTGTACGTGGACAGCAACAGGTCATCACGAACACACAGGAGACTACAATTACAATAAATGTATGTGTGTGTCTATACATGAAATTTTCATTTTACAGAAAACATGCACACAACATAAATAATCACACTACAACTTAATCAAAATAATATTTTACAGTCTGATTACATAAAGTCACACAATCTTATTGAGGAAATATTGGGGTACCATTAAGAATTAATTTAAGCAAACTGCCACTTATTAACATTCTTTCAGCAATGAAGACAAATAAATTATTCAAGAAAAATAATAGGTAAGACCATACATTTCTACTTTTACAGGTTGTTAAGCATACAATCCAGTATTTACTCACCATGTCACCCCTCCCTGTATCTGTATATAAGACAGCTGTGACACCTTGAGAGCAGGGATACCCTCACCATTAAGAAGATCCCCAGTAGCTTTGCGGGGAGGCAGGCTCCTTCTGAAGAATTAAAGGTCCAACATATTAATGTGATTCAAAATTTAAATGTGCCTTTTGTTTATTTCAGCACAGTCTGCAGAAGTGTCCTGATAATATTGCAGAACCTTTTACCAAAAAGAGCAAACAGGGAAGAACCCTTTAAAAAAAAAGACACACATACACACACACCCACCCACCCACCCACCCACCCACACACACACACACACACTTAGCAATAAATTTCAAAAATTGTAGCATCAAACCAATTTATCATCCTAGACATTATTCCATTAATTTAATATTATAATAAAATTACATATAAATTGTCTTTGCTTTCCCTTTGTTAAAATCTACATATCACTTTCATTGTAAAAAAGAGACTTCTAATAGAAAAAGTAACAAATGAAAATATTTTGAACGTTTTGAGCACTGAATGTTAGTCATATTTGATGTAGGGAAACAGAAAATTCTGATAACACATAACTGGTTTAGATTTTTAACAAGAACATTTTACTACAATGGAAGATCACTGCCTACTTAAAAAACTTCTTAATTAATGACAAGTCTTATTCTACAGCCTGGCCTTGACAATAAATCAGTTGTTTGCACCCACTGTACCATTATCATTTCATGCACAGCTACTTAGAGCACAAAATTCCATGCTTTTAACATGTGTGACATGCAATACAGTCACTTATCTTCATCAGACTTGATAAGCCTATTATTTTGTTCAATCATTCTGTATTAGATATTGCCAGCATAAATGTGCATCAGCATTTATTAATTCAACCTTTGTTTATAAAGTTATATCGCAACTTAAACCTATTCTCAACAGCAAAGCTTAAGTGCTCTATCATTATTTGCCATAAAGCAGTTTACTTGACAGACACATAGTGCAGATGGAATTATGATCAATACATGTACAAGTAGGTGACAAGAATCCTGATTCTTAAAAGTAAAAGGATACTTTGATGAATGTAATGAGGTCAAATAATGAAAATATTTTAATATTCCAGCTATGATTTTAATTGAGAAACATCATGATAAGAACTATGATGTCTGTCTGGGGTGTGCAGAGCATGCAAAAAAGATATGAGGTTAATTAATATGATCTGTTGAGAGACACCGTCTTTCCTTTTAAGAATCCCTAGCTTCAAAGAACTATAATTTTATCAGACAGTAATTATTTGTATAAATACAATGGACATGACAAACACCCCATTTCCATAGATTTTTAGATCGATCTATCCCTGTGGGGAGTCTCACTAGATTACTGTCAGCTTGGCCGGCTTAAGCATCTGTCCCGCCTACTAAAAGCTGTAAGGGGGTAATTAACTATGGTGCCCGCTCGGCTGACTGCAATTTAGCGTGAACCCCCAGGGAGTTAGGTCGATCCAAATCTTAATCTCTAGATCGATCTAAATCTCTGGGAAAGCACCCATAGACCAAGCAAAAACCTTAAGTCACCATACCAATCCATAGTCAACAAAAATGCCTTTTATTTTGCACTTTTCTCAAATAATAATGGAATGTAGACAGTTTTATTCTACTTAAATAAAAAAAATCTCCATCTCAAAAGAGTAAGGCTGGGATACTCTGTTACCAAGTAGCGCATGAACGAACACATTTCAAGAAAATTTGCTCTTCAACTTTAGGGGTAATTTACTAGGATATTTGTCTACATCTAAATGTCTGCCTTTTAATTTTTTATATAACATATAATAACAATAAATTATATTTGGCAAATATAAATTCTTACAATTTGGACTCATACAACTACACTTATATCCATGCATTATCCGCCTACTTAAATACAAACACACTGAAAACAATTAAAACTGCAAATTTTCTGTAATTTAATCAACACGTTCTAAAATGTTTTCATTTTCTAATCTATGAATAGCACTGTATCCAACATCAAGTTGTTTAAAAGCATTTCTTTTTAAAAAATCTATAAAAAGATGGTTGTCTGTGTGAATAAAATATCTTTTAACTTATCAAAGCTCTCTCACTGTCATTTATTAATTTAGTACACATTTTCTGATAAATTTTATCAGCAGGTAGTTAGTTTGATCTCTTTTCACATAATTAATTCATAATGGAACTATCAACAACTCATGCTTTATTTACAAGATTTGGCACTTAAAATAACTGCAGTTTTACAAGTGCGCTTGTAACTGTTTGGACCCATCAAAATTAATCAGGTTAATTGGTCATGTCGATTGTGCAGGCTGTCTTAAGTAATAGCTGGGCCATTTAATTATCAAGCTCTAAAAGCATTTTGGTACAGATATATGCACAATGTGAAAAGGACCCATGATTAACTGACTTAAGGACCATATCATTCTGATTAATCTATTGTATTGAAAACTACAATACTAGCAACCTGAGATCATTTTGGGGCCTACATCTACACAATGGGAAAGAGGTCTATTCACTGTTACACTGATAAAGTTTTTCTTCCATCCAAAATCAAAAATAGTCTAAATAGTTTTGTACTCAACTCAAATGCTAATGTGGTGAACCAATATCTTCAAACATATGCTACAATTTGTGAGATCACTAGTTCACTACTTATTAACGCATTTTAGGACCATACCTGCCATCTTTCTGCACATAAATACTTTGGTGATTGCCAACATTTTCATCTTCTTCCACTTTGTAGAACAAAATATAACCTTTGGATGTCTAAAGGGAAAGAAAATCAAATGAAAAAAGGAAAATTACACAAACGCTGATGAGCGATATGTGTATATTCAAATAAAAAAATGCACTTTTTATATGTAGAGGGAATAAAATATTGAATTTCACAGTCTTCTATCTATTTTTCAAATTGTGCTTTTATCCAGGGGCAAGTTTTAAATTCTAATAAACAAGAAAACTGTTACATCTGCTCAAACAATGGATTTTTACTAAGTGAAAATACAAAGTTTGAATGTAACTGTACACTTAGCTTAGGTCAAGTGAAGAAAAAACATGTCTTGAAAATTCCTTCTAAGGACATATGTTAGTTTGGCACTGTGCATAGTGATGGTTGATAGGTACAGGAAAAACCTTGATGAACAATCCACATTTATTAGCTCAGCCTTTAGCTGTACTTTTTTCCATGGTAAAATCTGGCGTGCTGTCACACTACTGACACAGACACTTAGCCAAAAGCTAAACATAAGTTAACAAATCTGTTGCATAGATTAGATCTATAGCATAGATCCTTACTGTTATGGCTATCATGCTGGAATCTGGTCTCCATTCTGCTGTTCTGTTCTCTCCAAACTCTGATACTGAATTTTCAGATCTTCTAAAACTAAGAATTTCAACACAGGGCTGAAAAAAAAAAAAAAAAAAAAAAAGATATGTACAGCTGCTTAATATATTGGTGTGTTCTACAACTGGAATGACATTAATTATTGCTCAATTTCTAAAAAGATATTTAATACATTAGTTTTTAAAATGTTGAAAAATGGATATTGTAGGAGAACGATTGGGACCCTTGTTTACAACTTTAAATAACATTCACTAGTCAAATAAATATTGACGAAGGTTTCAAATTCCAAAAATGACCTGCTCAATACTGTATATTCCGTAATAAAGTATCAAACTGTCATACTTTTTCACCGCAATATTCCGCTGCTTTAAGTTAATACTGAGGAGTCGAACTGTGAATTCCTCCTCTAAGCTCTAATTTTTTAAAGAAAAAAACTGTAAACTTACCTTGCAAAACCATATGCAGAGTGAATTACCGGTAAGGATGGCAAAAAGCGAACGATCCCTGTTGCTTACGATGTAAATGGGTGGCAGTGGGTGATCTTGTGGTATCGAAAGATACTTTGGCCACCCAACTGGGAAATACATGGCGTAAAATAAAGATAAATAAGAAATATAGTTGCACGTCAAACTTTTTCCGCCATGTTGATTAGTGTATCAGCCTTGAACTTGACCCAGTTTGAACCTTTATTTTTATACGATTCAATTTTTATAAATAAACTGTTTATGCTGTACAATGTCAAATGAATGTGAAAAGTAAATCTTAATCTTCTTGGTTTACTCGGGAAAGTTGTTAATGTTAAGGAATGTAGCATGCTTTGCTGCGGAAATGTCGGAAGTTGGGGACGGCCTGTGAGAATCGAAAGGATAATGATTGTACGATTATATTCCCTTAATTTGATAAAGATTTTGGCCAAAAGAGTGATGCAAAGTCCAGCTTTCACACATATTATATAAATTTATACTTAAGTATAATTTCAAGTCCTTTTGGATTCCTATCTTAATATTCAGTTTGATCAATGACAATGAACTATATTGCATTCCCCCATCGATTCTTCTCATAGTTGTAGCAACAATGTGGCGATCGATTGCACAGTGAGCACTGATGTTAGGTACTTTTTCAGTAGATGCATAAGTTGAACAAAGGAGAAAGTTATTCGTAGACATTATAAAAAACTATTTCCTTGTGAAAACACTTAAACTAACCGCTTTGGGATTGTCACAGCTGGACTTGAAAGCATTTGCGGTAAGTTTCACTGTATTACTATCACGCTCCACGGCAGGCTACTTGTCATTGGAAGCCAATGTTTACACTACTGGCGGTCTTCAGTCATGAGAGGAACCGCTTCAGTTGGAGTTAAAGACAAAGAAATATTTCAACTTTCAATATGGAATTCAAATGCGGAAATTAAATGCGTGTAATTTTGTGATGTTAAAACAGCCTGCTATCATTGTGCCGATTTTCTGCCTTAATTCAGATGATGTACAATGTATTTTCTGAATCAATGAAAATGTTAACGAGACAGAATTCTTTCAGTACAAAAAGATATACACCAAACTTTTCAGTTATTTCCTATATTAATAATATGTTCATTGATCTCATTCTCTCATTTACATTTGGTATTACTGGTACATATACCAAGATTCAGAAGGTTTTGCTGCTACTGTTATAATAGAATAGTTTGAAAGAAAATTGCAAGCTACTTTAACAATTCATGCAGCATCCAGCAATGGCATACACTGTATGGTTTAAGGCCTGTGCATGTACAGTGTTCAGGGATTCATTTGGTGTTTATCATTCTGTATAAAATGCCTCATTCAGCTATTATATGAAAATATATGTAAGTAATGGGTTTCTCTCAGAGGTGTTAGAAGTGAAATACGATATCATTAAAGTTAAAACTCCCATCACCTACTGGATTTCATACATTCACTGAAGA